>NC_054473.1:164342106-165592106 GCF_017639515.1 Carcharodon carcharias | reverse complement strand
ATGGTCATTGATCCCAGAGACATTGATTATTAACACTCAGTGGCTCTTCTATTCCCTTCTTTGTCTTTGGTCTGCTCCAGGCACCTAGCCTGGATGATGTTGCTATAGGCACAGACACCATCCCCTATTGTTTAAATAATCTTGCCTAGTATTTGGAAGTTTATCAGCAGCTGGAACTGACTGATAGAGATTTCATCCCATCACAACTCATGTGGCTTAACACGATTTCTCCTCTTCAATCAATAACCCAGGATGTCCTTCATCCATGTTGTGATGAGGGAATACTCTATTTAGGTATAGACATTCAGTTCATCGAATTGGTAGCCCTATCCCAACTATGTTGAAGAAATTGTGGACAAAAGTGAATTATCAGCAAGCCATTAAAGCAGAAACAGATGTATATGTGAGTTGCAGTAGTAAATGAGTATCAGAGAGCTGTTTTGATATAGGCAAGTATACTGCAGAAATGTGAGAAGTACATTAGAAGCAAATTGCATTATTGAACTAGATACAAGGTTGTTTCAGTGACTTGTTGCTGTCAGAGTGTGTTTACAGAACATAGAATCATTGAAATTATATCATAGAAGGCCATTCAACCCACTGCACCGGTGCTGGTATTACATTTTCAGTTGTAGCTATCGACACTAATCCCATTTTGTTGCTGTTTTCCAATATCCATTTACATGTTTAATTTCAAATTCTCATCTCATAACACTTTAATAGACTCTGCCTTGAGAGCGACTTGTGGTCAGGCATTCTATGTTTCAATTAAGCTCTCTTCAAGAAACATAAGAGCATAAGAAATAGGAACAGGAGTAGACTATTCGGCCACCTGAACCTGCTCCACCATTCAAAAAGATCATGGCTGACCTGATTGTGGCTTTAACTTCACTTTCCAACCTGCCCCCCATAACTCTTGACTCCCTTGTCAATCAAAAATCTGTCTAACTCAGCCTTGAATATATTCAAAGACTCACCCTCCACTGATTTCTGGGGAAGAGAATTCCAAACGCTAAAGATCCTCTGTTAATTGGTTAATGCTAAAATGCCTTTTTTTAAGGGTTAGTTGCTTGTTTAGTAAGGTTTAATCTATGTTGAATTTAGTTTGTTACTATAAGGTCTCTTTGGGGATTGTAACACATTACACTCATGTATAAAACTCTGAATCCCATTTGCATTCTTACGGCTTTTTCCACCTACACTGCTAGCTTAAAAGTTGACTGTACCTGCACCCTAGACCACCCTGTTTAGGAGAGTAAGAGGTGAGTTGATTGAAATATATAAAAGATCCTGAGGGGTGTTACCAGGATGTAGAAAGGATGTTTCCTCTTGTGGGAGAATCTAAAACTAAGGAGTCACTGTTTAAAAATAAGGGGTTGCCCATTTAAGATGGCGATAAGGAGAATCTTTTTCTCTCAGAGGGTTGTATGACTTTGGAACTTTCTTCTTTAAAAGGAAGCAGAGGCAGAGTCTTTGGATATTTTTAAAGCAAAGGTAGAAATATTTTTGGTAAACAAAGGGGTGAAAGGTTATCGGGGGTAGGTGGGAATGTGGAGTTGAAGTTACAATCAGATCAGCCATGATCTTATTGAATGGTGGAACAGGCTCGAGGGGCCGAGTGGTCTCCTTGTGCTCCTAATCTGTATGTTCATATGTTCCACTTCTTTGTTAAGGATTTGACCGTATCAATTACAGGATAATCCCATTCCTATCCTTTTAAACAAAATGTACTATTTTGCACTTATTGGCATTGAACATCATCTGCCACTTAGCTATTCACCTTACAAACTTGTCTATGTCCTCCTGCAATCTCCTGGAATTTCCCCAAATCATTGCTTTTCTGTCTATGTTTGAATCATTTCTAGTAACAAAACAGACTACAGGACATAGCTCTGGTGAAAACCACCATCCTGTCCTGCCAATCTAAAAAAAATTCTAATATCCCTACCCTTTGCTTATTATCCCTAGCAATATCTCTAACCATGCAGCTGTAATCCCATCAATAATAAATCTGGAATATAAAGCTACTCTCAGTAATGGTGACCATGAAACTATCATCGATTGTCATAAAAATACATCTGTTCACTAATATTCTTTCTGGAAGAGAATCTGCCATCATTATCTATCTGGTCTACATGTGACTCCAGATCCACAGTAATGTGGTTGTCTCCTAACTGCCCTCTGAAATGGCCTAGCAAGCCATTTAGTCCAAGGGCAATTAAGGATGGGCAACAAATGCTGGCCTTGCCAACGAAGTCCACATCCCATAAAAGAATAAATTAAAAAATAAACTAACATCCGCCTTAATTTTGTAACAAGGTTACAGCGTGGCACAAACTTTTCAAAATCCACATTCACGACCTTCACATTCTGTGGTTTCCTCAAAAAGCACAATTAAGTTAGTCAAGATGATCCATCCTTTACTAATCCATGTTGGCTGTCCATAATCAGTTTATGTTTCTTTAAGTTGATTCTATATTATGTAATCTACGTTTTTTCCCCAAATCATTTGAGATAAAGAGAAACTATCAATGGAAGTTGAGAATAAGTATCAGAAGAACTCAGACAAATGTCAGCATCAATTTGGCACATCATTATCAATTGGAACGGCAGAAACATTTGGTTGCGACTGTCACAAAACTATAATAAGTTTCATAATATTATTGTGTTTTATAGTAAATTGGGTTTATGGGTGTGAGTGGAGATGGTTCTGTGTATGTGATTTAATTAAATTAGAGTCAGATAGGCTGCAAGCTTGAAATTATCAAAAGAAGTTAGGGGTAAAAGGCATTTGAAATGCTAATGAGTAAACGTGGATGAGGTCTTAGCCTGTAGGGTGTGAAGGAAATTTACATTTTTTGATAAGTGAAGGAGCTGTTTGGGTTTCAAGGGGATGGTAGGATGTTTACAACTAATGAGGTAACTAGGTAAAGGTTATTATGTCTATTTTTCCCAGAAGGTACTGATCATATTGACAACATGAAAGATTTTTATATTATGGGAAAAGTATATTTCCACAGACATAGTGAATAATGGAATTTACAGATTAAAGAGAGAGAGAGAGAAACATATACAAAGAAGGAAGAAAGGTGATGTTGTGGGGCCATATAAGAACTACAAGGAGTATGTAAAACAGCCTTGGGGAAGCCTCCAGCCACACTTGCAAAAGTCTGCTGTGTCCAGTGATTAAAATTGGAGAAAAGCCATTGGAATTCTACTGTCGAGTGGGTGCTATGGTAAGTTTGCTGTCTTGCCATTTAAATTTAAAATTTACTTCAGACTGTTGCCTTAAAGGGGGTGTGTACTTGCGAGTCAGTTTAATTAGAAAATTTGGGATTTGTTATAATATTAAGTAACTGCAATCTTATGTATGTGCTTGAAATCTTTCCTTTTGTTAATAAATGTTTTAATTTAGTTTTTAAAATCTCTAAAGATGTTAGTGGACTCATTACTTCTGAATTCAGTGTCCAAATCTTCTCATAATTAATACAAATTACAAAACAGTTGTGATAGTGTGGTCAAGTTTCCCTTGTGGATTTGGTCCACCTCGCACACACCACCTGCCACATCACAACACAACTTAAAGCTCCCCATCTACATGGATTCAACACTTAACCAGTCTCATAATTACAACATATAGTTCTATCTTTTGAATGGAGATGTCCAATTCTCCCAAAAATATTTAACATAGCAATTCTTTTAATAATTCATTGAACAGAGTATCGTGAATCATTGGATTCTCCAGCTGATTGAACACTCCGGCTTTGATAGCATGAACTGTGCTGTGTTGTTGCCTTGGAATAAAAGAACAAAGAGAAAATATTTTGGATGAGATTCAGAAATGCTACTCATTGGTTACTATTTGAACTTGGTTGAGCTGCTGAGATGTTGCCAAAAGAATGAGGAAGTTACTATGGTGCCTATTTAAGTTTTACACACACAGTGGGGTAGTCACGGAAGGCTGTTCTTGTCTGGCTGATGCATGAATAGACAATATATAGCACAAAGATCTAATTATACAGAGCCCAGGAATCAGGCAAGCCTGAATCAGGTCCACCCAGTTTTTAGACATAGTAGGTAAAACTGTAGCTAAAGCTTCTTAAAATGTACAAAGGTCAAAATGAACCAACAGATAGATAAAAGATTATCAATGCATTTCTATAAAATATTGAGGACACAATACTCCTTTCTATTGTTCATACATTAAAGGCCTTAAAAAAAAAATCTTCAGCTGAAGGCAACTATAATGGAGATGGGTGTCACATAAATCTGATATCAGTGTTTGCACAGAAAAGAAATTGGAGAAACTGGTCTGGGGTATTAGTAATCAAGTCATAGGCTTCTGGGGTATTAGTAATCAAGTCATAGGCTTCCTTTAGCCTAGTGCATACTTTAATGAGCTTGGCTCAGCAAGATATTTATGTTTGCAAAGTAGTATAATTTTTTTTCCAGCACAAATCACCTGTTTTGTATAGTGACCATTATTTATGCTATGGAAATGACTCCAATTGTTTCCTTGCAAGGAGCAACTGTACAAGAGCCCTAAAGCAGAACACAATATAGAATTCTTCCATGAATTCTGTGACTGGCACTTTTGAAATTTTAGGCACCCTACCTGCTACTATTAGATTTGACAGACTAGGTGATAGAAATAGCAGTGATTGCATGAGTCACCTCCATCAGAGACATCCTGAGACTGCTCGTATATAAGACATTTCTTTTTTTTAATTTGTTCACAGGATGTGGGTTTCGCTGGCTGGGCCAGCATTTTGTTGCAATGGAAATAGTCACAGTATCTCCAGGCTTTCCTATCTATATCTCCCTATGCCTGGCATTGTTCTCATAAATTTATGCTAAAAGGTCTCTATGGCATTAATATCTCTTTTCCACTGCTGATGTTTTCCCAGGTCTTTCTACAGGGTGGCACAGGCACCTACCTGAATCAAATAGGAGGTTCATGTATTCATGAAATTGGGATTTTATGCATACATAGGACCACGATGCAATTTTCATGACCAATTGCGTAAAGTGTGCATCGTTGAAGCTCCACTCAGCAAAACCTTTGAAGAGGAAGAGTCCTGAAAAATAGTGTTCAAATTTTTTTTGTAGGTACAAGAGAAGCAGGGATTCTCCTCTGGACTCCACAAAAATACAGTGGGCAGTTGTCACTTTGAGCTCACCCCCACTGACACTACAATCTCCACCCCACCATCTACCCTTCTACTGGGAGGATTGATCTCTGAGTTGCCTGACATTGTGCTCATCCCAATGCAATGAGCTGCAATGGGTTGCCCATTTGGGGCAGGAAGTTTACTGTATGTAATTAATGAGGCCTGGTGCTCGAAACGGTGTGGGCTTCCCATTGGAAATATTGGGCAGCTGCTCCACCTACACAACTGGCTGACTGCCAATAGCAGGAAAGATCAATTTTTAGACGGAGGAACTTAATTACAATACCTGTACTGGCTGCTGAACATTTATATTTTGATGATTGGGTGGTGCTTTTGCACTGTGAGATTTAGCAAAATGGGAAGGTCCGATGAGCTTCGGTTTTGTATTTTGGGAGCTGGACTTTTTTGCTTCCTGCTATAAGCTCCATTGCTAGAAATTGAACATTTGATAGGTACAGAGAATTCGAATTGGAGAAATTGAAAGAAATAGAGAAATGTATATATTCTGCAGGGTGACAGTATCATTGTCATATTACTGGACAAGCAATCCTGGTGACATTTCCATCATGGCGGCTAGGGGAAATTTACATTTATTTAATTAATCAATCTAGAATACAATACTAACCTCTTAACAGTAATCGTGAAACTAGTGAATTGTTGTAAAAACCCATCTGGTTCACAAATGTCCTTCAGAGAAGAAAATCTGCAATCCTTATCTGGTATGGCCTACACCTGACTCCAGATCCACAGCAATGTGATTGACTCTTAACTGCCCTTTTAAATGGTTTGGCAAGCCACTCAGTTGTATCAAACCACCACAGAACAAAGCAATGTGGCTGTACCTAGACTACATGGACTACAGTGGTTCAAAAAGTTGACTCACCACTAACTTCTTAATTAGGGATGGGCAATAAACGTTGGCCTTGTTAGTGATGTTAACATCCATGACCAAAGATAAGAATAGTGCTTATTATAATGAATTTGAAGGATAAGAATATATGAAGTTTTAGGGCTTTGCTGGGACCATACCTGGAGTACTGTGTATGGCTTTCACTTCCTTACCCCAGGAAGGATATACCTGCCTTAGAGGATGTGCAACAAAGGTTCACTAGATTAATTCCTGGGATGAGCACATTGCCCTAAGAGGACAGATGGAATGGCTGGAGTTTATGAATGAGAGATGATCTGATTGAAACATATAAAATTCTTAGACAGCTTGACAGGTTAAGTGTTGAGAGGCTGTTTACCCTGGTTAGGAATTCTAGAAACAGAGATCATAGTTTCAGGGTAAGAGGTCATCTATTTTGTACTGAGATGAGGAGAAATGTCTTCATTTGGAGGGTTCCGAATCTTTGGAATTCTCTATCCCAGAGGGCTGTGGTCAGTCATTGAGTATGTTCAAGACAGATACTGATAGATCTTCGGACACTAAAGAAGTGAAGTGATATAAAGATTGAGTGGGAAAGTGGAGTTGAAGTTGGAGATCAACCATGGTCCTAGTGAATGGCAGAGCAGGCTCAGGGAACTATATTGCCTTCTCTTGCTCCTAGTTATTTTCTTATGAAGCTTGAGAGATTTTTTTAAAGTGGGATTTTCCAGGGCTGTATCTGAAACTGCCTCCCTTGGGAATATTTGTAAACGTGTATTACTGAAATAAGGATGTAGTGCTAATGAAAAATTTTTGGCATTGACTCAGTATTTTGGCAAAATTTAGATCCAACTGAACAGAAAGCCTCTTGCTAAAGAATGTTTCCACAGGCACTACCACCACCCTGGCTCCTCATCCTCTCTTGGCAATTCTCCATTTATGAGCCATAACAATGGATGGAATTATAAATGACAGTCTGTGGTCAAAGGTGTGTCGGAAGATTGATTGTTGCAGGAGGGGGCTTTGCACTGGCTGTTTAACTCAGACAAAAAACAGGCTCCCACTTCTTGGCCAATCAGACAGGACAGTCGGGATCATGTGTCAGATCTGTCAATGAAGGCTCTCTATTTAAAGGGACGATGGCAGGGGTCTGAATGACTGCAGCAAATCTTGCTGGGGAAAGACTCAGGAAGCTGCATAATGGAAGGTTTAATGACCTTATAAGGACGAGCAAGAAGAGCCTCATACCACTCTCAAGTGACAGCCATTACTTAATCACTTCCCTCGCTTTCTCCTGTACAGCACTCCACTGACCGATACACTTTGCAGTTACACCCATTTCTTTCATTCCAGGCACCTCTTCAAATCTCTATCACATGCAGCGCTCACACTCATCCAATTTCCCTCTCACACCCATCCCTCTGAGTCACCCTCCTCAAACATTCTCATTCCATCCTTAGCACTCATTCCACTTCTCACGTTTATATCTCTCTGCCATCTCTCATTGCAGGAGAAAAAATCCCACAAGTTCAGGGAGAGGCAGAGTGGACCCGTGGCTATAGTCACTCTGACAGCATGGGCGGAGCAATCCTGGTGATCAGCAGGGTGGCACATGTACTGGGCATTGGTAGTGAAGAGATGGGGATGCTCAGAGTCCTCTTGGCACTAGGTATTTCACAGTCACTCCTGTTTAATTGTTATCCCCAATAACTGAACTGTCATGATAATGCAATGTACACATTTTCACTTTCAAGTCATCTTTCATCTCCTGCAAGTCCTTCACAAGAGATGGAGGAGCTGATGAAGGAGGAGGGTGAGGGATTTTCAGAGGAAGGTGAGCTCTTGGGGAATGCATGGATTCTGCTCACCCTCCACTGCAGCACCTTGCTGGGTCCAGCCTCTCAGTTAGATAGTTGTCACATGGTGAAGAACACATCAGATGTGAGCAGGAGGTGGTGCTGGAGACAGGGACAGTGGTGGAGAGTCCAGGTCAGAGGGTAGACGATGCTTAAGCTATGGCCAGGTGGACCTGGATGCTGAGCCATAGATGTTATCCATGAAAAGGTCACTTGTGGAACAGCAATGGGTAATGTGTGTGCTTCTATCAGCATTTAGAGGCAGTGCATAGCTTTGGAGAGAGATTGGAGGAATCCATCACTAGCATGAGTGCCATGATGTCTCAGGCCCTTGTGCTGATGACCCTCTCCATAGATACCTGCATGGAGAATCAGACACAACATGGTACTGAGTGCATGCTTGCCCAGACCAATGGCCTACACACTCTGACTGCCATTTTACACAGAACAGAGCAAAGCCTTGCTTTGATGGCTGAACACATCACTGATATTCAGCCAAGTGCTCTTAACTAGCGGGAAACTACAGGTGGGTGCTGAGAGGGAGGATGGAGAAAGACCACATGGCAGCAGGGGCTCTTCTCAAGGTTATCTTGCTTCACAGCTCTTGTACCTGCTGAAACAGAGCCCTATGTCCCAGTGACTGAGTCTGCCCCTGCACAAGTGCAGGTGGTGTAGTGTTTGTCAGGCATCTCACAGGCTCCAAAGCCCAGAGGATGTCCACCATGGGCATCTCATGTCTCGGGCCAGGGGAACAAGCAGTCTACCTCTACCACAGGGGCAGTAATATGTAGAGGAAACAGAAAGCACCAAGGAAGATATAAGAATTTAGGAAATAGGAGCAGGAGTAGACCATATGGCCCCTCAAGCATACTCCATGATTCATTGCAATCATGGCTGATTTTCTCCCTCAATGCCACTCCCCCCCACCTCCCTGCCCAATTCCCTCAATTCCCTGAGAGACCAAAAATCTGTCTATCTCAGCCGTTATGTTCAATCATGGATCATCTACACTCTCTGGGGTAGAGAATGCTAAAGATTCACAACCCTTTCAGTGAAGTAATTTCTCCTCATCACAGCCCTAAATAATTGAACTCTTATCCTGAGGTGCTGTCCCTATGTTCTAGATTTGTTGACCAGGGGAAACAACCTCTTGTGATCTTTGATCTGGAAGCAGTACTGTAAGGAAAATTTGTAATTTGTTTCAAAAGTCTGTGGAATCTGTAATTGTTTTTAAGAATGTTTGAAGAGGACTTTTGAGTGTTTGCATTAATTGTAAAAGGATCAATTGTAATTAGTTGTTCATGTGATCTGGCAACCCTTGACCTGGAAGCAGTATCAACAGGAACTTAACATATGGATGCTGTGCCTGGCAGACAAAGAAGCTACTGCAATAAAGAACAAAGGAGAGCAGAAGGGAGAACAGAGAAGGCACATTTAAAAGGAGCTGTGTGCATGTAATACAATTAAACAGGGTTAGAATAGGAGCTGTGAATTGGACAATTTTACAGCTGCTGGGATTTGCCAGAACTGACCAGACTGTCTAATGGAGATTATTAAAGAGCTTTATTAATGGTATGGATAAAGGAGTCTCTGGGGAATCAATGCCATCAAGATTGCCGTGAACCTAGGTAAGGGGTGTGCTGTCTGCTGATGACTGTCTACAGGGACCTCAGATAGAATAGGATTGCTGATGAACGCGACTCAAGGGCCAAATTGATTGAATGGGAAAGTGAGAGATCCTATGTACCAGAGGCTGAGTTAGAGAACTTTGGAACTGCGTATGGTGCCACGTGTTTGTGGGGAATGAGGCGGGTACTTGTGGTTGTATCTTTGTTATATTGACCAATTAGAATGAAATTTACCTTTTTATTTGAAGTATAATTTTCCTGTTAATTCATGTTTAATTTCTGTTGCTTCTGATTTGTGTTAAAGTAAGAGTTATAAAAAGTGTTTGTAATTTCTTCATTTAGGAGTCATTTAGCAAATTTAGTTATTTTGGTTTATGGTTTCCCCCATGGGGATCATAACACTCTCAGTATCTACCCTGTCACACTCTTCAGAACCTTGTATTTTTCAATGAGATCATCTCCCATTCTTGGAAACTTCAGAGAGTATAGATCTAATTTACTCAGTCTCTTATCATAGGATAACTCTCTCATCACAGGGACCAATCTAGAGATCCTTTGCTGTACCACCTCCAAAATTGTTCTTTGGATATGGAGGCCAAAACTGCACACACTACTTCAGGTGTGGTGTCACCATAGCCCTTTACAATTGTAGCAGGACTTCCTGTACTCCAGTGTCCTTGCAATAAAGCCCAACATGCCATTTGCCTTCTTAATCGCTTGCTGTACCTATATGCCAACTTTCTATGTTCCTTGTATAAGTTCCCCCAAGTGCCTCTGAACATCAACATTTAAAGGTTTCATGTCTTTCAAAAAATTATTCTGCTTTTCTACCCTTACTACCAAAATGAATAAACTCACACTTCCCCATATTGCATTCCAACTGTCACCTTGTTGCCCGTTCACTTAACTTGCCTCTTTCTTTTTGCAGCCTCTATGTGTCCTCCTCACATCTTGCACGAGGGGATTTACTTGTGCTTATAACGATGTTAGTGTATTAATAATGATCTTTATCTCAATGAATAGGGGACTTTATGTGAGCTCCTTATGCTCACGGCCTCTACTTCATTGCATCCTCCATTCACTCTGAACCGTGGCTTTCTGGTGAATGTATGACCAGCCTTTATGTGAAGGAAAGGGCATAGGTATAATGATTGGCTGATTGGCTGTTGGGATGAGGTTGGGCGGGGGGTGGGAAGGGGGTTTGTTGGGGAGGCACAAGGTTTTTGATGGAGCTCTTAGATGGCAGCATGCACAAATATTAAATGAAGTGTCCATGGATGAGCCTGTCGCAGGCTTCTTTGGCAGCCAGGTGTGCAGCTGCAGGAATCACAGGCAGGAGTCCGAGGTCCAGCCTATTGCTGCATCAGTTACGCTCATGTTGCACTCATGGCTACAGCAAGCATGTTGTGATGCAGATGAGCATACTCCAAACAACTTGAAAGTAACTCCAAAATGGTGCAGTCTCAAAGTAGTGATTTCTGAGTGCCAGTAAGCACAATAGAAAGCAGATGGATGGGAACACCACCACCTGGAAGTGCCCCTCCAAGTCACTCACCATTCTGACTCGGAACTATTTTACTGTTCCTTCACCTTCGCTGGGTCAAAATTTTTATTTTTTTATTCATTCACGGGGCGTGGGCTTTGCTGGCTGGGCCAGCATTTATTGCCCATTCCTAGTTGCCCTTGAGAAGGTGGTGGTGAGCTGCCTTCTTGAATCGCTGCAGTCCATGTGATGTAGGTACATCCACAGTGCTGTTAGGAAGGGAATTCCAGGATTTTGACCGAGTGACAGTGAAGGAACGGCAATATATTTCCAAGTCAGGATGGTGAGTGACTTGGAGGGGAACTTCTAGGTGGTGGTGTTCCCATGTATCTGTTGCCCTTATCCTTCTAGGTGATAGTGGTCGTGGGTTTGGAAGGTGCTGTCTAAGGAGCCTTGATGAATTCCTGCAGTGCATCTTGTAGATGGTACACACCACTGCTACTGTGCATTGTGGTGGAGAGAGTGAATGTTTGGGAAGGGATGCCAATCAAGCGGGCTGCTTTGTCCCAGACGGTGTCTGGCTTCTTCAGTGTTCTAGAAGCTGCACTCTTCCAGGCAAGTGGGGAGTATTCCATCGCACTCCTGTCTTGTGCCTTGTAGATAGCGGACAGGCTTTGGGGAGACAGGAGGCGAGTTACTTGCCACACGATTCCTAGCCTCTGCCCTGCTTTTGTGGCCACAGTATTTAAATGGCTAGTCCAGTTCAGTTTCTGGTCAATGGTAACCACCAGGATGTTGATAGTGGGGGATTCAGTGATGGTGATACCATTGAACATTAAGGAGCGATGGTTGGATTCTCTCTAGTTGGAGATGGTCAGTGCCTGACACTTGTGTGGCGCAAATGTTACTTGCCACTTGTCAGCCCAGGCCTGAATATTGTCCAGGTCTTGCTGCATTTGGACATGACCTGTTTCATATCTGAGGAGTCACAAATGGTACTGAACATTGTGCCGTCATCAGCAAACATCCCCATTTCTGACCTTATGATGGAAGGAAGGTCATTGATGAAGCAGCTGAAGATGGTTGGGCCTAGGACACTACCCTGAGCAACTCCTGCAGTGATGTCCTGGAGCTGAGATGACTGACCTCCAACAACCACAAGCAACTTCCTTTGTGCTAAGTATGTCTCCAACCAGCGGAGAGTTTTCCCAATTCCCATTGTCTCCAGTTTTGATAGGGCTCCTTGATGCTACACTTGGTCAAATGCTGCCTTGATGTCAAGGGCAGTCACTCTCACCTCACCTCAGGATTTCAGCTGTTTTGTCCATGTTTGGACCATGGCTGTAACAAGGTCAGGAGCTGAGTGGCCCTGGCGGAACCTGGGCATCATGAGCAGTTTATTGCTAAGCAAGTGCCACTTGATAGCATTGTTGATGACCCCTTCCATTACTTTACTGATGATGGAGAGTAGACTGATGGGGCCAGGTTGGATTTGTCCTGCTTTTTTTGTACAGGACATGCCTGGGCAATTTTCCATATAGCCGGGTAGATGCCAGTGTTGCAACTGTACTGGAACAGCTTGACTAGGGCCTGGCAAGTTCTGGAGCTTAAGTCTTTAGTACTATTGCCAGAATGTTGTCAGGGCCCATAGCCTTTGCAGTATCCAGTGCCTTCAGCTGTTTCTTGATATCACATGGAGCGAATCGAATTGGCTGAAGACTGTTGTCTGTGATGTTGGGGACCTCCAGAGGAGGCTGGGATGGATCATCCATTTGGCACTTCTGGCTGAAGATTGTTGCTAATGCTTCTACCTTATCTTTTGCACTGTTGTGCTGGGCTCCTCCATCATTGAGGATGGGGATATTTGTGGAGTCTCCTCCTCCAGTGAGTTGTTTAATTGTCCACCACCATTCATGACTGATTGTGGCAGGACTGCAGAGCTTAGATCTGATCCATTGGGTGTGGGATTGCTTAGCTCTGTCAATCACTTGCTGCTTATGCTGTTTGGCATGCACATGGTCCTGTGTTACAGCTTCAGCAGGCTGACGCCTCATTTTTAGGTATGCCTGGTGCTGCTCCTGGCATGCACTTCTGCATTCATTATTGAACCAAGATTGATCCCTGGCTTGATGGTAATGGTGGAATGGGGGATATGCCGGGCCATGAGGTTACAGGTTGTGTTCAAGTACATTTCTGCTGTTGCTGATGACCCACAGCACCTCATGGATACCCAGTCTTGAGCTGCTAGATCTGTTCGAAATCTATCCCATTTGGCATGGTGGTAGTGCCACATGACACAATGGAGGGTATCCTCAATGTGAAGACGGGACTTCGTCTCCAAAATGACTGTGGTCACTCCTACTGATACTGTCATGGACAGATGCATCCGCGGCAGGCAGGTTGGTGAGGATGAGGTCAAGTATCTTTTTCCCTCTTGTTGTTTCCCTCACCACTTGCTGCAGACCCAGTCTAGCAGCTATGTCATTTAGGACTTGGCCAGTCGTGGTTCTACTGAGCCACATTGAAGTCCCCCACCCAGCGTACATTCTGTGCCTTTGCCACCTTCAGTGTTTCCTTCAAGAGATGTTCAACATGGAGAAGCATTGATTCATCAGCTGAGATGGGTGGTACATGGTAACCAGCAGGAGGCTTCCTTGCACACGTTTGCCCTGATGCCATGAGACTTTATGGGGTCCAGAGTCGACTTTGAGGACGCCCAGGGCAACTGCTTCCTGACCGTACACCACTGTGCCACCACCTCTGCTGGGTCTGCCCTGCTGGTGGGACAGGACATACCTAGGGATGGTGATGGTGGTGTCTGGGACATTATCTGTAAGGTATGATTCCATGAGGATGACTGCATCAGGCTGTTGCTTGACTAGCCTGTGAGACAGCTCTCCCAATTTTGGCACTAGCCCCCAGATGTTAGTAATGAGGACTTTGCAGGGTCAATAGGGCTGCAATTGTTGTTGTTGTTTCCAGTGGTCTGTCCAGTTTCATTCCTTTTTTGTGACTTTGTAGCAATTTGTTACAACTGAGTGGTTTGCTAGGCCATTTCGGAGGGCATTTAAGAGTCAGCCACATTGCTGTGGGTCTGTAGTCACATGTAGGGCAGACCAGGTAAGGAAGAGAGATTTCCTTCCCCAAGGGACATTAGTGAACCAGATGGGTTTTTACAGCAATCGACAATGGTTTCATGGTCATCATTAGAGTCTTAATTCCAGATTTTTATTTAATTCAAATTCCACCATCTGCTGTGACAGGATTCGAACCTAGGTCCCCAGAGCATTACCCTGGATCTCTGGGTTACTAGTGTAGCGACAATACCACTATATCATCGCCTCCCCCTAAAATCCTAGAACTCCCTTCCTAACAGTACTGTGGGTGTACCTACACCACATGGACTGCAGCATTTCAAGAAGGCAGCTCACCACCACCTTCTCAAGGGCACCTAGGGATGGGCAATAAATGCTGACCCAGCCAGCGAAGCCCACACCCCAGGAATGAATTAAAAAAAACACAAGCCACAAGCTTGCTGATTTCAGTGTTTGAAGTCTTCCTAGCACATGAACTTCAGTAGGCAATTATTCCCCACTATGTTTTCACCTCTTGCACTGTGGCAAGATGCAAAGAGATCTTGAAACCCATGCACTGGCTGCTAAAGCCAGAAGGCAGGTTAAAAACAGAATTAACTGAATACCTGGAATAAGTGGGATGTTTGTAAGGAAAGGTTAGGCAGATTGGGCTTGTTTCCACTGGAATTTAGAAGAGTGAGAACGAGATGGCACAGATTTAAAGTAATTCACAAAAGAAGCAAAAGCTTTCTCACACAGCGAGTGGTTAAATTCTGGAATGCACTGCCTGAAAATGTGGTGGTGGCAGGTTCAACTGAAACATTCAAAGGGAATTAGATGTTATCAGAAAAGGAAGAACATGCAGTATTATGGGGAAAAGGCCGGAGAATGGCATTAAATGAATTGCTAATTTGGAGAGCCAGTGCAGACACAATGGGCCGAATAGCCTCCTTCTGTGCTGTAGCAATTCTGTGTCTCTGTGAAGTCAGGAAACAAACATGGAGTGCTTTGAGTTCAGATACCATATAGCATATGTTATGCTAAGCCGGTAGGGGATCACTTGGCTTTGATTTTTCTTTAGTTAAGTGGGTCATATTCATTTTGTGAGGAGAGCTCTTGGTCCTCCTAAGGGATTTTGTGGGTCAGCTCAATTTAAATTTTTTGGATAGGCCCTGATGGGTGTTGGTTTCCCAGGAACAAAAATATGGATACGTTCATAATGAATGCATCAACAGGCCCCCTTAAGATCTATTTTTTTTGGCAAATGGCAATCCTTCGAGATCCAGTGCAATAACAAAGATACTGGAGGATTAGAGGAGACACGAGAGGGAGGTACATTTACTACTTGTCAGTCACATGGTCCCCACCCTTACCCAACAGCAGATGTGTATACAAGGTACACTTGCTTTGACATGCCAGAAGAGATGTGCCTCAGCAGGCTATGATTCATGATAAAAAAATATGCAGTTTCTGGAGCCAGACCCTCAGACCACTGAAGGACTGATGATTGGGAGAAAAATGAAACATTGGCTTTGTTAACCTTATATCAGGTTCTTTATTTCCAATCATGCCATACACGCAGTTATGAAGGTTATTTCCAGCTGTTTTTATAAACGGCAGGAATATACATATATATTTACAGCCTGGGATGCAGAAGGTACTGCTTTGAAGAACATCCTGCCACTTTCTAATTGGAAATTGGTCTTGAAATTGGCTGTCTCTATTGAAACCGTTTTATGTTACATTATAAAGGAATTGTGATTTCATCCTTACACTTTACTATTCTGAAATCTACCAATTTAGGGCCATAGGTTCCCTTAAGGGTCAGGAATTGGTTGGGAGGTGGGCGACAGAAAGTAATGATAATGGGTATACACTCATAATGGCAGGATATGACTAATGGTGTCCCCCAGGGATCTCTACTGGGTCTCAGCTTTTCTCTATATTTATAAATGACTTAGATGGAGGAATAAGGAGTCATACATCCATGTTTGCTGACTATACCAAGTTAGATGAGACATTAATAGGGGCAGAAAAGATTCAAAGGGACTTTGAAGTGTCCTTGCTCTTCAGTTACTGAAAGCTAATATGCAGAAACAGCAAGCAATTAAGAAGGCAAACAGCATGTTGGTTATTACAAGAGGATTTGAGTACAGGAGTATTAGCGCAGCCCTGCCGTTGAATTTAGCTAACAGGCATTTGGGATGGGGTTGGGGTAGGGTGGATGAGGGAAGTGGCCTCGCATTCGGGAGACATGTAGAAAGTGACCATTCCTCTGCAACTGAGACAGTTCAGGCGCAACCACATTGATATAATTGGAAACAAAAACAGAATTACCTGGAAAAACTCAGCAGGTCTGGCAGCATCGGCGGAGAAGAAAAGAGTTGACGTTTCGAGTCCTCATGACCCTTCGGTCATGAGGACTCGAAACGTCAACTCTTTTCTTCTCCGCCGATGCTGCCAGACCTGCTGAGTTTTTCCAGGTAATTCTGTTTTTGTTTTGGATTTCCAGCATCTGCAGTTTTTTTGTTTTTATATTGATATAATTGGGGTCGGGCTCCTAGCTTATCTGCCCATTCAAACAATGCAGAGGCATCAAACTGCCATTAAAGTGCTCTTGAGCTTCACCGCCCCTCCCACCCCCCCGCCACGCTGCCCCCTCCACCCCTCCAAACCCATCCCTCCCCCAAACCCACCCCCAACCCCCCACCCTTCCAAACCCACCCCCCCACCCCTGGCACAGACTGCAAATTTATGAGTACTTTAGTACACCCATGCTAATCTTGTGTCCCTCTCTTTCATCCTGCAGGAGGAGTACATCAGGATCATGGAGCCTGGTGAGCTAGCTGTATGCCTGATGGCCTAAGAGCGTGAAGAAGACAGAGGAGAGAGCAACTGAGGGTCCTGGCTGCGCAGAGGCAGGAGCAGCAACTTCAGCAAGAAGGGGTGACCTGGGGCTTCCACATACGCCGCCCAAGAGCCACAGCGAGCCATCGCAGGCTGGCACCTAGTCACACCCAGGCTATATAGATGCTCCCTTGCATTCCTGCACATGACTGAGAACCAGTGTCACCTAAGACTGCGAGTGTCTACGGAACTGTTGTCACTCACATCTGCCATTTACTGCAGGATTTGGCACCAAGGGGACATGGAGGGCACCCACTGCCAGCGGCTGTAAAAGTGACCACGATGCTCAATTTCTATGCCAATGGCTCCTTTCAGGGCTTCACAAGTGACCTCTGTGAGATCTCTCGAGCCTCTACCCACAAATGCATCCATGAGGTCACGGATGCCATCTTTGTGAGGGCACACAACACAGTGCATTTTGCACGGGACCAGGAGAGCCAGAATGCACGAGCGATTGGATTCACCCAGATCTCAGGTTTCCCACTGGTGCAGGCTGCAATTGACTGCATTCCTGGCGCTCAGATCTCTGTCGTAACACACGGTGAACTACATCAACTGCAAGGAATTCCATTCGCTCAATGTGCAGCTGGTGTGAGACCACCAGAAACGCATTCTGCAGGTCTGCGCACAGTTTCCAGGCAGTGTGCACGATGCCTATATCCTTAGTCGGTCGCAGATCCCTGCAGTCTTCCAGAGTCCACAGAAGCTGCAGGGTTGGCTCCTCAGGGACAAGGGTTACCCGCAGGGGCTGTGGCTGATGACACCCGTACGGCGGCTTCAGACTGCAGCAGAGTGATGCTGTAATGAGGCTCCTACTGCAGACCATGGTGGAGCAGACCATCGGAATGCTGAAGATGCAGTTCTGATGCCTGGACCGGTCTGTTGGAGCTCTGCAATACAGCCCGCAGAGGGTGTCCCACATCGTCATCATCTGCTGTGCCCTTTACAACCTGGTGCCCCAAAGGGGGAGACGAGCTGGCTGAGGAGGAGATGGAGGAACTGCACATCTCCTACGCTGAGGAGGAGGCCAACGGGGATGAGGCTGAGGGGGTCCTCGGAGGCGATGATGACGGAAATGAGGCCCTTGCACTGGCTAGGTGAGGCAGGCACACTCAGGAGGCCCTCATAGCTGCTAGATTGGTGGAGGGTGATGATGACATGCAGTGAGGTGACACCATAGACCCTCACATCGTATTTGTGAACGTTTGACTCCAGTCTGGCATATGGCAGTGCGAATACCCTCTGTGAGGATGCTCCTGTCATGGAGATGCAGTGGAGGCCCTAATAGTCACTCGATTGCAGGAGGAGGATGACAACATGCAGTGAGGACACTCCATAGATCTTCACACAGCCTGAGAGAATGTCTGACTCCTGTTTGGCCGAAGCCAGCTCACTTGAGCTCCGTGATCAGAGCCGTATAATAGAGATGCAGCCATGAAACTTTTGAAGAATCTGATGCTTTGTCCGCCTTCAGCACCTGAGCCCTTCAGGAGCTGGAGCACAGCATCAGTGGCCACAGATGCTGAAGAGATGGAGGACAGCCACTCCTTAAAGGTGCTGAGAGTGCACAGAGAGAATGAGGGAACTCTGTGGTGCTAGCCCACTACATTCTGGCAGCAATGACCAGCACCGCCGAGGTGCAGGCATCAGTAATGTTTCCAGGGAGTGTGAGGCCAGACCATCACTTTGGTCTGAAGGCTGCACGGAGGAAAAGGAAGAGGCCCTGGACTGGACACCTGCCTTTATCTTGTGCAGAAAGGTTTCACATCTGAGTGACAAGAACACTGCTCATCAGAACAAGGGGCCATAGGCAGGGAGACATTCTTGGGAGTTTACTGACAATAGTGAACAGTATGTACAAGTGATTAACACCCTTGCCCAGGCAACTAATTCTCCGTCCCTCTGTGTCCTTTAGCAAGGCATGGAGGGGTTTCCTGGATGGGCTGCTGCTGCTGCACACCCTTCACTTCCTTGCCTTCGCCCGCTGCCTGGACATGCCCTGGTGTGCCTTGTTGCCATCCGGTGGCGGAGGTCCCCAGTGGGGGCCCCTCTATGGGGGCGCCTGCCCACTTTCCATTGGGGACCTGGGGCAGAAGGTGTTGCATGCAGCAGTCCCATACAACTGTAGGTTGTGTCGGTTCATGGACACCCAAGATACCTGCGTCTTTTGCGGCCTTGTGGAGTCCGTGGACTATGTTGATATCGGGTGTTGTGGGCTGCACTCCCTTTTCAGTTTCCTGAAAAACCTTTTACTGATGTTTTGTTTGCACTTTAGCCCCACACTCCTGATCTATGGGCATCCGGTGTGGAGGGGGGTGGGGAGGGAGGAGGATCTCCTTGTGAACCTGCTCCTGGCCAAGTTGGTCATTAACAGGTCCATTAACAGTGGGTGATTGAGGAGGTCGTCTGACCCGACTGTCTGCCCCTCTTCTGTGGCTATGTTCGCGGCCAGGTGTCCCTGAAGAGGGAACATGCGGTGCCTGCTGCCACTGTCGAGGCCTTCTGTGCTCGGAGGGCACCGCGGGATTTGAGGTGTTTTATCAACCCTCTTAATCACACTTTGGTTTAATGTTTGTAAGTTTCCTTTAAATTTTGTCTTTGTTTTTGCAGTTTCCCTTTAAGGGGCTGTGTTTATTTTGTCCCTGACTTTGTTAATTTAGTTTACTTGGTTGACTCAAAAGAATTAATTCTCCTTAACTACCCTAAGCCTGCCGCTACGTCTTGGTGCTCCCCAGACATCCACAGTGGAGGTGGAAGCAACCTGCTGACTGTGACGCCCTGTCTGTGATGACTTTGGCTGGCGTCCTCTGCAAGTCCCAGACTTGGAGGGCCCTGGCCTGCTTTCAGGGTCCTGCTGTGAGGCAGTGGCACCCTCCTCAGCCTATGGAGCTGGTGCTGCTGAGGTCACAGGAAGAAGGGAAACGGGTGGACCAGACACTCCTGGAGTCACCTGGATGGATGGAACTGGAATGTGCACCTGCAGATCCTCCACCCAATGGGTGCCCAGGGGCTCCGGACTGATTCCTTGAGGAACAGGGGTAGCTGGGGTGAGATAGTGTTGCCTTGCACCCCTCTCGCATACACAATGTTGGAGGCCAACTATAGCATCAGTGATGGAGTTGAGCCTGCGCAGCAGTGCAGGAGCTAAGTCCTTGCCCAAGGTCTCCATGGTGGTCGCCATCCTATCAGTGTTGACCTTGGTGCATTGGCTTGCCGGTGCTATCACCTCAGACTGAAGGTAGATGGACTCCTCCATCGAACCTTGCAATCTGAGGAGTGCAGCGGACATCCCTTCCTGATGTTCCCGAGCTTGCTTTTGCAGCTCCAGCAACTGTGACATGACCGAGTTCAGATGCTCATCATCTGACTTAGGCTCAGCAAATTTCTGGCCTCAAGCAGTCCTCGAGTGCCGGAGACCTGGGAAGTCCCTACCACCGCGTGCTGAGGATCAGAAAGTGGGATGTGCTCACCAGATTGTGATCCCGGGGCTACTCTAAAGCTAGGTCCCACCGAGGTGTGTGTCTCTGCTCTGGTGGAGGGTTTGGGTGAGTGCTGTGACGGAACCTCAGTGAGCGTGCCTTCAGATTCCCCTTCAGAGGTTTCTTCGGGGCTTGATTGGAGGCCCTGGGTCATGGACTCTGTTGGCTGTTTGGTAGATGTGTCTGAGAAAGCAAGGGGAGATAATTAGTGCATGGCAGTGGCCTGTGAAAGAGGACACATCACTCACGGCATGGTTGTCTGATGGATGTTGCACTGCTGGATCCTCAATTGGTAGAGCTCACCATCAGCACAGGAATGGTCCAGATCCTTGCCGGCCAACTGGATGGCTCTGTTTTCGAAGTCGGTGAGGAACTTGATTTCGGGCATTCCGCCACCGGTCTGTGACTTCTCTCTTGTTGTCTGCCAGCTTGCCCTGCATGGATAGAGATGAAGAAAGTATAAGCCGGATGCCTGCCGGGCCAGGTGATAAATGTGGCTAGCTTGTGTGGGTGGTGATTGGTCCCATGGACGGGATGAGGACAATGATGGTGAGTGTGAGAGAGTGAATGGTGATGTCCCTTGAACTGGCAGTGACTGAGGGCCCTGTGGGTGTGTGATGGATTTGTGAATGTGTGAGGTGAGTGTGATGAGATGAGTGACTTACCCAGGCAGAAAGGAAGAAGTCATTCATCCTCTTGTGGCACTGGGTGGCTGTCTTCTTCTGAAGGGCGTTGGCACTGACCACCACTGCCACCACCTCCCAAGCTGGATTGGTCCTGTTGCTGCCCATCCTGTGGCCAGAGCGGGTCCACAGGACATTCCGGCTGGCCTCTACGGCATCCAGCAGTCACGCGAGGGTCCCGTCATTAAACCCGGGGGCGTGGGGGGGAGAGGGCAGGGGGTTCAGGGTTCAGTCTTCTTGCCTTTGAGGGCCATGTCTTCCCGGAAGCAGTGGTGAGCTGAAAGAAATGAGCACTGTGCTCAGGTTGGCCTTTAAACATGGCGACCCGGCGTGAAGCAACAGCGGGCAGGTGAATGAGGAGCCCGTCCTCCATGGAAACGGCGTGTTTCCCGGGAGAGCATAAGTAATGAGGCAGGCTTGGGACGATACAGCATGAAAACCCGCCGTCGCCGGGCAGCACGCCATTTTACCCGCCCACTGCTGCCCTAAGTATGTTCAAGACTCAGATCGCTAGATTTCTACATATTAAAAACATCACGGGATACGGGGATAGTGCGGGAAAATGGTGTTGAATTAGATGATCAGCCATCATCTCACAAATAGTGGAGCAGGCTTGAAGGGCTAAACGGCCTAGTCCTGCTCTTATTTCTTATATTCGATGAAGAGTGCAGGAGGGCATGTCAGGAGCAGCACCAGGCATAATGAAAAATGAGGTGTCAACCTGGTGAAGCTACAACACAGGGCTACTTGCATGCCAAATGCCAAAGCACCAAGCAATAGACAGAGCTAAGCGATTCCACAACCAATGGATCAGATTCTAAGCTCTGCAGTCTTGCCACATCCAGTCGTGAATGGTGATGCACAATTAAACAGCTCACCGGAGGAGGAAGCTCCACAAATATCCCCATCCTCAATGATGGGGGAGCCCAGCACATCAGTGCAAAAGATAAGGCTGAAGCATTTGTAACAAGCTTCAGCCAGAGTGCTGAGTGGATAGTCCATCTTGGCCTCCTCCAGCGGTCCCCAGCATCACAGATGCCAGTCTTTCGCCAATTCGATTCACTTCACGTGATATCAAGAAATGGCTGAAGACACTGGAAACTGCAAAGGCTATGGGCCCTGACAATATCCCAGCATAATTACTGAAGACTTGTGCTCCAAAACTTGCCGTGCCCCAACCAAACTGTTCCAGTACAGCTACAACACTGGCATCTACGCGGCTATGTGGGAAAATTGCTCAGGTATGTCCTGTACACAAAAAGCAGGACAAATCCAACCTGGCCAATTGCCACCCCATCAGTCTACTCTCCAGTCATCAGTAAAGTGATGGAAGGGGTCATCAACAGTGCTATCATGGCACTTCCTTAGCAATAACCTACTCACTGCCACTCAGTTTGGGTTCCAACAGGGCCACTCAACTCCTGACCTCATTACAGCCTTGCTCCAAACTTGGGCAAAAGAGCTGAACTCCAGAGGGAGGTGAAAGTGACTGCCCTTGACATCAAGGCAGCATTTGACCAAGTGCGGCATCAGGGAGCACGAGCAAAACCGGAGTCAATAGGAATCGGGGGAAAAGTCTCCACTGGTTGGAGTCATACCTAGCACAAAGGAAGATGGTTGTGGTTGTTGGACATCACTGCAGGAGTTCCTCAGGGTAGTGTCCTAGGCCTATCTTAGATGCTTCATCAATGGCCTTCCTTCCATCATAAAGCCAGACGTTCACTGATGAATGCACAATGTTCAGTACCATTTGTGACTCTTCGAATGCTGAAACAGTCCAAGTCCAAATGCAGCAAGACCTGGACAATATCCAGGCTTGGGCTGATAAGTGGCAAGTAACATTCATGCCACACAAATGTCAGGCAATGACCATCTCCAACAAGAGAGAATTCAACCATCACCCCTTGATGTTCAATGGCATTACTACCATTGAGTCCCCCATGATCAACATCCTGGGGGGTTACCATTGACCAGAAATTGAACTGGGCTAGCCATATAAATACTGTGGCTACAAGAGCAGGTCAGAGGCTAGGAATGTTGCAATGACTAACTCACCTTCTGACTCCCCAAAGCCCGTCTGCCATCCACAAGGTACAAGTCAGGAGCTGTGATGGAATACTCTCCACTTGCCTGGATGAATGCAGCTCCAACAATGCTCAAGAAGCTTGACACCACCCAGGACAAAGCAGCCCGCTTGATTGGCACTCCTTCCACAAACATTCACTGCCTCCACATACAGTGTCACAGTGTGTACCATTTACAAGATGCACTGTAGGAATTCACCAATGCTTCTTAGTCAGCCCATTCCAAACCCTCGACCACTACTATCTAGAAGGACAAGGGCAGCAGACACATGGGAACGTCACCACCTGGAAGTTCCCCTCCAAGACATTCACTGCCCTGACTTGGAAATATTTCACCGTTCCTTCACTGTCACTGGGTCAAAATCCTGGAACTGCCTCTCTTTTAGCACTGGGGGTGCACCTACACCATATGGACTGCAGCGGTTCGAGAAGGCAGCTCACCAACCCCTTCTCAAGAGCATCTAGGGATGGGCAATAAATGCTGGCCTAGCCAGTAATGCACACATCCCATGAATGAGTGAAAAATAAAAGTTCAAAGGGCGTTGATAGACTGAGTGAATGAGAAAAACTGTGGCAGATGGAGTTCAGGGTGTAGAATAAAGGAAAATGACCTGCATTTATCGAGCATTTTTCACGACCACCAGATGTCTCAAAGCACTTTACAACCAATGAAGTACTTTTAAGTGTAATCACTGTTGTAATATCGGAAACACAGCAGCTAATTTGCAAATGGCACGCTCCCACAAATAGCAATGTGGTAATGGTCAGAAAATCTGTTTTTGTGATGCTGATTGAGGGATAAATGTTGGCCAGGACACCAGGAATAACTCCCCTGCTCTTCTTTGAAATAGTGGCGTGGAATATATTACAGCCATCCGAGCAGGCAGATGGGCTTGGTTTAATGTTTCATCTGAAAGACAGCAGCTCCGACATTGAAGCACTCCCTTAGGACTGCACTGGAGTGTTAGTCTTTATTTTTTGCCTTAAGTCCTGAAATTGGACTTGAACCTGGAAGCATGTGAGAAATTTATGGGTCCAAGTACAAAAATCACTAAAAGTTAGCAGACAGGTACAGAAAAGTAATGGAAAGGGCTAATGGATATTGGCCTTTATCTCAATGGGGCTGGAATACAAAAGGATAGCAGTACGTTGGAGTTCTACAAGACTCTGACTTGACCCATTAGATTACTGTGGTCAGTTCCAGATACCACAGATCAGGAAGGATGTATTGGCCTTGGAAGGGTTGCAGTTCTAATTCGCCATTGTGATATTGGAACTAAACGCATTCTATTATGAGGATTGAGTTTATAGACTAGGTTTATAATCCCTGGAGTATAGAAGAGTAAGGGAGGGATGCAACTGAAACATTTCAGGTGACTGAAGGAGCTGATAGGGTAGACAGAAAAAAAACATTATTGGGAGCAAAATTTTGGAGCAAAATTTCAAATAATTTTTTTTCAAATTAGAGCTAGGGTGTTAATGGATGATGTAGCCCTTCTTCATAAAAAGGGTAATGGAAATTTGGAACTCTCATCCCCGAAAAGCTGTTGAAGCTAAGTCAAATGAAAATTTCAAAAATGAGATTGATAGCTTTATGTTCAGCATTGATTTTAAGGGTTATTGAACCAAGGCAGATGGATGGAGTTAAGATATAATTTACATACAACCACAACAGATATATGTTTGAAAAGGTGTGCAATAACTTCTTGCAAAGGTTTATTGTTACGCATGAGCCAGTGTCAATTGAGGTTGTACAATATTACAGAAGCTCCTTCCAGAGAAGGAAAACTTCTTAAAAACCACAAGTGATAGAGAAGCAGATGGTTTTATGGCTTGGACAACATACCAATGGCCATGATTTGTTTGTGCTTCTACCACAAAAAAATTGACAAGTAAAAGAAGCAAAACATCTCACTAGTGACAGTGGTTTTGAAGAATCACTTTGGGGTAAAATGTTAAATAAGGAGACACAAGAATATATCACAACTAAACCAGAATCATTCAAATTATAATTTTGTTGTACAAAATAAGCCAGCTTTTAGATTCTGGCTCATTCTAAGTAGGCACATACAATATTAATAATGCTAGTGCTTTCTTATAATTAATGCTTTTGCTAACTTCTGTTTCAAAGGCTAACCTTAAGTAACAGATTCAAAACGCAAAAAAGAAAACTGGTTAAGCGGACTGGTCAAATTGCAATTCATGTTACCAAATTTAAACCATGGCATTATAAAAGAGATCATATAAAGCATGGGTCAAGTTTCTGCTACACAGATGTTATATAAATATAAGTTATACATGGGCTTACCATCATATTTAGACAATTGGTCAGATTGAGTCTTATGTCATTCAAATTAAATATTTTTAAGTTTTGAAGATGATTAGGGTTCAAAGTTGCCTGTATTTATACATAACCATAAATAATCTAGCTAAATTAGTCTGTCTCAAGTTAAGGTACACATTGACAATAAAGGACTGAAGTGTCTATGGTAAACTGTGTTACGTGAATGTTTTTTGATTACTCAGTCTTCTGTACATGATGCAGCGTGGCATGTTTACTCCAATGTTGATGGCATTTTGACAATCCAGCCGAATGCACTGTCTGCCTGCCTGTCACTTGCCATGTTTGCAATTATCACGAGCACTACATGCTTTCATAGCCATCAGATCTGGTCAGCATCTTGCACTAATAAAGTGGGCTTTTTTTTTTAGGTTTCAGGCTAGGACCCTCAGGTGAATCAAACCATTAAGATAGTCTCAATTGTACTTTGTTACTCTCTAAGTACTTATTTCTTATTGCAATTTACAGCACAAAGATACTTGAAATATGAACTATAAACGCAAAAATAGTATTTCAGATTCTTGTATGCACGAGAAAATGTCTAAAATTGTTCTGCATTAAGACAACCCCCACCCCAAGCCAGGCCAGGCCAATCTCACTTTGGAAGCAGAGAAGGCAAGTGTTTTTTCAGCGTAAATTAACTGTGAATAATCACTAGCTACAAGATGGACAGTATTTATTATTGAGCAAAATAGCATGACAACTGTAATGTTTCCAACCATTTTGGAAATGCGCTTAGTTTGACAGTAGACAAATAAATGTTTAAAGCTGCACAAGGATATGTTTGGCAAAAGATTCATCAAAGCCATGGCATAACTAACTGCTTTCAAATCCATAGTTCAAACATAAAACACATTCAGATTCACTTTAACTAGAAAACAGTTTGCTACAAAAGCTTATTGAGCTATCAGGATTTCACAACAAAGGACTTGGAAGCTTCTTTTCAGCACTATTTCTTTCTTCCAATTCTACATTCAATTTCAATTCACTGGCAAGTATGACCCTTGCTTGTGAGAGACGTCTTGAAATGCGTACAATAAACCGCTATGTATACTGATTCGAATGTGTAAGGATTCCATCTTGCAACCGATGTTTGGTTGATATAGCACAAAAAACACAAGGTGTGAATTTATGCAGATCAGCTGTGGAAATCTGTCCTCGTAGTATCAGGTTTGTACTTGAATACGTTTGGTGGCTTTTTGGGACAGCTGGCTGCCGAGGTACAGGAAGTGCTCAACATATTCCAGAGTCTCTCTTTTCATCTATATGGGAGGCAGAACATTTTGCTGACCAGGTGTGGGTTTATATATGAGTTTTGTTTTGGCAACAGTCAAGTACAGGCAAAGTCTCTTGTGTGCAGATTTGAAAAGATCGAGCGTGGCTTGCAAATCTGGTTCAGAGTGGGCAACGACACTGCAGTCACCAGAGTTCCAACACCGGATCAGATGTGCCAATTTAGCCTGCTACAAACTACAGTGGCAAGTGTTTGACAACAAACACCTCTGCAAGACAACAAATGTACTAGTGTATAGAGCAGTTGTTGTCACCATGCTCCTGTGCTGCAGCAAGATCGGGACTGTGTATCAGCAACACATAAGAGTGCTAGAGAAATTCCATCAGCAATGCCTCCAATGCATCCTCTGGATTCAATGGGAAGACCGTTGTACAAACTCTATTGTTCTTCTTGATGTGAAGTCCACAAGCATCCAAACAAAACTCCTGCAACATTGGGCGGAATTTTACAGCCTGTCGCTGCGGGGGTGGGTCTGTAAAATGCGATGAGCCATTCAGAAGTCCATTGACTTCGGCAAGACCAGAAAATCTCTCCGGCAGGAGCGGCTGTAAAATTCCACCCAATGTTGCAACTTTGATGAACTGGCCACT
Source organism: Carcharodon carcharias (assembly GCF_017639515.1). NCBI lineage: Eukaryota > Metazoa > Chordata > Chondrichthyes > Lamniformes > Lamnidae > Carcharodon > Carcharodon carcharias. The sequence goes on along the minus strand of NC_054473.1, from coordinate 165,564,648 downwards.
GTGCCTGAATGGCCAAAAACTGTCCCCCACCCCCACCACATCCTGTTCTTTCAACTCTCAAATGACGAGTGTTCCAGGTGAGGACAAAGAAAACGCTTCAAAGACATTTTGAAGCTCTCCTTAAAGTACAGTGGCATTGACATTAATAACTTGGTGGAGCTTGTTACCAATTATTCAGATGGCGACCACTTGTTCACCAAGCTACATCATACTTTGGCTCCCAATACCTTAATGAAGAGACGGAGAAGGGAACGAAAGGAAGCAAATCATGTACTCTGGATCCCACTACCTCATGGGATGTCCTGCCCCATGTATCCAAAGATCTGCAGGTCAAGAATCAGCCTGTTCAGTCACATGAAGACCTGTGCGACCCCGAGTAGACATTGTCCTTAAATCAAGGAACAGATGATGACAAGTATCTTTGGAATCTAGTGCCTTACCAAGATTACCTCTCATCATCCAAAAGGTGAAATAAAGGTTTGACAATGTACTCAGTTCAGAAGAAAATACTTTTTAAGACTGATCAGGGTCAGAATGGGGAGTGAGTTATATATAAAGACTGCTGGAATCTGATCCTACATTTTTGATTCCAAAATTCCAATATGTGGAATATGGAAAGGTGTGGTATAAATCCTACCACCACTCAAATTCTTGAATTAAACATGGGGGAGGGGAAGAAATATCTGCATGTGTATATATGGATCATAAATTTACAATCCATGGCAAAAACATATCTAACCTTCAAGTCAACCTATAATTCTTCTGGGGGATGGTGAGCAGCCAGAGGTTGTGGTCCGCATTGGTACCAATGACTTAGGTCACTAAAATGGTTCAAAATTGATAAAGAGGAAATGTTGAATAGACTGTCGGTACTTAAAGTTGACAAGGCACCGAGATTGGATGAGATGCATCCAAAGATATTGAAAGAAGTGGGAGTAGAAATTGCAGGGGGATCTGGCCATAGTTTTTCAGTCTTCCCTAAACTCAGAGGACTGGAGAATTGCAAACATTATGCCCTTGTTCAAAAATAGGTTGTAAGGAAAAGCCTACCAATTATATGCCAATCAGTTTAACTTCAGTGGTCGGCAAGATCCGAGAAACAATTATTCCAGATCGAATTAGTAGTCACATGGGAAAATATGGGTTGATAAAAGCCAGCATGGATTTCTAAAGGGGAAAACGTGTTTAATTAACTTGCTCGAGTTTTTTGAAGAAGTAACAGAAAAGGTCAATGAGTATAAGGCTGTTGATGTGGTGTACATGGACTTTCAAAAGGCCTTTGATACAGTGCCACACAACAGACTTGTGAGAAAAGTTATTCCTCATGGAATAAAAGGGACAGTAGCAATGTGGATACAAAATTGGCTGAAAAATAGGAAGCAGAGAGTAATGGTCAATGGGTATTTTTCAGGCTGGAGGAAGGCTTGTAGTGGAGTTCCCCATGGGTCGGTATTGGGACTCTTGCTTTTCCTGATAAATTAATGATCTACATCTTGATGTGCAGGGGACAATTTCAAAGTTTGCGGATAATATGAGGCTTGGGGTGTTGTAAATTGTGAGGACAACAGTGTAGAACTTCAAAAGGACATAGACAAGTTGTTGGAGTGGGCAGAAAGGTGGCAGATGAAGTTCATTGCAGAGATGTGTGAGGTGATGCATTTTGGTAGGAAGAACATGGACAGGCAATATAAAATAACGGATGAAATTTTGAAGGGGCTGCAGGAGCAGAAAGACCTAGGCGTATATGTGCATAGATCATTGAAGGTGGCAGGACAGGTGGAGAGAGCAGGTAATATAGCATATAGTATCCTGGGCTTTATTAACAGGGGCATAGAGTACAAGAGTAAGGAGGTTATGCTGAATTTATATAAGACACTTGTTAGGCCTCAGCTAGAGTATTATGTACAGTTCTGGGCGCCACATTATAGGAAGGATTTGAACACATTAGAGAGAGTGCAGAAAAGGTTTACAAGAATGGTTCCTAGGATGAGAAACTTCAGTTACAAAGATAGTTTGGAGAGATTGAAACAGTTCTCTTTGGAAAGAAGGCGGCTAACAGAGATTTGATAGAGGTATTCAAAATCATGAGGGGGCTGGTCAGAGTAGATAGGGAGAAGCTGTTCCCGCTCGTAAACGGATCAAGAACAAGAAGGCATAGGTTTGAAGTGATTTGCTGAAGAAGCAAATGCGCCGTGAGAAAAAACATTTTCACACAATGAATGGTCCGGGTCTGGGATGCACTACCTGGAAGTGTGGTGGTGGCATTCAAGAGGGCAATAGATGATTATTTGGATGGAAACAATGTGCATATGCAGGGGTACAGGGAAAAGACAGGGCAACGGCACTAGGTCATAATGCTCATTTGGAGAGCCGGTGCAAACACGATGGGCCGAATGGCCTCCTTCTGTGCCATTAAAATTCTGAGATTCTGTGATAATCTGTTGCTCTTTTTGCAGCTAGTATTTGGAAGATTGAGATAAAATAGGCTGCTTTCTTCAGAACTTGTTTTGTAACCTGCCATGTTTGTGTATTGGGAAGTAAACATAGGCTGAGCAAATAAGAGCAGCAGTGCAAGTGAATCAAATTCTACACTACCAAACCACAAAGACCAGAAAAAAGTTAAGATAGGATGAGGGGCAAAAACCAACAATGCTGCCTTCTACAAATGATGTCCTCAGAGTAAACGTGATAGAATTGCCATGCACTCCAAATACGTTAACTTATGAACCAGTGATGATTAGCTCATGAAGAAGGTTAAATTGGGATAGAATTTCCTATGAAAGCTATAGGACAAATTCAGCATGGTTACCATCCTGAAGGTGAGTTGTGCAAGAAGCAAGCATAATTCAGAGAAAACGATATAAAATAATAGCTGTACATTCTTGTCAAGCAAAACTGTACTTCAGAAACATAGCTTTGCTGAATTTGCCCTTAATTTAGCATCAAAACCTACAGACAAAAGTCATATTAGAATTATTTCTGGGGTTATAATAGCATTATGTTCAGAGTGACTTTTAGTAATTAAATTATCACACAAGCAACATTTTGATATCATTGTGGCTTTGCGAGTTGCTTAAGAAAAGAAACAATATTTTCTGAAAAATAAATGCTGAAGAAATTCATGAGTTAAAGTATTAAAAGCTAAATAGGCTCTTGACTAAACGTGACATGCGAAATAAGACAAAAATATGATTCAAATTAGCTAACTAAATACTGAATTGAAAATAGAATTAACTTCTTAAAATTAAATTGTAATCAACAATAATGAGGGTGCAATTCAACTCGGGCAGTGGTGCAGAGGGATAACAGGGAATCAGCGGCCCTGACATTGAAAAAGTAAGTCAGGCAGAGTGTAGAGCAGGTTATCACCTTGTTTTTATTACTGCTCAAGGCAAGTCACAGCCACAGAGAGGCTAGTTCAGGATATTTCTAAACTAAAACAATGATAAATTATGTGAGAAAAGTGCTGCAATTGCTTAGAGAAAAAGTAGCACAGACCCAGTATACATCTTCACCCATTTAGTGCATTGTATCACGTCACAACTTCCAATTTCCTTCCCTGTAGGAAAATGCCTGGAAATGGTAATCAGAGACCAAGCAACATAAAGCAAGTCACAGATTAACTATATGGGAATTCACACTGCAGCTAATACACCAAAATAATCACACACTGGAACTCTAGTCCAGACAGCGGTCTGAAGTGACATTTTGGTCAGCTGACTGAATAACACTCCCTACTCCTGCCATTTAGGTTGGATTCCACTGGCAACCTAGTAATGTTGGATACACATGTGAACGAAACTTGTTCAGGGTTTTCCAAGATAATTGAATTCCACAAAGAACATCTTCGAGTGTTGTGCCATTTCAAAATCATGGCAATAATTTAAAGGGATACCTATAATCTAGTCTTAATTAAAGTATTACTGGTTAGAATTACACGATAAAATTTTATTTCTCAAAATTAGTCTTGATGTACAACTTTGTCATTATGAAATAAAGCTTAAAACTCAAAGAGAAAAAAATACAGAGCCTATCGTTTAAAGTGACTTATCAGTGATCAAAAAAGTTCAAAGTCAGGATCTTCCCCTCACCATATTTTTATTTTCACTTTTCAAAAAATATGAAATCACAATAATCTATAGATTCACTGTGTCCATTAATACATTCATAAGGTTACATTTAAACAAGTGAATAAATATCTAATTCAGGCAGAACATTCATGTTTCTTTAATTTTTACAGAACTTATTTTGTTTGTGAGCATAATTTAGTAAATAAGTTTAAATGTCATTGAAAAACCATTGAGGTTACATTCCAAAGTTACAGAAATTATAGCAGTGTTATGGAGAATTCTAGCACTATAAAGTAAATTAGTCTAACCAGCACAACTCCCCTGTGAACACACACAAATTCTTCTCAACATTGCAAGGTCCATGGACCACAGGGGAAAAGAGAAACTTTTTAACAACCACAGGCTAAAAATAAAAGACACAACACTTCGAGCAAATGTATGCAGTTCCATTGATCCTACCACTTTACTTCCTCAAATCTTTGTACAATATCATTATTGATTTAAAGACCCATCTGAAAATATGTTTCAAGTATTTGTCAGACATCAAAAAAGATACAGACCTTCCCTTTTATGAACTGGAAACTTTAAAAGTGATCTTCGAGCAGATTTCAATTATTAGCCCGTCACACAGAAACGTCGGCAGTTTTAAAAGCTGAATTGTGAAAAATATTGATAGCATCTCTTCTGGCTTTATTTTTGTGGTTAAGTCAGATCAGACATAGATCAAAATGATTATTAGGCTTTCACTTCAAAATTCACAGTAACTTAGTAATCTATATACACTTATTCCTTTGAACTTTCAAATATAAATATTATACAAGGATCTAAAATTTAACTGCTTTTATAAAAATCTCTAACATAGCAAACCCACAGCTACCTTGAGTGACTAACATGATATAATTTCCACCTAACGTCAACCGCCATGGACTTGACCCAATTTTATTTTAGATCTCTGCAAGGCACTTCAGTCTTTTCTCACTTCCTGCCCCTTTCAATAACCCTAGTTGACAAGGTTTTAATATTATTGGAACTTCATTTTATACATCCAAAAAGTGTTTCATATGTTCAAAAATATCATGTCACCCATTCACTTCTACCCAGCATTCAGAAAGGATAACTGTTTCAAAATGCACATTCATAAATGAAACATTAATACGTCAACAAAAGTATGAAATAAATCAACTCAAATAACCAAGGCTAGATCAGAAAACAAAGCTGTGTACACTCTTCAGAATACAAAAGTCAAAGATAATCAGAGCACAACGTTACCTGAAGTGGGGCTGGAGTGGAAGCAGGGCTAGATTGCTCTTCTGAGGGATACCACAGAACATTTCACTGGAGTTCTCTGGGATCTGCTAAAAAAGATTTTCCTGTCATCTTGTTGCAAGACGTCTGGATTGAAAAGGGAGTCAAAGGCATAGGGGCTAGATAAGAGAGTTGAGGCCACAATCAGATCAGCCATGATCTTATCAAATGGCGGAGCTGGCTTGAGGGGCCTAATAGCCTACTCTTGCTCCTAATTCATATGTTCGTATGAAACTAAAATTGACATTAATTACTTAGCAACACTTTGGTCTTATGTAAGCATTCCCATCTCTGAACAAAAGGATGAAGGGTTCAAGGCCTGGACAGCCCGTTGAATTGAGACTAGAGTATGGTCTTTAAATACTGGCTTGATGCCCAGCAAGGTACTCACATCTCAACACAGTGAACACTGGCTCAGTGATAGTATTCATAGCAAGGTCTAAAGAGTTGGGCTCAGGTCCCACAGACAGTCCCCGTGAGCAAAGACTAGAGCATCAGATCTAAATACTGGAAGATGTGCAATAGGGATACCTGTGTCCGATGGGTGTCAGTGCCCAAATCCCATTGTAAAGGATAGGTAAGCTTTGGCTGCAGACCAGGTAGGAGAAAGTAATTTGAAAATAAAAACTGTGAGGAAGACAAGGGGAACCACCTCAACAACTCTTCCCTAATAAGTAGTTCAAAAATCTTATGTCCGAGTCTTGATTTAGGGCCAGTCCTAGGACAGAGCATAATAGATGGATGGACTTAACAATACTGATCAGTAAGTTATATAATTATAAATTTTTATAACAACAATTAAATCTAGTGGGATTCAGAAGACAGACAGTAGCATTCAGTTCCAAATGTCAGTGGAGTTTAATGTTTTTTAAATTACCACAAAAAAGGTCGCTGACGTTTGATGAAGTCATTTAATCATTTCAATTCTTTTAAAATTCATTCTTGGGGCTATATCAGGACAATCGTCATTTATCAAATTATTGGCAGAACATCAACAGATTCCTTTAAGTGGTCATGATTTCTAGAAATTTTTCATGGTAAATTCTTTATGTATTCAAATACTATTGCTTTGTTTCCCTGAAACTTTAACAACGAATCATTAAAATACCATTCACAATATTTGAAATGTGCATGATATAGTTATCAATTAGTCCACAATCGACAGAAGATCATAACAAACCACAACTCAGTGCTCAAATAGTCCTAATTGACAACTGAGAATCTTGAGTTCCAAGTTTCAAATTTACACGAATGAAAATAAATGGAAAGTATTAATTCCATTGAATTCTTAAAATATGGTACCTTCAAAGAGGTTGCAGTAAAATAAAGATGGTGTTCCCTCTTCAATTTGCTTTCACGAGATCCACTAAATTTTGCACAAGTTTTCTTTCGTAATAAAAGATAGTTTGTTATAGGTTACTGTTGAAGCAACTCAATTTCAAATAGATCATATTAAATTTTTCTCCTCCAAACTGAGGGATATGGCTAACACTGAGGAAGAATGTAAAATAATACAAGAAGGCTTGCAGTCAGGTCAGTTGAGTGGCAAATGAACTTTAACATAGATAAATGTGAGGTGATGCACTTAGGTAGGAAAATCAAAAGCATCACCTATACCTTAGAAAATAAGAAACTGAATTGAGTAGAAGAGCAAAGGGATACAAGGCAAACAAATAATTAAAAGCAGCATCTCAGGTCAGCAAAACAGTGACAAATGCTAAAAAGGCACTGGGATTTATTTCTAGGGGTTTACAAGTAGTGAAATTACGTTAAATCTGTATGGCATCCTGGTCAGGCTGCACTGGTCTGGTCTTCATATTATAAAAACGATGTAAACACACTGGAAAATGTGCAGAAAAAATTTACAGGATAGTATCAGAACTGAAAGGTTATGGCTATCAGAACGGATTGAGCAGATTGATTTCTTTTCTTTAGAAAAGAATTAGATGAAACGTGGCAAAGATCCTTAGAACTATGAATGGAAGGATAAGATGAGGTAGAATGAATGGGAGGTGACTTGTGTAGAATATAAACACTGAGACAGCATAGTTGGGCAGAATGGCCTTTTTCTGTGCTGTATATTCTATGCAATTCAATGTAATCTCTCCATTCCTGCTACCAAGGTGTCACCTATGAGTGACAGACAATCTAAGAGATAGCCAGTTTGAAACCAGTTTGCAAAACCTGAATTAACAGCTAACATTTTCAACTGCATTCTTCTCTTCCAGAAAGCAGACACAATTGGATAATATATTATTTCATTTTGATACTAAAACCAACTTGCATATTCATGTTCAATAATACAACTATGTATTTAGTGAGTCAAAAAAAACCTTGATTCAGGGATGATTAACCTCTGGTCTTTACTGTACTAGAAACAACTAGTCATATAAAACATACATAATATTCAACATTTTAAAAAGTACAAGAATCAACTACATGGAGCCTTTTCACACAATTCAATCAGCAGTATTTGTTGAATAGGTAAATATTGCTGAATCTGCATGTAACTCAATGGTGATGTGTGAGGGAAATGAAAAGAGCATTGCTAAAAGTGGTTTCTCCTGTATGTAAACAGGAAAGCATGCAGCCTTGCCTTTATGGATCCACTAAGGATTACTATGCAAAACCCTTCTCTTTTGGCTAAGAGACATGCCAATTTATTTCATTTTGATTTCCCCTGAAAGCTTATTGGGAAAATGGTCAGTGGTTGAGTGGCTATTCCATCATGTGATTTAAATAAAATAAATCCATACCATCACTAAAGCACAAACATGTGAGAGAAAATAGCTGACAACCACTTTACAACTTCCAGAGGATTCCCAGCATAGCCTCTTCAGTTGATCGATCAGATTCTGGGTTCTAGGTAGGAGCACTTAAACTCCTAGCATGACTAATTTTAGACATGACATGAGACACATGCAGCAGAACGATATTTGACAATTGCTTCAACTTTCCCCATACACCCCCCTCGAAATGTTTATATAAATATATAAAACAAAGTGTAAAAGAAAAACATAAAAAATATTTATAAGTCATCAGGAACATAAGGCATGCATTCTTCATAGGAACAACAGTATAAATCTTTGTGATCTTGGTACATGTCTTCCACTTTCTGAGGCGTGCGCTCAAAGTTTTGCAAAGCAGCACTGGAAGATAGAGTGCTAGAAGTCTGATTAACCATTCCTGTTAAGAGAATTACTTCTTTCCATTTTAAATAACTATGACAAAATACAAAATAAACAAATCTGCTGACTTAGAATATATTATTAAAAAAAACTTTAAAACACTTGGTTTAAATATATTACAATACATGAGAAGGTAGAACCTAAGAACAAAATCAACTTCGCTGGAAATGCAATGCCTGCACTGGTGCAGGATGGAGTGTGCACTTCTCTAGCTCTACTGCTCACCAGTGTGTAGTGGTGTTCTCCAGCATTAGTATGTGATATTAAATTTTCTTGCTTCCCTCAGTGCAGTTTTACATTACTACCCTCAAGCAATCACAATATTTTACCCTAACAATGTCATATACAGAGATTAATTTTATAGTGAAATTATTCTGTGCAACACCAAAATGATTGTCCCAAAAAATGTAATGCTTCAACTTATTTTATATATCCGTGAAGAACAGTGCCATGAATCCAATGAATTAAATACAAAAATAAACCATTAGTAAGTGTAACAAGAAGCTATTCTTGAAGATTCATAGTAAATGTATGAATGTAAACTATAGGATTCATCCTCTGGATAAAGATTCCACGTATGAGAGAGCGCTCTGCATTGATGTCAGACAGTAGCCTTCTTCACCAATTAAATACCTAAAGAAAGAAAAAAAATGGCATTAGTATTCTTGATGATCATATATTTAAAAGTTGCATGAGTCAGTAGAATTTTCCAGTGAGAAGGCAGGATTTGTTTTAAACCAAGACCCTTTCAAGTTTTCACCATTCAATTGTTGCAGCAGGATGAAAAAGAAAAAGATACACCCGGGTGTGTAACCATGGAGTACATTTTCCCAGCGCCTTACCAGGCTCTGTGAATGAACATTTCATTTTCTGCAGTACATAAAGATACTAAAATAGATAATTAAGACATCTTTAAACAAGCCAAAGTAGCAAAGAAGAACAAATTATTAAAATACAGGAGTTTCCAAATCACGACTGTGGAACATAACTGATCCATAGGCCCCAAGAATATAAGCTTTGCAATTTAAGCAACTAAATTCAATGTGCACTTATATTTCTTACTGATTTGAAGTTTATGAGTTTAGATATTTAAAATAAAACTCAGATGCTAAATCAGAACACCAGAATATATTGGTAATTGCAGTTTGAGATATATTCAAAATTAATGGGATTATTGATTTAAACTCGGTGTGTAGTGCATGAGAAACCACAGTATGCACTCAAACGATTTACAAAGACAAAAAGTCTGGATACTCAATTGTTAATATAAGCAACAACATTCTATTTGTTTTGAGAAATGTATAGTACAATGAGGTATTACGTCAGCTGTAATTTAATAGGAAGCTCAGTCGGACCTAGGGAATGCTATGAAGTGATCCCTCTTCATCGTTCTGCTGAAGATATGTTTTACCTCCCAAAACTGACAGCGATTAACACACACTGGCTGTGTTGCAAGAACCCAATCGCGGTAGGATATGGACTTGGTGGCAGACAGCTCCTCGGGGCAAACTGTGACCTACATTATGTGGTGACTGTTAAATTTTAGGAAGTTACAACTGAGCATTAGAGCATTTCATTGGAAAGTAACAATGAGATGTAAAAAAGTCTTTATGAGAAAGTAGTAACCAGTGACAAACCTTACAGAATGTTTTGTAGATGATGAACACAACCTGGTAGTTAACTGTAGATTTTTTTCTGAAAAAGTTCAGGAGAGATAGTCAGGCCAGCACTAATTGTTCTATTATACGGCAGAATAATGTTTATCTTTAGTATGGTACGTTGCAGTTTAGCCTCAAATGCAAGTAAGGGATGGAGTTTTTCAATATTAATTATCTTCAGAAGCATAGACAATAGAAGCAATTTTCTTATGCCAATTATATTTTTATAAGCACAGACTTGATAAAGTGCACAAACATTTATGATCATTAATAGGCAATCATTTTGTAAAACATAAGTTTATTTTGTTGATTATTGATTTGCTCAAATAGATTTGCACAGCTATTTAAAACATGTTTTCATTGACATGACTTTGGTCCTCGTATTGTGATGCAGACTGTGAGTAACCTGGCTTCTGGGATGAAGCTAAGGCAGTACTTCAGTATACTCCACTCAGCTCTCACTGCTTGGGCAAAAAAATGAGAAAAGGATTTTTTTTAAAGTGCGTAATTGCTCATAAATGTCAGCCATATACTCCTCAAAGTTGATCATTTAAAACAATGAAAATATTACATCTGCACCTTCTACCACCCATGGGGAAAAATGAAGTGCTACCATACATTGCAGGCTAGGGACTTTCTAATGTATAAATAATATATTTATTATATTTATATTTCTGCACATCTTCAATCAGCTTAATTTTCATTCAATATATAAAGCATTCCCCTTCTTTGTTGACCTTCAAGTCCAGTTTACCTGCTGTGGGCTAACCTGCAATCTCCTTCATGCTCTGATACCCCAACTAACACTATTCCTTTGGACTCTGCTGAGAGATCAACAATCATCGTTTAGCTCCATATTTCCCTCCAGAATGCCCATTCAACAGTGAACAGGCACTGGCCACCTACAATCTTATTACAGCAACTTGCCAAGACTCCTTCAACAGCACGTTCCAAACCTGCGTCCTTCATCACCTGGAAGGCAGCAGACACATGGAAACACCATCACCTGCAAGTTCCCCACTGAGGTACACGCCATCCTGAGTGGAAGTATATTGCCGTTCCTTCATGGTCGCATGCACATGGATTGCAGCAGTTCAAGAAGTCTGCTCACAGCAATTTTCTCAAGGAAAATTAATTAATGGGCAATAAACACTCACTTTGCCAGTGACACCCATATTTTAAGGGCAAAACAAACCAAAAACAGGCCATTCAGCCCCAACCAGCCCCTGCTGGTATTTATGTTCCACTTATGTCTTCCCTTGTTGTTCCTTACCTAACTCAATTGTAGCAGACTGTGCTGACATCCTACCTTCGGGCAGTGATATTTTAGCCTTACTGAAGCCTCCCCACTTGATTGTACCTGAAATCACTGTGGTGGTGGTGGTGGTGGTGGGGGGGGGGGGGGGGGGGGGTTCGTCATTATCGCCAAGTTACACCTTGATCTCTTCCCTACTTCATCAAAACCTCTCTTGCCAAGCTCCTGACTGGTCTACCCCTCTGGCCTCTCCTTTAAAATCATTATTGTGACCCATTTTGAGTTTCTTGCAGTATACCCTCCATCATTCTCTCCACTGAGCAACTCATCATCCTCAGTGATTTCAATCTCCGCCACAACTCTCCTCTGAATTCACCAACCTCCTGTTCTCCTCAAAGCTTCCTTTTCATATAAATTCTTTCAACCATATTCATAATCCTTCAACCTTGCCATTGCCTGTCACAGAGCAGGCTCTCTCTGATCACTTGCTTGTGCATCTCAGCCCATATACCTTCCGACCTTCTGGTTCCACCTATTTCTGCTTCCGGGGAAAGAACTCTTGGAAAAGAAAACTCAAAATCGCTTACAACTGCACTTTATCACAATTCCTAAATGGCTTGTTCCCAGCAAACCCTTCAGTGCTATCCATTCAGGCACAAGATGGAGTGAATCTAGCACACTGAGGCTTAACCATTTCTTGCCAGATCTGGTTGGACTACATCAAGCTCTCATGGATCCCCCTCTCTTCTGCCCGAACAACTCACTACTATAGGATCATCCAAAAAGGCAAAGGCCTCTTATTCTAATATACTGTCTCCTTAAAGCCCTCTCCTCTGACTCCTCCTACTTCATTTCTACTGACAAGTATGAACAGCTGATGGATTTCTTCGTCACCAAGAGAGAACTAATTGTTCGGGAACCTTTGTTGCTTTCCTAGCTTCCCCTTGTCCATCAAGCCAAACAATTTTACAAACCACCTCATCCTAGCTGTGAACTCCCAGCTGTTTATAATTTCTTCCATCTTCCCCCATGTCATCTACGGACTGATTTGACCAATGACATTCTCTCCTTTAACACACCCCCCACCCCCCATTTCCACAAGACTACTGATCACCAAACTTTCCTTACTGGTCACTGATACTGTAAATGATTCTTTACCTTCAAGACTGTCCACTTAACTTCCAAGACTAGTCATGAATTCCCCTCCTCCTTCATCAATAAACTCATCATTGATTGCTGTCCTTGCTGCCATCTCCTCCAACTAAAAAAAATGGTCCCTGGGACAAACTTAATCATCTTATCTCTAACCTACCTTTTTTTTGCACCGTTTGGTGCACAGTTGCACATGCATGGTAACTTAAAGGGACCTACTTGATCCTGCGTGAGAATCTTCAAGTGGCTGTGCTACAATGCATCTTTAAGGGAACATTGCTTATCACTTCTCCCTGGTCACTGTCCGATGCTGACCAAGAATGTTTGCAACTTTGGCTCTTATTCAACTGAACTGAGTTTCCAATTCCATATTCTCTATGCCAAAAAGATTCACTTCTGTAACATCACTTACCTCCGTGCCACCTCAGCCCAATAAACATGCCTTTGTCATTTTTACATAACGAGTCCACTGATGTATTGCTCTCCTGGTTGGTCTTCCAACCTCCATCAACTGTAATGTTCAGCTCATCTAAGTCTGTGTGCCTATACCCTATTTTGCACTAAGTCCAATTCTCCTTAGCCTTTTTGAGCTACATTGGCTTTTTGCTTCCTCACATTCAATTTCACATTTGATGTTTAAATTCCTTCCTGACCTCACCTTCCCGCAATCTCTGTAACATTCTCAAGCTCTTAACTCTCCTTGTACACTCTGTCCTTAAGATTCTGGTGTTTTGTGCATCCCCCCAACCACCTCACCCCCTGTCTACTTAGCTGTCTTAGAAACATAGAAAATAGGAGCAGGAATAGGCCATTTGGCCCTTCGAGCATGCTCCGCCATTCATTATGATCATGGCTGATCATCCAACTCAATAGCCTGCTTCCGCTTTCTCCCCATATCTTTTGATCCCTTTCACCCCAAGAGCTATATCTAACTCCTTCTTGAAAACGTACAATGTTTTGGCTTCAACTACTTTCTGTGGTAGCGAATTCCACAGGCTCACCACTCTCTGGGTGAAGAAATTTCTCCTCATCTCAGTCGTAAATGGTCTACCCCATATCCTCAGACTGTGACCCCTGGTTCTGGACTCCCCTGCCATCGGGAACATCCTTCCTGCATCTACCCTGTCTAGTCTCGTTAGAATTTTATAGGTTTCTATGAGATTCCCCCCTCATTCTTCTGAACTCCAGCCAATATAATCCTAACCTCAATCTCTCCTCATATGTCAGTCCCGCCATCCCAGGAATCAGTCTGGTAAACCTTTGTTGCACTCCCTCCATAGCAAGAACATCCTTCCTCAGATAAGGAGACCAAAACTGCACACAATATTCCAGGTGTGATCTCATCAAGGCCCTGTATAATTGCAGCAAGACATCCCTGCCCATGTACTCGAATTCTCTCATTGTGGAGGCCAACATACCATTTGCTTTCTTTACCACATGCTGCACCTGCATGCTTAACTTCAGCGACTTGTGCACGAGGACACCCAGGGCTTGTTGCACATTCCCCTCTCTTAATATATAGCAATTCAGATAATATTCTGCCTTCCTGTTTTTGCTACCAAAGTGGATAACCTCACAGTTATCCACATTATACTGCATCTGCCATGCATTTGCCCACTCACTCAGCTTGTCCAAATCAAACTGAAGCATCTCTGCATCCTCCTCACAGCTCACCCTCCCACCCAGCTTTGTTTCATCTGCAAGTTTGGAGATATTACATGAAGTTCCCTCATCAAAATAATTAATATATATTGTGAATAGCTGCGGTCCCAGCACCAATCCCTGCAGGGCCCCCCACTACTCACTACCTGCCGCTTGGAAAATTTTTATTTATTCCGTTTATTCCTACTCTTTATTTCCTGTCTGTCAACCTGACACTCCAGCTTTCTGCCTTCCTTAAAACCCAACTTTGTGACCAATGTTTTGGTCAATACCCTAACATCAGCTTCAGCTTTTCTTTACGCCTCTGTGTTTGCCATAGAATAACTTTTCTATTTTAAATATGCTACAACTATGCAAACTGCTGCTGTTATTATTGCTAAAAATATTGTTAGAAAGTTGTCTCAACCATTGTTTAAACCAATGATCACAGAATTGTTATGGCGTGGAAGGAGGCCATTCGGCCCATCGTGTCTGCACCAGCTCTCTGAGCATTTTAACTTAGTGCCAATCTCCTGCCTTTTCCCCGTAACCCTGCACATTGTTTCTATTTAGATAATCGCCCAATGCACTATTGAATGCCTCAATTGAACCTGCCTCCACCACACTTCCAGGCAATGCATTCCAAACCCTAACCACTTGCTGTGTGAAAAAGTTTTTTCTCAGATTGCATTTGCTCCATTTACATTACCAGAATGCAAAGGGGAAGATAACTAAACAAAAAATAAATAAAAATATTAAACAGGGGAACAAAACCATTTTTTGAGTTACTTTGACAAAAATAGAATCAAATTTTCCAAAAGTGTTCAATAGGATGTCACAAATTAGACAGGATTACCACAGGAAATAAAACATTTCAGAAAGCAATTCAACTCACATTAGTACATATTTCAAATTCCAAACAAAAAGGCAGTCAACAGCTTTGCCTGGCAATTTTTTGAACAATTTCCCCATACTCAGCGTCTTTTTTCACGCTCCCTCCCTCTTTCATCCAACAAGGCACAACATTCATTGGTTGAAAAATCACTGGCCCAACTGCATATCCTAATACATCATAGCAAAGTAGTGAATAATCCTTTTAAAATCAAAGCTCAATTTTTCTTTTCAAAACACTTTACATCATATTCTGCAGGGCACCTTTAAACTAAAAGAGAAATTAAGACCCATAAAAATATTAATTTTGGATTAATTATATTGGATTACTCCTGGCTCAGTGTCCGAACTTTCTTCCGAGGGACGAAGTCCATGCAGTAGTCTTCGCACCTTTATGCTTGCTTGCATCTGTGCTTCTTTGTGTATATATAATGACTTTTCAATGCTCTGCGCATTGGTAGGGCATAATTGCATGAGGCCCCTGCTAAGCAGAGTGCTCACAACAAAGGCATAACAATGTTCGAGAAATTGAGGTCAGCCAGCTGTCATTTTAAAAAAAACTGATTCATGCACATTCAGAATAGAATAGTTAAAGAAGAAGGGGAAATTATGAATGACTTCACACTTTAATTGTCCAGTATGTTCAAACGGTGGCTGTATGCACGTATAATATGTATTTAAGCATCTCTCAAATGGGGGCAAAATAGAGAATTAGAAAAAAGGGGGAAGTTGCAAAGAAAAATAAATCCACACTAAAACAAACACAAAATAAACATGCACTTTTGGAACAAGTGGCGTGTTCAGAGGAATCATCATTTCTCGTTTTTCAGAGATGAATGAACTACAGATGTCCTAGTAGTCAAACCAGTTAGGTATCTTCTAACCAACATCATGACAAATGTGGCTTGTAATCACTGGAAACTTTAACATTGCGTGAGCTTATGAAATAATTAGTTCAAGATCCAAGGGCATAATTTACTTTCTGCCAAGCACTGTCATTTGATTTTTTAAATTGCAATTTTGTTTTGCTCATTTTATTCATATTTCCTTGGCACATGTTCAAGTTTAGAAGGGAGTGGGAGGACCAACTCCATGAGACACAACAGCGTATGAGAGAACTATTATGCAGCTCAGTGGTTAAGCAGCCTGAAGATTTAGGTTTTACCAATATTAAAATTAGTTCTGGTGTCCAAAATCTATTTAATTGGGAAAGAAACAGAAATTAAAGCAATCAAATATTGAAAATTTCAATACATTTTGTTTATCATATTGCTGTTTAAGAACGAACAGTACCTGGCTAAAAGTTTCTAATTTACTTCCTCAGAAGAAAAAAATGACCACAAGGTAACTTGTTTGGTATTTCATGGACCATTTCTTCAAGATATTTTAGCTTCACTCAGTACAGGTTAGCATTTGTAGATTACACTACACCTTGGTACTGGTGACATCTCAGCACTGCACTAGCACCAATTATGCAGTATAAAAATAGCCCAACTTTCACTCCAACAGTGTCCTTGGGAGACTGCCTCCCTCCCAACATTCTCCACAATCTACCACTTCTGCAAAAGTCTGTCATATACATCCGCTCCTGGAGTAATCCCTCATCATTCCTATCCTTGCTTTCCTACATTGAATCCCTATGCTCTAATATACTGTCATGTCCCAGTAGATTCTGAACTTCAAGCTAATTTTTATATTTTAGAACTGACCACAAATGGCTGCAAAAAGACAGACACACGAGGATTACGTGACTTCTTTTGTGAATCAAAACATTCCCTTGCCTCAAGGAGCAAAAGGAATCTTCCAGACTGATGATGATTCTATGCCTTTTCCTGAAACTAATCCAAAAGAGTAATTTCAAATTGAATGGGTCATTCAGATACAAAGACACTGGCTATTTCAAACTCTCAATGTGTGAAATCCGCAACACAGGGCGTATAATCAACACACCATCCCTTTTTAGAAAAAGGATGTTAAATTTACACAAGTCACATGGTGAGGAAGCTATTTTGTTGTCTGCTTTTAAAATAACATAAAGAAGCTGTTCTTCTGACAGAATTCCATAAAAGGTATTGAACCTGTGTGAGTCATCTAAGCAGCCAAGGTAATAAACAGCAAAACCTTGAAAGTGGGAGAAGTCTTCCCCAACCAGTTCCAACTTTGAGTTCACCTGAGAACCAACCTCCTGGAAATCTGACTACAAGAAGCCTCTCAACTTACTGAGCATCCTTTGTTTTACAAGACCTTCATTTCAACTTAAGAATCAACTCATCTAATAAACTACAGACGTGAACGAGGCTGAGACAATCATGTGTTGTAATTGTATCATTTTACTTTAATCTGTACCTATTCTTTGTGTGTGTGATAATGTGTGAGTCGAGTGAGTGAGACATCATATTTTAAATCTCCAGGGCAATTGTGTAATAATAAATAATCTTTTTTTCAAAACTCTCAAAGAGCTTGCTGCTGGGGTTATTTAAATTAGGACAATAATTCTGAGCGTAAGAAAACACACACCTGTTACATACAAACATACTGATCACAGGCAATAAAATTGAACACAAATTCTGTCCGTGACAAAATTCAGATTAAAATCTTTGTCCTCATCTTTAGATTCCCCCACTGCCTTGCCACATTGCACCGTCGCATCCTCTCCCAACTTATATCATGTGCCTGACTACTCCATTCTTCCACCTTTGTCCTTTTGTGCATCACCCTCCATTGGAGAGACAGCCTTCAGCTACCTGGGTCCATGAAACATATTTTCTGCATTTTATGGAATTCCTTCCCATAACCTCTCCAATTCCCTCAACACCTATAAAAATTTCCTTAAAGCTTAAATCTTTGATCAATGTTTGTTCATCTTACCTAAACTCTCCCTTCCTGGCACAACATACACTTTTCTTTTTTCCTTGAAGTCGGGATGTTATTTTCATGAAAATACACTACCTGAATGCAAATTGCTATTGTATTAAAGCATCAATCAATTTAATTGGAGTGGGAGGAAATGTAAATTCACCACCGTTTTGTAAAATATTGGTTCCAATAATTTGAGATAAAAAAATTAATAATTCTAAAACTGCAAAGGATAGCCTACTCTACAGGGCATTGTGCTTGAAGGCACTTCTATGAGAGTTCCGTTCAGATAATCTCTTTGGACAGAATTCAAATTTTTATCAACGCTATTTAATGAATGTGTGTTGGTTTTCCACAATTTATCTGCATCAGATGACCATAGGCCAAACAATCACCTTCACTGCTGCACACTGCATTTAAAAAAACACTGATCCAATATTTCAGTTGTAAGGTCTGTGGCTACAGTAAAAGTATGCAGTTACTGTAGCATTAATAATGCAATAATTTTCACTTATATTATCAGTCATCTACAAAATTTCATCAAGTTCAAGAAACTTAGACTGTCCAATGGTATATATAATGTAACTTCAGAAATAAATGTAATGCACAACAAATCAGTTCCACAGATAACTGCCAGTGAAGTGGTCTCACTATAAAGTCAGGCAATGTGGCGGTCAGATAGAGATCATTAAGACACAGTTGCAATATGTTAAATATTTGCATACAAAATTTTGGAATTTCTTTGCCGATTTTTACATAGAAAGTATTTGGAAAGTAATGTTTACGGGTTGCATTGAACAGAAAGTGCATTCAAAAAGCTTTTTTTTAATAAAGACGTCAAGATTAAAAGCTCATAACTAAGGCTTTGAATCTGTTTCCCTCAAAAATTGTGAACAATAAGCAATCAATAATCAATAAATAACTCACACCCATTGTGTTGGGGAAGTCCCTATTCTTGGATACTCAGCAGGGGTGGTTCTGAGTTAAGCTTTCCCTTTTTTATCTGAACACTGGGAGCTTGTATAAAAAAGAGAGACATTCAGCCAGTAAGATTTTAAACAAAAATCTACTCAAAGGGAATGCAGAAATGTGACCTTGAGTTATTTCATTTAAGTACAGCAAAAGAACCTATGAGGAGAACTGTAACATATTGCAAATAGGCCTGGGTCAGAAATTTTTAGTGTAACAACCAGTTATAGGCAATTTCATATTATATTCATGGAAGTAAGTTATCAAGGTCAAGATGCCAACTTTGTTGGAACCAGTGCCCTTAGGTTTGTTGGGTGAAAAGGTCCAGGTTGCATACTTAAATTGGGGTGACTGAGTTAGTACTGAGACAGAGAACATCAGGAGATCGTTGTTAGAATAAAAACATACTGTTTATTTACAAACTAAGCTCAGTGGCTATGCTTGTGCTCACATCATAAAACCCTGTCTCATCAGTGACTAACTCAAGACCCTCCTACAGAGAGGTAGTCTACACCACTCTGCTATTGGGTATTGAGATCATGTAACCTTATATTACAATACTTGTCTTAAAGGTATATTACATATCAGATTATTACAATCTTGTACTGACACTGAGCTAAAGAAGCCATTTGTGCTCTGTAGTTCACAACTCACATTATGAATTGTATCCTTAGCAACCAGCTCCTAACAGTTGATTGGCCAAATATTGAAACATAGGGCAGAGTTTTCTGCCTGTTGGGCAGGCAGTGCGGGTGGGGGCGCGGACCTGATCGCTGCCCGTGATCGGGTCCGTGCCACCATTTTACATGGTGGGACAATTAAGGCCCACTCAGCGTGAATCGCGGCTCCCGAGGATAGCGAGAGTGGGCGGGCAGCGGCAGGACTGCAATGACCGCTGGGTTCAATGGTGACCCGGTGGCCTGTTTTAAAACGTTGCTGCGGTCTTTCAAAGGCTGTGAATCATGGCCGGTGGAAGGGCTCCCCAGAGTGCTGCTGGTGAGTAGGCCAGACAGGAGGGCAGGGCAGGGGGGCACTGTGCCTGATGATTGTGATGCTGCCCTCCTCAAGGAGGTAGCAGCCTGGCGGCAGGCCCTCATACCCCAGGACAGGAGGAGGAGGCCCCTCCACATGACCAAACATGCCTGGGAGGAGGTGGCAGAGGTGGTGAGCTCCCACGACATGGTGCGGCGCACCTGGATCCAGTGTCGCAAGTGCTTCAACAACCTGTTGCGCTCAGAAGGGTGGGTACCATGTTGGCACTTGTCACTTAACCCAGCAGGTAGGCTTTCCCTCCTGGTGCCTCCAAACCACCCCCTCCCCCCAAGTCTGAGTATAGTGACTGCATTGAATCATTGATGGCATGCGTCCTTTGCTGGGTGGGCCAGCAGATATTGCCCATGCCGGGGTCACCCTGAGAGGGTGGTGATGAGATGGCTTTTGCACCTGCAGCATGTGGTACACCGACACCCACATGACTGTTTTGGGGGCAACCTGGAGGAGCTGCACCTAATCAATGCTCTTCTATCCTTTTCAGGAGAAGAATGCACATGATGCAGCCAAGCGGGCGAGGACTGGTGGAGGGCCAGCCCAGCTGGCAATTCTCAGCCGCTTCGAGCAGGAGGCCCTAGGTTTGGAAAGGTGCTATGCAGCCAGGTCCACTGGTGTCGGTGAGGCTGGGGTACCATTGGCAGGTATGTTTGCCCAGCAGTGAGGTCACCATCATTCTCCCAACAGCCATGGCAGTGCTGAATGTTCAGTGATTGAAGTTTGCAACATGGCTTGACCGTTGCTTATGGAAGGATGAACGCATAATGATTCGGGGGACAGGGATGCACATTGACATTGTCACGTTCACTGATCCAATTTCCTTGTTCTTCCTTTCAGCATCAGCGGAGCA
Organism: Carcharodon carcharias; assembly: GCF_017639515.1. Lineage (NCBI taxonomy): Eukaryota > Metazoa > Chordata > Chondrichthyes > Lamniformes > Lamnidae > Carcharodon > Carcharodon carcharias. The sequence goes on along the minus strand of NC_054473.1, from coordinate 165,543,766 downwards.
GGGCCGGGAGGTGCAGCAGCAGCAGGTGCCTCCTCTCACATCTGAGGGCCCTGGAGTCACGGTCTCACCAGCATCACACCATCTCTTCCAGGCTGGCACCAGTGTAGATACTAGGACCTTGGTGGGAATTCGAACATCAGTCAGTGTCTCGGGGCACAGTGGTGAGGGTACTTCACAGTCACTGGAGGAGCTGACAGAGACAGAGAGTGCCCATGGCACCAGCAGTTGGAGGACTGCAGGGGACTAGGCACATAGTCGGTGCCTGATGATGTGCCTCTGCAGTGGTCCGCGATGCAGCAAACACAGGAAATGCGGCAAGGTGGCCTGTTTTAAAACAGGAGCATCTGGTGGAGGTACGTGAGGCTATACTTGGCTTGGTGTCTGTAGTGGAGGAATCTACGCGGGCTATCGCTGAAGCAATGAGCCTCATGGCCGAGCGCCATGCATCCTCCATGGAGAGGGTGGTGACTCTCATGGAGAGGCTCCTCCAGGAGACCAATCAGGGCTTCCTGGGGATGAGCACCGTGTGAGCAGGGAGGTCGGAAGCGACCTCATGGCGGCGCAGCAGCTGCCTGTTGTCTCTGCTGGCTCCTCTCAGGGCGCTCTGGCTGAGGGAGGCAGCTCTTCCGCCCCTTTTTTAGTGATTGTTGCATCTAGTGAGGTTGCGACTAGGGAGATGCCAACTGTGGAACTGGCCACTCCCTCCCAGGTGGGGCCAGCATAGGCTCCATGGGCCAGAGGACGATTGCCAAGGTCATCGAGGCTAACAGGACAGCAGAGTCAGCAGGCTGTCTCAGATGCCACTCCCAGCGAGGGGGCAGCACCAAGACGTAGCATCTGAAAATGTAAACATAAGGCACCTCTGGCACACCATGGGTTTATCACTGGTGCTTTTGTGTTGGCCTGCAATGAGGCCTTTATGAGTTGGTGTGATTTTAACACCTTTGTCATTTTGTTTTCTTAAGTTCGTTTGGTTGTAATATTAAATTCAGACATGTCACCATGGCTGAGGTTGCCTCTTTTCTTTTGCAGGTGGATGGTTACCAAAAATGTTATGAGTGATTTATGCGACATTCAGCTTTATTAACAAGGCCCTTAGTTAATGTTCCTATCCAGGCAGATTTTGCACTTAGGTTTCAAATATGGTGCCTGCAGCCGAGGCCTGTCCTGGAGGTCCATATGTGGTGTGCTAGCTGAAGGTTCATTGGATTAAAGCCTCCCAGGTGTCTCTGCCTCCTTGGAGTATGCCCGGGCCAGTGTCTACCCCCTCAGCATTTCCCTGTGCATGCTCACCCTCAGAATCACTGCTGGACTCATCATGTGCAGCCGCATCCGCTGTGTTTACACCTTCATCATCCACAGCAACATCCCTTTCCAGCACAAGAATGTGGAGAGCGCAGCATGCAACCAATATCACTGACACATGATCTGGGGGGTACTGGAGTGCACCCCCTGAGCGGTCCAGGCATTGGAAGTGCATCTTGAGAAGACCAATGGCAATCTGCACCACAGCCCTTGTGGAGGCGTGACTCCTGTCGTAATACTGCTCAGCTTTTGTTCTTGGATGGCGGAGAGGCATCATGAGCCACCTTCTGAGGGGACAGCCTTTGTCACCCAGCAGCCATCCATCCAGCCGGCCTGGAGCACTGAAGAGCCCCGGCACCTGGGAGTGTCTGAGTATGTAGGTGTCGTGGGAGCTGCCTGGGAACCTTGCACAGACTTGTAGAGTCAGCATCCTGTGATCACACACTATCTGCACATTCATGGAGTGGAAGCCCTTCCTGTTGACGAAGGCACCGGGCTCACCAGCTGGTGCCTTGATGGCCACATGTGTACAGTCTATAGCACCCTGGACGCGGGGGAAGCCAGCAATTGCCACAAAGCCTCTGCCTTGCTCTGTCTGGCTTGCCTGGTCCCATCGGTAGTGGATGAAGGTCAATGCATGCCTGAATAGAGCGTCTGTAATCTGTTTGACACAACAGTGGATAACACAAAGATCACCCGGCGATCCCTGGAAGGAGCCAGAGGCATAGGAGTTGAGGGCAGCTGTGACCTTCAGAGCCAATGGCATAGGGTGTCTACCCACACAGTTAGCGGAGATCTCAGGTCTAATCATCTGACAGGTATAGTTGACTGTCTCCCTTGACAGTTGGAGCCTCCTTTGGCACTGCACCTTAGACATATTGAGGTAGTTGCTTCGCTGCCTGTATACCCTGGCAACAGGATGGTGGCGTCTTCTGCGGCCCCTTCCGCCTTGGACTACCTCTTGGCTCTGTGCCCCTTGTGCCTGCACCTGTCCTCCCAAAGGTGGCTCCCCTGGAGGCTGAATGCGCATTCCTGGCCCCCTCCCCCTTCTAGCCCTCCCTTCCTCCTCAGAGAAGGTGCCTCCAGTGGACAATTCAGCTCCCATTCTCAGGCTAAGGGAAGGCTTCCTGAAACCTGCAGGCCCGGAAAAGATTCCTCACTGCAGAGTGCTGACGTGAAGGTTGTGAGTCCAGACCAAGCAGCTGCTATGGTTTTTAAAGTATCGCACAGGCAAGTATCAGTAATTTTGAAAAAACATTATTTGACACTGAGCCCTCTTATCCTGCCCGTGGATGAGGTTAATACAAATGTGTCCTACCTGCCTGCTTGTTGTGCCCGTGAGCGGACCCAAAGATCACATGGGCGCTGAAAAGTCGCCATCGATTGGCGCCTCAAGGGCCTTAAATGGTCTGTTAATTAATTGTGGATGCGCATCAGATATCATTGCACACGCGCCCAACGAAATATCACAATGGTTCGCCCGATGTCACCGCGTGTCATTTTACGTGCGGACGTGCGGGGCCTGCCCCCACAAGCCAACGGGAAAATTCTGGCCATAGAAACTAGGAGCAGGAGTAGGCCATTCGGCTCTTTAAGTCCGCTGCACTATTCAATATGATCATGGCTGATCCTCTATCTCAATGCTTTACTCCCACTCTCTCTCCTTACCCCTTGACTCCTTTAGTGTCTAGAAATCTGTCTATTTCCTTCTTAAATATATTCAGACTTGGCCTCCACAGCCTTTTGTGGTAGAGAATTCCACAGGCTCACCGCCCTCTGAGTGAAGAAATCTCTCAGCACAGTCCTAATTGGCCTATCCCCTTATCCTGAGACTGTGACCCCTTGTTCTGGACCCCACCAGCCAGGGAAAAGATCATCCTTGCATCCAGTCTGTCAGAATTTCATACATTTCAATGAGATCCTCTCTCATTCTTCTAAACTCAATGAATACAGGCTTAGTCGACCCAATCTCACCTCATTTGACAATCCTGCCATCCCAGGAATCAGTCTGGTAAACCTTCGTTGCACTGCCTCTGCAGCAAGTATATCTTCTCTTAGGGAAGGATACCCAAACTTTACAGAATATTCTGCGAACTGATTATGGCAGGACCTTGACCAATCAGAGTTGACTTGCCAACCAATCAGAACCCCTCTCTCCAGTGCTATAAACTGCTGTATAATACCGAAACTTGGATCATTAAAATTGTATCTTGGTTAAGTTATAATTGAAGGGGTGGACTTAATTCTGGCGAGATGGCCTTTTAATGAGTATGCATGACATGCTGATGCATACAAAAGGACTTCCCAACATTGTTTGTTGGGAAGCCTGACCTGCCTTTAACCCATCTTTAAAGTTCCGAGAACAGAATTCTTACAGTTTGTCCCGATGTTGGGAAACTGATTTTTGGCCTCACGCCAAACAAGATCCCCCGCTCACCAAACATCCCACTGCTAGCGGAACTAGAAGATTCTGCCCTGTGTACTGGTTCAGGATTCTGCCCTATGTGTAATTCAGCATCACTCTGACCTTGACCATGTTAAGATGAGGCCAGACAATAGACAATTGTGCAAAGACAGATAGGAAAAGACACTATGAAAGATACACTGGTCCTCCAGATGGACAATGTACGCAGGTATTTCAACTCCAATTAAAACAATCCAACAGTAAACTTGATCGATTGCAAAGTTACGACAGACTCGATTTGAGATGGGGTAATAGAAATTTCGGGGTTAAAAGTGGAGGCTGAGTGAAATTTTGCTAACTAGTCAAATACTGGATGCTCTAGATGCTAAATTTCAAAGAATTGCTGTCAACAAAAGGAACCTGAGGAAATTTAGGATTAAGACTTCAGCCGCCTGATCATCCAATTGAAGCTATAAAAGTCTGTTCTGTGTTGGTAAGCATACTTTTTCCTTTTTTAAACTATTTCTTTCTTTTTATTTGTCATTCAAGACTCCTGTCTTGCCTTATGGTTAAAATGTTGTCCGAACTAAAATGTTTCATTAGGTTATTTTGGAATCGGGTAATTGGATAATTAAGAACTAAATTAAATTAAGCTGCTCAATAAAAACTGACAATATTCATTATTTTGTATTATCAAAGAGCAGTGGTACTTATTGGACTAAATGAATATGATCATAATTTTTGCTCTGCATATTTGCTTGCTATGAATAAGGCACCTCGACTTAACAAGTGTTTTCCTGATTAGCCTTTGAAAAGACTGTGGCTGTGACTGTAGGGGCAACAGAAATGAATATCCACCTCAAAACTTGAGGGGATACTACTGGCTGGAGCTGTGTCCTATTTACAATTTTCTTGGGAAAAATTTAGATATAAGAAACAATGAAGATTTTGGAACTTGGCATACTTAAGTAACAATGAAAGTGATACATAGCAAACTATTGTACATTGGAGAAAAGAGCTAATACAGTATTTTGAAACATTGAGAGGCATGGAATATGTAGACAAAAATAGATGTTTAACTTGGGTTTTGAGCAGAGAACAGAGAAACACACAAAATTAACATGCCTGGAGCACAATTAGAAATTAGACAACCTCCATGTCAAAAAGGCTACATCAGGGCTTAGGTGGATGAAGGTACAGCCAGCAATGGTGTTGCTACAGAAATTGTACATGGCCATAAAAGTAGTGTTGGAGAAATACAGAGCTCTTGGATGGTTGTATGACTGAAGGAGGTTACAGAAATAGGCAGGGATTATGAAGAAGGGAATTTTTTAAAACTCAAATGTTCAGGAACTGGGAGTCAATGTAGGTCAGGAAGCACAGTGGTGATGAGCAAATGTGACTTGGTGTGAGTTAGGATACGGACAGCAGAGTTTTGAATGAGTTCACATTTCTGGAGGATGGAAGGTAGAAGGTGCAAGATGGAGGCTGGCCTGGACAGAAGTAGAACAACTGAGTCTGGAAGTAATAAAAGAATGGGTGACAGTTTTAACAACAAATGGACTGAGATTGGAGCAATGACAGGCGAAAATGTGATGCATCACATAGTAGGTAGCTTCTGTTGCCTGCAAAACTCTGAACCTCTTGCCAGAAAGTTGGGTGACAATGCATTCCACCTACCCCATCAGATCAACCTATTAATAAAATAGCACAAACCTGCCATTTGGCTTGCATTATTATATTAAAAAATATAATTGAAAAGTTCTACACAAACTGTGCAAATTATACCTAGCAATATAATTTTTTTTTGATAAAGGACAAAAAATAAACCATAAGCCTCTTCTATGCTCAAAAAATTTAAAAAAAAACTGTTTTGGAAACAATCTGTTGGTACCACCACTCAAATCATTCTGTAAGTACAGGTATTAAAGCCAGCATCTTCATCATGGCTTGGTAATGATTCTTTCAATTGGAATAATATCTTCTGGTTTCTATATCCAAATGTTGCATAGTACATCTTGCTACCTTCAAAACCTATACTTACATATTACACTTAAAGGAGTAGAACATCCTGAGGTATACAAAAATGCAGCTGAACCCAGACATTTAAAAATTTAGAATAAGGGCTGAAAACGCAGTTGTAGAAACAAGGTTTAAATTAGGCTTTTAAAGTTAGGAAGTTAGTGAAGAAAAACTAGCAAAGTGGCTTATGGAAAGCTTTTGCCTGCCACATGAAAACTTAAACTACTCAACATTTTGTAGATATTCATAACACAGTAAATATTCCTGTTCAATCAAATCAGAGACATGGATCCGTCTATGTTTAGATTCAAGGTGGCTGTGATCGTTTATGAAGCAAATAAAGTAGAAACACTCCAAATATACAAACATGGATTACAAACACTGTGCCCTTTGTATTACACCAGATTATTACACATATTACATGTTGGGAGAGCTTTTTACTCCTCTTCTGAATGGCATTTCTGTTCTTTCAGGTCTCATTCTGAGAGATTTTGGAGCAGAAATGTCAATATGTCAATGATGTGCTGGAGGTTTATATTCGCTGCAAATCTGACAGATGACTGCTTGTTTTCAATTCAGCTGTCACCCTTCAGTCATTAATGCAATATTGTTGCCTTTGATCTTTGCCAGTTTCAAACTCAGACTCCAAAGCGATTGATTTTAAGTTTCCCTGACAGTTGTGCTTCCTTTCTCCTAAAATAACATTTTCATGTGTCGTAACACATAAATCCATCAGGGAGATTACCACATTCCAGCTGGGCCTGAGTACAGCTCAAATTAGCTAGACAATTGCTTCCCCAACTCAATTTTCACTATGTATTTTGGATTGTAAGCCATATTTACATTCAAATTGATAAACCACAAATATTACTTGAAGGTTTTTTGAAAAAATTAAAACATAATCTTGGAAAAACAAACCATTAATATTCATAGATCAGTGGATCTTTAAAAATGGACATGAGCTTCAAAATAAATCCATACAAATTTCAAGTTTATTTGCAAAAAAAAAAAAAGATTAGGAGTATTTTGAACCATAAGCACATTAAGCTGAAATTCAAGCTGCAATGCTGCACTGTTCAATTTGAGAATTCAAAACTTTCCATCATGGATTCTCAATAGTTAATCATAGAACCATGCATCACAGACAGAAGTCATTTGGCTCATCGCGTTTGTGCCAGATGAAAATGAGCTATCCAGTTTAATTCCACTATTCAGCTCTTGGTCCATGCTACTGTAGGTTATGACACTTCGTGTGCATATCCAAGTACTTTTTAAATGCGATGACTCTACCACCCTGGTAAAAGGTCATCGATCTGAAATGTTAACTCTGTTTCTCTCTCCACGGATGCTGCCAGACCTGCTATTTCCAGGATTTTTGTTTTTATTACTATGCCTAGTTTGTGACTAAACAAAATAAAATCCTACAGTTGAGCTCATAAATTGTACTCTTCATGGTTTATGCATGATTTCCTTGCCTAATATACAATACTATATTTACCAACTTTAAAATGCATCTTTTTCAAGTTCAAACTTGATCACTTTGTCAAAGAATTCACAAGGATAAGTTCTGATATTAAAAAAAAACTCCCCTCCAAAATCACATAATAGATTAAACAGGAGAGGAACCGAAGCAGACTCAAGCAGAAGTCACTGCCAGACAGAATCTATTACTGCCGGATTCTGACTTGCGCTGCCAAACCAGTTTCAATTGAGCTGAGTTAATTCACCACTAATTGTGTGATCTGAAAAATCGAAACAAATATCAACCATTACAACTGCAGTTTGGTTTAGATCTTTAAACTCATCCCAATCTAAAAATGGATGTATTTTGCTAGAAATGGGATGGTTCTGAGTCATTTTGTTTCAGGTTATCAAGACAAAGTGTTGCAGAAGCTCACAGAACAGGAGCAATATTCTATCCCAGAACTGGAGCTTAATCTTTACACACTTTATAAACTTTTATTTACAGAGGCACACATTACAAACATGCACCTCCAAAACCAAAAACCACAGTTTCAGTCTGTTCTTAAAAATAGAAGAACAGGTGGAATCCCAGTTAATGCTCACTTTCTGAATGCAATTAAATTAAGTTTGTATGTAAAATCTCATTCATTTGGACTGAAGTTCTCTCATTTTGGTTTTTAAAAAATGCCTATTTTAAGATTCTATCTCACTTTGAATGACAGCACATCAGAGTGTAAAGGGGCTTGCAATGTCTAACTTCTTTTGAGCATTAATTTCACTTCTGATATTTACCTGTTGTTCGTATGTTTCTAAATTTGCACTTAAAAAAAATCAGCTATCTTGTGTCATTCCAAAATGTTGATAGTGTCACCTCAAATTAGGCAGATATTATGTTCTATTTTACACTTACCTTTTTAACCCCAGAATATACAACACAACAGTCAAGGGAAAACATCATAACAGGTCTGTTTCCTCAGTGCATGGAAATTTTAAAAAAGCAACAGTAGTATCTTCCAGCATCTGCTGCATCTGCACAGGTCAGGAATGCTGGGATTTAAAGCAGCTTGCTAAACTCCATAGGTTTTCTTTTTGAATTGTGCCAAAAAGTAAAAGTTAGGCACTGCTGAACCATATAGACCAATGAAGTTCCAGGTTTGATCCCAAAGCACTACTGTATTAGCTGGTCTTAGTCAGGCCAAATGTAGGGATGCTATAATTAGCCTCAATGCTGTTGAATTAAAGAAGGGAAAATTGCAAAATTCTTTCCTCATTTGTAGACTTTGGGATAGTTAGAAACAACAATCAGAGTTAATTTAAAAAAAAAAATCATACTGTCTTTTAACTGCAGTTGCTTAATAACGGTCTTACCCTTCATGAATAAATTCTTCCAAAGCTGCACACTCTGAGATGAGCTGCGTTAAGTTGCTCTTCAGCACTACGTAAGACAAAATTGGTAGCAGATCATCGGCACCACTGCAAAAGGTTGCAAAACAGGCAGAATAAATAATTGACATAAAACAGAGCAATAGAAAAATTTTCACAAATATTAAACATAATGAATTTGAGTCAATTCTCCTGCATTCTCTTTTAAATGAGCCCTTCCTTCCAATATTTAAAATCTTATTTATGAGGAACCCAGCAGTGGTTGAAGATATTACCCCACATTCGCTCTCCTTCTCGCCACCCCCCCCGCCCCCCACCCCGCCTGACCCCACACACACACTAATTTTTATGTACAAATAATAAATAGATTCAGCAGGTATGAAAACGATTGGGGTTCTATATATAGCAGCTACTCTCCTGCTGTCAAAATCTCCAATAGATTCTGGTTCCAGGAAGATACTCAGTAGTGCAATTTTTTTGGGGGGGATAAGAGATGAGTTGAACTATTTCTGTCTGAATCATATCATTTGCAAGTGACAACTGTTGTCACAGTTTGCTGTGCACTAAGGTTTACAAGCACAATTATGAAATGAACACACCTCTAAGGTTATTGTTGTGCTTTTGATCATGGGAACTTTTTTTGACATCACAGGCTTCCAGAATTGGAAGACTGGTTTATCAAGAGAGTAACTGAACAACAGAGACCACAAAGATCTCTGGCTCAATCCCTGACTGTGTCCATCAAGTTACTGCCCTTCTCACAACTGATTCAACCATTTGGGGAAGGGTTAGTTGTTAGAGTGACATTACAAATCCATTTGTAGATATTCCTCATATAATGGTAGATTTATCTCAACTCTCTGTGCTAAGTTACCTGTTCTTAGTCAGATACAGGTTATCTCAGAATACAACAGAGTAAAGCTATTCTGTGAATTTATGGTCATACAATCGACATACGAGGGAATAAATGAGGCATCCAAACTAATACAAAAGTACAAGCTTAAGATTGCACAATATCACGTATTCTCCACCTCTGCTTCAAAAGACGTTTAAGAGGCTATTTATACTTATGTTATCTTTTAGTGTTTTTACTATCAAATATTTTTCCATTCTTTCCAATTTCCACCATATTGTATGTCCTGATACCTGTGTAAGCAAAGTCTGCTGACAAAGAAATATGAATGCTGCTAATGTCTGTGGTAATCTGTGCCTTTATGCTTGGTTAGAGAGAGGATGGACACTCCTTAAATGCTTAAGATGAATTCTGAACTTGTATTTAACTGCTATGTTTTTGAATTTAAATATATTTGGCATTGTTGATTCTTAACACTGCACAGAAATTGAGGATATTGCCTTAGTGCCAGTGTTTTCTTTTGACAGAATAGTTGAGACAAGTCTACTAAGTGTGAAGAGAGTGTTATAATTGCACTACTAACTGACCACCACCCCTACCCACTCCCAAAACTGTTGGATTGGTTATCAGGAATGGCGGGGGTGGTGGTAGAGAGCAGGACCACAGCCATGGTTACAGCCAAGCTCTTTCTTGGTGGGGAACAAAATTACATTGATTCTTTACTACATATTCTATTCACACTGCATTACTGAGTGAAGCCTTACCTAACGAATGACTATAAATGGGGTGGGTCGGTGGGATAAGAAGCTTAGTTACTTTGTTCAATGTGAATGTAGAAAATAATTTAGTGCAACTGGAAGTGGTCACAACGTCCAGAGGCCTTGAATGATGTGATTCACTGCTACTCCATCAACTTACAAAAATGAGCTGCAAATGCAAAAGTGTTTACTTTACCCAAGTTACTTTAAAATATCACACAGTGGTAACAAAATAAGACAAAAGCCATATGTGGGTAGAGATAGGGTGAGTGGTATTTAATAGGGGACAAATGCAGTTAGTTGAGATTGGATAAGTGAGAGCTTGTGCTAGGTAGAACTTGGAACAAGACAAAGATGCAAGTGATGAATGCATTGAGGAGGCCTTCAGAAGGGTCAGGTAGAAGCTTTCAGTTTTTTTTAAAAGAAAACATCAAAATTTAATAGCACCATTAAATTTTCATTACTGTTTATTATTCATACATTCATTTGTTAAATATTAATTATTTCTTCATAACAACATCCTAACCTAGTATGATGGGGTTTCACAGGGTGTGAGGGGATTGGGTTAGAAAAAGAAAGGAAATGGATCAATTCCCCAAAATGGGGAAAAATGCACCAAATGTGTAAAAAAGCAGAATATTTCAAGGGGGTGGAGAGGAAAGTGTTAGAGGAGTAGCATGCAAATAAATCTTATGCTTTCAATCACTGTATTTGACTTTATGGGCAGAATTTTCCGTTGTTGGGGGGTGGGGGTAGCGGGTATGGGCCAATTAAGGCCCGCACAGCGTATTTGCCAACTCCCATGGATAGCGGCAGTGTGTGGGCCGTGACAGGCGTGTACAGACCATTTGGTCCAATGGCAACGTGTTTAAAATAAGGCCTGGCAGCCTCCAGTAGGCTGGTGACAATGGCCAATTCAAGGGCGCACCACAGGGGGTCGGCTGAGCAGGCCAGGCGGAGGGAAGGGCAGAGGAGTAGGCCAGGCTGCAGGGTCTGCCACAGGAGCAGGGCAGGCTGCAGGGTAGGCCAGCTGGGGGGGCCAATGCATCCCTTGCTTTTCAGATGAATGCCTTGCTGCCCTCCTGGTGGAGGTAGCAGCACGGCGGGAGGTGTTGGTCCCCCAGGAAGGGAGGGGGAAGCCCCCCCCACATGACCAAATGTGCCTGGGAGGAGGTGGCGGAGGTGGTGAGCTCCGGCAATGAGGTGCGGTGCACCTGGATCCAGTGCCATAAGCGCCTCAATGACTTGGTTGCTCTCTGGAAGGGTGAGTACCATGTTGGCATTGGGCATTTAACCCAGCAGTAGCCTTAGCCTTTGAGGCTGCCCCCCCAAGCATTACTGTCGTGACTGCATTGAAACATGTTGGGCAGTTTTCCTATGCTGGGTGGGCAAGCGGATAGAGCCCGTGCTTAGATCAGCCTGAGTGGTTCATGAGGAGATGAGTTCGCCCCTGCACCATGTATTGCTCTTGGTTGCACATGACTAGCCTGGGGGCAACTTGCAGGAGATGCCACTAGGCGCATACTCAGAACTCCAGCACATGTCCTATTCAGGGTGATGAGATGGTGGAAGGGGATCCTCAAGGTGTTGTGGACAAGAACCATCTGCTGCCCTCGATGCTGAAAATAGTTGCGCTTCCTTGCTATGGGAACAAAGACTGTTCCAAAAGTGATGGACGCAGTTCATGTGTCCAAGGTGGCCATTGGGGATGTTGGGAGCAGGCATACCACCTTTGTATGAATGATCAGCAGTAGCAGGGAGAGGAGGCATTGGAGGCCTGATATGGCCCACTGTGGCTGGGGTGTGGCATGCGCGTGCAGAGTCCATATGCAAATTGCCGCAATGAATGGTGTTCTCTCTTTCTCAGGGAAAGAATGCTCATAATGCCTCGAAGCGTGCGAGGACTGGAGGCAGCCAGGCTCACCTCCTCATGTTAAGCCGCTTCGAGCAGGGGGCCCTTGAGCTTGAGAGGCGCCATGCACCCAAGTCAACTGGTGTTGGTGAGGCTGGGGTGGAACGGCCAGGTATTTGAGGCCAACAGTGAGATCCACAATGTCCTCCCAACCTCCATAGCACTGATGATTGTTTAATTTGTTATTGTTGCAACATTGCTCAGTCACAGACTGATAGAGTCAGACGTGTGGATCATAGAAAAAGGTCCTTCGGCCCTTTGGGGATGCACGGGTCAAACACGTTCCTAAGTCTTCTAATCCCATTTCCCAGCACTAGATCCATTGCCTTGTATGCCATGGCATCGCAAGTGCACATCCAAATACTTATGACATGTTTGGAGGATTTCTGCATCTACCACCCTTTCAGGCAGCGCGTTCCAGGTTCTCACCACCAAGCGTGCGCAAATGTTGCTCATCACATCTCCTGTAAACCTCATGCCCCTTACCTTAAATCTATGCCACTTGGTTATTGATCCCTCCGCCAAGGGGAAAAGTTCCTTTCTGTCGACCCTATCTATGCCCCTCATAAGTTTATACACCTCAACCATGTCACCCCTCAATCTCCTCTGCTCCAGGGGAAATAGCCCCAGTCTATGCAATCTCTCCTCGTAAGTGAAACTCTCCAGACCAGCCAACATCCTGATAAATGTCCTCTGCACTCTCTCCACTGCAATCACATCCCTCCCCATAAAGCGCATTTCAGAACTGCACTCAGAACTATAGCTGTGGCTTAAGCAGCATTTTCTGCAGTTAGAACATGACCTCCCTGCTCCTATATTCTATGCCTCGGTTAATAAAGGCAAGTATGGCATATGCCTTCTTAAACACCTTATGTACCTATCCTGCTACCTTAAGGGACCAGTCGACATGGTCTCTCTGATCCTCGTTACTTCCCACGGTCCTACCATTCATCATGAATTCCCATGCTTTGTTTGTTCTGCCCAAGTGCATCACCTCACACTTATCCACATTACATTCCATTTGGCATTCATCAACCCATCTGACCAGTCTGTCTATATCTGCCTGTAGTGTAAGGCTATTCTCCTCACTATTTTCCACCCCACCAATGTTTGTGTCCATTGGTTCTGGAAGGTTGAGCGCATAATGAGCCAGGGGGAAAGGGATGAAGTTTGTCACTGTGTGCACAATACTGATCCACTGTCCTTGTTGTTCATTTCAGCATCATCAGAGCATGGCTGGCAGGAGGAGCTGCAGATGCCCCCTCTCACACCTGAGAGCCCTCAACTATCACCTGTGGCAACCATTTCTGCGAGGCAGGCACCAGCGCAGATACTAGCACATCGGTGGGCATTGGAACATCGGCTAGTGTCCCAGGGCACAGTGGAGAGGGCACTTCAGAAATGCTGGAGGAGCTGGCAGAAACAGAAAGTGCCGATGGCGTCAGCGGTTGGAGGACTGCAGGGGACCAGGCTTATGCTCAGTCGGTGCCTGATGATGTGCCTCTGGACTCGTCCGCAATGCAGCAGCTGCAGGAAATGCGGCCGGGTGTGCAGGAACATCTGGGAGTGATACATGAGGCTATGCTTTGCTTGGTGACGGAGGTGGAGGAGTCCACGTGGAGCATCACTGATGCAATGAGCCTCATGCTTCCTCCATGGAGAAAGTGGCGACTCCCGTGGAGAGGCACCTCCAGGAGAACAAGCAGCTTCTCCTGGGGTTACGCTCGGACCTGCAAGCCCTCATTGCCATTGGCCACAGCTGGTCAGTGTCAATGTGGGAGATGGTGTGCGCTTCAAGCTTCCCAGCTTGTTGCCCATCCATCCATGGTGAGCAGGGTGGTCCAAGGTGACCTCACGTCGACGCAGCAACTGCCTGTCATATCTGCAGGCTCCTCTCAGGGCGCTCCGGATGAGGGCATCAGCTCCTCTGCCCCTCTCCCAGTGACCGTTTTATCCAGTGAGGCTGCAATGACTGGGGAGATGCCAGCCGTGGAACTGGAAGATCCCTCCCAGGCAGGCTGAGCACAGGCTCCGCAGGCCAGAGAACGACCGCCAAGATCATTGAGGCCAACAGGACAGCAGAGTCAGCAGGCTGTCTCAAATGCTGCTCCGAGCAATGGGGCAGCACCAAGACGTAGCACCAGCAAATGGAAACGTAAGGCACATTAGGCACACCACAGGTTTCTCACTAGTGCTTTTGTGATGGCCTGAGATTAGGTTCTTATAATTTATTTTTGCTTGCTTACAGTATTGTTTGGCAATTGGGAGAATATCTGATGTTAAAATTAAAAATCAGATGTGTTACCATGGCTGAGGGTGGCTCATTTGTTCTGCAGGTGTACGTTTAAGAAAAATGTCATGAATGTTTGTTTGGACATTCAAATACACGGCCAAGTCCCTTAGTTCCTGCTGCTGACCTGGCAGATTTTGCACTTAGGTGCCGAGTATGGATGCAGCAGGCAAAGCTGGTCCTGTTGATCCATTTGTGTTGTGTTAGCTGAAGGTTCATTGGATTAAAGCCTCCCAGGTGTCCCTGCCTCCTTGGTGTAGTCCCAAGTTAGAGTCTACCCCCTCAGCATTCCCTGTGCTTGCTCATCCTCAGAATCAGTGCTGGACTCATCGTGTGCAGCCGCAGACACTGCATCGACAACTTCATCATTCACTGCTTCCCCCCTTTCCAGCGCAAGATTCTGTAGAGCGCAGCATGCAACCGCTATTACCAACACACTATCCAGGGCGTAGTAGAGTGAACCCCCTGAGCAGTCCAGGCATCGGAAGTGCATCTTGAGAAGACCAATGGCTCTCTCCACCACAGCCCTTGTGGTGCCCTGGCTCCTATTGTACTGCTGCTCAGTTTCTATTGGATGGCGGAGAGGCGTCATGACCCACCTTCTGAAGGGATAGTCCTTGTCACGCAGCAGCCATCCATCAAGCTGAGCTGGAGCACTGAAGAGCCCCAGCACCTGGGAATGTCTGAGGATGTAGGCGTCATGGGAGCCGCCTGGGTAGCTTGCACAGACTTGTAGAATCAGCATCCTGTGATCACACACTATCTGCACATTCATGGAGTGGAAGCCCTTTATGTTGAAGAAGGCACCGGGCTCACCTGCTGGTGCCTTGATGGCCATACGTGTACAGTCTATAGTATACTGGACACGGGGGAAGCCAGCAATGGCCACGAAGCCTCTGGCTCACTGTGTCTGGCTTGCCTGGTCCCAGCAGAAGTGAATGAAGGTCAATGCATGCCTGAATAGAGCGTCTGTGACCTGCCTGACACAAATGTGGACAGCTGATTGGGAGACACTGCAAAGATCACCCACCTAGCCCTGGAAGGAGCCAGAGGCAAAGAAGTTGAGGGCAACTGTGACCTTCAGAGCCACTGGCATGGGGTGTCCACCCACACAGTTAGGGGAGATCTCAGGGCCAATCATCTAATGGATGTAGTTGACTGTCTCCTTTGACAGTCGGAGCCTTCTGCGGCAATGCACCTCAGGCATATTGAGGTAGATGCTTCACCGCCTGTATACCCTGGCAGCAGGATAGTGGCGTCTTCTGCAGCCCCTTCCACCTTGGACTACCTCTTGGCCCTGCATCTGTACTCCCAAAGGTGGCTCCCCTGGAGGCTGAATGTGCACTCGTGGCTTCCTCCTCCTTCTAGCCCTCCCTTCCTCCTCAGAGGAGCTGCCTCCAGTGGACATGTCAGGTTCCATACCCAGGCTAAGGGGAGGCCTCTGGAAAACTGCAGGCCCGCTAAAGGTTCCTGACTGCAGAGTGCTGACCTGAAGGTTCAAGGTACAGAGAAAGCTGCTGGAATGTGTTCTGAGCTACTGCAGATCATATAGATCACAAATACTTTCTCTAATAAGTACTTCACAAAGCAGATTGAGCTCTCTTATCCTGCCCGTGGATGAGGTTCATAGAAAAGTCTCTTACCCGCCTCCCTGTTGCGCCTACGCACCTACCTGAAGATCGCACAGGCGCCTAAAAATTGCCGTCGATTGAAGACTAAGGGGCCTTAACTGGCCCGTTAATTAATGGCATGTGCATCCGCCCAGTGAAATATCGCGATGGCGCGTGGTGACGTTGGGGCGCTTGCCCGACATCACCGGCGTAATTTTACATACAGAAATGCGGGGCCTGGCCCCACATGTCAAACTGAAAATTCTGCCCTATGTTCCTCCAATTTAAGGGAAACTATGTTAAAGATAACAACAGCCCTGCATTCTACCATACTTTCAATATACTATAGTCAGACCCGTTTTTCAATTCTCAGTTTTTTTCTGAAATTGATGGTGAGCTTTTGCTTGCTTTCTAGGTTATGTGTTTCCTTGGTCACTACTAATTCTTGGGATATAACAACTTGCATTTGTACAGCAGCTTTTGAATATAGGGTTTCTGTATTCCAAGAACAGATCTACCACTGAAGGTGCAGGTTCTTGGATTAATGCTCTGCCTCCTTCAAAAGTCAAGCTATCAGTTTCATACTTATTTTTTTGTTAAATTTGACTGTTCATCAGATAAAGCAGGCCTGATCTTTGAAGAGTAAGCAAATAAAGAGAGACATTCATATGTAGCCAGGGAATCAAGTTTTCTTCAGCAAGTATTGGTTTTTAGAATTGGTATAGTTTCCTTTATTCTAACCTTTTGCAGAACTCTTGGAATGAGAGAGAAAGGAGAGAAACCATACACAGATAGTGTTTCCCAGCAAAATTAGAAACCAATAGATTGGAAATATGTAGAAGATAACTTGGATTTTTTTCAAAATGACACTCGCCTTCGCAACACACAGTAACTGATACTAAGAAGAAAAAGAATGCTGTTTGGTTAATCAACCTATCCTGCCTTTCAACTTGCACAGATTTCTTGAGAATTTATGGAAGTTTGATTAAGAACTGCTTAAAGTAAGATAGGATTCCCTTGCTCCAGGAGAACTGCGTCAAATAATCTCATAGCCACGAATTACAATTATTGCAGCAGCCAAAATACTTAAGACATACAAGCATAGATGCTTGATAAGCAAACATTGAAAAACAATGACAACAATAGCTATGCGTGACAGAGGGTGAAGGTTTTATGTTTCTATTTTAAGTTGTGGTTAGCTAGTTACTCACGCACACTCCCACTTTCATTGTATCATGCAAGCAGAGGTTTGTTTGTAGCCTGAAGCGAGACCAATTTAAGTTTTATACAGTGAGAAATTAATTTATACACCTCATTAAACGATTACTGAAAACATCGAGGGCGATATAGTTCTGAACACACAAGTTCCGCATAACAGCAACAGAATTTTTCCCAAGCACTCTATTTAACTTAAAATTCCCAGTTTCAGCAAGTTTTCCTGTTAGCTATTTGTCGACTGATCTCCATGCCAAGAGAAGGCAATATGCTACAACTACTCTTAGGGCAAATGAGGAAAAATCTGATTATGTTATTACTAATGATCCCGAAACAGTCATTCAACTGAAAAATGTGCACAGACATTGGGCAAGGGCAAGATCAAGGCCAACTGATCAAATTGTCTGCTGGCACTGACTACTTAAATGCATAATGAATAACTGTAGTGCCAATAAAGGGTGTGGTACAAGAGGGTACTTGCACTTAAAAAGCTGTACGCCAACATGAATCAATGCTGGGAGGAGACAAAAACACAGCATGCAAACATTAATGTGAAGTTTACATTTGATCTTCCTAGCCTGCACTGGATTTGAAAGAAAGGTTTATGAGGCTGAAAACTGAAAATAACTTGACGTGTCAGCAACTTCTTAAAATTTACTTTCAGCGAATATGATATTCAAGGAGAAGAGAACTCATAATAATGAAGAGTGCAGGAGGGCATGCCAGGAGTAGCACCAGGCATACCTAAAAATGAGGTATCAACCTGGCGAAGCTACAGCACAGGACTACTTGTGTGCCAAACAACAAAGACAGCAAGCAATACAGCTAAACAATTCCACAACCAATGGATCAGATTCACGCTCTGGATCTGGCAAGGCTGCAGCCGTGAATGGTAGTGAACAGTGAAACAATTCAGTGAAGGAGCCGGCTCCACAAATATCCCCATCCTCAATGATGGGGGGAGCCCAAAGCATCAGTGCAAATGATAAGACTGAAGCATTTGTAACAATCTTCAGCCATAAGTGCCCAGTAGATGATCCACCTCAGCCTCGTCCAAAGTCCCCAGCATCACAGATGCCAGTTTTCAGCCAATTCAATTCACTCCATGTGATATCATGAAATGGCTGAAAGAACGAGATACCGCAAAGGCTATAGGACTTGAAAATATTCCAGCAATAGTCCAGAAGAGTTGTGCTCCAGAACTTGCCACACCCCTAGCCAAGCTGTTCCGGTGCAGCTACAAGACCAGCAAACACCCGGCAATGTGGAAAATTGCCCAGGTACATCCTGTACACAAAAAGCAGGACAAATCCAACCCGGCCAATTACTGACAGAATCAATCTACTCTCGATCATCAGTAAAGTGATGGAAGGGGCCATCAACAGTGCTATCAAGTGCCACTTGCTCAGCAGTAACCTACTCACTAATGCTTAGTTTGGGTTCCACCAGGGTCATTCAGCTCCTGATCTCATTACAGCCTCATTACAAACATGGACAAAAGAGCTGAACTCCAGAGGTGAGGTAAGAGCGGCTGCCCTTGACACCAAGGCAGCATTTGACCGAGTGTGGCATCAAGGAGCCCTATCAAAACTGGAGTCAATGGGAATCAGGGAGAAAACTCTCCGCTGGTTGGAGTCATACCTAGCAGAAAGGAAGATGGTTGTGGTTGTTGGAGGTCAATTATCTCAATTCCAGGATATCACTGCAGGAGTTCCTCCAGGTAGTGCCCTCAGCCCAACCATCTTCAGCTGCTTCATCAATGACCTTCCTTCTGTCATAAATTCAGAAGTGGGGATGTTCACAGATGATTGCACAATGTTCAGCACCATTCGTGGACTGTTTCAGTATCTGAAGAGTCATGTCCAAATGCAGCAGGACCTGGATAATATCCAGGCTTGTAATAAGTGGCAAGTAACATTCATGCCACACAAGGACCAGGCAATGACCACCTCCAATAAGAGAGAGTATTAGCATTGCCCCAAGACATTCAATGGCATTGCCGCTGCAGAATCCCTTACTATTAACATCCTGGTGGGTTACCATTGACCAGAAACTGATCTGAATTAGCCATATAAATACTGTGGCTACAAGAGCAGGTCAGAGGCTAGGAATCCTGTCGCGAGTAACTCACCTCCTGACTCCCCAAAGCCTGTCCACCATCTACAAGGCACAAGTCAGGAATGTGAAGGAATACTCTCCACTTGCCTGGATCAGTGCACCTCCCACAACACTTATGGAACGCGACACCATCCAGGACAAAGCAGCCCACTTGATTGGTACCCCATCCACAAACATTCACTCTCTGCACTGCTGACACACCGTAGCAGCAGTGTGTGCCATCTACAAGATGCACTGCAGGAACTCACCAAGCTTCCTTAAACAGCACCTTCCAAATCCACAACCACTACCATCTAGAAGGGCAAGGGCAGCGGACACATGGGAACACCATCACCTGCAATTCCCCTCTAAACCAGTCAGCATTCTGACTTGGAAATATATCGCCTTTCCTTCACTATCGCTGGGTCAAAATCCTGGAACTCTCTTCCTAACAGCACTGTGGATGTTCCTACACCAAATGGACTGTAGCAGTTCAAGAAGGTAGCTCACCACAACCTTCTCAAGGGCAATTCAGGATGGCAATAAATGCTGGCCTAGCCAGCAACGCCCACAACCCATGAATGAATATTGAATATAAAAAAAATGTACTTAAACTTACTCAAAATTCTACCCTGATCTCTGCACATACCTTAATACACAAACAAAATTCTTGTCCAGGTTCTTCCATCCAACCTTGCAAATATCTATACTGCCACAAAGAATTGACAATACTGATGTTATATCAGTCAAGGAGGTACTGTTCAGCACATTCACTTCACAGAATTGAAGGCATTTCTCCATCAGTCACTGACATTAATCAGGATAAATTATATTAAATTCTCCAAATCTTTGCTTAGCATTAGCTTATGTCGGAAGCCAGGTATGAAGCTCAATGGTTAAGTAATGGCAATAATAATTCTCCATGGAGTTAGCATCCTATTTATATGTGAACTAATGTAACATTCATAAACACATCAACATTGAAATAATTGGCTAGTAAGTGAGCACTACTTCCTAGTAGTCCCACTTCACAGATAAGTTTCTACTGCTGATGACAGTAACCTCCCTTCTCCAAGTGAAACATTTAAAAAAAGGTTTTGCAAGGACTTCTGTTTAAAACACAAAAGCACTTAAATACTCTACTCAAATACCACAGGATGGCTGTTGCCAGAAATAAGTTTAGCAATTCCATCCAGATTCACAGCATGTTGGGAATAGAAGTGCAGGTTTATAACACTCTTGTATTTTGCAACAGTCTTATTGTTGAAGAAAGACAGATGTGGATTTATATAGCACCTTTCATGACCACTGGATATCCCAAAGCATTTTAAAGTCAATGAAGACCTTACATGTTTGCACCGGTGTCTGTTGTAATGTAGAAACCTCGGCAACCAAATTGCACACAGCAAGTTCCCACAGATAGCAATGCAAAAATAACCAGGAAATATGTTCTTATGATATTGATTGAGGGATATGTATTGGCCAAGACACCAGGGATAACTCCTCTGCTCTTCTTCAAAATAGTGTCATGGGAGCTTTCGTGACCATCTGGAGGGCCTTGGTTTAACTGTTTCATCTAAAAGAAAGCACCTCCAATAGTGCAGCACTCCCTAAGTGCTAGCCTAGATCATTGTGCTCAAGTCCTGAAGTAGGACTTGAACCCACAACCTACTGACTCAAAGCTGAGAGTATTGAGTCACTGCTGACACTTGAGATGGAGATATCCAATTATTTGAGAATCAGAAATCTCATGTTAATAGATGGATCTGTCTTTCATAGTGCAGAGTGGCACACAATGAAAATATATTGGCCCAGAGTTTGTGATCTAGTGATCTCTCTGGTGAGAATATCATGGTAATGTAACTAATTGCAGCGTTGTTGACTGGAAATTTCCCAGTGTGGAGCTGCAGTGATGTCATCAGGCTGTCCAAGCAGCCAATCACATTAAAGGATTTCAGAGACCCAACCAGGAAACAAAAAGTAGTAACTTTTTTTTACATAGAGCAAATTAAAGATCAGGACATACACATGGGGTGAAGAGAGAAAGTAAAATATGCGGAAAAGATTATTTTAAAAAATATAAAATTAATTTAGCTTAAAAAGTCTGCTAATTTATCATATCACAGCACGCCAAGAATATAACATTATTTTTTTCAGGGCAATTCTGTTTTCATCAAGTTTTATGAAAAGTGTCATTAGAAACACGTTACAACTAACTGAACAAGGTGTAACTTTTTCAGTGGTTTCAAATGTGATACAAGAGCACAAAAGTTGAAATTACCACTGATTTCACGACTGTCGGCTCTGGAAGTGCAGTTGGGGGGCACGGCACAGTCTGTGTTGGAACACTGAGTGACAGGCGCAACTTCAGGATTTCCACACTAACCTACACACACGTGACATCCTGAAAACCAGTCAGTTTCAGACAGCAAAGCTGGCCATCAAACAGCACCCCCACCCCACCTTCCCTGAAAAGTCTGGCCCATTATTGTAAATGTACACAGAGGCAGTGATAAACAACAGCTTTCATTCCTTTAGTGTTCAACTATTCCTTGTGACTTTATAATTCTGTTTTTATATGTGTCCTTCAAATTGAGTAACTTACTGGGAATGATGATGCTTGACCAAACATTCAAGAACAGGGAAACCAAAACTGTTAATCCTTATTCAGGACTTGTCTCTCGTTACCCCTTGTTCATATACAGCATGCTGATATTTTCACCTGGCAGTGTGACAGTTCACACAGTTGTATTACTGTGTTCTAGGCTACCTTTTGAGCCCTATTCGCCACAACATTGACTGGCAACTTGCAGCTAAGTGGTCAGACCATTAAATAAGCAGCAGCTTACACATGGTGATGAACTGCAGGGTGACTCTGCAAGTGCAAGGAGCTCATGTTATAACAAGCAATATTAAGGTATCGTAACTAACAGTAAACCCACAAGCGAAGACTGGAGTACAGTAGTACATGCAAACATAGGAACAGGAGTGGGCCATTCAGTCCTTTGAGCCTACTCCATCATTTGATTGGATCATAGCTGATCTGTACTTCAACTCCATTATCCCAGCATTGCTCCATATCCCTTGACACCCTGGCCTAGCAAAATCTAGTGATCTCAGTCTTCAAAGCATCCACAGCCTTCAGGGGAAGAGAATTCCAGATTTGCACCGGGTCATTGACAAGTGTTTCTTGATTTTCCTCCTAAGCAGCCTAGCTCTAATTTTAAAATAACCGCACAGATTTTGTGGTCAGTGGCAAAGTGACTGTGCTTGCTGCTGACCTAGAAGAAAACTACCCACTGCACTCAACAATCCTCATGCAAAATCTTGGGAATAAAGGAGAGATTTCTGCGCAGGGTACTCTCTCATGGAGCTGAGCAACATTCCATAATGTGCCTACAAACGTCCAATTACATAACAGTAAAAACTAGACACGCCCACAAAATCTGACAAAACTGACAGGAGGATAAGCCACTTTCACAAATTCAGCCTGGTTGGTTGAGAGGTGGGCAGCATTTGAATGACCTTTAAAATTAGTTTAAATTACGCAGAAACTTTAGGGTTTAAAAAGCATTTAATAAAATAGCAAAGTCAAATGGAAAACTGTAAAAAGCTGAGCAAAGGAAAACGAAGAGTTTTTTAAAAAAGTGTGCAAATTCACTTTTTAAAAACCATGAGTTAACTTGCAAAAAAAGGAGACAACACAAAAAATGTCACAACTTTTTTTATTCATTCAGGGGATGTGGGCTTCGCTGGTTGGGCCAGTAT
This sequence comes from Carcharodon carcharias, assembly GCF_017639515.1. Classification (NCBI taxonomy): domain Eukaryota; kingdom Metazoa; phylum Chordata; class Chondrichthyes; order Lamniformes; family Lamnidae; genus Carcharodon; species Carcharodon carcharias. The sequence continues at coordinate 165,520,685 of NC_054473.1, read as the reverse complement.
TTAATGCCCATTCCTAATTGTCCTTAAGAAGCTGGTGGTGAACTGCCATCTTGAACCGTTGCAGTCCATGTGGTGTAGGTACACCCAGAGTGCTGTTAGGGAGGGAGTTCCAGGGTTCTGACCCAGCGGCAGTGAAGGGATGGCAATATTTTTCCAAGGCAGGATGGTGAGTGACTTGATGAGGAACTTCCAGGTGGTGGTGTTCCCATCTGCCTGCTGACCTTGTCCTTCTAGATGGTAGTGGTGTGGGTTTGGAAGGTGTTGCCGAAGGAGCCTTGGCAAGTTCCTGCAGTGCATCTTGTAGATGGTACACACTGCTGCCACTGTGCGTCAGTGGTGGAGAGAGTGAATGTTTGTGAGTGTGGTGCCAATCAAGCTGCTTTATCCTGGATGGTATCAAGCTTCTTGAGTTTTGTGGGAGCTGCACTCATCCGGGCAAGTGGGGAGTATTTCATCACGCTCCTGGCTTGTGCCTTGTAGATGCTGGACTGGCTTTGGGGAGTGAGGAGGTGAGTTATACTCATTGCAGCATTCCTAGCCTCTGACCTGCTCTTGCAGCCAAAGTGTTTTTATGGCTAGTCCAGTTCAATTTCTAGTCAATGGTAACCCCCAGAATGTTCATAGCGGGGGATTCAGTGATAGTAATGTCATTGAACATCAAGGGGTGATGGTTAGATTCTCTCTTGTTGAAGGTGGTCATTGCCTGATACTCAAGTGGTGCGAAAGTCAATTGCCCATTGTCAGCCGAAACTTGGATATTGTCCAGGTCTTGCTGCATTTGGACATAAAATGCTTCAGTATCTGAGGAGTCATGAATGGTGCTGAACATTGTGCAATCATCAGCGAATATCCCCACTAATTCTTAACATGGAAGGAAGGTCATTGATGAAGCAGTTGAACATGGTTGGGCCGAGGACACTATCCTGAGGAACTCCTGCAGTGATGTCCTGGAGCTGAGATGACTGACCTCCAACAAACACAACCATCTTCCTTTGTGCTAGGTATGATTCCCATTGACTCTAGTTTTGCTAGGGCTCCTTGATGCTATACTCGGTCAAATGCTGCCTTGATGTCAAGGGCAGTCACTCTCATCTCATTTTAACATGAAGATCTCAACACACTCCTCTATGAGGTAGAGGCGAAGTGCTGGTAGATTCTGAGGAACAAGAAGTATAGGACATCATCAAAAGTTAGCATGTTAGTGTAGTAGGAGGTGAAACTATTTTTGTGCTATGTGCGTCGTGCAATGGGCAATGTTTTTTGGATGGAGGGGTTTCTCACCCCAGCACTGAAAAAGTCAGTGGAGAATGAATTCTCATCGATTGCGGCAGTCCCACCGCCATTTAATGCAACATGGAACATTAATTGGCTAGAGGCAGGACTTTTGCCTCTCAGAGAAGGAAGTCTCGCCTCAGGCAGCTGCTGGCCAATCAGACAAGCTGGCAGATCTGTCATCCCAGTGGTGACTCTGGGAGTAGTCTCACAAGACAGGACTGGAGTCCACAGGACAGTCCAGGGTCTCACCGCGAGGAAGGGAGGGGGGGTCCTGATGGCAAGACCAAGCCAGGGTGGGGTGGGTGCCCGATCTGGAAAAGGGGCTAATGATGGAGATCCCCTCCTCATATCTCTCCCACCTGAGCTCTCAAAAATCGAGGTTGGGCAGGAAGCAGCCCTTAAGTGTAGTGCCCAAGAACTGGGGGCCTCAATTGGGGTGAGGGGGTGCCTCGCTCACGTCCCCTTAAAATTGTGGGCAGGTTGGGGCAAGTGGGGAGGTGACAGGAAGGCCAGCCATGATATTTACAGGCTCCCTGCCTGCAAACCTAGCGGGAAGGGCCCCTAAAATTCTGCTCATGGAGTAGCAAAAAATGATGGAAAAAAACTGAGTGATTTAACACGATCTGATTGGGTTTGTACAGTTATGTGAAATTTTAAAATTAAGGCCAGGATGTTATGGCCCCGCTGTGGCATCTCTCCACCCAGCAAATGCGGTGAGTCATTTAAATCTCCAATTCAGTTCGGTGGGACCGTTATATCCCGCCAGGTGGGAGGGGCCATAAAATCTTGGCCTAAGATTTCTTAGTAGTGTTGCTAATGCAACAAATACCTAAAAGGTTGTTTATGAGTGATACAATGATTGGAATAGATTGTTTATGGATGGAGTGATGAAGGTTCAGTCTAAAGACAACTGATTGTAAAATTTAATCGTCATTGGAAATGGACCTAATTGCTTGTAAAGATCTTCTGTATGTACTCCACACATTTCAGAAGTGAAAAGCAGACTCAATTGTACCTGGCCTTCAAAGCACCCAAGTTGTCCCTCCTTTGGCACAAGAAAGGTCAGGCTACAAGGAAAGGCAAGGCACAGGAGGCAAAAGAGTGCCGCTTCTTGTAGAGTGCACCACCTTTTACTCTTATCTTGTCACAGTGAACCACTGGCATGGATGTGATGGTACTTTTTTTTAATGTTTTCTATTTTTGAAATGTGTTATTTATTGAGATTAATATTTATTGTATGGTTGTTTGCATTATAATTGATTTTGTTGCTGCTGTGCTCATGTCTTAGTCTGAAGTCATTTTAAGCTGGTTTAAATTTTTTCAACCATTAAAATGTTACAACCGTTCACAGTGTAGCAAATAGATAGTTAACTCAATTTGTATTTAAAATCTTGCACTAAAGCACCTCAATCTTTATATAAAGTTTAGCAATAACTCCTCCAAAATCTTGCAATGAATATCTACTGCTTCAGTTCACTGTTTTAATCTTGTTTGTTCTTTTGCAACATTGAGAGGAGGCATCTTGCCACTCTCATGACTGTACCAAATGCAGAATTGGTGCTCTCTAACCAACTTGCCCACTGCAGCTGTGACTTCCTCAGGTATTCCGCAAAGCATAGCACCAGCAACATCCATGTTGGGATTCTTCACGTTGTCCCATTTCACTCGAATCTTATCTGCTGGGTTAAGGGTCAGTCCTTCCTGCAGAACAAACTTGTGCAACATGCAACAGACCACCAGAATCCTCACCGCTTTTGACAGGTGAGTACTAGAAATTCTGTCCAGCCACAGGAAGCAAGGTTTCAGCACTCAGGTTATCCTCTCCACCACGTGGTGCACTCATACACGTGCACAATTGTATCTCTCCTGTGCTTCATGATTGATCCTGTGGTAGGGTGTCATTGGCATTCTTCAGCTGGTAGCCCTTGTTGCCTAATATTCATCCAGGTCCTTGGTGTAACCTACTAATGTAAGTCTGAGTACTGGAGAAAGAAGGCATCATGAGGAGATCCGGGATTATCTACACTGATATTTAGGATCTGCAGTTGGTTATCACAAAAGTTCATTACATTTAATGTTTGAAATCCCTCCTTGTTTATGTACGTAACAGGTACATCATTCAGTGTCTTCAATGGGCAATGGGTTCCATCAAAGGGGCTTAACCACTTTCAGGAAGCCAGAAATCCAAAACTCTCCCTTTGCTGTGCTGGGAACATGTCAAACTTGATTAATGCAAAAGCCCGATGGAATATGGCATCTATGACCTAGTAAATGCAGGCCCTTGCAACACTCTGGGTGGTGCCTGACTGAAATGACAAGCATACTACTTATAAAACTATTAAACGTTCATGGCCTCTGACAAGGCAGTGTGGAATTAGCCAAGGGCGTCCTTTATCAGCAAAACCAGAAAAACAAATTTTGGCAAGTTGCTTCTGTGGATACTGTTCACAATGTCATTTGGAGTTGCTTCCTAATTCTTGTTGTGGTCGAGTCCTTCCACACAATGTCCTGGGAAATAGCCTTTTTTTGATATGTTATGACCTACAATGCATTTTATACTTACATGAGTTGTTGTCACATGTCCTATTCTGCTCTAACCATGTTTCTAGGTGGTTGACTCTTCTTGCGTCCATGCACAACTCCTCTGGCATCGAGAAAGATAGTCTGGCTGGGGTGGGTAAATGTTCCTTCTGATCAGTAGACAGGCATTACTCCTCCTTGTTGTTCCCTGTGTCAGACTCCCATTATGTACAAAGCATTGAACATTTGGGCTAGGAATGGAAAAGGCATTTTTCTCCTTAACAGGTGGTTCCAATACGGGAAAAAAGTTTTGAAATCAGATAAATGTGAAAAAATGTGAAAAAAATGCATACTTGGATCTCCCAGCCATGTGGTTTAAATTTCTTCTACATAAAATCCCTTTCCAGTTGAATCCTGTCTTCATTAAATATCCACAAATGGCAAACTAGCTCCTTGTGTCTCCCCTGACAAGGCATAAAATTTTCCAGTGGTCTTAATTATTAACAATTGGGCAATTAACACTAGTTATTTTGATCTCAGTGGTAACTTCATCATTGGAGGTTTCAACAGGGAAGAATCACTGACAGGTAACTTCTGCATTTCCACATTTAACTCTTCATGTGCAGGCACCAGAAATTACTGTCATTTTTACATGTAGGCGGTTTCACCATCATTACAGCTGCAAAGTCCAAGCCTTTGTCTTCCGTACTGGTTATGTTACTGGACTTGTAATCCAGAGACGTAGACTAATCCCAGAGAATGAGAGTTCAAATACCAATATGCCACTGTGAAATTGAGTTGGATCTTTAAGAAATATGGAAGTAAATAATTGGCACAAGTAGAAAAATAACCATGAATTGATCCAACTGTCATAAAAACCCAAATGGTTCACTAATGCCTGTTAGGGAAGGAAGCCTGATGTCCTTAGCTAGCCTGGTCAATCTGTGCTCCGGCCTTTCATAGGGATAGGTTTTAAGTCCCTTGAAAATGAACAAACCACCTGTGTGTTTTCTTTTAAACGGAATTGCAGTTTTTTTATTAGTAACAATGGCAATGATCAGAAACAGCAGCTTGACTTGGTAGATGGGGATGTTTTGTTTAAGAGTCCCACATTTTGATTTTAAAATATAATCTATTTTAACATAACACATTCTGAAAATAAACACAGGTCCATTTATTTGAATAAGCTAGCAATTTGTCTCATTCTTGATCACAAATCTCTATACTGAAACTTTCCTGAAATTGTGTTGGGGATGCCTGTTTCGGTTACTAAAACACTCACACCTGAAATTAGTTCAATATTGGCATCACAGAAATATTAATGGTATGAACTGGTTGATCATTCGAGGGGTGGGATTAAAGGGTTGGCTATACTAGATCTGGTAATGTGCAATGAGACAGGATTAATTGATGTCCTCATAGTGAAGGCGCCCCTAGGTAGCAATGATCATAATATGACTGAATTTCACATACAGTTTGAGGGAGAGAGGAGTGGATCTAAGATTAATGTTTTAAACTTAAATAAGGAGAATTGTGAGGGCATGAAGTCAGAGTTGGCTAAAATGAACTTGAAAATTAGGTTAAGGGATAGCAGTAGAGATGCAGAGGCAGGCATTTAAGGAGATATTTCAGAATTGTCTGAAAAGATACATTCTAGTGAGAAAGAAAGACTAAGGGAAGGATATATCATCTGTGGATAGCTAAAGAAGTTAAAGATAGTATCAAATAGAAAGAAAAGGCATATAATTCCACAAAGATAAGTGGCAGATCAGAAGATTGGACAGAATATAAAGAACAGCAAAGATTGACCTAAAGATTAATAAGGAGGGAAAATTAGAGTAGGAGAGAAAGCTAGCTAGAAATATGAAAACAGATAAGTAAGAATTTTTACAAGTATTTAAAAAGGAAAAGAACAAGTAAAGTGAGCATTGGTAATGCAGCGAGTGAGAATGGGGAATTAATAACGGAAAATAAGGAAGTGGCGGATGGATTGAACAGATATTTTCCAGGTCTTCAATGGAGAGAATGCAAATAACATCACAGAAATAACTGTGAATCAGGAGGTGAAAGGGAGGGAGGGACTTAAAACAATTACAATCACCAAAGGTGTACTGAGAAAATTATTAGAACTAAAAGCTAGCAAATCCCCAGGTCCTGATGGACTTCATCCTAGGGTCTCAAAACAAGTGGCTGCAGAGATAGTAGATGCATTGGCTTTAATTTTCCAAAATTCCCTCGATTCTGGATAGGTCCCATCAGGTTGGAAAATAGCAAATGTCACTCTTCTATTCAAGAAAGGAAGGAGGCAGAAAGCAGGAAATCACAGGCCAGTTAGCTTAAAATCTGTCATAGGGAAATTGCTGGAATCTCTTATTAAGGAGGTCATAGAGGAGTACTTAGAAAACCTCAATACAATCAAGCAGAGCCAACATGGTTTTGTGAAAGGGAAATCATGTTTGACTAATTCATTGGGATTCTTTGAGGAAGTAACAAGAAATGTGGATAAAGGGGAACATGTGGATGTGCTATACTTAGTGTCACATCAAAGGCTTCTATGCAAAAAAAAAGTTCTTGGTGTACGGGGTGACATATTAGCATGGGTAGCGGATTGGTTATCTAACAGGAAGCTGAGAGTGGAATGCTATAGGGATCAGTGCTGAGGCCTCAACTATTTACAATTTATATCATAACGTGGATGAAGGGTCCGAATGTATGGTTGTTTAATTGGCTGATGACACAAAGAAAAGTTGGAATGTAAGCTGTGAAGAGTACATAAGGAGTCTGCAAAGGATCACGAAGACATACAAATTAGGAGCAGGAGTAGGCCATTCAGCTCCCTCGAGCCTGCTACGCCATTCAATAAGATCATGGCTGATCTGTTTATGACCTCAACTCCACATGGGCAAAAATTTGGAAGATGGAGTATAACGTGGGAAAATGTGAACTTGCCCACTTAGGCAGGAAGATTAGAAGAGCAGCATATTTTTTAAATAGAGAAAGGCTGCAGAACTCTTGAGGTACAGAGGGGTTTGGGAGTCTTGATACATGAATCAGGAAAAGTTAGTATGCAGGTACAGCAAGTGATTAGAAAGGCAAATGGAATGTTGTTGTTTATTGCAAAGGGAATGGAATGTTTTGCTCCAGATGTATAGAGTATTGGTGAGACCGCATCTAGAGCACTGCATGCAGTTTTGGCCTCCTTATTTAAGGAAGGATATAAATATGTTCGAAGAAATTCAGAGAAGGTTCATTCGACTGATACTTGGGATGGGATGGTTATCTTATGATAAAAGGTTGGACAGGCTGGGACTGTATCCATTGGAGTTTAGACAACTAAGAGGTGATCTTACTGAAACATGTAAGGTCCTGAGGGGACTTGACAGTGTGGATGCTGAAAGGATGTTTTCCCTTGTGGGAAAGACTAGAACTAGGGGACACAGTTTAAAAATAAGGGGTCTCCCATTTAAGACGATGATGAGAAGACATTTTTTCTCTCGGAGGGTCGTGAATCTTTGGAACTCTCTTCCCCGGAGAATGTTGGAAGCAGGGGATAAATATTTTTAAGGTAGATAGATTCTTGACTCACAAGGGAGTCAAAGGTTATTGTGAGTGGGCGCAATGTGGAGTTGAGGTCATAAACAGATCAGCCATGATCTTATTGAATGGCGTAGCAGGCTTGAGGGAGCTGAATGGCCTACTCCTGCTCCTAATTTGTATGTCTTCATTATGCCTCTAACTTGCAACAAACCCGATGTGAGGATAATTAATATACAGATTACATGTCAAAAAATGGAGCACAGTGCTACTTGGTTCACTACTGGATTTGCCTCATGGACATATTTTCCTGCAATTTTTTGGTTTTCCTGTGTGGCCCAAACAATGAAAACATGTTAAGAAAATGATGGCCTGTTGAAAGAAATGATGGCTGTGTAACTGAGACTGATGGAACCTAAAGCACACCTTAAAATTACTTTATTAATAATAATAGACTTCTATTGTACACAAAGTTACTAGTTTGTTGACAGTTACATGCTTAGAGAATGTACATATCCTCACCTATCCCTTGCCACATAGACAGTACCACATAGCTCGATATAAATACTTTCAGGAACTTTTAGTAGGATATTAATAGGTTAGCAGAATCCAAATTTCTTTCTGCTTGCTGGTTTCTGTCAATTACTAGCTTCTTATATTTCCTTTCTGTATCTAGTCACAGTTTTCTGAATGGCCAAGAGCAAAACACATTTCACTTCAAATTACTAGTGGAAAAGGTCAGAGCAGGTTTCAATCTCTAATAGAAAAATCAGTGTAAGGTATAGAACTGTCACAGTATACAATTTCTTAAAAACCAAGGAGAACCATTATAGATCTCAGAAAGGAGCTTCTCAAAATGTATCCGGTCCGAGTAAGCTCTAGCATACGTGACAATCCCAGTCATGACAACCTGAATATCTCGTAAGTCTAGGAAATCAAGAGACTTGGTATCTAAATCATGAGTAGCTAACTTTTTTAAACATCAATATAGACAAAAGTTGGTTAATAAACCTCATTAGGGGATTATTTATTTTGTAAGTCAGAGCTCTTTCCCAAAACCGTAGGAACATAAAATGCTGGAAATACTCAACAGATTTGGCAGCATTCATGGAGAGAACTGGAGTTAACATTTCAGATCTGTGATATTTCATCTGATGAGAGATCATCGGCCTGTAATGCTAACTCTGTTTATTTCTCCATAGAAGCTGCCAGACCTGAGAGTATTTCCATCATTCTGTTTTTATTTCAGATTTCCACCATCTGCAATATTTTGTTTTTCTAATACTGTATTACAATAAACATAATATACAAATCTTTAGAAAGAACTATTTAAAAAATCCTATCTGTTATTACCTATGTAGCTTAGTTCAAGATTGTGATGACAGTGATTGGGATGACATCTGCTGGAGTGTTTTGGTGTTTAGCAATTTCCATAAGCCATTGGGAAGGTTTCAGTTTATAGCGGGCTGGAACACTTGTTTCGTTCAGAGCTGGGCAACATCTTGTATACTACAGCTAGTGTAGTGGGCTGGAGGCCTGCTCCCACTGCCCAGCATAGGGCCAAAGCCTGCTGTCAGAGCTGCAAAATAAACAGTGCCAAGCGCCAGCTCTGGAGCCATTCCAACAAGTGCAGGCAGCCATGGGGCCCAACCTCAAATGTGGCCTCGCGAAGCAGGTGTTACCAACAGGAGGCCGAGCAGGTCGCACTGAGGAGCATGAGGCTGGCTAAGGTCACCAGCAGCTACATGTTGCTGGGTGAGGAGGCGGAGAGCCAGGTAAAAGAAGGGATTAACTGGAGTACAGCAGAGCACTAGTGGCAGAAAAAATGGAGAGAATGTTAGAGAATCAGTCGAAGAGCAGAAGCATAGAGAGGATCAGAACACGCCTCTGGCTGCTTCTCACTTGCCTATTCTCGACCACAAAGTTGTCCACAGGTAAGGCCAATTCTGTGTCACTAATGCCCTGTAAAGTCTCCGTGGATCTCAGTTTGAGAACTAGTACAAGAGTAAGTCCACTCATCCACTCTCATGTCTCACTGTGTCCTCAACATTTTCCTTTTTCTTTCCCCCTACCTGTCCCCTCCCCAATGTGTTCAAGAAAGATCAGCACATTTCCTACAATTTTACTATTGGCTGAAGTAGCTGCCTTCTAGTAGGCTAAAGCCTAAACCACATGTCCGAGCAGCAGCCAGAGAAGATGTAACAAAGAGTTATGTTTCAGAAGACCAATCAATACAGTAGAAAAACAGTTGAGAGTTTTGAGAGTTTCGTAGCAAGATCAGGAGTGAGGATAAATTGTCTTTACAACTGGAGTCTCCTGTGAATATCTTGTGATATTTTCTGGAACAGCATTTTAGAATTTAAAGCTGTGAAAGATTTAACATCTTCAGATTAAGCTGCAGTAATACTGCTGCTTCTGTTTCAGTGAGATGAAGTTCTACACAAAAGCAAAAGTATAAATCAGGAGTCAGAAGTGCTTTAAAGGCAAGTTATTCAAGAACCCTTCCAAGAAGTCAGTCATGTAATCCTGTGTGCTTTGTCACAGATGGAAAATAATTCCACTCTGGTGCATAGCCAGCTTTTGACATGAGCTAAAAGTAGTTGGCTGACTCTCTTGAAAACTTTACAAAGTTAATGTTCTGAGAAAATGGGCACTCCCATCTGCCCTCATACTAAGAGTTAACCACTGGGGATGGTGTGCAGGTAAGCGCCACGTACAGAATGAAGGAGGCAGCTAGGTGTGCCATCATGGTAAAACGTAGGTCTTACTAATGCACTTCACTCAAAAATTACCGACCAACAACGTACATCTAGGGGCTTAGCGGTATTATCTGTACAGCAATCTGGTGGAGTGGATCACTTGCTCGTTGTCAGAACTGTAGATTTCAATGGAATAATAACCACCTAAATTCCACAAGATTATGCTGTGCTCCACCGGTTACTGGCCAGGTTGTGAAGATAAGGATTCCTTCCATTTGTGTCTCCACATCAGTAAAGTTACTCAAACAAAAATGTTAACAAGTGATCCAGCAATGAATCTTTAGCCTCCCAAGGATTAATTTATCCACTTATAACTGACAACCTGCAGTGAACATGGAAATCCCAGAAAATACAGCATTCATGGATATTATACCTGTGCTAACTCTTTGGCTGGATTTATTCATTGTTACAATTTTCCTGCTCTTATATTTAACATTTTTCCTGTTAAAATATTTATCCAATTCAATTTTAGATAATGTTATATCTACTTCAAGAGTCACATGTGGTAAAACATTCCATATTATAATAACCCTCTATGCAAAAATCATTCATTTTAAAATAAGTTCTTAAATCTCTCTTAACATTCTCAAATGCAATCAGTTCTACTTGTCTCTAAATGGGTTTAGTATGACATTGCAGTATGCACAGAACAATCTTGGGGAGTCCACAAAAAACTCTAAGACTGGCATTAACATTCTGCCTGGAGTGCAAGCCTCCATGCCAATATTTCTTATGTAATTTGTGGTTTGCATTGTGTAATCTAAATATTTGTCTAAATGACCATGATTTTACCTGATGCAATAACTGGTGTTGAATTAGAGATCAGATACTTCAAGCTGAGGCCCTTTAGTTCAACTTAATACCACACCTTTAAAAACCAGAAATTTAATGCATTTACTCTCGAGCACAAGTCTTTTACAACATATTCAGTTTAAAGAAGCCGAACTGCACACTAATGCTTGAATGTTTTCTCGAAGCATTAGCAAGAACTGAAAAAAAATTAAGTGCACTATATTAAAAACTCATCAACTGCTGTTTTTCAATTATAGTAACTTTTAAAAAAATAGATACCACTGACTCACCAAAAATGCATTCACAGGATCACAGCATTGTTATGGCACAGAAGGAAGCCATTTGGCCCATCGTGTCTGCACCGGCTCTCCAAATGAGCAATTCATCTAGTACCATTCCCCCACCTTCTTCCTATAACCCTACACATTCTTCCTTTTCAGTCTAATTCTCTGCTGAATACTTCAATTGAACCTGCCTCCGCCACACTTTCAGGCAGTGCATTGCAAACCTTAATCACTCACTGTGTAAAAAAGTTTATCTTTATATCGCTTGTGCTTCTTTTACTTATTACATTAAATCTGTGCCCTCTCGTTCTTGATCCTTTCACAAATGGAAACAGTTTCTTCCTATCTACTCTGTCCAGACCCCTCATGATTTTGAATACCTCTGTCAAATTTCCTCTCAGCCTTCTTTCCTCCAAGGAACAGTTCTGACTTCTCCAATTTATTTTCATAACTGAAGTTCCCCATCTCAGCAACCATTCCCATGAATCTTTTCTGCACCCTCTCCAAGGCCTTCACACCTTCCTAAAATGCGGCACCCAGAACTGGACGTAATACCGAACTAGTGACTTATACAAATTCAATACAACTGTTTGCTCTTGCACTTCGTGCCCCTGTTAATAATGCCCAGGACTCTGTATTGTTTATTAACTGCTCTCTCAACCTGTCCTGCCACCTTCAATGATTTATGTACATATCCACCCAGGTCCACCTACTCCTAAACTCTTATTCCCCCTATGAGTTTAATTTTTAAATATATTTATTAACTACTGAACTTAAGTTTTAGGAAAATTCTAGGCTCTGGTTGACCATTTCTTTTCAACAATATTTTCAGCTCACACACACTGCAACAGGTAGAAATAGAGCTCCAGAAGATGAGTTTTATTACTGTAAATAATATCATTCGAAAAAACACAACTTAATGTACATTTCATTTCTCACTTAGTATTCCCTTCCTCATTTCCTCTACTCTGATCCTCTTACTTTAATTTTACTGCCTCCTATAATAACCAATTCTAATTTATCCAGGTTGTCTTGCTTTAAAAGAAGTAACTTTCCAATAATCTATTCAGCTGTTTATTCAACCATCTGGGTCACACAATCTGTTTGGAGCTGGTAAACACAATTAAAATTGACCTCTGGCTGATATGATTCCACTTGATAGCACTATTGATGACTCCTTCCATTATTTTACTGATGATGGAGAGTAGACTGATGGGGCGATAATTGCCAGGTTAGATTTGTCCTGCTTTTTTTGTACAGGACATAGCTGGGCAATTTTCCACATAGCCGGGTAGATGCCAGTGTTGTAGCTGTACTGGAACAGCTTGGCTAGGGGTGCAGCAAGTTCTGGAGCACAAGCTTTCCGTACTATTGCTGGAATATTGACAGGGCCTATAGCCTTTGCGGTATCCAGTGCCTTTAGCCATTTCTTGATATCATGTAGAGTGAATTGAATTGGCTGAAGACTGTCGTCTGTGATGCTGGGACTTCCGGAGCAGGCTGAGATGGATCATCCACTTGGCACTTCTGGCTGAAGATTGTAGAAAATGCTTCAGCCTTTGCCTTTGCACTGATGTGCTGGGCTCCTCCATCATTGAGAATGGGGATATCTGTGGAGCCTCCTCCTCCAGTGAGTTGTTTAATTGTCCACCACCATTCACGACTGGATGTGGCAGGACTGTAGAGCTTAGGTCTGATCTGCTGGTTGTGGGGTCGCTTAGCTCTGTCTATCACTTACTGCTTATGCTATTTGGCATGCAAGTAGTCCTGTGTTATAGCTTCACCAGGTTCACACCTCATTTTTAGGTATGCCTGGTGCTGCTCCTGGCTGCCCTCCTGCACTCTTCATTGAACCAGAGTTGATCCCCTGGCTTGATGGTAATGGTAGAGTGGGGGATATGCTGGGCCATGAGGTTACAGATTGTGTTCGAGTACAATTCTGCTGCTGCTGATGGCCCACAGCACTTCATGGATACCGAGTCTTGAGTTGCTAGATCTGTTTGAAATCTATCTCATTTAGCATGGTTGTAGTGCCACACAACACAATGCAAGTTATCCTCAATGTGAAGGTGGGGCTTTGTCTCCGCAATGACTGTCACTCCTACCGATACTGTAATGGACAGATGGATCTGCGGCAGGCAGGTTGGTGTGGATAAGGTCAAGTTTTTCCCTCTTGTTGGTTCCCTCACCATCTGCTGCAGACGCAGTCTAGCAGCTTTGTCATTTAGGGCTTGGCCAGCTCGCTCAATAGTGGTGCTACTGAGCCACTCTTGGTGATGGACATGGAAGTCCCCCACTCAGAGTACATTCTGCGCCCATGCAACCCACATTGCTTCCTCCAAGAGGGATAAACATACTTGGCCTCCTCCTCACCAACCTGCCTGCTGCAGATGCATCTGTCCATGACAGTATCAGCAGTGTGTACCATCTACACGATGCATTACAGGTATTCATCAAGGCTCCTGAGACAGCACCTTCCAAACCCACAGCCACTAGCATTTAGAAGGACAAGGGCAGCAGATAGATGGGAACACCACCACCTGCAAGTTCCCTTCCAAGTCACTCACTGTCCTGACTTGGAAATATATCACCGTTCCTTCACTGTTGCTGGGTCAAAATCCCGGAACGCCCTTCCTAACAGCACTGTGAATGTACCTACAACATGGAGGAGCACTGATTCTTCAGCTGTGGGAGTGCAGTACACTGTAGTTTCCTCGCCCATGTTTGACCTGATGCCATGAGAATTCATGAGGTCGAGAGCTGATATTGAGGACTCCCAGGGCAATTCTCTCCCAACTGTATACCGTTGTGCCGCCACCTCTGCTGGGTCCGGAGCAGGACAGACCCAGGGATGGTACTAGTGGTGTCTGGAACATTGTCAGATATGATTCCGTGAGGATGACTATGTTGCCTTCGTCTCGAGTCACATGTAGGCCAGACCAGGTAAGGATGGCAGGTTTCCTTCTCTAAAGCACATTAATGAACCAGATGGGTTTTTTACAACAATGATCATGGTCATCATTAGACTTTTAATTCCAGATTTTTACTGAATTCAAATTCCACCATCTGCTGTGGTGGGATTCGAACCCAGGTCCCCCAGAGCATTACCCTGGGTCTCTGGAATACTAGTCCAGCAACAAAACTACTATGCCATTGCCTCCCCTTCCACCACCACATACCATGATATCATCTTATTAACAGTGTAATGAACCCAGCTAGGGTATTACAGTTGCCTCAATGTCCATGCTTAAGAGGAGTGAAATAAAACTCCCAGGATTGCTGATTTAGCTTGCTATCCAGCAACCCGTTGGAAATGGGCCATGCGCTGATACCAGGCAGGGACAGGAGAGAGTTCTGCTGTCACACCTCTTATAGCTGAAAGATCTGTCACCAGTCATCATCATAGTTTAAACAGGGCAAGACACAGGAGGGTGGCCAGTAGCTGGGGAACTGTAGCCCAGCTTTTTACAAATCCCTTCAGGAAAAGTAATCAAGCAACAACAAAAAGGGGAGAAGGATGAAAGATAGGAAGAAAGAAATGAATTCTAAATACATTAGTACTCCAGCATTTTATTTATTAAAATGTATCAGATTTGGAATAAAAACATTAGTTTACATTTAAAACTCCACATGACTTGAAAGGAATATATGCCCTAACCCCAGAAATGATCTGAAATGGTTAGCATTCCGCTTACACAAAGAGTGCTAAATTTGTGAGTAATCTATTTAAAAGAAAACTTGGTCTTACAGGCATATTATCACTAAGAGTTCTGGCAAAAAATCTAATGGGGGAATTTTGTGTGTATGCTACATGTTGAAAGAGGCTATGTTATTCTACCCTACACCAAGCAAGACACAACATAGTTATTATGTAAATAATAATGAGCATATTGGCACACCACAGGTAGCAAAATGAGAAGTGAGAAGTGCTCCTTACTAATTTTCAGAGAGAAATTTTAGCTAAGTATGTTTTATTGCAAAGGTAAATAATTACAGTTTAGCAAGCACACTGCATTGCACATCACACTGTTGGGACTCAGCAGTTCATAGTTACAGCTGCTTAAATAAAAATCCAAAAATAGTGTATGATTCCATATGGTTTTCTATAAATTCTCAACTTCACATATGGAGAGCAACTGGTGATTGTAATGCAGTGTAATGGATAATTCCAACTCCTCGCATTGTTTCATGGGGCCCTGCTGCAGCAGAGTGGTGTTTTAGCTGCTCTGCAGTTGGGTCACTACTGTCTCTTTTTGGCTACTCTAACCCTAGAGTCAATATCACTACAAAACCATTCAATGCTTAACTGACAGATTGCTATGCAGCACCTATACAAGTCTGATTCACCTTTGTACAAATCTTTGCACTGTAAAAAGGAAATAAATTCAGAAACTAAAAGCAAGACTATCACTTCAGTGGTTAATAATGGATTTGTTAAAACCTTTTGGTAGTATATCCACTTTTACTTTAAGAGATGAAGCTAAACATTTGTCACAATCTGAATGAGGTACCAAATGCACTTTTCACCTAAAGGAACAGATATGCTGATAGGTACGATGAACTAAAGTGGGAGGAGGCTTGTGTGGAGCATAAACAACAGTATAGATAATAAACAAAATAAGAAGGAACATGCAGCAGAGGAAGAAAAGAAACAAAACCTCCCTCCATACAGAATTGCTGAGAATACTGCTGAATACAATTCTCAGTTTGACAACATAGTTTCATTTATCTCACCAGTTGAACTAATGGCAGAATGAAAGTTAACTCTTTCAACTATTAAACAGTGTACGCTATTTTACTGCAGCACCACCATTGGTCAGAGGGTGTAATTACAATGCAACAGCTTACATTGATGGTTTCATTATAAAAGCGGACAGAGGTATTTCTAATTGAAATAGCTGCGGAAGGGCACAAGCTTTTTTAATATTTTTAATACCAATCTCCCCCATGGGCATTACAAAAGACCAACTTTAATCTTCAGACGAAGCAAGGACAGAGGGTAGAGGATAATTAGGATTTAAAAGCATACATCTGTCATAATTTTTAATATGTTCATTATAAATTCCTATGTCTATATTTACAATAGAAAACACTGACAGAAATGCATGTCAAAAATTTGTAGTATTATAGATAATGGTACAGTAATTAAAAACAATTGGGGATTTTTTTCTAAGTTGTATATAAACTATCGAATGTGGTATATGTATAATTTCTATGCATTTATCATTCCATAATACAAATATAGGCAGCAGTTCCTGCGGTGATCTCAATAGAAGCATGAAATTCCATTTCTAACAGTTGAAGGGGTAAGGTGGGATGTTACACTGAAAAGGTGAAGAGGCATGAAATGTTAGATAGTTGGGGGGGGGGGGTAAGAATGAAGAGAGATTGGAGTGTTAAGTGCTTAGTGAGGCAGTGATTGTTTAAAACGTTTGCAAAGGAAATTTAGAAGCTTCCAGAGAATTTGGTGGTGGAAGTTGGTGAGCATCAAAAAGGTTGGTTTGATATAAGTTCTGATCAACATTAGTGGTATTTAGGCCAGTTACAATCACTGGAATGGTGAGGAAAGAGGTGAGGAGGAAAGGCAGAAACAATAGCTATTGTACAGGGGAGTCCAGGGACCTTTTCAGGTTTGTGAACTGAGGAAACTGAAGTACAAAAAAATGAGAGTCGGATCAGAGCTGGAGTTGGCTGAGTAAACCCTCATCAAAATAAAATCTACAACACAGGTCAAATTAATCAACAGGAAATTGTGCAAAAGCTAGCAGGTGTTTGGAAGATCAGCTAAAAAGAAACTATTGGTAGATTACTAAGCAATGTGCTGCTTTTTAAAAGTCCACGAAACTGAAAACACAATACTTACATCGCAGAAGCAACATGCAGGGTGCCAGCCTCCTTAGAATTGCAGTAATGTTCAGCACACTCACAGATAAGACGCAGTGTTCTTACTGCAGCAATACGATACAATAGCATTATAAGCTGTTACATTTAAATCATACATAAATTTTGTACTAGAAGGAAGAGATACCAATGGCAACAACAACAAGCGTTTATATAGTGCTAAAATAGCAAAATGTCCCAAGTGGCTTCACAGGAGTTTTATCAAACAAAACTTGACACCAAGCCATGTAAGCAAATATTGGGGAAGATAAACAGAAGATTGGAGGCAGGTTTTAAAGAACACCTTTTGAAGTTGGAACAGAGAGGTGGAGAGATTCAGGGAGGGAATTTCAGAACTTTGGGCTTTCATAGCTGAAGACACTTCTATCAATGATAAGAGTGATTAAATTGGGGCTTTTTCAAGAGGCCAAAGTGGAGAACAGAAATTGAGGCATATGAGTCTGGAGGAGATTGAGATTTGAAAACAAGGATAAGAATTTTAAAAATCGAGGTATAGCTTAATTGGAGCCGATATAGATCTGCGAGCACAGGAATGATGGGTGAATGGGAGATGGTGCTAGTTAGGTTACAGGCAGCAAAATTTTGGATGATGTCAAGTTTACAGAGGGCAGAGAAGATGGGAGGGCATCAAGGTGTCCAGTAGAATAGTCAAGTCCATATGTAACAAAGGCATAGGTGAGGGTCTCAGTAGCAGATGAGTTGAGGCAGGGGTAGAGTCAGGCAATGTTAGAGGCGGAAACAAACAGTCTTAGTGAAGATGTGGATGTAGTCAGCTCATCTCAGGGTTGCTGTCCTACCTCCAGGGAAGTTTCCCACTGTGGGTATGAGCTGGACTACGAGGCAGATTGGCTGTTTGCTCCACAGAGGCGGGCAGCAAATTTGCATAATTAAAACCTCAATTATGGGCCATTTTAAGGGGCAATAGGTTTTTTTAAATTCATTCACAGGATGTGGGCTTTGCAGGCTGGGTCAGCATTTATTGCCCCTCCTGAGTTGCCCTTGAGAAGGTGATGGTGAGCTGCCTTCTTGAACCGCTGCAATCCGTGTGGTGTAGGTACACCCACAGTGCTGTTAAGGAGGGAGTTCCAGGATTTTGACTCAGCGACAGTGAAGGAACGGTGATATATTTCCAAGTCAGGATGTTGAGTGACTTGGAGGGGAACGTCCAGGTGGTGGTGCTCCCATCTATCTGCTGCCTTTGTTCTTCTAGATGGTAGTGGTCATGGGTTTGGCCAACAGCGGAACAGCCTCCTGCCACCAGGAAGACCACCGGCTTCATGGAGGCAGCCATCTTGCAGTAGCCGAGGGAGCCATCAGAGCTGGAGGCACAAAAGGCAGCCTTTGAATCCCCAGTAATTTCCCTGGAGAAATTTTCCCTCTAGCCCACAGGGCCTGCTGCCCTCAGGTCACCTAAATTTTAATTTTGACACAGTTATCCAAAGGTGCCTCCATGTTGAGGCCACCCGAAGATCTTTGACCTAGCTCAGCAGCTCCAATCTCTCCCGATGGGCTGCTAAGGCTTCAGGGCTGCCAGTGAGCCAGCAATATCAGAAGCCGACCTGCCAACCTTAACTGGACGGCAGGCCTACAGGTGGCCAATTAGGAGGCTGCCTGCAATAAAATCAACAAGTCAGTCCCTCTGTTGGCAAGTGCAGACTTGGAGCCAGCTTTCCAGCCTGAATCCCGCAGTAAAATTCAGTCCAATTACTTTTCTTTTGTCTTCTCAATATATAGTTGGGAGTCAATTTCTACTCAGCGAGTACTGGATATCAGACAAGCAGCCTGACAATTTAGAGAAAGTGAATGATTGAGAGAGGTGGTAATGAGGTTGGAATAGGGTGTCATCAATATACATGTGGAAACTGATGTGTTGCCAAAGGGTGGCATTTAGATGAGAAATAGGAGGGGGATAGATTCTATGGGGATACCCAAGTTAATGGTGCAAAACCAGGAAGAGAAGTCTTTGCAGGTGATTCTCTGGCTACAACTGGATAGATAAGAATGGAATCAGCTGAGAGCAGTCCCACCCAGCTGGATGATGGTGAAAAGGCGTTGGAGGAGGATAGTGTGGTTAACCATGTTGAAGGCTGCAGACAGGTCAAGAAGGATGAGGGATAGTTTACCTTGGTCTCAATCAATGACACAAAGAGAAACAAGCTACCATCTATGCCTTTAATTTACCCCTCAGGCGATGAACAAAAACATTGAAATTTGAAAATCAATGTTATGCCTTGTGGCAAGGTTGTTTTTTTCTGTCTGTTAGTGTCTGGTGTTTAAAAAAAAAAGTGGACGATGTATTTGTTTATAATATTTACGACAAGGCTTCACCTTCATGGAACAACTGTGACAGTAGTGAGGTAGTGTTGCTAGAATTGTTGCTGGGGGAGAGGGGAAAAAAAGTAATTGGATTGTCATGACTATCAACTGCCATTTTGTAGATAGAAAATTAATTTTCACCACCTTGGATTCACATTGGTGACAAAATCATGTTAAAAAAAATGTTACATCCAAGGCCAAAAGAACAAGCAGTCAGGGACTTACGTAAGTTTTATCAGATTTATAATAGTTTACAATTTTAAAAGTAAAACAGAAATGCTGAGAACACCCAGCAGGTCAAGCAGCATCGGTGGAGAGAACAAACAAGTTAGACAGTGAGAGGTGGATACGGATTCGTGATCTGAGTGGGGTCATCATTCTACCCCCTCTTCCCCACAATGGAACACCATGCTTTCAAATTTGTGTACATCTTTGGTGTCCATTTATTTTTCTTCTTCTACCAGGCTCCCAGGAATTAGAATTTAGATAGCCAGGTGCTGAACTGGGAGCTGGAGTAGCTCAGTACCTCCGACTGGGTTCAGGTCCCACTCCAGGACTTGTTACCTACGAAAGAACCTGGTGCAGACAGGCCAGTGTGTATCGGTGCCAGACCACAGCGCAGATAAATGGAGAAGGTTTAGTGGCAGGAAGGGCATCCGGCTGTAAAACAGCCCGCCAGATCCAAAAATGATTTTTGATATGAAGGTGATCATATAGCACTGTGGTGACCCCATGTAACATGGGAAAAGCTGAAAGAGGAACCAGCCCTAGCCAGGCGGTGAAGGGTAGAACTGTAGCGTAGTCTTTATGCCTTAACAAGCTTTTATTTACAGAGACACATATTACATATTGTGCATGTCCAACCCAACAACCGCAGTTTCAGCCTGATCTGAGATATGAACACAAGTGAATGCCCTAATTAATGCCCTTCACTTGAATTATATTGGTATACAATTAACACCAGGCCACTGGAGCTTGTTTTTCATGTTTCCCTTTCAATTGTCTATTCCTCACCTCTTTATTGATTTGTACACCACATACTGTAAATGTTTTTTATATCTAATTTCTCTCATCACATCTCATTAATTATTTCACTAGTGTGGTTTAACCATCTCCTGTTTTCCACTTAAGCAATCTGCAGGTTATGATATTTCTTTTCCCATCTGTGCATGTGCTTTTCCCCATTCCCCGTCTGTAAGGTCTTATGAAGGAAGAAATGTTAACTGATTTTCTCCACAGATACTGCCTTATCTGCTGAGTGTTTCCAGTACTCTGCACTTTTATTTGAGATTTCCAGCATCAGCAATATTTTATTTTTAGCTGACATTTTATAAACAGGTAATTTGTGTTTTCAAAGGATCAAAACAAAATTTTTGCTATTATAGATAGAACACAAGATCAATCTAATCTAACTACCTGGAAGCTAGCTATCCAGTAAGAGTAGATGGCATGAATTTCAGTAATTATGTATATTAAATGCTTACCAATACATTCAAGCTTTTTTTGTGGACAATATTCTTTGGTTATTAACCTTAACTCTTGCACTGCCACTTCATAAGGATAGGAATCACTTGAAGAAACAGATTCCTTGGGGAAAAGTTTAGCTGCAACACCAATATCTGCTGGGCCAGCGGTCTTGTATAATTTCATGCTCTTTTCGAGAGCTACTTCCCTCTGTACATTCACTTTTCTACAAGAAAACAGAGTGAACGTTATACACATCTCACTACATTGTGAATGCTGAAACTCCTTTGTTTCATATTATTCTAGGAAGGAAGCCAATGCATTTGGAATCCACCCTCATTCTTACACAATGCCCTGGAAGTTAACAGGAAATCCAGAAGTCCAGGTTTTCCCGCATGCTGTCGAGTTTTCAATTCACTTTGTGCAATTTTTTTTGTTTGCCAGGATCCCTGCACGGAAGTCACCACCCGGCATCAATCTAGGCACTGGAACCGACAACGGCAAACTCAGCACTGCATACCCTGCAAAGTCCTCCTGACTAACATCTGAGGGCTAGTGCCAAAATTGGGAGAGCTGTCTCACAGACTAGTCAAGCAACAGCCTGACATAGTCATCATTGCGGAATCATAGCTTACATATAAGGTCCCAGACTCCACCATCACAGTCCCACCAGCAGGATAAACCCAGCAGAGGTGTCGGCACAGTGGTATAGTCAGGAGGGAGTTGTACTGGGAGTCTCAACATCGACCCTGGACCCCATGAAGTCTCAGGGCATCAGGTCAAACATGGGCAAGGAAACCTCCTGCTGATTGCCACGTACTGTCCTCCCTCAGCTGACGAATCAGTGCTCCTCCATGTGGAACACCACTTGGAGGAAGCACTGAGGGTGGCAAGGGTGCAGAATGTATTCTGGGTGGGGGATTTCAATGTCCACCACCAAGAGGGGCTCAGTAGCACCACTACTGACTGAGCTGGCAGAGTCTTAATTAACATAGCTGCTAGACAGGGTCTGCGGCAGGTGGTGAGGGAACCAACAAGAGAGAAAAACATACTTGACCTCATCCTCACCGACCTGCCTGCCACAGATGCATCTGTCCACGACAGTATCGGTAGGAGTGACCCCCACACAGTCATTGTGGAGACAAAGTCTCGCTTTCACATTGAGGATACCCTCCATCATGTTGTGTGGCACTACAGCTATGCTAAATGGGATAGATTTTGAACAAATCTAGCAACTCAAGACTGGGCATCCATGAGGCGCTGTGGGCCATCGGAAGCAGCAGGATTGTACTCGAACACAATCTGAAACTCATGGCCCAGCATATTCCCCACTCTACCATTACCATCAAACCAGGGGATCAACTCTGGTTCAATGAAGAGTGTAGGAGGGCATGCCATGAGCTGCACCAGGCATACCTAAAAATGAGGTGTCAACCTGGTGAAGCTATAACACAGGAATACTTGCATGCCAAACAGATAAGCAGCAAGTGATGGACAGAGATAAGCGATCCCACAATCAACGTATCAGATCTAAGCTCTGCAGTCCTGCCACATCCAGTCGTGAATGGTGGTCGACAATTAAACAACTTACTAGAGGAGTAGGTTCCACAAATATCCCCATCCTCAATGATGGGGGAGCCCAGCACACCAGTGTAAAAAAAAGGCATAAGTATTTGCTACAATCTTCAGCCAGAAGTGCTGAGTAGATGATCCATCTCAGCCTCCTCTGGAAGTCCCCAGCATCACAGCCGATTCGATTCACTCTACGTATTATCAAGAAATGGCTGAAGGCACTGGATACCGCAAAGGCTATGGGACTTGTCAATATTCCGGCAATTGTACTGAAGACTTGTGCTCCAGAACTTGCCATGCCCCTAGCCAAGCTGTTCCAGTACAGTTGCAACACTGGCATCTACCCAGCTATGTGGAAAATTGCCCAGGTATGTTGTGTACACAAAAAGTAGGACAAATCCAACCCGGCCAATTCCCAGTCAGTCTACTCTCGATCATTAGTAAAGTAATGGAAGAGGTCATCAACAGTGCTATCGAGCGGCACTTGCTTAACAATAACCTGCTCACTGATGCCCAGTTTGGGTTCCGCCAGGGCCAGTCAGCTCCTGACCTCATTACAGCCTTGGTTCAAACATGGACAAAATAGCTGAACTCCTGAGGTGAGGTGAGAGTGACTGCCCTTGACATCAAGGCCGCATTTGACAGTGTGTGGCATCAAGGAGCCCTAACAAGACTGGAGTCAATGGGAATCAGCAGGAAAACTCTCTACTGGTTGTAGTCATACCTAGCACAAAGGAAGGTGGTTGTAGTTGTTGGAGGTCAGTCATCTCAGCTCCAGGGCATCACTGCAGGAAATCCTCAGGGTAGTGTCCTTGATCCAACCATCTTCAGCTGCTTCATCAATGACTTTCCTTCCATTATAAGGTCAGAATTGGGGATGTTCACTGATGATTGCACAACGTTCAGCACCATTCCTGATTCCTCAGATACTGAAGCAGTCCAGATCCAAATGCAGCAAGACCCGGACAACATCCAGGATTTGTCTGACAAGTGGCAAGAAACGTTCACGCCACACAAGTGTCAGGCAATGACAATCTCCAGCAAGAGAGAATATAACCATCACCTCTTGATGTTCAATGGCATTACCATCACTGAATGCCTCACTATCAACATCCTGGGGGTTACCATTGACCAGAAACTGAACTGGACTAGCCATATAAATACTGTTGCTACAAGAGCAGGTCAGAGGCTAGGAATCCTGTGACATGTAACTCACCCCCTGACTCCCCAAAGCCAGCCCAACATCTACAAGGCACAAGTCAGGAGTGTGATGGAATACTCCCCATTTGCCTGAATGAGTGCAGCTCCCATAATATTCAAGAAGCTTGACACCGTCCAGGACAAAGCAGCCCGTTCGATTGGCACCACATCCATAAACATTCACTCCCTCCACCACCGACGTACAGTAGCAGCAGCGTGTACCATCTACAAGGTGCACTTCAGAAATTCACAAGGCTCCTTCAACAGCATCTTCTGAACCCACTGCCACTACCATCTAGAAGGACAAGGGTAACAGATAGATGGGAACACCACCACTTAGAGGTTCCCCTCCAAGTCACTCACCATCCTGACTTGGAAATATAATGCTTTTCCTTCACTGTTGCTATATCAAAATCCTGGAACTCCATTCCTAACAGCACTGTGGGTGTACCTACACCACGTGGGCTGCAGCGGTTCAAGAAGGCAGCTCACTACCACCTTCCCAAAGGCAACTAGGCTTTAAATGCTGACCTAGCCAGCGGAGCCCACATCCTGTAAATAAATTTTAAAAAATGCTTGTTTCCAAGTCACAAAAATACATCTGAATACTACACACAGAGATGGTCAATTAATCAACCTCGTTTGTCATTCATATGAAACTCCATTTCCAATTCAAAGTAGAATGCAGTCCACTAGACACTTCCCATAATAGTAATCGACTAAACTGGAGGTCAACAAGCCCAGAATATGTGGACACGACTACTAGATCCTTCAGCTTTGAAGTATGAACATAAATATTTGCATGAAACATATTCAGAAGGCAAAATCAGGATGAATGAACTGTCAAAAAATAGCTCCACTGCTTATCTAAAATGTTACAATCAAGATACATCTGTAAAGCTGCATTTTTATTGGAAGTTGATGTGAATCAAAAAGGGCCATGTTTTCCTTTTAAGGGCACGACAGCTGAGTCACCAAATTTCCTGCCAAAAACTTCCAAGAAAATCTGCTTTTGATTATTCTTTCACAGGATGTGGGTGCCACTGGTAAGGCCAGCGTTTATTGCCCAACTCTAATTGCCCTTGAACTGAATGGCTTGCAAGGCCATTTCACAGGAATCAACCACATAGCTGTGGGTCTGGAGTTACCTATGGGCCAGACCAGGTAAAGATAGCAGATTTCCTTCCCTCAGGGGCATTAGTGAACCAGATAGATTTTTATGACAATCGATAATAATTTCATGGTTATCATGATTGAGATTGGCTTTTACTTCCAGATTTATTAACTGAATTCAAATTCCACCAGCTGCCATGATGGATTTGAATCCACATCCTCAAAGCATTAGCCTTGGTCTCTGGATTACTAGGCCAGCAACATTACCACTACCTTGATTGACGCTTTGCTCACTAGCCTAAATATTCATCCCTTTTATCAGCAGCACACTGTAGTTTCAATGTGTATTATTTACAGCATGAAATGCAGCAACTTGTAAAGGGTGCTTCAGCAACACCTTCCAAGCCTGCGAACTCCACACCTAGAACGACAAAAGCAACACAATCATCTGCAAGTCCCATTCCAAGTCGCACAAATCCCAACTTCCTATCTCAGAGCTTCATCAATGCTGAGCCAAAATCCTGGAACTTTAACCACACTGACACTGATGGTTGAAGAAAAGCTTTTATCACTGTCTTGTCAAAAGCAACCAGAGGGTGGGCAACAAATAAAGACAGAAAATGCTGGAAATACTCAGCAGGTTGGACAGCAGCTATGGACATCAGAAACATCAGAAGAGTCATTGACCTGAAACATTAACTCTGGTTCTCTCCATGAATGCTGCCCGACCTGCTGTGTATTTCCAGCATTTCTATCTGCATTTCAGATTTCCAGCATCTGCAGTGTTTTGCTTTTGCTGATGGGTAACAAATGCTGGCTTTCCCTTCAATGTACAAATCACAAGCATTATTTATCAGTACATGCCTGTAACACCACAGAAGAAAAGGAATTTTAGAACAATGAATGGTCCAATGACTCTTACATTGCAGTATACACAGCTCCATTTAGATGAGTGGGTATGTTGGGTGTGCAGCACGCCATAGCTAAAAGTCTATTTCATTACACTGAAAATGTGGAGTTCATTTTGAGAAGAATCTGCTAACATTTTTTCCCCTTATTTATTTTAGGTGAAGAGGAAATCACAAGTGTTTGAAAGTAGTTGACATGACAAACCCTGAAATTTAAATGTTGTCGAGCACATGTAGAGCAGAATTAATCCAGGCGACAGGATCTCACCCCCACAACACCCCACCCCCCCCACCCCTGGCTGAACAGCTGACAAGGGCCCCAGTCACCTCCTATGGGGACGGCCTGCCATATTAAGTCCTAGTGGTAGGCCATCCATGGGATCATCGACCCTGTGGTGGAAATCCCACCCCTCTGAGAGCTGCTGGCCAATCGGAGGCTGGTAAAGGCACTAAGGGAATGGTAGCAGCTGCTGGTAATGCACCCACTGGAGGCCCAGGATTAGCGAGGAACCCAGGCCACAGGTGAGTGAGGTCTAGGTGGGGGTCATGGAGGAGTGGGGATTGGCAGCAAACGCTGGGGTTGGCTCTCAGCTGGCACCCCCACCCTTCCCAATGCCAGGTGCCTCCATCAGGCATCCGACTGCCTGACAATGAGGGACCCCCTCGGGAGCCCACAAGCAAACAACAAGGTTTGCTTTTCAGGCTCCTTGCACAGTGACTGCCCTGCCCTCTGCTGGTTCAATTCCAGTAGCAGAGTATGAGGCCCTTAAGTGGACATTAATTGCTGGTGGGTTGGGATAGCCATCCACGAGCCTTCCCTGCCCCCTTGGATTTAAGCGGAGCAGAGGCATGAAGGCAGCTGGCACCCTCCCACCCAATTAAACCTCGTCCCCAAGTCTCCAACTCACCTTGCGGAATGGGTGTTAAATTCCATCCATGCCAAAGAATCTGGTAATTATATGTATTCCTCATTCTCATTACCATCTTGCATTTAGAGATAGTGCCTTAAATGTAGAAAAATGTACCAATGGTGCTTCATAGAAATGCAGGGAAAACAGACACAGGGCAAAAATCAGGCAGGATGACCAAAAGTTGAGAATTAGGTAGGTTTTAAAGTAGATGCCAAAGGAGGACAATGAGGTGGGAAGATTTGGGGAAGGGATTGCAAAGTGTGTAGCTGAAGCAGCTGATGCATGGTCACCAGTAATGGGGCAAACCATGAACACTTAGATTTTAAACTCAAGAGTTGAACTATGAAATCCTGTATATACTGTTACCATTTTTGATGATAGCGTATATGCTACTTTTCTTTGTTAAAAAATGTCACAATCATTTTTGAACTTGAACAGATATTACAGTACACAGTATTTTACAAGAAAACAATTTCTGTCACCACACTGGAGTTCAACTTAAAGAACTAAACCATAAAATTTGCTTTCTTCTGCTTTCAAAAATGTATTTTTCTCCCCCAATTTAAAAATTCAAATTTCCATTCATTTTAAGATTTACATGTAATACAATACCTAAACAGAGTCAGAAGGAACATCCAGATAGGCCGGAACAAAGTCTCCTCAATGCTGGCCAAACACTGGTCTTTCCCAGCAGCAGTGTTGAGAGGTTCAAAAGCCAGAATACACAAGGACAGTAACCTGTCTGTAAAAAGTAAAACAGCAGACAATATCTGGTTTATATGCAATTTTAAGCATTCTAAGTTGCTTTTTCATACCATTGTTACGATCCCCATGGAAAGGGTGGTAAATCAAAATAACCAAATTCACTGAATGACCTCCAAATGAAAAAAATACCAACAAGTTTCAAGTTTTGTAATTTACTTTAACACAAATGAATTAATGGGCAAATGATACTTCAAATAAAAAGGTAAATTTCACTCGAAATACAACACAGATGTGTCTTATACAGCCATAGTCATTCACATCATTTCCCGCAGACATGTGGCACTACGTAGCTACACCATTCCACAATATGGTGTTCTTTATTCACACAACATAAGGGGTCTAATCCAACTACAGCTTTCACCTCTGAGTTTCATGAGTATGAGAGTCATCAGCGAGGCACACTTCTTCGAGCCCTCTCTTTTTCTCTCTAACAGTCCTGATGGTGTAGCTTTCCACAGTTCCTTTTCAACTGACCAACATCAATAATACCTGATTCAAGGTTTGGCCACTTCTAGGAAAACACCCAGCTCATTAGTACCTCCAAGCTGTTCCAGGTTTTAGACCTCCAAGAGCTCCTGTCTCTTTTTCTGTCAAACAGAAAAACTAGACTCTTCCTGAGTTATTTACTACTTCGCTTCACAAGAATTCTCTGTATTCCTCTTTCTGTCTGTGTCTGCTTTCTCTTTGTGTCTGCATCTGTGCCTTCACCCTCCAGCTCCTCTGCTTATAGCTCGCCTTCATATATGCTTCTTTTTAAATTTCCTTCTTGTTGGCATTGCTTCCAGATCAAGGGCTGTCAAACCAAGAAAATTTCAACTGCAATATTGGAGTACTATGGGTTCAAACCAGAGTCCAGGGGTTGAAGAACATAATCTAGACGCTCCAATATGGTACTGGGGTAGTGCTTCACAATATGAAATGTTGTATTTAATGAGACATTAAAGCTAATCACCAACTGCACTTTCACATTGTGCACAAAGTGGCTGCAATTCATGAGTTATGAAATATGGAACATTAACACAGGCCAGTGTAACAGAATGCAATAGGAATAATAAAACAGACAGCACAAATACTCAGTGCTGCCCAAGTAAAGATTCAGTTGAAAGAAAAGCTCCTAACAGACTCAGTGCACAATTTTTCCAACCATAAAGCATAAAGAATGCTGAACTGTATAGTCAAACCAATATAGTACAAGCTATGTGAAATCATACTCAAACTGCAGACAATGCTGTGATCAGATCACCTTGCTTACCATGTCTCATGCTGGTCACCAAATCAGATCTTTAATTCCTTGACACAGTTCAGAGAAGAGTTATGTGGCTGATCCCTAGATCTTTAATCCCTTGGCACAGTTCAGAGAAGAGTTATGAGGCTGATCCCTAAATCTGAGGATTGCGCGATGAAAAAAGGCTGAAGAAACTTGGGCATTACAGACTAGAAAGAAGGCAACTGACAGGTGCTTTTAGAGTGATACTAAGATAGTAAACAGCACAGAAAAAGTAAATCCAGAAAATTACTTTAAACCAAACTTGCAAGTGGCACAAAGGAAGCAGGTTCAATCAATATAAAAGATAAATTTTGGACTCAAATCAGGAAATCCTTCACAAGAGAATGATCAGGATTGTAATATGCAAGTGAAACTCCTGGAATCATTTGAGAAACAACTGGACGATGAAGTGAGAGAGGAATACCTGTGAAGTATTTTTGAATGAATGGGCTGCAGTGGTTGGAATGACCTTCTTTGTCCAGATTTATCTTGTGAAATATAATTTTTGTGAGAACTTTGTTTCAATCCTTATAGTTAAAAGCACACTGACACCTAGTGGCTAGTTTTGTTTCCCATTTAATTTATGTCGAGTGTTTCCTCAGAGCACCCAACTTGTATCTGGCAGACCAACATCACCTTCAAGCCTGACTTTTGTTACCACTTTCACATCAAAAACTCCCCTCTTTAAACCCTGTTTCTTGTCATTTAAATAAGAAGTTTACTTGTAAGATAAAACACATTTCCATTCTAACTGATGTTATAACGCAGCACACAACATTCATGAAGAATTACTAAACTTGCAGCATAAAATCAAAGTTGGAGTAAATTTACATCGAGTTCATCTAAAACATTTTAATACTCTCTCATTGCCCATGTCCTGCTAGGGCCTCAGTACTCATGCATGTCCCCATAACATTAGTAAAATCAGACTCTTAACTTAAAATTCTTACCTTCCTTACTTAATTTGCAGCAAACTTATATCCATCTATATTACAAAATAAAAATAGCTGAAAAAACTCAGCAGGTCTGACAGCATCTGCGGAGAGGGATACAGTTGACGTTTCGAGTCCATATGACTCTTCATCAGAGTCATACGGAATCAAAACATTAACTGTATTCTTCTCCGCAGATGCTGTCAGACCTGCTGAGTTTTTTCAGTTACTTTTGTTTTTGTTTCAGGTTTCCAGCATTCGCAGTATTTTGCTTTTATATTACAAAATGTGTGTCTATTATCTTTAATACTGTGAACATGTAAAACATGAACTAATCAGATCCCCAGAAAAATGCACAGGGGATTAAGACTGAACTTGCACCTATCTTAGTTATTACCCATGGAAAAAAAATAGTAAGACAGGTGCATATTGCAGTTCCAATTGATTTCTGACTAATTCACTTTTGATGGTTAAAGTTGTGAATAATAAAAGCATAACAAGGTAGCAACAAAACCAGATGTCGAGGTATACAGAAAATGCAATGATTAACACACCAAATGGAAAAGTGGAAAAGAAGAATTGAGAAAATAAAGGAGAGAACAAAGGGAGAGAAAATGAGAAGGAATAATACAAAATAACTAAATTACATTTAAATATGCACCTTTCACAACCTCAGGATAGCACAAAGCGCTTCACAGCCAAAAAAGTACATTTGAAGTGAAGACACTTGTAATGTAAATAAACTGTTACGAAAGTATAATAAATTTCATAATATTTTTCTGGTTTGTTGTAAAGTAGGTTTATGGGTGTGAGTGCAGGTGGTTCTGTCTGTGTGATTTAACTACATTTGGGTCAGGTAGACTGCAAGTTCAAAGTTATCAAAAGAAACTAGGTGTAGAAATGTACTTGAAATGCTAATGAGTAAACATGGATGCTGTCTTAGCATGTAAGGTGTGAAGGGAATTTGCATTTTTAGATAAGTGAAGGGATTGTTTGGATTTCAAAGGGATGTTAGTCTGTTTACAACTAGCCAGATAAACAAGGCTAAGGAGTATGCTTAGTTTTCCCAAAGATTACTGACAATATTGGCAACAAGTTTTTATATTATGGGAAAGGTACAATTCCAAAGACGTATGAAACACTGGAATTTACATATTAAAGAGAGAGAAACATATATAAAGGAGAATGAAAGGCTATGTTGGGGGTCATGTAAGATCTAACAGGAGTGTGTGAAATTGCCTTGAAGAATCCTCTAGCCATTTGTGCATAAGTCTGCTGTGTTCAGTAACTAAAGTTGGAGAAAGCCATTTGGAATTCCACTATCAAGCGGGTGCTGTGTTAACTTGCTGGGTTTTTTTTATAGTCTAAAATCTATTTTGGACTGTTACCTTAAAGGGGGTGTGTAACCTGGAGTCAGATTAATTAGGAATTTTAGGATTTGTCATAGTAGTGAGTAATTGTAGTCTTGTGTATGTGCTTGAAATATTTTATTTTGTTAATAAATATTTTAATTTAATTTTTAAAATCTCTAAAAGTCTTGGTGGACTCATTACTTCTGAATTCAGTGCACACATCTTCTCGTAATAAATACAAATTGCAAAACCCTTGTGATAGTCTGGCCAAGTTTCCCTTGTGGATTTGGTCTGCCTGGTACACATCTGTCATGTCATAACAAAACTTGGCAGGCAATTTTCGTGCAGCAAGGTCTAACAATCTGAAATGATTCTATTGGTTGATGAATAATAGAAGTCCCCTGTTCTTCTCTGAATACTGCCAGTGGATTTTTTGACAGGGAAAATGAAGCCTCAGTTTTCTGATTTATTGTAAAAGTGGCATCTCCAATGGCAGATTATGTGCTGTCAGCTCCCGAGTGAAGTTAGAGCCCATAAGAATGGTCCCCGGCTGTAAGTAGGGAAGGAGAGGGAGAGGGTGCAGTTGGGTAAGGCACTGGGCATAAGGTAGAAGGCTCCAAGCACAATGAGCAAGAGCAAGGAGTAACTCAGTATAAAATCAGGACACAGCAGAAAGATCAAAAGGAATAAGTGACTGGTCTAATTTTAACTATAGCTGCTTTCTGCCAGAGGCAGTTAAAAATCAAAACTTGGTGTAGTATATTCAAACTAAATTATAGATTATAAAACTGATATAAACCTTGATTCACAATAATTGTCCCAGAGATGAGGAACTTCAGTTATGATGACTGATTGAAAAAGTTAGTACTGTTTTCCTTGGAGAAAAGGTGGCTCAGAAGAGATTTGATAGAGGTATTCATAATCACTAAGGGTGGTCAAAGTAGACAGGGAGAAAAGGATTGAGAACGAGAGGGCCATTTAGGGAAGGAAATCTACTGTCCTTATATGACTCCACACCCACAGATATATAGTTGACTCTCAAATGCCCTTTGAACAAGGGAAATTAGGGATGGGCAATAAATGCTGGCCCAGCCAGCAACACCCACATCCCATGAATGAATAAAAAAAAGTGAGGGGTGATCCTGATCCTGAATGGCCTTGACAAGATGGATGTGGAAAGGATGTTGCCTCATGTCCAGAACTAGGGGACACTGTTTTTAAAATTTTAGGACAGAGATGAGGAGAATTTTTTTCTCTCAGAAGGTCATGCGACTTTAGAACTCTCTGCCTCAGGAGGCCGTGAAGGCGGGGGTCATTGAATATTTTTAAGGCAGAGGT
Source organism: Carcharodon carcharias (assembly GCF_017639515.1). NCBI lineage: Eukaryota > Metazoa > Chordata > Chondrichthyes > Lamniformes > Lamnidae > Carcharodon > Carcharodon carcharias. The sequence continues at coordinate 165,488,482 of NC_054473.1, read as the reverse complement.
AGATAGATTCTTGTTACGCAAGGGAATCAAAGGTTATAGGAATGTGGAATTCAGAACACAAACAGATCAGCCATGATCGTACTGAATGGTGGAACAAGCTTGAGGGGCCTAATGGTCTACTTCTGCTCTTACTTCGTATATTCGTAATTGGTAAAGGAAGCAAAAGCGATATGAGGAAAGACTTTTTCATGCAGCGAGTGGTCCACGTCTGCAATGCACTACCAGAGTGTGTGGTGGGGCAGGTTCAACTGAAGCACTCAAAAGGAAATTACTGGTTTCTGAAAAGGGAGAACGTGCAGCATTATAGGGAGAAGGCAGGAGCATGGCACTACAGTAAGTGAATTGCTCATTCAGAGAGCTGGTGAGGACACAATGGGCCAAATGGCTTCCTTCCGTGCTATAAGAATTCTGTGATGTATTACACTAGTAACAATTCAAAAATCAATGGCCGCCAGTATTACCTAATGGCAAAATTCACAGTAACATTCCCTATTCTGACCAACAAATTTCTTCTCCACACAGCATGTACTGGAACTACAGAACAGTTATGGCTAAAGTTGTGGAGGGAATTAGTACATTACCTATTGAATTATGTACATCTGTTACAATATTCTTCAGGTGATTTTGCAATGGAATATCTTCCATTTGGTGAAGATGATCAGCGTTTGTCACCTGCATCAGGTTATCGATAATGTTTCCTGGCCGTTGCTCAAATTTCATCACATAGTGTTCCAAGTCTTCAAAGGGGCTGTCTTTATCAGCTATCAGATCTGGTGTAACAGTTGTTGAGATGATCTGCTGATCTGTAACATTTTGTGCCAGTTCACTCTGCTCACTAACATCCAAATTTGCATTTTGATATTCAGTGAATGCCACCGAGCTAACAGAGGAACTGTGTCTTAATCCGCCATGATTTATTTTGTGATCTTGAACAGAACCCAAGCAGCATGCACTTTTGGAAGACTTTAACCGGCTTCCCTTGTTGAATGAAGATGTCACATCTGTCCTCAGTGAATACTGGGAAAGGGATGTATACAATGCAGTGCCTGCATCCAGTTCATTAACACTAGACAGGTCTGAAAAATGTTTATTTACAATAGGGTAGAGCTTGCTGTAGATCCGACATTGCAGTTTCTTCAGTAATTGGGTGATTGGATATTCTGAACTGCTAGAGAATGGAAAAGATTGAGCAAAAACAAAATTAATTCACAACTGATGAGGAGAGGAGAAATATATACCTGATATAAACTCAGGGCTTCAGTGCATAATTCCCACATTGCAAAATCCTGAACCCTGCAGATTATTATTCAGAACTACATTAAAATCAAAAATCTTCCAGTGAATGACCTTTCAAATGTACATGAAAAACAATTATAAAATCTTTAAATTAGATCACAGTTGACTTCATATGAATTACATTAGCACCGGAAATATAGCTGAATTTTTAGTCATCCATTTACATAACTTCCAAAATCCATTTGTTCCCTCAGTGATTATTGATTCAATAATACGTACTCAAAAAACACATAGCTACAATAGTTGTGTGGAGTGAGTGCATAATTCCCCAATATATCTAAAAGTTGATTAGGTTTCTGAGTTGCAATTTTGTTGAAATAACCCAAGAGAGAGTCCAGAAGCAGAGAATTCTGTGGCATCATTATAGTGATATTTTGTTTTCAATATGAAAATGAGTTTGTGTGAACAAATCTGAGTCAGAGAACGTTCCCATATAAAAAGTCACCAGTGAACAGATGGGCAAAAGTGGGTCATCCTGAAACTTCAAAAAAAAATCAGCATTTTCATCAATATCCAACAACATTCTTGTAAATGGCATGAGTGACAGAGTTTTCAAACCACCAATAAATAATCTTTCTATGCCAAGCAGAATTAAATATTCTTGTTGTAAGAATTGCCTTCCAGCAAATTGGAGGTAGTTTCACACTTTAAAAGTTGAGTGACACCATGCAGTGTTAACAAGTTAAAGTCAGTTCCTGGGTAGAGCCAGTCCATGGCAATCACTCAATAAAATTATAAAGTTAATGACTACCATTTGCGAGCAAAGTAGCGAATAATTGCACAAAATTACACCAGAAAAAGCCACACCTAGGGGAAGATGATGGCATAGTGGTAATGCCACTGGACTAGTAATCCAGAGGCCTGGGCTAATGTACTGGAGACAAAGGTTGAAATCCCAACATGGCAGCTGGTGGAATTTAAATTCAATTAATACAATCTGGCATTGAGATCTAGTCTCAGTAATGGTGACCATGAAACTTTAGGGAAAGAAATCTGCCATCCTTACCTGGTTGGGTCCACATGTGACTCCAGATCCACAGCAGTATGGTTGGCTATTAACTGCCCTCTGAAATGGCCCATAAGCCACTTGGCTCAAGGACAATCAGGGATGGGCAACAAATGTTGGCCTTGCCACATCCCATGAAAGTAAAATAAAAAATAACACGACTTAAATCTTTGTGGAAATGGTAAAAGAGCTTGCAGACTGAAACAATAAATCCCTCCATCCATTATTTTCTAGCGACGTATTTAAGATTTTTGTTTTGCAGTCTTTGTTCAGCAAATTAAGTCGTCTAGTTTTGCAGTATTGTTTACAAACACAATTTAAAAGTGAATTAGTTTGTTTTACCTGATGCCTAGTGTGGTACTAAGATATACTTATGGACTCAAACCTTAGCTCATATTAAATTCGTTAATAAGTCTTAAAGCCACTTGACGAGACAGGAGAAATTTTATTTGGCATTCTAGTTCTAAGCAGCATTGCGTGACTCTTACAAGAAAGCATGTATGAATTTGAGAAAGTTGAAGACAGGATCAGGCTTGCCTCTGATAGCATATATGATTGTCAACTTGCTGACAAACCCCATCTTGGCTCTCATGTTAAAGATGGCCACTTAGCTGAAATATTAGAGACTGCTGGCACCAGAGCAAGAGCCAAAGGCAGGAGAGTAAACATTTGAAAAAAAATATTTTGGACTGAAGCATAATTTATTATATACATTTGGAGGTGTCTAAAATATTGCAAGAAAATTATTCCAGTCCATTCATCAGGATAGCTGAAAGATTCATAATACTGCAGAAAATGTGATTGCAAATTGACATATTCACTATGGCCCGGATCTTCTGGTGTCTGGATGATTGTACCCTGGAGGTACCCCGGAAGATGCGCTGAAGGACCCTTTGGAAGCCTCAACACATGGACTCTGTGGGAATTGCTTGGGAAATTTCAACTTCCGATAGGCTATTACTCTGCATCTGGAATCCTCCGAAATTCCAATTTAAAGTCAGAGACTCTGGATGATTCCGGCTCACTTACCATAATAGTTACCCAGGAAAAGTTTGAAGGATTAGAGTTCTACCTCCTGGCTAACTATACTACTGACTCCCTGACCCACCACTGGACCCGACAACTCTTGCTCTGACATCCCAACTACCCACCCCCCTCAACGACTACAACCACCCGACTATCCCCGATTACCCGAATACTACCCCCAAACCCTCCTGGCCCCCAACCACCCTTCCAACCTCCTGATGACCCCCAACCCTCTAAATACCTCTCCAATCACCTGGCTCCCCTCCCAACCACCCAACTCCCCCATCAACTACCCTCCCAACCCCACTTGACTACCCCCCTGACTAACTATCCTTCTGACCCTTTGACTACCTCACGAACACCCAAGCATCCCCCTGACCACACGACACCTCCAACCCCGACTAACCCCCATCCCTGAATACCCCATGACCACCGTCCCCTGACCACCCTACTACCCACCCAACTACTCTCCCAATCCACCCTACCCCCTCATCCACTTACCTGCCACCCTATATCCCCTCACCCGCTTACTTTACATACAGTTTGTAAAACTGGCTTTGAGACCTTTAAACCTGCCAGAATACGGAACCTAGTGCCATAAAAAGAAGGCATGGCTTGGCTTTCCCTGATGCTTCTGCATTATGAGGAAGGACTCCCAGAACAGGTGTGCTCCCCAGTTCTGAGAAGGCCCAGTTCAGAAGTCCAGACGAGAATTGTGGACCTTCGGTGCAAGTAAGTAAATAGCAGCGGACTGGCAATCCAGTGGTGAATGCCACCCCTTGGAAGATTCAGCCCTACGTTTTAAAAAGAGAGTGCCAGAGGATCCCACGGTTACTGTAAGAAGTTCCGGCAGGTTCCTTGAAATAATCAGGTTTCACAATTTTTTGATATTCGGTGACGCATTGACACATTATTTGTTCGAAAATTTTAAAAAAAGATTCATTTTACCTTGCCAGCTGTTACGATCTCTTTGAAATTAGGAAAGGAGGCTCTCAAAAATATGTCAATATTTTCTACCACACAGAAGAAAATATATTTTGAAAAACACTGTGGTAATAATAGATCAATATTCTGTTCTTTTCAGGTGGTGCCACTTTTCAGGTTTCTCACTCATTACTGAAAGCATTAAGTCGCACTGGAGTAGTTTTACCAACTGGAGGTGAAACAATATTAAACTATTCTGCTTTTACATAGTTCTCAGTTGCTGCTGTACTCTGAGTGGCAAGGAAGAAAAGGCAAAGGGAAGTGTACAGGAATGAAAAGAAAAGAAATCTGAACCATTTTAATTCACCCAAGGGGAAGTTTGCTAGATCATAATATCATTGAATTTTAAATTCAGCTTGAGGGATAGAAGAGTGGCTCCAAGACTAGTATTTTAAACTTAAATAAGGGCAATTATGACAGCATAAAGCAGAGCTAGTTAAAGTTAACTGGTAAATTAAGTTAAGGGATAGGTCAATAGTGATGCAGTGGCAGATATTTAAAGGGATATTTCAAAATACACAGAATATGTAGCCCCTTGTATTTATATGGCTGGTCTAGTTCAGATCCTGGTCAATGGTAAATCCCCCGTGAGTGTTGATAGCATGGGATTTAGTGATGGTAATGTCATTAAATGTCAAATGGAGATGGTCTTTGCCTGGCACTTGTGTGGCACAAATGTTACTTGCCACTTATCAGCCCAAACCTGAATGTTGTCCAGATCTTGCTGCACATGGACATGGACTGCTTCAGTATCTGGGGAGTTCTGCATGATATTGAACATCGTGCAATCATCAGTGAACATCCCCCACTTATGATATTATGATGGAAGGAAGGTCATTGGTGAAGCAGCTGAAGATGGTTGTGCCTGGAACTCTGCTCTTAAGAATTCCTGCAGCAATATCCTGGGGCTGAGATGATTGCCCTCCAACAACCAAATAAAAGCAAAATACCGCAGCTGCTGGGAATCTGAAATGATAATTGAAATTCTGTAAATACTCAGCTGTCTGGCAGCATCTATTGAGAGAGAGGCAGAGTTAATGGCCAGGATTTTCCCCTCAGCGATTTGGGGGCGGGGCCATCTCACTGAGGGGAAAATGATGTGAGATGACATCGGAAGGAATCCCTGACGTCATCCCGGTTCCTTTAAATTTTTAGAAAGGCGGGCGGACAGCGAAATCAGCTGTCCACCTGCCGACCTGTCAATGGCCAATTGAGGCCATTGACAGGCTAGTTAAGATAATTAAAGACCTGCCCATCCAAGCTTAAGGCTGGCGGGCAGACCAGGAGCCCCAGCGGGCTCCAGATTATTCATGAAACTTCATTCACTAGCGGGATGAAGTTTCATGTCTGTTTTTTAAAAATGTAATAAATTTTAAGTGTTTATTATTAACTTGTCCCATCTCGTGTGACATTGTCACATGAGGGGGGCATGTTAATAATTTTAATATTTATCTATTTTTAGAGTTTACTTACCTCTCATGAATCTCCCTGAGACAGGACTTTGCCTCAGGGAGAAGTGCGCTCTTTCGCACGCATGCGTGAAAGAGTGCACTTTGACAGCTGGGGATTCCCTCCCCTCCCCCGCACAGGAAGTTCATAATGCTTCCTGTCAGGCAGGTTGCTGGGCGGGCCTTAATTGGCCCACCCACTCAAAATGGCAGTGGGCCCCGTTTCGGTGGTGGGGGTCAGCTGTCTGCCCACCGCCGAGCCGGTAGGGCCCGCCCGCCATCTGAGGGCAAAATTCTGCCCAATGTTTCAGGCCAGTGACCTTTCATCAAGGTTATTGACCTGAGATGTTTTTCTCTTATTCTTTCTTCAAGGGTGCTGCTTGACCTGCCAAGTGTTTCAGCATTTTCTGTTTTCATTTTATATAAGAAAAAGCTAATTCTACCCCAGATACAACTAATCAATACAATCACTTTCATGGCATCACCAAAAACTGGTCTGCACTGACACAACTGCTACCTATTTTTAAAGTGAGGTCATTAACATGACAGCTCCTTGAGGTAAGGCAAACTGTGAAACTTGGAAGATTCAGTACAACCCCTTTGTCATTGTCCCAGCTACACTGTATCCACAACAGGTTCAAAAACGGTTTTTCAAACCAAATGTTACTTGGAAAAATCATATATGGAATTTTCTGCCCCAGAGGGCTGTGGAGGCTCAGCCATTGAGTATGTTCAAGGCTGAGATTAAAAACATCGAGGGATATGGGGATAGTGCAGGAAAATGGTGTTGAAGTGGAAGATCAACCATGATCTCACTGAAGGGCAAAGTGGGCTCAAAGGGCTGAACGGCCTACTCCTGCTCTTATTCTTATGCTTATGTATAATACTTCTGCAGCGTGCTGACTCAAAACGTGTGTGTTGTAACACATCTGTGAAAATCAGTTTGAAAAAAATATTGTTGCAAATTCTCCATGCAACAAAAGAAATTTTATGGGCACTTTCAAAGGATCATGTGGAGTTTACATGGTGCTCCATCTAGTGGTCTGCCTGAGAACAGGACTACTCAAAAACAAAATAGAAACTGGAATTGGCATAAGGCATGACCAACCAACCTGAGCTTCATACTGCCTTGCTGTATGAAGGCTGGGTGACTGAAGGTGTGAAATCATAGTTTGAAAGGTTGCAAGACTGATGATGAAGCATTAACACCAAGGCTGAGTTATGGACTTATAATTTACTGAGTCCTCCAAATTATCTATTCTTCCAGACCTGGCTGTAACCTTGCAGCTACAGACTATTTATAATAATAAATTATAAATTGTCATCTTCTATAGTCAATTGCAGAAAAAATGATTAGCTATAAAGCTGCAACATTTCCAACATCTTCAAGGGTGCCATATCAGGCCAAAAAAACAAATCTATACCTCAGTATTTGGGATAAAAGGCCAGCCACCAGTACATGGTCATTAGGTTGTGATTTTAATTTAATTTTCCATTGTTTAGGCCACTCCTACAAAACAAAAGAATCAAAGTACAATTGTCATTAATTGTGGAATAGCTTATTAAAAGACACTCAGTACAATTGCTGTTAACATACAATTGAGGTAAAGATATCTTTACAACAAAGTCCTCAAACTGTTGTCTGCTAAACTGTTCAAGCCTTGATTAAAATCAAGTAACCAAACTTGCTTCTTTAAAATCTATTGTGCCTGCACATCCTATATAGAATTGTGATTATATGGACAAGAATTACTTTACTTCACTGTTTATGCAGTGATTTCTGAAGTTATAAAATGTATAAGGTTGTCTTCAGAAGGAACTTTGGACAGCCAGGACTACTCTTGACCCTTGAAAACAAGACTTTATTTTTGATTTGTTAAAGGAACACTATTATAGAAACATGAAGCCCTTATTTTGTACATCTGAACAGAAGGAGGTGTTTTTATTTTGGTACTTACGTGGTCTTGTTCAAACTCTAAAATGCTTGTGTATACATTTCTTTGTTCCTCCTCTTCAGGGGTCAGTGTAACACTGTTTGAAAACCTCCTTGAAAATGAATCAAAATCATTAGATGCAATACCTCAGTTTACATTATAAACAGTCATTGTTACACAAGAGTCTTTGAAAGAAGTTATACTCTCACCAAATAAACTGAGAATGTGTAGGTGTGGGGAGAAATCCAAAAAGAGCAGACTTTTAAAAGATTTAAAACATCTGCAAACTTTACGAGGACTCGAAATGTCAACTCTTTTCTTCTCCGCCGATGCTGCCAGACCTGCTGAGTTTTTCCAGGTAATTCTGTTTTTGTTTAGTATTTTTAGTTCTTTGCAGCACTAGTTAATAAGCTAAACAAAGGAGTGGAACACTCAGTGCCAAACACTTGCACTTTCCTACAGACTTTCAATGGGGCTTTGCAATGGAACTTACTGTAATTAGAAAACTGTTTCAGCATGGCATCGTCCACAGGGAATCTGGGACCTGTGTGAAAAGGGCATACAACTATGTATTTTATTAATCCATTAGATTGAAGAATCATAAATAAGCAGTGCAGAGTCTTAATCAGGAAATGTTAGTTAGAATAATGAATTCAATTCCAAATCATGTATAGAAAGTGAAATAAAAAGGAAAGAAAGTCGGGATTAGGAGATAGAGATAAAATAGACAAAAAGATAAATTACTTTTTAAAAATTTGCAATAAAATTTGAAGGAATAAAACTTCACATTTGTAAAAGTTAATTTTCAGTGTCAAAGAAGTTGACTGGCAATAACTAAGGCTTATCGCACCAAAAATATTTGGTTACACCAGAATGAACAATCTCTAATTTTATTTCATAAAGTTTAGCATGCATTGATCAAGAAAGCACAACAACTTTGCACATTCCATTTGTTCAAAGTCTCTCTACAAGGTATCAGTATAGTGAAGCTTGTGGAGGAGCAGGGCAATTCAGCAACTTCCTGATTTTTGCCTTTACCTGTGCACGTGAGATTGTGGGAAGTTGCTGTACAATTTACTTTAATAACAGCGAAAGCTGTTAGCTTCCATAAACTTGAGCTCATCCAAAACTCTGTTGCCCGAGCCCTAACACACCAAGTCCTGTTCACCCATTACCAATTTGCTTGCTGACTTATATGGTGCTGTTGGACCAGTAACATCTAAATTATAAAATTCTTATTCTTGTTTTCAAAGCCCTCCATGGTCACACCTCCTGTCGTACAACCCTCCTAGATCTCGATGCCTCTCCAATTCTTGCCTCTTGCACATCCCGATTTTAATCAATGCAGCATTCATGGCCATGCCTTCAACTGCCTAGGCCCTAAACTTTGGAAGCTTCTTCCCAAACCTCTCTGCCTCCCGTCCTTTAAGATGCTCCTTAAAACTTTTGATCTTGATTTTTGATCAAGCCTTTAGCTATCTGTCCTAATATTCCCTTATATGCATGCTTCAATTTCAAATTTTGTTTGATAATGTTCCTGTGAAATGCCTTGGGATGTTTCACTATGTTGAAGACACTATATAAAATCAAGTTGTTGTAGCCTCACTGTCATTCCTACACCAAAGTCTGGTCATTGCCAGTCAATGATTCTGACACTGAAAATTAACTTTTACACATGTAGAGTTTTATTCCTTCAAATTTTAATTGTGGCAGATTTATAAGAAGTATTTTTATGTTGTTCTTTATGTCTCTTTTCTCTCTATCTCCTAATCCCAACTTTCTTTCCCTCTTTTTACTTCACTTTCTATACAAGATTTGGCATTGAATTAATTAGTCAAACTAACATTTCCTGAATCAGACACTGCACTGTTCCTTAAATGCCCTGTTCGGCTCAATATACAAACTAAAATGGACTTTCATGTAAGAAGTACATGAACATCCAAAGCCCAAAGTGTACTCTTTTGACACAGATGACCAACCCAATAGATTAAAAGAACAGAAAATGGATAGGATTACATAGGATTTAAAAAAACATGTCGTTTTACACAATCTGTAGGGTAATTTTCAATTTGAAGAGGTGGTGGATGGAGTGATCACATTATCCACCCCGTCACCAACATCAGCAAATTAGGTAATTGTGCCTCATTTAAATTAAAGTAGTGACCAGCCAGTGCTAAATGAGTGATGGCAGGCAGCTTGCTGATCGGGTGGTGAAGACAGGAAATCCGGCAGATTCCTAGCAGAGTCACACCAGCATGGAGACCTGTGGTGGGTGGGGAAAAGCTGCAGAGAGAGCAGCAGTGGTTTATCATCAGTAATACATTAAAGGTTTACCTCAAACATCAGCACTTTTCAGTAATCTACAATGGTTCCTTGTTACCCCCACATGATGTACATGGGACCTTGAGGGAATTTTAACCCATTTCCAAACGGGGTGTTTACCACAGCCATTCTGTCTGGTGAGCCTGTTGGGGAGCCAGCTAGGCTGTCTAAGTGAAGAACAAATTCCTTAGTGGGACCTGGAACAGCAAGTACTGCATAAGGAAAGTCTGGGTTCTGCTGCGCCAGGGTCTCCTTTCCTCAGCTGCAAGACCCTCACCCTCCCTGAATTAAATTACTGCATTTTCTCAGTCCCAGAAGGCACCCACTGGGCCCCCCAATCTTCACTTCCCTGCAATGGGCCAGCTTCCAATTTCCAGTGGAACAGCCGTGTATCTGACCTGCAGCATTCAACTCAGGCCCAACAGTAAACACCTGCTGAGCTACAAACGATTCCAAACACGGTTGCCGTCTGCCAAGAGCTAAAATTGGTCATCTCATCCCCATTTATGATCTCTTGCCAATGGATTTTCGATAACATTTAAACCAATTTTCTAGACAAAGAAAGGTTCTTAAAAAATAACAGAACAAAGAGTGCGGATGTTAGTTGAGCAATTATGGGGCGTGGTGGAAAAATCACACTGATATTGCAACTTTAGGGTTTTATCACCTGTTGGCTTCTTCTTGAAGTCTCAGTCTCCGTTCTTCCATCTTTCTTTGCAGCTGTACAGTACATTGTTATGGATATTTGCTTGCTCTATAATTTTACAACTACTGGATTCCCAGAATATTTAAGGCTATGCAGAAAGAACAGGAATAAACATCACTTTAAATTGCACTATTATCTCTTTTTCTTAAATGCAAAAACAAATAAGTTTAACCTCGGGAGTTAAGACTGTAAACATTACTGCTAGGGTTTTTTGAAAGGCAGGAGTGTTGAGAAAGGAGTGGATAAGGTTACATTTCTGTTCAGGTTTCTTATCATAGGCCCCGAAAGCAATTGTTTGACCCTTTCCAAAGCAGGGTCAACCTCCCAGAACCAAGATAAAACCACTATTTGCACATTGCTGTACTCAATAAAAGGACTCTTTACTGAGCACTAAAAGTGTTTTATCACACACCTGTGTGACTTCTACATTTAAAAAAAAATCACATGAAGTGAACAATCTTACCAACTTGGTGTGAATACTAGGGCTGGAAAAACGGTGCAGAGATAGAGATAGAGATGGGAAAGGCATGAAGTGATCTGAACATGAGGATAAGAATTTTGAAGAATTTGGATACGGGTAGCAAATGTTAAATCCATGGGTGATGGACAATCAGGACTTGGCGTGAGCTAGGATAAAGGCAGAGTTTTGAGAGAGCTGAAGTTTATGAAGGGCTAGGATGGAAGGCCAGCCAGGAGAGGATTGGAATAGTTAAGTCTGGGTATGACAAAGGCAATGGGGTAAGGTGGGGTGTGATTGACTGATGTTACAGAGATCGAAGTAGGTGATCTTTGCAATAGAGATGAAGCTGAGTCAGAACTTCAGCTTAGGGTCAAAAAGAAAACTGAGGTTATGAACAGTTAACGTTGGCCAATGACAGCTACAAGGGAAAGATATGGTGAGGGTATGGAGTGTGTGGCATGGGATGGAGACAATGGCTTTGGCCTTTCCAATGTTAAACTGGAAGGCATTTTGGCTCAGCTAGTATAGGATGTCAGACAAGCAGACTGACAAAAGAGAGTCGGCAAAGAGCTTAAGAAGGGGACAGGAGTGGTAGAGCTGGGCATTGTTGTCTTCATGTCACTATATCCTTGATGGTGCTGCCAACAGACAGCATGTAGATGTGGAATAGGAAGGGGCCAAGGACAGATCCTTGGGGGATTTCAGATGTAATAGTGCATGGTGGAATCAGAAGACATTACTGAAGATGGTCTAGTCACAATTAGATAGGTAAGTGTTGAACCAAGATGGATTGCCCCTCTAAATTGTACAATGAATGAATGCTGAAAGTAAAACATGAGGATAAAATTTTACTGGACTAAGATATTTGAATTCCAGATTCTTTAAAGCAAAATGAAATTGTTGCTAGCATTTTGGCAATGCTTGCCTCAAGTAATTACTTCAATATCATGCATATCACACCTAAACATACAAAATGGTGTATTTGCCACCACTTTCAGTTCTAATGCAGGGGTCATTTTTGTTGTTTTTCTTGTTTAAGTTGTTTCAGCAGGACATTGGATTAAACTGTGAATTAACCTATGCATGGAAATTTAAGTGTTATTACATTTATAGTGAACTGGAAATTCTAAAACATAACCTACTGTTGCACTTTCAACATTTCTAGATACCAATTTGCCAGATAACTTTAAAATTAAACCAGACCAAACTAAAATTCCTTCAGTATTTGTTTGTCCTAAAGAATGTCACTGTAATGAAAGGATACTGCTGCCTGTCTTGCCTGTGCAATGATCAAGTTCTCCATCATCTGCCGCTGAAGAGACAATGTCTGAAAATAAAAACAAGTTTTGACAAGAAAATTCAATTAAAAAATGTTTTTGCTTTGCTTGGGAGATTACTATTTTGACAAGTCAGAAATGAAATGTAACTGCATCCATGAGGGCAACATAAGGTGGCTGCATTTTTATCTTACTTAGTTTGCAGGGTTCTGCTTCTTTATACTAACATCTCATGTTCCATCTAAAAACAAATTATGAGAAGCAATTTTTTTCAAGTCCTGCAAGATACTGCTCAAATTCATTAAAATCAATGTATCACCATTGATTTTTCTATCTATTATCAAATTTTAGCTTTGGGGTTCAGAATGATGCGAATCCACTTTTGAAGTTAGCATGACAGCATTTTGAAAGATGCAAATTAATTCAGTCCACCTTTGTTGAATTTTGTAAAGCTCACCTACCAGTATTACTTTTGAAAACTACATCCATTAGATTGAAATAAATTGGGAATATCTAGTTATTTATTGAAGGGATAAGAGGGGAAATAATAACACCAGCCATTCAATACTATGTACTGGAGAGACTGAAACTGGGCAAAAATGTAAAAGGTACAGACAACCTCTTATCCTGAATGTTATCTTCTACAGGCTTTTGATACAGCAAGGGTTATTTCAGCTAGCAAGGCAGATACGTTTTTCAAACATGGGTACAAGCACTGCAACAAAGTCAAGAAAATATTTAAAAATGAAGAAAGAACTCGTAATTACAAAGCACCTTTTACAAACCAAGAACATCCTTAAGCACTTCACAGCGAATGAAATATAATGGCAAAAAACTGTGGGGGTGCCTTCAACTGTGGGGCTGTAGTGGTTCAAGAGACCGCTCACCGCCAGCTTCTCAAGGGCAACTAGGGATGAGCAATAAATGCTGGCCTAGCTAGTCGTGCTCATATCCTGTGAATGAATTAAAAAACCTCTAGTTTCTTTATTATCTAAACAGGACTGATTGCAGTTAAATATCAATAAAATGAGGACAGGGACTCTGCGCCAAATCACTGCAGATATCTGTATATGCTTATGGATGGAAGGAAAGCTCAATAGGCAACATTAAATCACCCTAAAAGGAAACTTTTCCTTAGTGGCAACTAGTGGTCTAATCTTGTAATACATAAAAAATGCCTACTTTATATTATATAGCTCTAAAAATATTGCAAAATATTATCAATCCTGTTGTACAATTTCAATCCTCGTCACAGTCTCTTAATAGTTTACTCACACTCTCAGCTTTTTTCTTTTTCCTCCCTCTCCCCCATTCACCCAGAAAATACCCAGTGTCCTCCTAAATCTCTCTCAATGCTGATTTTAAACTGATCACTGGAAGACCTTCAAGTGTCAATGACTTAATCTTCCATTCTATTGTAGTACATCTTAAACTATTTATGACTAAAAGGTACAAAATTAGTTAACACCAACCCCATTTTATTAAGTTACTATTTACAATTTATTGTTTTTTAACAGGCATCCAACAATAATATATATTGAGGCAAGACTTCAGATTCCAAAAAATATATCAAAATGTTAAGTGATATAAATTAGCTTAATGGAAACTGAAAAATGTAGTTCCAATTATTGATAGCAAAAAATTAGACTTAACAAACACACTGAAATCATCTACTACAACAAAAACAAAAATACCTAGAAAAACTTAGCAGGAATCATCTACTATACTGCTGAACTTACTGTACCTGAATGTTTTCAACCTCTCCCAATGATCATGTAAAGGAAAAGCTAGAGCAGAAACGGTCTTTTAGCTTTTGCACCACATATTAAACCAAGCTAAGAATCCTCTCAGGTTGCAGCAAGTTTGACAATGAAGATGCTAAATGCTTACTGGGGAATGCTGCAATGTAATGAGATCCTGCTTAGTCAACAAACAGCAAAGCGTTATTCTCTAATCCTTTAAAAAAAAAGCCACTTGAATTTTTTAATTGGTTGAGAGTGAATGGGGCCTTGTCCTAATTAGATGCTAATAAGTCACTTAAAACGTTTTAATGATCAGACAGCATCGAGTTAAATGATTACCTTATTAACCAAAAATGTCTGTAAATTCATTCAATAACCAAACAGATGGCTAATAAAACATACAAAATAGATGTGATTTTTAATATTGCAAATGGCTGCATAAAAATAAACCACAGGCTGCAACACATTGAGATGTGCAAATCATGAGGTTATAAAAGTTCTGAAATCATTTTTAACTTCCCTGGTTGCAAACAGTTAGTTAATCCATTGCCCTTTAGATTGTATACCAACACTTTTTACATGAGAAACTGATGAAAAAGCATGCTTCAAATCACTTTTTTAAGAAAGGCAATCTAATTACTTCTGCATTGAACTCTACTTGATGTGGACTCATTTGAATAGGATTTTTGGTATGTGGAATACTCAGCACATGAAGTGGTTGAGACAAAAGCTCAGAGCGACTAGTTTTGAACATCCGGAGCCAAGAGTCGGCACAATCACAATGGACTGAGTGGCTTCCTCATGTTCATTAACTTCTATGGTTCCACGGGTGCATAGTGAACATTAATTTGTTTTCTAAAAGTTTTTTTAAACTATTAAAATTTAATAGTGTCCTCCCTTTTATCATAATTGACATAAGGCAAATACACATAGACTTAGAACGTGAAGCCCAGGTTACAACACCATTTGCAGCATTAATTACGTCACAAAAATGTGCAACTGTTAGACTGATTCACGCTTCTACTTAAGTTTTCTATCAATCCACCCTTATACAAATACTCAAATATTGTGGAAATAATTATAAAGATATAAATGCACTATTTTCTGATTGTAAATACCTCTAATACTGCATTTTATTTACAAAAAGGAAACGTTGGCAGTGAATGAAAATAACCATGTTTGTTATCTAGTTTGTGAACTAAACAACATGAACTCTCAAATGCAAAACTGGCTCATATCCAGGCAGATCATGAGATGCAAGGAGAAAAGACAGTGTAGACTTAACACGCTTTTCCTCTACTGCTCTCTCCTTCTCACTACACAGAAACTAGCTGAAGTGTACAGATAAAATAAAATGACAAAGAACAAATTACACGCTTCAGTGTGTGAAGTAAAGTTTATTTTTTAACTTTTACTTCGCTTGCTCATTTAATCAGAAAGTGCTTTGAAAAGCAAGCAAACTATGACAGCGACTGGCTACAATCAAGCTGCAAACTGTCTTAGCAGTAACAGTCACGCCATACAAGTGTCAGGCAATGAGGATCTCCAAGAGAGAATCTAACCATTGCCCCTTGACGTTCAATGGCATTACCATCACTGAATCCCTCACTATCAACATCCTGGGGGTTACCATTGACCAGAAACTGAACTAGACTAGCCAAATAAATACTGTGGCTGCAAGAGCAGATCAGGGGCTAGGAATCCTGTGACGAGTAACTCACCTCCTGACTCCCAAAAGCGCGTCCACCATCTACAACGCACAAGTCAAGACTGTAATGGAATACTCCCCACTTGTCTGGATGAGTGCAGCTCCCACAAAACTCAAGAAGCTCGACACCATCCAAGACAATGCAGCCTTCTTGACTGGCACCCCATCCACAAACAGTCACTCCCTTTACCACCAATGCACAGTAGCAGCAGTGTGTACCATCTACAAGATGTACTGCAGGAATTCACCAAGGCTCCATTGACAACACCTTCCAAATCCACGACCACTACCATCTAGAAGGACAAGGGCAACAGAGAGATGGGAACACCACCACATGGAAGTTCCCTACCAAGTCACTCACCATCCTGGCTTGGAAATATATTGCTGTTCCTTCACTGTCACTGGGTCAAAAACCTGGAATTCCCTTCCTAATAGCACTGTGGGTGTACCTACATCATATGGACTGCAGCGGTTCAAGAAGGCAGCTCACCACCACCTTCTCAAGGGAAACTAGGGATGGGCAATAAATGCTGGCCCAGCCAGCAATGCCCACATGCCATAAATGAATAAAAAAAAACATTTACTGCAAAGACACAGGAATGATATTCATCCTACAGCTCAGACATTTCTGAGTTTAGTCCCAGGCACAATCCAGCTCAGTACAGCAGAGATAAACATTCAACAGATCTGTATTGACATAAATCCATTTGTGACCAAGGTATTCAAAGCAGCACATAAGAGCTCTGCATTGCATAGTTCCAAAGCTTTGTTTGACATTTTCATAATGTCATAGAATTTTTAAAAAAATCATTCAAAACAGGATGATCCTTTGGGTAAAATTATCAAAGCATCTCTTGGGGTTGGGGATCTTTCATTTAAAATCTTCTTCCTTGCTTGATAAGTAACAGGGATATTTGAATAACTACCAAAAGTGATCTTAACAGTGAGTTAGGTGTCAAGTTCACCATCCATGCCAAAATAAAAATGCTACACTCCAGGTACAGTGAAACTCAAACCTTTTCATGTATTTCATTGCTAAACATTATGCAGACTTGAATTGTTTTTGCTGCTCTATACAATTGAGAGTTGGACAAAACAAAATTGTACAGGTAAAGAACTGGAGGGAAAGCTTTTGGACCTTTTTAAATTATATTTGAAAACTATAACTGTTTATGATACATTCTGTACTAAGATGGGTATTCACACTCCCTAAAACTGACTCTAAGCTCCATTTTTGTTTCTCCAAATCTATTATGCACAAGATTTCACTCCATGCACCGTAGTTTTGATAATCCTAACGTGCTATCACTGTATGCGCACAGATTACGACAAACATTTCAGTTTCTTTGTTTTTACTACATCTATTTTTTTCACCATGCCGTTAGAATAGACTACAGAATTCCACTCACCAACGATGTTTTCTGCATGCCCTGCTTAGGGTGCAGCCGTGCCATCCGGGCCTCATAAGCAGCCTTTAACTTCTGGTTCTGTCTCGATGCTTCTTCCAATGGAGTAAGTTCTCTAAATTGGTACAGTTATAAAACTTGTTTCAGTTGTCACAAATTAGTGAAACAATGAGGCAGCTTAGCAGCCTTTGAATTCTTAGGAGAAGGGGAGAATACTTCACAAACCCCCCCTCTGGTTGTTATAAAACAATATATTTTTCTAGTGATTCAAAACAAAGTGGGTAATTTAGTGCACCTAAAATATAAGGTACACACATTTAATATCTCAATTTTAAAAAAGCTTTCTTCTATTTTGTGGAGGTTAAGTTTGAGGAATCTGTTTAAAACAAGGTAGACGTGATTAAAATGAAAATATTCACTAGGCAGGCTGTAGATAGCTGTTCACCTGCTCACAATGATGTCAATGCTTATTGGAAATGTGGCAGTCTTTCAGAATCTGCCACCATGTCTATCATCAGCTACATTGCTTTATTACAGCTTTAAACATTCCTATGGCATATTTGGGCCATAATAACTAAACTGATTTGCTTAAAACCATAATTTTGCTAAGTGTGAAGCACAGTTACCATGTGTACCATATACACTCATGTAAAATTCAAATTTCTGAGACCAAGTTTTTAAGCCAAAAGTTAAAAGGCCAACTTTTACATGGGCAATGTTTTTGAGGTGCTTACTTCTAACTAAAACGTACCTGCCTGGCACATGTAATATGGTTCTCAAAGAATCCACAGGTAATAGAGGAAATGATGCCCACACTAGCTGTTTATTGTCTCTTTCTCTGCTTTTATTAAGGAGCCTCCCCCAACCCCCACTATCAGTTGGGTCTGCAGTTTCAATGTTGCTTGGGGGCTAGGGCAAGGAAAGGAAAGGACTGTGCCATTGGCAAATGTAACACTGACAACTTCCAGCCCTTGACCTAGGTCTCAGTGCATGGAAGTTGCACTGAGTCAGCATTCGCAAGGACTAGGGTTGCGAACTCTGGCTGGTCATATACCAGGAAACATCAGCGGAAGTGATATCACTGGAGGGCTGCTAAGTGAAACTGGGATTATATTAAAGAAAGAATTTCGAAAAAAAAGATGAAAAGAATTTAGCAGATTATGCGGGCATGAGATTTTGCCTTATTTAATCATCTGATGATTGGAGCTCAAGCGGGTTTCAAGCACGGTCTCCTGCCTGATTCTCCTTCCCGGGATCATCAGCTGCAGCTTGGCAGTGGTGGGGTAATGGCTCTCGACCATGGTAACGGAATGGGGATCATTCTTGGATGCTGACCAAGAATGGAATGAGCCGCCGTTGCTGACGCTCAGTATCATGAATCTGGCTGTCTCCCCGCTCTTCAGCAACTTGTTGGTCGGTGCTGCTTGGCAAGGGCAGGGCAGTGAAGATGCTGGGAGGGAGCCAGCGGCTCCACTCCCATGTGGAAACCTTCATGGCCCTGAAGTGTCTGGTGGTGATAAGGGCGATTACAGGTCTGCTGTCAGTAACTTCTCTGCTCGTTCCTTCTGTGTATGTGCATATGTAGATAGGCAGGTACAAACTACCTTCTACTCACTGTCCCTTTACCTCGCTGCTGCACTCAGCCAAGTTCACTCACTGATTACACACAGTCCTGATTGATCCCCACCATAGGAGCTCAGGAACCCTGTAGAGATTTCTCTCTACACTTGTCCATCACTGTTAACAGATACTGAAATTAATCAGATTTACTGCTCATTAAAAGGTGAAATCTGTTTCCTTTTTGAGGGGCTGTTATTTTCTTTTCAATTTAAGAATATTTCTTACCTGAGAATGCACGGTGGTGTGAAGTGTGACCCAGCAGACAAAGCAGGGTGTCATCCTTCAATGAAATTCAAACCCACACCAATCCCCTCACAGCCCAAGAAAATTCCCAGCCAATTGGATTCCTGGTGGCTTTGTTTTCCGCTTTAAGATTTGAATTTAATTGGGCAGCGCTGCACTGGATCCAGCTGTGGCTCAGAAGTACGAACAATGTGACTGATTTGTTTAAAGCACAATTTCAAAATCTCCCAGAATGCTTTCCTTGGCCATCGAAAGATCGATGCTGATTCCAGGACACTCCCGGCCATTCCGGGTGGGCTGGCAACCCTAGCAAGGGCCCGACTGGAAAGGCCTGATCTTCACTGATTTAAAGTTTGACCTGGAAGTGAGTCCCTGCATCCTGTTTCCACATGTGCTGTTTATTATTCTTCTCCAACCTGTCAGCTCCCCCCCTCAAAAATCAAAATCAATCTACATTCCTCATACCTTAATTGACAAGTAGGAACTGTAGGAAATATGGTAAGTGTAATTTTTTTTAATGAATAGTGAATTGAGATTTTTGGTGTGATTGTAGAGATGATGGTTTGGTTCTGAATTTTTTGGGCTTCGATCCCTGATAAAAGAGGGCTGACTTTTACGTGAGGTACATGAAAAACTACATTTTTAGGCCAAAAATCATAAGGTAAACTTTTACACGAGTATATACAGTAATTATAAAGGCTCATCATATTCTATAAGAAAAAAATTCAAATCCAAAATTAGAATTTGGAGGGAATTGAAAAGCAGCTGGAAATCTAGTCTATTTCTTGAATTATCCTACAGCTTTACTAGACCTCAGAAACTAGTATCCTCAAACATTTATGGTATTCAAACGTGAAACTGGCAAACAATAGTTCCATGGAGCTGAGTTGATGGAGGAATCTAGCAGTGTATCCAAAGGCTGAATTCCACGTTACCACAATAGCATGCCCTTTGTAATTGAGTGATTTTCAATTGAGCTTAGCTGGGAACAGGGTTTGAGAATATTGGGGAGTTCCCTGATGACTGCATTTCGAAAATTACTCGGTTAAAAACTGCATATTTTACTCCCAACCAAGATTGGAAGGCACAGAATAAATAGCCAACGATTATCCCGCTCCTGAAGCATACAAGATGAAGGACTATTTCATGGGTATACATTAGATTAAACATGGAATTTTATGATGCAATACTTGAAAGTGAATTTAAAGCAAAATTATCCCGTATCCGAATAACATACTGTACTTTCAATCAAAGTAAGAATACAAGCTATGGGATGATTTTTGAGATCTGCTCTGCCAGAGGACCACATTCAGTGGGAGCTTGGGCTGCAGAATCATGAGTTACTTGCATGAGACATAGCTAAGAGCCATCCATGGAGTCATCTCCCACATAACATCCCTCAGAAACTCGGGCACTGATCTGTTTCCCTTTGGGTGTGGAAACCCTGCTAAGAGCATGGAATCTCTCTGTATTGGTTCTAACCTTTTGGTTATTAGTGTTTCTGGAATCTGCATTTTGTTGAAGGCTTCAGGAGGTACAAATGATGTAGTAGTGCCTCCCCCATCAGAGGCAACTCTACGATGACTTGGTGTGTATGAAGGCTTGGTGTCTTGGCTTGCTGCAGGCTTATTTTCCACTTTACCTATGAGACATACAACAAACAGCAATGACTAATTTCTACAGGTCCCTGTAAGGTATATTTTCCATTGTATATAAAATTCAAGAAACACTATTTAATTGAACTGTCACTGACTTCTAAAATGTATTTAGTAAATTAAATTATTTTTAACTTTACATATGATATAAACTTTGTCACGTACAATAGTCATATAGAAAAGAAAGCAACTTTAACAAGCTTTTGAAATATCAACATAACTGACAAATTTGTGTGTATTGTGTGATCAAAAGAAAGGTTTTGTTTAGGCAAACTATGAAAAAAGGCATCAATCGTATTGCAGCATTTAAGTTGTGTCTCCTGTGATGGAGGCAGAATTTTGATGCTGTACTAAGCAAGAAAAAATGTTTGCATTTTTTTTTCTATACAATTTTGAAACAATTGCAGTCTATATTGTTTTGCCCAAAATTCAAATGGAAACCACAGCTCACCTATCCTAGAGAATATAAACATGTTTTTTCGCCTATAGATAAGTTTGGGTGCAAAAACTTGGCTCTTGCTGCTAAACAAACAATTGGTCCTTCAAATAATGGATACTTTACATGCTGAATCCAGTTCACCTCCACGGAGAGAGGAAAAGATCGAAATGCTGACAGGTGCGCAAGCTTGCATAAAAACGAGTCACAAGGTTCAGGACTCGAGCACAAAAATCACACTCAAGTTCTGTCGAAGGGTCATGAGGACTCGAAACGTCAACTCTTTTCTTCTCCGCCGATGCTGCCAGACCTGCTGAGATTTTCCAGGTAATTCTGTTTTTGTTTTTGCACAAAAATCAAGGCTGACACTCCCTAGTACTGAGGAAGTCCTGCACTGTCAGAGTTACCTTGAATAAGATGTTAAACCAAGGCCCTGTCTACCCTCTCAGGTGGATGCAAAAGATCCCATGGCATTACTTTGAAGTGCAGGGGATTTATTCCCGGTGTCCTGGCTATTATTTATCCCTCCATCAAGATCACATATAGATTATCTGGTCATTATCACGTTGCTGTTTGTGGGAGTTTGCTGTAGGAAAATTGTCTGCCACATTTCCTACAACAGACTACATTTCAAAAACACTTCATTGACTATAATGCATTTTGAGATGTCCGATAGTTGTGAAAAATGCTAAATAAATGTGTATTTCTTTACATTCTAAATGGCTGAATTATGAAGAAAGCTTTGTTCCAAGAGAAGCTCAGATTATATACTGTTTAAAAACGTTAACTAGTATAAATGGACTGGACATGATTTGTTTTGATTTGATTCCGATTGCGCGGAGAACAGCCTCTTGACATCAAGCAGAGGTCTGTTCCATGGTTGTTCAGCCAACTGCTTTACATGCCCTATAGCATGTGAGTTAGCCAACTGAGGTCCATGGAGTCATCATCTACATAACTTCCATCAGAGGCTTTGTCACAGGCTACAGAAAAACTACAGAAAATATTTGGTCTGCTTTGTTTTGAATCAATTTATGTAGATCTAGTATTATATTTTTGGTTGCTTGCTGTATTAAAAATACATCTGTTCATAATCTTACTTGTAAATTAATCTGTTAGTTTTAGCCTTACGTTTTTGTCTGGTGCTGTGGTATTTATTGGCTTTTGGATAGAAAGGAGAAAGTTGTGGGTGTCCCTCGTGTTTTCTGTTGTGATATGCTGTATTTAAGGGCTATTTAGAAATCAGGTTATTTCATTTTTGGCATATATGAAGATGGTGGATTTTGGGTTCACAGGAAACTTACTCTGCTTACGAAATCCTAGCTGTGAACACAACTTACAAGTATGAGGAGAAAGCCCAGAATATCATCTTTTTCAAATTTTTCTTCTGCATTCAAACTGCAAAATGTATCCAATTTATTGAAACCAGTTATAAAGCAGAGTTTGGAATGTAGCTTTAAAAATCAGTCCTTTTTATTGTTTGCTATTTAACGATGACCACACTTTTGTTAACACTACTAGGTAAATCATATTTACAATTTTCAGTGGTGGTCCTGTATCTGGAAGGCTTGTGAGGGAAGGAAAATCAAATTAGCACCTATTGTCTTGTTAGTGATAATAATTAAACCAGTTTTAACAGAAGCCAAAGAAGTTTTAGGCACAATGATTTTCCTGTTATTTGTGCATTTCTATAATACACTAACAACATTGCAGAATAACAACTCCATTAATGCCTCTCCGGCACAAGGACTACCTACTTCCACCTCTGTAATATCACCTGTCTTCAGCCCTGCCTCAGTCCCTCTGTCACTGAAATCCTCATCAATGCCTTTGTCACTTCCAGACTTCAATATTCCAATGCTGCCCTGGCTAGCCTCTCAAACCTTCAAATCATTCTACTGCCACATTATTCTATCCCACACTAACTTCTGCTCACCCATCACCTGTACCAACACTGACTCCCAATCCTCAATTACTCAAAATTTTAAATACTCATCTTTGTGTTTAAATCCATCAATGGTCTTACCACTTCCTATCTCCATATCTTCTTTCTGCCCTACAAGCCCTTCCTCCATATACTCTAATCCTCTTATAGATTCCCCTTCATCCTACAATTGGCATGCTCTCCAATTCCTTCCTTAAAGCATCCTGTCTCTCCACTGCTCTGAACTCTATTATGATCCTCCTTCAAACCCACCTCTTCAAACATACTTTTGATCACTCTTCCTAATAAACGGCAAGACAAAATTGGGGATACATTTTTGTTGCACTCCAAAATTCCTTAAGATGTGTTTCTATGCTGAAATCACTATATAGATGCAATTTGTTGTTGTTTGAGAGATTGTGGTCTTGTTCCTTAAAGATAAATAATCACCCATGAAATATAAAACATACAACCCACCGAGTTTAGCAGCTGTGGTTTTAATTCTTTCTAAGCACTGATCGGCCAACTTCAGCATCTTCTGCACTTCAGGTGTTACTAGCTCCACCTCGTCTGTAACAAATGATTACATTTAAATTCCTTAGCATTTGTTTTATTTTTGTGTTTTGTATTTACATAGAACAATTTCATGCTGATCTTAACTGGAACATAAACCTTTCAACCTAAGTTGTAAAGAAAATATACAAGTTGCTAATCTGACAAAAAAACCTTTACCTTTTGTTTGGGCATCTTCTATTAAAGCTTGTGAAATAAAGTTTATGCTCTTCAGGTACTCGCAATAAGCTTCCTGTCAATAACAAAAGACAAAGAATCAAGAATCCATGATTTTAGTATAGGAGCTTCAGTGTAATTAAGTATAGCTTGTGACAATACAGAAAGAGAAGCTTTTCCCAATTATAGTATTCTGATTGCTATCAGGCACAAACTGGCTCAGTCACTCACAAACTGAATAAACCAAGAGCATGGCTGAGTATAGAATAATTCAGCAGACTATCTCAAATACTCTGGTTCAACAAGTATCATTTTGTTTTAGCGTGTATACGTTACTGTAAATGTTGTTCACAGTAAATTGAAGGTCAGGGACACGATATCATGTAACACATTCCTGCTGCTGGATTTATATAGTTCCCAGCATGAACAAGAACATTCGCACTTACAAGGTGAAGCTATAGCGAACTGGTATGTCCTTTGCACTGAAAAGGCACAACTGAGGTCAATTACAAGGAGTCTTTTTTTTCATGAAATACAGGCTGGATTTAGTGCAGTGAACAGGTCTACAGGCAGATCTCCTATTGCATTTCTTTACATTTGTCACTACTCTGCACGCTTATGCTTTTATTTAACTTATTCAGTGATAATGGTGTTGTCTCCTCCGATTCCTGCCCGTTTTGTATCCTCAGAAAATTCCACTGAGCGTCTGAATCCAAGTCCAGGGATGAGGGATTTTAACTACAGGGTTAGGTCGGAGAGGTGGGGTTTTTCTCCTTAAGGCAAGGGAGATTGAGTAGAGTTTTGATAGAGGTGATTACCACAGAGTAGGTAGTCAAAGAAAAGTTATTCCCATCAGTTTATGGTAGAAGGATTAGGGGACACAGATTTAAAGTTCCAGGCAAAATATGCAGCAGTGATGTAAGAAAGGACTTTTTCTTTTTACACAGCAAGTGGTAATAGCCTATGAGGGTGATGGAAGTGAAGATAATGAATGATTTCAAAAGGAAATTGGATGGGCAGTTCAGCAAAATAAACAGGGCTACTGGGAAAGAGTGGAGGACTGGTACTGACTGAATTGTTCTACAGAGAGCTGGGCTGGACTCGATGGGCCAAATGTTCTCCTGCTATGTTATAACAATCAGAAAAGTGGTCAACCTGCAATAGGATTTAAATGTGCTGCTGAATCAGATCCACTGTTCTGTCTGGAGTCAGGGAATTACAGAGAAATTATTTCCTGTTTCCTAAGTGACTAACTCCTCTTTCCCCTTTGTCCCACTCTGAAAATATCGCTGACGATAATTTCATGTCCAGTACAGGCATAAAGATATTACAAGTTTCAAAGCATTATTTTTAAAAATGGACATAACAGTTTTTAAGATGGCACTCAACAAGTCATCTGACTTTTAGCAATATCAGCTCCAAGCAAGACCTGAAACTCAAGCAAATACCTCATTAAAATATGAACAATCCCAGCCACTTGTAAAACTCAGAAGTCCTTTTGTTAAGGGCCAACTGTAAACAAACGGGAATCTGATATCAAAAATAAAAACAAAAAAACTGCGAACGCTGGAAATCCAAAACAAAAACAGAATTACCTGGAAAAACTCAGCAGGTCTGGCAGCATCGGCGGAGAAGAAAAGAGTTGACGTTTCGAGTCCTCATGACCCTTCGACCGAGCTGAGTGAATCCAAGAAAGGGGTGAAATATAAGCTGGTTTAAGGTATGTGTGGGAGGGGGGGGGGGCACACACCTTAAACCAGCTTATATTTCACCCCTTTCTTGGATTCACTCAGCTCGGTCGAAGGGTCATGAGGACTCGAAACGTCAACTCTTTTCTTCTCCGCCGATGCTTCCAGACCTGCTGAGTTTTTCCAGGTAATTCAGTTTTTGTTTTGGGAATCTGATATCAGTCGATTCGTCTTCCTGCCTCACCATGGACAATGAAACTTGATGGGTTTTAGACGAATATAAGTCTCATCAACCTTTCATTGTATTGTGATGATGCCTCAATTCAAACACAAAGACCCTGGCTGTCTCAAATCACTCAAAGTATGAAGGGCCACAACACAGGGTGTATATCGGCCCAACCCACCACCTTATTTGGGAAAGGTCATTAGACTTGTATAGGTCACATGGTTAAGGCAGCCATGTTTGTACCTGCTTTTAAAAGTTACAGCAGAAGCTGTTCAGATCAGAGGAACACCATAAAAGATTCCACCTGAAAGAGCAATTGAACCAGCCACAAGACAACGCAGCCAAGGTAAAACAACTATACTTTGAAAGTAAGAGAAGGAATCTCCCCCCAGTCTGTTCCATATTCAATATTTTTACTTAGTTCTGTTGAAGAGTCATACGGACTCGAAACGTTGACTGTGTTCCTCTCCGCAGATGCTGCCAGACCTGCTGAGTTTTTCCAGGTATTTTTGTTTTTGTTTTTGTTTTGGATTTCCAGCATTCGCAGTTTTTTGCTTTTATCTTACTGTTTTGTATTGACTGATCACCTGACAATTTGACTACAAGAAGCCTCACAGTTTACTGAAAATTCTTTAATTTACAAGATCTCCACTCCAGCCAAATAACTAATTAATCTAAGAAACTACAGGCCTGCTCCAAAAGAGACTGAAATCATTATAACTTGTAATTGTATTTTTTCCCTGATCTGTACCTAATCTTTGTGTTTGTGATAAGTATGTGTGAGGCATTGTGTTAAAATCTCCAGGGGAAGAATGTGAGAATAAATAATCTTTTTAAAATTTTAAATTCACAAAGCCTGCTGCTGGAATCATTTAAATTGAGAAATCCCTCCGATGGTAAGAAAATAAACACACCTCACACACAAAAAAAACGAACAATAAGAAAACATGTAAACTCTGTCCATGACAATAAGAAGCATTCCCAGTACAAATATACTTATTGAAACTCTTGTGCAATCACATTCACCATTCTAATTTGAAGACACAGCTTAACAAGAGAGATTTATATCCAGAAAGCAGAGATTGCAAAATATGATTAAGCAAGCTGTAATGTTCACAACTTGTTTGGAGCACACACCAGTTACTCAATATTTTATTTGAATAGTTTATTACACTGCAAGGATGGGAAGTATTTTCTACTTTCTGTTGTCCTAGAACTTCCTCAAAGTTGGAAGATGTTGAAATTTTAATATCTTTGTACTAGTTTTGAAACACTGCAGCATTCTACATACAATTTTGACCATGGTCAGACAAATAATAAGGATCCACTCTCGAATTCAGGAAAGCACAAGAAAAGTTGGAATGGTAAAAGCCCATTTGGTCAATGAAGGATCCTGCTTCTTCAGTTTATAGATGAAAACAATAACCATGGACTCCTCCTTCAAACTACCCAAAGCTCCTATTCTCTTCTAACCTACACTTCAAACAGATCCATTAGAATACGGCACAGAAACAGGCTGTGCAGCACATCAAGTCTGTTTTGGTCATGCCCTTAAAACACTAAATGCTCTTTCACAAAACTCATTTCCTATTCGGCATTTCTGCAAGATGGACATGCATCAGTATGACTGGTACTCAGCTTTTAAGCCACATCTCCATACTTTTAAACACATTTGTACCTCTGCACTACTTACAATGACACTAGGTAATTATGCTAATGAACAAAACCAGCTCTATTTACAAATTAAATATATTTTAAAGATGACATTTGTTCTGAGTTCAAACTTCAATGCTTGCTAAAATTTTCACTGCCAAATAAATATTCCTGGAGACAGCTGAAACTCAGCTCATGTAAAGACATCAGGAGTGCTGAAAGAGCTGCCCTCTATTTATGATGAATTGTGTTAGAAGATTCTAAATCTCTTGCCTGAGGTTACCGCCTGTT
This sequence comes from Carcharodon carcharias, assembly GCF_017639515.1. Classification (NCBI taxonomy): domain Eukaryota; kingdom Metazoa; phylum Chordata; class Chondrichthyes; order Lamniformes; family Lamnidae; genus Carcharodon; species Carcharodon carcharias. The sequence continues at coordinate 165,460,702 of NC_054473.1, read as the reverse complement.
AAGAAATTGTTTTTTTTGTTTCATACTTTTCTTGGACCATTAACTTTTCCTGAATTACTTATCTGTGGACTAACTCAGAATATTGTAGTCATCATTTTTTAAAACAAATCATTTGTCAACTATTGCTCCCTGTTTCTGGCAAAACTCAAACTTGATGCTTTAGTTCTTTGTTGTGACATTTTGGGCATTCAGGAACATGGATATTAAAAATCTTCCAACTGCACAGATCTTCTTATCAACCTTTTCCATGATCAATTCCTTGGTCCATATTTGTAATGAAAAGTGCCCATGTAAACTTGTCAGGTTGTAAATACAGCCGGGGGACCCTTCCCCACCCCCAACTTGCCTCACCCCAGCCCACCCCGAAGGCCCCCCACTTCTGGTCAAAGGGCTTAAAGTATTGCAGAACACAAAGCGTGACACTGCAGATGTTGCAAATCTGAAACAAAATAAAAACTCAGGGATCAGTGGTTAAGCCAGTCATCAGCTAGTTTCAGACGTACAACCTTGGAAAAGTTTACATATGAAATGTTAACATCCGTGGAAAGAGCAGAGAAGTAGCTGAGTGTTTCCAGCACACACTATAATTACAGAGTGACAAGTTTATGTAGGCAGTTTCTGTTATAAATGTGGACATAGGAATTTATAATGGAAATGTAAAAATAAGAACAGAATGTATAAATGTACCACTGGGTCTGAATTACATGTGTATTCTGCTCCAGTTATCCCTAGCCTCTTACACTGCAGTTAAAGGATACAAAAGCAAAATACTGTAGATGCCGGAAATCCTGCAACCTTTTCGGTCCAGAAATCTTTTATTCAGAAACACAATAGAATTTCTTTGAGCAGATCCAAGCAAATATTTTAATACAGTGGAAGGGAAAATATAGGAGGTACACTATTTGGATAAGTAAAACTATTTTTAGTGCTGCTTTATAATATTTTATCACTGTGTTATGTTTCAGGTAAGTATCTATATCTAATGTTTTCCAGTTCACATACTTGTGGTTAGGCATTCTAACATCATTTTATAATGCAGAAAATTCTGAAATGCAGAAATGACTTGGTCCCAGGCATTCTGAGCTGGACAGGTTACAGTGTACTGAGCAGGTAGCTGAATACACTGAGTACAGCATGCAGTATGTGGAGATAAAAACAGAGGTAGCATTTCAGGTCATTGACCTTTCATCGGAACAGTTTGGCTCTGTTTGGTTCTTCCAGGCTCTATTTGGCTCTGCCACCTGGTCATAGGTCTTAAATACTAACTCTGCTCCTTTCTCCCCACCGATGTTGTTGTGGAACTGCTGAGTATTTAAAGCATTTTCAGTTATTTTCTCACCCGAAGAATACACTTTATCTTAACCCTTCATGTGCAATGTCACAGGAAACTGACCAGTTTAGCAGTAAATAGTCAAAATCGTTGTCTCTTTAGATCTGCCTGATTATCCAATGCACTCATGCTGTGATCCTAAGGGACACAGAGCAGGAAGCTCACAGTTGAGTTCCCCATCTCCTCAGCAACAAGGTTTGAACCCAGCCAGCCCCTGGGTGCTGCCTTCCAAAATACCATCCAATGTAGAAACTCCATAGGAGCAAGGGAAGATTATAACAGTGAAGGAACAGACCTGTGACTGGTGTAAAGCTGATACTTTCAATGTTATTTCACATTTTTTTTTAAAAAAAGGTAAACCTTGGCTTTTTTATATTTATTATAATAATTATTTTTTTTTAAAAATGTCAATTTTGGTGCAGTTGAGCAGAAAGGTTTGAACTGCCAATTTGTGTACTAACGGAAGTGGGGGGGGGGGGGGGGCCGACGGTGGAATAACTGTGCTCCAATATCTTTCAGGGATGTTGTTGTTCAGCACTGATGACACTTCCCAGTGGCGCGAGGGGGGAATTAAAAAGGTTTCCAGGTGATTCCCGAGGTTGTCCAAGTCTTTGGATTCTTTCCGTCTGATGTCAAAGATGTGACTAAAATGATGGCGAGACATTTGAGCTGAATTAGATAACATTTCTGCCTTCTCCCTGGCACCGGGCTATACTCTCCACTACCCCCCACGCCCCGATCAGCTTGTTCCTGCTCCGGGCCCCGGGCCCCCGAGTCCCGGCCTGAGAGCCAAACCAGCCCGGGGGTCTCGCCCCGGCTGCCTGACAGTCGCTGACAAGTGTCGGGGCCGGGCCGGGCCGGGCCTGGCCTGGCTGGTCCGGCCTGGTGGCGGTCCCTTTATTATTTATTATTATTATTATGATGCTTATTTTTATTACCTTCTGCCTGCTCTCCGTGTCCAGCTGGATCGCGACTCTCGCCAACTTCATGGCGTTTTGCAGCGCGTTCGCCCCCGACTCTGTCAACGCCATGTCGCAGCCGGCCAGAACCTTTGGTCAGGGCGTGGGGAAACACCCGGAAGGTGTTGTGTGGTGGGGGAGTGGAGGCGCCCGGACGCACACAGGGTGGGACACTGCGGGGCACGGCTGCGGGGCACGGGCTGTGGTCCTGCCACAGCGCCCTCTGGTGGCAGTCAGCTGAGGCCACTGCCAGTGAAGAGGTTCCAGATTCCTGATTCCCAACTCTAGCTACCTCTTAAAAGTGTACCTAGGTTGATATTTTTTGGAAGCAGGAGCGCCGGAGATGAATGAGTTCATCTTGCTGTCCACCTAGCAGTTCTCCCCTGTCCAGTTTTTAAACTGACCTGACCAAGCCTGAGTTATTCCTGCATTTTCTGTTTTTTTTACTACACTTGTAGTTGGCTGACATCCTGATTTAAAATAAATCACCATAAAGGTGTTTAAATGGGGAGATAGGGAAAGATGTTTCCATTTATGGGGTAGTCCAAAATTAAGGATAAGTATAAGGTACTAATATATCTGGAAAGGAATTATACTCAGGATATGAAACTTGCTGCAATATGGAATATTTACAGGATGGAGGGTAAGCTGAGTTAGGTGGAGAAGGGTGGGTGGAGGCTCAAAATGGAGCAGGACCCAGAGCAGTTGGGACAAAGGGCTCTAAGTTCCATGCAATTCTATGTAAGTAGCTATTTTCCTGCTCATTGATCCCGCTGTTCTCACAATGGTTAGCCCGTGCTGAGTTTGGGTTCATGTTCAGTGATGGTAATTGACATGCAGATCCCATAAATTTCTGGTTGATTTAGTTTGACGCAGGTGCAACCTGGTGGATCAGTTGATATTTGAAGGAAGGCTATGAGCCTGATACTGGAGTGGATGGAGATGATTTTTCAGATGCCGACCAGCCTCTTCTATTGTGGAAAGCAGTTAGCTGACATCAGTAGGAAGCACCTCAACCACCCTTTGGTTATTACCAAGGCCCAACTGAAGCAATTTGCAGGCTGACCTGCCAATAAGCGCACTGCATGGCCAACTGAGATAGACAGGCACCTACTGAGAACAAATGGGCAGAGCATACACTTAGAGGTTGCTGGAGGTTGGATCTAACAAAGTTTGGATACTTTTTGGCAGGAATGCCCTTCCTTGTCTCTTCCTTGGCCTGCTGCCGTCATTGAGTGCCTTCCTAAACACCCCTTCCTGACACCCCCCCCACTTCCTGACAACCCCCCCTTCCTGACACCACCCCTTCCTGACCCTACTCCCCCTTCCTGACACCACCACCCCCCCACTTTCCTGAAACCACCCCCCCCCCACCCCACTTCCTCCCCACCCTCTTAATCAACAATTCTGGCTTGGCATTCCCTCTGGTGTGAGAAGCTGCCTGTTGGTGCCTATTAAGAGATTGGCAGCTCACCCCAAATAATGCTGATTGTGTTGATGAAGCTCAAATTGTATTTCAGGTGGAGCTTTGTGAAGGGATGAGAATGAGAAGGGATGAGCAGTGTGCACCATCATGCATGTGTTTTTGTAAAAAGAATGCAAAACACATTCTGATGAAAGTTCACAGACCTGAAACAATAACTCTGCCAGATGCTTCCAGACGCGCTGGGTATTTCCAGCATTTTCTGTTTTAATTTCAGATTTCCAACATTGGCAGTACTTTGCTTCTGCGGAACACAGTTACTTTGGTATGCCTAGGAAAAAAAAGCTGGAGAGGAGAGATTAAATGCATCTTTAAGTATGATTAGGGCGATTACCTCAGCATACAGGTGTGGTGAGAAGAAGTGAGATATTCTGATGGGAATACTGAGCAGGGCCCTCAACCGTGTCTGGCCCATCTCCCGCGCATCCGCCCTCACGCCTTCTCCTCCCTCCCAGAAACATGATAGGGTCCCCCTTGTCCTCACTTATCACCCCACCAGCCTCCGCATTCAAAGGATCATCCTCCGCCATTTCTGCCAACTCCAGCATGATGCCACTACCAAACACATCTTCCCTTCACCCCCCCTATCGGCATTCCGTAGGGATCGCTCCCTCCGGGACACCCTGGTCCACTCCTCCATCACCCCCTACTCCTCAACCCCCTCCTATGGCACCACCCCATGCCCACGCAAAAGATGCAACACCTGCCCCTTCACTTCCTCTCTCCTCACCAGCCATGGACCCAAACACTTTCTTTCAAGTGAAGCAGCATTTCACTTGCATTTCCCCCAACTTAGTCTACTGCATTCGTTGCTCCCAATGTGGTCTCCTCTACATTGGAGAGACCAAACGTAAACTGGGCGACCGCTTTGCAGAACACCTGCGGTCTGTCCGCAAGAATGACCCAAACCTCCCTGTCGCTTGCCATTTTAACACTCCACCCTGCTCTCTTGCCCACATGTCTGTCCTTGGCTTGCTGCATTGTTCCAGTGAAGCCCAATGCAAACTGGAGGAACAACACCTCATTTTCCGACTAGGCACTTTACAGCCATCTGGACTGAATATTGAATTCAACAACTTTAGGTCGTGAGCTCCCTCCCCCATCCCCACCCCCTTTCTGTTTCCCCCTTCCTTTTCTTTTTTTTCCAATAAATTATATAGATTTTCCTTTTCCCACCTATTTCCATTATATAAAAAAAAGGGGGAAAAGGGGGAAAAAAATACATCTTTTATGCTCTCCCCACCCCCACTAGAGCTATACCTTGAGTGCCCTACCATCCATTCTTAATTAGCACATTCGTTTAGATAATATCACCAACTTTAACTTTAACACCTATGTGTTCTTTTGTACTATTGTTGTTGACATCTTTTGATGATCTGCTTCTATCACTGCTTGTTTGTCCCTACAACCACACCCCCACTCCACCTCTCTCTCTCTCTCTCTCTCTCCGCCCCCCACACACACACCTTAAACCAGCTTATATTTCAACTCTTTCTTGGACTCGAACTCAAGTTCTGTCGAAGGGTCATGAGGACTCGAAATGTCAACTCTTTTCTTCTCCGCCGATGCCACCAGACCTGCTGAGTTTTTCCAGGTAATTCTGTTTTTGTTTTTGTTTTGGATTTCCAGCATCCGCAGTTTTTTTGTTTTTATATATATATAATATATATATATATATATATATATATTAGATTATTATTTAGTCAGCCTAAATACTACATGTATACACCAGTAATACAAGTCAGAAATATTTTCAGGATGTTATAGGTATTTTTAAGATTGTGCTCACAATTTGCTCTGCCAGGGAGGATAGGATGTGGTCTTGTAGCTGACTTCTGGCTTGATTTTAATACCCCATCCACCACCTTAAACATTCACTCCCTCCACCACCGACACACAGTGGCAGCAGTGTGCACCATCTACAAGGTGCACTGCAGCAACTTGCCAAGTCTCCTTCGACAGCACCTTCCAAACCCACAAACGCTACCATCTAAAAGGACAAGGGCAGCAGACGCGTGGGAACATCAACACCTGGAAGTTTCCCTCCAAGCCATTCACCATCCTGACTTGGAGCATTTGCTCACAGAATAACAAAGAAAAATCTGTCGTTCCAACTCCAACCATCTCCCAGAAGCTTAAAATAGTTCATATAACCACCCCGTCAATCAGGCATGGCACTAAGAGGGGTAAGTTAACACCAAGTAGAGAAGAAAGCCATTGTTAGCTGTAGATCTGCAAAGGAAGGCCTTATGGAAATACTATAGCAGTTTTATGACATAAATTTGGTTTGACATTTATCATGTTTTGGAGACAATAAACGCTAAACACAGATTAATGAAGCCATTTGCAATTGTATAAAGAGTCAATCATATAAAGTTTAAAGATTTGGTACATGGATCCGTGTACCGGATCCAAAATTCAGCTGAACTGGGGGAACTGTTTAAGGTTTTATTCCCCTTATCCGATTAACTTCTGTTAAATTTGCACAGCAACTGGTGAAAGGAACTTTATATAATTCTGAGTATTGCTCTTCACAAGTCCATCACTGTGCCAAAACTATACTGAGGTGTGCCTGGGTAGTCTTTAGTTCCATAGAAAAATTCTGAGGCTTTTGTTCAACAAATGTTATATCAAGTGCTTCAAAACACATTTCCTGCCGCTCTAAAGGACCATAAAATAGAGATTACACTTCAGCATTTAGTTGTAGGAAGATAAGGATAATGATCCGGAGGGAGTGTAAACAGTTTCTAAAACAATGGAGACCAGGGTAGTAATTCCCTTATCTAGGAGAGAAGTGTGAGCTTCAGATGAAATGGAGCTTACTTCAAAGATCAGTGGGAGGGACACAATGCTGTTCAAGAAAACTGTCTATTAAATCAATTTGACTTTTGAACTGTAAACATAGATTATATAATGAAAAGCACAGGCAATAAAGGACAAAAAACACATGCACTACAGAATGATTATAAAGTAGCTGGCTGAATGGTGCAGATTTCAGTTCATTACTTTCCTTTGGCAAAATGGACACAGAATTCTAGTTAACCTATTATCAATGAAAATATGAAACACAACTGCACAAACAATCCAATAGTGTTAAAAACAAAAAACTGCGGATGCTGGAAATCCAAAACAAAAACAGAATTACCTGGAAAAACTCAGCAGGTCTGGCAGCATCGGCGGAGAAGAAAAGAGTTGACGTTTCGAGTCCTCATGTGTTCTGTTGAAGGGTCATGAGGACTCGAAACGTCAACTCTTTTCTTCTCCGCCGATGCTGCCAGACCTGCTGAGTTTTTCCAGGTAATTCTGTTTTTGTTTTGAATCCAATAGTGTTGCTGCAACTCTTCTACCAGGGACACTTCTGGGTGATCTTTGGATGAGAACCAAAGACACATTTAACCTATCATTATCTTCTAATGTTTCAGTCTGCAAGAGTATTGTTCATTGCTCTTAAAGCACTGTCTATAAAATTCTGGGTCAGTTCTTGACTGGGCCAAGCTTTTGGGACTGCCTTCCCTATACGTGTAGGTCAAACATAATCATATTGGCCATTGTGGAAGGCTGGTATAAAGATGCTGTTTATTATGATTTAAACTTCAAACAGGAATTTTTGGATTTAAAATCTCAGCTATCATTCACGTTGTACAATGAAAATAAACCAAATGCGAACTGTCGACAATACAGGAATGAGATTTCATCACCAGCACACATATTGCTCATCACTGAATGTTTGTACCTTTATAAAAGCAGCAGTGCTTTGTCGCTGCCACAGGTTACCATCAACCACTCTCTTAATGACTCTCCCACATTGTTAGAAACAGTGAACGCAATCAGCCTTCCGCCTAGTGACAAAGCTCCAGGAGCTGATGCTATCCAGGCTGAGGTCTATAAAGCTGGAGGTCAGCGCCTGGTCAAGAAGCTCTTTCAGTCTATGTGGGAGCAATGAACCATCCTACAAGAATACAAAGCTGCCTCAATTGTCTACCTGTACAGGTGGAAAGGAACTTGGCAATATAGAAACATTCATAGAGGAATCTCACTCCTCTCCATGTCTGACAAAATCTTCGCCAGAGCCCTTCTGAACCACTTAGTGCAACATCCTGACCAGGATCTGCTGCCAGTGTGGTTTCAGAAAAGGTTGAGGAACCATTGATTTGCTGTTTGCAGTTAGACAGCTCCAGGAGAAAGACAGAACATGGGCTTCTACACCACGTTTGTTGACCTAACCAAGGTCTTTGACACAGTCAGAAATGAAGGCTTTTGGAACTTAATGGAGAAATTTGGCTGCCCTGAGAAATTCATCACAATGTTTGACAGTTCCATGACAGCATACTCACATGTGTCTTGGATGATGATGAGTCTTCTGACCCATTCCCAGTCAATAATGGAGTTAAACAGGGCTGCATGCTAGCACCAACCTTCTTCAGCTTGTCTTTCTCTACTATGCTCACCAATGGCTTCCATGATGGTGATCCTGGCATTGAAATTAGATATGGAGCTGGTCAATCTGAGATAACTCCAGACAAAGACCTGGATGCACTTCACAATTTTCTGTTTCCGGATGACTGTGCACTAACTGTCAGTTCAGAGCTGGACATGAAATGTAGCATACACTTGTTCTCCAATGGATGTGGCAATTTTAGCACAAGGAAAACTGAAGTACCAACCTGCTCTAGGAAAGCCTTATCTCAAGCCCAAAGTTTCAGTTCATGACCAGAACCTGTCAGCAGTGGATAAGTCCACTTATCTTGGCAGCACACTTCATCGAGCTGTCTATGTTGATGCAAGATGCATGTAAGAATTGCCAAAGAAAGTACAGACTTCCAACAACAGACTGGGAATGAAAAGGAGTAAGTCTGCCTACCAAACTGAAAGTCTATAGAGCAATAGCCCTGCCCACTCTGCTCTACACATGCAAGACTCAGACTATGTACCAGCCTCATGCCAAGAAGCTCAACCACTTTCACATGAGCTGCCTTTGGAAGATCAGATGGCAGGACAAAATGCCAGACACTGAGGTGCTCAGCTGAGCTGGCGTGCCAAGCATCCACGCCATATTGAGAAAGTCACATTTGAGTTGGGCTACTTATGCAGCTAGAATATGTGGCACTTGTTTATGAAGTGAAACTCTTCTTTGGAGAGCTTGACTCTGGGGTGTGTTCTCATGGCGATTGAAGGAAATGCTATAAGGATACTCTGAAGGCTTCACTTAGGAATTTTGATATTTGATATGCAGTGTTCGTAAATAGCAGCTTGTTGTGGGTGGAATGATGCCAGTAGGTAGACACTTATTTGCTAAGTGACACCATGAATATAACTTTTTAAAAGCTCATTATATTGCAAAACCTATTTTTAATTAAGAACAGAAGTCACCGTGGGTTTTCCCTGAGTGACTGCAACTTTGCAGTTGGTGGAGGGTGAAGGGAATGTTGAGCGGGGGAGGGGTGGGAGGAGGGGAGAAATGGCGTGGAGTGGGAGGGAAGGGTGTAAGGAGGGAAGAGGGAAGGGTGTAAGAAAGGAAAGGGGGGAGGGTGTGAAGAGGTGGAAGGAAGAAAGTTCTCTTGCTGGAGGGTGGTGCCCAGTAATAGAGCTTCCAGGAAATAACAGTCAGCAAACCTGGGTGGATTTGGCAGCTTTGCTGGGGATTTTTTAAAAAATGGTAAGTTGAAGGCGGAGGATTTTTCCCGATCCAGTTTGTTTTTTTGGTGCCTTTTAAAGATGACACTGTTCAGAAAAGTTACAGGGATTGAGAGAGTCACTGGAAATTGTTTCAGATTCCAGGCTGTTTTATTTTGTTTTTATATAAAGTTTTCCCATTGCCTTTGGTCTTCAATTTGGCAATGTGATTTAAACAAAAGTAATTTCCAATTACACATAGAAAACTAGTTGGTCAATAGTTTCCCAGTTGACCTTTGAGAAATGATCCTGACCATAGGTTTGTATGCTTAGTTACATGGACTGGGTCCAAATTCTTGTAACTTCAGCTATGCGAGTGTCCTCATTTCTCTCATTTGTATAGCAGTAAAATACAGCAACAATTTGCGGGATGTATACTACATTTGTACAGTAATTGTGGATATATGTTATATTTTATTCTCTGTTACCTGATATGAAATGGCTGCCTTAAAGTTAAATGGTTTGCCATTCTAGAGCATAAGACCATAAGACGTAGGAGCAGAAGTAGGCCATTCGGCCCATTGAGTCTGCTCTGCCATTCAATGAACTCATGACTGATCTGATAATCCTCACTCCACTTTCCTGCATTTTCCCCATAACTCTTGATTCCCTTACTGATTAAAAATCTGTCTATCTCAGCCTTGAATATACTTTACAACCCAGCCTCTACAGCCCTCAGCGGTAAAGAATTCCACAGATTGACTACCCACTGAGAGAAGAAATTCATCCTCATCTCTGTCTTAAATGGGTGACCCCTTACTCTGAGATTATGCCCTCTGGTCCTAGGCTCTCCCACAAGGGGAAACAACCTCTCAGCATCTACCTTGTCAAGCCCCCTAAGAATCTTATATATGTTTCAGTAAGTTCACCTCTCATTCTTCTAAACTCCAATGAGTATAGGCCCAACCTACTCAACCTCTCCTCATAAGAAAATCCCTCCAAATCCAGGATCAACCTAGTGAACCTTCTCTGGACTGCCTCCAATGCCAGTATATCCTTCCTTAGATAAGGGGACCAAAACTGTTCACAGTGTTCTAGATGTGGTCTAACGGGTGCCTTCTATAGCTATAGCAAGACTTCCCTATTTTATACTCCATTTCCTTTGAAATAAAGGCCAACATTCCATTTGCCTTCCCTATTACCTGCTGCAGTTGTATGTTAGCTTTCTGTGGCCCATGCATAAAGACCCCCAAATCCCTCTGTGCTGCAGCTTTCTGCAGTCTTTCTCCATTTAAATAATACCCAGCTCCTCTATTCTTCCTGCCAGAGTGCAAAACCTCACATCTTCCCACGTTACATTCCATCTGCCAAGTTTTTGCCCACTCACTTATGCTGTCTTATCCCTCTGTAGATTCTTTGTCTTATCCTCACCACTTACCTTCCCACCAATTTTTGTCATCTGCAAACTTGGTGATAGTACATTCACTTTCCTCATCCAAGTCATAAATTTATATTGTAAATAATTGTGACAGGTTCCAATTCTAATGTTGCTCATCGCTGCTTTTCACAGGAGTTGCAAGTACCTGTTAAAAAGTAGATATTTTAACAGCCAAATAATATCCAAGATCATTCTTCAATATTGACACGCAAGCGTATTCTAGTCACTCTAAAGCTGAAGTGATAGTATCTGTGATACCCTTATGCTTTAAATTTATTTCTACAGGAATTTCATGTCGGTGAATGGGAAGTGGTGCATGTTTGAACAAAAGAAAGTGAATTATATTTTGAAAGGAGGAGAGATGAGTGAAATGGAAGAGCAGAGGGATGTAGGGGTTCAGATTTATGACATTAAATTTTTGTTTTATTCATTCATGGGCTGTGAGCATCACTGGTTAGAACAGCATTTATTGCCCATTCCTAATTCCCTTGAGAAGGTGCCTTTTTGAACTGCTAAAGTCCATGTGGTTTAGGCACACCCACAGTGCTGTTAGGGAAGGAGTTCCAGGATTTTGACCCTTGCCTGCGCAATTTCCAAAGGACCATAGAAAGTCTATTGCAAGGACTTCCCCGAGTAGTAGTGTACCTAGATGATGTCCTGATCACAGGACCAGCAGAAGCTGAACGTTTGGCCAACCTAGAAGAGGTTTTAAGAAGATTTTTGGAAGCTGGTGTACGATTAAAGTAAGAGAAATGTACATTTCAAGTGCCAGAAGTCATTTACCTGGGTCACTGAGTGGATGACATGGGGTTGCATCCAGTAGAGGAGAAAGTTAGAGCAATTAAAGAGGCGCTCTCTCTGGCCAGTGTAACTGAAATCAAGTCTTTTTTGGGCATGATTAATTATTGTAGTTGCTTCTTGCCAAACTTGTCAACAGTGTTAGCCTCTTTACACTTACTATTAAAAAAGAATCATCGTTGGTCATGGAATTCACAACAAGAAGAAGCCTTTGTGAAAGTTAAGAAACTATTATATTCATCATGTCTACTGATACATTACGACCCATCAAAAGAATTAATATTAACACGTGATGCATCTTCTTATGGCGTGGGAGCTGTATTATCACAAAGAATGGAAGATGGTTCTGAAAGGCCAAACGGCTGTGTCCAGAACCCTCAGCAAAGGGCTATTCACAACTAGAAAAGGAAGGTTTATCTGTAATATTTGGAGTGAAATTCTTCAGTATCTGCATCGACATTTCACCATTATGTTGGACCATAAATCATTAATGGATTTATTCAGTGAGGATAAAGCCATTCCGCCAATAACCTCAGTAAGAATTGGGCTTTGATATTATCTGCATATGAATATGTCTTTACGCACCGACCTGGATTACATATTGCAAATGCGGATGTGCAAAGTCATCTCCTGTTACCAGATAGCATTGTACATGCTCCAGTGCCACACGAAGTTGTGCTTGTACTGAATTTTTTGGACTCTTTGCCTGTGTGTGCAAAGCAAATAAGGATTTGGACGAATAGTGATCCAATTTTTCAAAAGTCCGAGACCCTGTATTGCAAGAGTGGTCAAACTCACCAATGTCTGAAGAGATAAAACCGTTCTATGCCCGTAAACAGAGTTAAGTTGTCAAGATGGAATCTTGTTGTGGGGATCAAGAGTTGTTGTCCCTTCGCAAGAAAGAGAACCACTCTTGACAGAGCTTCACAGTGCACATCAAGAATATCAAAGATAAAGATGCTTACGCAAAGCTATGTCTGGTGGCCAGGCATAGACAGTGACATTGAAAGCGTGGTCAAGCACTGTCTCCAGTGTCAGCAACAACAGAAGTTGCCTGTTTCAGCTCCAATGCATCTGTGGGAATGGCCTGGTCGACCCTGGGTTAGACTACATATTGATTATGCAGGGCCATTTTTAGGTACCATCTTTTTATTGATTGTCGATGTGCACTCTAAGTTAGATCACCGACATTGAGTGCAAGTATTGAAAAGCTGCGCCAATGTTTTGGCATACATGGCTACCGGAAGTTATTGTTTCGGATAATGGTATGATCTTCATTAGTACAAAATTTCAGAGATTCATGAGCATGATTTATGATTTATCTTTAATCACCTGACCTGGATATATGGATATGTTCTGGATTAAAATGATCTTTGTAAATAGGAAATGTAAAGAAAACTAAAGGGGGAGGAAATGTAGTGATTGAAGTTAGAACCTTTCCTACTGTCTATTAGGGGGTCACATGATTGCTGTGACGAATGAGCCCTAAGGGTGGATAATCTGAGGGGCGGCGGTGGGGGTGCTTTTCTCGTCATTGACCTGGTTCAAGAATGCAGCTCCAAAAAGAGCTCTGTAATAAAGTTATCTGTTTCAAGTAAGACAGCTGTCCAGTACATCAAGTTCATCACAGTATTAATTATTTGAGTCCCCAAAAATCAATGAACTATGCTGTTTAAGTGAAAAATATTAATGCTGATAGGTGGTAGGCATTTTATTTTGAACTGTGTGATATTTTGAATCATTTACCTTTAGAATAGCTAGAATTTCATTATGCAGCATTTTACAAATCAAGTATCCATTATGCAAAATCCTCGGAGCTGTCATGTTTCAGATAATTTTTGTTTTTGGATACAGCACATAGGACTAGGCCTATTTACATTACAATAGCCTAAGCCTAGGCCAGTTATAGTCTAAAGTCAATAAATTCGCTAGAAAAGTAGGATGTATCACTGAATAATAAATACTGGGCACCTGTAATGAGTTCCCACCCATGGTACCATCTTCGATTCTGCTTGAAGGAGAGGGTTCAGAGCGTCGAAGTGCTCTGCTGGGAGCTATTCTTGAACTGTTCTTCCAGCTTCGTCTACCTCATCAGCATTGGTTTTTGTCACATAAGTTTATCTTTTATTTTATGGGTTGTCATTATTTCTTGCTCACTTACATGCACTTGAGCAACATGCATTTATATCAACCCGTCACACATCTTAATATCGTCTATGGGCACTTGCTCTCCCGGAATCACTATGTTATCCCCGTCATCACTGTTTTTATCACTTACATTTCAAGACCCGAAAATTGCCTTGGTTCGTTGGCTGAATTAATGATGTTTTGTTGGGCTTGGAGATTTTGGAAAGTATCCTGATTCCTGTGGGCAGCTGTTCGCGATTCTGACTGAGGCCTTTCTCCCTTCAGGCTGGCAGTGAGTACTGAGTAGGCCAGTGGATTTTAGGCTATTTTATTTTTTAAGGTGTTCACCTGCCACTTTGTGGTGTTGAGAGCTGGGAGGTGGGGGGAAAAAGACAAAATACTTAGGCACTAAACAGGTGATGACAGGCAAACAATGTGGCAGCACCAGAAAGGGCAAGTAGTTTTGGCACGTTATTCACCTCCAGGGTATCAATCTCACCCTCTGCAATTACTCTGGATCTCCACATACATCTTCACATTCCAAACACATTTTCAGATTTTTGGCTGTGTCAGGAAGAACACTACTGCTCCATAGGCTATCAATAAGGAGTTAGCAACCTTAGGCTGCCTCCTCAGATCTTCATTGTTTCTTTCAACCCAGCTTTGCTTCTCCCTTTGCAGCTGTTTCTTTAACTTGGAGCTCTATTTAGCTTTACTTCTGGAAGTACTGGGACCTTTCTCCTGTCCTCCTTGATGTGTCCTGCTCCATGGACCTCCTGCTCAGGTCACCTGACCTGCACTTTTTCAGTGTTTGGGCCCTTTAAGCCTTTTTCTACTGCACATGCGTGCAGGGCCTCTTTCCAGACCAAGGGATGACAAAAGACAAATTGCGTGTGTGCCGGCCAGCTCCCAGCCGCACATCACGCAAGACCTGAGGGCGGCTACAGCCTGCTGGGAAATGTAGTTCCATGGCATCAGCAGTGGCAGCAAGTTCCCAGTTTGTTCCTTGCACCCAGGTGGGAGTCAGGGCTATCACTGCTTGGAAGAGGAGGTACCTGAGCAGCGTTCTGGCATGCTCTGGCAGCACTACACCATTGGCACTCCAGCACCCCTTGAGACCTCAATACCACGTGATAATCCTGGAGATTTCTCATTGGATGAACATGCAGAGGTCACCTTATATCTCAGTTAACCAGCAAATTTGATTACCAGCACCTCCCATTCCCAGAGCATGCTGGATAACAGAGTTTTTCCTGTATTATCATTTTCTTCTCTTGCCTGGAACTGGAAAATTTAATTGGCTTTGCTTCCAGTTTCCATCCTCCTCTTGCTTCACATGGTCCATCTCTGACTCTTCCCTTCCTTGGTTTCTCTTAATTCCATTTCTGGGGAAAGGCCACTGACCAATCGCCTCTCTAGGTTCATTGACTCCCATAGCTATATTTCACCTTCTAATGTGTATGTCCCAAACATTATTTCACTCTCTGTGAACCATGTCTAAGAAACAAAGGAAATTCCATGCATTTTACTTCCCGGTTTGCTGCCTGTGAGAATAATTCAAAGTGTGTGTCTTCATACTTTATGATGTCACTGTTGCTGGATGCCTGGAGATTACCTTGACTTGGCACCAGATTCAAATTAACCTATGCCAGGAGACGTAAAACCTATGCTTTGGGGATCGCTAATTTTTTGTGCACAGCTTTCTTTGAGATCCGTGGTAAACACCATCACTTCTCCATTGACTCCAAAATCCAGGCCATTTCAGTGACTGACCACTAAATCTACCAAAAGACTCCTTAGGTAAGAGACGGAAGCAGGAGGTATTGATTCACTCAAAGGCATTTAGATAGATTTATTTCAGAAAAAAATCATGGGATAAAGTTTATCAGTAATTTGAAGAATGGGATATTCTAAGTGTAGTATGTTTGAGTGAAACAGGTGACATTGATCCTATGGTTCCTGAAGCTTTCCACCACTTAAGATGTTCCCAGCCTCATGTGCGAGGCTGTTGTAAACTCTATTTGATTGCCACGCTTAGTCAACTACTCCATTATTATATCCTGTGACTAACAGGACATTAGAAGACCAACTAGCAATTCTTAACATTTCCTTTCTGCTACCTTTGGCAGAGGTTGACTTGGACAAACTGGGCTGAGAGGGTTGTGAGCTAGTATGCTAGAATACATGTTTTAAAGCTAAAATGTACTTGTAAATATTTATTCAAATTGTACAAAGTGGTTAGAGATGGGATGCCATGTTAACAGGCCCAGATTATTCTGTAGCAGGGCATCTAATGGCTCCAGTTAAGATCATCCTTTCATTTAGGGTTTTTGTTTTGCAAAGCAAGTTGCTGCAACTGGTAACAAGCTGATAATGGCGCAGTAAAGAAAACGGGGCACCTAGGACCTGACTGAACAGGGCAAACCACTGTGTATCTCCTTAACTAATTAGATTAATGAAATAAGAAATAAACAGTGCAAGGGCTGTGTGGTAAAGTGAGGTGTCTTGTCCCTTTAAGAGAATGCAAGTGTACTGATCATTTGACAGTACTGATGAATCATTGTACAGTGCAGGCAACTGGGAACTGTAAATCTAGTTGTGGAGGTTTCTGAGTGAGTATACATGATCTGGTGCTCTTCCCTATGTCTCAATAAACCATTGCTTATATCAGCCTCTCCCCATTATTGATTGCGAGCAGCAATTGAGGAGAACATAGGAAGGTGTGCAGTTAGAGTTCGGTTGGCCAACGAACTCATTTACCCAAGACATAAAAGGCTGAGTAAGGAATTGAAAATTAAAGGGGGAGAATACAATGACAAATAGGGTAGAAGAAAAGAAATAGAGAGGGAAAGAAAAAAATGGATTAAGATAGGAAAAGAAGACAAAGAAAACTAAAAAAAAAAAATGACATTTTAAAAATCTCTAACAGTTAATTCTTGAAGGAAATCTTGCTTTTTTTTATTCATTCATGAGATGTGAGTGTCACTGGCTTGGCCAGCATTTATTGCCCATCCCTAATTGCCCTTGTTCAGAGGGCACTTAAGAGCCAACCACATTGCTGGCCAGACCAGGTAAGGACAGCAGATTTCCTTCCGTAAAGGGCATTAGTGAACCAGATGGGTTTTTGCAACAATCAACAATCGTTTCATGGTCATCAGTAGACTTTTAATTCCAGATTTTTAAAAAATTGAATTCAAATTCCCCCATCTGCTGTGGTGGGATTTGAACTAGAGCATTACCCTGGGTCTCTGGATTACCAGTTCAGCAACAATACCACTACGCCATCACCTCCTCATATAGGGCTTTAGTGAGACCACACCTGAAACACTGTGTGCAGTTTTGGTCTTTCTATTTGTAGAACGGCACTCTTGTATTGGAGGTGGTACAGCAAAGGTTCACTAGATTGGTCGCTGGGATGAGTGAGTTTTCCTGTGATGAGAGGTTAAGGAAAGTGGTCTACATTCTCTGGAGTTTAGAAGAATGAGAGTTGATCTCATTGATGCTGAAGAGGTTTGGCAGAGTAGACACTGATGTTGTTTTCCCTGGCTGGGGATACTAGAACACAGGGGCACAGTCTCAGGATAAGGACATTTAGGACTAAGTCAAAGAGAAATTTCTTCACTCAAAGCATTGTGAATCTTTGGAATTCTCTACCCCAGAGGATTGTTGATGTTCCACCATTGAATATATTTAAAGCTGGGAGAGGCATAATTTTGGTCTCTAAAGGTATCAAGGGAAATGAGAAGCAGGCAGGAAAGTGGAGATGAAGCTCAAGATCTGCCATGATCATATTGATTGGCAGAGCAGGCTTGACAGCCCTACACCTGCTCCTATGATGTTTTTATGTAGGTTTATTGGCAGTAACTAACACTTTGCACATCATTAAAAGGGCACTTAGACTTGAGATGACAAGACCCAACCTGTGGTGAGTTTAGTTTGCCCCTGCCATACAAAGACAATTTAATACCATTCAATGCATTCAAAATGTTCCTTTGTCAGTCTTTTGATCTTCCAAACCCAATTGCCTGTAAAGAAAAAATGATGGGGAACTTTCACTTCATTTCCCTTTTTTTAAGCTGTTGAAATAAGCACAACCTGATTGGAATTATTTATGGAGAGGAAGACAGTTAACGTTTCGAGTCCGTATAACTTCATCAGAACTGAAGAGAAATAGAAATGAGGTGAAATATAAGCTGTTTAAGGTGGGTGGGACAGGTGGAGCTGGATAGAGGGCCAGTGATAGGTGGAGGCAAAGGAGAGATTGCGAAAGATGTCATAGGCAAAAAGACAAAGGGATGTTGATGGTAGTGATATTAGCTAAAGGATGTCCTAATGGTGACATTAAGTGTAGTAAGCAATGTCAGCATCTGCAGTATTTTGCTTTTATCTGATTGGAATTAGACTACTCTAAGACTGACAACAAACAAAAGGGGATAACGCTGCTAATGCAGTAGCTTGCTATTGCTAACTAATCATTAGCTCTGTAATAAATTAATGGTCTCTCAAAATGATAGCAATTTCTCACCAAAAGGCAGTAAAGTTACCTTCCTTACAACAATGCTCACATCATCTGCACAAAATAAGCATGAAAATTATAGATTTTGGTAAGAATTAAGTTGGATTAAATCAATATCAAACCCATGGCAGCAGTTAGACTCAATCCCACTGGTGATGATGCTGAGAGTCAAGACCCCTCTTAGCACTTGTAGCAACTAATGTTATAGCATGTCAGTATCGCTTGAAGCTCTGTGAAGCAAATAATTGTAATAGCTCCATCCAGTTGCAGGACATGAAAACTGCAGCACTATTTAGCATTGTTTAGGCTTGGTCTTGATGCCCTAATATGGACTCTGTTAGTAAATGGAGAGATGGTTGGATTAATTAGAATTTCCCATTCATTTCTCAGCTGTAAGTTTGATAGTCATGCTATGACTTTTCATTCAATGTGTGTATGATTATTTGCAAACCTTTCTGATTCCATTTCTTATATATAGCAGACTGATCAGACGTGATAAAAAATGTGGATCATCTAAAGCTCCATTTTGGAATGTGGCTTTCACTGGTAAGGCTGGCATTTATTGCCCACTCCTAGGAGCTCTGAGAAGTTGGTGTTGGGTTGTCCTCTTGAACTGCTGCAGTCCATGTGGTGAAGGAACTCCCACGTCGCTGTTATGTAGAAAGTTTTAGGATTTTGGCCTGCAATGATGAAGGTGGAAACACACCAAAATCTGGATGGTGTGTGATTTGCAGGCGAACATGGAGTTTATGGTTTCTCCATATTCATTGGACCTGTTATGTTGCATCTTTCCATACCAGTGCTTCTGATATGTTTTCCTTTTTCTTCAACAGAGGATTCGCCCCACCAAGGTTGACAGAGCCCTCAATCGTGACGGGCTGATTTCCCACACTTCTGCTCTCACCTTTTCCCGTTCCCTTTAAAACCTCATCTTTCACCTCACCAGCCTCCATATTCAATGGATTTTCCTCCACCATTTTCACCATCTTCTGTCTGATGCCTCTACCAAGCACATATCTTTCCCTCCCCTCCCCCTGCAGCATTCCGAAGGGACCGTTCCCTCTGCAGCACCTAAGCCACTCCTCAAACACCCCTAACACCCCCCTCCCCTTCCCTTGGCTCCTTTCCCAAGCAAGGACAGGAGATGCAACACCTGCCCTTTTACCCCGCCCCTTCTCACCGTCCCAGGCCCCAAATGCTCCTTCCAGATGCAGCAGTGATTTATGTGTACTCCTTTCAATTTAGTATGCTGAATTTGCTGCTCACAATGCAGTCTGCTCTAAACTGGGGAGAGCATACGCATATTGATAAGCCGCTTTGCAACCATCTCTGTTCAGTCCGCTAACTTGAGCCCAAGTTTCCAATCACTTGTCTGTTTAATTCTTGCTCTTGCAATGACCTTTCTATCCTCGGCCTCCTGCAGCATTCCAATGAAGATCAATCTAAGCTTGAGGAGCAGCCCCTCATCTTTCAGTTAGCCTTTTACAACCCTCCACACTCAACACTGAATGGAACAATTTCAGACTGTAACTTCCTTTTTCTTTGCAGGCTCCTATTTTGCTCTTGTGTTTCTCTTGCATTTGATTGTGGACGGAAGCTGTTAATCATTCTGCCATTCCCAACTCCTCAAGACGCCTCTTTTGTTTCTTTACTTATCTGATCACCACTTGGTCTTGCACCACCACCCTTTTGTTATGTAATCTCTCTGTCCACCTCCCATCCTGTCACAGACTTTCCCTCTTGTTTTATTTCTACATCGTCCCTAGCCCCACTTTCTTCACATAATTAAAACCTATTACTTTTCTAACTCTTCCCAGTTCTGATGAAATGTTATTGACCTGAAACATTAACTCTGTTTCTCTCTCCACAGATGCTGCCTGACCTGCTGAGTATTTCCAGTATTTTCTCTTTATTTCAGATTTCCAGCATCTGTGTGGTGGTGATTGTTTTCCCTTGCACTTGCCACAAAGGTTGCTGGATTGGGAGGTGCAGCTATAAAAAAAAAGCCTTGTTGAGTTGCAGCAGTGCACCTTCTAGATAGTGCAATGTTGTAGTTTGCCTATGGTAGAGAAGGTAATTTTTATGCCAGTGGATGAGGCGACGATCAAGTTTGTAATGAGCTTGTTCTGCACGGTTGCAGCTGCACACTTCCAGGACACTGGAGAATATTGCATCACACCCCTGACTTAAGAGACTTGGGGAATTAGAGGGGGAGTGACTTGACACAGAACGTGCAGCCTCTGAAGTGCTTTAGTAGCCATGAGGTTGACATAATTGTCAGTGGTGACTCCACGAGGATGTTGATGGAGACAGTGTCATTGAATGTCAAGGGAGATGTGTTAGCTACCTTTATTTATTTAGAGAAGCTCAATGCCTAGTATTTCTGACTTTAACTTGAGCCTGAATGTTGCCAAGGCCTGTCTGCATTTGGGAATAGACTGCTTTATTATCTGAGTAGCTGTGATTGGAGCTGAACACGGTTCCAGCATTAGCTACAGCCCCGCTTCTGCCTGCATGATGGAGGGAAAAATCATTCATGTAAAAGCTAAAGATAGTTAGGCCTAGGACGTGCCTTGAGGATCTCCTTTGATGTCTATGGGTGGAACTTTGCGTACTTGCTGGCGTCGGGTGTGCTTGGTGCGTAAGTGGACAATATGGCGAGAAGGCCAAAAATCGGTTTCACAACGTCGTGAAACTGGTTTGCAATCATCTGCTCTTCCCGTCAATGGTGGGCCGTGTTTCCCGCCATTGGACATTGGGAACTTCATTGTAATACATCTGTATTTCATTATAAGCCCATCCCACCAGAATTATCCCCCACCACGTTGGAATATCTGCCCACGTTGGTGGGAAAACACGCCGGTGCAGAACGCGTCTTGACAAGTGACAGGACTTCCTATCAGAGTCTTGTTCACATCGAGGAGCAGAAGATGCTGGAGACCAACAGTGACGGGACTCTGGAGAAATGTCCATCGCAGACTGGGTGGATTCTTATGGACATGGCTCTGCCGTGAAGCAGCTCACGGAAGGTGGGAAGTCCCCATTGAAGATCTGCTAACAACAGATGATCATTGAGGGAATGGAGAGGAAGGTCTAGTTGTGTTTGGGAGAGGAAGATGTACCAGGGGGTGGGAGAGGAAGGTCTAGGACCTGCTGGGAGAGGAAGGTGTGTCAGGGAGGGAGCGGTGAGGTTGGGAGAGGGGAACAAAGTGTCGGAGTCTTGAGGTTGGGAAGGAGGGAACAAAGGTGCCAGGGTAGGGGTAAGGGTGGTGGAAGGAGTATGCGTGGAGGAAGGGGTAATGGGGGAGAAGACAACAATTGGGGAGGTAGGTATAAGGGGGAGGAAGATTTAAGGGAAGGAATTCAGAGAGGGGAAGGAATCCAGGGGGAAGAGGGTGTTCCAAGAGGGGAAGGAGCCCAGAGGTGGGAAGGAGCCCAGAGGTGGGGAGGAAGAGTTTCCAAGAGGGGAAGGATTTCCAAGAGGGGAACGAGTCTGGAGGAGGGGATGTCCAGGTGAATGTGCAAGGGAGGGCTCTGTTGAGTCCATGACTGCCTTTAGGGGAGTGAACTGAGGGTGGTCTTGGTAGGAGGGAATGGTGAGAATTACTGTGGGCAGAGTGAGGTGGTAGGGTTTGAGGTTTAAGGTGCAATGCTATCAATAAAAGGGATGGTGAGGGTGGTTGGTGGGGACTCAGAGGCAGACACGGACCCTGGGGGTGGGAAGGAGGAGGTCGGGAAGGTCAATGTGGATAGGGGTGGGATGTTCAGGAGGGAAGGGAATGTACACGTTCACCTGGACATCCCTGAAGGACTCCTGGAAGGGGGGAGGCAATAGCATTGTGGTATTGTCGCTGGACTAGTAATCCAGAGACCTAGTGTTCGAATCCTGCCACGGCAGATGATGGAATTTAAATTCAATAAAAATCTGGAGTTATAAGTCTAATGATGACTGTGGGCTGATTGTTGTAAAAGCCCATCTGGTTTGCACCTTAACCCTCCCACCCTACCACCTCACTTTGCTCTCAGTCATTCTCACCATTCCCTCCTACCTCTGGTTTGCTAATGTCCTTTAGAGAAAGAAATCTGCCGTCCTTACCTGGTTTGGCCCACATGTGACTTCAGACAACGTGGTTGACTCTTAAATGCCCTCTGAAATGGCCTAGGAAGCCACTCAGTTGGAACAAACCGCTACAAAGAAATGAAACCAGATGGACCACCTGGCATCGACCTAGGTACCAGAAACAACAATGGCAATCTCAGCTCTGTCAACTCTGCAAAGTCCTCTTTACTAGCACCTGGGGGCTAGTGCCAAAATTGGGAGAGTTGTCTCACAGACTAATCATGCAACAGCCTGACATAATCATCCTTGTGGAATCATACCTGACAGATAATGACACGACCATCACCATCCCTGGGTGTGTCCTGTCCCATCGGCAGGACAGACCCAGCAGACGTGGCAGCACAGTGGTATACAGTTTGGAGGGAGTTGCCCTGGGGATTTCTCAACATTGACTCTGGGCCCCATGAAGATCAAACATGGGCAAGGAAATCTCCTCCTGATTACCACGTGTTGCACTCCCTTAGCTGAGGTATCAGTGCTCCTCCATGGAGGAGGAAGCACTGATGGTGGCAAGGGCGCAGAATGTACTCTGGGTGGGGAACTTCAATGTCTATCACCAAGAGTAGCTCGGCAGCACCACTGCTGGATGAGTCCTAAATGACATAGCTGCTAGACTGGGTCATCACATTGAGGATACCCTCCATCGTGTTGCGTGGCACTACAACTGTGCTAAATTGGATAGGTTTTGAACAGAACTAGTAACTCAAGACTGGGCATCCATGAGGTGCTGTGGGCCAGTAGCAGCAGAATTGTACTCGAACACAACCTGTAACATCATGGCCTGGTATATCCCCCAATCTACCATTACCGCTAAGCCAGGGAATCAACCCTGGTTCAATGAAGAGTGCAGGAGTGCATGCCAGGAGCAGCACCAGGCATACCTAAAAATGAGGTGTCAACCTGGTGAAGCTATAACACAGGACTACTTGCATGCCAAACAGTATAAGCAGCAAGTGATCGACAAGGCTAAGCGGTCCCACAACCAAATGATTAGATCTAAGCTCTGCAGTCCTGCCACATCCAGTCGTGAATGGTGGTGGACAATTAAACAACTCACTGGAGGAGAAGGCTCCACAAATATCCTCAATGATGGAGGAGCCCAGCACATCAATGCAAAAGATAAGGCTGAAGCATTTGCTACAATCTTCAGCCAGAAGTGCCACGTGGATGATTCAGCTTGACCTCCTCCGGAAGTCCCCAGCATCACAGATGCCTGTCTTCAGCCAATTCGATTCTCTCCACCTGATATCAAGAAATGGCTGAAGGTCCTAGATACTGCAAATGCTATTGGCCCTAACAACATTTCGGCAATAATACTGAGGACTCATGCTCAGAACTTGCCGTGCCCCTAGCCAAGCTGTTCCAGTACAAATAAAACACTGGCATCTACCTGGCTATGTGGAAAATTGCCCAGGTATGTCCTGTACACAAAAAGCAGGACAAATCCAACTTGGCCAATTACTGCCCATCAGTCTACTCTCCATCATCAGTAAAGTAATGGAATGGGTCATCAATGGTGCTATCAAGCGGCACTTGCTTAGCAATAACCTGCTCACTGAGGCTCAGTTTGTGTTCTGCCTGGGCCACTCAGCTCCTGACCTCATTATAGCCTTGGTTCAAACATGGACAAAAGAGGTGAACTCCTGAGGTGAGGTGAGGGTGACTGCCCTTGAAATCAAGGCAGCATTTGACTGAGTGTGGCATCAAGGAGCCCCAGCTATACCTAGCACAAAGGAAGATGGTTGTGTTTGTTGGAGGTCAGTCATCTCAGCTCCAGAACATCACTGCAGGAGTTCCTCAGGGTAATGTCCTAGGCCCTATCATCTTCAGCTGCTTCATCAATGACCTTTCTTCCATCATAAGGTCAGAAGTGGGGATGTTTGCTGATGGTTGCACAATGATCAGCACCTTTCGCTACTCCTCAGATTCTGAAGCAGCCCATGTCCAAATGCTGCAAGACCTGGACAATATCCAGGCTTGGGCTGACAAGTGGCAAATAACATTCGCCCCACACAAGTATCAGACAATGACCATCTCCAACAAGACAGAATCCAACCATTGCCCCTTGATATTCAGTGGCATTACCATCACTGAATCCCCTGCTACCAACATCCTGGGGGTTACCATTGACCAGAAACTGAACTGGCCTAGCCATATAAATACTGTGGCTACAAGAGCAGGTCAGAGGCTAGGAACTGTGCAACAAGTAACTCAACTCCTGACTCCTCAAAGCCTGTCCACCATCTACAGGGCACAAGTCAGGAGTGTGATGGAATACTCCCCACTTGCCTGGATGAGTACAGCTCCCACAACACTCAAGAAGCTGGACACCGTCTGGGACAAAGCAGCCTGCTTGATTGGCACCACATCCGCAAACATTCACTCTCTCCACCACCAACGCACAGTGGCAGCAAAATGCACTGCAGGAATTCACCAAGGCTGCTTCAACAGCAGGTTCCAAATCCACGACCACTACCAACTAGAAGGACAAGGGCAGCAGATAGGAGGGAGTGCCACCACTTGGAAGTTCCCCTCCAAGTCACTCACCATCCAGACTTGCGAATATATCGCCATTGCTTCACTGTCACTGGGTCAAAATCCTGGAACTTCCTCCCTAACAGCACTGTGGGTGTACCTACACCACATGGACTGCAGTGGTTCAAGAAGGCATTTGATATATTCTCAAGGGCAACTAGGGATGGGCAATAAATTCTGGCCCAGCCAGTGAAGCCCACATCCCGTTGTGGCTGGTAGATCATGCTGGGGAGGTGGATGGTGATGCCAGGCTGTGTTGACAGTGATGAGGGAAAGAAAATGGGTGACTGGGTGAGGGGGAAGTACGGGGGAGTGCAAAAAAAATTCTAGCGAAACCGTGCTTGCCAAATTGAAAGTGAAATGAGAATTGTGGTGGGCGAGAACAGGTGCTGCATGGGAGTGTGATCAGTGGGTGGGTGGAGATGCAGGTCAGCTCAGATGGACAACTGAAAATGAACCCCAGCAGGCAGCATTGAAAATGCTCAGGACATTGGGATGAGTGTGATGTGGGGAGGATCCTGTGTATGGGAGCATGCTTGCACGAAACTTCAAAAAAGGCCCTGCCACACACACACTTCTCTCTCCATAATCACTCGTGGACTGGCTGCGTGCAGTTGAACAGCGGGGTGGGCTGGGGTGCTGTGGGTGGACTCGCAAAGCCTGTCAATGAAGCTGAAAGACACCATTACACATTATTCAGTGAAAATGAATATATTTTCCGATTGTAAGGTGTCAAAATGTACTCACCCGTGCAACCAACCGATGAGAATTTCTTAACTTTTGAATGCCTTTGAATTCTAGCTGCTGCCCTGACATCCGCAGGAGGGGTGGAGACAGCCTGTGCAATGGTTGGCTCAGTTACTTCTGATGACTTTGGCATGGGTCCTCTGAAGATCCGAGGCCTTGTGGGCCCCAGCTTGCTTTGGCTGTCCTCCTGTGGGTCATCTGCTCCCTCTGCAGTGACAGAAGACAAGGTTTGGGGGTTACAGACAAAGGGGACTCGGAGAGAGTGGGCATCCTCTGAGATTCCTGAGTGGATAACCCAGGGGTGTCGAGCTGCTTCTCCGCCTCCCTTCGGGTGCCCGAGGGCCCCGGCCTAGCTTCTTAAGGGGAATGAGCACCTGGAGAGTTGTCAAGGTGCCCCGTTTCCCTCTCATGTTGCCACTGCAGGAACTCACCCATGGCAACCGCGATGGAGTGAAGATCTGCCGCATCTCCGTATTCTGCTGGACCAGGGTCTCCATGGCGGCCACCATCTTCCCCACAGGGAATTTCATATGCGCACATGTGGACACCATTTCATCAGAGAGCAGGCAGACTCACGTGCCACCCTGTTGATGACTTCCAACAGCCCTGCGTGATGCTCCTTGCCTCCTGCTGACTCTCCAGGGTGAGTTGGAAGGCCGAATCCAGAGGTTCATCATCTGAGTGAGGGGCCTAATGTGTGCCACTCCACCCCTGGTCTGGGACCTGTTCTATTGTGAGCCAGATTCTCCTGCATGGAAACAGATGGTGAGGGTGTGAGCAGGACACATGGTATTGCTTGGAATGTTTGTGTGGTGAGTGGATACATGGGCGGGATGAGATTGCAAGCTCGAGAGGATATGAGCCTGATGGAGATGTGAAGGAATGTGTGAAAATTGTGCTGTTGTCCCTTGAGGTGTGAGATCCCTGTAGATGTGTGATGGGTTTGAGAGTATGTGAGCTGAGAGTGAAGGGAAGTGCAACTTATCCTGGTGGAGCAGTGGAGACCATTCACCCGCTTGCGGCACTAGCTGGCTGTCCTCTTTTGCAGGGCATTGGCACTGCCCACTGCTGCCTCCCTCTCCCATGCTGGATTAGTGATCTTGCTTGCTGGTCTTCACCCAGAGTCGGGGTAGAGGACATCACGGCGGGACCCCACTATGTCCAAAAGGTGCTGGAGGGATGCATCATTCAACCAGGAGGGCTGCAGTGTTCTTACCTTTTGGGGCCATGTCATCTTTGCAGCAGTCGTGGTCTGGAAGCACTGAGAGGTGTGTGTGCGGTTGCACTTTAAATATGGATCCCAGTGTAATTCAGCGGCAAGGTGATGGCATGGTGGGCGAGGCACCCCACCCCACCCCCTGCCATCTAAACGCCGTGTTTCCCAGGAATGCATAATGAATGAGGTGGGGTTGGGACGACATGGCATGAAAAGCTGCCTTTTGCAGCCAACGGGTAAAACGTCCCATTTCCCGCCTGCTATCACACTTAGTGCCCATCTGGAAGGATTCTGCCCTATGAATCAGTAGGTAACAATTTTTTTGGGTACATTTTCCATCAGAAAAGCAACAGTAAAATTCTCCATTCTCCCATTAAATGGTGAGCTGTAGGCGTTCAGTTGTAAACTCAGTTCTCATATTGATTCTTTGAAGGATAATGGGTCATTTATTTGCTATGTAGTCAACGATCCCATCATTGATCAACATTTGGAAAACATTTCCAGGCCATCTGGTGGGAGAACACAATTTGTGCTAACTGTAAATAAAGTAGGAGCAATCTCCAAACAATTTTCCTCAAAATTGACTAATAATCAGACTGAATATCAGGAAAGTAAAGAATTAATGCTAGTTTTAAGTCATGAAGGATTATGGCAACACAACATTCCTTACCAGTGATAATAGTCAAGTCATCAAGACCACCGACCTTGTGACAGCTTGCTAAGTTGGAGATAAAGATGTCCTGTTTATCTGGGTTCGCAAGTAACCTATTTGTTAGCAAAGATCTGAGAGACCACGAAGTAAGTGAGTGACCTGATAAACCTAGATGTTAATACTTTGATCCATGTGGTCATCAGTGATTCCAACAGAGGTATGTAAGGTGAATGATATCAGAAGAGCTGAACTCTTCCAACAAGTGTCACTTAGATTGAGGTTACTTTTGGAAATTAAGGATATCAAAAATAGTGTTTTTGACACTAAAGCAGTATTAAGTCCTCAGTTCCTAGTTTAGTTCCAGCTCTTGTGGGAGTTCTTATAGTATTCTGAATTTAGAATGTTTTTGGTATAGTGTGAAGCATCTCTGATAGTGAGAAGCAAAGTTCATAAGTTAAGATTCTAATGCTAAATCAGCAAGATATGTGTGTCACATGTGTACAAGTATCCCTGCAATCAAGATAGGTAATATTTTGGTCATGTGCCTAGTTAGAGCAACCAGCATGAGAAATGAATTTACTCAGGCGCAGAAGATCCGGAAAGAATGGACAGTACTTCTACAGACAGGGCTGCAAAGGACTGACACCTCACAAGGCCACTACCATTCTTTTAGCTGAAGGGAAGGCAAACAATGTATCTCTGCCAATGCATAAAGTTGAAGTTATGAGTTTGGAAACATTGCTAACTACAAGCACATAAACTTTAATCTATTCAGTAGGCTATCTACCTAATGCTATTAACTTGTCAGCTATTTAAAGAGTCTAAGCCTAAATTAATCTGTCCAATTTGTATCAATTATACATTGCACAATGGCCTTTATTGAACATTAATAGTTTTGGAAAAGAGGTTACAATCCTGAAAGACATGATAATGTAGATGTAACTTGGAGCATTGTAGTGAACTGAAGGACTCGAGCACTAAATCTATTAAGTCTCAAATTATACTTAAATTACACTTTTCCTCCTGTAGTGGAGTGAATGTGTGGAATAGATATCTTTGCAACATCACCATGCCAATTTTTGCTGTTATCCCTGTGTTAGAATTTGACAGTTCTTGCTTTGCACCATAATGACCAATAAATGCATGTTTCCTGAATTGAAAAGTGGCTGTTTTACAATATACTGCATCAGAAGGTGTAATGCAGGGAAGAATTTCCTCTTTTTTTTAAACCAACATTTCCCCTAGTTTAATATCAATGGAAGCAATTTCAGAATCATAAAATTCAAGTGGCTTATTTTTATGGCCTTTTGTTTTCATTGTTTCAACCTTGATCTTGGTTAGGAGCATAAATTTACTGCTGGAAGATTTACAACAATAGATAAGAGTTTTATCATTAATTATGTAGACTTTCAGCAGTATTGTTACAAAATACAATCGATTTTATCTTGCAAAATCATTGTGTTCTTCAAATGACATTGCTTGTTTACAATGATGGAATCTTTTGAATACAGTGATATTAATGCTTATACAGTCAAGATGGGATGACTTTTTTCTACTTGGAATCATGGACCCCAAAATTTAACTCTGCGGTGCCCATAGTTTCAGCCCTATGGGTACCACATTGGTATCAAAATGGCATTTGCACTGTGTCTGGACACTTTCAGTACCTCCTGCACCAGTCACTGTGCAACTTTTTTTTGACAACAGCACTGCCATTTTTGACCTCATTATTCCGGCTAACAGCCTCACTTTTCACTCGCACAACTGATAATGCATTAAATAGCAGCAAAAACCTACTCCCCTAACTCCCTACCAGCACTATTTAAAGAGATCATTAGTCTGTTGTGATTGCTTTGCACCTTAGATGAGGTTGTCCATTGTCTGGACTTACAGATACTGTTGGAGGAAAGGCTGTTGGTAAACTTTACCTTTTATTGAACATTATACTAACTATGTACAAATCTTAGCACAAGGCTCTACATAGAGCTATCTCTTAGCGTATTCTATTGTCTTATATTACTGATGGTATAGACTATATATTTACATACTTAACATTGACCCTATATACTACATCTCCCCCCAAGTCTCTGACTCCATTACATACAATGTTTATATTATCCTACATTGCCCCCTGAAGCCTCTTCATTTCTGGTTCACAAAGATAAGCATTGTGGTGCTTTCACCCATCTCTCTGACTTTGTTCTCATCTCCCTCAGAGGTTGTATAGGATTCAAGTTCTCCATGTTCTCACTAGAGCTCTTAAGAGTAGTATGTGAATCATCAGAGACTACTGGTTCTCTGTTCAGGTTGTTTCCTGATCAAATGGGTAGTTAGTCCATTTTATTGATGGTGGTCTTCTTGTCGATATTGATGTACTTCTGTTTCTTCTCATTTATTCCACTTTCAGTCTCTACGATGTAAGATCAAGGACTTTCTGTTTTTTCCAGTACTCGATGTTCTCAATTCTGGTTGTGAATCCAAACTGATTCACCTGGTTGGAGTACTGGTAAATCGTGCACTCTATGGCGTTGATTGTAGTTTCTGGCTTGATTTACACAATATTCCTCCTTCTTCTCCATTACTCTCTCTCTATCTGCTGCTTTTAGACATGGCATAGGGTATGCGGAAAAACAGTAAGTTAAGTCATCCTCCCATCAGAGATTCTGGCAGAGCCAAACCGCTCTGAAGTTTTGTGGAATGGTAGCCCAACAGTGCTAAGTTGTTTTGGCCTTTTTCTTAAAGTTTTTACTGCTCTTACTCCTCTTTCAGCATCTCCATCAGCTTGTGGGTAGCTGGGTGAACTAATCCTGTGAACAAATCTATAGTCTTCTGCAAACTTCTTAAACTATTAATTTACAAACTGTGGGCTATTGGCTGAATTGACTAGATCTGGAATGCCACCTGTGGCAAAACTTTCTTTTAGTGATTTAATGACTGCTTCTGAGGTTGGACCATGGAGATGTTTAACTTTAATCCATCTGGAGTAATAGTCAACAGCTATGAGGAATATCTTCCCCTTGAGCTAGAAAAGGTCCATTCTGAGACATTCCCACGGCCTGGATGGAAATGAGGATACCTTCAGTGCTTCTCTTTGTTCTTGAAGACGGATTGCACAGGTGATGCAGCTTGAAATAATTTCCTCAAATGATTTTGTGATCGCGTGGACACCAAACTGACTTATGTGCTCTAGTGCAACATTTTCTAATGCTTAAGTGTCCATGGTGTATTCTCTGAAGAATCTTGAGTCTGAGGATCCTTGGTATGACCAACAATTTGTCCAGTTCCTTCGCTTACTGTTACTGGGAAATTGCCTGCCTGGTTTTCTCAAGGTTTTCCAATTCATCTACATTTTAGAGGAGTCGAAGACCTCTACAATCTTTTTGAATTAACAATGAGCATTCTTGGTTGTGGATCACATACAAGGTTTCTGTGACTTCTCTTCCTTTGTACTGCAGTTTAGCAGTCAATTATACCTTGACTTTCAGTTGAATGCCTCCTGGACCATGGAGTTGTATGGTCGATGGCTGGAGGAAGTCTTGCTTTAACCATTGTTCTGTGTCTGAAAGAATTGAACCTCCTGGTCCAGTGTCTAATTTGAAGTTTGTTTTATGTCTGTTGACCATAATGTCTGCACTCTAATAGTATAGCAGGCTATTCTAATAATAACTCTAATAATATAGCAGGCTATTGAGTTGGATGATCAGCCATGATCATGATGAATGGCAGAGCAGACTCCAAGGGCCGAATGGCCTACTCCTGCTCCTATTTTCTATGTTTCTATATTTCTATGTTCTAATAGTGCCCATTTGATCCTGTATTTCTTCCAATAACAGCACTTCATTGTCTTTTTCCTCCTTAACGTCTTGAATGCTAGACGATCTTAGCTGTTTTTCCTTTTTACTTTTTGTGTTAAGAGTTTTTTGCTGTGGCATACCACATGAAATATCTTCTCCTCTTACAGGAATGGCACTCCACAGTTTTGACTGGGCATTCTTTGCACCGATGCAACTTTTTCCCACCACAGCGAGAACGCTGAATAACGGTGGCTATACTGCTCCCTTGTCACTGTTTCCCTGTTTTGGATTAGGTGCCCTGCTACTTCTATGTCCTACAAACTGCATTGTAACAGTAATTTTTCTCCAAGATTTCTTTGTCGCCTTGAATAAAAATCTGATTTTGCTTTCTCACTTTTGCCTGCCTTGTTAACTGCACAGACTTCAAAAGGGTCAAACTTTCTCTCAACTGCAGTAAATCTGATAAATTCTCCTCTAAGACTCCTATAACAATGCAATCCTGAATTAATTCATCTTGCCAGGTTCTATATTCTCAATTCTCAGCTAGTCAGTATAAATTATTAATGAACGAATCGACGCTCTCTCCTGGCCTTTGGGTGCACCTACTGAACTTCACTCTCTCTATAATGGTGTTCCTTTGAAGACTAAAATAAATACTAAAGGTTTTCACGATCTCATCATATGTCACCATGTCTTCTTTTATGCACAGTCTGACTCCATTATGCCACCTGCACAATTGCCTATCGTATTAATTTAAATTCCTATCAATCCTTTCGTTTCCAATCTAACCTTTTTCATTGTTTTGTAGGAGGTAGCATTCAAAATAGATATTGTATATGAATAACAACAATTGCACTTATGTAGTGCCTTCAATAACAACAACCTCTATTTATCTAGCACCTTTAATATAATAACACACCTTAAGGCACTTCACAGTAGCATTATAAAGCAAAATTAGACACTGAACCACATAAGGTGATATAAGGGAAGATGGCCAAAAGCTTGGTCAAAGAGAGAGGTTTAAGGAACATTTTAAAGGAGGAAAGCGAAGTAGGTAGGGCACGGCCTTCAATTAAAATTGGGTCATCAAGAGGCCAGAATTAGATGAACGCAGGTATCTTGGAGGAAACTACAGCGATAGAGTCAGGTGAGGCCATAGATGGATTTGAAAACAAGGATAAGAATTTTAATATTAATGTTTTGGATAACCAAGAGTCAATGCTGGTCAGCAAGCACAGGGCTGAATGGTGAATGAAATTTGGTGCATTCCACGTTTCACCAAGTTTGTTTGTTGACTGCAGTTTCCAAAAGTTAGCTTATTTGCTTGGCTTTTGCCTTTTTTCTCTATATTGTTTTGATAGCTGAATAGTTCAATGCTTACACGGTTATTGACAATCCCAGCTGTTGAGTGATAAGGGTGACTGCAGGCATGTTTACTATATGTAGTTCTCTGCTAACTCAGGCCATTTCACAAAGGTAACCATTTTCTATTCCTCAGTTAAAGGTGGTGGCTCACAGGTAAACTTGCACTTTGCATAGATAGGTGTAATGGAATACAATTTAAAAAGAAAGAAGCGAGCACTGGAAACTGAAACCAAAAACAAAAATTGAATGTTGCAAGTCCTTTGGCATTCACTTGAATGTTTTTGGCTGGGATTTCCCATCAATCGTGTATATTTGTTTTTAATGGTACTGGGTCATGGCCTTTCAATAACCTTCCATAACCTGCACTTTCCTGATGCATTTGTGCCCAAAATATTTTATTATAAAAGTACTGTGCATTACAGACACTGGCATCCACCCAACCTGGTTCATCTGCATGATCTCAAGGAAGGGTTGAAATGCATTGGACATGCAGTCCATTCCCAAAGTGATGAGGCTGACAACATCTTGGCTGTAGTGCTCAAAACCTGTGTACTAAAACTGGTTGCTACCCTAGCCAAGATGTTCCCATATAGCTGTGATCTTCGCATTTACCTGACAATATGGGCAATTGTCCAGGTGGATTAAATCCAACCTAACAAATTGTTGCTATTTCAGCTTTCTACCAGTCTTCAGTAAAGTGATGAAAGGAATTATCAAGCACCACCTACTTACCAGTAATCTATTTTCTGATGTTCAGTTTGGATTCCACCAGAACCACAGACCCAGGCTAAACCAGAGCCTTGATCCAGGCATGGCTGCATGAACTGAATGTGGTAAGTATAGTTACCCTTTACAGCCAAGCGGTATTCCATCGTGTATGGCACTATAGATCTCTAGAAAAACAATCAACCAGGGTTAAATTGAAAACTCTCCAAATGCTGGAGTGATACCTAAAGCAAAGGAAGATGGTTGTGGCTGCCAGATGCCAATCACTGCAATCTCAAATCATCACTGCAGGAGTTCTTCAAGGAAGCATGCTTGATCCAACTATTTTCAAGCACTGACTCTCACTCCATCATAAGGTCAGAAGTGGTCGTGTTTGCTGACAATTTCAGTGTTAGGATCCATCAAAACTTCTCCAAAATAATTAAGTAGCAACTGGAAAATATCACCAACAAGATGAAATCCTTTCATCCCCCCTTCACCATTGTTGAGACCCCCGCCTTTTTCTCAGCCAGAAGAGCTTTTCATTTCTCCTTTCCTCTTCCAATGCTCTTCCAAACAGCCAGCCTCCAGAAATCATGGCCATCAGTGACTGTCTCCTAGGTGTCAGTGTCAATGTCCACCATCTTCTTATCTCACTTGCAGGTGTTCTTATAGCAGAGGTATGGATGCCCAGGAGGCTGTGACCCAGTAGCTAGTTCGCCATACAGAAAGTTTTAGGGTATGTGGCCGTCCAGAGCCATCCCTAGGGAATGGCGAATCAGGGCGACTACCTTGGGACCTGCACTTTGGCGGGAGCACAATCCTGTTTGGCCCCACTATCATACCACTATCAGAGGGTTCTGATGTTGCCCTGTCATAGCTGACCCATACCCATCACATTGTCATGGAAAGAGAACACATTAAGTAGCTCCAGTGGGCAGCTAATTTTCTCCAGCAGCTTAAATATACAGCCTTTTCTCACATGGTCAAATGCCTTGTCGAGATTGATGAAGGCAATATATATAGTGGTCCCCTTTCTTCATGGCATTTCTCTTGCAACTGCTGGACTGAGAAGATCATGTCAATTGTTGATCTAGTTCTGAAGCCACAGTGGGACTCGGGATAGATGTGTTCAGCCAGGATCTGCAGTCTGACAAGGGTAACAAGGATAAATACTTTTCCCATGATAGACGGGTGGGAGCTGCCTTGATAGTTGTAGCAGTCACTATGGTCACCCTTGTTCTTATACACAGTCACAATCTTTGAATCACACATATCCTAGGACAGAGAAGTTTGTGCAGATGCTGCAGGAGTGCTGACTTTCTATGCTTGATGAGTTCAGACAGTATAGCATCAGCACCTGGAAATTTGTATATGGCAAGTGAGTCAATCGTTTTGCTAAAATCTTTTTTACTGTTGGTTCGATTTCCAACTCTGTCATGACAGGCAGGCTTTCTATGTTATCTAGAGCTTCCTCGGTGACAATGTTTGCTCCAGAGCACAACTCAAGGTAGTGTTCAAACCATTTCTCCAACTCTTAATTGCAGTCGGTGGTGACTTCCTTTGCTTGTGTTTTCAACTGAGTCATTTTCTTTGCTGATGGACCTGTTGCCTTTTTGATCTTGTCGTATGTGCCCCTGACATTCGCTTTGTCAAAGGGCATCTGGATATTATGGTAAAGTTGTAACCCGTAGTCACTGTGCACTGCCTAGCAGTCTGTTGGACTTTACTTTGAGTAACTCTTAGTGCATTCAAGGTTTTCTCACTCGGATCTCTCTAGTAATTAATGAGACCGGAACTGTTGGTTTTTATCTGAGTTGGTGATATGGCTTACGTTGATATGTGGACAGCATTCCTGCTTTGAATGAAAACACTTCAAGGGTTCCATTCTCACCCTGGTGCACACCAGAAAATGATCTCTATCACAGTCAGCATGTGGTAGCTGCATGTTTTGAGAATGCTGTTCAGATGGTCAGATCCAGCTGCTGCCAATGTTCTGAGCTTGGATGTGTCCAGTAAAACTTGAGGCAATGTTTGCTCGAAACAAAGGTGTTATCCAAAGCTTATGGCAGCAACAAAGCCCAAGTAGCCTTTTCTTGTTCTCATGTATCTCTCCCAGGCCATGATGTCTGAGACAGGAGGGCCAGGCCTCATGGTCTGCACCCATTCTCACTTTGAATTCTCCCAGTATGGTAAAGATGTTCTAACTTAATGATTCTGCTGATAGCAGTGTCAAGCTCCTCATAGAAGTGTTTTTTTGCCTCTGGAGTGGAGCATGATGTTGGAGCACAGCTACTCATGAGGTTAGCTGCCCCTGTTTGAGTTGAGAGGCAGATGAAGAGAACACATTTTGAAGCATTTGTGGAGAGTTCTACCTTTGAGTGTAGCAAGTTCCTTACAGCAAAGCCTACACCTTGCTCTGAACTCTGAACTCCCCCTTACAATAAACATGTAATGTTTTTCTTTCAGTGATTCACTCTCATTGAGCCTAGTCTCTTCTCGAGAAGCTATGTTGATGTTCAGTCTATCAAGTTCCATGTTGATCACAGCTGTTTGTGCACAATACAGACCAGCTGAAAGTCATCTGTCAGTCCAGTGCACACGGTCCCAACTTTCCAGCTTGAAGAGTTGGCATCTTCTTTCCTTTTGTCTGTTACATTTGTTTGTCTGGTGGGATGGATCCTGTCTACTTGTTGAGCAGGGACTCTAAGCTCCAAGTATACATTGAAGCAGATGGACCGTGGTGGGTCAGCCTCTTACTATTTGGGGGCCGCCCCGCTTGAGGTGGGCGATGGCTGACCAGTGAGACATGATGGTCCCTCCCACTGTCGCGGAGAGCCCACAATATCCGTTCTCTCTGCCAATCGAGTTGGGCTAATCACTTATAACTGTTGTCTCCTGTGTAGTGTTAATGCTTTGCAGCAGACTTGGAGTGTCCTCTGCAGGGTTCAAGCCTGGGAAAAATTTATGGAGACCCTGGGCTGTCCAAACAATAGGGTCCTCCCTCGACCTCCCCGGTTAGGTCCAAAGGAATGCAAAGCAGTGTTTTGCACTGGCTTGCTTGCAGGAGTTGCCAGAAAAATGGCATATTTAAATATCAGTCTGCCTTTTGGGCTCCACTCCAAACTTTTTGTCGGAGTTTACTCCCTTAGCTTCAATTCTACAAAGCATAGGAGCTATTTGTCCATAGCTGGGAGTTTGGTTCATGATTGCCTTGGTGCGTCCACGTGCCAGTGGGCCTGCACACTGCATGCGGCGGGGGGAACCCTCCTCTAAATTCCTCTGAAGCTTTAACTTGGGGCTGTGAGGGATGCATTTCCAAGGAGGCACAGCTGAGGACTTGCCACTGCTAATTCTTCACAATGCTTCCAGCCAGCGGTGTAGGCTGAAAATGAGAAGCAGACTAGCAGCGAGGTGGTAAGCATGGTAACTCTCTTCACCCACATACTAGATGCATCACATTGACCTGTTGGACACACATGATCTTATATCTGGCATGCCTGTTTGTAAGCTCATTCTCAGCTTCAGGGTTAAATATGACTGTGCATGTTTTAAAATTTTCTAAGTCTCTTTCCATTCTTATTTTTTTTTACCAAGTACATTGTGAGTAATGATGGGCAGGACAAAATCCACTGGTCCATCTAACCTCTGCCACACAAATGTAGTCCTGCTCTCCAACTTTTTAAAAAAAACCATAATCTACTGGGAGAGGCAAAAACCAGGCCGACTACTCCACTAGTTTTTGTGCCTTTTCCTGAAGAGTGTACATACATTTAATATTCATCTGACTCGGCACTATACTTCTCTACATTACGCATTATTTGCCAGTTAGAATTCCAGTCTGTAGCAGTTAAGCATTTTATATAGTCCTGGTTCTCACACACATCTTTTTGTCACCTGCAAACTTACAGATCATTCCCCCTACACCTACATCTCGATCATAAATAAAAATAGTAAATAGCAATGATCCTAATGCCTATCCTTGTGGGACACCACTGTACACTTTTTTTCAAGTAGCAGATCCAAATCTCTGTACTCCCACTTACAATGGGCTTTCAGCCAGGTCTCAATCCAGTGCAGTGGATCACCACTCATACATGAGGCTTCATATTTGGAAAGAAGCCTCATGTGTGCTACCTTATCAAAAGTATTTTGGGACTCCAAAGAAGACAATTGCAACAGCTCTATTACTTGAAATCCTTTCACTGAAGCCATGGCGGTGTAAATGTAGAATTTGTATGGCCAATAACTATCTGATGAGTGAAGTGAGAATATGAGGTGTAAGGAATTGCTAGTGATAACTGTAGAAAAACTATCAGTTCTGAAAGAATAAACAGATTTGAAATTTGTTTCATCATTAATTTCCTTGCTTAATGTGCAGAATTTTGACATGATCTATAGGAAGGTCTGTTTGCATGGGATAGGGAGTCCGTTTATGAGGAATTATCAATTTAAATTCCTCACCGGGAATGAGAAGAGTGATTAGAAGAAATTTCTCTATGTAGCGTTATTGGAGCTTTGGGATGCTTTGCCATAGAGAATGATTGAGGGAAAAATAACTTTGTGTTGAGGGAAAATTTTGAAACTGCTGAAAAAACAGGACTGTGGGGAGAGATCAGGACAGTAAGATTAATTTTGGATTGCTTTAGCAAACAGCCAACACAGGCATAATGGCCTCTTTCTGTGCTGTAAGCATCTGTGGTTCTTCACACAAACTCAATAGGCTTGTTAATTTGAAATGTCCAAAAAAATCCTTGGTGCAGTTAATAATGTCAAAACTTCAAAGTGTATGAGATGGTTTCTCTTTGACCATTTGTTGCCATGTTGAAATTGTCGAAAGACCACAAGTGGAAACCCTTTCATGTTATCTGTTTCATCAATTTCAGTAAAGAGTGAGCTAGTTGCTAATTGCTGATGCAGAAGTCAAACTTCAAACTTTTTGGTGTAGAATTGCAATCTACCAGAGTCTTCTTGTATTATATCTTGAATTACAGAGTAATTCACAGATATTGATAAACAGGAACTATCCTGAATTACTTTACGCATGTTCTGAGCTGTGGTGCATAATGAGTTGAAATGAATAAAAATGCAGGTTCACATTACTGTACCCACAGTTGGTAGATGTTGGAAATGTTGGGTGGATTATATTTCAAATACAAGAGCTATTCAAACCTGATTTTTCCAACTATTTGATTTTTCGTTAGCATTCAATTATGAATTGTAACCTATCGAACATATTGAAGTAATTTTTTTTAAGTTACTTGATTTGTTCTGAATCCCTATTCTCTCCTCTCCCTCTTAGCGAAGCTAATTAAAGGTGGTGTTTGGAGGAACCTTTGTAAAACGTAAACAAATTTTATTAGTCCCGTTAAGCCCAAACCCCTTAAGAGGGTGTAAAATCTCAGTTTCTTTAGAGACAGCGAAAAATGAAAAACAAAATCTCCTGAGACCCTGCACTAAAACATACTTCAATATAAAATTTTCCCTAGATAGCTGAAGAAAATCATTCATTTGCTGCTGGATAATATTTGGTGGATGAGTAATTTCCCCTTTGTACTTTCTCTTCATCTTGGCATCATCAAGTATCATTACCATTAGAGGATGTTGTAGATACTTGCTAATAAATAACAGGATTCTTTAAATTACATCCATTGAAATTAAATTAGGAAAGTTAATGCAGATGAGAGTTTTTACTTCTGTGCTGCTAATAATCTGACTCCATTACTGAAGGACTAAAGAAGTTGTTTGTCTCCTGATGGGATTTCTCAGAGAAGTGAACATTTGAAAATAATGTGGACTTATTGCAGTTTATACTATGTGTGTTTATACAAGCTGATATATTGTATTACTTTACTACCCTTTTTTGCCTGCACTGATTTTAATAATGATCATAAATCATACGTAATCTTTTGTTATCCTTTGGCTACTTTTCTCATAACACGCCATTCACATGCCTTGATAAGGCAAAGTAATACAATGGCCTACAATTTGCTGGAGTTGCAGCATCTTGCAGTGAACAGCACATGTTGGATTTTTTTCCCCTCAGCCTTCAACTCCAATTAATTTTGTGCCGCAAATTTCTGCAAATATACTTGATAACAACATGACGAGGTCATACGAACCTATGAAATAGGAGCAGGGGTCAATGGGACATCTATGACCTTGATGAATGAAGGGACCAAAGAGTCCATCTCCTGATCCAATGAAATTGAAGGATAGAGAAAGAAGCAGCAAATGACAAAGAATGGGGTGAATTAGAGTCAAACGGGGTACAGAAAGAGAAATCAAGAGATGGAAAGAAAGACTGGATGAAGAGAAAAATAAAGGAAAAGTCAGATTAAAAAAAAAGTATCTAGGAACAAATTATTGTCTGCAGGAGTGATACTTCACAGTTTCATATGTTTATTTTCTGAGCCTTGAGGGTTGAGCGGAGTTTTAGGAATATAAAGGATCTCTTGAACTACCTGCTCTAACTTTCTGCATCAATATTAATTTGTATTTTCAGTCACTAATCCAGCAATTTCTCAAAACTTAAGGCTTTTATCAAAGCTTATTAAGGTTAAGTTTATTACCAAATAAAATTCAACGCTAAACCACATAAGGTGATATTAAGGAAGAGGACCAAAATCTTGCTCATGACATGCACTGTGACTGGTGTTGTGCAAGTTGTCCAGTAATTTGTGCAAGTTCACATCTCCTGGCTTATCTCTGCCTTGCCACAATTTGCTGGATTTTTTATGCACTCATAATGACATGCACGTTTAACTCACGTCATTTTGCCCTCAAATTCTGGCTCATTTTATGAATTTTGCAGTTGCTCTAAGATTTTACTCATTTGAAATACTGTCAGCACATTTTAATTGTGGAAGATTTTTCAAATCCCTTCATGGTGTTGGTCCTTCCAGCACTGTATTCTCCTCCAGTCCTAAAGCCCTCTGAGATATCTGCACTCCTCTGATTCTGGCCTTTTGCTCATTCCTGATTGCAATCACGACACTGTTGCCCACCATGCCACCAGTTACCTAGGCACTCAACTCTGGAACTCCCTCCCCCAACCCCTGCCTCTCTATCTTGCTTTTCTCTTTAAAACTCTCCTTAAAGCCTACCTCTTTCAGCAAGATTTTGGTCCTCTTCCCTAATATCACCTTATGTGGCTTAGTGTTGAATTTTATTTGATAATACACTTGTGAAGTGCTTTGGGACATTTTACTCCATTAGAGCATTATATAAATACTTGTTGTTAAGTAGAGGTAGCATTTGAAACTTAACAGACTTTTGAATCCTGTAAGAAATGAGATGTATAAAAGAAAAGTTATTAATTCAACTTGTTAAGCAAATATATGCATGTTAGATTTAACCAATTTTTGTGCTACAAATATTTGAACCCATTGATATTTCAATATTTGACATGGCAGGATGTTTGACAAGGAGCACATTTTTAATGGTTTTATATTTTGTGACCAGGGTGTAGCAATTATAAATGAGGATTATTTCAGGAATGCAGATATCACAATAATGTTATAATAGTGGTTTGTGGGAACTTATAAATGCTTGAATCTGTAGATAAATGCAGAGATCAATACCAAACAAGCTTAAAATTAATGCATATAATAAAGTTAGGTTCAACAATACTAAAGATCATCAGGAGGAATATGGGAAGAATTGTATGGTGGTGGAAGGGAGATTGGAAGGGCTAAAACAAGACTTCCAGATAATATAAAGGTAAGGGTAGCCCTTTTAATACATATAAAAGTTAAAGGATTGTAGAGGGTAGAACTGATTGTGGAGGATATTGGTTTGGCAGAATGCCTCAACTTTTGCTACATATGGGAATAAAATCATATGAAAGCAAGAAATTGGTGTATTGGGGAGAATATGAAACAATTGGTTGAGCCAACTACTGGAAAGGCAATTCTTCTGAAAGAAATGCAAAATTATTAAATTACCAGAACCTACTGCCATTCACCCCAGGATGTTGAAATAAGTGACAGAGAAGATGGCAGAGGTCCTGGGCCACTATTATATTGATTTTCCTTAAATGTGTCTTAGGACTGGAGAGGTGGACATACTGAGTAGCCACAGAGCTGTTCATCTAGCATCAGTTGAGGGAAAACTCTTAAAATTCATGATTTGAGGTAAAATTAGCCAGCATTTAGAAATTATCCAAGAATGGCCTTTACAAATTTGTCACAGGCAAGTCATGTTTGGCAAACTGAAGAGTTTTATTTTAAGACCTAATTGATTAAATAAGTAAAAGAAATGCAGTGGAATTAGGGTGTCTGGATTTTCAAATGGTGTTTTACAGTGTCTCAAGAGGCTTTTCGAAAGGCTCAGGCTAATGAGCTAATTTTTAAAAATGTAACCTGTATGATGTAAACAGATTGAGTTCATATGGGTTGCATCCTGTTTTACAACCTGCCTGATTTTCCCTCTTGTCCTTTATGGAAAATAAAATTGTGTGGGATGTAATGAGCATCTGACCCAAATGCTGCCTATGTGGTTAATATCCACCCTATGGTATCAAAGGAAATGCAGTAGTAAGGACAGAAAGTTGGATTGACAGTCATCAAACTGATTTTGGGTAAATGGATGTTGCTTGGTCTGATTTGTTGGGACTTGTGAATATCAGGCCAGTGTTTGGATTTTTGTTCTCTATGGAGAGATGATCTTAACTTGGGGATGGGAGGTCAATAATTTGCTGATAACCCAAAGGTAAGGATTTAACAAATAATAAGAGGACTTCAAAATATGCCAGGAAGACAATAGTTTATCAGAAAGGATAGACAAGTGATGCACAGATTTTTTTATTCATTTAGGGGATGTGGGCATAGCTAGCAAGACTAACATTTATTGCCCATCCCTAATTGCCCTTAAGAAGGTGGTGGTGAGCCACCTTTTTGAACAGCTGCACTCTGTGTAATGGAGATACTATTACCATGCTGTTACAGAGGGAGCTCCAGGTTTTGACCAAATCATAATGGAGAATGAAGTATATTTCCAAGTCAGGATAGTATGTAACTTGGAGGGGAATTTGCAGATGGTGGTATTCCTATGCTTCTGTTGCCTTGTCCTTCTAGGTGATAAAGGCTGTGGATTTGGAAGGTGATGTTGAAGAAACCTTGGCGAGTTGCTGCAGTACATCCTGTAGATGGTACAGCTGCAGCCACAGTGCACCAGTGTTGGAGAGAATGAAAGTTTAAGATGATGGATTGAGTGTCAGTCAAGCAGGTTGCTTTGTCCTGGAAGCTGTCAAGCACTTGATTGTTGTTTAAGCTACAGTGTTGACTTGTGCCTTGTAGATTGTGGAAAAGATTTAGGAGTGGGGAGGGGAGTTGCTTGCTACAGATTATCTCTGACCTGCTTTTGAAGCCACACTGTTTTTATGGCTAGTTCAGTAAAGTCTCTGTCTCCTTGGAAGTTGACCATGAGGAATTCAGTGATGGTAATTTCATGATATGTCAAGGATGTGATTAGATTCTCTCTTGTTGGAGATGGCCATTTCCTGATACTTGTGTGGCACAAATGCTACTTGGCACCGTCAGCCCAAGTCTGAATATTGTTCATGTCTTTTTGCATGGGGGCACAGACTGCTTCAGTATTTAAGGAGTTGCAAATGGAATTAAAGACTGTGCAATCATCACTGTTGGAATGATGGTCATTGATGAAGCAGCTGAAGATGGTTTGGCCCAGGTCAAGGCACTACCCTGAGGAATTCCTGTAGCATTGTCCTGGGACTGAGATGATTGATCTCCAACAATCACAACCATCTCCCTTTGTGCTAGATATGACTCCTACCAGTGAAGAGTTTTCTCCCTAATTCCCATTGGCTTAAATTTTGCTAGGGCTTCTTCTTGAATCCACACTCTATCAAATGTTGCCTTGATGTCAAGCACAGTCACTCTCCCAAACTTTTTGGAATTAAGCTCTTTTGTCCATATTTGGAAGAAGGTGGTAATAAGGCCTGGAGCAGGACCCAAACTGAGCATTGGTGAGAAGGTTATCAGTAAGTAAGTGCTGCTTGATAGCTCTTCAACAACCCCTTCCATCACTTTGCTGATGGTCAAGAATAAACTAATGGGTTGGTAATTGGCTGGATTGAATTTGTCCTGCTTATTGTAGAATTGACACACCTGGGCAATTTTCCACATTGTTGGGTAGATGCCAGTATTCTAATGGTACTGAAACAGATTGGCTGGAGGATTTTCTATTTCTGGAGCGCTGGTCTTCAGCACTGTAGCCATGATTTTGTCAGGCCCCATAGCTTTTGCTATATCTAGCATGCTCAGTTGTTTCTTGACATGAAATGAATCAAATTGGCTGAAGACTGGCTTCTCTGATAGTAAGGACTTTCAGTGGATGAATCATCCACTTGGCCTTTCTGGCTGAAGATGGTTGCAAACACTTCAGCCTTGACATTTGCACTGAGGTGTTGACTTCATGGAATCTACTCCTCTCATTAGTTTTCTAATTGTCTTTCTTTTAGCCACCATTCATGACTTGATGTGGCAGGACTGCAGAACTTTGATCTGATACATTAGTTGTGTTCTTGGTTCTATCTGTAGCATCCTGCTTCTGCTGTTTAGCATGCATGTTGTTCTTCATCAGGTTGTCACTTCATTTTTAGCTACACTTAGTGCTGCTCCTGGCATGCTCACTCTTTTTGAACTGGGGTCAATCCCCTGGCTCACTGGGCCATGAGGTTACAAATTGTGGGTGAATACAATTCTGCTGTTATTGATGACCCATAGAGTCTCATGGACATGTAGTTTTGTGCTGCTAGACCTGTTCTGAATCTACTCCATTTAGTATGGAGGTAGTGCCACACTACTTGATGGAGGGTGTCATTAGTGTAAACACAGGACTTTGTCTTCACAAGAACTTCAGGATGATTAGTCCTACCAATACTGGCAAGAACAGAGCATCAAATACAGGTAATTCAGTGAGAATAGGTCAAGTAGGCTTTTCTCTCATCTTCTGTCACTTGCTGCTGCAAGCCTAGCCTGGTAATTCAAGTCCTCCAGGACTTGGTTATCTCGACCATTACTGGTTCTGCTGAGCCAATCTTGGTGATGGACATTGAAGTTTTTCAAAGTACATTCTCTGCCTTTGCTATCCTCAGTACTTCTTCATGTGATATTCAATATGTAGGAGTACTGATTTATCAGGTGAGGGAGGGTGATAGATGGTAATCCGCAGGACGTCTCCTTACCCATGTCTGATCTGATGCCATGAAACTTCATGGATTCCAGAGTCAATGTTGAAGACTTCCAGGGTCATTCACTCCTGAATGTTTGCCACTATGCCAGGTTCTGCCTTGAGGGGGGATTATAGAGAAGTTTGGGACATTGACCGAAAGGTGTGATTCTATATGTATGTCAGACTGTTGCTCGACTAATCTTTAGGCCAGCTGTCTCAATTTTTGGGAAGGTAGTGGCATGGTGGTA
The DNA here is from genome assembly GCF_017639515.1 of Carcharodon carcharias. NCBI lineage: Eukaryota > Metazoa > Chordata > Chondrichthyes > Lamniformes > Lamnidae > Carcharodon > Carcharodon carcharias. Next base: position 165,415,860 of record NC_054473.1, on the reverse strand, counting down.
ATGTCACTGGACTAGTAATCCAGAGACCTTGGGGGCTTGGGTTCAAATCCCACCATGGGATCTGGAATATAAAGCTAGTCTTGGTGACCATGACAGCTATCATCAATTGTTGTAAAAACCCATCTGGTTCACTGACGTCCTTTAGGGAAGTCAATTTGTCATCCTTACCCAGTTTGGCCTAAATGTGACTCAAGATTCACAGCAATGTGGTTTACTCTTAATTTACTTCTGAAATGGCCTAGCAAACTACGCCTTTCAAGGGCAATTAGGAATGGGCAAAGAATGCTAGCCTTGTGAGTGATGTCCACATGATTGAATAAAATTTTTTTGGCACAAGTCCCTAGATAAGAAGGATTTTATAGCATCAGTTGTGTTGTCTGTGCCATACCATGTCCAAATCCAGTAACAAGTTCAATGCCAGATAACCTGTCTGATTTCCTTTTTATGAGACCTTGGTCCAGGTTTTCACGGGGACAGAAGGGGTCCTCAACTTCGCCAGACTGGTGCCAGAGCCCTGAGTCCAGAAGACTTGCCTCTGAACCCAACTCTTCCTATTTTCACAAGGTTGGGGCTTTTGGGGATTGGCAGCAGGATGTATTTTGCAAATCAATGGCACATTTGCACTTGTAAAAGTGAAGCTGCCTTCAAACGGATCTAATTTTCATTAGTGGAATGTCCCAGAAGTGACCTGTGGACTTAACACACATGATCAAAAAAGTCTAAAGCTGCTGGAGTTATCTGGAGAGGTGGAGTACCCTTTTGGAGGGGTTCAGTTACCCCTTTGGGAGAGTTGAAGTGCCCTTTGGGAGAGGTCATCTGTCCTTTGGCATTGTTAAAAGTAAACATGTACATAAAATGTGCACAAAAATGGGCTCAGTGAAACTGACAAGCTGTCAAGGCATTTAAAGCCACAAGCTATTTAATTTTTTGAAAACAAAACACCCTGGCATTGAAAAAAGAATCAATGCTTGCAATTTCACAAGCTGCCTAAGCCTGGGGTTATCATTATAGGATTAGTGCTGCATGACTGATTCCACAACCTATAATTGACACAGTGGGGAGGTTTGTAAGTTCACATTTTGATTGACAGATCCAAGTCTTTGACGTGAGGCTATGAATACAAATGTGTGTTTCATAATAGATTAAGTACATGAATGAAAAGTTTATTTTTATAAAGGATTAAGTATTTGAAGGAATTTAAATAAATTGAATGGATTTTCAATCAATGCGGGTGTCTTTTTAAAAAATAAGCAGTCTGCAATTGACATTTAGAACTTTGGATGGAATGTTATTGGCCCGTTGTGGGGGCAGGGCTGTAAAATGCGACAAGCCATTCAAATGTCCACTGATTTCAGCGGGACTGTAAGATTCCTCTGGCATAGAATTTCGCCCTTTATCTTATTCCAGCTCAGAATGGCTTCTGAGGACTCCCCATGATTGATACTGGGTGATTTGGGTTGGAGGGCATAAGGGCAAATGGTGGTGTGTTGCTGGGCATGGGTTGACTTGAGTGGCTATAAAAGGCCTTGGGGAGGGGGATTGAGGAGAATTGAATGGCATGAGGGGGTATGAGGTGCCTTGGAGGATGGGTGGGGGGCATGAGGTGCCATGTGTTGGCATTGATGGCGCATGGGGAGGATGTGGGGGGGGAGGGTGAAGGAGTGTGAAACATGAGGGGTAGAGGGCTGTTTTTGGTTCTTTGAGACAGGCCTTTTAACCAACCTGCCTTGGCAGCCGACAGCCTCTGAACACTTTCCAGAGTCAGTGGGCCCAAGTCCTGTTAACACCTGTCCCTCCTCACCCCCGAAATGAAAGTCTGAACGTTCAGGGCACTTTCTCCCGAGTCAAGTTTGTGGAGTTAGGAATTTTGCTGACTCTGTGCTCCCGACTCAGGAGCGAAAATTTGGCCTTTTGTCACAATGCTAGACCATTTCAGAGTTAAGAGCCAAGAACATTGTTGTGGACCTGGATTTACGTATAGGCTAGACTGGATAAGGATTGATGATTTCCTTCCCTTAAGGACATTAGTGAGCCAGATGGGTTTTCACAACAATCCAGTAGTTTCATGGTCATTATTAATGTTAGCTTTTTATTCCAAATTTGTTTAATTAGCTGAATTTAAATTCCCCAGCTAACATGGTGGGATTTGAACTCATGTCTCTGGTCATTAGTCCAGCCTGTGGATTAGTAGTCCAGTGGTAATACAGGATGCACAATGAATGGAAATACAGAATCGCAGGATGGTGAGGTTATGAATCAACAGAGACCTATTTTGTTTCATAGTTTTTTTGTTCCATTACTGTTAAACTTTGGTGTTCGAAATAAACCAATTTACACAGTGGAGTTTTTATTTACATTTGAATCATCAATCACCTAAATTCCTGTTTTCAGCTGAAGAAACTCTTAAACTATGGTGAGAAAAAATACAGATTCTGTTTTATATTAATACGGTTAGAGGGCATTCAGATACACTAGTTTCATTAAAAACATTGAGGTGAAAAAAACTGCTGGTTTTACTTTTATTGACTTTTTGTAATTATGATGAACGTGACCAAAGTTTTCACCTTGGAATGCTATATTCATTTTAACTGTTCTTTGTAGGTTACTTGTCATGCCATTAAAAGCAAGTCGGCATGCCTATATTTTGATGACCTGCGCCAACAACATTAGAAATGGATTTGTTTTTTTTTCAAATCTGGGGAATGCGAAGGGTGATATTAAAATTAAATTCATTACAACCTCGGTGCACAAAGCCTAGACTATATGAAACATATGTAGAAATCTTGTTTAGCTTAATTTAAAATTCATCCCATGTAGACAACCCAAAAGGGGTAATGCAGTTTTAATTCAATTGCTTTTCTTCGTTTACTTGAATTGATGTCACCCCTGCAGTGTTAATTTCTATGGAGCTTCATCACACAGACAGAAGGAATACGGGTAAAATCAGAAGCTGGGACACAATTTCGGAGCGTAAGAGACTTGTATCTAAGTCATTCTGTGGCTTGAATTTGTGAATTGTTTTTCTCAGCGCTACCAATAATGCATTACAATTCTGAAACAAATTTCTGGAGCATAATGGTGATATTTTAAAAAAGGAACATTGTGCAGCCTTTGCAAATGGTTAACCACATAAATCAGCATAAGTTGTTTAGATGTCCATGCAATTGCCCATCAATAAACATTATAGAGCACCAAACCGATAAATCTTCCATATAAAATAAGCACTAGGGTTGTTATGGGTAGTGTTGAATATGAAAGTGTATTTAAGGAAACACATTGGAAGAGATACTATTGTTGTTTATGGCTTTCTTAGCTGAAACGTTTCTCTTTAATTTTTTTGTTGTTTAGTTTTCCTCCTATTAAGTTGTATCACAACAGCTTTAGCTCAGTGGTAGCACCTTCTCTTCAGCCAGATGATCGTTATTTCCAAGCCCACTGTAAAGACATGAGCACATAATTCAGGCTGGCACTGAGTGCAGTACTGAGAGAACATTTGGATCATTATCTCACTGCTGTTGGTGCACAGAGTGCTTCATTTGATTTAAAGTGGGTTGGGACATCGTGAGATTGTGAAAGGCGCTATATAAATGCAAACCTTGCATTCTTTGGCCATGCAATTATTAACACAAGAAAGCAGGTACATGAATCACAGCGCATGGTTCAACCAAGTCCGTCGCTTTCAACATAGGCAGCTTACAAACTTCATACTGCCTACTAATTGAAATTAGCTGCCTGAGCAAGGGCAAAAAATCGTGAGAGGCTTGCACAATTTAAACTAGCCGGTACTACATAAAGCCAGCCTACACTTCTTAAATAGAAGGTGAGTTTTGGCTGGAGCGGGTGTTGGGAGTAATTCTAAAAGCGATTTTGACATGGGAAAGACACAAGCATGGGACAACATGGCAGAGAATTTCAGAACTGCACTGCAGGCCTTGGTGCAGGAGCTGGCAAGGAAGAAAGATGTCATTTTTCACAAACAGCCAAACAAACTTTGCAAAGACAGTGGGACTAGATTGGCATGGTATGCACTGCCAGCAGTTTAGCCCTGAGGACCTGGATGGATTGATCCGAGAAATTCATTACCCTCACTTGAGCAGTCAAGGTCAGTGAATTGATCTTCAAGTATCATATCCCACCAAATGCACCACTTGCTTCAAACACTGCTTAATATGCCACAGTCCCATCCCACTCCTACCAACAATCTCTATCAATTATAACTCCTACCTAACGTTCACCTCACCTTCACACACTTATCACTGCTGCACACCTCACACTCACATCTCACAGCTTGCACACACTGCCAGCTATTCAGCCATGACTACTACATACACAAACACATTGCATCCATTCACTGAAAACAGTTCCCTCTTTCTTGAAGGGAATGTTGACGCAGCAGCTTGCCAGCAGGAGACAGGCACAACTGCATGTCCTTGTCCCCAACAGTGGCCACCAATATTCAAAAAGCCATAGCTGAGGCCATGGGAAGTGGTGAGTTTTTTTTATTCATTCATGGATTTATTCATTCAAGGGCTTCACTAGCTGGGCCAGCATATATTGCCCATCCCTAGTTACCCTTGAGGAGGTGGTGGTGAGCTGCCGCCTTGAACCGCTGCAGTCCATGTGGTGTAGGCACACCCACAGTGCTGTTAAGAAGGGAGTCCCAGGATTTTGACCCAGTGACAGTGAAGGAAAAGTGATACATTTCCAAGTCAGGATGGTGAGTGGCTTGGAGGGGAACTTCCAGGTGATGGTGTTCCTATCTATCTGTTGCCCTTGTCCTTCTAGATGGTAGTGATCGTGGGTTTGGAAGGTGCTGTCGAAGGGGCTTTGGTGAATTCCTTCAGTGCATTTTGTAGATGGTGCACACTTCTGCTACTGTGCGTTGATGGTGGAGGTAGTGAATGTTTGTGGATGTGGTGCCAATCAAACGGGCTGCTTTGTCCAGGACTGTGTCAAGCTTCTTGAGTGTTGTGGGAGCTGCACTCATCCTGGCAAGTGGTGAGTATTCCATCACACACCTGACTTGTGCCTTGTAGATGGTGGATAAGCTTTGGGGAGTCAGGAGGTGAGTTACTCGTCGCAGGATTTCTAGCCTCTGACCTGCTCTTGTAGCCACAGAATTCGAGTGGCCTATGCATTTTGGGGGAAAAAAATCTATATTCTATTTTGAGGGGATGGTCCTTTTAAGAGCAACTTTTCTCTAGGATTTCATTTCTAGTAAAGCAACTTGCTTACTATGAAATCATCATGTGACCAAGTTTCCATGAAGCTAAACAATAGAGTAGCAAAGTGTCTACAAGAAGTTAATTATAGGTATGAGTATAATGTGGGTATGACTCTGGTCACAAGCAGGATTTTCACATTTTAGCATATTCTGGCTGCAGAGCAAGGAACACCTCTTTCCAGTTCATCTGAAATTCAGTGTGCTGGCTAACAGAGTTTCAACCTCTTGTTAACTGAAGAAAGTCTAACAGTGAGTTAGACTCCTGTGATAGCCAAACTGAGGAGAGAGAGAGAGAGAGAGTGGGAGATTTAGATGCAAGACTCCAGAGTTAAAGAACACTAGAACCAAGAGAGTTCTGACCTGAGTGCTTTGTGTATGACAATAGTGATGCATATGTTTAACAAGGAGTCTACAGCTGTGGGATGGTTGGAAGAGATTTGAAGGGACAACATGCCGGAAGCAAGTGGAAGGCCCAAGAATTCTCAGCCCTTATGCAAATCTTTGAAACAGTACACAGACCAAATGGTTCCAATTTCTGATATGTATCTGGCTTGAGTTATTGGTTGATGTAAGGAAAATTGATTTAAGGAGTTCAGTTTGAAATATATAAGCATCTGTGGTTTTTGGGCTTTTAATGTCTTTAACATAACTGACTGTTTAAGATACAGTATAGTTATTAGTATTCATTCTCTTTGATTTTTGTGCACTAATTCTTTTTGACCTTAATTGTGAACCATGTGGCTTCATTCTCTTAGTAAATACCTGGGTTTAGGGATATTTAAAAAAAAAGCATATTATTGGTTTCTACCAAGATAATAGCACAAGGCGGAAACACTCGAAGATGATGTAACGCTTACATCTAATCCTGCTTCTCACCTCCCATTTCCTCCTGTTCCCAAATCTCTTATGGTTGACAAGTTGCAGATGATACAAACATGAACTTCTATCTTCCCCCTTCACCACAGCCCTACCCTCATGCCTTTACTCTTTCAGCTCCTGCAGATTTGCAATCAGGCCAGGCAGTGGTGGAAGAGCAGGAAGACAATGATGAAGAAGAAAACTGTCACTCGTTCTCCAGTGCAGATACTGACACTGCACGTAGTTTAGAGGGTAGTGAGATGTGCACATGATGAGACAGTAGGCATGAGTGGCCTGCAGCCAGGACAGGGGTTTGAGGGTAGTACAGGTGCCAACTTACCAGAAGGCAAAGTCACACATGGGTTCTACTGTACAGGATGCAGGTGAGCACTTTGAAGGGAAGGACTACAGAAAAAGACTGTTATGGTTACAGACAGTAAGATACTTGGTGCATGGTTGCCAAACATTCTACAGTCACAGCAAGAGACAGTTGAAAGCAATCAGCAACTAACCTGAAAGCAGGTGATCTTTTCAAATAGTACTCTTAGGGGCGGGGTGGGGGTGGGGTGGTTGTCCTTATAGGGATGAGTAAATTTGTGGGAATGCTTCTGAATGCCTTTTCAACTGTGCATGCTTAAGGGAAGTCATTAGCTGGACCATTGAGCTCCAAAATGGCAGCACTGCTGTTAATTAATATCATAATTTGCCTTCTCTGCAAACTTCCACCGGATGTTTTTTGCGCATGCACCAGACTCTCGCCAAAATGACGTTCAGCGCAGCTGGCACTAGAAGCATGTGTACATGCCCTGAACACCATTTTGTTGTCAAAATGGCACCTGCAGTGCTGAGAAAAATGAGCGCTAAGGTGCCTAATTTGGTAGCCATTCGTTCTTTCTTTCTCCTTTCACATCATTTGCACTGCTATTTTTCGGATACATATGATATTACATGATGAGTTTCACGAGGGAAAAATCTACTAAACTTGCGTCTTGTGTCAGAGGAGGAGCAGTGGATAAATGTTGAGCATTTCAGCTTGCAGAAGAGAAGGAGGACTCCTCTTCCACCTCCTCTCCCCACTCCCACATTCATAGACTGAGGGGTGTCAAATTAGATTTTCATTACAGATGCTGTATTGGGCATTACTGCATGCTACAAGCTGACCTACAGCCTAGCTCTTCCATGGGCATAGTGCTCTCCGTGCCTGTGATGGTTATTTCAAACCTCAACATCTATGACTCATTTCAAACAGACACATGGAACATCTACAACATTTGAAATACCACTTTGGCTTAGTTGGTAGTGTTGTCACCTCATTCCAGAATTTCATATCCAGTTAATATTTAGTGCAGCACTGAGGGAACTCTGCACTGTTGGTGATGTTACCTTTCAGGTAAACTTCATGAAACTGAAGCCATTTCTGCCTCCAGATGGATTTTACTGCATGATTTTAGGAAGAGCAAAGGGTTATCTCACTGTCCTGCCCAATATTCTTTCCTCAAGTAACAGCACTAAAAATGATTATTGGTCATTAATCACATTTTTTGTGGTACTATGCTGTGCACAACTTGGCTACCCAGTTTGCTTTTCTTACAATAACTCCATTTCAAATTTGGATATACCATATAAATGCAAATTCTTTCTCTTTCTAGTAAATCTACTGTACATTTATGTATAAAGCTGGTGACTGAACCTTGAATTGAAATTTAGTAAATTTCCCCAAGGACAACAGCCAGCAGCAGCACTAGAGGGCAGTGCAGTTTTTTCCAGAATGCAGAATTCCCCAAAATACAGGGGTCATTTATTATTATTGACACCTGTGCACTTTGCACTCTTTTACACAATACCATTCCTTTATGTCAATCATGAGGGGTCCCACCTAGTGCAGCTTCTTTATGATCATTAGCAGAATTAGTATGATGCAAGTGAATGCTTCCTAGGAAATAAGCAACTTTCTTTCAGTATGTTCCATAAAGTCCAGATTGCTGGGTTCCACAGCTGAGTTCAAACCTGCCCTCCAGGCAGAACATTCATGTTTGTCCTCTACTTCCATTACCTGTTTCTGCTCATTGGTGCTCTATGTCTCAACCAATGCACTCTCCACCACCTTCCTCTAGTGGGGGTAGGTCTGCTTCTCTTTCATGGTTATATCTGTGCTAGGGTGACCTTAGAGAGGGAGCATGCGGTGTCGGCTGGTACACTTCAGGCCTTCCGCAATCGGTTGGCGCTACATGGGCTGAAGTGCATCATCTCTCCCCAAAATATTATTTTGATTTGATAAGTTTCCTTTAAAGTTTGCCTTTAAGGGATTGATCATTTGTTTACTCACTTAATAGGCTATTTTCACTTCAAAAGAGTATAAAGACTGACTTTCGGTAGATGTTCAGATCGTGGCCAAAACCGTCTGGAACCTTAAAAATGCGGTTCTGGGCCCGACTCCATGCCAAATGTTGAGGCTGTCCAAAATGCAGACTTCCTGTCTGAACTGATTGGATGGAATTTCTCATTAGCTCCAGGTCCCAAAGCTTCCCTCAGGAACCTCAGGCCCACATTTGAGCCAACTCACGGAAATCCCCTCCTTGCCTCTCCATTCTGCACAGAGAGATTTCCTGTACTGCACAGGCTGCTACTGCGCACCGTCTGTTTCCTTGCCCTCATCAGTCACCCGGGCATGCTGCAGAGTTCCGTCCTGCCATCCAGAGGCTTTGGAGGTCCCTGGTGGAAGTATCTCTACATGGAACTCCTTTTTTCCATCAGGAACTAGGCATGGAGGGTGTTGCACGTAGCATTCATGTGCAATTGTAGATTAAGTTGGTTCACAGACTCCAAGGCCGCTTGTAATTTGTGTGGCCTTGAGAAATTAGTGTTCTACATTTATGCAGGTTTGGTGAAGTTGTAGCCCCAGTTTCAATATCTTGAAGGCTGTTCCTCAGTTTTTGGATGCACTTTAGTCTCGTGCTCCTGATCTTTGATCAGCCAGTGTGGAGACGGGCAGGCAGATCGGAGGGCCTCCTTATTAATCTGCTCCTGGTCCGGCCAATTAACAGGTCCAGGCAGTGGGCGATTCGACCTGAATAACTGTCCCTCTTCCATGTTTACGTCCACGCTCAGGTGTCCTTGCAGAAATAGCACTTGCCACCAGCAACAGTGATGCCATTAAGCAAGCTGAGCAACCAATCAATCTGTAGAATTTTCCCAGACAGTGAACCAGAAAGTTAAAAGAATTTTACAGAAAACAAATTGAAAATTGAGATCTACATTTAAGATTAAGGTAAAAGCTGAAATATAAAAAAAACCTTTTTTTTTAAATTTAATGTTTATTATTTTAAAAGTTACGTATTTTGTTTCATTGACTTGAAGGAGGTACATTGAACACTTATAAAATTAACTTTTCAGGGCCAGAGAGCTTGTTCAGAAGTAATTATGCTGTTTAAAAACTCAATTACACCTCATTAAACAAGGCTTAACATTTTTAATGTTTTTTACATTGAGAATTATGTGCAAAATGTTGAAGTTCACATGAAATCACTGATTCTGTGTTAATTGCATCTGCAAAGGCTGCAACAGTGTATACTGTAGAGGAACAAGGTATCACTGATCATAACTTCCCAATTTTCATGGTAACTGCGCGTGTGCGGATGGCACAAGTTGGTCTCAGTTTTACACAGTAATGACAGCAAGTGCTGACAGTTTTGTCGCCATTAAAACGGCAAATTCCAGGCCATTATATTTGAGACTGTAATTTAGGATTAGAATTCAATGAAATATGTAAATATTGTGAAAAGTAGCATTCCACATTCCGTATTCCAACAGAATAAATGAGTGTTAACAATTTAGGTTTTAGCAGTCTTTACAATTTATAATGTTAAATACTGCATAAATTGCTCTGTTTCTGATCCCCCTCGGGGCAATGTGATGCTAAACAGGAGCAATTATAAACCCACTTGAGACAAAGTACAAGCAACACTGTCAACTGGAGGAAAAGGAAATGTCAACATTGTGACACTTAAATCCTGCTTTGTTTTTTTTTCAGTGCACAATTACATCATTAAGCTTTCTTATGCAGTGCAGTAATTCTAAAATTCCATCCAGTGTATTTTTAGGGTAATTGTTGCACAAGTTCAACTCTCAGAATTGATTTTCATGATATATTCCAGAAGCTTATCGTTGGCATGCACAATATTCATAGCTCTCTATGTATGTGCGTGTGTGCTTCCATAATTACCAAATGTACCAATAAATATCTTGTTTCCTTCAAGCTGCTTTAACCTGCTTGAAATCTGTACAATATATTTGTAGCCTTTATGATCCCATAGCCGGAATTCGTGGTTAAGTACAAGTGCACCATTTGGAATAAATGTTTTCTCAAATCAGTAACTGTTATACTTAACATATGCCATTGATTTTAATGCTGATACCAACTATTTAGAGTAAAAACAGAAAATGCTAGAAATATCCAGCAGGTTAGACATCTTCTGTGGCGAGGGAAACATTTTGACTATTTACGCATTTATATTATCCAATGATTTAGAAACCACATGCAAAGATCACAAATTATGCATCTTTGCATTGTTATAATTGTAAGGTTCTGAGAATCTCTTGATGGAATTCTTTGAATAAGATTTACAGATGGCCTAGAGAAGAAAAATGGTTTCCTATTAACATATTGCTTGGACTGTGGTAGTTTTAATGAGTATTCCATTCCCCTCACGAAATTGAATGGATTAGAGCAAAGCTCCCTAAGCTTAACACATCTAGTCAAAATGATGGTGCGGAACAAGGTAACAAACTGAAATTGGTGCTTCATCAACATTCCTATGCTTAATTATGGCGAAACCCAACATGCAATGCAAGAGCTGAAGAGGTTGCAGGCAATTTCAGACAAAAGTGCTGAATAGACTATGTCACGAGCAGAATTTATGCGTTCCTTTTTACTGCCTGTGATCAATATGTCTGTATGTAAGAGGTGCAATTGTCCAAATTAAATAATTCCAGCAGCAAACTTTTTGTGAGTTTTAAAATAGAGCTATTCATTATCACGCACTTGCTATGGATGTTTAAAATACAGTGTCTCACTCACTTACCTCACACACACTGTCACACACAAAGATAAGGTACAGAAGAAGGTAAAACAATATGGTTACAACTTATTATATCAGTCTCTTTCATGGCAGGCCTGTATTTCCTTAGATGAATTGATGTTTTAGCTGTAGTGAAAATCTTGTAAAGCAGAAGACTCTCAGTAACCTGCAAGGCACTTTGTAGTTAGATTTCCAGGAGGATGGTTCTCAGGTGAACTCAAAGTTGGAACAGGTTGCGGGGGAGTCCTTCTACCACTTTCAAGTTGTTTATTACCTTGGCTGCTGGGATAAATTGCAGCAGGTTTGATGGCTTTTGGTGAAACTCTGTCTATAAGCAGCTTCTTGCTGAATTTTAAAAGGAAAAACAAAATGGCTTCCTCATCATGTGACTTCCACAAGTTCAAAGTCCTTTTCTGAATAAGGTGGGTGCTTGGATTGATTAAGCATCCTATGTCATGGATTTAACACCTTGAGAGTTTAAGACAGCCAGTGTCTTGGTATTTGAAATATCCATTCAATTGGTTGAATTTTGAATTAGTTTCAGGAAAAGGCATTGAGTCACCATCAGTCTGGAAGGTTTCTTTTGTTCCCTCTTGAATCTGAGCGGGGTTTCAATCCAGAAAAGAAGTTAGGTGATTCTTGTGCAGCCATCTTTTTGCAACTTTTTGTGGTTAGTTTCAAAATATAAAAATTGGTTTGAAGTTCAAAACATGTCAGGATATGACAACAGTAAAACTGTCACTTCCCAAAGTCTGATTCAGTTAAGACATAACTGACTGCATTGAAGCCAGCAAAGGCGAGGCATTCTACAACAAGTGGCTTACTTCCTCAGGCCTTAAATTCTCTCCACTATCCACAACACTCAAGACAGGAGCTTGGTGGATATACTCACCACCTGCATGAATGAATGAAGAACAATATTGAGTCCAAATAGGTCACTTGACTAATGCTCTTGCCACTGGACTCCATATCCATTATTATCATACTGTGAAGGCAATATATACTATCCACAGGATATACTGCGGTAACTCATTAAGGTTACTTCACCAGCACTTCCCTGGTTGGCAACCTACACTGCTGACAAAGCAAAGAGCAACAATATTCTGGGAAGACCATCACCTCAAACTTTTCTGCCAAGTCACACACACACATGCTGCTGTTCCTTTATTGTCATTAGGACAACATCATGGAATTATCTACACAACAAATGTCATCACTATAAGGACTACAGGAGTATGTGGTCAAGGCCCACCACCATTTTATTGGAGGGAAAGCAGGCATGCCTAACAGGTTTTGCCTTCCCACATCCAAGAACAAATAAAATAACTGAAAAAAGTGACACATGAACTTGAAGTCATAATATTTCAAATAGCCATCAAGCCAATGATTATATGGACCAGGATTTTGCCCTGGTTGGGCAGGCTCAGTGGTGGCAAGCAGAAGTGGTCGGGAAGCCGACCGCTGCCCGCGATTCTATGCCGGTGGGGCAATTAAGGCCTGCCCAGCGTGAAACACATGCTGCAGCGCTCAGTGCTGCCTGTGAGGAGGGGGCGCAGAATAGGACAGGTGGAGAACTTTGTGAATGTGCGCAAATACGTGCAGGAAAAGTTCCCTGAGGTATACAAATTGTATAGTTTTTTCATATATTTTACACCTGGTTAAGGGCAGTAAATCATGCGAACAGACTCTACCAGAGTGGTGAAGTTCCCAAACTACCAGGAACAGACAGGATGTGTGATACTCTTCAAGAAAGTACTTCAGGTTGAGCATTAGTATGTAAAACACATTGTCCAAAATATTGCAACGTACACATTTATTCCAAAAATGGGACTACCTAATATCACACCTATTTGATACATCAAAACCATAACAAAAAGAATGACGTTAATATTTCAAGAGTCTTAAGCCTGGGTTTGCTATTTTGGGTATTTCTCTCATGATTTTGTTCCTATTCACCTAACGCCAGAGTTATGATCAAGTTGAGGGAAGATGGGTGACTTTAGTTAGGAAATGAGGGCCGCAATAGAGCAAAATCTCTTTTACATCTGGGAGACTTTGGTTCAATGAGTCAGTGGGGAACACATCCCCACTGACTCCAGCAGCCCTGATACCATTTTATGCTCTTCTGAGCGGTGATTTGCATAAGGCAGTACTTATGCCTTCACTTGATAGGAAATCCTGCCTTGGAGAGCTGCTGGCCAATCAGATTGGACGCCAGCTCTCTGGTCCCTCCAGACACAGTGCTGCAGTGGCTGGAAGTGGCACTGCAGGGAGATTCCTGTAACTAAGTCCTGGGACATGGAGGCCAGGTAAATGACCATAAGGCCATAAGATGTAGGGGCAGAAGTAGGCCATATGGCCCATCAAGTCTGCTCCACCATTCAATGAGACCATGACTGATCTGATAATCCTCAACTTCACTTTCCTGCCTTTTCCCCATAACCCTTGATTTCCTGACTGATTAAAAATCTGGCTGTTTTAGCATTGAATATACTTAATGACCCAGCCCCTACAGACCTCTGAGGTAAAGCATTCCACTGGTCCTAGACTCTTCCACAAGGGTAACAACCTCTCAGCATCTACCCTGTGAAACCTCCTAAGAATCTTATATGTTTCAATAAGGTTGCCTCTCATTCTTCTAAATTCCAATGAGTATGGGCTCAACCTACACAGCCTCTTCTCATAAGAAAATCCCTCCATACCCAGGATCAACCTAATGAACATTCTCTGGACTGCCTCCAAAGCCAGCATATCTTTCCTTAGATAAGGGGATCAAAACTGTTCATAGTATTCTAGGTGTGGTCTAACCAATGTCTTATATCATTTTAGCAAGACTTCCCTATTTTTATACCCCATTCCTTTTGAAATAAAGGCCAACATCCCACTTGCCTTCCCTATTATCTGCTGAGCTTGTGTGTTAGCTTTTTGGAATTCATGCACAAGGATTCCCAAAACCCTCTGTGCTGTAGCTTTCTGCAGTCTTTCTCCATGTAAATAATATTTAGTCCCTCTATTCTTTCCGCCAAAATGCATAAACTCACATTTTTCAAATTATATTCCATCTACGAAGTTCTTTCCCACTCACGTAACCTGTCTATTTCCCTCTGTAGACTCTGTGTCATCCTCATCACTTGCGTTCCCACCTATTTTTGTGTCAGCTGCAAGCCTAGTGATGGTACATTCACTTCCCTCATCTAAGCCATCAATGTATATTGTAAATAATTGTGGCCCCAGCACTGATCCCTGTAGGCACACTGCTAGTTACAGGTGGCCATGCTGAAAATGCCCCCCTTATCCCAACTCTCTGTCATATATTAGTTAGCCAATCCACCAGTTTACTCTCAAAGTTTATTTTCTCCCTCTTTTTTCTTGCTTCTTTCCCAATCCTCTGGCTTTCACTAATCTTTGCTACATTGTATGTTTTTTCTTTCAATTCAATACAATCCTTAACTTCCTTTGTTAACCATGTTTGGTTTATCCCCTCCCTGGAATCCTTCTTTCTCACTGGGATATATCTTTGTTGTAAGTCGTAAACTATTTTCTTAAATGTCTGCCATTGTTCATCAACCATCTTTTCTGCTAAACTCTTTTTCCAGTCCACTCCAACCAACTCTGTGCTCATTCCTTTGCAATTACCCTTATTTAAGTTCAGCACATTTGTCTCCAACCCGAATTTCTTACTCTCAAACTGAATGCTAAATTCTACGCTGTTACGGTCACTGTTTCCTATGGGATCTTTTACTCTGTGATCATTTATTAAACCTGCCTCATTATACATTACCAGATCCAAAAAAGCCTGATCCTTGGTTGGATCCACAAAATATTGTTCTAGGAAATTGTCCCACATACACTCTATGAATTCTTGCTCATGGCTACCTCTGCCAATTTGATTTTACCAATCTATATGAAGATTAAAGTCGCCCATGATTAATATACTGCTTTTTTTACGTGTCATCATTATCTCCTGATTTATTCCCTGTCCTATGGTATAGCTACTGTTCAGGGGCCTATAGACTACTCCCATTAGTGTCTTCTTCCCCTTATTATTTCTTACCTCCACCCATATGGTTTCTACATCTTCCGACCCAAGACCATTTCTTGCTATCATGCTTATCCATCTCGTACTAACAAACCCCACCACCATTTCCTTCCTGCCTGTCCTTTCGAAAAATCACATACCCTGAATATTTAGTTCCCAGCTTTGATCTCCTTGTAACCCTGTCTCCGTAATGGCTATAAAATCATACCTATTAACCTCTATTTGTGCCGTTAATTCATTCATTTTGTTCTGTATACTACGTGTATTTAAATAAAGAGCCATTAATTTTTTTGCCATTTTTTCCCCTTTTGACCCTATTTGTTGCTTTTTTGATGTTTGTACACTCTGTCCCTGCTTGTCACACTTTGGGTATCATTACCTAATAGTTGCCCTGCAAGGCTGCCATATCCTTTTGCGTTGTAAGCCTACGTATCCCCTTTCTAGAACACTCCCCCCCTCTAGTTAATTTAAAGCCCTCTCTACAGGCCTAGTTATTTGGTTCACCAGGACACTGGTCCCAGCACGGTTCAAGTGAAGCCCGCCCCAACAGAACATCTCTCTTCTGGCCCAGTACTGATGCCAGTGCTCCATGAACTGAAACCCATTCCTCCCACACCAATCTCTGAGCCACGCTTTTAACTCCTTGACTTTATTTACCCTATGCCAGCTTGCCCGTGGCTCAGGTAGTAATCCTGAGATTATTACCTTGGAAGTTCTGCTTTTTAATTTAGCTCCTAACTGTTCAAATTCTTTCAGCCGAACCTCCTTTCTCGCTCTATCAATGTCGTTGGTACCAATATGGATGATGGCAGCTGTATTTCTCCCCTCCCCCTCCAAGTTCCTCTCCAGAGGAGATGTCCTTAACCCTGGCACTGGGCAGACAACACAACCTTCAGGAATCAAGCTTATGGCTACAGAGAACAGTATTTATCCCCTAATTATACTGTCCCCTATCACTACTACATTTCTATTTCCTCCCCCCACTTGAATGGCTCCCTGTACCATGGTGCCGTAGTCAGTTCGCTCATTCTCCCTATAGTTCCCGCTATCATCCACACAGCTTGCAAGAACCTTGTAACTGTTGGACAGTTGCAGGGGCTGAGACTCCAGGAACGCTACCCCACTGGGTCCTCGTACCTGCTTCACCT
Source organism: Carcharodon carcharias (assembly GCF_017639515.1). Taxonomy (NCBI): domain Eukaryota; kingdom Metazoa; phylum Chordata; class Chondrichthyes; order Lamniformes; family Lamnidae; genus Carcharodon; species Carcharodon carcharias. Next base: position 165,399,513 of record NC_054473.1, on the reverse strand, counting down.
GCAGTCACACCCTCCTATCCCTGATCACAGACCAAATTTGAATGACCTAATGTAAGGAGTGTGACCATCTCATGGAGCAAAGTGTCCAGGTAACTTTCCCCCTCCCTGATGTGGCACAATGTCTACAGCTTGGACTCCAGTTCTTTAACTTGGAGTCGAAGTTCCTCGAGCTACAATCACTTACTACAGATGTGTTCGCTCTGGATCACCTTGATGTCCAGCAACTCCCACATGCTGCAGCAAGAACGCATCACCCATCCTCCCATCACTGTCATATTTTACTTAATTACTTAATTAATTACTCTAGTATCCCTGCTCTTTACATTTGAAGAATCCCATGCTCATTACACTTTATTGACATTTCTTAACACACCAATATCGATCTTACAATTGGCAATCTATTTTTAAGAAAAAGCATAAAAAGAAAAAAGACTAGAGACCTAAATACAAACTAAAAAGTTTACTTTTACTTTAAAGACTAGAAATACTCATCAATCCTACTCACCAAACAGCTGCTCTCCATGCTCTTTAATGATTTCTTGCCTCTCTGTCCGCACTTTTTAATAGTCTCTCACTCTTCTCCCACTCTCTCACTGTTAATGGCCACACTGCTTCTCTCGCTTTCTCACTGTTAATGGTCATACTACTTCTCTCACACTCTCTCGCTGATAAAGGCCACGTTGCTTCTCTCGCTCTCTCTCACTATTAATGGCCATGCTGCTCCTCTTGCTCTCTTACTGTTAATAGCCGCGCTGTTCCTCTCACTCTCTCATTATTAATGGCCCCGCTGCTCCTCTCACCCTCTCTCACTATTAATGGCCCCGCTGCTCCTCTCACACTCTCTCACTGTTAAAGGTCCCGCTGCTCCTCTCACCCTCTCTCACTGTTAAAGGTCCCGCTGCTCCTCTCACACTCTCTTGCTGTTAATGGCCCCACTGCTTCTTGCATTCTCTTGCTGCAGCAGCAGTCCCAGGGCAGGGAGGGTAGGCAAAATCTGGGGGGTCATGAAGTGGGTGATCGAGGTCTCAGGGGATAGGCCAGGGGGGGAGGGTGGGACAGAGGTCACCAGGCCTTAGGAGAAGGATGCCCCGAGTCAGAAGGGGCCTTCTGAGGGAGGCACACCACCCCCCTCCACTTCCCCCCAGAGATCAAGCTTAGTTTATTTCCAGCCTTCCCCCCTGGGCTGCCATCCGCCTGTCAGCCTAAAAATTGAAGCTGGACAGGTAATGGCCCTTGAGTGGCCATTAAGTGACCACTCAAGGGCCTTAACTGGGGCAAGGGTGGGCTTCCTGTCCAAGGCCCTGCCCACCCCCACTGTAAAATCGCGATCAGGTCTGGGGGTGGCCAGTGGCAGGGACCTGGACGGAATCTACTTCCATGTAATTTCACATTGTCACTGCCTCTGTATGTTTCACATCTATTCTGGAAAAAAGATAAGTTTTGAGACTGTAGGTGATATGACCACTTTCTTATGTTCGGTGACCTAGAATTAGGATTGACACAATCTTATCACTAATCCAACACCTTACTTGAAAATTTTAAACAAAACAGTTTCAATTAAGTTATACAGTTAGCTCTCAGGTGGTCAATCAGTGATGACTTTTGGTTGCTTGGGAGTGATCTTTGACTGAGATTTTCCTGCTATGGTTCACTGGGACTCTTCCCATCGATATGCATATTCTCTCTTCTTTCTTGAGTGCTTCTCTGTGAGGCTTTTCTCAGGGGTTTACACCAGCCTGTACTGATTTCAACCAGTTTTCTGCGATTAACAGTTTTATTCAATTCAGCTGTATCACTGCAATTAAAAGCTATTGATGTAATGAGCAAGCATTGCAGCCATCCGGTTTTTACTTAACAAACACTGCTCTGGACTTGTAGCCAATCCGTTAACCCTTTTTTTGTAGGGCCATGACAGAAGCATCTTATAACTGAAGCTCACAGTTCTAACCAATGCAAGGGATTGTCATCCATATGGTATCAATGAACTATTATACTACAGTCAAAGTTCACTATAATGAATTACCTCAGGACTGGCAGCTAAAGGTTGTTATATCAAGGTGTTCACTGTAGAAGAGTTTGGTGATTTGTTGCACCAGATATATGAAAAATTTAAATTGAAGATCATTTGATTTTTTTTTAAAGGAAACTATACTACATGGATTATTTGTCCTCTTTCTCAATGCAAGCTACTTATGTTTTGTTAACAGTCTCCTGGAATGACTGGCAAATCTTTTGGCCATTGCACATAACTCTGCCTGACACTGGAATTTCATTCTCCAGCTGTTCTAAAGCAGCAGTAGGTGGCTTCATAAATATCATCATAAATCACAAACACTGGATTGGCATTTCATCTTCAATGGCAGACTCAATTTGTCCTCTGTTGACCCATATGGTTGCAATGTGTGCAGCATCTTTGCTAAGTTCGGTTCTTGCAATTCTCTTCTATGATCCCAATCATCAATGATTTTGTTTTCAGAGACTAAAATGATTTCTGACTTGCCACCTTCTTGCATGTTGCCCTGTGCCCATTTCCTTGTTGATTTCTCTTCATGCTTGTTTGATTGCAGTTTCTGTTTAAATGGCAGGCCATCTCATCAGGCAACAAGTGTGTACATTAACAAAAACAAAAATACCTGGAAAAACTCAGCAGGTCTGATAGCATCTGCGGAGAGGAATACAGTTAAAATTCGGGTCTGATTCTGATGAAGTCATACGGACTCAAAACATTAACTGTATTCCTCTCCGCAGATGCTGTCAGACCTGCTGAGATTTCCAGCATCCGCAGTATTTTGCTTTTATCCAAGTGTGTACATTATGTGGGATTCGCACCACAATATTTTAATTTTCAATTCACCTCAGGAGGGTGAATTCCATTGTATCTAAGGCTGCCTGAGTAAATCCTGTTTAAAAGTTAATTCTAGTAGGGCACGTTTCCATTTTAAAAATACAGCTTTGCTGTTGAGATCACTAAAACCAAGTGTTTGTTCGAAGCATGTCTCATTATACTGAAGTTATTTTATACTTCAAAGATCTCTAAAAGATAAATATCAAGGTAAACATGGCAGAATGAACCAGTTGGTCTTTTACTGTCTGGCATTTTTTGCATGTTTATATGTTTTTTAAAAATACAATTCTCGGTGTTTGGTAAAGGAAGAATCGCCTGGATTTTGAGGAGCCCACTGGAGGGGACAAGATGGCACAAGGGCACAGAGAATTGCACAGGAAGCTGTGCACCAGATGCTTGGTGGCAGGTAATCTGTAAGCAATTAGAAAGCAATGGCAGGAAGATAACAAAATGGGAAAATCACCCCTTAGCAGAGGGAATCTCACTGATGTGCTTAATTGCCCACTTGCATAATTTAAATGCAATTTGATGCGATTTAATGCGGCCTCCCCAATTTAGTGAAACTCACACATGTCTCTCGCACCTTCAGTCGCCTGCCCAATGAAAGATGGTGACTCATATGTGGCTTCCTTGACTCACTCTGAGACTCCTTTGGGCTTTCAGGAGACTGAGTCACAGGACACTGAATTGATTTGGGAGATGTTTGCTCTGTGTAAAAACACAGAGCCAGCACTCTGAGGGGTAGAGCCACAGGCAGGAAATTCAGACTCCGCAAGTACGGGGTCCAAAGTTTAAAGGGGCAGCACACAACTGAGAAGTCTTCACTTAAAGTGGCATCACAGATCTGAGTCCTGAAGGGGAGGATGCTTAGGATGCTGCTTTTAAGAAAACAGAGAGGTAGTGGCAGTGTTGGAATCAACCATCCTGTCCTTCTTCATCCTTGAGTGTTGGAAGGGATATGCTGGCTGGATGTACATCTCAGATCACATTTGAACCTGTTGATACCACCGAATGATCTTTTGTCAACACATTTTGCCTTTATCTTAGTGAATGACCTTGTGTGATGGCAGAGGAATCTTCTCCCTAGACTTTGGCACATCTTTTTGTGCTGGAGCAGCAGAAATTCAGATATTGGAGATTTAAACTACAGCTGGCTGTCCTTTAGATGTGGCTCAAGCTCCTGCACAGCCGCCAGGTGATGTGCGCTTCCCAATGTCAGAACCGCCCCACTCCACCACGTGATCCAACAAGTGCACATCACCTGCATTCATGAGCTTGCCTCCATGTAACCAGGTTCAGCTGACTGTCATGGACCCACAGCCAACCTCCGATGGCTTCTAGTCCTGTTGGTGGTGCCACGACTCTGTATTAAATCCCACCCAGGGTTCCGAACCTTTAGTATATCCACACATTCTGCGATTCCAAGAAAGTTGTTTGATGAGGAGTTTTAGCCTATTTGTATACATGTGGCAACAATGTTGGCAGTCCATTTCCGGAGCAAAACTTATCATTTACATAAAAGCACCTATTTTCAGATAGGACTCTAGAAAATTTGGCAACTCTTCAAACCCCAGCTCCAAAATAGGTTCTGATTCTATTTTAGAAACCAAATCCACTTCACCTTAGAACCTGTGGTTTCAAGTGATGGAAAAACTGCCATTCTTGTCACTGATGTTGCTGTAAAAAGAATAAGTCTGCCACCAAAAGTATCCAGAATTCCTACCACGGTGATGGCATCTGAAATTCAGAAATCATGACTTCATTTCTGGCTCTACAGGAAATTGAAATACTCCTGCCTGTTAGGTTGTGCATATGGAAAGAACGCTGTTACTGTACATGCAGAGAGTGATAAGCGGTAGAACATAAATCTACTGTTGTTTGTGCTCCAAAAAGCAAAGGATTTGGGGAAACCTGATCGGTTGGTAAATTATCCATCCAAGATTAAAACCATTCTCTGGTCATCACAGATGTAGTAGGAATATGCACTTATTTTAGAATCAAATTGTTTTCTGTTAGCAGAGTTATTTTTCTGTGCAAGTTGTAACCAGATTGCACGTGCCTCAACCTTTGCACTTTTTCTCGGTAGTTGTGGGCATGAGAGAAACAAATATAAATACAATTGCAGACTAAATTTCCTATTGTCACAATTTTAGCCTTTGTTCTGTGTTCCTTCTTACCATCACGTGTAAAAGACCAATGAGACAGAATATTTTCTAAAAGATAAGAAAATCTAACTCATAATAATTTAACCTGTCATCCGTAAAGAAAAAGTAAAATGAATTGACAGAATTGGATGAGCAAAACTAAGATTCAATTGGAAACCCAGTTCAAGTCAATTTTTCTTCTGTGCTTTATTTTACTCACACCAACCAGGGTGAAGTACGCGGTAGAAGTCATTTTATCCTCATTGTCAAATGTAACAACTTGATGGAGCAGCAGGTTTGGCGAAGAAAAGGGCGAAGCTTCATTTAGGAGACATGTAGAGGTGCTTGCACGCTAGACACAATCTCTTTGTCAGAAGCCCCGCCCACAGGATTACCTGCGCAATAAGTTTATTGTATGTTTGATTACTGTTAGAGGACATTTGCAACCAGCCTTTTATTCTGAATAACTTCTTTGTTTGGATCCAAAGACAGGTGTGCATTTACAGTAGTGCTGGGCATCGGATGACGAAATAAGGTTAATGATTCACTTCCGATAGTGTATTTTGAATATTATCTGCAATGTCTTGAATTCCTCACCTTACTTTCCTCTGAACCATTTAATTTTTGTTGGATTTTTATTTTGGATTTTGATCATATTGTAAAACCTGAAATGTATTATGTTTATTTATGGCCAGAATATTGCCATCGGCATGTGGGGGGGGTGCGGGTCCAGCACGCTGTGCATAAAGTGATGCGCGGTAACGTCGGGCGTGCACTCTGATGTTCCCGTGCATCTTTTCGGTCTTTCGTTCGGTGGACGTGCGCCAGAGGCGGCTGCGCGCCTGCCGAACTGTCAAAGGCCTGTTAAGGCCATTAAAACCCCAATTAAAGTATTTTATCCACACTGCCTGTCCAACCTTAAGGTTGGCGGGCAGGCAAAGAGCCCAAGCGGCCTTTGCGTTTTTCAGGAAACCTCATCCACAGGCAGGATGAGGCTTCCTGAAGGTTTTATTAAATAAATAAATTTTTTGTACAATTCAGAAACATGTCCCAGCTCATCTGACACTGTCACATGAGGGGACATGTCTAAATAATTTTTATCCTTCTTTATTTAAAAATTTCAACATGAACTCAAACTCCCTGAGGCAGCTCCATGCCTCAGTGAGATTTCTGTGCTCTTTCGCATGCATGAAAGAGCAAAGGCCCCGATTCTCTCTCCTCCCCGCACCCGCAAATGTAGAGCTGCACTACCGGCCATGTGTCACACTGGGTGGCCCTTAATTGGCCTGCCCATGTAAAATGGTGCACGCAGCCGACCGCGGGCGGTGATTGGCTCTGTGCCCACCCACGCCCGGTCCCGACTGGCCAGCCTGACATACAGAAAACTCTCCCCTATGTTTCATAAATTTACAATACAGATCATTTATACATTATTGTTCAACTTTATTTGCATAATTAATACAGTTACAGCAAATGGGGCTAATACTTGTATTCCTGTCATTATGGGAACTGCCTCAATTAAAGATCTGGAAAGAGTATATTTTATTTTACACTTATGGATTGGACAGAATAGTGGGAACCAGCAATTGTTTATATTTAAACTACAGCCATGTTGTGTGTAGTGAGTCTTTGTCATCAGGCTGCTCATATGAAATCAGTGTTAGAATTATGTGAAAATTCTCATAAAATCTACTGTATTGTATGAAAATCAATATTAAAGTGTCATAATTCATTTCTAGAAAAATGTGAGCTGTAAGGTTTGCAACATTTTCCATATCTGATTGCTATTTTTGTATGGGGCATTTATTAATGAATCTAGATCAGTATATTGTCAGATCTAGAAGGATTTATTTGAATATACCTAACATTTAAACCAATTGAATTAATTTTATGCTGAACTCTTGCAGCACAGAAAGCAAACTTAATTCTGTGTTGCATTTGAATCCATCTCTCAGAAGTGACAGGCCAGTTTCTAGCCCTCTGTATCACCTGGCCATCATAACGAGCAGCTTAACTTCTGTTAATTTTCTGTTTAATAGAGTGTTTAAATATCAAGCTAATACATGATAAGCATGTAATTTTGGTCATGATTTAAATTTAGAATTTTAAAAGCCCCTTAAAATGACATTTGTGCTCGTCAAGATGGAGCTGTTGATGGTGGAAAAATGGAACACTTTTCCATTGTGAACACTTGTTTTTGAACATTGAGTATTCTCAGGTCAGATATGTTATTGGTAGGTGTAGATGAAAACATCATTTATTTTGCCCTAGCAAGGTGCCGTGACCATATTTTCAGTACAGCAACCAATTTTATGCAAATGGTGAAATTACCCTTCCAAAGCCAACGAATTATAGTTGAAATGATACCTTCTACAATATTCCAACTACATTTATATAAGGTTGTTGCAAGGAAAAGATTTTCACTCAACAGTGAAGTCTCAAACAGGTCCTGTTGAATAAGTGTAATATTCTTAGTCTTTTGCACCATCAAACTCATGATGTCCTACCCAGAAGTTTCACTTTTCTTTGCATTGTTCCTTGTTGCTTTTCATAGTTTGTTCCCTAGTTACTTATGCATTGTTTTTGTTGTATTTTAGGTGTTCTCTATATCATCTCCTGTTATTTATTTCCTGCTATCCATTCAATATTTTATTTCTTTCTATGATTCTTTCCCATTCCTTTTATTTTCTATTTTTCTATTTTTTGAGGCCTGTTTCTGTCTGTGTCTCTCTGTTTCTGTTCCAGGCCTGTAAATACTTTTCTATGTGTATGTGTCAATATAAGAACAAGTAACTTCTGTAGTTTGGATAGTTGACACTGAGAAAGGGTACAATACATTACAAGAGGGGATACTTTAATATTTATTTCATTGAATTGAATTCAATGAAAATCTGAAACTAAAAGTCTAATGATGACCATGAAACCCTTGTCAATTATCGTAAAAATCTGGCTCATTAACGTCCCTTTAGAGAAGGAAATCTGTTGTCCTCACCTGGTCTGGCCTACATGTGACTCCAGACACCCACAGCAATGTGGTTGACTCTTAAATGCCCTCTGAAAAGGCCTAGCAAGCCACTTAGTTGTGCCAAACAGCTAAAAAGTCAATAAAAAGGAATGAAACCTGACGGAACCTGGCATCAACCTAGGCACCAGAAACGACAACAGCAAACTCAGCCCTGTCGACCCTGCAAAGTCCTCCTTACTAATATCTGGGGGCTTGTGCCAAAATTGAAGGAGCTGTCTCACAGACCAGTCAAGCAACAGCCTGACATAATCATACTCACAGATTCATACTTTACAGACAATGCCGTGGACACCACCAAAACCATCACTGGATACGTCCTGTCCCACCGGCAGGACAGACCCAGCAGAGATGGTGGCACAGTGGTATACAGTCAGGAGGGAATTGCTCTGGGAGTCCTCAACATGGACTCTGGCCCCCATGAAGTCTCATGGCATCAGGTCAAACATGAGCAAGGAAACCTCCTGCTGATTATCATGCACCATCCCCACCTTAGCTGATGAATCAATGCTCCCCCTTGTTGAGCACCACTTGGAGGAAGCACTGAGGGTGGCAAAGGCACAGAATGTACGCTGGGCGGGGGACTTCAATATCCATCACTAAGGCAGAATTTTACATCGTGCGGGCGGGCGTGTGCCCGGCCTGATTGATGTAAAATAGCGCGCGATGACATCAGGTGAGCGTCCCGATGTCATCGCGCACTCACGCGATATTTCGGTTGGTGGCACAAGTGGGTGCCGGAGCCGCACCTGCCATTAGTTAAGAGGCCACTTAAGACCATTAAAAAGCCAATTGATGCCAATTTTTCGTTGCCTATGTCATTTTGCGCTCGTCGTATGGGCAAAATGGGCAGGTGGCATTTCCAAAAACCTCATCCACGGGCAGAATAAAAGGGGTGAGCAGCATTCCCAGTGTCAGTAGTGGGGAATTTGGTACATAGTTTGCTGCTGGTGACTTATTGGTACTTGGCAGATTCATCTCAGTTCGGGTCTTCATTCAACACCTGCCCCTTCACTTCCCGCCGCCTCACCGTCCAAGGGCCCAAACACTCCTTTCAAGTGAAGCAGCATTTCACTTGCACTTCCCTCAATTAAGTCTACTGCATTCGCTGCTCCCAAAGCTGTCTCCTCTACATTGGAGAGATCAAACGCAGACTCGGTGACCGCTTTGCGGAACACCTTCGGTCTGTCCCAAGCATGACCCAGACCTCCCTGTCGCTCGCCATTTCAACACTCCACCCTGCTCTCATGCCCACATGTCTGTCCTTGGCCTGCTGCAATGTTCCAGTGAAGCTCAACGCAAAATGGAGGAACAGCACCTCATCTTCCGACTAGGCATCCGGACTTAACATTGAGTTCAACAACTTCAGATCATGAACTCTCTCCTCCATCCTCACCCCCTTTCCGATCCCCCTTTTTCCAATAATTTACATTTTTAAAATATATTTTTCTTTTCCCACCTATTTCCATTGTTTTTAAATATATTTTCATCCATTGTTTCATCTCCATCTTTTAACCTATTTCAATCCCTTCCCCCCCATCCTACCCCAACTAGGGCTATCTGTTACTTGCTCGTCCTGCTTTCTACCCTTAATGTCACCATTAGCACATTTCTTAGCTAATATCACCACCGTTAACACCCTTTTGTCCTTTTGTCTGTGACATCTTTGGTAATCTCTCCTTTGCCTGCACCTATCACTGTCCCAACCCCTCTACCAGATTATATTTCATCTCATTTCTTATTCCCTCAGTTCTGATGAAGAGTCATACAGACTCAAAACGTTACCTGTGTTTCTCTCCACAGACGCTGTTAGACTTGCTGAGTTTTTCAGGGTATTTTTGTTTTTGTTTCAGATTTCCATCATCTGTAGTATTTTGCTTTTATCTTCATTCTTAGCATTTCCAGACTTCATTTCAGGACTCCTTGGTGTCTTCAAAGCCCTGGAGGATTCAGACCTTCCAGGTATCAGACAGCCTTCCATTACCCTGGTGATGGGGATTGTGGTCTCTGCTGGTAACACCTCCTCTGAGGAGGAAGAGAGGGGCAGAAGGGAGAAGAGGCTGGGTGTCCCAATGCAGCTTCCAGGGGAGGGACCTGTGGGAGAAGAGGCGCAAGCATAAAGGGGGCAGGGGCAGCAGGAAGTCCTGGTGGAAGGGGTCACAGAAGACACCACTATACTGCTGCTAGGGTATACAGGCAGCAATGCAGCTACCTCAGTATGTCTGAGGTGCAATGCTGAAGGAGGCTCCACCTCTCAAGGGAGACAGTGACCTCTATTTGTCAGGTGATTGGGCCTGAGATCAGCTCTGACTGTGTGGGTGGACAGTGGATCTGAAGGTCACTGGGCCTCAGCTTCTATGCCTTGGGCTCTTTCCAGGGGTCAGTGGGGGATCTGTGTGGAGTGTCCCAATCAGCTGTCCACAGTTGCTTGAAGCTGGTGACAGAAGCTCTGCTAGGGCAGGTACTGACCTTTATCGTTTACTGTATGAATGAGTCCAGCCAGGCTGAGCGAGCCAGAGGGTTTGCAGCAATTGCTGGGTTCCCCGCGTCCAGGGTGCAATTGATCACACACATGTGGCCATCAAGGCACCAGCTTGTGAGCCCTATGCCTTTGCCAACAGGAAGGGATTCCACTCCATGAACGTGCAGATAGTGTGTGACCACAGGATGCAGATTCTGCAACTCTGTGTAAGGTACCCAGGCAGCTCCCATGACGCTTTCATCCTGACACACTCCCAGGTGCTGAAGCTCTTCAGTGCTCCAGCCTGACTGGATGGGTGGCTGCTGGGTGACAAGGGCTATTCGTTGAATAGTTGGCTCATGATGCCTCTCTGCCACTCAAGAACAGAGGCAGAGAAGCATTACAATACGAGTTATGCTTCCACAAGGGCAGTGATAGAGAGGGCCATAGCTCTTCTCAAGATGTGCTCCTGATGCTTGGACCATTCAGGGGGAGCAATACAATATCCCCCAGAGTGTGTGTCAATGTTAGCGGTTGCATGCTGCACTCTCCACAATCTGGCACTGCCAAGGGGGGACCCACTGAAGGAAGAGGATCTTGAGGCACCTGCACAGGCCACAGATGATGAATCCAGTAGTGAGTCAGAAGAGGAGCATGGTGAGGAGAACGCTAAGGGCATGAAGGCAGAACTTGGTAACCTCCAGGGAGGCAGGAGCGCCAGGGATGTCTTGATACAACACTCCTTCAGTTAGGCCAAATATCAGCTTCAACCACATGCCAGAGATGCCGCCTCCATCCCAGATGTCTGAAATGACCCTTTCATTTGAACCCAAAGTCCACTCAGTGCCTGTGCAATTAAATTTAGAGTCACTCACATCCAGCATTACATACTGGTATACTCTGCAAAAAATATATCAAAAGGTGAAGCATACTCAGGCCATTACGACAAAACAAAATTTATCTCGTTTTAACAGCCCAAAAAAAATTACATAACCTTCTCTGATCTTCATTCCCAGATCAGCAAAGATAAACCAAACATAAATGAAGAAAAAAATCACCCGTGAACTGTCCCTCTTGTGCTTATGGTGCCTTTTACTTACGTTTCTGAGTGCTACATCTTGGTGCCCCCCACCATCGCTGGCACCGGTATTGGAGACAGCCTGCTGGCTCTGCTGTCTTGTTGGCCTTGATGACCTTGGCGGTTGTCCTCTGGCCAGTGGACCCTGTGCTGGCCCTGCCTGGGAAGAAGCAGCCAGTGCTATAACTGACATCTCCCCAGTCATTGCAGCCTCACCAGATGTGATGGTCATTGGCAGAGGGGCAGAGGAGCTGCTGCAGTCATCCAGAGCGCAACGGAGCCTGCAGCAATGACAAGCAGCTTGCGTGGCAATGTGAGGTCACTCTGGACCTCCCTGCTCACTACTGATGGTCAGGCACCTAGCTGGGATACTGGGTGCCTGATCCATCTCCCTCACTGACACTGACCAGGTGAAGTCAGGGCCTGAGTGAGGACTTGCAGGTCCAAGCGCAATCCCAGGAATCGCCACTCTCTCAATGGAGGAGGCAGGAGGCAGTGCACCTACCCATGAGGGTCAATGCAATGCTTACAGTCTGCATTGACTCCTCCACAACGAGGACCATGGCATGCAGACCCTCCTGGATTTCTGCCAGATCCTCCCACCCATCTTGCTGGACATCCAGCATCTGGCCCCTAATGGATAACTCCAGAGGTTCATCATCTACCTTCGAATGAGCATCGTCCTGGTCTCCAGCAGTCCTCCAATTTCCAGCACCCTGGGCACTCTCTGTCTCCACCTTAGGCACTCTTTGCCTTCACTCTGCATCTCAAACGAGTGTGAAGTGCCCTCACCAATGTGCACCAAAATTCTAGCCGCCGATATAATGCCCACTGAGGTCCTGGTATCTGCGCTGGTGCCAGGTTCAAAGAGCAGGTGTGACGCAGGTGCAAGTGAAGTCTGGTGGCCCTCCAGCATCAGTGGTGGCCCTTTGGGCTCCACAGAGCAATTGCATGCTGGCAAACCTCAAAGGGAGAACAAGGACATATCATCAGTTAAAGTCACCACACTGTCACTGTGAATGCCAGATACCCTGGTGAGACAATGGAGATCTGCATCGTGGTGCCATCGTCTTTCAATGATCAATGGGGAATCCAGTTTTGAGGATCCCCTCAATGAAGAGGCTACACTAGAAATGTTGCACAATCTGAAACTCTCACCTCTGTGCACTGTGCTCTTACCTTTCTCTGGCACCCCCGTCTCTCCACGCTCGGTTGCATTATGAGTGTGCCGCCTCTCATGCTAGAGGGCGTCCTGCTCGAACCTGCTGAACAGCAGGAGGTTGGGCAGACCTCCACCTGTACCAAATTGATTCACTCCATGTGATACCAAGAAATGGCTGAAGGCACTGGATACTGCAAAGGCTATGAGTCCTGACAATATTCCGGCAATAGTAGTGAAGACTTTTGCTCCAGAATTTGCTGCGACCCTAGCCAAGCTGTTCTAATACAGTTACAACACTGGCATCTATCCATTAATTTGGAAAATTTTTCCAAGTATGTCCTGTATACAAAAAGCAGGATAAATCGAACCCGACCAATTATCACTGCATCAGTCTATCCTCGATCATCATTAAGTGATGGAAGGGGTCATCAACAGTGCTATAAAGTGGCACTTGCTTAGCAATAACCTGCTCACTGATGCTCAGTTTGGGTTTTGCCAGGGTCACTCCATTCCTGACCTCATTGCAGCCTTGGTCCAAAAGACAAAAGAACTGAACTCTAGAGGTGAGGTGAGAGTGACTGCCCTTGACATCAGGGTGGCATTTGACTGACTGTGGCATCAAGGAGGCCTAGCAAAACTGGAGTCAATGGGACAGGGGTAACTCTCCGCTGGTTAGAATCATACCTAGCATGAAGGAAGATGTTTGTGGTTGTTGGAGGCCAATCATCTCAGCTTCAGGACATCACTACAGAAGTTCCTCAGGGTAGTGTTCTAGGCCTCACCATCTTCAGCTGCTTCATCAATGGCCTTCTTTCCATCATAAGGTTAGAAATGGGGATGTTCGCTGATGACTGCGCAATGTTCAGCACCATTTGTGACTCCTCAGATACTGAAGCAGGTCATGTCCAAATGCAGCAAGACCTGGACAATATTCAGGCCTGGGCTGACAAGTGGCAAGTAACATTTGCGCCAGGCAATGACCATTTCCAACAAGAAAGAATCCAACCATCGACCCTTGACATTCCATGGTTTTACCATCACTGAATCCCCCACTATCAACATTCTGGAGGTTACCATTGAGCAGAAACTGAACTGGACTATCCATATAAATACTGTGGTGATAAGAGCAGGTCAGAGGCTAGGAATCCTGCAACAAGTAACTCACCTTCCGACTCCCAAAGTGTGTCCACCATCTACAAAGCACAAGTCAGGAGTGTGATGGAATACTCTCCACTTACCTGGATGAGTGCAGCCCCAACACTGAAGAAGCTTGACACCATGCAGGACAAAGCAGCCCTCTTGATTGGCACCCCATCCACAAACATTCACCCCCTCCAGCACCACACACAGTAGCAGCGGTGTGTACCATCTACAAGATGCACTGCAGGAACTCACCAAGGCTCCTTAGGCAGCACCTTCTAAACCCACAACCACTACCATCTAGAAGGACAAGAGCAGCAGATAGATGGGAACACCACCACCTCGAAATTCCCCTCCAAGTCACTCACCATCCTGATTTGGAAATATATTGACATTCCTTCACTGTCACTGGATTAAAATCCTGGAACTCCCTCCCCAACAGCACTGTGGGTGTACCTACACCACATGGACTGCAGTGGTTCAAGAAGGCAGCTCACCACCACCTTCTCAAGGGCAATTAGGGATGGGCAAAAATGCTGGCCTAGCCTGCAACGTGCACATCCCGTAAATGAATTTAAAAAAAGGGACATGAATGAACTTGCAAAACTGGCAAATAATTGGCAAGTAAAGGTCAACACAGATAAAAGTGCCATAGTACATTTTGTTACAAAGAATAGAGTAGGAAGAATTTATTACTTGGAAGGTGCAAGTCTAGATAAGGTAGAAGAACAAAAGGGTCTCGGGGTACAAAAACACCAATCATTAAAAGCTGTACCACAGGTGAATTTATCACCTACTCATTGAGTGGGTGGGGAAAGTGGAGGATGGCATTCCTGCCCAGAGGTCAATTCAGCCACAAATGCAGATGATTAAGGGCATCGCCTGCCACTGCTGGCATTTTGCCATCATTGAGTGAACCCTCGCCGGGGGCTGTGTGATTGACCCTGGACACCCCAGAGCCACTCGCCACGTTGTGAGGGTGATGTCCTTTGCTGCATCCTCTGAGCTGGGTGTAAACCTGGCACTGACCATCACTCCCCGTTGCATTGCTTAGACTGCTGAGCTACTGGCCCTCCTGTTGGCTGGCAACTATGGATACAACCCCTTGCCCGTTAAAGGGAGAGGAGCTACGATTGGGCCAAAATTGCTGCCAGAGGTGTCACAAATGGTTGACGCAGATTTGCCCTGGGTTTTGAGCCCATCGTCATAGCCCCCATTGCCCTGACCAAATTTTAAATAGTAGGCTCGAATGGCCTCCTGCTGTGCCATAAACTGCAATGGCACGAGGAGGTGATGTCTAAACTTTTTCCAATTTTACAAGGATTAAGCCTCCCTCTTTCCCCAACTCAAGTTATATAATATGTCCTCTCCTAATAAATGTTTGATACACGTTTGTCTTTTCCTGCATTCTACATCATTGAGAGCAGTGCCTGTTTTTTGTTTGGGGACGAGGGTGTTAATTGAACATAAGCCAGACAATTCCTTTTTATGGGAAAATTGGAAGTCATGTCACACAATAAGCTCAAAAATGTTGTTTATTGATTTCTCTAAAGCGCCACAGGTGGAAATCTTGGAAGAGTTTACTTGTCTGCTTTTTCAACTGGGGAAAGGATAAGTGATGTGAAATTTTTTTTAATATAGAAAAAAGTGTAAATGAAGGGATAAAAAAAAACCCCCGAGGACCTTCATCGTTTATTTTTCTCCTCCTTTTCAGGTACTCAGTGTTTCTCCTGGCAATCAATAACTTGATGTCTTCCAGCCATTCTGGTCAACATTTAACTGGTTGTTGATGGTGGCATCCATATCAACATTTGATGAACATGGAGATTTGAATGGGATTGGTGCCTCTTAGGAAATGTATGGAAACAAAAAATAGTCAATACTGCCTACTAAATAATGATATTGTGCTCCTGTATTAAACATTAGTTGTATTTTCTCTTGATTTATACTATAGGAAAACAAACTAAATTATTAGATTTAAGTGGTGCCTGCAACCTAACAGGTGAGAAAATGAATCATTTGCTTTCATTATCCCCTATTGCTTTTGTGCTAAAACTGGTATTTTTTTTAGACCAGATAGGTAAGGTCTCCAGAAAGCTGCTGAGTGTATGGATATTATTTAGCCCCCAAAATAATGAAATCAATATTGGCAATATTTCTTTAAAGGTGAACAGAGCAATAGAATGTAATATGCTTTCTTATTTCTAGGATTTTTGAAATCTAGCTCAAATGAAGGTAAAGGTTATTTGGTTTTTTTTTGCTGCCCATTCGTGGTCCAAAGTTAAATGAATCTGGACACTTTAATTCCATTCTCAAAGAATTTGAAGCTACAGCACAAAGTTGGCCTTACAGTACACCATTAGTATTACTTAATGAATGGCCACAGATAGCATGAGTTGCTTGATTTTGATTTGTATCTCTGGGGAAATAAGGCAGAATAGTGATAATCAATTCTTGAATATACTTCTGAAGAAACTTGTACCTGCCCTTTCAATGCTCTCTCTGATCTAATACTAATATATATATTATACAATATAAATAAATGTACAGGGTATTCTGTTTTGTGTTCATTTGGTATAATTTGGATGATGTAACTAATAATTTTACAAAGTACATATGTCAATATGTGGTTGAAAACATTATTTGATGCGAGCTGAAAAACAAGCAGGATACTCTGAAGATTAAAGCACATGTGCAGAAGATTGTAAATCAAATAACAGATTATAAATTTGCATTAAGGCTTCCAACATTTTTATATTGAGAAATGTCCAGCATGCTAATTATATTAGGTCATCATTTTAATCTGGAAGAAAGCAATCTCTGGCTGAATTTCTATATAGATGGACTATAGAATGGTGGTATGCTTCCAGTTATTGTACTGAAGTCTTGTTTGAATTAGTGCATGCTAAATGAATGCACCCCACTGTGATGTAAAGACTGTGCTCCTAGTGGTTTATACTATCTTTAGTGAAAGGCATATTTATATCTTCCAGACTGGTAATTAATCACTCAGTAGGCTTTTGGGTACACACATTCATAGATCGTTTTGTACTGCCAACAACCACAAGCATAGCCACAATTAAAATGCTGATTTAATTTATAGCATCAAGGCACGAAATGTGCATGATTTAAATGATGCTGACTCAAAGAACCACCTATGTTATAAATGGAAACAAATGCTAGAAGAAATTAAATAATTTTAATTGCATATTTTAATCCTGGGGAAAAATAGACATAGGCAGACATTTGCAACTCAGTAATAGATCTGGGTTGTCAAATTGTTTTTTTGCATTATGGGGATCATAATTCTTTTGCCTATCTACAAAGGATTGTTAATATTAAAACCTGCATTACTTGTATGTATAAATGTTTTTTCCTCTCTTTACTGCGTGAGATCTTTAAGTAAGTTTGCTTAGTAGGGAACAAATAGCATTATTCAACAAAGACATCAATTTCTATCTTTCGGTTATAAGAGAACTTCTAACTTCAGAACCAGATGTTACGAGCTTCGTTAAGAAACTTAAATTCACTTCAAAGTATTTCAATGCACCTAGAACAAACATTTTAATACAGCACAATGATTGGCTCAATGGGTGGAGCTTTGGGTCTGAGCTTCTTTTAAGTTTTTGTGGCAACACATAACCTATTTTATATTCGGTTCATTAAAAGAAAGGGGAAATGCCATAGTATATGCTTTTCTTTTCTTTTAAAGTTCTCCAAGAGCAATGAATTAACAAGTGTTCTACAAACATATTACCCTTAATGCTTCAGTGTAGCATTTTGGATTTATATGTTTACAGAAAATAATGGTTGTAGATTTGAAAGATTTGAGTATTTTGAAAGCCAAGAGAATTGAGAAGGCAGATTCCAGAGTAACATCTTATGTTATACCATGGACCTGCAATGTACAATGCCATTGGGTAAGTAACAAGATGCTTGTTTCCTTTGCATGCCTTTTTATTGAGACAAATGTGCATAGCATTTGAGTAGATGCCAGGATTTCCCTTGTGGTTTCAGAGATGGGTGAATGGTAAGAACCAATGTGAAGGCTTATTGGAATACCAGTGAATTAGCAACATTGGGCAGAATTTTCTGCCTGTTGGGCGGGCGGGCCCGACCCAATCTCCGGCGGGCAGGGAGCCAATCCCTGCTAGAGAAGCCAATTAAGGCCAGTCCAGCGTGACGTCCGGCGGGAAGCGCTATGCGCTTCCTCTGTGGCCGGGGGGTGTGTGGGGGGGTGGTGGGATTCCCCAAAAGCGAGAGTGCGCTCTTTCGTGCATGCGCATTAAAGAGCACACATCTCCCTGAGGCTCAGGGAGATCGCTTACACTTTTAAAAATATGAAAAATAGAAAAAAAAATTCCCCAACAATGTCACATGAGATGGGACATGTTCATAATTTACATAATAAGCTTATTAAACTTTTAAAAACCCTACATGAAACCTCATCACACTGGTGGATGAGGTTTCATGTTTTTTCTATTGCCTGCTGGGGCTCCTGGCCTGCCCGCCAACTTTAAGTTTGGACGGCAGGTCCTTTGATTGTATAATCGATCTTGTCAATGGCCTCAGTTGGCCATTGACAGGTCGGTAGGCCCCCAGCTGATTTTGCTGCGGGTCTGCCTTCCTGAAAATTTAAACGGGCCGGGATGACGTCAGGGGTTCCGCCTGATATCATCCTGCGTCATTTTTATGCATCGGCGAGCGGGTCCCGCCCCCTGCTCGCCCACGGCAAAATTCTGCCCATTGATTTTTGTTTGACAACATGTCACCTCTTTGACCTTGGTAGTAAAGGAGGATGATTCTCAAAAGTCTATACAGGGTAGCAAATAAAAAAAAGGAAAACTTAGATTTTATATAGTGCTTTTCATGACCACTGAACATCTCAAAGTGCTTTACAGCCAATGAAATATGTCTTGATGTCTATTGGAATGTAGAAAACATGGCAGTTAATTTGCACTCAGTGAACTCCCACAAACAGCAACAAGATGATGACCAGATAATCTGTTTTTCTGTGATGTTGATTGAGAGATAAATATTGGCTAGGACTCTAAAACCCCTGCTCTTCTTCAAAAAAAGTACCATGGTACTTTTTATATCCACCTGAGCAGGCAGATGGGGCCTCTGTTTAACTTCTCATCCATAAGATGGCACCTCCAACAGTGCAGCATTCTCCCCAGTACTGCACTGGAGTAGCAGCTTGATTTTTGTGCTCCAGCCCTGGAATAGGACTTGAACCCAGAACCTGGAATGAGAAAAATCTGTGCACTTTGTTCAAGGGCAAGTAGGGAGCAGAATAACTTTAATTATTGTCATAAAAATGGAAATGTCAGGATCAAGACAGCCATTTCAACCATCCCTCCACTATTTCCCAACTACCGTCTAACTGGATCTTGAGCTCCTTTAATGGCTTTGACCTACCTTATGTCATTGGATTCAGAACCTTACCTGGGACTGGGTTTTATTCTTATTGGCAGGCTAAGGGAGGTGGGAGGGGAAGTGCGCAGCCTGCTTGCTCCCATCCCTGTTGTTACATCACATTGAATCAAGCATTGGCTAACCAATTAGTGGCTGGCTGGCGGGAATGCCAGCCAATTAGTATGGCACAGGTGTCTCCGTGGAACATTGAGCACCTCAGGTGGACATCCAATGAGAGAGGGGTAAGGCAATGAATGGGAAGTGGATCCTGGCTACCAAGTTAAAGGGCCCTTGCCCTCTCATTCTGTCATGAAAGCACAATAATTCTCATTATATTATTGCGATTTATTGTAAAAGTAGGCTAATAGTGGGGTGGGTTTTTGTGTGTGTGTGTGTGTGTGTGTGTGTGTGTGTGTGTGATTTAATTGAATTGGAGACAGCTGGTCTGCAGGCTTTGACTCATCAAAAGAAGCTAGGTTTGAAATGCTAAATACGCACACATGGCTGAAGTCTTAGAATTTGAGGCAAGGAAAATTTGCATTTTTAGATAAATCAGGGCAGTTTGAATTTGAAAGAGGAGCTAGATCAAGCAGTGTATTCATTTTTACCAAAGGCTACTGACAATGTTAGCACCATGAAAAGGTTTATATTATGAGAAGGTAAAGTTCCAAAGACATATGGGAACAATGGAAATTACATTAAAAGAGAGAACCATGTATAAGGGAGAATGAGGCTATGTGCTAGGAAAGGCACTGCAAGATCTACCTGAAGTATGAGAAGCCTCCAGTATTTGTGCATTAAGCCTGCTGTCTACAGTAACCAAAACTGGGAAAAGACACTTTGAATTCTACTTTCCAGGTTATTGTGTTGATTTGCCTGAATCTGTTTAAAATCCATTTTTTTTACCATTGCTTTAACATAACTGAGGGCCAGATTAATTAGGGGTTTTAGGAATTATTATAGTAGGAAAACCTATGTATGTGCGTGAAATCTTTTCTTATGTTAATAACTGTTTAATTTAGTTTTTAAAAAAATCTCTGGCATCTTGGTGGACTTCTTATTTCTGAATTCAGGGCACACATCTCAAAATAAATACAAATTGCAAAACCATTGTGATAGTATGATCAAGTTTCCCTCATGGATTTGATCTGCCTGGCATGCATCATCTGCTGCATCATAACCCCTTTTTCCTTAATTTTTCTGTCGACTGTAGAACCTGAACAAATGAAGTATACTTACTGTGAACACTGTCACCTTCAGCAGCAGACTCTGCTGCTACATGTATCCATGGACCCATTTATAGGTCTTTTCATGCACCCTTGTGTCTTGGTGTACACCCATATACTTGGTGTAGCTCACTCCCAATGTTTCTCCTGTACACAGTCTGTAAAATAAAATGGGCCACAAAAATTTGCTGTCTATTAGGTTTCCAACAAGCTTAGTGGCATGTTAATTGAGATTTAGAATGCAGGTGGCCTTCTGATTTCGGGACTGGCTCACCTTACATATTGTTGGGGACTGGTGGGATGATGCCGGATTGCTGGCCCGATGTCATCACACCATAATTTACATAGGTACGGAGGAGCGGGGGTGGGGTGGGGGTGGGGGTGGGGGGGTGGGGGGGATGCCTGATTTGCCTCCATAAAATAGAACCCATGGTAGATTATTTTTTAATGTTTTCAACCTTTCAGCTGGGCCTGCTTAAAATTCATTTTTCACTCATTTTAAAATTTAAAGTATGTTTGAAAATAAAGATGTATTTTGTTATTGGGACAATGGGCTGGATTTTTGCAGAGTCGTGACAACTCCAGATGCCTTTAAGAATGTTGGGCAGGGCTCAGATGCAGATGTTCTGTCCCCATTTCCATCAGATCCCATTTTGCCAGCAGGGAGAAGGGGTGGGGTGTGAATCACATGGGCAGGAAACCCAAACTCAGCAGGGCCATTTGAAACTATTTTTGTTATTCCAAGGATCTTAATCCACAGTGCGGGAAGAACAAATTTATGGAGGAGGCATAAACAATCTTGAATGGTGGATAAAATCTATTTAAGTAGCATGATCTGAAATTATTTAATCCCCAGCGCTTTGAAAAAAGAAAAAAAAACCCAGGTTGCTGGAGTGCATTGATTGCCAGGCCACCTGGTGTAACTTGGAAAAAACCAAATAAATAATTTAAGATAATCAATCAAGATCATAACATGACTCATTTATGCTTGCTAGAAGCGACATATACAGGGATATGTTAGCTGTAAAAAAAGGAACATGTTTAAGCCTTGCACCTTTTTTGAATCATTCATAAGTATGGGGAGCCTATAGTTCCCTGTTGCTTTTTCCATGGAAATGACTTGGCCAATCAGAGTTTACTTGCCAACCAGTCAGATCCCCTTTACTTCTATGGTATAAATTGTTGTGATCATTCAAAATGTGGCATTTTTGTATTTGCCCTGCTAAGTGCAAGATAAAAATATGTAATTTTCTTCAGTAATATTCAACTTCTGTACCACCAAGTGACTGTTAGGAAAGTTCCATTATTGTCTGTCCCTGCAGTTTCAATAGGCTTGATTGCTGATATTGAAGGGTTGTTATTACAGTTGAGCTCATTAGGAATGCTTAGCTGAGTTTCAAAAACTCCAAACAACTTACCTCAGCAGGGAGGCTGAGGTCACAATTGATTGACAGTTTTAAGAGGCTAATAAAGATGATCTATCTTTGATGTGGTTACTAAATAGAAGTATGTTTGTTTTTATAGCAGATTGACCACTTGAGGTAATTTAAAATCTTTGAATGGGGTTCATGAAAGATAGTTTGCTTTCTGCTTAAAGTGTGTATGAGTGACAGCTGTCTTAGATTGTTAGAGCTTTTTTCACTTCCACATGGCTCCTGAGGTCTGCTGATATTGAATACTGGGTGAATGGCTATAGAATTGGGATAAGGGGTATGAGCTGGCATGGAGGGTGGATGGGAATGCTGAGGGCTAGAAGGCTTAACAGGCTTTTATAAAGCTGGACCAAAGTCTCAGAGAACCAAGGCAGACCTTCTAAGCAGCCTGCTGTGGCACTTGCCCACCCATTTGGCTACCTTTGAATCGCCTCTGAAGGTGGCAGGCCCCACTTTATCTCACACCCGCAAACCACCCTTGACCCACTTCCCCCGAGTGAAAATCATGCCCATGGGTCTCGTTTCCATTGAGATGGCGTCTGCCAAGTCAGAAGATTTCCCGACTCGAGCTTCTCATCTCCATGGAGAAAATCTGACCTTATGTATCTGCAAGATTCTCTTATCAGCCTCTCACCATATCGAATTACATTGTTTAATGAAAATATTTTTTAATATTTAGAAACAAAACAAAATACTTACTACTTCACTAATTCTAGAATTTCAATTTCTTTACCTGAATTGTAAGATGTAGCTTCTGAAGTGGTAACTACAGAAAGCAGAATTGGTCACGGTGGAAAAATGGGAACTTTCAACATTTGTGCCAATGCTCATTTATGTATTAAATTAATTGTGCAGATGTGGAAATTTCTTAAATCTCTGCAGATGCATTGAAAATGTCAAAATATAAATTTTCACCACCAATAAGCATTACAATGCACATATACAGATGTTAAACTATTTTTCCATGACCGTTCTGCCAAAGTTACAGTGGAAAAGTCAGAGAACTCTTGCAGCCATTTGCCCCTTTATTTGTCCCTTACATACAGTAACTATATAAAGGTGGGGTAGGGTGGATCACCAAGGTTATGTCAATAATCCTTGTACACTTGTTTATGCTCTGAGGTTTTCCTTTCTCTTTGAATAAAATTTTTAGATTGCTCCAACAGAGATCAGAATCACATTTTTCGAAAGACATTGATTGCCACTATTGCAATTAGGCCCGTTAATATTTCATTGCTGTGTGTGACTAAGTTTTGCTTTATAGAATCTACAAGCGTGTTTTAGGGATTTTGAATAGGTAATGACTTTTTGAAATGAGTGCATTGTTCAGTTTTGTTTGGAAAATAGTGTAGGTCACAAGGCTATAAAACAATTGCTGTATAATATGTCAAAATGAAATAACATTGTGGATTTGTTGTTATGAGCATTGGAAGGTAGAGCACTGTCTTAGGCACATTGTACAAAAGATTCCTTGCATATTGTCCAAATGCTAAATCACTCTTCTCAAAATGTGGAAGCCATTTAGTATATAATGAGTGCCAAGGTAATCATAATTGTCATTTAAAATAAACTTATAATATCATTATTACAGTGGCTTTGTTATTTTGAATAACATTCTAACTTTGTATTTAGTCTGTAACTTTCCATAATTTAAATTTTGAGATAAGTTTTGAAGTTCTTTGCCAAAGAAAGCAGTACAAAGGTATACAGCTGTACGTAATTTCAAGTAAGCTTTCCTATGGCTGGAAATACAAAGCAAACATGGATTCCATCCATGGTCAACAACATTCACAAATGAACACCACGGAAGTTACTGAAATTTTGAAAATGTGCTACAGGAAAGAAAATACAAGCATGAAACAGCACATGGCGAAAATTAAATCCACACATTGATGTAAGTGCTGACTCTTTCTTTTTGGAAAATAATGTCACAGAAAAGATAACTATTTGTTCTTATGAAGTAGCTACAGGATTTGTCGTCCCCAGAGGTTTACCAAGCTAACTATCAGCAGGTGACTACAACATTGGGATTTCAAATGAAAAGCTTTCTTCATATTTGCTGAAGTGTTCCAGGTATTATCACTTTTTGTTGAGATGTTTTTGTTAAACCTGGCTCTCTCTAGCTTGGCAGAACACACTGTCTGGAATTGCACATTTAACAACTTCCTCCCGTGTGGCCATGCTGAACAGTGACTCCCTGTGCGGGAGGTAATTGTGAATTGCACAGATGCTGTAGAGTCTTTGTATTTTGAAATATGTTCCAGAAGTGTAACAAATTTGGACAGAAAAAAGCCATGGAAGGGTTGCATGTTGAACAGCTGCACCATATGAATTGTTGCCCTATCTGGAGCAGTGAAATTTAAATGAGAAAACACTTATCATTTAACTTCTAACATGAACTACATTACAAACTATTAAAAACTCTTTTTAAAAAAAATATTGTTTATTGAAAAGTATCATTCGTGCAATTATATTCATATAAAATGACAAACATTTGGATGTGTGTGTGACCCTGATATGAGTTTGGGCCAACAAGAATGCAAGTATTTCAGATTTGACTACACATACTGGCGAAGTCTGAAACTATTGGGACCCCAATTCCTTTTGTTCCTTAACTTTGAGAAAGACAGCTGGCTTTGCATCTAGTAATGTTATACGTAAAGGCGTTGAAATGGTGAAGAGCAATTGCTTCTGACATCAAAAGGGAACTGGTGCAATGGGAGACTGATGTCAGGAGGTGTAAAATTACAGGGTTACAGAATGATAAAGAATGTAAAAATGAACGAACATAAGATGGCAAAGCAACTTAAAATATATTGTGGATCGTTAAATTATTATAACTTAAAAAATACAAATATACATGGAGATGAAGGAGAAATGGCACAGTATTCCCAGAGGGTGTTTTTACCTTGTGATTGCAGACACCTTTATAAACAGCTTGAATAATTGCTGAAATGTGTTACCCAACTGTGCTCTGGTGTTTGAGTGACAGCTGTTGCTGAGTATAATCATCAACAGATGAGTTTTTACCATAGTGAATAATCGCTGCAGAAGTGAAAGTGATTAATTCTATTTGCTTTAAAGGTTATAAAACAGTTTGGATTATAGAGACAAAGTATTCTTTTCAAAAGCAGACATAAGTTGAATTATGGAAACCTAACCTACACAAACAAGGATGCATAAAAGATTCTAATTCAACCAGCTGGTGTAGAAACAAAATCTTTAAAGTTCATTTTTTCACTTATTTTTATGTCCAATTTTAAGTTCTTTTTCTTCTTTATAGGTCTTAATTATCCATTATGACATTTCCCAGTGGAGAGGGCAGGTGTACAGCTGGGAAACCTACTATTGTAACATCATCAGGGTCATTATTGAACTGGCAGTACAGGATCACACATGAATGGGTAGACTATTTAGTATACTTTCCCTCTGTGTAGGGATCTCCTAAGATGCATTTAAAATTGGGAAAGTGGAATGCTGTTACAAGAATTAAACCTGTTTCTGCTAAGGTAGTTTTCAATAATTTGTTTTCTCAATTACTGACATTATCGTTTGGATAAGATTTTAATGACAGGATCAGGAAAGTTGGTACTTTGAAATGTCTTCAAACAACATCCAAAATTACTTAAGCTAAATTTAGACATGGATAATATTCATCTACAGAGTTTGATGTTCATACTTTGAGTTTTGACCTTCTACCTTCAACCCAACACCTTTTTTAGGTAAAGGCCAGTATATTTTTGATACTGTGCTTAATGAAAATTTCCCCGTGAAAATGAAAAATTATGGTCTCCAAATTTTTCCCCAAAGTAGGCCTTAAACACAATTTAAAGAATTATTGAAAAGGAAGTGTGAAAAAAAACACAAGAAAATCTTCTATTCAAGTCCTCTATGTACCCAAGTATAATTGACCAAAACTTCACAATATGCAGCAATCCATGAATCTGTGTCATTGAACTTTGACTTGCTGTCTTTTGCAGACAATCTTCACGGTCCCCCTTCCCAAAGGCCTGATCTAAGTGTGTCATTGTCTTTCCAAGTTGAATGATAAAGTTTGCTGGTGATAAAAACCTGTTGAAGGAGGGTGTCAACAGTAAGCTAAAACATATCTTGGCATTTTGTCAGTGTAACAACCGTTCAGTTACAGTAGAAAAGTAAACTTTCTACAAGGCAGCAAAATCAGCATCAGATGAATGAGGCCAGTGAAATGTAATATGTTCTACAGGGGTATCAACAAAATTTCTGAAATAATTTATCCTTTTGAGATTTACTTTGTATATGTGTATGCTTTATAAGTCATATGCAATGCAACCCAAGAGCCCAGCTCCTTTTTGTGCTTCTCTACATGTTTTTATATTGTTAGAACCATATCATCAAGAGCTATATTTTCTTTTAAAATTTGGAGGGACATTGTGTTTTTTGGACACTTGGGAACTGACCTGGGTTTTATTTTAAGAAGAGGTAATATGTTCACCTTGGATTGTGGCAAGCATGTCTTTTCTAAGAAATCACATGATGTCAGCTAAATGTTCTACATGGCAATTGTGGTGGAGAGTTATTTATCTATTTGAACTGCAATCACTTTAATTGATAGAAAAAAACTGTTTCAAAGGCAAAGGCCATAGTGCTTTACTGGAAATCATCTGATTGAAGAGCTTTATGTTTTGAACTTGCTGTTTTGAATTCAGTCAGGAATGAACTGAGAAGGGGAAAAGCTGCTTACACTCTCCTTGCCTTGCTTAAAATATAATGTGATTATCAGTATCCAGCTAGAAATCTTCACCTCAGTGAAACTTGTCTGTATTTGGAAACCCCAGAGGCTGAGACAAGAGGGGTTGACCCAGCTCTATTCTTCTCCATTGGTGAGAACCTCCAGGCACCTACTGGGACTAGTGACCTGTCCTCGCACGAGGGAGCACCAGATTGTCAGTATCAAAACCCTGTAAACTTTATCCTTTTTTCTAAAGTTTTTCCTTTAACTGCCCATCTCTGCAGAGACCCTATTTATTTCATCGTGGTTGTAACAATATGTATGTGTTTGTTCTGGAGTTAGCAAAATTAGATGAACTATTTCAGAATTGCATTCAGTGCTTCTGTTCCTAACAGAGTGCTAGTTTTTCCTTAAGCACAGAACAGAAACAAATTATCTACTTTATATATGTTTTATTGGGTGGGATTTTGCTGCCATAATAATGCTGAGGCTCTCAGCTCTCACCTCTAATGCAGGGTAAACCTGATCGCAACTTCTGGCATATGGACATGTGCAGTTAAATATGGAAATACTGAAGGTGTTGTTGGAGATATCTTGTTCCTCAACAGAGTGTGCTGGGACAGTCCTTGCCAATAAACTTGACATGAAAAGAACTGTAATGGTGTGAACTTAGGGTACTTAGTTACTAGTTGCATTTAGAAATAAGTGAGTTTTTAATGCTGTATTAAGTGATGAACAGACTCTGCTGAACGCTCTCTATTGCCCTGAAAATTAACTTTACATGTGTGGGGCCTCATTTCCTGATAAGAAAATTAATGGGCTAAATTTTCCACTCTGGAGACTAAGTGCAGTGGCAGTTGGGAAAGGCAGCTTGGTTCCTGCTGGTTGGTGTGGCAGTTTGCCACACCGGATCATTCACTTTTAGATAATTATGCATACATGAATGTGTAGCATGCCCTATCGTGTGGTGGGGAAGGCTGGGATTCATCCACCCCGCCATTACCTAATCGGCTTATATTTCTGGGCACCATATTTAAACGGCACCAACACACACAATCTCTTTGCAGCCCAGGATTTGTTGTGGTGAGTGATGGCACCCTCCCCCCAACACCCAGAAGAGACAAGCGCTGTGCCCCAAAGTTAAGCAACAGGGCATTGGTGTCACTCCTTCAAGCAGTCGAGGATCAGAGGGAGGTCTTATACCCCGTGAAGAGGTCGGGAGGCTCACCAACCTCACCACAAAAGCTTGGGAAGAGGTCGCAAGTGCGGGGTCAATGCCAATGTTCTCCCAGAAGAGGACTACTATCAAGGGCAGAAAAAGGATGAATGATCTCATCCATTCCGCCAGGATAAGTCAAGCTTCCCCTCAATCTCTACGCATCCTATCATAAGGCCATCAGGCATTCGCAGCTTTACAGTCCACAGGGACCTCACACACTACCAGCACAAGAAACATTATCACCGATTCTCTCACATACACATTTACATCTTCATCTCCTGTCACATCCTGCACAAGTTATATCTTCAGCACTCACATAGGTCCACTCAGAACATCATAAGCCTATCATCCGCTTTGGCGTCCTGCTCACAGACTGTCCATCTGTTGTTTTGCAGCATTAGGTCACCCGCAACAAGAGAGAGAGATCCCAGAACGGAAGCAGGATGCCAGAGCTCACCCCCTTTGAAAAGCAGGTGGCAGAGCTGACTGGTGAGGACCAGGACCATGCCTGCACCGAAGGCGAGATCAGCGTTCCCAACAAACCAGTGAGGCCCCGTCAACTAATCTTCACCCACCCACCAAAACTGTGAGTGCTCTTTATTGTAGGTGACTATTCAGCCAATCGCTAATTTTCTCTTCTCTCTATTACAATCACCAGTAAAAAAAGGAAAGAGACATATCGCCAGCCAGCCTCTCAGCCCCAGCCCCCAGACCACTTTGGATGAGGATCCTGAGGACCCACTAGATGTCGAGCCATCACTGCGCTCACCTGCACCCTCCACCAGTGCAGAGACACACACTTTGGTAGAACTTAGCTCTAGAGCAGGCTTAGGGTCGCCAGCTGGTGAACACAGCACAGACCCTGCTCCACAGCAGGTGGGGTCAGTGACAGCCAAGGACACTGACACTCGAAGGACTGCTAGAGGCCAGGCTCCTACGGATCAAGTCCGAGTTCGATGAGGAGCATCTGGAATTGGCCCTCAGAGAGATGTTGGAGCTCTAAAGACCAGCAGTGGTACAGCAGGCAGGGTTGTCAGAGGCCATCATCGGATCAGAACGAAGGATGGAGGAGTCCATCCGTGTTCGGTCTGATGTCATTGTACCTACATGCCAGCACATCAAGATCGCCAGTGGAAGGGTGGCGACTGCCATGGAGACCCTGGTCCAGCAGTTTCTGCTGGATATGCACTCGGACCAGCCCACCATTGCTTCAGACATGAGAGAGCAGTGGCTAGGTGAGAGGAGGACAGGACACCTCAATCCCCCTCTAGGAGCTCCTTCTCCTCAAAGAGTCTTGGGAGGCCACTAGGGCACCCACAGGGAGGAGAAGGGCCAGCCGGACACCCCGGGGCAATCCATCCAGGACTCTCCTCTGCTGTCCAGCTGCTCCAAGTCCCCTCTGCCCGTGACCCAAGCAACTCCAGCTGCTCAGGCCGAGGACGGTGCATCTGCCCCATAGCAGGAGACCCAAAGCAAGCTGGGGCCCTCCAGACCCTGGCTCTCCAGAGGACGCCCGTCAAGGTCATCACAGACAAGGTATAGCAATCAGCAGGCTGCCTCCACCTCTGCTGCAGATGTTGGGGAAGCACCTAGATGTAGCACTAGGGAAAGAAAAAAGTGGATATAACTTTACACATCTGTAAATATATTGTGTTTCCCTGAACGATTCTTCTATCTGATGCAAAGCTCTGAGGTTATACAAGTGTAGCCAGTGGCACCTCCCAATCCCTCCCCTCCCCCCTCTCCCTCTCCCCTCCCTCCCCCACCCCATATCTCTCTTTGTGTGCTTCAGGTCTATGGTGTCTAGCACCATCTCATTAGAGTGAGTCATCGTTATGTCCACAGCAGTGATGTGAGCAAAACTTCTTGCTCTAACAACATGCGGGTTGGACAATGAACATCTTAGTCTTGCCTCAGAGGATCATGTCATGTGGCCTCATGAGTACAGATTTTGCAGTCTGGTTTATTTGGCTGATGCTTCTGCACTGAAGACTGCTCAATGTGAATCTTATGGGTTGTTATGGCAACCCACATTGGAGTAAATCTCACTCAGTGCATCCTTCAATGGCCTCTATGTAATGTCTGTCAGGTTTGAGTGTGGGAAACATTTCAAGTAATAGTCGGGGGACTTGGGCGCTCATGGTGACCTGTACGTGACACTGTGACTGCGTGAACGGCTAGACATCACCCCTATAATAGTTTCCATTTTCCACCTGTATGACCATAAGACCATAAGACATAGGAGCAGAAATTAGGCCATTTGGCCCATCGAGTCTGCTCCACCATTCAATCATGGCTGATATGATGCAGAGCTACGGACCGAGCTAGCAATGGTGACTCCTGAAATGTCTGCTAGACGGCAACAATTATGTAAGATCAGAGGTGTGTGTCAAGGCCACAGGTGCCAGACTATTAAATGAGAGGATACCACTCTGGATCTGAAGGTCTGGCAAGCATGGCTTGACATAATCCCTGGGCCAGCTCTCCGAAACGCAACAAGCATGGTAATCTGATCGTGACAATGTCATCAATCTACCAGCTTTCCGTGTGTCTATCTGAAACTGCTGGGATGAAAATGTGGAGGCCTCAAATGGGATCAGTGCATCTGATGGGTGATCTTTATTATCAACCAAGTTACTAATTAATGCCTAAGTGCAGTGTTGGCATTTTCAGGGTCACAGATGCCAAGGCAATGCTGGACGGAAACTTGGGAAGCTCCATATGAAGGCTGGGTCATGAATGCTTGGCAATGATCAGATGATGGTGCTGCTGAAGCTCTCTCTGTGTACTCAAAGGTGACCTGACTTGCAGGCTCATAATCATGACTGAGAGTGATAGATCACTGCTTCCTAAAGAATCTCTTGTTGGGGACTTAGTATGATGATGAGGCCAGAACATTATTCTTGCATGAGGGATGGCCTGAGGAGAAATGGCACAATCCGGATTCAGATCAGACCTCAGACATCAACGCGAGAACCGGCCATTGATGATTGTCTTTCCTGACGCGCCTTGCAATGCTCCAGGCATACTGCCCTGAGTGCACTGAAGGCTGCCATAGGTAGTGAAAAGTTGGCACGATGCTTGAAAACAGTGCACCATGCCTAATTTCTTCACAGTGCGAGCTGGCGGAGTTCTTATCCCAAAACAGAATGGTCACATGCTCCAGAGGCTGCCTTGCCTTCCAAGGATGAGGCGATCATCACACAAGATTGTGATTACTCATTCAGAGATTGACGTCCTTCACTGAGATGCTGAAGATATGAAGGAAGGCGTTAATGTTCAGCCTCATGGAGGACACAGGTCTCGTCTGAGCATTATCATCCTGGAACCTCGGGCGAAATTTTCCCTGCCTGCTGGCATCAGGCGTGTTCGGTGGTGTTCGCAGACAATATGGCACGATGGGTTTTACAATGGCGGGAAACCAGTCCGCGATTGTCTGCTCAGCCCATCGATGGCAGGCCGCGTTAACGCCATCGGATGTTGGGAACCTCATTGTAATTATCAGGCCAGCCAGAAGGAATCACCCTCTGACCATTCAAATCCCTCCCATGGCCCTGGAAGAGCATCATGTGCAATGTTCCCTCCCTCCAATCATTCTGCTTCCTCCCCCTCTAATCCTGGATCTCATCGTGCTTCTAGTCGATATCCCTGCCCACCGCCCCCCGACCCCAACCTCCGAATTGTTTTCTGTGGATGTCCTGATACCCCATGCTGACCTGGCCCCACCCCATCTTGAGGCTCAATGCAGTCACGTACTGAGAACTCCCCCATGGACCATCGAATGGCCCCCACTGTGTTACCTGTTGCCCATCTCCAGGCTGCTGCTGCCTCCTCGACTGTGACTGTGCCATCTGCGGATCAGTACCAGCCACCAATCCCAGGATCGAAGTGTGCATGAAGAACTGAGCATGCCCTGCACATTATGCTGTGCATGACTGACACAGCTTCCTGTCCCTGGACTGAGACTCAGTCACGTGTGCCAAGCACAGCCTTGTAACATGACCCAGGACTGTCTCTGCTTTCTGGCCCTGACCAATTACGCCCCCCCCGCCCCCCACCCCGCCTCCCAATAATGTGTCTCTGGCCTCCTGCTCCCCTGAGCTCTATTCAAACTCACCCCCAACTGACCCTCCGCCACCAATCAAGCCTTTGCCTACAGCCCCCTCCCTTTGCCTCAGTCTTGTCACCCACTCCCCCTCACCAGTCAAGCCTTTGTCTTCCAGCAGCCCCCTTCCAGCTGGTTTTGCTGGAGCAGTCTTGGCACAGAGTTGGATCAGACACGAACGCAGCGCAGTGAAAGATAGGCGAGCGCTCTGTGCACAAACATCGAGATGGTGAGTGAAGTGCAGTTTGCTGGGTGCACATCTGTTTCCTTTCTCTAATTAGCTGCTGGCATGACCAGTTGATTTGGAGGGGGAGACGGGGTTGGGGGAGGGGGGTTGCGGGTGGTGGGGTTGTGTTTCCGGCGAGCTGGGTTTTTAATGAGCATTCATGATATTCAAATGCAAGCTAATGCGGGTTCCGACATGGTGCAGAGGGCTACCCGACCTGCGTCAAACTCAGGAGTGGACAATTGCAAACTATTTTTATGCCGGCAGGAAACAAACTTTTGGCCGCACTCTGAATTTTTCGGTTCTGCCCACCACTAATGGGACCGGAAAATTCGGCCCACTCCTTCAGATTAAAAAAAAAATTACTTTTTCTGTTTTTATATTTTATCTTTATCCGTTTATGTATTTGTATTTCCTAGTCATTATTTAATATTATTTACATCATGCACTGCTTAAAACTTGCCTGTACCCCTTCAAGGGAAGCCATGTTGTGACTGTAACAGGTTCTGTTAGTCTTGTGAGATCTGAAACTGACCCTGCGAAAGACAGAAGAATGGCATTCACCACCTTAAACATCTACTGCCTCAACCACCAGCACACAGTGGCAGTAATGTGTAGCATCTACAAGAAGAACTGCAGCAATTCACTGCATGCCCTTCGACAGCACCTTCCAAAACTGCAATCTCTCGCACCTAGAAAGTCAAGGGCTGCAGACGCATCTAAGTTTCCCTCCAAGCTGTGTACCATCTTGATTTTCAGCCCAAAGGCTTTACAGTAGCCTTGTGAACATTTTTGCAAGCTGATGCTATGATCTATATGTGAAGCCTTTACTTGTGATGCAATTGGCATAACTGTGTGCTCAATCTAAACTAACCTAACTATATCACCTTCCAGTGCTCAACATTGACCACATGTTTTAATTCTCTTTTTGAAGGCCTGTTACTCAGGTTTGTATCTGTGCCCAGTTTGGACAAGCATCTAACATTTTGGGCTCCTGCTTTTTAACAGGTGGGCCCTCATCATCCATGATCATTGCTTAATTCTCAGTGTTGTGGACGCATTTGTGGAACATTTTGTGTAAAACATCAAGGATCAAATTGATAAGTAGATAGTTCAGAACTGAAGTTAGAACCAGCGCAGCACATTAGGTTCATACTAACATTTGCATATTCAAGATCTTCTAAATTTAACAATTACGTCACTTTTGAATTCTGTCAGTGATTGGGCATCTGAGGACTTAGCATCTGCCAATATTTTTTTTCAGGGACTAGCTTTTCTTCTACATTTTACAGCGCTGGGGATTGAGGGATAGTATTTTATTCCAAATGCCTTATTACAGTATGTTCATCCATTGTGGCATATGCAATCGAACTTACATAAATCTAAAATTTTCTCTTTTGGCTGCTTGCTTATTTGGACGTTTTATGATTTCAATTATATGCATATAAATTCAATGCACCTATTTCATAATTTCACTCTACTTTAAAAACAAACCTTGCGATGGACCATTTTATTATTTCGTGGGCTGTGGGCATCGCTGGGTAGGCCGGCATTTATTGCCCTTGAGAAACTGGCGGTGAGTCATCTTCTTGAACCGCTGCAGTCCAAGTGATGTAGGTCCACCCACAGTGCTGTTAAGAAGGATGTTCCAGGATTTTGACCCAGCAACAGTGGTTGGAGGAAACTTGCAAGTGGTGGTGTTCCCACATCTGCGACCCTTGTCCTTCTTAGTTGGTAGCGGTCGCTGGTTTGAATGGTGCCATTGAAGGCAGCTTGATAAGTTGCTGCACTCCATCTTCTGTATGGTACATTCTGCAGCCGATGTGTGCCAGTAATGGAGGAAGTGAATGTTTAAGATGGTGGGTGAGGTGCCAATCAAGTGGGACCATCTACCTGACTCTTCCAAAGTCCTTCAAATCCCATTCAATGGGGTAGATTTTCCTCCCATTAATGGCCATAATATCAATGCAATCTGGGCGGAATCACCTGAAACAGAGCAAGTAATTGAGTAATTCTAAATGTGAGTTGCACTCCAAAATACTTGCATTCACCATGCCCACAAAATTGATTAAGTAGACATTTTGAGTTTCCTCCATTTGTGCTGGTTAGGGAAGGCTCTTCAAATGTGCTAAATTTCTTAGGCACACAGGCATGTTCTTAAAGTTTTCCATATCTAAAAATACTTAATTTACTAAAAACCAATGAGTGTATGTCATTGTAGGTAGTAAATGTTTCAGGATATTTTAAAAATAATTTTCTGCGATTTTAAATCAGATAACTCACAGGTAAAGGACCGAGACCTTCCTTATTAAGATTGCACGTCTTTTGTGATAAACTCATTTTCAGCTGTTTTAATAAAACTGCATCAAGTTACCACTTTCAACTACATCAAGGAATATTTTTAATAGAAATAAAATTAAATGCATAAGGACCCCCAAATCCTTCTGTGCTGCAGCTTTCTGCAGTCTTTCTCCATTTAAATAATATTCAGCTCCTTTATTCTTCCTGCCAAAGTGCATTACCTCACATTTTCCCAATCTGCCAAGTTTTTGCCCACTCACTTAACCTGTCTGTATCCCTTTGTAAACTGTTTGTGTCATCCTTACCACTTGCCTTCCCAGCTATTTTTGTGTCATCGGAAAGATTGGTGATAGTACATTCACTTCCCTCATTCATATTGCAAATAATTGTGGCCCCAGCACTGATCCCTGTGGCATTCAACTAGATACAGATTGCCATCATGAAAGTGGTCCCCTTATCCCAACTCTGTCTTCTATTAGTTAGCTGATCCTCTATCCATGCTAATATACTACTCCCAACACTGTGGGCTCTTATCTGATTAATTAACCTTATGTGTGGTACCTTATTGAACACCTTTTGGAAATCCAAACATATTACATCTACTGGGTCCCCTATATCTATCCTGCCTGTTACCTCCTCAAAGAATTCTAATAAATGTATCAGGCATGATTTCCCCTTCATGAAGCTATATTGACTCTGCTTGATTATATTATGCATTTCTAAATGCTGTGCTATTACATCCTTTATAACAGACTTTAACATTTTCCCAATGACAGATGTTAAGCTAACTGGCCTATAGTTATCCTAGTTTTTTTAGTCTTCCTCCCTTTTTGAATAAGGGTGTTACATTGGCAGTTTTCCAATCTTATAGATTCATAGATGTTTACAGCACAGAAGGAGGTCATTCGACCCATCGTGTCCATGCTGGTCAACAAAGATCTGACTACACGAATCCCATTTTCCAGCACTTGGCCCATAGCCCTGGAGGCTATGGCAATGCAAGTGAATATCTAAATACTTCTTCAACGTTATGAGAGTTTCTGACTCAACCACCCTTTTGGGCAGTGAGTTCCAGACTCCCACTGCCCTCTGGGTGAAAAAATTTCTCCTCAACTCCTCTTTTAGCTTTCTACCTCTTACCTTAAGTCTATGCCCCCTGGTTATTGACCCCTCTACTAATGGAAAAAGTACCTTCCTATCCACCCTACCTATGCCTCTCATAATCTTATACACCTCTATCAGGTCCCCTCTTAACCTTCGATGCTCCAAGGAAAACAACCTCAGCCTATCCAATCTTTCCTCATAGCTCAGACCCTCCAGCCCAAGCAACATTCTGGCAAATCTCCTCTGCACCCTCTCCAGTGCAATTACATCCTTCCTGTAATGTGGTGACCAGAACTGCACGTGGTACTCCAATCTTCCCGGACTTTTCCAGAATCTAAGGATTTTTGGAAGATTACTACCAGTGCATCCACTATTTGTGTAGCTACTTCTTTTAATATCCTAGGATGCAACCCATCAGGTCCAGGGGCCTTAACCTCATTAGTTACCCTAGTACTTTTTCTCTAGTGAGTTATTGTATTTATCTCCTCCCCCAATTTTGCCCCTTGATTATTTAGTATTTTTGGAATGCTATTAGTGTCTTCTACTGTGAAGACTGATGCAAAGTTTTTATTCAACTCCTCTGCCCTTTTCTGGTTCCCATAATTATTTCCCCAGCCTCATTCTCTCAGGGCCTATGTTCATTTTGCCTCTCTCTTTTATTTTATGTATTTAAAGAAGCTCTTACTGTCCATTTTTATATTACTTGATAGTTTACCCTCAAAGTTTATTTTCTCCCACTTTATTACTTTTTTGCTCATCCTTTGTTGGTTTTTAAAACTTTCCCAATCCTCTGGCTTACCACTAACCTTTGCCACGTTGTATGTTTTTTCTTTCAATTTGATACTATCCTTAACTCCCTTAGTTAACAATGTTTGGTTTATCCCCTTCCTAGATTCTTTCTTCCTCACTGGGCTAGATCTTTGTTGTGAGTCATGAACTATTTCCTTAAACTTCTGCCATTGTTCATCAACCATCTTTTCTGCTAAGCTCCTTTCTCAGTCCATTCCAACCAACTCTGCCCTCATTCCATTGTAAATACCCTTATTTAAGTTTAGCACAGTTGTTTCCGAACCATGTTTCTCACTCTCAAACCGAATGCTAAATTCTACCATCTCCAACAGGAAAGAATCTAACCATCACCCCTTGACATACAATGGCATTACCATTGCTGAATCCCCCACTATCAACATCCTATGGGTTACCATGGGCCAGAAACTGAACTGGACTAGCCATATAAATACTGTGGCTACAAGAGCAGGTCAGAGGCTAGGAATCCTGCAGCGAGTAACTCACCTCCTGACACCCCAAAGCCCAACTACCATCTACAAAGCACAAGTCAGGAGTGTGATGGAATAGTCTCCCCTTGCCTGGATGAGTGCAGACCATTGGTGAGACCACATCGAGAGTACTCTGTACAGTATAGATTTCCTTATTTAAGGAAGGATGTAAAGGCATTGAAAGCCGTTCAGTGAAGGTTTATTAGATTAATACCTGGAATGGGCAGGTTATTTTATGAGGAAAGGTTAGGCAGACTAGGCTTGTATTTACTGGAATTTAGAAGAGTAAGAGGCGACTTGATAGAACCTTGGTTAGGCCACACTTGGAATATTGCATGCAATTCTGTTTGCCACATTACCAGAAGGATATGGAGGCGTTGGAGAGGGTGCAGAGGAGGTTTACCAGGATGTTGCCTGGTCTGGAGGTTAGTGGCTATGAGAAGAGGTTGGAGAAACTCGGATTGTTCTCACTAGAGTGACGGAGATTGAGGGGCGACTTGATAAAAGTTTACAAAATTATGAGTGGCATGGACAGAGTAGATAGTCAGAAGCTTTTTCTCAGGGTGGAGGAGTCAATTACTAGGGGACATAGATTTAAGGTGAGAGGAGAAAACTATAAAGGAGACGTGCGGGCAAGTTTTTTACGCAGAGGGTAGTGAGTGTCTGGAATTCGCTGCCAGAGGAGGTGATGGAAGCAGGTAAGATAGTGGTGTTTAAGAGGCAGCTTGACAAATACATGAATAGGATGGGATTGGGGGATACGGACCCTGGAAGTGCAAATTGTTTTAGTTGACGGGCAATATGATCGGAGCAGGCTTAGAGGGCTGAAGGGCCTGTTCCTGTGCTGTACTTTTCTTTGTTCTTTGACTGAAACATATAAAATCCTGAGGTGTTTTGATAGGGTCTATGTGGGAGAATCTAGAACTAGGGGTCACTGTTTAAAAAATAGGTTTTGCCCATTTAAGACAGAGATGTGGAGAATTTTTTTTCTCTCAGAGGGTCATAAATCTTAGGAATACTTCCACAAAAGGTGGTGGAGGTAGAGTCTTTGAATATTTCTAAGGCAGACGTAGATAGATTCTTGATAAAGGGGTGAAAGTTTATCAGCGGGGATGTGGAGTTGAGGTTACATTCAGATCAGCAATGATCTTATTGAATGGTGGAGCAGGCTCATGGGGCCAAATGGCCTGCTCCTGCTCCTAATTCTTATGTTCGTATGTTGAACTGTAACCTAACCAACGCATTTTGTGTGCAATTTCTTGACTGCGCCCAAAGCAATAATTTTCCCTCATTACGTCTAGGCTCTAAATGACAAATTGTCAAGCCTGACAGTTCCTGTTTATATTGGGTATTGCCTTTATTTGCACACTTCTACTCCCCTTCCCACTTATTTATCACAGAATCAACCAGGAGACATTGATCTTTGTTGCTGAAACTTGTCTTATCGTTTTTATACTGTATTATGTAAAATTGTATATTTAACATACAACTCTCGTACATTTCTCACTTTACAGTGGTCAAGTGACTCCTTAACTGTTTCAGAACTGTGAAGAGATAAAAATTGTAGCTCTGTGTGACTGATACTTTTATTTATGATGCTGCTAATAAAAATTATATCACAAATGCTTGAAGGATAATAGCCCCAGAGACGATGTCGGTCTTGGTTATAGTATCTGTTACATCCCAGTTTTGAAGTGCCGTTGGGATGTAAGAGATAATATTTGGCAGAAGTCAGAAACCCCCGATCTCCATCACTTCCTGAACAAGTTAGAGTCTCCAACGATTTGTGGGTTGCGTGGTGAAAGTGCCTGTCCAAAGCACGCAGTAGCTACATTAATATATTCTAAAGAGAGTAGAGAAAGCACCTGCTAATGTTTCCTGGTCGGTGGTATGTTTGCAGTCAAGTCCAATGCAAACCAAAAAAATCAGCAAGAGTTTGGGATGGACCTACAGACTGATATACGTTTAAGTTCTAGATCATTTCTGGGAAGCCTGGCTATTTTTACCTCTTTTGTAGACTTTGTGCCTGTTGTCATAACTAACTTCTTTCTCTTTCCAATTCCATTTCCTGAAGCTTGACATGGATTTGTCAATAGCCATCAGCTGGCATGTTCAAAAGGGGAATCTATCAGATGCCAGGCTGCCTGAGCAATCCTCCATGTCTGAGAGCTGACCTTCGCCCACCTGCATTTGCAAATAAAGGTAAAATTGCCTCACTTTAGCATAAAGCGCTGGTGAAGGCTGCCCTTCCCAAAGAAACCTGCACCGTTTCACCACAATGTGTGAATGCATGATTAACTATATTTGTACTTCATGAAATAA
This sequence comes from Carcharodon carcharias, assembly GCF_017639515.1. Lineage (NCBI taxonomy): Eukaryota > Metazoa > Chordata > Chondrichthyes > Lamniformes > Lamnidae > Carcharodon > Carcharodon carcharias. The sequence goes on along the minus strand of NC_054473.1, from coordinate 165,360,319 downwards.
GATGGGCCAGGGTGATCAAGATCAAGGCCTAAATTTCACGGTGCCCGTGCAGGTGCCGGCACTCCCAATGTCCCGTGAAATAGAACATAATAATGTTGGGAAGGGTTCCCGACAACATCACGCCACATCATGATATTTCACTGGGGAGGGGGGTGGGGGGGTGGTGGGGGGGGGTTTGTGCCCGGATGTCGGTAGCCCGCCCGACATTCAGGTAATGAAGTAGGCAATGGACTGCAACTTTAAGAGGCTTGTGCATTTTTCCATTTGGCACATGGGCTGAATGGGCAGGTGGGGAACGCATAATTTACACTTTCTAAATCTAGGGCTGGATGTAAGGCTGATGATGAAGCGAGGGTTGTGGATGTAGGAGTTTACATTCCTTGTGTAAGTCTGGACTATCTTGTATTCTCCATGAACCAAATTGCTCATATCTTGTGTAAGTAAAGAGGCTTCTATCCTTAAAGAGGCAGTTACAGACTGGCCACAGTATCATCAAGAAAGCATCCCAGCAATCCAAAAGGTGAAAAATGGGGATTGGCATTTCAGGTGGACTTCCTCAGATGAGGAGGAGATGGCAAGAAGGGAGGAGGCCAGCCGGCCAGAGACATCATCAGTGTTTCTTCCTGTAAGACCAAGCAGTACACCCTTCAAAGGTTTGAAGGCCAACAAGGTTTACAAGGGAGAAGGGGCAGGTGGAGGTACCATTACCTTGCTGAGAGTGCACAGAGTTAGATGTAGATATCTGGACATGACCGAGGTACGGTGCAGAAGAATGATCCACCTCTCAAGGGAGACAGTGACTTCCATCTGTGAGATAATCGGGCCTGAGATCGTATCCAACCGTGTTGGTGGCCCCCAATGCCTGTGGTGCTGAAAGTGACTGTCGCCCTCCATTGTTATGCCTCAGGTTCCTTCCAGTGTCCTGTCATGAGTCTTTGCGATGTATCATGATCTTCAGTGCTCAGCTGCATAAATCTTGTGATGGATGCACTTTTCTTAAGGGTCAACACATTCATACATTTCAGAACAGATGAGGATAGCCAGACAGAGCGTGCAAGACGATTTGCAGCTGTTGCAGGCTTCCCAAGGATTCAGGCATCAAGGATTGATTGCACCCATGTGGTGTTCAAAGCACCTGCTGGGGAGCTGGAGCTCTTTGTGAATCGTAAAGGCTTCCACTCACTCAATGTCCAGCTAGTGTGCGATCGCCAGTAGCATATCTTCCAGGGTTGTACCAGGTATCCTGGGAGTTGCCATGACTCCTATATTCTCTGTCACTCCCAGATTTCAAAGCTTTTCACACTCCCTCTGCATGCTTGGAAGGCAGGCTGGTGGGAGATAAAGGATTTCCTCTGAAAAGAAGACTGATGACCCCAATAAGGCATCCAAGAATGTCTGCTGTAGAGATGGACAACAGAAGCCATGCCTTCGCGAGGGCCATAATTGAGAGGGCAATAGGCCTCCTGAAGATGAGGTTCTGTTGCCTGGACCAGTCTGGAGGATCTCTTCAATATCCTCCAGAGCATGCGTCGCTCATTGTGGCTGTGTGCTGTGCCCTGCACAATCTGGTTCTCTACTGGGGAGATCAGATGGAGGGTGAAAAGTGTGATGTGCAGCCGCAAACGTTTGAGGATGATTCCAACACAGACCCCGAGGAAGAACTTGCCCAGCCATAGGGTCATGCTGAGGATCCAGCAAGGCAGAGCTTTGGAAGCCGGGGAGACAAGGGAAGTTCTGATTCACAAAAACTTCCAGTAGGCTTCTAAAGTCAACAGTCTAAATCACTGAAAAGCTGCAGGAACATTATCGCTCAGTGCTCATGAAGCCCCCCCACCACTGACATGCTTTTTCTCTTGCGCCTCCTCCTGAACAAAGCTAGAATGCTCAATCACTTTTTCGTTTGAGGTGCAGGCCTCCTAGCTTAATAGCACTCATAGCACAAAAAGGACATGTTACATGAGGTGAGATTTTAATGAAGTGTGTGATGCGGAACAAGAAAACACATCAGTACACATGTCACAAAGATAACGATTTCACCAGTCGCAGGCAGCTGCATTGATTGGCCTGAATGACCTAGGCAGGCATCCTCTGGTTGTCAGAGGCTGAGAAGGCCCTGACTGGACGGGACCCTCCTCAGTCACTGTAGTATCTTTAGACGATACAGTCACTAGCAAAAAGGTAGAGGAACTGCTTTCATCATTAGGACCACCATGAGCGGAGCCCCCAAATTCAGATAGTTGCCATTCATCCACCAACATGAGGTTTGTTTGTGCCGCCCTGCTTACCATAGATGGACAAGCAGCTTGCAGAGTCACCAGGTTCCTCATCCATCTCTAAGCTGGCAGTGACCTACTGAGGTCACTGCAGTGTGTGGGCTTGCAGGTCTAAATGCAACCCCAGAAACCCTTGACTGAGCTGCTGGAGCGGGCTCTCCATGAATCACAGAATCATTGAATTGTTACAGTGTAGAAGGAGGCCATTCCGCCCATCATGTCTGAACTGTTTGAGCATTTTAACTTAGTACCAGTCTCTTGCCTTTTCCCCGTAACCCTACACATTGTTTCTATTTAGATAATCATCCAATGTCCTCTTGAATGCCTCAATTGAACCTGCCTCCACCATATTTCCAGGTATTGCATTCCAAACCCTAACTACTCGCTGTGTGAAAAAGCTTTTTCTCACCTCGCATTTGCTTCTTTTACAAAACACTTTAAAACTGTGCCTTCTGGTTCTCGATCCGTTTACAAGTGGGAACAGTTTCTCCCTATCTGCTCTGTCCAGTCCCCTCATGATTTTGAAAACTTCTATCCAGTCTCCTCTCAGCCTTCTCCTCTCCAAGGAAAACAGTCCCAACTTCTCCAATCTTCCCTCATAACTGAAGTGTCTCATCCCTGGATCAATTCTCATAAACCTCTTCTGCACTCTCTCCAATTCGTTCACATCCTTCCTCTAGTGTGGCATCCAGAACTGTACACAAGAGTCCAGCTGAGGCCTACTCAGTGTCTCATATAAGTACATCACAACCTCCCTGCTGTTGAAATCTATGCCCCTATTAATGAAGCCTAGAATACTGTATGCTTTTGAAACAGCTCTCTCTACCCATCCTGTCACCTTTAATGACTTATGTACATATACACCCAGGTCTCTCTGCTTCTGCATACCCTTTAGAATAGTGCCTTTATTTTATACTGTCTCTCCATGTTCTTTGTACCAACTGCATCACCTCACACTTCTCTCCACATTGAACTTCATCTGCCATTTAATCTGCTCACTCCACCAATGGATCAATATCCTTTTGAAATTTTACACTGTTCTCATAGTTTACAATTCTCCCGAGTTTTGTGTCATCAGCAAACATTGAAATTGTCCCTTGCACAACAAGGTCTAGATCATTTATATATATATCAGGAAGAGCAAGGGCCCCAATACTGACCCCTGGGGAACTCCACTACAAACCTTGCAGCCCGAAAAATACCCATTAATCATTACTCTGTTTCCAATCCCTCAGCCAATTTTGTATCCAGGTTGCTACTGTCTATTTTATTCCATGACCTGTAACTTTCCTCACAAGTCTGTTGTGTGCCACTGTACCGAACGCCTTTTGGAAGTCCATATACACCACATCAAAGGCCTTGCCCTCATCAACCATCTCTGTTACCTCTTCAAAAAACTCCAGTAAATAGTTAGACACAATTTTCCTTTAACAAATCCATGCTGACTTTTCTGAGTCTATCCAAATTTTATATGTGACTATTAATTCTATCCCGAATAATTGTTTCTAGAAGTTTCCCCACTACCAAAGTTAAACTGACTGGTCTGTAATTGCAGAGCAGAACTTTTTTGAACAAGGGCGTAATGTTTGCAATTCTCCAGTCCTCCGGCACCTCCCCTGACTCCAGGGAACATTGAAAAATTATTGCCAGTGCCTCTGCAATTTTCACTTTCACTTCCTTCAATATACTTGGGATACATCTCATCCAGTCCTGGTGCCTTATCAACTTTAAGTACCAACAGCTTATCCAATACCTTCTCCTTATCAATTTTAAACCCTTCTAGTGACTGAGTTTCCTCCTCTGTCACCATGGCCTGGGCAGCATCTGCCTCGTAGGTAAAGACAGTTGTAAAATATTCATTTAACACCTTAACCATGCCTCTTGCATGTGTAAATCCCCTTTTTGGTCCCTAGTTGGCCTTACACTTCCTTTTACCATCTTTTAACAATTGAATATAGAATACTTTGGGATTTCCTTTTATGTTAGCTGCCAGTCTTTTTTCATAATCCCTCTTTGATTCTCATATTTACTTTTTCACATTCCTTCTGAACCTCCTGTAACCAGCTTGGTTCTCAATTGCATTTGCTACCTGACACCGGTTGTGAGCAGACTTTTTCTTTAACTTAATTTCTATCTCTTTGTCATCCAGGGAGCTCAGGATTTGTTTGTCCTACCCTTCCCTTTTGAGAGAACATGCCAAATCATCTTTTCTTTGAAGGTAACCCATTGTTCAGCTACTGTTTTTCCCGCCAAACTTTGGTTTCATTCTATCCGGCCCAGCTCCATCCTTGCCCCATTGAAGTTTACTCTGTGCCGGTTGATTATTCTTACTCTGGAATGACCAATATCCTTTTCCACCATAATCCTAAACCTTATGATACAATGATCACTGTCCATTACATGTGCCCCTGCTGTCACTTGATCTACTTGGCTCATCTTATTCCCCAGAACTAGGTCGAGCAGTGCCTCCTTTCTTGTTGGACTGGAAATGAGAGTCACTAATCTCATGCTGGAGGATGTCATGCATTCAGAGCTAAGGATGATTGTAATGCTCATAATCCGCATGGACTCCTCCATTGTATGAGCCATGGCATGCAAACCCTCAGGAATCTCTACCAGATCTCCATGTACATCCCGCTTGACGTCCAGCATTTGCCGCCTATTGGACTACTCCAGTGGTTGATCGTCTGCCTCGGACTCGGCATCTTCCTGGTCTCCAACGCTCCTCCGATTGTAGGAGGCTGGGGGAATGTCTGTCTCCAACAGCTCTTCCGGCGAATATGACAGGTATGTGCAATCATCTGTGCCAAAGTGCTCAACCCCACTGAAGTGCCAGTATTTGAGGTGGTGCAAAGTGCAGAGAGAGGATGTGACACGACAGCATCTGAGTGTCCCTCCTCCTCCAAGGTTAATGAGGGACTATCCGGATTTTCTGCTGGTCTGGAAGATGATCCAGCTGATGGATGAGAAACAGCTGTGAGCTTCCATGAGCATTAAAGAGTCAGAGTAGGTAGCTGCAGCTGCATTCTACTAATGGGCATAGTGCGATTCAAACATTTGCTTATGCAGGAACATAGAGGAACAGAGAATAGCACCTTGCATTCTTTGACCATTGCCTTCCATTTCTCAGTCCCTCACAAAATTGAAAATATGTCTCCTTCACTCTTACCCTCCTCCAAAACCCCAGCCTCTTCTCGATCAGTAGGTCTCTCTCCATGCTGGCAGGCCAAATCTAGCACATTCTCCTCCAATGGAATCAGCGCAGCCAGATTCGGGACACCAACACCAGTATAGCTTTGTTCCAGCGCATTGTGCTTTCTCTTCTCCTGTGAGGACAAGAACAGATTCAAGAGTCACTCCTTGATATGGCAAAAGTTTATATCACCCTCTCCAATATTGCTGGTCCACATACCCAAAACATGGCAGGACCTCCTCTTTCTAGGCATGCCTACCATCTTGTCTAGTCCCAGACAGCCTTGTAGAGCACAGGCAACTTGGCAACTGGAGTTGGTGGCTTAATACCTTCCAGCCCCACCAAATGCAAGCCCACACACATACATTCATTAAAGATGCAAAGGGGCTTCCTTACTCACCTTCGCAGAGTGGAGAAGGTCATTCAGTCTCTTCTGACACTGCACCAAGGTCCTTTGGACAACCTCGCAGCTGCTGGCTTTTACTACCACCTCTGCCCAGGCTTTCTTGCTGACATGTGGCAGCAGTATCTCCCAGCGATCACTTACTGCCTGCATGAGTTTCCACAAGCCGCATCTGAAAAACGAGGTGCTGTTGCGGCCACTTCCATGACTTGAACCTCTGGACGACATTCCTCAATTCCTTGCACAAGTTGCTCCTGCCTTTGAATCTGGATGCCAATGAATTGAATTGCTCCTGCCACAGCACAATCTCCCCAAACTTCTCTCCATGACCTTCACTGCATCTTTCCTTCTGTCCTTTTAAAACCACTACCTGCAGCTGACTCCACGGTGGCGCCTGCCCACCTACCCCCCACCCCCGCTCTGGCAGCACTGGCCCTCTGAGAGTGCGAGTTTCACACTGGGCGGCAGTTAATTGCCCAGCCATCGTGTGTCAGCTACTGGTCTCGGGTGGGAGCGGAGTTAACATCCACTTCTGGGCCCGCTGATCACATGACCGTACCAAGGGAAAAATTCAGGCCCTAAGGTTTGATAGGCGGCGACTGTCAAGATGCTTCCAATCATTACACAGGCTCTGGAATATCTACCAGTCAATAATTGTAGGACTTTCTCTTTTTGGGATGTGTTTGTTACTTTGTTGTACACACCACAGAAATTAGCATTACAATACAATCTGATTCAAATGTGTTGTGGTGATAGCTGGATATGTATCCCTGCAATCCTAGAATTTGAGATTGTTGTGTTTATAGATTCTACTAATTCACATAAATTCTGAGACACCACTGGAAATGGACCACTGCAACCCATAGACTAATCCTTTACTTCAGTGTTTTAGATAGTTATATATTTTGTTTTGTTGAATCTGAATAGTCTAAACTAGTAATTTAACTGCATAGGTTTTGACTACCGTTGCTTAATCTGCTCTCCTTAGCAACAGAGAGTGCTTTGTTGTCTGTAAGCCCAATAGCAGCTACCATGCAGAACATTTAAACAATATGGTAATTCTAAGAATATGTTCAGTTTGTCTGTTTAAGTGCCTTTTTGCACAGGGGCATGGATCAGAATTTAGATTTATCACTCATGTTATAATATGATAGGGAAATGGTCACTATATATTGAAATAAAGAAATTCTCAGAGCCAAATGTTGTGTTTCTATGTCTGCTTTACACAAACTCACCAATTTCACACCAGGACTGGTAAACTATCGTTTGTAACTTCTGCGCTCTCCAGTGTCAGATTTGGGGGATATCCCAAAGATGCGCTGGGGAATCCCTCTGGCAAGTTCCTAGGTAAGGGTTTGCACGGCAATTGCCCAGAGGTGCACACTTCCTCTGGAAAATTGCACTGTGCTGGGAACCATCCGAAAATGAAATAGCAAACTTCAGATGGTTATACCAATAGATACTCAGAAAAAGTTAGAAGAATTAAAACCTCTCCTTTTTTTTTTATTCATGAGATGTGGACTTCCCTGGCTGGGCCAGCATTTATTGCCCATCGCTAGTTGCCCTTTGAGAAGGAGGTGGTGAGCTGCCTTCTTGAAATGCAGTCCATGTGGTGTAGATACACTCACAGTACTGTTAGGAAGGGAGTTCCAGGATTTTGACCCAGCAACAGTGAAGGACCGGCAACATATTTCCAAATCAGGTTGGTAAGTGACTTGGATGGGAACTTGCAGATGGTGGTGTTACCATCTATTTGCTGCCCTTGTCCTTCAAGATGGTAGTGGTCATGGGTTTGGAAGGTGCTGTTGAAGAGGCCTTGGTGAGTTCCTACAGTGCATCTTGTAGATGGCACACATTACTGCTCCTGTGCATAGGTGATGGAGGGAGTGAATGTTTGTGGATGTGGTGCCAATCAAGTGGGTTGCTTTATCTTGGACGGTGTCGAGCTTCTTGAGTGTTGTGGGAGCTGCACTCATCCAGGCAAGTGGGGAGTATTCCATCACACTCTTGACTTGTGCCTTTTGGATGGTGGACAGGCTTTGGGAAGTCAGGAGGTCAGTTACTCAATGCATGACTCCTAGCTTCTGACCTGCTCTTGGAGCCACAGTATTTATACAGCTAGTCCAGTTCAGTTTCTGGTCAATGGTGACCCCCAGGATGTTGATAATGGGGGGGTTCAATGATGGTAATGCAATTGAACATCAAGGGGCGATGGCTGGATTCTCTCTCGTTGAAGATGATCATTGCCTGCCACTTGTGTAACTCAAATTTAACTTGCCACTTGTTAGCCCAAGCCTGGATATTGTCCAGCTCTTGCTGCATTTGGACATGGACTGTTTCAGTATCTGAGGAGTCATGAATAGTGCTGAACATTGTGTAATCATCAGTGAACATCCCCACTTCTGACCTTACGATGGAAGGAAGGTCATTGACGAAGCAGCTGAAGATGGTTGGGCCTAGGACACTACTCTGAGGAACTCCTGCAGTGATGTCCTGGAGCTGAACCTCCAACAACCACAACCATCTTCCTTTGTGCTGGATATGACTCCAACCAGCGGAGAGTTTTCCCCTTGATTCCCTGATTCGCATTGACTCCAGTTTTGCTAGGGTTCCTTGATGCTACATTCAGTCAAATGCTGCCTTGATGTCAAGGGCAGTCACCCTCACCTCACCTTGGGAGTTCAGCTCTTTTGTCCATGTTTGAATGAAGGCTGTAATGAGGTCAGGAGTTGAGTGGTCTTGACGGGACCCAAACTGAGCATCAGTGAGCAGGTTATTGCTAAGCAAGTGCCGCTTGATAGCACTGTTGATGACCCCTAACATCTGGGTAACTATTGTAAAGACCCAGACCAACCCCATGGGAAACCCCACATCCCCCCACCCTCTGACCTCCGACAACCCACCTCACCCCCACACCAACATCCTCCCACCCCAACTCTAGATCTCTGCCCCCAGACCCCCCCAAAGCTGACCTCGGACACCACCCCCTCCCATGACCTCCAGACCCCACCCTGTTCTCCGGAGCCCCCATCCCCCGACCTACAGACCCTCCTCGACCTCCGGACACCCCCCACTCCCCCCACACCCCCACCACCCCCACACCCCACCATCCCCCACAAACCCCCAACCTCCGGAATCCACTAATTCCACCCTGCCCTCTGCCAATTGCCCCCCGCCCCGATCTCCAGACTTTCCCAACACCAACCCCCACCCCGACCTCCGCACATCCACGCCCCCGCCCCAACTTCCGGACACCCCGACCCTGCCCGACCTCCAGATGCCCCCACCCTGACCTCCAGACATCCCCCCAGCCCCGACCTGAACTCCGGGCACCCCCAAATCCTATCCATTTACCTTAGACACTTACCTTCTACCTGGCCTGTCAATTTTCTAAGCTCTTTAAACTTACCTGCTTTACGGTAGCAAGTGCTGTCCTCCTTGAATACACTAGAGCTAGACTTCACTGGGGCCTGTGAGGAGTCTTTTGATGCAGGCCCCAAGCAGCTCTGGTGGACGGAAGCGTCAACGCAATTTTCAAGACCAGATAAGTGTGCATTTATTTCTTCTAAGTTCTGCAGGCCAGCACTTTCCGACGCTAGTATATGTAGAGATAAAAACAAAAAACTGCGGATGCTGGAAATCCAAAACAAAAACAGAATTACCTGGAAAAACTCAGCAGGTCTGGCAGCATCGGTGGAGAAGAAAAGAGTTGACGTTTCGAGTCCTCATGACCCTTCAGCAGAACTGGGTGAATCCAAGGAAAGGGGTGAAATATAAGCTGGTTGAAGGATGGGGAGGGGGGGTGGTGTTGGGTGAATTGGGGGGGGGGCGGTGTGGAGAGAAGTGGATGGGGGTGGTGTGGTTGTAGGGACAAGCAAGCAGTGATAAGAGCAGATAATCAAAAGATGTCACAGACAAAAGAACAAAAGAACACAGGTATTGAAGTTGGTGATATTATCTAAACGAATGTGCTAATTAAGAATGGATGGTAGGGCACTCAAGGTATAGCTCTAGTGGGGGTGGCGGCCATAAAAGATTTAAAAATAATGGAAATAGGTAGGAAAAGAAAATCTATATAAATTATTGGAAAAAACAAAAGGAAGGGGGAAGAAACAGAAAGGGGGTGGGGATGGAGGAGGGAGTTCAAGATCTAAAGTTGTTGAATTCAATATTTTGTCTGGAAGGCTGTAAAGTGCCTAATCAGAAATTGAGGTGCTGTTCCTCCAGTTTGCGTTGGGCTTCACTGGAACAATGCAGCAAGCCAAGGACAGACATGTGGGCAAGAGAGCAGGGTGGAGTGTTGAAATGGCAAGCGACAGGGACATTTGGGTCATTCTTGCGGAGAGACCACAGGTGTTCTGCAAAGCGGTCGCCCAGTTTACGTTTGGTCTCTCCAATGTAGAGGAGACTGCATTGGGAGCAACAAATGCAGTAGACTAAGTTGGGGGAAATGCAAGTGAAATGCTGCTTCACTTGAAAGGAGTGTTTGGGCCCTTGGATGGTGAGGAGAGAGGAAGTGAAGGGGCAGGTGTTGCATCTTTTGCGTGCGCATGGGGAGGTGCCATAGGAAGGGGTTGAGGAATAGGGGGTGATGGGGGAGTGGACCAGGGTGTCCCGGAGGGAACGATCCCTACGGAATGCCGCCGGGGGGGTGAAGGGAGATGTGTTTTGTGGTGGCATCATGCTGGAGTTGGCGGAAATGGCGGAGGATGATCTTTTGAATGCGGAGGCTGGTGGGGTGATAAGTGAGGACAAGGGGGACCCTATCATGTTTCTGGGAGGGAGGAGAAGGCGTGAGGGCGGATGCGTGGGAGATGGGCTGGACACGGTTGAGGGCCTTGTCAACGACCGTGGGTGGAAAACCTAGGTTAAGGAAGAAGGAGGACATGTCAGAGGAACTGTTTTTGAAGGTAGCATCATCAGAACAGATGCGATGGAGGTGAAGGAACTGAGAGAATGGGATAGAGTCCTTACAGGAAGCGGGGTGTGAGGAGCTGTAGTCGAGGTAGCTGTGGGAGTCGGTAGGCTTGTAATGGATATTGGTGGACCGTCTATCACCAGAGATTGAGATAGAGAGGTCAAGGAAGGGAAGGGAAGTGTCAGAGATGGACCACGTGAAAATGATGGAGGGGTGGAGATTGGAAGCAAAATTAATAAATTTTTCCAAGTCCCGACGAGAGCATGAAGCAGCACCGAAGTAATCATCGATGTATCGGAGAAAGAGTTGTGGAAGGGGGCCGGAGTAGGACTGGAACAAGGAATGTTCCACATACCCCATAAAGAAACAGGCATTGCTGGGGCCCATGCGGGTATCCATAGCCACACCTTTTATTTGGAGGAAGTGAGAGGAGTTGAAGGAGAAATTGTTCAGTGTGAGAACAAGTTCAGCCAGACGGAGGAGAGTAGTGGTGGATGGGGATTGTTCGGGCCTCTGTTCGAGGAAGAAGCTAAGGGCCCTCAGACCATCCTGGTGGGGGATGGAGGTGTAGAGGGATTGGACATCCATGGTGAAGAGGAAGCGGTTGGGGCCCGGGAACTGGAAATTGTCGATGTGATGTAAGGTGTCAGAGGAATCACGGATGTAGGTGGGAAGGGACTGGACAGGGGGAGAGAGAAGGGTGTCAAGATAACGAGAAATGAGTTCCGTGGGGCAGGAGCAAGCTGCCATGATCGGTCTTCTGGGACAGTTCTGTTTGTGGATTTTGGGTAGGAGGTAGAAGCGGGCCGTCCGAGGTTGGGCGTCTATCAGGTTGGAAGCTGTGGGAGGAAGATCTCCAGAGGAGATGAGGTCAGTGACAGTCCTGTAAACAATGGCATTCCATAGGGATCGTTGCCTCTGGGACACCCTGGTCCACTCCTCCAACACCCCCTACTCCTCAACCCCCACCTATGGCACCTCCCCATGCCCACGCAAAAGATGCAACACCTGCCCCTTCACTTCCTCTCTCCTCACCGTCCAAAGGCCCAAACACTCCTTTCAAGTGAAGCAGCATTTCACTTGCATTTCCCCCAACTTAGTCTACTGCATTTGTTGCTCCCAATGCAGTCTCCTCTACATTGGAGAGACCAAACGTAAACTGGGCGACCGCTTTGTAGAACACCTGCAGTCTGTCTGCAAGAATGACCCAAACCTCCCAGTCGCTTGCCATTTCAACACTCCACCCTGCTCTCTTGCCCACATGTCTGTCCTTGGCTTTCTGCATTGTTCCAGTGAAGCCCAATGCAAACTGGAGGAACAGCACCTCATCTTCTGACTAGGCACTTTACAGCCTTCCGGACTGAATATTGAATTCAACAACTTTAGATCTTGAACTCCCTCCTCCATCCCCACCCCCTTTCTGTTTCTTCCCCCTTCCTTTTGTTTTTCCAATAATTTATATAGATTTTTCTTTTCCTACCTTCTTCCATTATTTTTAAATCTTTTATGCCCCCTCACTCCCACTAGAGCTATACCTTGGGTGCCCTACCATCCATTCTTAATTAGCACATTCGTTTAGATAATATCACCAACTTCAACACCTCTGTGTTCTTCTGTTCTTTTGTCTGTGACATCTTTTGATTATCTGCTCCTATCACTGCTTGCTTGTCCCTACAACCACTCCACCCCCCCTCCACTTCTCTCCCCCCACCCAACACTACCCCACCCACTCCCAACATTAAATCAGCTTATATTTCACCCCTATCCTTGGATTCACCCAGTTCTGTTGAAGGGTCATGAGGACTCGAAACGTCAACTCTTTTTTCCTCCGCCGATGCTGCCAGGCCTGCTGAGTTTTTCCATGTTATTCTGTTTTTGCTAGTATACGTAGATTTGGTTTACCTGAAGATGCAGTACAATTCAGCAGATGAATTCAATTGATGTTACTCACAAGGACAACATAGTGGCAATTCCTGCAAACATGACACACTACTTGCTGCTGATCACAAGCTGGTTACAGCCTGGCTACTTGCGATTCGCATATCCCCTTAAAGTGTTATCACAAGACCAGGCTCAACAGAACATTTTATATGCTATGAACTACTATATTTGAACTAATGCAAAATTACACTATTACAGTTTTGATGATCTGAAGCTACTTGGATTGGTAAAAGGTGGTAAGTGGTGCTTCACAATAGTCAGTGCTGGGACCACAGTTATTCACAATATAATCAATTCCTGAGTCAAAACCATTAGAGCAGGAAGTGTTTGTGTTGAGGTAATGTCATTGGACTAGGAATTGAAAGGCCCACCCTAATGCTCTGGAGAGATAGGTTCAAATCCCACCATGAAAGCTGGTGGAATTTAAATTCAATCAACAAAATTTAGAATTGAAACCTTGTCTCAGTCATGAAAGAAATCCACCACCCTTATCTGGTCTGGCCTACATGTGACTCCAGACCTGCAGCAATGTGGCTGACTCTTAACTGCCCTCTGAAATGGCCCAGCAACAACACAGTTCAAGGGTAATTAGGGATGGGCAACAAATGCTGGCCTTGCCAGTGATGCCCACATCCCATGAAGGAATAAAGAAAAAAAACCTTTTAAAATTTTTGCACAACACCAGTTTGGGGATGGGGCAGTGGTATTGTAAATACTGAGGAAAATTGAAATGAAACACAAGACAACAGTAATAAACTTGCAACTTGGGCAGTAATTGGTAATCAGCAGACTCAAAATCCCCCAAACACAGCTGTAATCTCAAATTCTTAGATTATCATGGCACAGCACTAGCTGTGACAAATAACTCAACATGATGGTCAGAGTGTATTAACAAGATAACAAATTTAGACATCAGTATTAATTACCTGCACAACATTGTGTTAAAATAAGATGTAGAACCACTTTAATTGGGTGACAGGCTAATTAATATAATGACACATTTCAGGCACAACTCAGCTTCTCTGTGGAGATCATGAGCAATCTGTTGTCTGGTTTGCTGCCATGTGATGAGTGTATCTGGGTGGTTTAAGACTTGAATGTTAACTAAATGAATATAGCACATTTTTCATTCCAAGGTAGCATATCTTTAATAAATTGACAATTTATTTCAGTTTTAACTGTCAACCCAGTTCACTAGTTCTGGAGTTGCTCCTTTCAAATTTTGCTGTATTATGCTCCTGTGAATTGCCAAAGGATGTTTTATTTCATTAAAGGTGCTATTTAAATACAAGTTGTTATTTCATTTATATATTTTATTCATTCATACTCAGTCATCATGAATGAATAAAAAACTCTCTCCATCTTCCTCCATACACAAGTCTTTCCCTTCAATCCTTTTTATTTACATTGATTGCATTCTAAATCTTCCATATAACATCCAACTTGAAAATTAATGTTCAAATGTAAATATTTCAAATTAAAATACAATTTCAAGCAATCTGATAAACCATAGTCAAAACTTTTTTTTCATTCATTCACGGAATATGGGCTCCACTGGCTGGGCCAGCATTTATTGCCCATCCCTAGTTGCCCTTGAGAAGGTGGTGGTGAGCTGTCTTGTTGAACCGCTGCAGTCCATGTGGTGTAGGTATACCCACAGTGCTGTTAGGAAGTGAGTTCCACTTCTTGACATCAGTTTGAAAAAAATCCAAGTAAAGTCACATAAACATGGCATGGTAATTGTAACTGTCCTTTTGCCTTACTTGTACTGCTTGCTCATTACAGTATTCTATAGCTTCAATGCATGCTTGTACTATAATACCAATATTGATTGAAGGAATGTGGAATTATTAATAATGATGCATAGAAAAATGTGGCTGTGAGCATTTCTACATTCATTTAGTCACCTTTTTGGCAAACAATTTCACTTGAACTTTTGCTATGCCATTTATATCTTTTGTTTTGCTGCATCTGAATAACCTTTGGATGAACCACCTTACTTAAACTAAGATCAGTTTAATGATGCAGGAATTACCTCATATTGACATTATAAATTCTAGTCAGTGCGTGAATTCCAATATAAGTTCTGCATGTCATTACTAGGACACATGCTCTACTGCTCCTATAAACAACCTGTATATAATGGTATGTAATAGATGATGTTACAAGTATGGAATATGTTTAAAAACAAAAGTTGAGATTATAGTCTGGTGTTTGAGGAATGTCTGCCTGACCGTTGATTCTGTGGTGAGCAAGCATGGATTAGGTATTGCGCTTTTTCACAAAAACTGACATTGCCAGCTCATTTTTTCTGAAATGCTAACTGGAGAATTTCCTGAGGTCTTGGGCGCTACCCTGAAGTACTGTCTTGTCGCTGGGTTTAAAGCTACACCTCTTCCCTGACTTCAAGCCATGAAATTGTAGATCAAGCCCTTGACAAACTCTTAATGGATTGTAATTCTGTAACCTGAAGAGTACCATTTCCAAGTCAGTCGACCACATCAACCTACCTAGTCCCAAAGCAGCAGCATCAGAAGTTGCTAGTTTGAAGTTACTAAACTGTGTCCATTGACATAGTAAGCACCTTTTAAACATTACAACATATCTGCAGGCAAACTGTTATTTAATTGTTGCCTCAGCATAGTTTGAGCACATCAACCAAATGTAGAGTGTAATAGTCAGAAAGCAAAATGTTACAAATGATCAGAATGTGCAATACCTGAATAAGTTAAATTAGTGAAGCGGTTGAGCCTAAGGCTGGAATTTTCCATCCCTGTTGGTGTTGGACATCATGGTGGGCGGGAGTGGACAATTTGGTAGGAAGGCCAAAAATCAGTTTCATGTCATCATGAAACATCAGGGTAAGGTTGGGAGAAGGGAACAATGGTGTCAGTGGGGGTGAGGTTTGGAGGTGGGGGGAGGGAGTACAGAGGGGAGGGTGTAATGGCGGAGGATGGTAGCAACAGAGGAGGTAGGTATAAGGGGGAAGGAAGATGCAAGGGAAGGATTTCGGAGGAGGGGGTAGGATTTTAGGGGGACTTTGGGGGGAAGAGGGAGGAAGGAGTCCAGGGGCAGAAGGAGTAAGGGTGAGGAAAGAGTAAGGGGAGGAATGTCCAGGTGAATGTGCAAGGGAAGGGTCTGTGGAGTCAATGACTGCGTCTTGGGGAGTGAAATGAGAGTGGACATGGTAGGAGGGAATGGTGAGAAGGATAGAGGACATAGTGAGCTGGTAGGGTGAGAGGGGGAGGTTGAGTAGGTTGTGGTAGAGGGGATGGTGAGGGTGGTTGGTAAGGACTTGGAGGCAGGCAAGGACCCTGGGGGTGGGAAGGCGGAGGTCGGAGAGAGTGGGTAGGGGTGGGATTTTTGGGAAGATAGGGAACGTGCATGTTCACCTGGACAGCCGGAATGAAAAGAGCTCTGGCTGGTAGGTGATGGTGGGGTGGTGGAAGGTGATGCTGGTGGGGAGCAGGGGGCTCAACAGTGATGGGGGAAAGGACATGGTTGCCTGGGGGAAGGGAAAGGATGGGAGAGCTGAAGCCATACTTAACAACCACCATGCTTCTAAAATGGAAAGTGAGCAGAGCCTCGTGTTGGACGAGCACAGGTACTGCATGGGAGTGCGATCAACGAGTGGGCGGACACGCAGGTCAGCTCAGATGGACATGTGAAAGAGAACCCCAGCAGGCAGCATTGAAAATGCTCAGGACATGGAGATGAGTGTGATGGATGAAGGCTCCGCGTGCGTGGGACAGTGCTTGCACGAGTCTCCGAAAGGCCCTGCCACACACACACTTATCCCTCCAGAATCACTCATGGGCCGTCTGCGTGCAGCTGAACTGCTAGGAGGGGAGATGCAGTGCGAGGACTCGCGAAGCCTGGAAATGAAGCTGAAAGACACTGTTACACATTATTCAGTGAAAGTGAATATATTTTTAGATTATAAAGTGACAAAATGTGTTCACTCATACAACCGTTTGTGATCAGAAATTCTTAACTTTTCTAGGCCTAACAGTTCTAGGTTCTGCCCTGACATCACAGCAGGGATGGAGGCTGCTGCAATGGTTGGCCCTGTTGCCTCTGATGACTTCGGCGTGGATCCTCTGGAGAGCCGGGGCCCTGGCTTGCTTTGGCTGTCCTCTTGTGGGCCAGCTGCTCCCTCTGTGGTGACAGAGGATGAGGTTGAGGGGGTCACAGGCAAAGGGGACTCAGAGGAGCAGACAGCCTCTGAGATCCTTTAGTGGATGACCCAGGGATGCCCGGCTTCCGCAATGGAGTGCAGGTCTGCGCGCATCTCCGCATTCTGCTGGACCAGGGTTTCCATGGCGTCTGCCATCCTTCCCGTGGAGACCTCCCTACACACTCATGTGGACATCACTTCATCAGAGAGCAGGCAAACACACTCCTCCGACTCGCATGCCACTCTGAGGGCTGCCAACAACTGCATGATGTTCCCCAACCTTCTGCTGACTCTCCACGATGAGTTGGAAGGCTGAATCCAGAGGCTCGTCATCTGACTTGGACCCCACAGACGCCTCTTACCCAGCAGTTCCCTCAGTGCTGGGGAGCTCGGCTGAACCTGCCTCTTACTGCTGTGGGCATGTGCCCGCAGATCACCAGATTGTGAACTCAAGCCTGCTCTACACCAGGTCCTACCGAGGTATGTGTCTCTGCACTGGTGGAGGATATGGGTAAGTGCTGTGAAGGGCCTTCCAAGCTGCTTATTTCCAGCTCTTCAAGGAGGAAGTGTCCTCTTGGCTGGAGGTGAGGACCTGGATGGAGCTGAGGGACTGGCTGGCTGATGGTGTTGGTCACTTGGCAGAGCTCCCTGTGAACCAAAGTAGAGATAATTAGTGCATAGCAGCAGGATCAAAAGCAGGAGAGAGAACACTCACAGCTATGTTGAGAGGGGAATGATGTGGTGCAGGATCCTCACGTGGGTGTTCACCACCGACCTCACCATTGCCGCAGGCATGGTCCATGTCCTCACCAGTCAGCGTGATGGCACACTCCTCAGAATGAGTGAGGGGTCTAATGTGGACCACTCCATCCCCGCTCTGCGACCTCTCCCTGCCGTTGTGAGCCATGTTCTGCTGCATGAAAACAGTTGGAGAGAGTGCGAGTAGGACACCTGGCACTGCGTGGAATGCTTGTGTGGTGAGTGGAGCCATGGACGGGATGAAGACGTGAGCTTAAGAGGGTATGAGCCTAATGGAGATGCGAGTGTGTGTGTGAGAGTTAATGGTGTTGTCCCTTGAGATGTGAGATCCCTGTGGATGTGTGATGGGTTTGTGAGTGTGAGAGTTGAGAGTGATGAGAAGAGTGACTTACCCTGGTGGAACAGATGAGACCATTCATCCGCTTTCTGCACTGTCCTCTTTTGCAGGGCATTGGCGCTGTCCACCACTGCCACCTCCTCCCATGCTGGATTGGTGACCTTGCTTGCTGGCCTTTGCCCAGATCGGGGGTAGGGAACATTGTGGGGGGCCTCCTCTGTGTCCAGTAGGTGCTCGAGGGAGGCGTCCCTAAATCTTGGGGCAGCATGTTTCCTCCATCTGGCAGCCATCAGTCCCCAGCGGCTTCAGTAGCTTCCTATCCTTTGATGAGTGCTATCTCTTTGCAGCGGTGCTTGCTTTACTGAAGGCCTGTGGTGATGCTGGGACAGGTGAATCAGATGACTCCCCCCAACCCTCCCCCCAAGAGCCAGTGTGTTTGCCAGGATTGCATAATTAATGAGGTGGGAATGGGACGAAATGGTGCAAAAACCCACCTTTGCGGCTAGTGGGTAAAACGTCCTTTTTCCTGCCCACTACTGCACTTAGTGCAAATCTGGGACAATTCCACTCTAAGAGTCTTTGAATCTTTCCTCCACAGAGCCAAAGTGCACCTCTAAAATGACTAACCACTGTGGACATGAAGCTGCAACTGGAGGTTTAGCAAAGTGACGGCTTTGTTGTGGATAATCTATGTCAACTATCTTGGATACCAGCCTTGTGTAATTATCCACAGTTCTTTTTTTGTTTCAGTTTGTCCACTTTATTTTTAGAAACTAAGTTACAAAAGACAAACAGATTATAAGATGAAGCAGGAAAGCATTTAACAATTAATGCTAGAATATAAACAATTGAATTGTCTGACTGCCATTCCACTAGTTTTTGATTTCATGTAATTCCACCATCTTATCATCTTGGAATGCTTGGTATTTGTACTGGCTTCCACCTTACCAACTCCAGTTTTACGAGAGAAAATGACTTTACCAAGAACTAATTTTAACAGGTGAAAATGCCATTTGTCTAGGGTTTTTTGGATGAACTTAAATGTGGCTACCTGTTATACATGTTGACTACATTACCTGTGCTAGAAGGCTGATTTAATCTTTGTTTTTAACTGTCTTTGTTTTTAACTTTTCTCTACTGCGACTGATGAAAATTCTTATGTGGGGGTGGGGGGAAAGAAAAGTGGATGCTCATCAATTTAGGAATACTCATGGAATATCAGCACCTGGAACTACTTACAGTATCCTAAATCTTTCCCCATCTTCTCCAAACGGCAATGGCATTTTTCAACCATAGCGTGAGAAAAACTATTTGTTTTGTCTTCCTGTTTCAGATGTTAAATTAATCACAGAGAGAAAAAAAAACATCCAACTGTTGGAAACCATTTAATGAGAGAACAGAAAAAAGTGATATTTGTTCCCATCCTAAGGAAAGAATATTTTGAGAAAACACCATCAACCGTTTTTCACCCTGCTATAAGTGAGAGGAATTGCTACAGATGAATCTGTCTGAGTGAACATTCACATGCCAGCTACAGAGCTTTGCTCTCAGGCTCTCGATGAAGGCAGATTTGACTGATAATAGCATTTCTTTCCTGTACTACAGGGATTATCCTTTTAAAATAATTCCCCTTACATTTTCCAAACTTAACGCTAACTAAATGTGGTCGCAATTGCTTGGTTTTTGTCATCTTTCTTTCATTTTGAATAGCTTCTTTGACATCCCAGTTTTCTTATTTTATTAAAACATCTCTTTTCTTTTTAAGCCACTATTCTTTCTTTCATTCATCTCAGTTAACATTTGCACCAGCAGAAAATGTCCTGGGAAGCCCAGAAGGATAGTGAATTTCATTATGTCCTTGCAGAACATTGTTTGACTATTGCTGTTGGGTAGTGCTGTAATAAGCATCTTCACTACAATGTATTATATTTTGTGTTCAATTGCATCTGGTTGTTCAGAACACAGATGGGCTGTGCTATTTCTTGTTGTTCTGCTTCTTGATAGTGCCACCTAGTTGCTGGTCTTGGCACAACACTCTTCAGCATAGAAGGTCACGACAGCACCATCCAGTGATAAGAGTGAAGATATGTAGCATGGGGGAAACTGCTCCCTTGTGGGTTTCAACAGAGCTTCTGCTGGCAAGAGCAAAAGTTGCAAGATAGCATTTCAAAAAATTTGTGAATATAAATTTCTTCCATGAAATGCAATTAAACTTTGAGGCCTGTTGTATTCATAAGGCCATAAGGAATAGGAATAGGGGTGAGCCATTCAGCCCATCAAGCCCGCTCCGTCATTGAATGAGATCATGGCTGATCTGATTTTGGCCTTAGCTCCACTTTCCTACCTGCCCCCCATAACCCTTGGCTCCCTTGTCACTCAAAAATCTATCTAACTCGGCCTTGAAGCTTTTCAATGACCCAGTTTCTACTGCTCTCTGTGAGAAAGAATTCCAAAGACTAATGATCTTTTGAGAGAAGAAATTCCTCCTCATTTCTGTCTTAAATGAGACAACCCGTAGGTTGAGAGCATAAGTCACTGCAAATTTCAAGTAGTTCTAATGAACCATATTACAAAACCAGCATTCAACAAGATAATCTGTCAAATTTAAACACTTCCTAGCAATTGCAACTGTTAGCACAACAATTTCATATTTGCCAAATAAATGCCAATCGCAAAACTGTGAAGCAGTAGATTAATCTGCAATTTAAATCTATTTTTGTGCTCTTTCCTTCCCTGCTTCTCCCCTGAAGCATTAACTGCTTCCTGTTGAACATTCCATGGATGACGGTCTCTTAACTTATGAGTTTATGTAGTGAGCGTTGGCGCAATGTTGATCCATAAGATCTATTGCAGCCATCCTTGATTCTATTCACATATGTTCACTTCCAGCAGAGGTCACTGCTTCATCTCTCCTCATTCTAATCACACATTCACCTGCTGTAACTGCCCTCACAAATGCAAGCAACGTTTTGCTTTTACCTAGTAGCAACTGGAAAGCATTAGCTTCTCCTGCTAACAACTTTCACCTTTCACACTGGAACCACTTTCTGGCACATGATATCCTGTTTGCAATATGCTGCATCTCCCTCTCAGCATGCACACTACACAAAGCTGTCTATTACATCTTCAAAAATCACACACTAACACACCGTAATACACTTTGCAGAAGTTGGGCTGAAGTCAAATTTTCCTTCTGCCCCTCCCCAGCCCCCATGATGTGCTGACAGGTAATGTAGGATACTGTAAACTGAGAAAATACCATGAAGTTATAGTTTGTACTTGCTGTCCATTACTGCCAGCAGCAAACACTTCTCTCCCTCCCCAGGATCTGCAATGCTTCATCTTCATGATTGGAGTGGAAATTATTGAGCTTAAGGGGCTCCAGCCCCTTACCCCAGTCTCTCCCAGCTGTGGCAAGCTGTCCTCTCCTTAATGTAGTAAATGATTATGACTTTCTGTTGCCTTAACATGCAGCAAACCCTAGGGGCTTAATTGGACAGTGGTGGGTCTTCCCTAGGATCTAATTAGTGACATTCACTGGTTCATTTTCCAGGGCAATGTCTTGACTGATCAAAGTCAAGCTGACTGGCTTAAATTTCAAACAATGCTTAGCAGTTAATGGTCAATCATAATCAACTGGTGCATTCTCCAAAGCAGCACCTCAACCAATCAGGGTCCATTTGCCAACCAATCACACTCTCTTATACAGTAAACATTGTTTCCCCTGACATTGGCATTTTCTTGGCGAATTGTCCTGATGAGTGCAAGACAAAAAGCTTTGACAAAAAACGTCTCTTTTTTTCAGCAATACTCAATTTATTAAATCAATGATTTGGGGCCTTCCCCATGATATCAGAGGATTTTTTGGTGTATAATAATTGATTCCTGTCTTTGGCTGCGGTTTTTAAACCTTGCGCTTTTTGATTTGTTTTAAATGAGCTGGGCCACCATGAGGCATGGCGCTGATTCTGAACCTGGGCTGGCTGAGTGATTTTGGAAATGGACTG
Source organism: Carcharodon carcharias (assembly GCF_017639515.1). Lineage (NCBI taxonomy): Eukaryota > Metazoa > Chordata > Chondrichthyes > Lamniformes > Lamnidae > Carcharodon > Carcharodon carcharias. The sequence goes on along the minus strand of NC_054473.1, from coordinate 165,338,311 downwards.
CTTTGCCTTTTTAAAGAATTGAAGACTTTTTAAAACTAGTTCTTGCTGAGAACTGAATTTCTGCTCACCCCTACTAGGTCATTTGACTCTGCAAATGATGGGTACTCGCAATGGACCTCCACGAGATCTGGTACAGTCCATAGCTGCACAGTAGAGTTGTCTTTCTTCTTCCCTTCAGCCTCCTTTCTTCTTTTTGGCCTTTTTTGTTCTGGTGAGGTCCTATGCCTCTGTGTTTGATCAGGTCTGGCTTTTCACCTCAGTGGATTTTTCCTGTGCCCTTGAGCCTTTATTCCTTTTTGAATTTTATTCAGCCTTTTGTAATCTGGCTAGGTCCTATGGCTCTGGTAATGGAGATTTTTTTTGGCAATCTCCTGCTGTGTCTTTCATTCAGGTGCACTTCTCACAGGCCAGACTGCAGCTTCTTTACTTTTTCATCCTCTGGGATCTTTCTCTAGCTGCATTGAGGTAATGGGTTTGTTCATTAGCTGCCACCATGTTGTAAGGTTGTTTGTTTGGTGTCTCACTAAGAGGTCTGGAGGCTTGTGTGGTTGAACATTGTGTTTATTGGTAACTCATACCGATATAAATTTCCAAGGTACAGCCCTTACTAGGTGCTGTCCTCATGCTGGCTTCTGCTGGGCTATTACTGTACTCAGTCCACTATCATGTGACTCTCTACATCATAATGTGGGTGGTACTATTTCCCCAGTTCCATGTTAACACTTAATAAATTGAACACCCTTATACTACATCTCCCCCCAAGCCTTTACCCAAACGTACTGACAATACAATACCCCACCACTGCCACCACATTGCAAGGCTCTTTGTTCAGTGTCTCACTAAGAGCTCTGGAGGCTTATGTTGTTGAGTATTAAGTGTTTATTGGCAACACATAGCTATATACATCTCCAAGGCACAGCCCTTACTGGGGGCTGTCCTCATGCCGGCTTCTGCTGGACTACTACTGTACTCAGTCCGCTATCATATGTCTCTCTACATCATGACATGGGCGGTGCTGTTTCCCCAGTCCCATATTTACCCTTACTAACCCGAACACCCTTATACTACAGATCCCAGGCCACTGGTGAGTGATGGCGGGAGCGGGGTTCATGGGATGGAGGTTGCAGTGGAGGTGTGGGGAGATGATTCAGCAGCAAGAGCAAGGGAGGGCTCTCAGCAGGCTCCCTTTCATGTTGTTGGGCCTCTTGATCAGGCACTGGGTGTCTAAGATGGCCCCATGCAACCATGCATGAGTTTACTTGTTCTGCACCCCACATGGCGAGGCCCACCACCCCCCCCCCCACCTCCCCTGCTTCAACTGGGCTAATACTAGTGGTGGCAGGATGAGGCCCTCAGATGGCCATTAATTGCCCCCTTAAGGGCCTCAACTGATAGTGGGGGTGGTGCGGGAGGACCATCGATGGCCCTTCTCACAACGGACTTAACTGGGGTGAAGGTGGGTAGACAGCGGGGTCCCCATCCGCCACCCTCCTTCCTGATTAAATACCCCTCGCCATCAAACTCACCATGGGGGGGCCAGGGAGGAGCATTACATTCCACCCTAGGTGTCTGCATGCAGCCCATAATTGGGTGTGGCGGGATGTTGGGGGTCGATGGGGAGGCAGTGAGTGAAGGCAGCAATTAGAATGGGAAAGGTGTAAGCACCAAGCAATTAGATTCTATTTAAGTCTTTTATTTGGGTGATTATAAATAAAGTTGAGTGAAGGGTACTCTCATTGAAAGCTGGGCCCAGATGCTCACACTGTCACTTTCTGGGAATCAGTGGTAAACAACTCAAGCAGTTTAATTTATATGCGAGGGGAGATCACATTGTGTTAAAGTGTCCTGAGATGTTAGTACTATGCATTCTTTGGAGCTGTGATTGACGTATTTTATATTGCCTGCTCTGGTAATGTCAGTAAACGTTTTGTGGCACTGATGTTTCCATTGCAAGAAGTGGCACTGCTGTCCAGATTCTTCAGGCTGCTGCTGTTTTGCTGCTCTTCTCTTGGGGGCTGGAAGAAGGGGATCACACTGATCCAAGTGGTGTTTCCTTACTCTGCCTAACTTCACACAGAAGCACTTTTACTGCTTCGTTCATGAATGTCTGGGTTATCTGCAGACTTTCTAAATCTCTCAGATATTATTCAAGAACTAAAGTTTAAAGTCTGTCAGTTGAACACGTTGGTTGTGGTGTTCTCCAATCTTCTGCAAAGCTTTAAATCCTGCAACGCACACTAATTCCTAACCCTGCCTTTTCTCCTCCAAAAAACAAACTTCCAATTAGAGGCTTTCATCTCACCAGGAGAATATTGAAATTCGGCTAATATCACAACTCTATTAGATTCAGCTTTCCACTGAACAACACAAAATGTGCTGCACCACACCGGCTTGGGATTGTGCCTGAGGAGAAAACCCATTTCTAGACATGATCTCAAAGGTGGGCTTTATTGTATGTACCCACATACTTTTATACAAATGGTTTAAATTTGTGTTGTTGGTGCAGAGCTGCATGCTGAATTCTACTCCCAAATTACTGTTAAGTACTTCCGTCATTTGAAGTTCAGTCCCAGAGTGCTAATGCAAAATACCTTACCCTCATTACTCCATGAATTTTAAGATTTGCCATTTCCGAGTTCTGGTGACCTATCAATTATATTAACGTTCCCATGTGACATTAAAAAAATTCCATCTTACTTTCCATTAAATGTGATATATTCTTGTTAAAGAACTAGGAGATTAATTTTGCAAATCTCCACAAATAGTGTTGAGCCTTGCTAAGCGTAAGCACAGATCAGGGAATCAGGACTTTCATGTTATAGCCCTCTTCCTGACTCACACTCTTCCCCAGCTGGATTGTGTTGACAGCAAAGACCATGGGCAGGGTCTTCCGGTTGGCGAGTAGGGGCGGGGCCCGCTTGCCGACGCGTAAAATGATGCGGGATGACGTCACCCCATGTCATTTCCATTTTCAGGTCGGCAGGGGCGCAGTCGAGTCAGCTGTGTGCCTGCTGACCTGTCAACGGCCTATTGAGGCCATTCAAAAACTAATTAATGTAATTAATGGACCTGCCCTTCCAACCTTAAGGTTGGTGGGCAGGCTGGGAGCCCTGGAGGGCTTCGGAAAAAGAATGAAACCGCATCCACAGGCGGGATGAGGTTTCACGAGGGTATTTAAATTTTTATCAAATCTTTCAATAAAAGTTATGGACATATCCCAACTCATGTGACAGTGTCACATGAGGGGACATGTCAGGGAAATTTTTTGTTATCACTTCTATTAAAAATTTTAATTTTGAGCTGATCTCCCTGAGGCAGCACTTAGCCTCAGGGAGATCTGTGCGCTCTTTTGCTTGCACGAAAGAGCACACTCCCGGCTGAGGGAATCCCCCCACCCGCACAGGGAGCGCACAGCACTTCCTGGCGGATGTCATCCTGTGCCGGCCTTAATTGGCCCACCCAATGTAAAATGGTGGTGAGCCCCCGATTGGAGGTGCACCCGCTCTGCACTTCCCCCCAATGAGGGAAAAATTTTTCCCCATGTGAAATTGCTCCAATTATGAGTCTGTGATGGCCGGTTACATTGTCTTTCTTTTGATTCTTCCATATTCTCTCCTGACCGCATCACACTATAATTTCATGAATTTTTAAGTGAGTTAATCCATGTAGATTATTCTGTTTAACCTTAATGTCTCTCTTTATCCTTTTATCAGAAATTGGTTCATTGATGTGAAGCTGATAATTGGCTAAACTTAAGTACCAAACCTCAATCAATTTACTCAGCAATTGAACATAGTCAAAGGCACATTAAGCCAACTTCCTGGGATTTTTAGAAAGCAGAGACCTTGGGCAGAATTTTGCCCTTGATGGGCGGGCGGGCCTGACTGACTCGGTGGCGGGCAGGCAGCTGATCACCGCCGCCGAAATGGGCCCTGCTGCCATTTTACGTGGGCGGGCCAATTAAGGCCCGCCCAGCGTGTCGCCCGACGGGAAGCGCTATGTGCTTGTGGGGTGGGGATTCCCCAACTGCCAGACTTAAGTGGTGCCTCGGGGAGATCGCTGAAAGGTGGTGAAAGTTCAAAAGTAGAAAAATAAAAAAAATCATTAACATGTCAGACTCGTGTGAAAATGTCACCCGAGATGGGACATGTTAACGAAGTACACAAAACCTTTAGAAAAGTATTTTAAAACCGAAATCAAAGCTCATCCCGCCACTGGATGAGGTTTGTTAAAAATATCACTTCCCCGCCTGCCCGTTGGGCCCATGTGTCGAGCCGAAGGTCGACATTTTAAGCGCCAGCCGCACGTCAGCCAGAAGATTCAGCCCTTTGTTTGAAACACCAATTTGTATAGATAGCATCATGCACAATGAAAGTCAAATTGTAAGTTCTAACTGGGGATAATAGTTTTGCCTAGAGATTTATATTTAAACAAGTCCATCAAAATTATTCAACTGGATAAAATGCCAGATGCATACATAATAATCATTCACTAGAAATCGTTTGTAACTTTTAACGACTTGGGAAAAGTATAAATAATTTTAAAAATTTCAACTGTAGTTCAAAACTTTCTATTGTTGTATTCCACTGATAGATTACATGACCAGATGCATCTAACCTTGCACACACATCAATGCGAGCATAATCAATTGGAAAATGATCCATCTTGTCAGCACTCCACTCGTTGAGTGTCACGTTCAGTTTTCCCATCTGGTTTAACATTGAAGCAGCGAGCATTCAACAGTTTGCCGGCTATAACATAAAATGAATCCAGAATTTTGGAATAGTGTCAGGGGTACACAGGGCAAGGAATCGCCAGTACCAAGGACACAAAAGTGTCTGATTTTACAAAAAAAAAATCAATGTCATCCTCCCTTCAGCAACTATTTGAAATGTGGAATTAGATATGTATTTTCTTAGCAAACAACAGCTGACTTGAGAATGCCTTGCCACTCCTTCATTGTCACTGGTTTAAAAATATGGAATGCTGTATCTTTGTGGGAGCACGATTACAATAAGGACCCTGCTGGTTTAAGGTGAAAGCTCAGCACCATCTTCTCAGAATGGCCACCAGACAATTTAAAGAAAAAGCACAGATCCTGAGTGTGACGGCCATGCCTCAAAGGTTTTTAAACTTGCATTTGTTGGTCATGCAGTGTGTTTGAGACCTTTAAGAAATTCTCATCTTCATCTCTGCAAAATGCAAAGTGAAAGCCAGTAACAACCAAGTAAAACAGGGGAATAATTGCAACATTAGAGAACTATCCAGCAAAACCAACTAACGAATGGGACAAAATGCAAGAAGAGCAGCAAGTAGCAGCAATATGTTAAAAAAAAACTTACCTTTTCCCTTTAAGAAGAAGCCACTTCAGCAGCTGAGATTTCAGGATTCTAGTGGGCCCAGGTGGAGCATTAACTTTAGACATAACACAGACTTTAGTGTTTAAATGAATTTTCATATGCTACTAACTCAGCTTCTTCGTTTGCACCCAAATTAGCTGTTGGAATTTTTTTTAGGACCCATTTAATGTTTTAAAATCCTTTAAGTAACCTCTAGAATTTGGTAACTACTGAAGACATGAAGGTCCTCCCTATGGCACTGGATGACTCTCTTAATGACAAAAAGTTAATTATTGTTTTGATTAAATATTGCTTTTGTGTACAATTTAGCATGTTGAGAGATTTGTTGATTTTTATTTATCCCTGTGCGTCATTAACAGGGATTTATAGATTTTATCTGCACTTCGCTCCAGATTGTTGATTTAATTTGTGCCTGAGGATATGCTCCTTATTCAGAACTGAAAATTTTAATGTTGCTCAAGGACTGAAGCATGGGCCCCATCCACAGTAGCATAGTGATTATGCTAACAGGATTAGCAATGCAGAGGTTTGGACTACAAATCCAAAAATTGAGGGCAGAATTTTCCGTGCCCGCTGGCAGCCGGCGTGATAGGTGGCATGCGCGGACAATATGGCGCGATCGGTTTCATGATGGCGTGAAGGCAGATCATGATTGTCCGTTCAGCCTGCTAATGGCGGGCAGCGTTTCCCGCCAACGGACATTGAGGAGCTCGTTGTAATACATCAGCATGTCATAAAAAGGCCATCCCGCCAGGCTTTTGGATCCCACAGGATTGTCCGTCCACATTGGTGGTCCACAACAGCACACAGGCGATGTGCACTTGGCGGCCTTGGTGAGTGAACAGCATCGTTTTCCACAGCTCGCCAGGGCCACCGGTTGCTTTGCAGGCTTCAGGGGCACCGGGGGGCCTTGGTGAAGTGCCACCCTGTCTCGGAGTCAACTTTTGTCGGACGGGGTGTCCAGGGGCAACTGCTGCCCAGCCTCAGTGGTCACTGTTGCTGTTGTCTGTGTGTAGGTGGGGGGCAATTGCTGCTCTGGCATCGGATCCTGTGCACAAATAATTTAGGTGGGGGCAGGGTAGGCAAGGGAAGTGGCCGTGCAGTAGGGACACCTGTATAAATTGACCATTCCTTTGCAACAGAGACAATTCAGGCACAGCCACAGTGATATGATTTGGGGTCAGGCTCCTAGACTACCCGCCCATGCAAACAACGCAGAGGCATCAAAGGGCCACCAAGCACTCTAGACTTAAGTCAGCAACCCCCCTCCCCCGCACCCTCCCCCCACCCCCCCAAAACACCCCCACCCCCCACCGCACAAACTGCGAGTCTGTGACCACTTTACTGGACCGCAGAGCAGTTGGACTACACGCTTTATACAATCTCCTCAACAACGCTGGCCATGTAGCAGTCACTGCTGGAGGCACTTGCAATCTCAGCATCCTGGTTAGGAGCAGTCTCCCCCATGTCGTAGCCATGCAGCACACTCATCTCTGGCTATCTGAGGGGTAGCCAGCACTCTCCAAGATGTGTTAAGGGACGGTCACACAGGGCCAGGAAAAGCACTAAGTCCATCCATGCTAACCAAATCTCTCTGTCTCTTTCATGCTGCAGGAGGACCATGTCAGGATCATGGATCCTGGTGACCTAGCTGTATGCCTGATGGCTTACAGTGAGCGAAGAAGACGGAGGGGAGAGTGACTGAGGCTCCTGACCGTGCAAAGGCAGGAACAGCAACTTCAAGAAGAAGGGGCTGCTGGGGCACCCATACACGCTGCCCAGAAGCGACAGTGAGCCGTGGCTGGTCGGCGCCAAGCGACACCAAGGGCCTATAGACGCTGACTGTCGTTATTGCAGATGACCACGAACCAGTGTCACCGACGACTGTGCTTGTCTAGGGACCTGGTCGTTTATATCTGCCACTTATTGCAGGAATTGATGCCAAGGGGACATGGAGAGCATCCAGTGCCAGTGGCTCTGAAAGTGACTGGCACACTATTATATGCCAATAGCTCCTTTCAGGGCCCACAGGTGACCTCTGCAGGATATCACAAGCCGCCACCCACAAATGCATCCATGAGGTCACAGGTGCCATCTTCTCAAGGGCACACAAATTTGTGCATTTTGCCCGGGGCCGGGACAGTCAGGATGCAAGGGCCTTTGGATTCGCCCAGATCTCGGGTTTTCCACAGTGCAGGGTGCGATTGACTGCACTCATGTGGCGCTCAGATCTCCAACGCTGCATATGGTGGGCTAAATCAACCCTAACGGATTCCACTCACTGTGCAGCGTTTCCAGGGAGTGTGCACGATATCTACATCCTCCATCGGTCACAGATCCATGGAGTGTTCCAGGGTCCACAGGAACTGCAGGGATGGCTGCTCAGGGACAAGGGCTACCCACAGAGGCCTTGGCTGATGACATGGGTGCAGCAGAGCGATGCTATAATGAGGCTCAAGCAGCAGCTCACAACTTGGTGGAGCAGACCATCAGGATGCTGAAGACGTGGTTCCGTTGCCTGGACAGGTCTGGTGGAGCCCTGCAATAGTCCGCAGAGGGTGTCATGCATCGTCGTCTACTGCGCCCTTTACAATCTGCTGCTCCAACGGGGAGATGTCCGGGCTGAGGAGGAGATGGAGGAGCTGCACATCTCCTTCGATGAGGGAGATACTGAGGGGGATGAGGCTGAGGAGGTCCTCGGAGGTGACGATGATGGGGATGAGGCCCTTGCACTAGCTAAATGAGGCAGGCATGCTCAGGAGGCCCTCATAGCTGCTAGATTTGTGGAGGATGTTGATGACATGCATTGAGAACACTCAATATATCGTCACAAAGCCTCTGAGAATGTCTGACTCCTGTCTGGTCTAAGGCAGCTCGCTTACCTCCATGATCAGAGTTATATTAGAGAGACGCAGCAAAGAAACTTTTGAAGCATCTCATGCTTTGTCCGCCTTCAGCACCTGAGCACTTCAGGAGCTGGAGCACAGCATCAGTGGTCACAGATAGTGAAGGGATGTGGTCCAGCCCCTCCATAAAGGTGCTGAGTGCACAGAGAGAATGAGGGAACTCTGTGGTGCTAGCCCACTACATTCTGGCAGCAATGACCAGCACTGCCGAGGTGCAGGTATCAGTAATGTTTCCAGAGGGTGAGAGGTCGGACCATCACTTTGGTCTGAAGACTGCACAGAGCACAGGGAAGAGGCCCTGGACTGAGACATCTGCCTTTATCTTGTGCAGAAAGGTTTCACATCTGAGTGACAAGAATGCTGCTCATCAGAACAAGGAGCCATAGGCAGGGAGACTTCTTGAGAGTTCACTGACAATAGTGAACAGTATGTACAAGTGATTAACACCTGTGCACAGGCTGTGCAACTCATTCTCTTTAACTTTCCTAACCCTGCTGCCATGTCTTGGTGCTCCCCAGACATCCACAGCAGAAATGGAAGCAGCCTGCTGACTGCAACACTCTGATGACTTTGGCAGGTATCCTCTGAAGGGCCGAGACTTTGAGGGCCCCATCCTGCTTTCGGGGTCCTGCTGTGTGGCAGTGGCACCCTCCTCGGCCTGTGAAGTTCAAGCTGCTGAGGTCACAGGAAGAGGGGATTCAGATGGGCTGGTCACTCCCGGAGTCACCTGGATGGATGGGCCCGGAATGTGCACCTGCACCCTATGGGTGCCTGCGGGTCCCTGGCAGACCCCTTGAGGAGAAGGGGTAGCTGGAGTGAGGCCGAGCTGCCTCGCACCTCTCTTGCGTACACTTTGTAGTAGGCCAACCAAGGCATCAGCGATGGAGTTGAGCCCACACAGCAGTGCAGGAGTGACATCCTGGACCAAGGTCTCCATGGCAGCCGCTATTCTAACAGTGTTGACCTTTGTGCGTTGGCATGCCAACCTCAGCCTGAAGTTGGACAGACTCCTCCATCATGCCTTGCAATCTGAGGAGTGTAGTGGACATCCCTTCCTATTGTTCCCGAGCTTGCCTTTGCAGCTCCAGCAACTGTGATGTGACTGAGTCCAGAGGCTCGTCATCTGACTCAGATTCAGAAAATTTCTGGCCTCCAGCAATCCTCCGAATGCCAGGGACCTGGGAAGTCCCTGCTGCTGCCTGCTGTGGATCAGACAGTGTGATGTGCTCACCAGATTGTAATCCGGTGTCTATGCCAAAGCTATGTACCGCCAAGGTGTATGTCACTGTGCTAGTGGATGGTGTGGGTGAGCACTGTGATGGGACTTTGAGGAGGGTGCCTTCAGATTCCTCTTTGGAGGTTTCTTCAGGACTTGATTGATCGCCCTGAGTCATGGACTCTGTCGGCTGTTTGGCAGATGGGCCTGCGAAAGCAAGGGGAGATAATTAGCGCATGGCAGTGGCCTGTGAAAGAGGACACATCACTCACGGCATGATTGTCTGATGGATGTTGCACTGCTGGATCCTCACTTGGTAGAGCAGCACCGATCTCACCATCAACACAGGACCGGTCCCAGTCATCGCCGGCCAACTGGATGGCTATGTTTTCAAAATCTGTGAGGACCTTGATTTTGGACATTCCGGCACTGGTCTGCAACCTCGCCCTCTTGTTGTGTACCAGCATGTTATGCATGGATAGAGATGGAGAAAGTGTAAGCAGGATGCCTGCTGGGCCAGATGATAAATGTGGCTGGCCTGTGCAGGTGGTGAGTGGTCCCATGGACGGGATGAGGACAATGATGGTGAGTGTGAGAGAGTGAATGGTGTTGTCCCTTGAACTGGCCGTGAGTGAGGGCCCTGTGGGTGTGTGACGGGTTTGTGAGTGTGTGAATTGAGAGTGATAAGAAGAGTGACTTACCCTGGCAGAACGGAGGAGACCATTCATCCTCTTGCAGCACTGGATGGCTGTCCTCTTCTGAAGGATGTTGACGCTGCCACCGCCTCCCAAACCGGATTGATCACGTTGCTGCCTGCCCTGCGGCCAGAGTGTGAGCAGAGGACATCCCAGCGGGCCTCCACGACTTCCAGCAGTTGCTTGAGGGACCTGTCATTAAACCGGGGGGATCTACTGGCAGAGTCTCCTGGGCTGCAATGGTGTGCTGGTAGCAATGAGCCGTGTGCTGGTGGCTGCCTTTTAAACATGGCAGCTGGCGTGATGCAGCAGCACTGTGATGGTGGGAGGGTGAATGAGAGCCCACCCACCATAGAAATGGTGCATTTCCCGGGAATGCATAAATAATGTGGCGGGTTTGGAACAATACGGTGTAAAAACCCTGCATCGCCGTCAGCGGGTAGGACGCCATTTTGCCCGTCCGGTACCGCACTTTGTGCAAATTTGGGAAAGTTCCACCCTGAGAGTTTAAAATCCTGTCATGGCATGTTGAGAATGGGAGAAAAAGTCTGGAAACAAAAAGTCTGGAATCAGTAAACATTATCATGAAGTTGTCTGATTTTTATAAAAGTACAACTGTTCATTAATCCCCTTCTGGAAGGAAATCCGCCATTTCTACCCATTCTGGTCAAAGCCTTTCCATTATACCAGACCATTACAAAGAATACTACACATAACACAACAGTTCAAGAGGAAGGCCCCCCAGCACCATCTTATGGAAACTAGGCAATGCCATTCCATTCTATTTTGGGTTTGAATAAAAAAGTATTTATTTAACTGTGTGTTTATTCAAACCCAAAATAGAATGACAGACCAAACTGCTGTTATCTTATCTGCATCAATACAAACCTAGGATATACAAAATGTATATATCATGGTTCAACAGGCAGCATCATTTACGTTAGCAGTTTTGGGCTGTCACTCAACATCCCAAAATATTTTTGATAACGTACTGAATCTGTCAATCAACATCAGTAAAAATGTAAAAATTGAGCCGCATAATTAGTAATTATTTATGCAGAATTTGAAGCAAAAAAGTTTGTAGTGGGTCCTCCTTTTTTATGTTATTAAATGCATATTAACATATTTTAGGTTATTTTCAGGAATGCGGCATCACTGCAGAGGCTGGCATTGCCTAGTTTCCATAAGATGCTGCTGGGCACTGAGATACTGCCATACTTCTTACATATATGTAAGAAATATTATTTAACTGTGGGTTACATATATGTTTCCATCCCACTTTGCATGTACAATCATGTACAATCACAGTTTCCAATGAGTAAGCACTGATTGCTTCTTTTATAGTCCTAATGACAATATAGAGTATAGTAATAAGCTGATGGACCCATTTTTTATAGAAATTATTTTTTCTTGACAAAATGTTGTTCCTATCAGGTGTCTGAACAGAGTCAAGTGAGAAATGTTCACATTATTTCTTCCTTGGGAAATTGAAGTAATTTGCATGCTCACTGGTAATGTACTTTTCTAGGTCTTAACAATTTATCAAATATGTTAATTTGCCATCAAAGAAGAAATGAAATTAGACTGGAAATGCACAACTGTCATTAAAAATGTAATCAAACATAAAATGAGATCAGTGAGAGTTTATCTGGCATTTGAGGAGAAAGACATTCTGTCTGACGGAAGATTTAATAGACAGGGTGTTAATTTAGTTCATCTGTAACAAAATTCCTTTAGGCAAAATAAAACAGTTTGTCTGACAGGTATTGTAAGTCCAGCTAATTTTCTATACTGCTTTTTAATACCCTGCCTTATCACTTATTGCAAGATTGTTTGAATGGGTTTAAGACTTTTCACCTCGAACATTTGTCAATACAGAAATTAATTTGCGTGCTAAGTATTCTTATAAATAGATGAAATGCTTCTTTTTTGCTATAGAAACAGCTCTGATTGAATTGGTACATTGTTATCTTTGGGTAAGTTGTGTTGAACATTTTGTATGTATTGAAAACATTTTCTGCAAAGTTAAGGCCTTTTTTGCAAGTCATTTCATTTGCCAGAGTGATACCCGCATCAGTTTTTAATTGAAGTTTTTAATGGAGATTTTCCAGCCTTCGTTCCTTCTATCTGGTGACAGTAACAGAAACTCTTTGTGTAACGGTCAAGATTTGTATTGTTTACTTTGAATGAATGCAATGAATTATTTCCAAAGATGTATACATAGAAATACTATGCTACAAGAATATGTGCAGTGATCTTGTCTTGTTTTTTTCAGAGTCCTTCCCAATGCAGTAGTTTTAGTTTTCCATAATTTCCCCATTGTCAATGTTATTGCTTTAAGTAATTATCAAATATCTTGAATTCTGTAATCAATTAAGCAACATTAATTGCCCCGTCATTAATTATCTCTTGTGGCAAAAACATTCCACATTCTAACAACTCATTCTTTGAAGGCATTCCTTTTAATCTCCCCCTTTGTATATAGTACTTACATTGAGATCATGTCTCCTTGTATTCAATTTACCTATTAATGGTAATGCTTTTATTTTCCTTTTCTGTTCTTTTTTTTACATCTGTCAAATCTCCCTGATCTGCCCAGTTCCACAGGATTCTGCTTCAATTTTTATAGGCTTTTCTTATAATTCAAACCCCTCATCGCTCTGATGTATCTGCACTACATTTCTCCAGTGTGAGAATTCTTCTATTAATGAGGAGCTTAAAAACAGATAAGTATTCCATATGTGGCACAAGCATCATAATGCAGCCATCATGACTTCTTTCTTTTAATTTTAATTCCCTTCTGTTATAAATTCCAAAGTTCCATCTGCCTTCTTTATTGTCATTTTGACCTCTTCACCTACTTAACAAGGATGTATATGTTTGCATACCTAGATCCCTTTCTTCTGCACTGCATAGTCTTTACCATCTTTAGCTTCACAAAATTTCTTCATCTTTTGACTTCAATATTAATGATTCATGCCAAGCAAAATTATTTTGTTTGACTTTGGAGTGTCACTGAAGTTCTGTTCTCCTTGCTCTTTGCGCAGAAGTATATTTGCTTGCTGTAAGCCTTTACTGATTCTTACAATGTCTGCTTATTCTCTTTTCTTCTATCTCCAGTCCCATGTCATCACAACTTGATCAATAGGAGTGGCTTTGGGAAATTTCGTCATTGACTCTGAACCCCATGAGTCTCTTGGCTTCAGGTCAAACAAGAGCAAAGAAACCTGCTGCTAATGACTACTCTCTCTCAGTTGATGAATCAGTGCTCTTCCATGTAGAATGCCATTTAGAGGCATGACTGAGGCAAAGGCACAATCTCAGTGGACAGCTTCAACAGTCATCACTAAGAGTAGCTCATTGGTACCAACACTGACAATACTGGCTAAGTCATGAAAGATATAACTGTCAGATTGGGCTTGTGACAGATATTGAGAGAAGCAATATTACATAATTATGTATTTGACCTTTGTGTCACATATACATCTGTCCATACCTGTATTGGCAGGAATGACCTCTGCAGCTCAGAACTGGGCATTCATGATGGGCATTGGGTCATCGCATAGGATTCCATTCCACTATAATCTGTGACTTCATGACCAGACGTATCATCAGGAAAGTGATGGAAGGGATCATCAACAGTGCTGTCAAGCAGCACTTGCTGAGCAATAACTTGTTCACTGATGCTCAGTTTGGGTTCCAGCAGGGTCACTCAGCTCCTGACTTCATTACAGCCTCGGTTCAAACATGGACAAAAGAACTGACATCCAGAGGTGAGGTGACATCAAGGCAGCATTTGACTGAGTGTGGCATCATGAAGCCCTAGCAAAACTGGAGCTGATGAGAATCAGGGGAAAATCTCTCCGCTGGTTGGAGTCACACCTAACAGAAAGGAAGATGGTTGTGCCTGTTGGAGGTTAATCATCTCAGCTGCAGAACATCACTGCAGGAGTTTCTTGGGGAATTGTCCTCGGCCTGACCATCTTCAGCTGCTTCATCAATGACCTTCCTTCTATCATAAGGTCAGAAATGGGGATTTCACTGATGATTGGTGCTGAACATTGCACATTTGTGACTCCTCAGATACTAAAGTAGTCCATGTCCAAATGCAGCAAGATCTGGACAATATCCAGGCTTGGGCTGACAAGTGGCAAGTAACTAACATTTGTGCCACACAAGTGCCAGGAAATGACCACCTCCAACAAGAGATAATCTAGCCATCTCCCTTTACATTCAATGTCATTACCATCACTGAATCCCCCACTATCAACATCCTGGGGGTTACCATTGACCAGAAACTAAACTGGACTAGCCGTATAAATTCTGTGGCTGCAAAAGCAAATCAGAGGTTTGGAATCCTGCGGCGAGTAACTCACCTCCTGATTCCCCAAGACCTGTCCACCATCTACATGGCACAAGTTGGGAGTGTGATGGAATAGTCTCCACTTGCCTGGATGAGTGTAATTCCAACAACACTCAAGAAGCTTAACACCATCCAGGACAAAGCAGCCCACTTGATTGGCACCCCATCCACAAACATTCATTCCCTTCACCACTGCACACAATGGAAGCAAAGTGTACTATCTACAAGGTACTCTGTAGAAACTCACCAAGGCCCCTTTGACAGCACCTTCCAAATCCATGACCGCTATGATTTAGGACAACGGCAGCAGACACATGGGGATATCACCACCTGGAAGCTCCCCTCCAAGCCACTCACCATCCTGACTTGGAAATATATCACTGCTCCTTCACTATCACCAGGTCAAAATCCTGGAATTCCCTCCCTAACGGCACTGTGGATGTACCTACACCACCTGGACTGCAGCGGTTCAAGAAGGTGGCTTACTACCACCATCTCAATGGTAATTAGGGATGGGCAAAAAAATGCTGGCCTAGCCAGCGACCCCCACATCCCATAAATGAATTTTAAAATAAATCTCTCACTGCTCCATCACCATCCTGCCAGATGACTGATGAATGTAGAAGGACAATCTGGAGAAATACCAGGTTTTAAGATGAGGTGCCAACCTGGTGAAATTACAATAGAAAAACAGCAACTTGTATTTATATAATAACTTTAACCATATAAAATGTCCCAAGACTCTTCAGAGTGGGTCATAAACCAAACTATGACACAGAGCATAGGGCCCAGGCAGCTGAGGGTGCCTCTACCAATGCCGGAGTGGCTAAAATTGGGGATGTTCAAGAGGCCAGAATTAGAAGAGCACAGACAACTTGGAGGATTATGGGGCTGGAGTAGATTACAAAGATACAGAACTATGTGCATACTAAACAATGGAGGCAGTATGCTATAGGCAGCACAACATTCAATCTGGTGTGGCAGCAAGGAACCCTAATCACACTGGAGTTACTGGGGATCAGTGGAAACCTCTCCAGGAACTGGGGCAAGAAAGCTGGTTGGTGAAGCCCAATCATCTGATCCCCAGGACATAGCTGCAGGAATTTTTCAGGGCAGCATTCTAGCCCCAGCTGCTCATATAATGAAGCAGTTCATACTTGCAATCCGGAAGACCTGGATAACACCCATTGGCCAGTAACATTCATGCTGTACAGAAGTGACAGGCAATGGCCACCCTCAATAAGAGAAGACCTAACAACCTCCACCACATTCAATAGTATTAGCATCAATGAATAGCCCACTATTAACATCCTGAGGGTGATATCATTGAGCAGGAATTCAAGTGGACCAGACACACAAACCCAATGGCTATTAGAGCAGGTGTGAGGCTGGGTATGCTGCAGTGAGTGGTTCAACTTCTGATTTCTCAAGTCTCCTCACCACCTACAAGGCACAAGTCAGGAGTGTGATGGAATATTCTCCACTTGCCTTGATGGGTGTAGCTGCAACAACACTCACAAAGCTCGACACTATCTTGGACAAAGCAGTTTGCTTAATTGGAACTCCATCCACCACTACTTGCTTTATCACTGACGTATAGATGCCCCATGCAAAAACTTGCCAAGGTTTCTTGGCAATGAAGTTTCTCACTGACATTCAATCGATGGCAGAAGAGGCCGATGCCAAATGGCCAGACCGGCAGGTTTCCCTGCAACGGCTGGTGATGGGCCAGGAATTCTTTGGTGGCACCGCACCCCCCCCCCCCCCCACCCCCCACCCACCCCACCCCACCCCGGCCAAGTGTAACCCCGACCCCACAGGTTGTCCTTTCTCCATGGCCTCTCAAATCCCAGTCCACACCCCTCAACGATACCCAAATACCTACAAAGTTTTGATCCAGCGCAGCTCTTCTCCTCATTGCCCGTGTGCAGTACCAGCAGTGGTGCTGCTGACAGTGGCACTACCTGTCATCGAGAGCTGCTGGCCTCTGATTGGCCAGAAACTCTGAGGCTGGATTTCCTGAGGGTTGGAAATCCCACCTCCAGCCAAGTGGCTATTAAAAGACTGCGGGCAGAAATTCTTCCCTTGGGCAGGCCGACCCTCCCCATCTTTTTAGTTGGGAGATGTGGGTTTGGAGGAACCATATGTTCCCTGTATAATTCAGTTCAATATCTTAGTGCATTTCTGTTCTCGCGAAAAGGGTAAATAGGGTGGTCAACAGGACTTTAAACTAGAAAGTTGGGGGGAAGGGAAGGGTAAAACTCCAAGAAGTATGACTAATGGGAAACAAAGCAGCAGGTTAGCATGTGGGGGGGGTGGGTGTGGTTGGTGGTGGATTCAACTTCATGGAAAATTATGAAAAAATTGAAAAGAAAGGAGAGCCCAGGAGAGGTTATTAAAGTTCCCAAAACACAAAATAGGACAGAGTGTCTGGAAAGGGCTAAGAAATTAACTTCAGGCACATCAGATAAAGGGACAACAATGAGAAAGGGGACGGGCAATACAGGACTGAAGGTATTGTATCTAAATGCACACAGTATACGAAATAAGGTAAATGAGCTTGTGGCGCAGATTGAAATTGACAGGTATGATGTGGTGGGCATCACGGAGACACAGCTGCAAGGGTATCAGGACTGGAAGCTAAATATCCAAGGATATACATCCTATTGAAAAGATAGGCAGGTTGGCAGAAGGGGGGTGGGGGGTTGCTTTGTTAGTAAGAAATGAAATTAAATCGATAGCAAGAAATGATGTAGGGTCAGATGATGTAGAATCTGTGTGGGTAGAGTTGAGGAACTGCAAAGTCAAAAAAACCATAATGGGAGTTATGTACAGGCCTCCGAACAGTAGTCAGGATGTGGGGCACAAGATACACCAGGAGATAGAAAAGGTGTGTAAGAAAGGCAAGGTTACAGTGATCATGGGGGATTTCAATATGCAGGTAGACGGGGAAAATCAGGTTGGTGGTGGATCCCAAGAAAAGGAATTTGTGGAATGTATACGAGATAGCTTTTTGGAGCAGCTTGTGGTGGAGCCCACTAGGGAACAGGCAATTCTAGATTTAGTGATGTGTAATGAGGCAGATTTCATAAGGGAGCTTAAGGTGAAGGAACCCTTAGGAGGAAGTGACCATAATATGATAGAATTTACCCTGCAATTTGAGAGGAAAAAGCTGGAATCAGATGTAACGGTATTACAGTTGAATAAAGGCAACTACAGAGGCATGAGGGAGGAGCTGGCCAGAATTGACTGGGAGATGAGCCTAGCAGGAAAGACAGTGGAACAGCAATGGCAGGAGTTTCTGGGAGTAATTTGGGAGACACAGCAAAAATTCATCCCTAGGAAGAAGGAGCATATTAAAGGGAGGACGAGGCAACCATGGCTGACAAGGGAAGTCAGGGACAGCATAAAAGCTAAAGAGAAAGCATACAATGCGGTGAAGAGCAGTGGGAAACCAGGGGATTGGGAAGCCTACAAAGACCAACAGAGGACAACTAAAAAAGAAATAAGCAGGGAGAAGATTAAATATGAGGGTAAACTAGCCATTAATATAAAAGAAGATTGCAAGAGTTTTTTTTAGGTATATAAAGGGTAAGAGAGAGGCAAAAGTGGACATTGGGCCACTGGGAAATGACATTGGAGAAGAAATAGTGGGGAACAAAGAAATGGCGGAGGAACTGAATAGGTACTTTGCGTCAGTCTTCACGGTGGAAAACACGAATAACATCCCCAAAGTTCAGGAGAGTCGGGGGGCAGAGGTGAGTATGGTGGCCATTACCAAGGGGAAGGTGCTAGGAAAACTGAATGGTCTGAAGATGAATAAATCACCTGGACCAGATTGATTACACCCCAGAGTTCTGAAGGAGATAGCTGAAGAGATAGTGGAGGCATTAGTGGTGATCTTTCAGGAATCTCTGGAGTCAGGGAGGGTCCCAGAGGACTGGAAAATCACTAATGTAACCCCACTGTTTAAGAAGGGAGTGAGGCAAAAGACGGGAAATTACAGGCCGATTAGCCCGACCTCTGTCATTGGTAAGATTTTAGAGTCCATTATTAAGGATGAGGTTTCAGAATACTTAGAAGTGCATGGTAAACTAGGGCAAAGTCAGCATGGTTTCATCAAGGGGAGGTCATGCCTGACAAATCTGTTAGAATTCTTTGAGGAGGTAATGAGTAGGTTAGATAAAGGAGAGCCAATGGATGTTATCTACTTGGACTTCCAGAAGGCCTTTGACAAGGTGCCGCACAGGAGGCTGCTCAGTAAGATAAGAGCCCATGGTGTTGGAGGCAAGATACTAGCATGGATAGAAGATTGGCTGTCTGGCAGGAGGCAGAGAGTGGGGATAAGGGGGTCCTTCTCAGGATGGCGGCTTGTGACTAGTGGAGTTCCCCAGGGGTCAGTGTTGGGACCACAACTTTTCACTTTATACATTAATGATCTAGATGAAGGAACTGAGGGCGTCCTGGCAAAGTTTGCAGATGATACAAAGATAGGTGGAGGGACAGGTAGTATTGAGGAGGCGGGGAGGCTGCAGAAGGATTTGGACAGGTTAGGAGAATGGGCAAAGAAGTGGCAGATGGAATACAACGAGGGGAAGTGTGAGGTCATGCACTTTGGTAGGAAGAATAGAGGCATAGACTATTTTCTAAATGAGGAGAGAATTCAGAAATCTGGAGTGCAAAAGGACTTGGGAGTCCTAGTCCAGGATTCTCTTAAGGTTAACTTGCAGGCTGAGTCGGTAGTTTGGAAGGCAAATGCAATGTTGGCATTTATTTCAAGAGGACTAGAATATAAAAGCAGGGATGTGCTGCTGAGGCTTTATAAGGCTCTGGTCAGACCACATTTCGAATATTGTGAGCAATTTTGGGCCCCATATCTCAGGAAGGATGTTCTGGGAGAGGGTCCAGAGGAGGTTCAAAAGAACGATCCCAGGAATGAAAAGCTAACATATGAGAAACATTTGAGAACTCTGGGTCTATGCTCAATGGAGTTTAGAAGGATGAAGGGGGATCTGATTGAAACTTACAGAATACTGAAAGGCCTGGATAGAGTGGATGTGGGGAAGATGTTTCCATTGGTAGGAGAGACTAGGACCCGAGGGCATAGCCTCAGAGTAAAGGGAAGACCTTTTAGAACAGAGATGAGGAGAAACTTCTTTAGCCAGAGAATGGTGAATCTATGGAATTCATTGCCACAGAAGGCTGTGGAGGCCAGATCATTGAGTGTATTTAAGACCGAGACAGATAGGTTCTTGATTGGTGAGGGGATCGAAGGTTACAGGTGGGAGAATGGGGTTGAGAAACTTATCAGCCATGATTGAATGGCGGAGCAGACTTGATGGGCTGAAGGGCCTAATTTCTGCTCCTATGTCTCACGGTCTTATGGTCATTTCATGTATGTTGCTTTATTATGTATGATTTATTTTAAGGCTTAGTATATAAAAGAAGATCTTTGGCAGTGTATCACAATTGGATGTGATAGTGGAGAGAGGCAATTAGGATCTACTGCTGACATGTTGAGTGAAATGTGGTCAGGCCTGGAAGGAATGGGATCCCTGGATGAGGGGAAGCAGGGTATTTGGGATTACATCATTGGGCTTTTAATCTGAGATTGAATGGGGGCAACCCAGACCTGCAAGTAATCATAGAAAATGGAGTGTAAGAATGTTGTGACCTGGAAACGTCCATTAGGATTGTGGTTTTAGGCCCAGGAAACTAGTGAGTTGTCGCTGGGCATTTCTTGTGATGGGAGAACTTCTAGAGTGCCACGGGAAACTGGGGGGCACTAGAAGGAGCAGAAAGGTAAGTGGCAATAGTTGGGGTGGGGATCTTTGAGATTGGGAGGAGATGAGATTCAACTTTAGATGGGGTAATGGAATTCATGGCTGGTTAGGAATTGGGCAGATAGGGTATAGAACCATTGGGGAAACCCTAGGGTATGTAGGAGTGTGGTAGTACTGGGGTAGAAGCAGTGGAAAATCAAGCTGAACTAAGTTATGCAAATACAACTCAATAATTAAAACTCAAGCCAACTCCCTCAAATTGAGCCCTGGGCATTAATCTTAGCAGTTGACCTCTCTCTCAAAACCCTGACCAAGATTTTCCCCTGGCAATTTGGGGGTGGGGCCCGTTCATCGACGGGAGGACATCGGGAGGAATCACCGATGTCATCCTGGTCCATTTAAATTTTTAGAAAGGCGGGCGGACAGCAAAATCAGCTGTCTGCCTGTCAACCTGTCAATGGCCAATTGAGGCCATTGACAGGCTATTTAAAGTAATTAAAGACCTGCCCGTCCAACCTTAAGGCTGGCGGGCAGGCCAGGAGCCCCAGCGGGTTCCAGATTATTCATGAAACATCATCCACTGGCGGGGTGAAGTTTCATGTCCGTGTTGAAAAAAATTAATAAAGTGTATGTGTTCTTTATTAACATGTCCCATCTTGTGTGACACTGTCACATGAGGAGGACTTGTTAATAATTTTTTAATATTTCTATTTTTAATGCTATTGACACTATCAGTAATCTCCCTGAGACAGGACTTTGCCTCAGGGAGAGGTGCGCTCTTTCGTGCACATGCGTGAAAGAGCACACTTTGACAGATGGGGAATCCCTCCCTCCCCAACCGACCCTCCCCCCACCCCACCACCACCACACAGGAAGTGCATAGCGCTTCCTGTCGGGGATGCCGCTGGGCGGGCCTTAATTAGTCCGCCCACTTAAAGCGGCGACCGGCCCCGTTTCGGTGGCGGGGGTCAGCTGCCGGCCCACCGCCAAGCCGGTGGGGCCCACCCGCCATCCAAGGGCAAGATTCTGCCCAGGGATTTACAAAATTAAGTAGGCACCATAACAGGCAGTTTTTCTTTCAGTTTCTTGTGCCATAAATACTACTCCAAACAGTTTTCAATTATGTGAAAAATCATGATGACTCCTCAAACCAATTTCCCTGAATTATTTGATCAATATAATAGGATGCAGCAACCTGCCAGTTTGAGATTGGGAACAATGAAAACCAAAAAAATTATTTTTCAGTTGAAGAATGTAAGACTTGCGTTTATATATAGCATTTCTCCCAAGTACTGGATGTCTCAATGTGCATTAAACCAATGAAGTACTTTTTGAAGTGTAGTCACTGTTGTAATGTAGGAAACACAGCAGCTAATTTGCACTCGAACTTCCACAAACAGCAATGTGATAATGATCAAATAATCTGTTTTCATTGTGATGTTGCTTGAGGGATAAATACTGGCTAGGACACTGGGGATAAACTCCCCTGCTCTTCTTCAAAATAGTGCCGTGGAATCTTTTACATCTACCCGGTGCCTCAGTTTAGCATCTGATCTGAAAGACAGTGCAATGCTTCCTCAGTACAGCACAGGAGCATCAACCTTGATTTTTGTGCTCAAGCCCTAGGATTGGACTTGAATCCAGAGCCCGGTGATTCCTGGGTAACTATGCCACCGACTGCACCACAGCTGAAACTCATTCCACATTGCCCCTTAGTGACAGATGAGAACACTCTTCCTAATGTTAATGTTACCACGTTTAATTGATAAATTACATAGTGTTACCTGTACATATCTTACACAGCACAGATACAAGGCATTCAGCCCAACCAATCCATGCCAGTGTTTATGCTCCACTGCAAGCTCCCTCCCATCTTTTCTTATCTAAATCTACCATTGTGACCATCTATTCGTTTCTTTCTTGTATGCTTGTCTAGCTTCCCCTAAAATGCATCTACACTGTTCACTTCAACCACTCCCTGTGGTAACAAGTCCCACATTCTTAGCACTCTTTGTGTAAAGGATTTCTTCTGAATTCCCTATTGGATTTCTTGGAGACTATTTTATCTTGATGGCCTCTAGTTATGCGTTATGCACTTCCCCATAAGGGAAAACATTCTCTCTGCATTCTACTCTATCAAAACCCTTCATAATTTTAAAGGCCTCTATTAGGCCACCTCTCAGGATTCTTATTTCAAGAGCTGTCAATCTTTTCCTGATATGTATACAAACACATTTTTGGCATCATCCTTGTAAGTTTTCTCTGCACCCACTCAAGTGTCTTTATATCCCATTCATAATATGGTGCAAGAACTGTATGTGGTGCTTGCTCTAAGTGTCACCTAACCAAGGTTCGATATAGGTTTAATGTAAGCTCCTTACTTCTCAATTCTACCCTTCTAGCAATAAAGCTTAGTGCTGTGTATATGTTTTAGAGTATAACTTGAGGCTTTAGGAATTAAAGTTTAACTGTAGAGAACTGGGGGAAACCTAATTTAAAACTGGTAAACATCTGATGTAAATACAGCTCAAACAAGCCCGAGTTAATTATAATTTGAAGAATGGTCCATGTTAACTTAAAAGGTCAGAGTAGAAGTGTAAGCATCAGAAAACAACAGATGGCGAAACTTAAACAATGGATGACCTATCTCTGGGCCTTTTGATAGAGACATGTCATCCGCAATCCTTGCGGTAAGAGAAGTCAAGAGATATGTTTTTGTTTTGGGACTTAGACCAGAATTAATTTAAAAGCATTAATTTAAAAGCATGAAGGATGATAAAATCAACTTTTTTCTTCAGATCAAAGAAAGACTTTTAAATGAGGATAATTAACCCAAAGGTCTGTTTGAGGACATCCCAGTACATGCCATGTCGTCATAGAGATGGATGGAGCTTAGGAAAATTCTCTGGTTTCAATTTATATGGGCGTTTGCCAAGAGAGGTTTCTTCAGTTGCAACCTGGATTTTGTGTAGTGCAGACAAAGTAAATGACAATTATTTAGGCCTGCATTTTAAGCAGAGAAAATGCTAACTTATTCATTCAGCGTGTGGAATCTCGGTTTGGATTTCATGAGGGAACAGAAATTGGAAGATTTGTTCTAGCTTACAGCTAATGGAAGAGTCTACAGCACTCCTCAGAGTCTTGGGGCAAAAGAAAGCAACCAGAAGATTAGCTTGGAAGTGTTGAGAATGTAACAACAAGGACCTGAGGTGTCCACAGTCAAGAGATGGTAAATGAAAGCTTTACTGCTGAGAATAGCTGGAACCGAGGAGAATTAAAGTAGTTTCCAGAGGACTGTGACATACTTATGAATGGCCCCCACAGAATTAACTTTAAGATTGATGTGTCTTATAAGGAAAAAGGCTTGAGGGGAAGTAGGAGTAAAACTGAAGGCATAACATACATAGTTATAACATATAGTGTTAAGGCTGCTTATTTTTAAAATTCTTTCATACATAATAAAGTTTGTGTTTCGTTGGAAAGCATGGAATCTTATGGCATGGTTCTATTGGTTATATTACAGGGTGTTTGGGTTTCTTTAAACATTACTTGTCCCTAACTAAATCATGACAGACCTGCTAACCTGTGGTGCAACATTTAGTGATTGATGCAATTTGTACTCTGGGATCCATTTTGTTCCTCTAGCCCATCTAGACTTCCACCTTCCAAGTAATAAGTGACCTTCCTATTCTTCCTACCAAAATGTAATACACATTTATCTGTGTTGAAATTAATTTGCCAATTATTTTCCCATTCTGTAATTTTGTTAATCTCCTCCTGTAATTTGTTGCAGCTCTCCTTAGTATTGACTATCGCCATCAATTTGGTGCCACTCACAAATTTAGAAATTGTGTTTTTGTTTCCAAAGTTAATAATCCTCAACTCTTCTTTTGGGCTTGTGATGGCCCAGTGTCCAAATTTAAAGGTGTGATGACTTTGAAAGATATAACACAAAAGATTTGTACAGGACGCAAAACTTTGGGCTGAATTTTCCCCCCCTCGGAGGGGTTGTGCGGGGGCTGGCAGGAGCGAGCGTGAACCTGATCAGTGCCCCATGGTTCACTATTGATGAGAAGCTTCATTGCACCAACCACATAAATACACTACAACTCCCTGCACCAGAACACCACCCTTGGTACACCTTCCCTCCCCTCCATCGCACCTCTTTGCACATAAACACCAAGCTCTGTGGCTTATACCACAGAGATCAACATGGAAATCTGCTTACCCCAGTCACAACTGCACAGAGCCAACTGACGCATGCCATCTTTAAACGATCATGAATGGTGCCACCAGATTCTTGTGCACCACTAACTTTATCCTGAGCATAGGACTTTATTGAAAACTGTTTCGGGTTAATGAGTATTCATGGCATGAAAATGGATTACAAGTATGAACTTACCAGAGCCTGTAAATTTTGTGTAAATTTTGACATGCCGCAAGCGTGCTATTGACTGCATCTTAACCCACCATTAGGAACTCGAAATTTTACTTCTCACCTAATTTATTCACCCTGCATGCCACTTTTCCCACTCCTTTAGGCTCCATAAAACTCCCTCTGCAGGATGGAGAGTCCATCGCCTTCCTTACTCACCTGATTAAGTCTGGAGAGGGGAACATCAAGATCAGCTTTCACACCCTAGGCCAACTGGGGCTCTTAAGTGGCCAGTTAAGGGCAACTTAAGGGTCTCAGCCTGTTGCCGCTAATATTCTACCAGCTTTGGGGGGGGCAGTGTGGCATGCCACATGGGCACTAAATCCAGCTCAACTTGTTTTGACATTGGATTCAGTCAACTTTTAAGTCAAAGGTTCACAGATCTCATAGCTGCACCAAACTCTGCTCTCAACCAAATGAGCAAACATATTGAAACAGAATTACCTGGAAAAACTCAGCAGGTCTGGCAGCATCGGCGGAGAAGAAAAGAGTTGACGTTTCGAGTCCTCATGACCCTTCGACAGAATGAGGACTCGAAACGTCAGCTCTTTTCTTCTCCGCTGATGCTGCCAGACCTGCTGAGTTTTTCCAGGTAATTCTGTTTTTGTTTTGGATTTCCAGCATTCGCAGTTTTTTTGTTTTTATATTTGAGCAAACATATTGGGTAAGTAAGCAATGCATGTTTGCTTTTAGCAGTCAAAGCCAAGGCTGCTAACTCTCAAGGGGATCATCAAGAAAATTGAGGTGGTTGTGCCTGTAAGCTGAGCAGTCACAAACTCAAATGCAGATCCATTGGAGCATACCTACAGGCTTAGTGCTGCCAGGATTGCAGCAGAGACTGATTTTGAAACCTGCAGATAACCAGAAAACTTACTCTCTCATACTCAGTGTTCCATTCATGGTGTAGTAGTAGTAATAGGGTAGGTGTCATCTGTTACAAACAATTTGCATGCATGAACAGCAGAATTGGAAGAACGTTAGGGCGGCTACTATTGTGCCATATCGAGATAGAGTTTTGAGTTTTCTGTAAAAATGTATAAATGCTAAAGTCCCTCATATATGTACAGAGAGTTTGATTACACAATAACTCAGAAGAGTAATTTTTCTTAAATAATTCGTATTAACTGATAGTACATCATCATACATCAGTAATCTGTCAACAAAAGCAGCAATTTCCATTTGAATTTTCCCTTTCTTTCTTCTTTCAGGATAAAGTCAGTGGTGCATGATCATTTAAAGATGGCGTGCACCAGCTGGCTCTGTTCATTTGTGACTAAGGTAAGCAGGTTTCTATGTTGATCCCTGTAGCACTAGGCCCCAAAGCCTGGTGTACATGAGCTGATAATTTGCACCTTAGTGGTCAACTGTGTGCTCAGGAGCCCCACTCAGCATGGCAGTCTCTGCCACATTTGCTGCAGATGAAGGCAATTGGTTGAGAAGGTGATATTGCCTTTAATTCAATAAAACAACCCAAAGCACTTCACTGGAGCGATTGTCAGAGAATTCTATTTACTATACAAAATAAATATTTCTTATATTAAACCCTGCCCCAATTGTAACCAATAGAGCAAACTATAGCACTAGGCTGAACTTGCATGGACAAGTTTGACACAGGGTTAACAACATAAAGAAGCACTTTCATGCTGTCTGTAATTTTTGCTTTTTTTTTAAGAATGGCGCTAAATTCTGAAAGTGGCCAACATTCAAAAGATAGCCCCATTGTTTAGGGTTTTCTGTAATTCTGATGTAAATCAATATGGATTCCTATAATAACAATTAAAATATAGAATAATGCATCACTCAATAACCTTTTAATTAGAATTCATTTAATTTAAATCCACCTAGTTATTTGTTGATTTTTGTTTAGATTTTAAAGTCAACTTTGAAGATAAATTCTTTATCAAAATTCAATGCATCATTTGCAGAAGAGCTTTTTAGTAAAGAGCAAAAAATGAATTCATCTTACATTATAATTGTATTATTGTTCCTTTTTGAAAAGGCATACAAGCCCTACAATTATCTGGAAGAGCTACCCCATGTACCATAGAAAACCACATCACAATTCATTACATAGAGGTGACAATGATTGTTTCATAGTTTAAAATAAATGGCCTTTTCAGATGCTAATCGGTCTTTACTGTGTTATCTGACTCATTCTTCAGTTACATGAGTTAATAATTTATGGAATGAAATGTGTTATAATTTTACTGTGTCAGAACTGTGTTGTAATTATACTAATGCTACATTTGAATTATTTACAAAAGATGGCTTGATGGTTATAATAACACAGTGCCTTTTGCCTTTCCTTGCACTAAGCTTCACTTAAAGATAAAAGGTTTGTAAAATACAAAAGAAACATCAAACCTTTAAGGACTATATGGCAGGAATTGTGTTATACATCAGTAAATTTAACATGATTAGGAGTTTTATGCAGAGAACAGTTATTCTGGAAAGTTCTAGGTGTTCCTTTGTTATTGTCTTTATAATGGTGATGTCAAGTTGTACAAAAGTACATCTTATAAAACTGTGTTTTGAACAAAATGCATTTATATAGAACAAAGCAATTTTTGTCAGTTAAATAACTGCATTGTTGAGAATATAATTTGGAACTTCTCAAGAATCTCACACTTGTTGTCCCATTCTGAGGAGAGCTAATACTTTAAATCAGCAAGTCAGTATAAATGTTGAATGCCATTTGATTTACAGAGGCTGTGTTATGGGAAATAATCAGAGCTTCAACCATTAGCCTAAACATTCAGCCGCTCCGTTAATAGTGTACCATGGCTGCAGTCTGTATGATCTACAATAACTTGCAAGGCTACATAAGCAGCATGTCCCAAACTCATTATCTAAGCCTCCCAGAAGAGAACATCATCTGCAAGTTTCACTATAAAGTCACACATGACCCTGATTTGGACACATATTGCTGTTTCTTCAAAATTCTTGAACTCTCTACCAATTGTGGAAGCAGCTTCACCATACGGCCTGCAATGGTTCAAAATGGTCCCCACCAATTTTTTCAGATGATCAGGATTGTACAATGCTAGCAGGCTTTTCTGGCCCCACCCGCTGCTGGGATCATCCAGCCCTTCCAAAAGCCGATAGACTTTTGGCTGGGCTGCCGAATCTCCTGCGGTAGGTCCCACCATGAAGGGGTCGGCAAATCCTGGAATAAGTGTTGACCTTGCCAGCCATATTTACAACCCAAGAATGAAGATATGATGAAAAAAATCAAATTAATTATGTTTGCTGTTTATTACTTTGTTATGAAAACTGAATTTAAATTCCTTGAAGGTTATGCATGTAAAGATTTCAATTTGTTTGTTTCAATCTCTTCAAGTAACCATTGCCATTAAACCTCTAATCAGCCGTGGTTACACCAGCAGAAATGCTATTTACACGTCTGTATGTTGGGCTTCTGACAAGTCTTCTACCAAAACTACAGCAGCTGATTGGGAGAACACATGGGGAAATCTCTCAGTCAAAGCCACTGATACCATCACTTCCAGAGGAAGCCACACTCAAGTCAGAAAATCAGTTTTGTAGTGCAACCCCATCTGTGTTCTGTGCACCCTTCAAGCTCAGTTCCTTTTAAAGCATGGGATAGATGAATTTATCAGTACTACACTAATGCTGTGAAAAATGTCTAATTCTCATCGGTAAATTTCTTGTTTTCAACTGACTTGCCTGACCACCTTTTTGGAATAAAGATTCCAGCAGGGCAGCATAATTATAGGATATTGTCGCCCTAGAGATCATTAGTAATTGGTCATGTTGATTGTAGGGTAAAATGTAGAATCTCAACTTTTAAAAAATTCTTTTGGAAGATGTGAGAGTCTTTGGCAAGGCCAGCCTTTGTTGTTAATCTCAATTACCACTGAGAAGGGCAATAAAAGGGTAATCCTAAAAAGAGGATTAACAATTCTAGATTGTGGTTTATGTGGAAGGTAGGAGAATGGCACTAAGTGAATTGCTCATTTGGCAAGCCAGTGCAGATATGATGGACCGAATGGCCTCCTTCTGTAACAATTCTGTGATTCTGTGATGCGTGTACATATTATATGATATATATAATATATTTATATAATATGCAAATAATGGAAATATTGCCTAATTACTCAGTGAATGATGTTTGATATATGTGTTAATCTCTTTAATGTTGCCTTCATGAATATGGTGACCTGTTTTTATTTTCTACTTATTCCTCATGGCAGGTAGATGACCCACATTCATCCATACACCTGAACCTATGCTCAGCCATTTTAAATTTTTTGTTTTAGCACAAAGTGATAAACATTAACATTTAGCTGTATTACACAGCATCATATTTAACCATCAAAGTTATCAAAGGGTACATGCAGATGAAACACTGCTTCCCTACTAGATAGAATATGTTAATTAGGAGATAGCAAAACATTTCAAGTATCTTGCTGGTTATCAGTCAATGATAGATGGGTTATTCTGCACATATCTTGTGAGTACAACATTGCTAAGAAATAGTTTACACTTTTTAGGATGCCTTTTCCCATTATTATCTTCAAGAGAAATATGCAATCTGATCAGAAACATTTATCTTTGTTTGTGACTTAAATAAATGCAGTTTCTTTCTATGGAATTCACTTTGTTGTTTTAGTTCATCAATTTCTCTAAATTGAAATAGATTTTGATAATTAATGGAATAACTGATGAACTAATGATTTTTTTGCTGGGAATTTTCTTGGGGTTTTCCTGATTAATTGTCATAACTTTGGCAGAAGCCCTGTGTATGCAAGATCTTCCACTGAAATTATAGCAGATGAACAGGAGGATCCTTGAAGAAATTGTTTTTTTTTTGAGGATGCCTATAGTTTGGTCATATCATGAATTCTATCCCATATATTTGCTGACCTTATTAAAGACTCGACAAAATTTATTTCTGATCAGACATCCGGTGGCTGTGAAAAATGCTATATAAATGCAATTCTTTCTTACCTAGACAGGCTCGAGAATAAAAGAAAGGGCTATAGATTGAATTACTGTATTGATGAAATATTGAAGGGAAGCTAGACAAATTCCCATGGGAGGAAGCAAAATTCAGCACCTCCTAGTTGTCAGGCTCAGGATTACATTGGCACTGATTTGGAAGCCAGTATATAAAGCATGGTACATAGATCTAGAAGGGAAAATAAAAAGAGAAGAAAGATAGGTTGGGAGAAGTGAAAAGAAACAGGACTGATCTCCATTGTTGAAAACCTGAAGAGCGGGCGGGAAAGGGAAAGGAGACCTGAACGTGCTTTGAGATATTGTGCTTCTTTGCTATTAATAAAAATAACACTTAAATATTTCAAACACCAATAACTTCATATTTTGGGATTCAAATAGAATAACAGACTCTGTTAAAAGTAATTAGAAATTTCCAGCATGCTATATGACTCTCTTCATGTGCATTACAGACTTATTATAAACTTGCAGCAATCTGTTCTGGATTTATCTTCTGAGCCTCATGTTTGGATTTCTTAAGTAGTAAACTTGTCCTCCAAAAGTTATGTGCATTGTTTCATTGTTAACTTCATGTTTATCTGTAAAAATATTGTCAGTAATTGAATTCCCTTTTCAAAGTTGTAAATATGGATTAAGCTTTTGAAATTAATTAATCTTACCAACTCTTACGAGTCACGAGTGAATGTGCAAACAAGTCTGTGGTGTAATCATCTTGAAAAAGAATTATAAGTAGCTCTTCCGCTTGAACTAATATATGGATAAAATTCAACAAAAGCAGTGGAAGGAAAATATTTCTGTATATAATTTTCCTTCTGACATAGTGAGGTTCCTGGCATGTTTCACAATTTGGGGAGTGGAATCTCTTCAGATTTAGTGACTTTTCACCTATGTTAGCTCTTGTGTCTTTCACAATTCAATTTCTTTTGTGCACCTAGTTACTACAAAGAAACTTTTGACCTCTTTTTTTTCCCAAACAAAGAAGTGATAGAAGTCCCACCACATCTACGGTTGTGTGGGGAAGCTGTTAAATTTTTAATACAAAGTTCATTTGTCCATTCGATTGATGTAATTGATGTGCATCTCTTTCGCCCCAGGATACAGGTTAATGACCCTCTAACCTGAGGAAAAAAAGATTAAAGCAAAATATCCTGTGGTTTAGGTGACCATTAGTAATATTTTATTACAAAGAGTTCTCTCTGGATGTTTACTAAGATCAAATACTACCTTTGCTCTTTTGTCCTTTTCTGTTTCTGGCTTTCAAAAACAATTCAAATAAATGTAAGTTATTAATTGCAAAAACATCCAAAATATTATTTTAACATATCTTCTGTCCTTTAAAAATAGATCAAGTGACAATAGACTCTTTCCTTAATCCCATTAGGACTGAATTTCTTTTGACTTTGTTGAACAACACTTCTTTCACTGCATAGTACAGCACATGTGTAAAGCATAATTTTATTGTTAAAATGCTAAGTAATATAAAGTGAATAAACCTGTCAGCTGGGTGAAATGCAGAGATGGAGTGACATTAGTTAATTTGATATTTATTCAGCGCTGTCAGTGTGAGAGAAAATTATGTCTATGGGTAAAAATGGAAGCTTGTCAAGTCTTGCCATCAAGCTCATCATTTTTAATAAATGATCACTGTGGGATACTGGGGAGTACACTGACACTAGAATACAGTCACTGTACCTTTTTGTACTTGAATTTAAATTCAGCCAGGCCAACTTGGTGGGGGTGGCAGGGAAGGAGGGAGAAAGAATGAGTCTCCAATCTCTTGTAAATTTTATGGATCCTTTGTAACATGAACTAAGAGATAAATTAGCCCATCTTCCAGCTCCTGTTTGATACTAGAAATGCAATAGCCATAAAATTAAATTCCCTGGTTTCAGCACTATGGATGTTGCTTTGGTCTCCAGATGGCATCCAGGTTTCTCTTATAGTTCACACTGAATACCATCTTGGTAATGTTGTTAGTGTGGGGACTACAGGCATGTGCCAGAAGTACACAGAGTGTGCTGATCATCATATTAATCTGTGTGTAATGCTGATTTGATGCCAGAGCAGCCACCTTGAACCTCGCCACTCAAGTTAACTTCCTCTTTTAAACAAACACAGTTGGCTCTGCATTCAGCATCAGGAAGGACTTCACCAGTGCTATTTAAAGGGATCATCAACAACT
Source organism: Carcharodon carcharias (assembly GCF_017639515.1). Lineage (NCBI taxonomy): Eukaryota > Metazoa > Chordata > Chondrichthyes > Lamniformes > Lamnidae > Carcharodon > Carcharodon carcharias. Next base: position 165,306,391 of record NC_054473.1, on the reverse strand, counting down.
TTCAGGTTAGTTTTTGATTATTCTCTTCTGGTTCCGTTTGAGTTTGTGGAGGCTGGGTGTTTTGAGGAGTTGATTACAGTTGAAGTCTGCAGGCAGTGGTGCTGCATATAGGGAAGGTGTTAGTTGTGACTGCAAGGGATCTGGGCACACCACAGGCTCCCAGCCATGGGTGCCAAAGTAATAATCCCCTTTGAACTATAGCATAAAAGGGAGATGGAGGCGGTGGCATTGTGGTATTGTCATTGGACTGGTAACCAGGGTAATGCTCCAGGATCTAGTCCCACTATGGCAGATGATGGAATTTGAATTCAATAAATATCTGGAATTAAGTCTAATGATGACCATATTGATTTCTGGAAGTCTGGCCTGATCTACTTGTGACTTGATGAGCAATAAATGCTGGCCTAGCTAGTGATACCCACATCCAATGAATTAAAAAAAAGACAAGCTGCTTGCAGAAGGAGGAGAGAGAGGGGTAGAAGGGCTTTTGGCCCTCTGTGTGTGTTTGGGTGTGCATTTTCTGTGATCCATGAAGGAGATTGGGCCCTTTTGTGTTCTCCCTGACCAGAGAGAAGCAGGTGGAGTACACACATTGCTTTGCCATAATATAAGACTTTTCCATGGGCACCGTCGACTGCACATGTGACTCCACGGGCACCTCAGCTCAACAATGAAATCTATCACAACTGCAAAGATGACCACTTACTGAATGTGCAGTTGGTGTGCAATCACGCTCGGCACATCATGCTGGTGAATGCCTGCCAACCTGGGATTCCAGAGGGTGGCTGCTGTGCAACAAGAGCTGTCTGCTCTATACCTGGCTCATGCCACCCCTTCTGCAACCCAACCATTTGGCCAGCATACATATAATGAGGCCCATGACACAGATGATTAGGGTACTGAAGCAATGGTTCCACTGCCTGGGCCACTCTGGAAGAGCCCTCCAGTATTCGAAGGAGTAAGTGTCCTGATTTTGTGGTGGTTTTCTGCATCCCTCACCACCAGGCCATCTGAGGGAACATCATTTCCCTCAACAGATTCAGCAAAGAACTGAGGAGGAGGAGGAAGAGGAAGGGAGAGGCAGGTGGCACATTCATGTTGAAGGTGCAAAAAATTTGGATTTATTTTAAAATGCCAGCTAGGACCAACAGCTAGGGTGTCAAAGCATACACAGACAATCACAGCCTTACATGAAAGCTAAAAACTTGTACAAAGGGCTCAGCTGTAAATTTGCAATTAGGAAATGGGAAACACACACAACGACACAGGATCACTCAATCAAGAAATGGGGAAGACCATTTCACACCATCTGATGGCCTCAAATCACATCCAGTCAGCCCCCCGTAAACCTTTTGTCTAGAACAAACATACATTCTTTGCTGTCTCCAAAAGGACAATACCCAGTCTCTGCACTGCAATTACTGTACAAGAACACAATTATCAGCCCACCCAGGCGGGGGTCATTGTGCTGTGGCCTTTGTCTAACCAATACCATTAAGTTGTAACTGATAGTAAAAGATATATAAACTGTGCTCATTTGAACCTCAGTGGAGAAGCACCTGGATTGCCCAGCGTTTGCTCCCCACAAGCGTAATAAAGGAACCACTTGAATATTGCACCTGGACTCCGAGTGTTGAATTTTTGTACCAGAGTATTCCTCAGACCTTTCAGCTTTCTGTGCATGAGCCCCTAATGTGATTTTGCTTCCTGTGAATACAACGCCAGATCCCCATTGTTCAATAGTTTTACACCATAGCTTCCCTCTATCACAGACTAGTCCAACTGACCTCAATCTTGAAAAAAAAGCCGCCATAAATCAACATACCAACTTCATCCTACAAAACATGCAAAATTCCACACCAAAGTCAGCTGATCACCATTGTGCTTTCCCTTAGTTCCTGTCTTGGAAATACATTTGTTGGTCCTAGAGCTCCTACACATTGCCAAACTGGTGGCTACAGCATGGCTGGCAGAAGGCTGCTGACTTGCAATGGGTGAGACTCCATATGGCCTTGCAGGGCACAGTTGGTCAGTAGTCTGGGCTGGCTGGCTGGCTGAGAAACAACGGCAAAGCCAGAGTGGCAGTGGTGAGATGTTGATGTTGAAGGCAGGTTTAGAACAAGCAACGAGCTACGATTTCATGATCCCAGTCTGAGGCCCCACTGCAGCTCTCAGATAGTTTAGTGGCTTCTCCTTGTGCTACAATGGAAGTTGAGAAGTCAGCCATTAGACGGTCCACATGTGCTCTCATGGAATTAGCCGTTGATTCCACAATGGGATGTTGGTGCTTCACTATCAGCACAGAGCTCTGTGCCAAATTGGAACCAGACTTCTCCATGCAACAGGGTTTTCGGCAGGCCACAAGGGTCGCCTCTACCCGAATATTTAGAAAATTGCCCAGATTTGTCATGTCCACAAAAAGCAGGACAAATCCAATCTAGCTAATTATTGCCCCATCATCACACTGTGCTTCATCAGCAAAATAATGGAAGATGTTGTCAAAAGCACTATCAAGTGGCACTTCATCAGCCACAACATGTTCACTGATGTTCAGCTTGGGCTCTGCCAGGGCCACTTGGCTCCATGCTTCTTTACAGTCTTGGTGAAAACATGGACAAAAGAAGTGAACTCCTGAGGTAAGGTGAGAGTAACTGCCCTCAACATTAAGGTAGCATTCGGCTGAGGGTGTCATCAAGGAGCCCTATGTAGCAAAATTGAAGTCAATGGGAATTGAGGCAAAGTTTCCACTGGCTGGAGTCATACCTACCACAATTCGGAAGATAGTTGGAGGTACATCATCTCAGTCCCAGGACATCACTGCAGGAGTTCCTCAGGGTAATGTCCTAGGCCCAACCATCTTCAGCTGCTTCATCAGTGACCTTTTCATCCACAAACGGTCAGAAGTGGGGGTGTTTGCAGATAATTGAAGTATTCAATACCATTCACAACAGTTAGATATTGAAGCAGTTCATGCCTGCATGTAGAAAGGCCTGGGCAACATTCGAGATTGAGCTGATAAGTGGCAAGTAATACCCGCGCCACACAAATGCAAGGCAATGATCATTTCCAACAATAGAGAGTCTAACCATCGCTCCTTGATGGTCAATGGCATTACCATCACTGAATCCCCCACTATTAACATCCTGGTGTTTACCATTGACCAGAAACTGAACTCAGTCAGCCATATAAATGTTATGGCCACAAAAGCATGTCAGAGACTGTGAATTCTGCAGTGAGTAACTCACTTCCTGACTCCGCTAAGCCTGTCCACCATCTCCAAGGCACAAGTCAGGAATGTGATAGAATACTCTCCACTTGCCTGATGAGTGCAGCTCCAACAACATTCAAACTCGATGCCATTGTTACAAAATAGAGAGAGTTTAAGTAAGTTATATTGGTACTTATAGGTGTTAGGGATGAGTTTTAGCTTTAAAGTTTAAATTTGATTTGTTTTTTTGTATCTGTAAGAAAGGTCAAATTGAGTTTTAATTTTACTTCAAAAAGATGCATGCATTTCTAATAAGAGTTTATGACTTAAGAAGTTAAAGGTAGAAAAATTGGACTGTTGCCTAGTGACAGGGACCCAGAGAGGCAGTTTCCTTTCACAGACAGACACAGAAAAGCTAGAAACAGCAGTTTGCTTTGGAAGCTGTTGGAGTTCAGAAGGTTTTGAAGATAGCTGACAGGCAGGAGCATCCTAGAAGTGGCAGATAGCCACCTTGAAGCTAAATTTAGCTGTAAGTAACTGCTAGGAGAAACTGGACCAAAGGGGACAGATAGCCAGCTCCGAGCTAAAGAAAGACCCTGAAGTCCAGGGGAATGGAACAGGTGAAAGTCCTAAGAAGACCTTCTAGTCAAAGGAAGGACAGGAACATGGAAAAGGCCCTGTTAATGAAGTTAAGAGTGAGGGGCAGACAGAAAGCACCCAAGCTTCAGATTTAAAGAGACAAAAGCTGCAGAAAGCAGATTTAAAGCAAGAACAGCTTGCAAAAGGCAAGAAGGTCCAAAGAGATAGCTGAAGGTTGGTAACACCTTTGCTATGGCCATATGAAGCAGTGGTGCTCTTGATGGCTGAGTTAGTGAGAAAGAGTGCATGGAAGACAGCTTGAATGCGTGTGGTAACCCAGGGCAGAGCAACTTTGGAAGGAGAGTTCCAAACCTTGGAGGTGAGCCCCTGCGGAAGGCACCTGAGAGAAAGCATTGGTTTAGGAGAAGATTTCAGGATGAGTTCTTGAAGAGTGGAGATTGGAAACCCTCATGTGAAAGATGGAGTGCAATGAGATTGGTTGGTTCATGGTGTGACAAGCATCTGGGGGATAGTTGAGGAGAGATCCATAGCATTTGGTTGACGTGGCATCTGTCACTTGGTTTTAGAGTGTGATGTGCCTGACCACAAGGTGCCTATGGTACAGTCCACACTTGCTATGGACATTAGAGTATAAGATAGCTTTTGGTAACTTGTGTTATCCTTACAAATCTGTATATATCTGTAAAGGTAGGTGATGGAGTATTGTAATATAGTTAATCTTTTCCTGTTTAATAAATGTTTTATTCTTTTGTTAAAAATTAATCAGCTGAATCCTGTGACTTTGTTCAGTAGCTACTCTCCACGTATCTAAACAAACAAATAAAAGTTAGGATCTATCAAGCTGGTTTCCATTCTGGGATCAGGCTTGTCCAGGCCTAACCTCAGCTGAGATCATAACAACCATCCAAGACAAAGCAGTTCGTTTGATCACCACCCCATCCACCACCTTAAACATTCACTCCCTCCACCACCAATGCACAGTGGCAGCAGTATATACCATGTACATGATGCATTGCAGCAGCTCCCCAAGCCTCCTTTTACAGCAGCTTTCAAGCCTGCAACTTCTGCCACCAAAATAGACAAGGGCAGCAGATGCATGGGAACCTACAATCCCCTAATAAGTCACACAGCATCCTTACTTGGAAATATATCGCTGGGTCAGGTTCCTGGAAATCCCTTGTTAACAGCACTGTGGTTATACCTACACCACATGGTTTGCAGCAGTTCAAGAAGGCAGCTCACCACTACCTGCTCAAGGGTAAATGGATATTGGCAATAAATGCTGTCCTTGCCAGCAATGCATGCATTCCAAGAACAAATAAAATAACAGTCGGCCAGTATACCAAGCATTTCTATGTGCATGCCCATCAGTCCTTTACTATACACTCCATCAATGTTCTCATCTGAGTCCTCTGTAACAGAACATGTGTGTGACCTCATCATTCAGAGAGCTGGCACACATGCTATCCTTTCCCTTGCCCTGGTTCCAGCCCCCTCCTGCCCAGTGATTCATCACACGCAGATCCCACCTTGATGCATTCCTCTAATATTCACACACTGCCAGTGTCTGAGCTGGTGGCTGTGAGTGTCAGACCGAGTGGCAGTGTTTCTTTTTCATCGTTCATTTCTTCCTCTCACACGTCTGCCTCCCACACCCACTGTCTGGCCTGGCAGCAGTATTTGGGTGTCTAAGAGCATAAAGGCACACGAATAGGCTCAGAGTGAGGGAAGTGGGGGAAAGCAAGAAGTTACATAATTTGCAGCTTGTGAATCATAACAGATTTTGGGATGAGGGAAAAGTGGGATGTGAGAAGGAGGATTAGGCATTACCCTTGATGGTTTCAGTTCCACTACTGGCCACGGCCCCAATTGCCTCTTGGCCACACCAATAATTTCCAGCACTGTCTCCTTAATTGAGAGATTATGCAACTGTGCCTGCCCCCCTACTAGTTAGATGCTGTTGCTTCTGATTATAGGCCACCTTGTCCTGCAAGAGAGAAGGAAATATATCAGTGAATATGGTGCAATGCATTTGGGTGATGTGGTTACCGAGGTTGAATAGCTGGCTATGTGTGCAGATATAAGTGTGCTTTCGCAGCTGTTCTAAATGTGTGAAGGTGAGGTCGAGCTATGAATATGAAGTATGAGTTTTGACTAAAAGAGATTGTCGGTAGGTGAGTGAATGTTGTGTGCTGCATGGAGCAGTGTGTGACACCAGGGACTGGATTTTCACCGAGTCAGGAAGACTTTGTGGACCTTTAAAAATGGTGGGTGGGACCTAGATGTGGAAGTCCTACCACCACTTCCGACAGATCCAACTTTTACCAGTAGGGGAATGGGGTTGGGGTATGATTCACAAAGGGAGGAAAACTGAATTTAGCAGGGCCATTTGAACTCAGTGCTGAATTCATACAGACCTTATTGTGGCTGTTGCTAGGGCCTTTACCCGCAATATAGATGTCACAAATTGATGGAGAAGACTTAAACATTCTTGACAGGCAGATAAGGTCTGTATAACTGTCATAACCTGAAGTTTTTTAAATCCCCAACTCTTTAAACTTAAACCAAAAAGCAGGCTTAAGATGTAACTGGAAGTTTTAAAAAACCCTCTACTGGACTTCTTTAATTGACAGGTCATTTGCTGTAGGTTAGAGAAAAAACTGTAGCATCTGTTCATGTAGTTTCAACAGAGTTCATTGTTGACATTTCCCCAAAGGCTATTAATATACCATTACGAATGCTAGGCTAAATTTCAAACACTACAATTATCTCAGCAGTGGATTATGAATTTGCAATTTGATTGACAGTTTGAAGAGGCTATTAAAGGATTATCTGTTTTTGATTTGGGGTCTGAATATAAGTTTGTTTTATAAAAGGTTAACCACTTGAGATTCAAAGCTTTAAATATGAATGGGATTTTTTTTATCAAGTGTATAGGAGCAAGAGCAGTATTATATTGTTAGAAGTTTGGTTTTTCATCTCCATATGGCTACTGAGGTATGCCCAAGGTGGATACTGGGTGAATGGCTATGGAGGTGGCATGGAGAGTAATGAAGGGCCTTGTGGGGGTGGGGGGAGGCAGTTGGCAGTGGTGGGTCAGGGCATGAGTTGGCATTGAGTTGGCATGGAGGTTATGAGGGGGCATGGTGGGATTGGTTGTTGCATGAAGGGATGTGAGGGGTCTTGGCTAGAAGACCTAACAGTAGATGATAAAACTGGAACAAAGCTCCAGAGAATCGAGGTATGCCTTCTAACCAGCCCACCCCTGTGGCCACTATGTTCTGCTTCCAGGGTCAGTGGGCCTGACTCCCATGCTGCAACATTCCCCTGGAGCAAACATCATGTGATTTGGTATTCTGTTTTACCAAGGTGGGTCTGGCGAGTCCAAAAATTTGCTGACTCGAAGTACCCACCTTGATAACCAAAATCTGGCCCTAATAATTCTTTTGAAAGGAAATGGCACATGAAAATGCATTCATTGACTTTAATCACTCATGTGAGGTCATTAAAATTCCTCACGGCTAGTGCACTGGCATCGACTTCAACTGTTGATTGCTTCCAGTGCCTCCTGGCCCCCTGAGAGAAGAGGACCTCTCTCCTCTTGTGTATCGCCTGCATCAAGACTTCCAGTTCTGCATTGCAGAGCCTCAGGATATGCTCTGTGGCTTGATGTGCCATTTTTCCAAGGTTTTTCTTGCTCCTCATCTTTTTAACCACTTCCTTCCCCTGCTGCAGCCAAAATGCATCACATTAAGAAGTGCAAGGTGGTTTCAGTAGGTGCAGGCTCGTTTTAAATGGTGCTGGTTCTGCATGAACTTGGGCCCCCTGCTGAGGTGTGCAGCCACTCACCAGTGTGTTCAGCCCTGGGTTGCATCATTATAACTGTGCAGGTAGTACAAAGTTTGTGCACTGCCCTTGTTACTTTGGGGGCCATCGCATTTTTCCCTCAATACTTTTGCCGTAGTGTTTGTGTGGAGAAGTTAGGGGAAGCATAATGGTAGGCCAACTAATGGGATATTGGAAATAATGGAATGCTGATATGTTAATGACGTGGATGATGGTTTCATAAATTACAGGGATAAGATAGGAAATTAAATGGGTGATGTTTCATTGTAAATACTAATGATGTTAAAAGAAAGGACTTGTGTCTTTCATAACCTTGGGACATACCAAATGCTTCACTTAAGTATTTTTGAAGTGTACTCACTTTAGATATATAAAAATGCATAACTAAGCAAAACTCAATCCCATCACTTACTGTTCTAATACTCATTCAATGATTGATTGACAACACATTTGGGATTATCACTGGACTAGTATAATGTCACTGGGCTAGTAATCCAGAGGCCCAGGCTAATGCTCTGGGGATATGGGTTCAAATCCCACCAAGCAGCAAGTGTTACACTTGGTGTTGCAACAGACCGATGGATTTTTTTTTACATGGGTCAGAATTTTTCTGTCGGACAGCTGGGAGCGAGCCCTGCTTGCTGATGCGAAAATGACACGGGATGACGTTGGGAGGGAACCCGACATCATCCCGCCCCATTTAAATATTCAGGAAGGCGGGCGGACAGCACAATCAGCTGTCCGCCCACCGACCTGTCAATGGCCAATTGAGGCCATTGACAGGATAATTAAGCCAATTAAAGACCCTGCCCGTCCAACCTTAAGGCTGGCGAACAGGCCAGGAGCCCCAGTGGGCTTCTGAAAAAGCTGGCGGGATGAGGTTTCATGTCTGTTTTAAGAAAGTTTAAAAAAGTTTTTGTGATATTTATTAACATGTTCCATCTCATGTGACATTGTCACATGAGGGAGACATGTTAATAATTTTTTTTATTATTCTATTTTTGACGTTTGAAACACTGTCAGTGATCTCTTTGAGACAGCACTTAGTCTCAGGGAGATGTGTGCTCTTTCGCGCACTTGCGCAAAAGAGCGCACTCTGACAGTTGGGGAATCCCTCCCCCCTGCACAGGAAGCACATAGCGCTTCCCTTTGCGCAGCCCGCTGGGCAGGCCTTAATTGGCCCGCCCACTAAAATGGCGGCGGGGCCCGTTTCGGCGGTGGAGATTGGCTGCCCGCCTGCCGCCAAGCCGGTGGGGCCCACCCACCCATCAAGGGCAAAATTCTGCCCATGGAATCTGTGGACTGTGTTTTAATGAAAAATGATGCATCCAGTGATCATTTAATAACTAAGTAGAGAAATGAACACATACCTTCTAACTTCAGGACAAGAGAGCTAACCACTGAATCATAGCTAACACTAGTCAGGCTCACAGATCTATATTAATATCTCCTGTATTTTTTTTAAAATATAACTTGCTTAAATTCAAGCTTTAATATGATGTTAATTTTAAAAAGTGCATTTACATCAGATTCTCAGTCAATGATAATTGTAGAGAAGGAAACTTTGAAGCAACACAAGGAATAGTGTTGATATTAATGCTGAACTATGGCACTGTGTAATTACAGACAAAGCCACATTTGGTATGATCCAAAGCCATGCAGTCCAATGGTCTTGAGGAGCCTAGCCTACTCTGCAACAGAGTCAGCTCTTATTGACATTGAAAAATTGTGATAAAAGAAAAGCCATGAATGCTGAAAATCTGATATAATTGAAAATTCTGGAAGTGGGTAAAGGCCAGTCAACATCTAAGAGCGAAACTAGGCTAGTATTTCATTGTTCAGCAAATGTGTATTGAAGTACTTTAGGTGGTTCAGGTGTAGCCTTGCCCATTCTAATACTGAGATGGCACACTAAAATAAAGGGGCTGATTAATGTAATGTCGTAACCTTTATTTTGTTTTCAGAAGGTGGTTGACGTTGGCAAGATCACATATATTACCCATCGCTGGGAGCCTATGTACAACATTTTCACAAGATTCATTAAGAGCTTAAATGAGGAGATGCTGTACTTAAGAATTTTTGACAAGATTGCATAGGAAAGATTTGAATATGATTAATGTCAAAGCGCTGCTTTTTAAATTAAAACAAGTTCATAATTGTTTAAAACACATCTTACAGCCAGACATTGGAGCTACTTGACTCATCTCCAATGCTCCTAGCAAACATTTGAAACATATGGGGTTGGTACTTTCCCTTGGCTTTCAGAGTTGTATGAATCAAGTTTCAAAGGGGGGGGGGGGTGCAGTAGCAGGCTTGATTGGCAGCTTTACTAGCCAATCCATGGACAGAGGGAGAATGAAGACTCCAACTTTCTGTCGGACAGAAAATAAAAGTCTCACATGTTCGGGGACCTGTTCCAAGAAGGACTGGAATAGGTAGGCTATGACCTGTACAGGGAATGAAAGTACAGCCAGTTTTGCAGCTAAGTGCTGACCAAAGAAAGAAAAACAAATGCAAATACTTCAGGCCACACATATGGGATGTAGATTTGCATGTTACATGAAGCAGTATTGCTGTTAAAGAAGTCTGGAAATGCTACCATGCAACAAAGTAACCAGCTTCTTAAATTGACATTGACTTTGGCGCACTCAAGCATTCATCAGTTTTGTCAGCTGGAATTGACAAAAGTGCACATGAACACATATGAATTAGACAGTGTTCTTCACCTAACAAGGGAGATTGAATTATTATAACAGCAAAATACTGCGGATGCTGGAAATCTGAAACAAAAACAAAAATAGCTGAAAAAACTCAGCAGGTCTGACAGCATCTGCGGAGAGGAATAGTTAACGTTTCAAGTCCATATGACTCTTCATTAGAACTAAGGAAATATTGAAATGAGGTGAAATATAAGCTGGTTGGGGGGTGGGGGGGCAGGGGAGACAGGTAGAGCTAGATAGAGGGCCAGTGATAGGTGGAGGCAAAGAAGAGATTGCTAAAGATGTCATAGATAAAAGGACAAAGGGGTGTTGACGGAGGTGATATTAGCTGAGGAATGTGCTAATGGTGACATTAAGGGTAGAAAGCAGGACGAGCAAGGTACAGATAGCCCTAGTGGGTGTGGGGTGGGGGGAAGGGATCGAAATAGGCTAAAAGGTGGAGATAAAACAATGGCTGGAAATAAATTTAAAAATAATGGAAATAGGTGGGAAAAGAAAAATATATTTAAAAAAATTATAAATTATTGGAAAAAGGGGGATCAGAAAGGGGGTGGGGATGGAGGAGAGAGTTCATGATCTGAATTTGTTGAACTCAGTGTTAAGTCTGGATGCCTAGTCGGAAGATGAGGTGCTGTTTCTCCAGTTTGCGTTGAGCTTCACTGGAACATTGCAGCAGGCCAAGGATGGACATGTGGGCATGAGAGCAGGGTGGAGTGTTAAAATGGCAAGCGACAGGGAGGTCTGGGTCATGCTTGCGGACAGGCTGAAGGTGTTCTGCAAAATGGTCACCGAGTCTCTCCAGTGGAGTCCGCAATGAATTATTATGCTTGTCTTCTGTGATCATATAAGCAGATATTGAGCAAATACAAGAGATTACAGGTTGCAGAATTTGCTCACTTAGGTGGTAAATGACACTAAACTGAAGGAAGTATCTAAGCCTGCCATTTATAACTAGGGGCATGCCCTAATTTGTTGGAAGGGACACTTTAGGGGAAAGCTGGAAATAAAATTAAAAATCCTGATATGTTGTCCTTCCCCTTAATAACCCTTTCTTTGTGGCGCACATTTCTGCAGGCTTCTGGTAACCAATACTTCATTGGGATTTTGCATCTCACCAGCTGCAACAAAAATTAATGACTTCCACAGGCAGCAATTCATTGATTTCTGATGTCCGCTGTTCCAGCTATATGGCTGTCACTGGCTTTGTGTTGCGAGCACCGTCATATTATGCCAATGAGCTGCACTTGTCAGACAATCTCAGCTGATTTCAATGCAGACTTGGCTAGCAATTTGGGAGCAGTAGCCTCAACATAGCTTTACAGTGACAGCGTTGTGTAAACCAGGAATACAACAGTTGCTGGAGTTTATCAATCTGTATGAATTCGAAGCATTCTCTACAGAATGCCAGTGGCAAAGTTTGTCATGTTGTTTCTCTTGTCCATCGGATGCAAACAAGATAGTGCCATCTGGTTGTAAGATGTGTTTTAAACAATTATGAACTTGTTTTAATTTAAAAAGCAGTGCTCTGAATTTAATCATATTCAAATCCTTTCTATGAAATCTTGTCAAAAATTCTGAAGTTTGGCTGCATGACATAGGATCAATTATCACTTAATGAGCAAGAGTTGTGGAGCTGAGCGCTGGGTTATTCGAAGTCTTCTATCTGATCGCTCTTACGTGCAATAACCCTAAGTGCTTGAACAAACATAAAATCTAATATAATATGAAACAAAAACAGAAAATGCTAGAACAACTCAGCAGGCCTGACAGCATCTGTGGAGAGAGAAATGGGAGTTAACATTTCAAGTCCGTATCACTCTGAGTGCTACAAAGGATGGCCACTCTTCACAACATGGCCATACAGTATCATGCCAATGTGGTACTCACCCTTGCCAAGCACAGAAGACCTTTAAATTGTTTGCAGTACTGGATTCAGGAGTGATGCACTATGTCGTGCCCGCTGACCTGGGCTGCAGAGAAGTAGAAATGTGATGAAACTTATACTGTTTAAGTGGGTGGGGGGGAGGGGGGGGGGTTGCGGTTGGAGCAGGTGAAGCTGGTTAGAAGGCCAGTGATAGGTGGGGACAAAAGAGAGATTGATAAAGATGTTATGAGCAAACGGTCAAAGGGATTGTTAATGAAAGTGGTAAGGGCTAAAAAAGGTGCTGATAGCAGCATTAAGGTAAGAAAGCAGAATGTGATAATAGCAGGGCAAGCAGTCTGAAAAGAACAACATGAACAAGTAACAGGTGGCCCTTGTGGGGGTGGGGTGGGGGGAGGGGGCGGTGGTGGGGTAAAAAAGTGGGATTGAAAATAGGCTAAGAAAGGAAGGATAAAAAAGAGGGTAAACCAATGAATAAATGAATGAAAATAAAAATGAATAAAAATAAAAATAATTGGATAAAAAATAAAAATGTATTTTGGAAAAAAGGGTAAAAAAGGGGTGTAGATAGAGGACAGAGTTAATGGTCTGAAGTTGTTGAACTCAATGGTAAGTCCAGAAGGCTCTAAAGTGTCTAATCAGAAGATGAGGTACTGTTCCTCCAGTTTGCATTGGGCTTCACTGGAACATTGCAGCAGGCCAAGGACAGACATGTGGGCATGAAAGCAGAATGGTGTGTTGAAATGGCAAGCCACAGAAAGGTCTGGGTCATGCTTGCGGACTGACCGAAGGTGTTTTGCAAAGCAGTCACCCAGTCTGCGTTTGGTCTCTCCAATGTAGAGGAGATCGCATTGGGAGCAGCGAATGCAGTAGACCAAATTGAAGGAGATGCAAGTGAAGCGCTGCTTCACCTGAAATGAGTGCTTGGGCCCTTAGACGAGGGAGGAGGTAAAGGGGTGGGTGTTTCACCTTCTGAAATTGTGTGGGAAGGGGATGAAGAGTGTGGGGGTGATGGAGGAGTGGACCAGGTTGTCCTGGAGGGAACAGTCCCTGTGGAATGCTGACAGAGGGAAATATGTGTTCAGTGGTGGCATCATGCTGGAGTTGGCGGAAATGGCGGAGTATGACCCTTTGAATGCAGACGCTGGTGGGGTAAAAAGTGAGGACAAGGGGGACGCTATCAAGGTTCTGGAAGGGAGGGTAAGATGTGAGGGCAGAGACACGGGAGATGGGTTGGACACGACTGAGGGCCCTGTCAACTACAGTGGGTGGGAAATCTCAGTTAAAGAGGAAGGAAAGCATGTCAGAAGCACCGTTCTGGAAAATGGTCTCATTGGGACAGATGTGACAGAACATATCTAATATAATATGTTCAGGTAGAATAGTTGAATGTGGAGCAAATTTATGATTGGCCACTTTCTGCATGGGACCTTGCTTGTCAGAAAGACATAGGTCCCCCTTAATTTTTTGATTAATTAATATTAGTGAATGTGAGACTTTATGATGTACTGGGTTATGTCATATTTGGAATACTTTGTCAATTTTGGTGACTGTGTATCAAAAGGTTACAATAGTTGGGTGCAGAAAGACAAAAATACTGACCTCAAGTTTAAAGGCAAGAGGATGAGAAGAACAGGATCTCATCAAAATGTAGAAATTATCAAGTAATATAGATATTAAGGATAAGGCAAATGTAAGATTTTACTTCAAAGTATAACAGGAAGTACAACCTGAGGACATCAAGATAATGTAGTGAAAAATAAATTTAGAACACATGGCACAAAAACTTCTCAACTCAGAGTGACAAATGTTTGAAGTAATGAACCAATTAAAGTAATAAAGGCAAAAGTTTGAGACTTACTTGCTTACAAATACAATTAGATACCAAAACACAGTTGTTAATGTCCTGTAATTCTGAATTTCAATGGACTCGATGGTGTTTCTTGTGCCTGACTCTTCTGTTCTTGTGTACATGTCCTTTTACATGATCTGCAACCACTTCGGTTAATATTGGGAAGCATCTGCAATTGCATCCTGCGGTACCCTGATCTATATGTCGTCAACAGGTGGAATTTGCACTTATGTTGCTGACTATGCAAGGGAGCATTTTTGGGACTATGTTGTTTCAAAACTGTCCATGGTTTGATTGATAGGTCTGGTTTAAATACATTAAGAATTTAAATAGTTTAAAATATTAAAGGCACCAAGGGGTGCATTAGTACAAAGGAACTAAATTTAGCCCCATGTCTTTCAGTTCTTATCATCAACATCAGTTTAATATTTGAGAATTCTGATTATGTGATGTGATGTACATCAATTAAACAAGTACCACATAGTGGGTTAACGGGAAATTGGGTTATATTAGCTTAAAAAACTACATTTAGCTGACACAGGGAGAAACAGCTAGGTTCAGAGATAAATCAACTTAACAGCATTTGCATTTGCCCATGTTTAGTAGAAGTAGTTGGATTTTATATGAATATCTGTTCTTTGGTCCTTTTGCATAAAAACGCCACTAATTCTGAAAAGAAACCTAAGCCCTTGAAAGCTTTTTGATTTTTTGCGCTGTGAATGTAAAACAATTTTCTGTTTACAAATATGCTGACCTGATGGTTGCTCTGAAATCTGAAGTGTGCTCTGTGCACTTGAGTAACAGCAGCAGAGACATTGTTGAAGCATCAGAACTAACAGCTGCTTTATTGGAATCCTGTGATGTCAGGTTTGCCATTGACCAACTCTAAATTTAGAGCCCCATCAGCTAAAAGGATTTTTAAAAAGTAGTATCATGCTTGGGGTAATGCTTTCAAGTTCCAACAGATGTAATTAGGACTAATTTTATAAATGTATGCTTATTATTCTTGCAATAATGGTCTTATTCTGTGAGGCCTTGACCGTCATGAGGATTGGTGCCTGGCCATCAGTAAGGAATTGTTATATTATGTTTTAGCCATGTGACAGATTAATTTTGGTATGGAAAACATCAAGTACCACAAAGTATAGCCAAAATCTATCATCATTGTTTGTAGGATAACATGGAGTTTGTAGCATAGATTAACTATGATGTTAAATTTATTTTGATAAAAGTAATCAAATCATAATTGCATGATTGGGAATCTCAAATTTAGCTGGTGATTTGCAACATTTGAATGCACACACGCTCGTGTTTGTTACTTTCCTCCTCTATTTGATGTAAACTTACCAATCATACGACAAGAATTGGTAAAACAATAATCCGGGTTCTTTATTTGAAGACTACATACAAGTAATGTTCACTGGGGAAATATGAGGCACATCTGACCTCAGCTGCTGCTGCTGTAGACTGAGTTCAGAGTCATGGGACTAATACTGTTGTTGAGGTGAGTACTGACAGTAATTTAAAGGTACACGTACATCATCACAACAGTGCACAATGATTTTGGCACTGAAAAAAAGTGCCTGGCCAAAATTTACATTGAATAAGTGGGCGCAAGGCTGACCCGAAATTACGTGAAATAGCGCAAGAAGATGCCGGGCATGTGTCTCGCCATCTTTGTGCTCATGTGCAACATTACGATTGGCGGGCATGCATGGGAGTCAGAAGCGCACCTGCTGACAATTGAACGGTCAATTAAGCCCTTTAAAAACCCAATCGATCCTAATTTTACATAGCCTGTGCAATTTAGCACTCATTGCACAGGCAACACGGGCAGGTGACCAATCCATTTTCTGTTATTTCTCATCCAAGGGCAGGATAAAAGGGGACCAAAGCACTGGCTGTGCGAGTTATTAGGAGTTCAGGTAAGAGTTCGGTGCTGCTTTAGTGCTGAGTTCATACCTTTTCTTGTGATTTCTGCTGAAGTATTTGCTTTGTTAGCTTTGTTTTGAGCACTCCTTTGTTTTGTCAACTCTCTTGGAGGATTTCTGCTGAGTGCAGCCTTCAGTGCATGAGACAGTACCATCTGCAGCTCAGCGGATGGGGATTGTTTACTCTGCTGGTGGGACCTCCTCTGAAGAGGAAGATAGGGGCAAGAAAGGAGAGGAGGCCAGGTGTCTACAGGTAGCATCCCAGGGAGAGACCTGTGGGAGGAGAAGTGCAGGCACAGGGGGTGCAGGGCCAGCAGGGTCAGTAAGATGGAAGGCACCACAGAAGACGCCACTATCCTGCTGCCAGAACGTACAGGCAGCGATTCAGCTACATCAACATGCCTGAGGTCCAGTGCTGCAGGAAGGCTCCGCCTTTCAGGGGGCACTGTGACATCAATATAACGGATGACTGGGCTGGAGATTGTCTCCAACTGGGTGGGTGGGCACCCAATGCCTCTGCTGTCTATCCTATGGCACTGCTGAGCCCTGCACCTATGGAAAAAAATGAAGGACGCTCAAGGCATTGAAACAAAATCAAAATCTTTTCCAG
Source organism: Carcharodon carcharias (assembly GCF_017639515.1). Lineage (NCBI taxonomy): Eukaryota > Metazoa > Chordata > Chondrichthyes > Lamniformes > Lamnidae > Carcharodon > Carcharodon carcharias. Next base: position 165,289,742 of record NC_054473.1, on the reverse strand, counting down.
AGTTGCAAAAAAGTAACATAATAGAATTTTGTTACTAATGTCAGTCAAAATGAATACATAACACAGATGCTGGCAGTGGCATGGGAGGCAGATCGCTGACTCTGCTGTTGTGTTGACCCTGATGAACTTGGAGGTCGTCCTTTGGCTGGTGGGGCCTGAGCAGGCTCCGCCTAGGAGTGTGCGACCAGCAACATGGCTGGGCACTCCTCAGCTGTTGAGGCCTCATTGGATGCCATGGTCACTGGCAGAGGGGCAGAGGAGCTGCCACCCTTGTCCAGAGCACCATGAGAGGAGCTCACAGAAATGACAGGCAGCTCATTCACCAGTGTGAAGTATGTCTGGACCTCCATGCTCACCATTGATGGACGGGCACCTAACAGAGAGACGAGGTGCCTCATCCATCTCTCACACTGGCACTGACCTCCTGAGGCCACCGACTGTATGAGGACTTGCAGGTCTGAATGTGACCCCAGGAATTCCTGATTCTGGCCCTGGATTGCCTCTCCATGAAAGTTGCCATTTTCTCAATGGAGGTGGCAGTGCGCCCAGTGCTCAGGATCAACACAGCCCTCAAGCTCCTCATGGACTCCTCCATGACACAGACCATGGCACACAGACCCTCAGGGGTGTCTGCCAGATCTTCCCACGTATCCTGTTGAGGATCCAGCATCTGCCCCCTGATGGACCACTCCTTGGATTCAGCATCCCCTGACAGCTGGCACCCTGGTCACTCTGTGCCTCAGCCAACTCTTCATTTGAGTGTGCTGTGCCCACCCAATAGTGCACTACCATATGAGCTGTTGAATGAATGCCCACCAATGTGCTTGTATCTGTGCTGGTGCCTGGTATTGAGAGAGGGTGTGACGCTGGTGGATCTGTTTGTGGCTCCTCGTCAGGTGTCAAGGGAGAGTCTTCGGGGTCCTGGCAGCCTCTGGAGGATGGCTTATTTGAGGGAAGAAGACAATATGTCAGAATTATCATAACATAGTCAATGTGCATGCTAGGTGGGCAGGTGAGACATGAATAACTGCATCATGGTGGCATTGTGATTGCTGGATCACCGGGGACTGCAGCTTAGGGGTCCTCATTTGAGATGAGACGATCCTACATTGTTTGCACTCTATGCCAGTCTTGCATCTGCCACTGGACTCTTACCTTCCTCTGACACCCCTGCCTCTCTGTGACCTGAGGACCTTCCTTCTTGTTGGCACACTAGCTCGAGGGTGTCATCTCAAATTTGATGTAATTTGAGCAGATTGGCTACCCCACTATGTGTCTGTCTATGCTTCACAGCATTATGGCTTCTTTTCTCCTGTTTAGAACAAAGTGCATTCATTAGTCCATCCTTTACCTTCACCACCATACCAGCCTCACCCCCCCAGCCCCAGCCCCAGAGGACCAGGTTGAGGAGCCTGTCAAATTTGCACATCTCACCATTCTGTGCACCCAAGGCTAGTGGCCACATCTCTTAGCCTTGGCCAGCACAGGTATTTGTGCCTTTTGTCTCTCTGAGTGCCACGAAGGATGGTCACTCTTCACAACATGGCCATACAGTACCATGCCAACTCATTACTCACCCTTGCCAAGCGCAGAAGACCATTAAACTGTTTGCAGTACTGGATCCAGGATCCAGGATCCAGGCACTATGTCATGCCCACTGATCTGGGCTCTTTGTCTGGTGTGTGGCCTCCTCTTGCCATCCTGCAGCATCAGAATATCCTACCTGGCACTCACTGACCCCACTAGAGTGTGCAGACACTTGCCCAAGAAGCGGGGAGAGAGTACCCACCAGCTTTGCCCTCCCATCTTGTGTGCCCAGTGGGTGCTGAAGCCATAACTCTTGCAAATTTCAAAAGTTTTCCAAGACAGCTCCCTGAGGCTCCTCATAACCTCCTGTTGGCCTTCAGAGAGCTGCCTCTGCTCTTTTTAAATGTCCTGCTCGGTCCCCGTTGGACCTGGCGCCCGCCACGCTCCCTTCCTTGCTGCCAACACATTGCCAATGCCCGAGTGTGTTTCGTTCTGGCCGGTCCTTCATTGGTCAGCCAGTGTGAAATCGCAGTTGGTGTCCAATCGTAGCCACTTCCTGGCTCGCCGAGCAAGTGCACCTGACAAGCGCAGAATTCGGGCCCCTGTTTCACAGATGATTTGCTACAAGTAAGCCATAGATAGTCAATGCACATTTACTGTGTAAAGTGAAAGATGTTGAGAATTTTATGTATAATTTGTTAATATATATTACTTATCCTCCATTACTAATTTGTCTCTTTGTGGGGTATGGTTACAGTATTATGGATAAATATGCCTGCTAAAATACCACAATTCTAACTTACCCGGGACAATAGAAAACGATCTGGTTAGTTCACTGAAGGAAGCAAGAATCATATAGCCTAACCCCTGCAGAAAGACATTCCTAAAGAGAATTTTGTGTATTCATTGTGGCCTAAATAACAGTTTATAGTTTGCAACTTAAAACACTGTCTCATTTTAAATAAAGAAGAGGTTCAGCAGGCTGATTCTTGGGATAAAGGGTTGACTTATGAGGAAAGGTTGAGCAGATTGGGCCTATAATCATTGGAGTTTAGAAGAATGAGAGGTGATCTTATTGAAACATTTACGAGCCTGAGGAGTTTCAACAGGGTGGATGCTGAGAGGATATTTTCTCTCAAGGGGGAATCTAGAACGAGGGGCCACAGTTTAAAAATAAGTGGTTTCCCACTTAAGATGGAGACGAGGAGAAATATTGTCTCTCAGAGGGTTGTTAGTCTTTGGAATTCTCTACTCCAAAGAGCAGTGGAGGCTGGATAATTGAATATATTCAAGGCTGAGTTAGACAGATTTTTGATCTAAAAAGGCTTCAAGGCTCATGGGGAGCAGGCAGGAAAGTGGAGCTAAGGCCACAGTCAGATTAGTCATGATCTTATTGAATGGCAAAGCAGGCTTGAATGGCCTACTCCTGCTCCTATTTCTTATGATCCTATGATCTTTAGAAAATTTAATCCTAAAATGCAAGTGATTTTATTGGGGATGGAAATTATCGTTAAATAATCACCTTCACTTTCCAAAAGTATTAGATTTGGAGAGAAAATTGTTTTTAGAGCTGGAATTGCACTTGTGAAGTCTTCATTTTACTGTTGATCAGGATTATAAAGTCATACCTTAAAGAGGTCTATTTTTTATTGAAATGGCTGATGATAACAATAAAATTCCTTTGAAGCTTGTATCAGTGAATCACCAGGTAAGAGTAACTTTGTCACTTTACTGCACGTAATTTGCTATTAGTAGAATAAGGTGTAATTTTACTGAATAAAAAATGCAATACTGACACATAATTGCCTTGTGTGCTGACATCTTTGACAGGGGACTTGGCTTGTTTTATTCATATTATGTAAAACAGAGATGGCATTCTACAGCAAATTTAACTTTAAACTTGTTCTTTAAAAAATGGCAATTTTTCTCAATATACAGGTCATGATGTGAATTTCACTAGTTCCAGTGTCACTTTATAAGAGCTCAGTTGTGAAGTTACAAGTGTCACTACAATCTTCTAGGTTTAATCCTTATTCTCCTTTTGCTGGACTAATCCCTGAAGGGATTCAATATGGTGTATACCCTCTTACCATTTGAGTCATTTCTGAAGATTTGCTGAAACTGTACAGATTATATTTGGTTGCAAAAGTAATTTTGAAGTCATCCAGTATATATTCCTTTTTAAAACAATATTGCATTACTACTAACAAGAAATATTTGAGAGCATCGAGTGTCAGCATAAATCAGTGACTGCCCTGTTTGTTTCTAACATGATCTGTATTTTACCTTCTGTGATTTGATTATCAAAAAATCATGTTTTCTGCAATGTAGGAAACTGCTTTGCAATGTACCCATTTCTCTTCTGCATTTTTCTTGGAAGAAAATGTCTGAGCATGAAGAAACTGTTCATATATTTTTCTGTAGCTTCAACCGATAATTGTGCAAGCAAGTGCGACTTGGAAGTTTGATTTGATTGATTGTCAGTCGGAACCTGCATAAAATTTGAAGTACAAATTATCAAGTGAAATGTTCTGTTAGCAAACTATTATTTGTATAAATGGACTAGAAAAGAAAGGGGAAAAAAGTAGGTTTGCAACATAGGGTCCCAAATGGAAAAGACATCAAATAGTTGCCAATGCTTCCCTACAAGGAGAGCAAGAAAATCATTGAAAGCAAGTAACTCTGGGTGCATTGCCTTACGCTCTTAAAATTAGGAGTTAGATTATCTGCCTCTCTTTGCTAGGATATGGCTTGTGGAAAGTAAATATAGTCATTAATAAGAGTATGTTGATTCTATTTATTTTGAATCCAGATGTATGGTGCATGTGTTTAGTAGCAAAGTTTCAGTGCAGAAAATTGCCTGTCTGTGTATGCCTGTTTGTTTAAACTTCGTATTTATATTTTAGCTTCAATTGTATTTGCTAATACAAATCTATGTTCAATGGATCAAATTACTTAAATTAAGCTGCAATAATATATTTATTGAATATTCAAGGCCATCCAGAGACTCCTGATATTTGTTTCTTGATTTTAAATTTAAAAATTCCCTGCCACTATCATTATAATGTGTGCACATTAGCCATATGAAGCTATAAACAAGTTGCTTTAAGATCAGCTCCTTTGGAATATAACGCATATTTTTTTTTGCTCTGTAGGAAGGGAGGAGCAGCTCAATTAGTAGTGGCTGTAGTTGTAAAGCAACTACAAATTGAAGAAAGAATACTTGCTACGGGAAATCTAATGTTTCTGGTAATTGAGGTCATGCAGAACACATCCACACTGTTTTGGTCCGATATATAATATTTCAAATTTAGACTGTGCAATAGGTGAATGTACACTTTAAGACTCAGAGAGAGAGAACGAGGATGTTAGGAGATATTGGAATGATCTAAAATGGTGGGGAAAGGAAAATATGACTAAGATAATCAGGAGACTGTGGCAACAATATTAAAGTGAGGAGAAGAAGAGGGTGGAGAACTAATTTAGTTCATGTGACACACATCTGTGGAGAAGAAACCCATTCATTATTAATCCCCAAGAAAGTTGTGTGTGCATTGCTTCACATCAAGTATTTGTGACAATCCTACATCAGTTGCAGGTGCTGTGTGAGTAGGCAGTTAATGCAATGCAGCAGATCAGTTTTAATATATATGGCAATTACAATGACCGTAAAGATCAAACAGGTGAATAAGCTATAAATTTTGACAAATTCAATTTTGTTGAAAAGAGTGACATGTTGCTGGAGCTCTTCTTCTTGCACTCATCAGGATAAACACAAGAATGCCAAATTTCAAACAATCACAGCAATTTATACTACGGAAGAAAAGGGTGTTATTGAGAGTCGAAGATGGGATTACCATTTCTAGTACCTGTAAACCAAATTATTTAACATATATAGTCATGCAGCTGTATCTAAAGCTATCCTTGCATCTGAAAGTCCTGATAATCCTACTCGGCCACCCTTCCAGTGCTAGGGAGAAGTGTAAGAGCCCCAGCTCTAAAGGATTTTTGTGAATAAAACATTTATTTTTGGCTTATAACAATGTAAGTGAAAACAAACTGTTACTTTCAATGGTTATCATTTTCCATCTTGTGGTTAAATATCCTTTACAATGATTCTCCAGCCCTATCAGGTCTTCTAATTGCTTCCTGAATGTTACATTTTTTTACCACCTTTACTCAACTCAGAATGATCATTTCAGAAATTAACCAGCCGCGTGTGAAGGATTGCTTCATGAAATAAACCCATTACCTATATTTGTACAATTTTTCCTTATGACTCATTGTCTTGCAGCCATTGTTTAACTTGTTGCCTTTCCAGGCACAGTTTGCATCTTCTTATCTGCTGCATTTGTCTTTCAAAAAGAGAATGGTTGTAGATGGAAATTAAAAATATTAGGCATTGCTGCCCACTTACTTTTGCTTTTACAGCAGTTCAGATTTTCACGAGGACATTAATCCTGGTGGGAGCTCCTGTTTGAATCAGGCTGAAGCCTTATAAATAAATTGAAATCTAGATCAAGTGATGAGAATTTTCCAAAGTCACTGCTGAACCAATTTTCTTAAAGTAACTTCTGGCTTTTAGAAACTGTAGATTCTACTGTATGGCTGGAACTGTTATGGGACTTCTAGCAATGCAGTTGTTTCTTGGCCTAGGCCCTTTTAGGAATCAGACTCTGGAGAGTGAGGACCAAAGAAAAAGTCGTGTTGAAGTTGGAGGGCAAGCAAATGATGTTTTGGTGCCAAGTAACCAATTGCAGGGATATTGCTGAAAAAAAAAATGTCAAATCTTTTCATCTTGCACTCATCAGGACACTTCACAAGAATACCAATATAAGGGAAAACAACAATTTATACTGTATGTGAAGAGAGTGCTGATTGATTGGTAAGTGGACTCTGATTGATAGAGGGGTTGACATGGTATGCCATTCTCTCTTCTTCTACCAATCACCTTCCACTGACCTGAAAGAAAAGAGCACCAGCCGCAATCACAAAAATCTTCTGTCTAACTCATCATATAGTTCATCTGGTTTTATACGTATTAAACAGAAATAATTATAAACAGCAGAGGTCTGATCAACTATGCAAACTCACTTGATTTGTGGAAGCCCTGAAGACTATAGCCTGATTTTGCGATGCTAATAATGGTGAGGCTAACAGTGATTGTTGTTATTTGTGGAAGAAACTGATAGCAACTTTGGGCATCTGCACATGCATGGTTAGATGTATAAATTTGGACATTGTTGCCAGTGATACCCAACTCCTCCTCACATTGCGCTGTTGCAGTTTTCACCAGTAGAATCTGCAGAAATTGCTGCCATGGAAACTTAGGGAAATTATCCACCATTGTTGTTTTCAAAATGGCTGAATAAGTTAGGGTTTGTTCAGTAAGGAGTATCTGACTTTTTAACAGGATGCTAAGTGATAATTATTGCTGAAAAACCTCTCTGGGCCTGAAGAATTAGTTAGATAGGGTGGAAATTTTGATGAAAGTTAGGGTTACAGATTAAAAAAAGAAATTAATATAGTTTTCCAGTTTTGTACTTTGATATATAATCCCATATGTATTCACCAGTACTTTGCTTCCTATGCAATGCTTTCAATGTAATTCATATTTCCTGCTTTTTGATGTTTGCATGTGTCAGTGAAGTTTCTTCATTCTAATCGGTTAAACCATTTCCCTGCTGCTTGTCCTGCATATGGATACCATCGATCTTCTGTGGAGGGTGCTGAATTCAAACTGATGCCAGAAGAGAGAGAGAGAGTCTCCACTAACATGCTGACTTAAAAGCCTGTGGGCGACTGTAAGTGAGATGGATGGCAAAAAGTATTCTTTAGCCGCTCACAGCAAAATCTGGGCCATTATCTTTCCCAAGTTTGAGTGTGCATGGGCCACTAATATTTGGAATTTCATTTAGAAGTTAGCTACAATATTGTCACTCATTTTATTCTGCACCCCAACATTCGCTGTAGAGAAAAGTTCATAAAAGAAGATGAGGCTCAGTATTGAGACTTTAATATTACTTCTGTGTGGCTAGAATCTAAATTTGTTCCAAAGTAACTAATCTGCATGAACATAAAATTTACACACAAAAAATTGAATTCGGCATGCATTTCAAAACATCGTACAATGCAAAGTGCCTTGAAATATTGCGTATGTTGCAGAGTGCCTCAAGACATGTTGTAATAGAGTTTAGGCTGTTATCATTACTGGCAGCCTGGAACATTCTCACAGCAGGTTTTCTGAGTTAGATTGCCCCCTGCTGCTTGTATACAATCGAAGGAATAGAAAACATCGTTGGAAATTTGCCATAATCTAAAGCATTTTCAAAATAAAAGAATATTCTGATCGGTTTTAAATGTGTTGTGGAGCAATTTGTACGGTACTTAAAATTGCTTTAAAACACATGTAATAATACAGTGGGTCTGGCAAATTCTAAACAGGCATTTAAAGTGGAAAATGCAGACCCCTCACGTTTTCCACGTGAAGCAGTGCACCGGGGGAAAACTCTGCAGCATAATGCAATTCTAACATTTTGAATATGAGAAAGATTTGGATATCTTATTCACAAGTGTGGCATGCCTAGGAGAGTTAGCTAGCATTTAATTCATTAAGCTTAGTCGCTAGCGAACTGAATGAGAAACCAACAGTGAATTTTATATTTTATTAACTTATCAGCTTATTTTCAAAATTGTTTTGTGATGTCAGTTGCAAATTGTCAGCATAATTTTTATATGTTACCAACTTGTCACATTGTTAAAACTGTTTTATCCAATCAAATTATCTGTACAGTGTCACTTTTAAAAAATTTGTTTATGGAATCTGGGCATCGCTAATAAGGTTAGCATTTATTGTCCATCAGTAATTATGCTTGAGAAAGTGCTGGTGAGCAGCCTTTTTGAACTGCTGCAGTCCATGTGGTGCTGATATAAAAGATTTGCAGACAGCACCACCTGTACTGCTTTAGACATTATGCAACAATGGTCCAGATCCAACCGTTGGAGGGTTGTATCCCAGAAGATGCGCTGGGGGTCTCCTTGGAAGTCCCCACGTAAGGACTGCAAGGGAATTACCTGGGAAGTTTCAATGTCCGTTGTGCATCACTCTGCTTCTGGAACACTTTTAAACTACGATTTAAAGTCAGAGACTTCGGATGGTTCCTATTTACTTACCAAAATAGTTACCCAGGAAAAGTTAGAAGGATTAAAACCAGTTCTAACTATACTACTGACACCCCTAACCTCCCTTTGTACCCTGCAACTACCCCCCCCCAACCCCGACCTCCACACCGCTGACCACTCCCTCCCGACTACTCCTCAATCCCCTGACCACCCCTCCCAACCACCACCCCCGAGCCCCTCTTGGCACCCGACTACCCCCTTCTGAACTCCCCATCCACAGACTACTCCTCACCTCCCACACAACCTACAATTATCCCCTCCCACCCCATGACACCCGACTAGCCCCAACCCCTAGACTACCCTGGAAACCCCTGACAATCTGACAACTCCCATCTTCCCCCACCAGCCCCCCTCCCATCCGACACCTCCCCCCCCCCCCCCCACGCCCCCTCCCATCCCACCCCATCCTACCGAATCACCCACTTACCTTATGCACTTACCTTTTTCCCCAAGCTTGTCAAAGTCACTGGGACATTTAAACTTACCGGATAACAGCAGCTGGTGCTGTAAAAAGGGGGAGTGGGTTTGTTTCCACTGACACTTCTACACAACACTGAAGGACTCCAGGAGCAGCTATGCTTGGCCTGGGTCAGAAGTCCAGGTGAGAAATGTGAGGCTGCAGCCTGAGGTAAGGAAATAGGAGTTGAAGTGGCAATCCAATGGTGATTGTCACTCCATGGAAGATTCAGCCCAATATTTATTGTGTACAGAGCAAGCACAAAAAAGCCAGCATTACAAAAAGTTTTTAAAATGGTTGCAGAAGAAAATATGCTTAAATATCTATAACTAATAGAACTGTATGTTCAACACCATTGTTATTTAATATCATTTTAATCCTAATTAATTACGAGTAAATATGGAAAAAATAATGATGCTGAAAATTTTTGATGTAGAGTTTTCAGGGGAAGCATCAATTGAACTTCAAACCTCACCTTTGCTTTATTGATAGTTAAGGAACTGTCACTGCATACCTGTGGAACAGAGATTTTAATTTCTGATAACGATATGACAGAGGCAGAAAGAAGGAGAAAGAAACGGAAGGAAAGTTACAAATGGAGACTAAATTTTATTATTTTTAAAGTGTGACAACTCCATTTGCATTACATTTTGCAGCAAAAGCATATGTTTATGCCTCAGAACAATTCCTATATTATGTTTTTCCCAATTGCCATGGCTCATTCACTGTAAATGAGCAGGAGATTGGAATGTACGCCTAGAAGCTGACAATGCAATTTTGTTTAAAGATGCTCTGAAATCACACTGTAAGACATTCCTCTCCCCTATCAAGTATTTGCAGTAGAAATTTAGAATTGTACCCACAAGAGAATTTTAACCATATTTCTCAAGAGGTGTGTGAAATCACTGTAGTGTTTGACTATATTTGACAGTCGCTGCTGTTAGTAGAACCCAGGGGTTCTGCATTTGGGTCAGGAAATAGATGGCTGACCTGAAGAAAGTTGCCAAACCAAGGTTACGGTATATAGTTTTCTATTCCTACTGCCTGACCTGAGTACACATTCTGACAACTTGTATCATCATCACCTATATTTCATTCAGAGGAACTTATCCTGTGTCAAGCTGGGATGCAAAGTGCTTACCACACAGAGTCATATTATAGTATGGGGCAAGTACAAGCAGCAACTTATGACTGAAATTGTACTCAAGTCAAAATCTTGTTATAAGTTATCCTTGTAAGGCAACTTTACTAGTGCCTGATCATTTACAGTCAGACACAACATGCTGGTGGATGCACTACTGCATGTGCTTCCTTAACCAGCAAAATCTGAAAACCACTTCTCTGTTTAGGAAAAAAACAGTTTGGACCAGTATTCTAAATTCCCTGTTTTTACTGGTTTTTCCTTTGGGGAGAACAGCATGACACATAACAAAAGAAAGCAGAACAAAACTGGAGAGGGCCCAAGCAACTTCAAAGCTTAAATCGCATTTGAGAAGACCATCTTATCATTGGCCTAACAGCATTGTGAGAGCAGGGAGAGTGAATCCAAATGATTCCCCAAACCGAAGGCCAGCACCGTCATAGGCTCATGGCTTGGATCTCCTCCCCTTATTCACACGCTGACGCCGAGGCACAAGAACATCGTACACTGTATATTACAATGCAGGGACTGTTTGAAGATGCTTCCTTGAGGCAGAATTTTGACATCTTTCACTCTTCTATTTTAATAAGCCTGAAAGAACTGTGTTAGTCCCTGAGGAAACACATACATCATAGCACATCGAGTCTTTCTTGCCACTTTTGCCAAATACTAACAAAGCTGCACATACCATCCAGAGATATATATGAGGAAAATGAGACACAAATCAGAAATCATAATTGAAGGAACATTTAATGTGAAGATACAGGGCAAAGTCTGGTAAGTGAGTTTTTGTTTTCAAGATTCATACATCAGAGAAGTGAATGAGTGATTTATTGAAAGAGTTGGCCCGAGCACAAATTCAGAATAATAATATAACATTTTAAAATTAGACTGGTAGACACATTGCGATGACAGTGCTCGGGACCTCATGATTTGTGTGAAGTTTCATATGTGAGCCATCATGGAATGTCAGGGACAATGTGTTTGTACCAAGTGTAGGGAAATTGAATTTCTGTAGCAGAAAATCTGTCCACAATATCAGAAAGCTTGAGGAGTTTGTCAATCATACTGTCTAGAATGTGACCACCCAGGAAGCAGTGAAGACAGTTCAGAACACAGGAATAACACAGAAGAAGTGAAGTAAATGACACTTCACAGGGACAGGAGGCAGAACTCGCATATGCGCAGGGAGCCCCTGAATTACTGTCAGACAGCTACCTTAATCTTGGAAAAGTATGAGTTGGATAGTAATTGGAAATCAAAAGAGGATTATCCTAACTATCATAGAATAACAGACTACAGTAATAGAATAGTAGAAGTACTAGGAGATTCTATAATCAAGCCATAAGCGGCCTTTTTTACTGTCATTATTGGGATTCCAGAATGTAATGTTGCCTCCATAGCACTAGTCTAAAGGAATGGGTGAAAAAACTTCCAGAAAGCAAGAGCAACCAAAAGGTTATAATCCATGTTGGTACTACAAATATAGATAGCATTATGCCTGATGTCTTGCAGAGTTGTCTTGTGTTTGGCACAAGATCACAAAAACGCCAATCTCAGAGATGGTGATGTCCAGATTGCTTCCAGTGCCACACACTGGGGAGGCCAAGGAGAGGAAAACACATACAGGACAATGCAAGGCTGGTGTTGGAGGGAAGTGTTCCCATTGTTAGGATAATGGAACAAGTTGTGGAACTAGAGATAGCTATATTGAATAGAAAGCCTTCACATGAACAAAAACATCAAATAGCTACCTTAATCTTGGACAAGTATGAGTTGGAAATCAAAAGAGGATTATCCTAACCATCATAGAATAAAAGACGACAGTAGTAGAATAGTAGAAGTACTGGGAGATTCTATAATCAGGCCATAAGCGGCCAGCAGAGAAAGTAAATAAAGCAATGGTTGGGGGGATGGATTGTGGGGGGTGTGATCTAAACATCAGCATGGTGGGGAAAAACTAGGTTTGAGTGAGTCGAAATAAAATAATGAAGTTGGAATAGAAGCAGAAGGCTCGTCTGAGATCGGTTGTGAGAATATTATCAAAAGAGAAGAAAGTTTCTATGATTTAGTGGGAGATGAAAAGGAACAAGGGATATCAAAAAAATTAAATGTAAGAACCAGGAACGGCAATGAGGGTCAATGCACCAAATCCTTTTGGAGTCAGGATGAAGTGATATGAATGTGAGTGTGCAATGCTTTCAAAACAAAATTGGAAAGTTAGAAACAGATGGTTTTGATGTGATAACTATAATGGAGGCATGATCTGGGTTTGCCAGGACTGGGAATTTAATGTTCCTGGTTATAACATGTTCAAGAGTGAAGGGAAAGGAAAGAAATGTGGGTGGCAGTGTTAGTAAAAGATTGCGTCAGTGCATTGGAATGTAAGGATGTCCTAGGTGAAGCATTATGGAAGGGAATTTGTTTGGGTAGTTAGGGAGTAGTAAGAAAAATTACACTTTTTTTGGATACAATATGCACCACTAAATTGTGGAGATGAAACAGAAATAAAGGGAGATCTGCAGACAATTTCAGGAGGTGTGGAAGAACTAAGGGGCAATAATGTTGTGTAATTTTTAACTATCCCAAGGTGAACTGGTATAAAGTGTGATCAAAATTGCGAACACATTTTAGAATGCATCCAGCACAGTTTGCTTTTCTGGTCCAAATTTAGCATTTCTTGGTTCAGTTCTGGGAAGTAAAATGGGACAAATAACTGATGTGGGAGCGGGCAAACATTTGGGAAATAACCACAAACAACATCGTTAGGTTAAATATAAAGATAGAAAAGAATAATGAAGTTCAGTGAGATAAGAAGGGTTTTGTCCCAAATTATCTAGGTAGAAAAATTAGCAGAGGGATCAACAGAGAAGCAGTGAGAAATCTTAACATTGAAATACAGAGTACAAAGTGAACAGATTTCCATAAGGTGAGAAGTGGATGCATCAAAGAATAGAGTTCCATGGATAAATAGACATTACAACTAAACTGAAATTTAAAAAGAGGGGACATAAAGCTAGAGCTAACAACACCAAAAGTAATCATGGTGGATATAGAGAATGTAGTGGAGAGGAAACAAAGGGCAGAATTTTTCGCTTGGCGTGCGGGTGTGCACCTGACACACTCGAGCGTAAAATAGCACGCGATGACATCAGGTGAGCATCCCGACGTCATCGCGCTTTTGCGTGATATTTCACTTGGCGGGTGCAAGTGAGAGTCAGCGCCATGCCCACCATCAATTACGAGGCTAGTAAAGGCCATTAATTAAGGCAATTAAGCTATATTTTACATAGCCCATAAGATTTTGTGCTCGTCGCATGGGCAAAACGGGCAGGCGGGCAGTCGACAATTTCAAAAACCTTATCCGAGGTTGGGATAAAAAGGGTCAGCAGCATTGCCAGTGTGAGTAGCCAGGAGTTTCAAGATAGTTTGCTGTTGGTTGCTTATTTGTACTTGACAGCTTCATCTCTGCTCTGAGCTTCAAACTTAGCATTTCTAGGATTCATTTCAGGACTCATTGGTGTCTGCAAGGCCCCTGGAGGATTCAGACCATGTGGACCCTTCCACATATCAGACAGCCTTCCGTTACCCTGGTAATGGGGATTGTGGTCTCTGCTGGTGGCACCTCCTCTGAGGAGGAAGATAGGGTAGAAGGAAGAGGAGGCCAGGTGACTGATTGCAGTCTCCAGAGGAGGGACCAGTGGGAGGTCAGGCGCAGGCGCAGGGCCAGCAAGTAGTCCAAGGCAGAATGGGACACAGGAGATGCCACTATCCTGCTGCCAGGATTTACAGGTGGCAATGCAGCTACCTCAATATGTCTGAGGTGCAATGCCAAAGGAGGCTTCACCCCTCAAGGGAGGCCGTGACCTCCATTTGTCAGTTGATTGGTCCTGAGACCAGTTTCGACTGTGTGGGTGGACATCCCATGCCAGTGGCTCTGAAGGTCACAGTGGTCCTCAACTTCTATGCCTCCAGCTCTTTCCAGGGGTCAGTGGGGGATCAATGTGGAATCTCCCAATCAGCTGTCCAGAGTTGTGTCAAGCTGGTGACAGAAGCTCTGTTCAGGCAGGTACTGACTTTTATTCTTTACCGTACGGACGAGGCCAGCGAGGCTGAGCGAGCCAGAGGATTTGCAGTGATCGCTGGATACTTCCAACGTTCAAGGTGCCATCGACTACACACATGTGGCCATCAAGGCGCCAGCGGGCCAGTCGAGTGCCTTCGTCAACAGGAAGGGATTCCACTCCATGAATGTGCAGATAGCGTGTGGCTGTAGGATGCATATTCTGCAAGACTGTACAAGGTACCCTGATAACTTCCGTGATAGTTACATCCTGAGACACTCCCAGGTTTTAAGGCTCTTCAGTGCTCCAGCTCAACTGGATGGATGGCTGCTGGGTGACAAGGGCTATCCGTTGAAGAGGTGGCTCATGACACCTCTCCGCCACCTAAGAACAGAGGCAGAACAGGGTTACAATATGAGCCATGCCTCCACAAGGTGGTGATAGAGAGGAACATATGTCTTCTCAAGATGCGCTTCTGATGCCTGGAACGTTCAGGGGGAGCACTACAATATCCCCCAGAGTGGGTGTCACTGATAGCGGTTGCATGCTGCGCTGTCCACAATGTGGCACAGGCAAGGGGGGACCCACTAGAGGAAGAGAATCTTGAGGCAGCTGCACATGCTACAAATGATGAATCCAGTGGTGAGTCAGAAGAGGAGCAAGGTGAGGAGAACACTGAGGGCATGGTGGCAGACCTCAGTAACCTCCAGGGAGGCAGGGACACCAGGGATGCCTTGATCCAATGCTTCTTCAGCTAGGCTGCTAAAGATCTGCTTCCACCTTATGCCAGGGCTGTCGCCTCCATCCTGGATGTCTGAAATGACTCTTTTATTTGCACCAAAACTCCATTCAGAGCCTGTGCAATAAAGTATCCAGCCACTCACATCCAGCATTACATACTGGCGTACCCTGCACCAATGAACTAAAAAGGTGACGCATACTCACCATCAGAACCCGAGCAAATTTAATTGTATAGTTACGTTGAAAGCACGATGACATTACCATTACTGTTGTTGGTGTCCACACCAGCAGACATATAAACCAGACATAAATGAACAGAAAATCACCCATGAGCTTTCTCTCTTGTGCTCATGGTGCCTTTAACTTATGTTTCCGAGTGCTACATCTTGGTGCCCCCTCCGCACCCTTGCTGGCACCAGCATTGGAGGCAACCTGCTGACTCTGCTGTCTTGTTAGGCCTTGATGACCTTGACAGTTGTCCTTTGGCCAGTGAAGCCAGTCCTGGCCCCGCCTTGGAGGGAGCGGCCAGTGACACGGCTGGCCTCTTCCCAGTCATCGCAGCCTCATATGCGATGGCCACTGGCAGACGGGCAGAGGAGCTGCTGCTGTCTTCCAGAGCACCCTTCCAGGAACCCGCGGAGAGGACAAACAGCTCGTGTGCTAATGTGAGGTCGCTCTGGACCTCCCTGCTCACCACTGATGGACAGACACCTAGCTGGGATACTGGGTGCCTCATCCATCTCCCACACTGACACTGACCACCTGAGGTCATTGCCTCTGTGAGGGATTGCAGGTCCGAGCGCAACTCCAGGAACCCCTGATTCTTCCCCTGGAACTACCTCTCCATGAGAGTCGCCACTTTCTCAATGGGGGAGGCAGTGCGCTTGGCCATGAGAATCAGCCCAGTGCTCATGCTCCACATGGACTCCTCCAAAACGGAGACCATGGCATGCATACCCTCATGGATTTCCACCAGATCCTCCCGTACATCCCACTGGACATCCAGCATCTGCCGCCCAATGCACGACTCTGGAGCCTCATCATCTGCCTTCGACTCAGCATTGTCCTGGTCTCCAGCAGTCCTCCAACTGCTGGCACCCTGAGCACTCTCTGCCTCCGCCTGCACCTCAAGCAAATATGAAGTGCCCTCACCAATGTGCATTGACATTCTAGCCATCAATCTAATGCCCACCAAGGTGCTGGTATCTGTGCTGGTGCCTGGTTCAGAGAGCAGGTGTGTAAATGAAGCCCAGTGGTCCTCCAGTGTCAGGGGTGGACCTTAGAGGTCCAGAGAGCAAGTGTGTGCTGGCAAATCTAAAAGGGAGAATAAGGACATGTCATTAGTTAAAGTCATCACACTGTCACCGTGAATGCCAGGCACCCCGGTGAGACAATGGAGATCTGCATCATGGTGCCATTGCCTTTCAATGATCAATGGGGACTCCAGGTTTGAGGCTCCCATCAGTGCTGAGACTACACTAGAATGGTTGCACTATCCGAAAATCTCACCTCTTTTCACTGCGCTCTTGCCTTCGTCTGGCACCCTTGCCTCTCCACGCCCGGTTGCACGTGGAGCGTGCTGGCTCTCCACCTCAAGGGCGTCCTGCTCGAACTTTGTGAGCAGCAGTAGGTTGGGCGGGCCTCTGCCTGTTCACGACCTCTCCAATTGCTTATGGCTTGTCTCCTCCTGAAAGAACAGATCAGCATTGATTAGTCCACTCTCTATCTGCAGCGCCATTTCAGCCTGGCTAACCCCACCTGAGGAACACCTTGCAGGACACATCCGAATCGTGGCCCTTGAGCCGCAAGGCATTCAGTCCAAGCAGCCAGGGCTCACCCCCTTGGCCAGCTCCAGCATCACTGACAGTTGGCACATAGACTCTAGCACCCCTGAGGCCACACCTTAACACTTCTGCACACTGACCCATACCAACACGGTACTCACCCTTCCTGAGTACAGCAGGTCATTGAGCCTCTTCTGGCACTGCACCCAAGTGCGCCACACTATGTCATGGCTGCTAACCAGTGCTGCCGCCTCCTCCCATGCCCTCTTGGTGAGGTGCGGTGGCCTCCTCTTCCCATCTCTGGGGACGAGGGTGCCCCCCCCCCGGCAGCCACCTCCTCCAGGAGGACTGCGAGGCACTCATCCAAACACAGGGGGGCTGAGTGCCTACCTGACCTGCCCTCCTGCCTGTTGTGTCCAGCCACACTCGACTCCATAACTTGGATATTGACAACGCAGAGGAGATGTTCTTCCCTGGCAGTCTTCCAGGGCTGTTTCTAATCTGGCCGCCGGATCACCATGGGACCTGGCAGCCAACAGGCACCTGCCCCCACCTGCCCCTTCCTGACCAGTGAGGAGCCGTGTTTCATGCTGGGGGGTCCTTAATTGGCCGCAGACTGTGGGCCATTTCCTGGCCACTCCCAGACCTGCCAACCGCGCTCACCCGTTGACCTCAAAATTCTGGCCAAAGATTAGAAGACCTAGAAGAGAATATGACTGGCAGGTTATATGAAAGGAAATACTAAGTGCGTTTATACGTGCATAAATAGCAAAATCATTGAGGAAGGCGCTGTTCATGGGGCCTCCACCTCTGACGAGTCATGACTGGGCTGCAGAGCTTGGATCTACTCCATTGGTTATGAGATTGCTTTGGTCTAGCTATAGCATGGTGCTACCTCTGTTTAGCATGCATATAATCCTGTGTTGTAGTTCAAGTAGGTTGGGACCTCATTTTTAGGTGCTGTTCCTGACATGCTGTCTCCAATACTCCTCATTGAACCAAGGCTGATCCTCTGGCTAACATAAAATAAAAATAGAAAATGCTGTAAAAACTCAGCAGGTCTGGCAGCATCTGTGGAGAGCAAAACAGAGCTAACATTTAAAGTCTGTAGGACTCTTCTTCAGAACTCTGGCCCAGGCATGAAGTGTGTTAGACCCCATTGGAGAGCCAGGATGAAACATGGATGCTCATAAATGTTCCCCTAAAGCAACAGAGGGGGCACCCCTCCTTCCAAAAAAATGACCCACACAAACCAACTTATTTTAGGTTTGGACACCAGCTGGACAGCAAAACATTGCCCTGGGTTCTCACTTTCCACAGATTTACCCACTGTGTGTTAGTAAGACCTGGGCCTCAAGATGGACTGAGCATTTTGTTGTACCTTTCCAGTGGCAGTCAGCATGCTCAACCAGCTAGCTGGAAACATTGTACTTTGGTTGGGGGTTGGGGAAGCTGTGATGGTGGGGTGTGAGGGGGAGGGAAGCAGTAG
This sequence comes from Carcharodon carcharias, assembly GCF_017639515.1. NCBI lineage: Eukaryota > Metazoa > Chordata > Chondrichthyes > Lamniformes > Lamnidae > Carcharodon > Carcharodon carcharias. Next base: position 165,271,357 of record NC_054473.1, on the reverse strand, counting down.
TTGCCGGCTGTGGATCGTAGGGGACTATTTTACAGTTTGTTTTTTCCTAGTGTATACCTAGAATTTAAAATTGCTAGTGTAGTCTTTGCTTGCTTGTAGGAATGTTGATGTGCCATAGCGGCACAAACTACAAGCACTATGAGGGGAATCCAGCAAACTGGTGTAAACCAATATAATTTTTGTTTAATGAATAGAAATTGGACGTGTTATTTGGTGAATCTAGCCTCATGCAAATGATGATATACTATAGAGCAAGAGTGGAACAGAGTAGTATAGGTAAATTTGATCACAGGAAAATGGGAGCAGGAGTAGGCCTTTCAGCCCATCAAGCCTGCTCCACCGTTCAAGATGATCATGGCTGATCATCCACTTCAATGCCTTTTTACACAATCCCAATATCCCTTTACGTCATTGGGGTTTAGAAATCTGTCAATTCCTGCTTTAAACATACTCAATGACTAGACTTCTACAGCCCTCTGGAGTAGAGAATTCCAAATATTCATAAATCTCTGATTAAAAAAAAATTCTCCTCTTCTTGGTCCTAAGTGGCTTCCCCCTTATTTTGAAATTGTGTCCCCTGGTTCTAGACGCCCCAATCAGAGGAAACAACTTACATGCATCTACTCTGTCTATCCCTTTAAGTATTTTGTAGGTTTTAGTGAGATTGCCTCTCATTCTTCAAAGCTCTAGAGAATACAAGCCCAGTTACCTCAACCCCTCTTCATAGGACAGTCCCACCATCCCAGGAACAAGCCTGGTGAACCTTCATTGCAGTCCCTCTAAGGCAATAATATCCTTCCTAAGGAAAGGGTACCAAAATTGCACACACTATTCCAAGTGCGGTCTAACTAAAGTTCTATACTATTGAAGAAAGACTTTGCTACTGCTGACTGAAATCCTCTTACGATAAAGGCTAACATACTGTTAGCCTTCCTAATTGCGTGCGGCACTTACATGTTAGCTTTCAGTGAGGTATTGACGAGGACACCCAGGTCCCTTTGTACATTTACACTTTCTAATCTCTGACTATTTAAGAAATACTCTGCACATCTGTTCCCCCTACTAAAGTGGATAACCTCACATTTTTCCACATTATATTCCATCTGCCATATTCTTGCCCATTCACTGAGTCTCTCCAAATCCTCTTGAAGCCACTTTGTATCCTCCTCACGACACACATTCCCACCTAGCTTTGTGTCATCCGTGAACTTGGAAATATTATATTTGGATCTCACTAGGAACTTTCAGCCTAGGAACTATTTGGGCATGCCCATAGGGTATATAGGATTATAAATTACTATGTTTTATTGTGTGCTGGGGGTTTAGATGGGATTTGGGGATTGGCTAATCTCCCAAAAGTATGCTGCTCAAGTCCATAGTCTTTTTAACCAGAACTATTTATTTATGGCAAGCATTTTACACATTTGGACCTCCACATGAGGTTGGAGCTTCTGCTGTCTTCACGATCTCTCTGACTGCTCAATCATGTGATCTGCCATCATTATTACATCAGTATCAAGTATGCATCTGATGTTAACTCTGTAAAGAGTTAACAAGTATGCTAATTAGACAATGATGTTAATGATGAGGTAAGCATGATATCAGAGGGAGATGAGTAAGAGGCTCCAAGGGAGCAAGACACAGAACAGTCTGAGTCCAGAGAACAATGTACCTACCATGAGGCCTTGGATGTAATAGTTCTGAATAAATGGTTTCACGAAAAACTAAATACTGACAATCTCCAAGTCACTCCTAGAGTAAGTGAAACCTCATTGAGCCAGAACCAAACAAAGCCAACAAGTCAAACCATGGTGACAGCACAAAACATGGGGGCAGCCCAAAGCAAACCCTCTACTCTACACATTATATCAAGTTCAAAAATATTATTCTTTTTCTTTCCCTGATAGTGATATAAATACATTATTTTAGAGATTGACCCCACCATGATGTGAGCGATCTGAGCAGCAGGTAGGTGCAGTCACCTGCAGAACTGTAAACAAATACACCATTTTAAGCCACTGTTACTGCAAGGAAATTTTCAATTGGTTTTGAAGAGCCCATTATTTTTTGAGCTTCAAAGAAAAGCATGTTGGTAACGTTGGAAAAAACCCCTCGTATTGAATGTTAAAAGGGAATTCGATACACGGGGAAATGAGTTATATATCTCGTGCTGGAGTTACATTTAAGAGGGTCACCCCTTTTAAATGCATAAATCACATTAGCCTTTCTCTAGACAAAACGTGATGAGGTGAGTGAAATTAACAGTAAAACTATTAAAATATTGATAGCAATCATTCCATGTTCGTGCTTTACCAATTAATTATTAATTTCACCTTGAAGGTAGTAGAAGAGACAGGCTTCATTTTATCTTTACTGTTCACAGCAAGATGTTTGATGCCTTTCACATCGTTTTCCAGCAGTCACCAACGTTTTGACTTGTAATTATTGGAATCTTTTATGTCACTCTGTGGAAGGGAACTACCCATTATTAGTTTTCTATGGAGAATGAATTAGAACTTAATCTTTCCTTCAATATCAATAAATTATCAGTCCTTTGTATGAGAAGAAATGAATTTGTGAGCTATTGGTCAAGGCACTAAAGGAAAGCAATAAAGTATTTAAAAAAACCCTGTGTGACACAAGCATGCATTACGAGACATATTTTGTGTAAGTTTATTTTTTTATTTTTGTCTGTATCAATGGCCAGCAATAATTTTAACCAAATAAAAGCATACAGAAGAAGTTCGTCATTGCTGCTACCATATCTTCAACCTTTAACGTAGTTATCGAGATTGGATTTAATTTACAGGACAGGCAGGTGGTGAATAATCATTGCAAGACTGGAATATTTTTGTGATCAGCCTTCAATGAAGTATTTGAGAGGTGAACTTGCAGCGCTAACTGTGTTACGTATAAGAATGTTTGCTTTTTTGGGAGGCCAAAAGATTAGGTAGAGGCCTACCATTTCTAAAAGCCAGCCAGCACTTCTTAAAGGGGAAGTGTAGCTTTCATTAGTTGTCCGAATAATGTCTTTTCGTGGAACACAGGCTCAATGTTGATGGCTAGGGCACCCAAATTTTCTAACACTGCAAAAGAGGTGTTTATTGAAGAATCGGGGCCAGGAAAGAGGTTTTGTTTCTTTCAGATGGCCCACAGGTGCCATAACCAATGAGCCAGAATGCCTGAAGAGTGGTGATGCTCCCAGGATCTGGCTGTGATGACAGAAATTATTTAATGGCCTACCAGGACTGCCAAGGTTTGATTCCTTTCCACAACTCTCTTATTCTGAATTCAACCCTGCACCTGACTTTTCCCCCACCGTCATCAAATCTTTCTTCCCCAACTGCAGAAGCCACACCTCCAGTGACAACAGACACTTTGGCCTGGATTTTCATGGAATCGGGGAGACTCTGTGGAGGGGTGAAAATGGCGGCCGGGACCTGATTCTGGGATTCCTGACCCCCTTCCTGGGGCTGCTGATTTTCAGGGGTGTCTTTTAAGAGTTTGGACTGATTCGCGTCATGAGCTAAACACCCTTCAATCCTGACATTGTCAGCTCCATTGCTGAGATAGATATGCCCTAGTCCTCTGCAATGTTCATGGAGTTGGGCCAGCTTTTCAAAGAGCACTTGCTCACAGCACCTCAGTGGTGTCATGAACCAGAGTCAGGATGAGGGTACTTTTCAATAGGTAGGTTCAAAATGTCCTCCTCATGGTCCCCATGGCATGCTATGCTCCAACACACCCTATATGGTTCCTCATACCTACCCATGTCAAGCTATGCCCCCATGCACTCATGGTCCCTCATAACTCCCATGCCAACTATGTCACTTTCATGCCCATCCATCCACTATACACTATATAGAACCAAAAAACCCTATGGTGACATTAGTATGTGTAAAAAAAAGATTTTTAAAAACTCATTCATCTATTACTTATCACATTCTTGGAAAAAAAACTCTTTTACTACAGGCCAAGACAAGAAAAGTATCAATAATCCAGACCCTTTAGAGTATCAATAATAGAAACTACAAGCACTTGAAACCTTTTTATCATGTAAAAAGACATTGTGCAATTGACAGAAGAGATTAGAAAGCCATAGATGTCAATCAAGCAACTTTTGTTCCTGAGTCTCAGCTGTTTCAACAGCCTAATGGATGTTTGGGCTCTCACTTGGCTGTTGAAACAGCTAAGCTCCAGGGGAAGAATTGCTTGATTGATAGCTATGGCTCTCATCCATTCTGTCAATTGCACAATCTTTATTGATACAAGACAAAGAGGTTTCATGTGATTGCAGATTTTGCTATTGATCCTTTAAAGGGTCTAGCTGATTGAAATTTTTATTGGTCTGGCTGGTAGTATAAGGAGTTTTGTTTTTAAGAAAAAATAATGAATGACTTTCTAAAAAGTTTTTCATCCTACTGTCACCATAGGGTTCATTGGTTCTATGCATTGTATGGTGGGTGAATGAGCATGGAAGTGCCACTGCTTGGCAGAGGGCAGCATGAGGGGCCATTGGGTTGGGTGGAGGGGCATGACATGGTATGGAGGGGACATGGGGAGTGTGTGGGGGTGTGAGGGGTGAGGGGCTGGCGGGCCTTATTTTTTCATTATAACTGCAGAAAATACCAGAACACAGACATGGCTGCCTGCGCACTCTTTCCCAGGTCAGCTGCCCCAACTGCAGCCCGCACTCTCCCCACACCCCTACCAAATGCAGGTCATATCCTTGCGGACATCTTCTCCCAAGGTGGGCAAGTGGAGCTGGGAATTTTCCGAACTCCCATTACCTACCTTGAAGATAAAATCCAGGCCTTGCTGCACTTCCTTCATGGTATTAGTGACCCACTTAATGGATGTCAGACTGACTGACTGTTGTTGCTGATATCCCCTTTTATAGGCCGGGAGCAAAGAAGATGAGAAAAATATTAATCTTGACTACACTAAGCAATTCAACATCCACGCTGACAATTGGTTTCGGATCTTGTTGCACGAGACGACCTAGATCTGTGACCACCTTCCTAGGGAAACACAAGCATGTACTGCTTTTCTGAGAAGTGCATGTATGTAACTCTGGGCCTTTACACCCTATGAAAAAAATAGGGATGTTTACAAGCTTTTCCTTCTCCTATATGGGTTCCTTGCAGCAACAGCTCCAAGTGGTCCTGCCACCTGCCAGTGCTGATCTTCCTCCCTGAGACAGAATGGAACGGCCAAGAGGATTTCCATTTTGGAAAAAAGGAACATTTCCATAAGTTTCTTGAAGGTTGCCGAATTGCAATAAGCAAAGGAAAAAACCACAGGAAGAATCTTGTTGAGGCACTGAGGTCCATGCTTGCTGGCTGGAGAGCCGGCGAGGGACCTGCACAATCCCTTTTCAAGAAGGCCCACTGAACCAAAAGACAACAAGGGCAGTGGCGAGGTCAATGACGGGCTTTTGCCTGGAATCAAGACCCTGGGAGTGGAAGTCTCACTTAACGAGTTGTACACAGCTGTGCCAATGGGGCGGGTGTGGCTGCTGCCAAAAGGACAGGCCCTGGAGTCAGGATTGCAAGGTGACCCAGGCCACAGATAAGTAACATGGTGCTGGGGTGGGGTGGGTGGTTGTGGGAGGGGGTCATGGGGAGAGGGATGCAGGAAGGTTGGCAACAAGTCCATATCAACATCCTGGGGGTTACCATTGATCAGAAACTGAACTGGATTAACCATATAAATACTGTGGCTACAAGAGCTGGTCAGAGGCTAGGAATCCTGTGACGAGTAACTCACGTCCTGACTCCCCAAAGCCTGTTTACCACCTCCAAGGAATGTGATAGAATACTCTCTATTTACCTGGATGAGTGCAGCTCCAACAACTCTCAAGAAGCTTGACATCATCCAGGACAAAGTAGCCATCAAACTCCTGGCTGGTGCATTGTAGATGGTGGAGAGGTTTTGAGGAGTCAGGAGGTGAGTTAATTGTCACACGATTCCTAGCCTCTGACTTGCCCTTGTAGCCACAGTATTTATATGGATAGTGCATTTCAGTTTCTGGTCAATGGTAACCCCCAGGATGTTGATAGTGGGGGATTCAGTGATGGTAATACCATTGAACATCAAGGGGCGATGGTTGGATTCTCTCTTGTTGGAGTTGGTCATTGCCTGACACTTGTGTGGTGAGAATGTCACCTGTCAGCCCAAGCCTGGATATTGTTCAGGTCTTTCTGCATTTGGACATAACTCCTCAGATACTGAGGCAGTCTGAGAATGGTGCTGAACATTGTGCAATCATCAGCGAACATCCCCACTTCTGACCTTATGATGGAAGAAAGGTCATTGATGAAGCAGCTGAAGATGGTTGGGCTGAGGACACTACTATGAGGAACTCCTGCAGTGATGTCCTGGAGCTGAGATGACTGACCTCCAACAACCACAACCATCTTCCTTTGTGCTAGGTATGACTCCAACCAATGGAGGGTTTTTCCTCTGCTTCCCATTGACTCCAGTTTTGCCTGGGCTCCTTGATGCTACACTCGATCAAATGCTGCCTTGATGTCAAGGGCAGTCACTCTCACCTGACCTCGGGAGTTCAGCTCTTTTGTCCATGTTTGAACCAAGGCTGTAATGAGGTCTGGAACCAAGTGGTCCTTGCAGAACCCAAACTGGGCATTAGTGAGCAGGTTATTGCTAAGCAAGTGCCGCTTGATAGCACTGTTGATGAACCCTTCCATTACTTTACTGATGATGGAAAGTAGACTGATCGGGTGGTAATTGGCCAGGTTGGATTTGTCCTGTTTTTTATGTACAGGACATACCTGGGCAATTTTCAACATTGCCGGGTAGATGCCAGTGTTGTAGCTGTACTGGAAGAGCTTTACTAGGGGCGCGGCAAGTTCTGGAGCACAAGTCTTCAGTAATATTGTCAGTGGCCATAGCCTTTGCAGTATCCATTGCTTTCAGCCATTTCTTGATATCACGTGGAGTGAATCAAATTGGCTGAAGACTGGCATCTGACTGGGGATCTCCAGAGGAGGCCAAGTTGGATCACCTGGTTCATCTGGCTGAAAATTGCAGCAAATGCTTCAGCCTTATCTTCTGCACTGATGAGTTGGGCTCCTGCATCATTGAGGATGGGGATATTTGTGGAGGCTTCTCCTCCAGTGAGCTCTTTAATTTCCCACCACCATTCACAATTGGATGTGGCAGGACTGCAGAACTTAGATCTGATCCGTTGATTGTGGGAACGCTTTTCCCTGTCTATCACTTGCTATTAATGCTGTTTGGCATGCAAGTAGTCCTGTTTTATAGCTTCACCAGGTTGACACTTCATTTTTAAGTATGCCTGGTGCTGCTCCTGGCATGCCCTCCTGCACTGTTCATTGAACCAGTGTTGATCCCGTATCTTGGTGGTAATGGGAAAGTAGGGGATATACCGGGCCATGAGGTTACAGATTATGTTCAAGTACAAATCTGCTGCTGCTGATGGCCCACAGCGCCTCATGGATGCCCAGTCTTGAGTTGCTAGTTCTGTTCGAAATCTATCCCATTTATCACAGTGGCAGTGCCACACAACATGATGGAGGGTATCCTCAATGTGAAGCCAGGAGTTTGTCTCTCCAATGTCTGTGTGGTGGTCACTACTACTGATACTGTCCTGGACAGATGCATTTGTGGCAGGCAGGTTGGTGAGGATGAAATCAAGTATGTTTTTCCCTCTTGTTAATTCCCTCACCACCTGCCGCAGACCCAGTCTAGAAGTTATGTCCTTTAGGATTCAGCCAGTTCAGCCTGTAGTGGTGCTACTGAGCCACCCTTGGTGATGGACATTGTTGCCCCCCACCCAGAGTACATTCTGTGCCCTTGCCACCCTCAGTACTTCCTCCAAGTGGTGTTCGACATGGACATGATTCATCATCTGAGGGTGGGCACTATATGGTAATCAGCAGGAGGTTTCCTTGACAATGTTTGACCTGATGCCATGAGATTTCATGGGGTTCAGAGTCAATGTTGATGATTCCCAGGGCAACTCCCTCCCGACTATAGACCACTGTGCCACCACCTCTGCTGGGTCTGTCCTGCTGGTGGAACAGGAGATACCCACGGATGATGATGGTGATGTCAGGGACATCATCTGTAAGGTATGATTCCACGAGGATGACTATGTCAGACTGTTGCTTGACTAGTCTGTGAGACAGCTCTCCCAATTTTGGCACTAGCCCCCAGATATTAGTAAGGAGGACTTTGCAGGGTTGACATGGCTGAGATTGCTGTTGTCGTTTCCGATGCCTAGGTCGATGCTGGGTGGTCCGTCCGATTTCAGTTTCAGTCCTTCTTTGTGACTTTGTAGCGGTTTGATATAGCTGAGTGGCTTGCTAGGCCATTTCAGAGTCATCCACGTTACTGTGGGTCTGGAATCACATGTAGACCAGACCAAGTAAAGATAACAGATTTCCTTTCCTAAAGGAGCATTAGGGAACCAAATGGGTTTTTAACAACAATCATCATTAAACATTGAATTCCAGATTTTTATTGAATTCAAATTCCACCATCTGCCGTGGCGGGATTTGAACCCAGATCCCCAGCATTACCCTGGGTCTCTGGATCACTAGCCCAATACCACTACACCATTACCTCCCCACGAGGCTGCATTTGGACATGTACTGTTTCAATATTTGATGAGTTGTGAATGGTGCTGAACATTGTGCAATCGTCAGCAAACATTCCCACTTCTGACCTTATGATGGAAGGCACTACCCTGAGGAACGCCTGCAATGATGTCCACAACCATCCTCCTTTGTGCTAGGTGTGACTCCAACCAGCGGAGTTTTCCCCCGGTTCCCATTAACTCCAGCTTTGTTAGGGCTCCCTGATGCCACTCTCGGTCAAATGCTGCTTTGATGTCAAGGGTAGTGACTCTCACCTCACCTCTGGAGTTCAGCTCTTTTATCTATGTTTGAACTAAGGCTATAAGGAGATCAGGAGCTGAGTGATCCTGGCAGAACCCAAACTGAGCGTCAGTGAGCAAGTTATTTCCAAGCAAATACCACTTGATAGCGCTGTTAATGACCCCTTCCATCATTTTACTAAAGATCAAGAGCGGACTGATGGGGCGGTAAATGGCCGGGTTGGATATGTCTGTCCTGCTTGTGGTGTACAGGACATACCTGGGCAATTTTCCACTTTGCTGGGTAGATGCCAGTATCGTAGCTGTACTGGAACAGCTTGGCTAGGGGTGTGGCAAGTTCTGGAGCACACACTTTCAGTATTATTGCTGGAACATTGTCAGGGCCCATAGCCTTTGCAGTATCCAGTGCCTTCAGCCATTTCTTGATATCATGTGGAATGAATAGAATTGGCTAAGACTAGCACCTATGATGTTGGGGAGCTTTGGAGGAGGCCAAGATGGATCATCCACTTGACACTTTGGGCTGAAGATTGTTGCAAATGCTTTGGCCTTACCTTTGGACTGATGTGCTATGGATGGGAATATTTATGGAGTCTCCTCCTTCAGTTAGTTGTCCAATTGTCCACCACCATTCATGACTGGATGGGGCAAGACTGCAGAGCCTAGATCTGATGCATCTGTTGTGGAATTGCTAAGTTCTGTCTATCACTTGCTTCTTATGCTGTTTGGCATGCAAGTAGCCCTATGTTGTAGCTTCACCAGGGTGATACCTCATTTTGAGGTATGCCTGGGCCTGTGGCCTTCCCTCCTGCACTCTTCTTTGAAACGGGGTTGATCCCCTGGCTTGGTGGTAATCGTAGAGCGGGGGATATACCTCATGGTTGTCCAGTTTTGAGTTGCTAGATTTGTTCGAAATCTATCCCATTTAGCACGGTAGTAGTGCCACACAACATGATTGAGGGTATCCTCAATGTGTAGACGGGAGTTCGTCTCCACAACACTCCTACCGAAACTGTCATGGACAAAAGCATCTGCAGCAGGCAGGTTGGTGAGAATGAAGTCAATTATGTTTTTCCCTCTTGTTGGTTCCCTCACCACTTGCCACAGACACAGTCTAGCAGCCATATCCTTTAGGACTCGGCCAGCTCGGTCTGTAGTGGTGCTACCGAGCCACTCTTGGTGATGGACATTGAAGTTCCCCACCCAGAGTACATTGTGTGCCCTTGCTACTCTCAGTGCTTCCTCCAAGTGGTGTTCAACATGGAGGAGCACTGATTCATCAGCTGAGGGTGGATGGTTTGTGCCCAGTTCCAACCCTGTATTGCCCTTGGTTTGTGCGAAGGTTGAGGAAACGGTGGTGGTAAATCTTGTGTCACATAACATTGGTGTCTGCGTCCTATCGTATCATAGGACACTAATGTAAATAAATTTATTGGACTGACCACCTAACTTGGGGGCCCTTTTAATAAGCAGGCCAAGCTGGTCTCCTGTATGAACTCTGGGTTTTTTTGTTATAAAATCATGCCAAGTGATGGAATAGCAGACAACAAAAAAAATCAGACCTATGGTTTTATTGTTTGCATGTAAAACTTCAGGAATTGACTATATCTTTCAAAAATTGTTTAAGTATTCTTGCAATACTTAAGAAAATAATTCTTTGTAAGAAAAACATAGAAAAGAACATGCCAGCCAGGCAGTTGCACTGAAAAGTTACATTTTAGAGTAGATCATTAGTCGGATTAGTGAAAAATCTTAATTGTTTCTTATGGGGAACTGTGCTAAAAGATCTGCTATTTAATTTTTGTTGCAAATGGTAGACAAACCTTCAAGTGCAAATGAAACCAATCTCTTCAACTCTCTCGTTGAGTAAATAGCTTTTATCTGCGTGATAATCCTGTGCCTGTTACAGCCAAAGTAGGCAATATGTGAACTTCATCCTGACGGTAACATACTGCCACTGAGGCAACACTGAGTGGCTGCACACCTCCAGTGAATCAGTGAATGTGCTGAATGTGATTGGATATTGTAATTGTCTTGGTTGAATAGCTGGCAGTGTGTGAGGGCGAGTTGAAGCATATGAATGTCAAGTAGGAGTTGGGATTGATAGAGATTGGGGTGAGGGTGAAGGTTCACCAGATTTGTGAGAACTATACAGCAATACTTAAAGTCAACTTCCTCCTCTTAAGGGAGAGGAACATTGTGGTTGGATCGTGTGCTGGAAATCAACCGACAATGAACTCTGACCTGGGAAAGACACTAGAAAGGCACACCATGGGAAAGAGCAGAATCCAAGATTTTTTTAAGGATTAATTGACCTTGATCAAAGGGGTGCAGAGGGGGAGGTGTGCTCTATCTGAATGGGGCCAGGACAACATTTAGGTAAACCCTTAGAAGGCAAAGGGAGTGAATTGGGGAGGTGATGGCATAGCAGTATTCTCACTGGACTAGTAACCCAGAGACCCGGGTTTGAATGGCAGATGGTGAGATCAGATGGTGGAATTTGAATTCAATGAAAACCTGGAATTACAAGTCTGATGATAATAACCATTAAACCATTGTCGATTGTTATAAATCCCTTCCTGGGAAGGAAATTGTCCTTACCTGGCTTGGCCTCCATGTGACTTCAGACCCACAGCTAGCAATGTGGTTGGCTCTTAAATGTTCAAGGGCAATTAAGGATGGGTAATAAATGCTGGCCTAGCCAATGAATATTTTTAAAAAAAAAGCATGAATCAGACCCTGAGGCTGCAGTGCTGCAAGAAGTTCAATGAACTTACATAGTGGCCAAGGTTCTACCAACTGTTCAATGCGTCATCACCATCACTTACTACCAATCTCTATCAATCCTAACTCATATTTAACATTCAAATGCTTCGCCTCACCCTCACACAATGCCTGCTATTCAACCATGACAATTACATCACCCAATCACATTCACTGACACACTTATCTCTCTTACAAGGTAGTGCATAATAGGAGGCAGGAGATGCTAACAGGTAGGGGAAAGGCATGGCTGCAATTCCTTTCCCCATGGAGGAGATGCTGCTTGCCACATTGGAGCAGCCATGACTGAGGGCGTGGTGGGGTTGAAACCATTGAAGATGGTCATACCTAATCCTCACAACCCCTAAACTCTCCTGATTTAAAAGCTGCAGATGGAATAAGTGCCTCTCACATTCCCCCACCCACCCTCATCTTTCTGCTGACATGTATTCAAGAACTGCACCCTAGAGTGTGGAAGAGTAAGAAGGCAGTGATGATAAGGAAAAAAAGCCACTCAATTGAACACCCTCAATGGCTCAGATATTGAGACTGTACACTCCCTAATGGATAGCTTAGAGGTGAGATATGCTCGTGGTGATTCACTAGACATGAGTGGCTTGCACCAGGGCAGGGGCAAGGGCAGCAAAGCTGCCAGCCCCCCAGAGGTGAGATCAGACATTTGTTCTACTGCAGCGGACTCAGATGGACACTCCAATGGGACAGACTATAGAAGGTTGTTGGGTATGTATAATGAAATGCTTGGTGCATTGGCAGGCCTGCCAGAAAGCCTGTGTGCACTGCCAAGGAGCATGGAGGAGTTCAGCACCAACTTTTCACAGGGCAGAGCTTGGAGCCCATTCTTTCCACCATGGAAGTGGCAGCCAACTCACGACAGCACTTGTGGACCCAACCAAGATGCAGCTTCTGATGACCGATGTCTCAGCTTCCAGTGCAGCACAAGATGAAACCATCCAACATCTGGCACTACTGCCAAGCAAGCTCAGGCTTCTGCCAACATGCCTGCGATTATAGTGTACAAAGGGACTTGCAGGGTCTCACAATACTTCAGCAATCTCTCTTCTAGTAGGTTAGTAAGATTACTCAGCTGCCACCCCAGAGACTATCAGTAGCTCCATGGAGCACAAACCTGCTGTTCTTTCTCAGAATGATAACATTCATCATTCCACCCCTGCTTTCCTGCCGTTGCCTTTGTCTGTCAGCTAATCAACCCTGGCTACTGGTGCCCTTGCCGAGATGGTGCAATCCACAGTCAGGCCCAGCTGCTTGTGGTCACCCTGTAAGGCCATCTGCAGTCTCCTCCACTAAGTCAGCAAATTTCCACAATCCAGGCTGCAGCCACTCAGGTAGCTCTGCATAGGAGCATCAGGACAGGCAAAAACACACAGAAGACAGGCACTAAAGGAATGCATTCAGATGATCAGTTGACATTTGTATGCAGTTTGTCGCAATGAATTTCTTAAATTTAGTTTAGAATATTCATTTTGTAGTGGCTTTTATTTTTTGCATTGTGGCTGAGAAAAAGAACACTGTTATGGCCAGTTACCGAAGAAAGGGAAGCATTCGAACTGTTGGCAAATGGGAAGTTGAATGAAACAGGGATTATGTTTCTGAAGACTTAAGCTGGAATTAAAAATTAAAAGATGGCCATGAAACCAATGTTAATTCTGTCGAACCTGTCTGGTTCACTATTGCCCATTAGGGAAGGAGACCTGCTGTCCTCACCTGGTCTGGCCTGCATGTTACTCCAGACCCACAGCAACGTGGTTGACTCTTAAATGGCCTCTGAACAAGGGCAATTGGGGATGGGCGATAAATGCTGGCCTAGCCAGTGATGCCCACGCTCCATGAAGGAATGCAAAAAAATTTTTCCATGGTAGTTGAAAAAAAATCAATAAGCCCACAGTTCCATTTATGCCTTTTGCAAAAACTGAGCATATCCTTCTACTATCACAAGAGTAATGGATTTTTCTCTTCCCCTTGCAAAAATGGAATAATAGAAAGCAGACTGCATAGCCAAGAGTCTATAAGCTCACCAATCACTAAGCACATGAAGTCTCTATTTGTAAACTTTCAGGCTCGGTTGAATCTTGCAGTGATGAAAACATGCACCTTCACAGTTTTTCTGGTATTTTCCGCAAATAAAACATTCCACACAGGAAAACTGGAAACAGCCACAAGTGCACCAACAAGCGGCTATTTGGATTAGTCGAAATGCATATTAGACAATAAAATGAATGTAAAAGCATACAAGTTATTTAATCATTGGAAGCATGTATTTAGCATACACAGCTAGATGGTATTCACGTGTTACTGCAGCAACGCACATGTTAAAGATGAAAGCTCATATCATTTCCTTTCATCAGAAGGGCCGACACCTCTGTCACTGAGCATCACAGTGTCCACTCGGCCAGAATACAAAAATAAAAGCCAACGCAAAGTTAACATTCCAAATCGAATTATAATTCAAGCCATGCCATATTGCATACAAATGTAAACCAATCACTCCTGTGTATTCCCTTAGTGCCTGCCTTTCCTGTCTGGTGCTCCTACGCAGTCATGCTACCCCAGTGCTCGGAGCGTGGCTGGTGGAAGGCTGCTGATTTTCAGGGGAGATTGTAGATGGTCTTGGAGGATGACCTTGAGCAGCTCTGGGCCCAGAAGGTCCAACTGTGGACTGCACCATCTTAGCAGGGGCAGCAGTCGTTTGAGCTGACTGGCTGATAGGCAGCAGCAGAGACACTGGTAGAGTGGCAGGGGTGGAAGGAGGAAGCTGTCTCCCTGAGTGGGGGCAGTAGGTTTGTGCTCCACAGAGCCGCTGCCACTCCCCAAGAGCAGCGCCTCTGCAGTCCCAGTAATCTGTTAGAAGACAGATCGCAGGACTGCTTTACGTGGCACCGTTCAAGCCCCGTATAACACAATAATCCACAGCCATGTAGGCGGCAGTGTGAGCTTGCGTGGCCGGCGGGTAAAATGTTTTTTTTCACATCCGTTACTGCACATGGTAACAAGCTGACCTTGCATGAAAACAGTCCGAGCTCCCACTGCAGCACTCAGATGCTGGGTGGCTTCTGCTTGTGCTGAAATGGAAACAGATATTGGTTATCGGGCATCATCACTGGACCCAGGAGTATGTTAATAGACTTGGTCGCTGCTTCCATGCTGGAAATAGTAGGCTCCAAGTTCTACACCAAATCCTGTGCAAAGTTGGAGCGGGACTCCTTCATGCTCCTTGGCATTGCGCACAGGCTTTCTGCCAGGTCTGCCAATTTCATGCATACCCATTAGCTTTCTCCTGTGGCTGGCCCATCAAAGTGCTCACCTGAGTCCTCTGCAGTGAGCTGTCACCTGCGCTGCCCTTGCCCATGACCTGACTAGTTGTGCCCAGAGCCTCACTACGGGCAGATCCTGCCTCTGTGATGTCCTCTAAATGACACAGGGCGTCAGTATCTGAGTTGGTGGCTGCCATGTTCTGAATTGAGTGACGGTGTTTCCTTATCACTGTTTTGTTAACCTTCCACCACTGCCTGGCCAGGTGGCAGTTGGATGGGGAAGAGGAATGCGAGGAGGCGAATTATGTATGAGAATACTGCCATCTTACAGGGGGTGGAATCGTTCCAGATCTGCGCTAAGTGTGGTAACGGATGTGAAAAAAAACATTTTACCCGCCAGCCGCAATAGAGGGTTTTCATGCCATATCGTCCCCTTCCTGCCTCATTAACTATGCAGCCACAGAAATATATCATTGTTTCACTGGTGGGCGGCCCTGTATTTGCCCACCACGCCGTTCCCTCGCCGCTTCCTCACGCAGGGCACCATATTTAAACTGCAGCCACACGCACGGTTCTCAATGCTTGCAGCTGAGGATTGCTCCAGTGAAGACATGGCACCAAAAGCCAAGAAGGGTGCAGCCCCTGATTCAGTGACGCATCCCTGGGATTCCTTCTGGATGCTGTGGAGGCCTGTCACGATGTCCTCCGCCCCACCCTGGCCGCAGGAGGCCCATCAGCCCCATTACTCCAGCTTGGGCAGCAGTGGCAGAGGTGGTCGGTGCCAATGCTGCACAACAAGAGGTCAGCCATTGAGTGCAGAAAACGGATGAATGATCTTATCAATGCCGCCAGGGTAAGGCAACCATCTCATCACTCTAAACTCGCACACTGCAAGGCCATCACACATTCACTGGCATCTCACTCGCTGCCAGCTTAAGGAACATCACCACTCAATCTCTCACACACACCCTCACATCTCCATCTGGCCTCATCTCCTCTGCAGACTCCCTCCTCACCATCTTGGGGCCACTTGCACAGATCAACATGTGCTCCCAAACATACCCTAGGGTACCCCTTCCCCAGGGTGAGAAGAGTCTGTCACCCTTCCCCAAGCAAGCCCTAGCCCTGCAGCCATTGAAAGGCCACCCCTTATGGCTGGTCTGGTAGGTAGAGACCTGCCTGTGAGCCTCCCTAAAAGTGATGCGATGCTGCCTGTGAAGCCTGGCGCTGATGACCACGAGTGCTGCCTGAAGCAAGGTAGACAAACAAACCTCGAAGTCCCGAGCAATTTGCAGCCCACTAGGGTGCATGTTGCCTACTTACAGTAGTGAAGCATGTGATTGCACGCCAATGTGCCCAGACAATCCAGCACGGGGGATGATTCAGGCGAGCAGGACATATAATGAGATGCTGAAGTATTGAAATTTAGCTTCCCAATGTGCAGCGGAGGAAAATGCGGCCCGCCATTGACGGGTGGAGCAGACGTTCGCAAACTGGTTTAACAATGGCGTAAATCGGATTTTTGACCTTCTCACCATATTGTCCTCTCACGCCTGACTTGATGCCCACCACCAACAGGGCCAGATGATTCCACCCATGGTCTCGGCTCGTTGCTGTTTACGGCCTCAGCAATGGTCACTCCAGTAGTGGCCATTATTGTCTCCTGTAGGGGTAAGTACATAGAGGTGTGCTCGTTGCCCACCAGTTTTGCTGCTGCTACCTCTGGTTGTGCGTCCCTATGTCCTGCAGAAAGGGAGGTTTGTCAATGAGTGTGGTGCAATGTGTTTAGGTGTAGTGGCTGTCATGGTTAAATAGTTGGCAATGCATAGAAGACCTCATGCCATCCCCAATCAACATCCAGAAGATGTACCTCCAGATGGGATCACTGAACAGTGATCAAGATCCAATGGCAATTTTCCTTTCTTTAACCCAGGTCAGTTGCAGTTGGTAGCTCCATGCACTGCCATCTTGTTGTGATCAGATTAAATGAATTTTTGGTTCAAACTGTAAATCCTATATCTGAGCTAATGTAAACATTTTGCTGGCCTTTACTACAAGTGCAAATAGATGATTCATATGAGCGGCTGTAGCATGAGTTCTATTCGGCCCTTTCTATCCAAACATCAGAATAGGAAGAGATGGCAGTTCTTGCAGCCTCTGAAGTTTGTTCAGCCATGCTGCAATAGCAAGCTTTACCACATAAGACAGTCAAAACCATTTTCAATTCCTTGTCCTAAACTGGGTATAAGCACCATTGAAAGAAGGAAATGTATGCATTTTGTTCATATTTTCAGTTGAGGAGTTTGATAACTGAAACAGTTATAGATTTAAATGTGTTTTATCTTGATGAATGCAGAAACTGGAACAACAGAGATTGCATTTCTGATGAATGTTTCAACTGAGTAGCTACATGTTATCTTTTGAGACCCTTAGCGTACAGTTTTATACGAAAACAACAGTAAGTAATTATCATCTGAACTTCATTTAATGAGGTGTTTAATCAGCATGTATGTCATCATTAGTCCCACTCATAAAAATGGGCTTATCGTGGTCATAATCTGTACAATTGGTACAGTGATCAGAAAAATAATAACTTTGAATAGGACATTTTTCAAAGAGTGAAATTTTTGTTAGATGTTTATGTGAAAAATAAATACTGACATTTCCAGCAGATTTTTGCATTTGGGTTGTTGAATTGGTTTGTTTACATCCTGCATTTAAGACAAGAGCATTTCATCAGAATGTTGGCTTTTTAATTGCTGTGGGAACAAGACTATAAAGGACCTGAATATAGCTTTAATTTCCTTTCCAGCCTCTTACTGTTTTCTGTATTTTAATATGAAAAGCTGTCCAGTGAGCATCTGTCTGTCCTTAGACAGTGCAGCAAGTTATTCTGTTTAGAGTTCAATGAAGAATTAAGTAGCAAATACAGATAGAAGTTTGAAAAAAAAACAATTTAGCACAGGAGGAGGTCATACAGCCCATCGTGCCTGTGCTAGCTCTTTGGTAGACCAGTCCGATTAATCCACTCCCCTGCTTTTTGCCAAATGCCCTGTAAATTATTTCCCTTCAACATTTATCTAAATGATTTCAAATCTCTCTCAATTCAAAAAAGAAAGTCCCTTTCAAGTTAGCCATCATCATCTCCTCAAAAACCACACCCTTGATCCCTCTGCCCTTCCATCTCCAACCTCCCTTTCCTCTCAAGTGTGTCACCTTTCAAACCTGTGTCCATCCTTCCGGCAACACAATTTTGATCAGATTTCGCTGCCAGCCAGCTCTCATCAAAGTCACAAATGACACCCTAAGTGACTGTGACTGGTACACTATCCATCTTCAATCTGCTCAATTTGATGGCAACCTTTGACGATGCTAAATATACTGTCTTCCACCTCCTTTTATCCATTGCCTAGCTGGGTGGGACTGCCCTTGCCCCCCCCGCCCTCAATTCTCCTCTATCAAGTCACAACCAGATAATCTCCTGTACTGGTTTTTCTTCTTATTTCCATGCCATTGCTTCTGAAGTCCCCCAAGGACCTATGCATGGCCCCTTCCTATGTGTCCTGCCATCAGTGCCATCATGTGAAAATACATCACTTTACACAAGGACACTGACAACACTCAGTTATACCTTGCCACCACCTCTCTCGATCCCCTCGCTACTTATGACTTTTCATGATATTGTCTGACATCTGACTGGAGGAGCAAAAGTTTTTTTTGCCTGCAATTACCTCCAAAAATCCCACCCGACTACTCTCCGCCTCTCTACCTCTCTCTCAACAACAACAGCAGCAGCCATCCGCATGCATATAGCACCATTAACATAGTAAAACATTCCAAGGCACCTCACGGGAGCATTGACAAACACAATTTGACACTGAGCCACATGAGATATTAGGACAGGTAACCAAAATCTTCATCAAAGAGGTAGGCTTTAACATGCGATTTAAAGGAGGAAAGAGAAGTAGAAAGGTGGAGAGGTTCAAGGAGGAAATTCAAGAGTTGCAGGGCCAAGGTGGCTGAAAACACGGCCATCAATGATGGAACAGTTAAAATAGGCGATGTGCACAAGGCCAGAATTTAAGGAGATCGGAGATCTCAGAGGATTGTAAGGCAGGGGGAGTCTTTTTTTAATTCTTTCATGAGATGTGGACTTTGCTGGCTAGGCCAGCATTTATTGCCCATCCCTAATTGCCCTTGAGAAGGTGGTGGTGAGCTGCCTACTTGAAGTGCTGCAGTCCATGTGGCATACGTACACCCACAGTGCTGTTAGGAAGGGAGTTCCCGGATTTTGACCCAATGTCAATGAAGGAATGGCGATATATTTCCAAGTCAGGATGGGGAGTGACTTGGAGGATGGTGGTGTTCCCATCTATCTGCTGTCCTTGTCCTTCTGGATGGTAGTAGTTGTGGGTTTGGAAGGTGCAGTCAAAGGAGCCTTGGTGAGTTCCTAAAGTGTATCTTGTAGATGGTACACATAGCTGCGTCGGTGGTGGAGGGAGTGAATGTTTGTGGATGTGGTACCAATCAAGCAGGCTGCTTTGTCCTGGATGATGTCAAGCTTCTTGTACTAAGGTTTTATTTAGGTGTAATGTACCTTTAAGAATAATGCTTATTAAGGAAGATCACATGATCTACAGCAACCAATAGGAGAGTAATGTGGGCTACCTCAGTAGTTAGTAGTATAGAGTTGGAGTTAAAAGCTTACATGTAGTAGCTGCTGAGTACCTTGTAAATAAACTTAATGTTTCCACACAAGAAATGTCTGCAGATCAACTCGCTCAATATTACCAACTCAGCCACCACTCACAATAAACTGGTGATGAGGATAAAACAAGATTAAATAGAAGATATCAAATTGAAAAGAAATTGACACCGTACCTCGCCCAGTGATTGCAAGTAGCAAGTCCCGTTAAATTTAAAGAAGATCTCCCCTCTCAAAATTCCACAGTTCGGAAGAATTGATCCTTTTGATCTGGCCACAGACAATTGGCCTCATTACCGAGAACGCCTCACATTGTTTTTTTCAAGCGAGCAAGATTATGGGGGAAGAGAAGGGGTGAGTGATCCTCCTAAGCACATGTGGGAATAAAACCTATGGCTTGATTCGAAGTTTGATGGCACCCAGCACCCCAGATTCAAAATTTCGATGAATTGGTGGACCTCGTGAAGGGTCATTATCAACCAAAGCCCTCAGTCACGTGCAGAGGCTCAAGTTTAATTCGAGAAATAGAGCCCTGGGTGCATGCTACGTGGCAAATTTGAATCAGTTAATGGAACATTGTGAGTTTGCTATGTCTCCAAACAACATGCTCAGAGGTCGTTTAGTGTATGCTGTGAATGAGGACACTATTCAGAAAAGATTATTTTCCAAAGTGAATTTGGGTTTCAAGAAGGCGCTAGGGATAGCACTGGCCATGGAAAATGCAGTAAGGGATTCAAAAGCAATACAGGCTGCTCACAATGGTGCCACATTGGGCAGGAAGCCCCAGCCAAAAAGGGCACGAAATTACAAGACTATGCTGAGAAGCGGGAAACAGCTGCCAAACTAAAAGCATACACAGGTGAAGACATTCAAGTAAAAGGCATAAGCAGAGTAACTGTCCTTTACGGAAGCCAATCGGCAAAGTTACCAATGTTGGCACTGAGAGGCAGAGGACCAAGTCTTCTAGGGCGAAATTGCTAAGGGAAATCAACCTTGATTGGCCACTGAGATTCCAAAGGGAAGCTGGAAGCATTCCTGTTTTGAAAAAGGAGTGTGTAAGGACTCAACAACCTGAAGAAACACAGGCTGTCTTCAGCCAAAACCTAGATGAATAGCAGAAGGAACTCGAAGAAACCCTGCTTGATGATAGAGTTTGAGGCGAGGTGAGCAACCTTCAAAGTAAACCTGCTGAAAGACCTTCACACGCTATGAGATTCCCTTAGGTCAAAGTTTGTACCTCTGGAAAATTATGAAGAGAAACAGAAATAATTCAGCACTTCCCTGAATAAGCTGAAGAACAAGTTGGCAGAGAAGACTCAACAATTTTCCATGAGGCAGCAAACAAATGCAAAAAAAGAGACGGAAGAGCTGAAGAACCAGCTAAATGAAGCCAAAGAGGCTTTGAAAGCACAAGTCGCAGAATTTTATAAGAAACAGACAAATAATGAAATTTTGGGAGACTCAACCACTGAACTCAGGCAAGATGAGCTTGCATCTGGGAGAAGTCTGGCCAACAGTGAGGTCAAAAAGAAGGACGAGATTAAAGTCTGCACTAGAAAGAAGAAGGTACGTAGAAAGAAGATACAGAAATTCTAAAAGGACTTTAATCCTGGCAGCATGTGAATACACTTTTGTACATAGACCTGGCAATCAAATTGCAAACGCCGATGCACTTAGTCGTTTGCCTTTACAAGAAAATGATGAAGATGTCCCGGTTCCACAGGCACTTGTTTTACTGTTAAATTTCTTAGATTCCTCAATGGTATGTGCCCGACAGATCAGAGACTGCACAAGTCGGGACCCAGTCCCATATCAAGTACGAGAACAAGTGCTTCATGGTTGGTCACAGGAGCCTGTACCTGATAAAATGAAACTATACTTCGACAGAAGACCTGAAATAACCAGCCAGGATGGCATCCTATTGTGGGGAGCATGAGTGATAGTTCCTCCAAAGGGAAGGGAGCCACTTTTAATTGAACAACATAGCACACATCCAGGAATACTCTGAACGAAGATCATAACACGCAACTATCTATGGTGGCCTGGGATAGATGGCGAAATAGAGAGTTTAGTGAAGAATTGTGTGCAATGTCAGCAACTGCAAAAAGTACCATTGACAGTTCCTTGGGTGTGGCCAGGTAGACCCTGGGCACGGTTACACATTGACTGTGTGGGACCTTTCTTGGGAACAATGTTTCTGCTCATTTATGGTGCTCATTCAAAATGATTGGACCTTTATGAGGTGAAGTCACCAAAGTTGACTGCTACAATTGAGAAGCTAGGTCATAACAAAAACAGAATTACCAGGAAAAACTCAGCAGGTCTGGCAGCATCGGCGGAGAAGAAAAGAGTTGACGTTTCGAGTCCTCATGACCCTTCAACAGAACTAGGTGAATCCAAGGCAGGGGTGAAATATCAGCTTATATTTCACCCCTTCCTTGGATTCACCTAGTTCTGTCGAAGGGTCATGAGGACTCGAAACGTCGACTCTTTTCTTCTCCACCAATGCTGCCAGACCTGCTGAGTTTTTCCTGGTAACTCTGTTTTTGTTTTGGATTTCCAGCATCCGCAGTTTTTTTGTTTTTAAGCTAGGTCATAGTTTTGCCATTCGCGGGTTACCAGACGTAGTTGTTTCTGATAACGGCATGGCATTTATGAGTGCTGAGTTTCAATGGTTTATCAGCCTCAATGGTATCACTCATAAAAACTTCACTGTGCCACCCTTCCTCAAACAGACTGGCTGACAGGGCAGTTCAAACATTCAAGACAGGCATGAGAAAGCTAACGCGATTCCTCAGCAACCAAGCTAGCGTGCTTTCTTTTTCATTACAGGACTACCCTCACACACCAACAAATGTCACACCTGCAGAGTTATTGTTGAAAGACCATCTCAGAACGAGATTGAGCTTAATAATGCCGCATTTAGAGGAGAAGGTGGAAAGGAGTCAGGGAAGCCAGAAAACTAGATACAACTGGCATAATAGTGTGAGGAAATTTACCTACACCACATGGACTGCAGCTGCGCAAGAGCACAAACCCCAACTCTCCCTCCTCCCCCTGCCCGCACAGGTAGCTCTGAGTGCTACCGGGCCACATCATGCTGGGTGGGCCTTAATTGGCCTGCCCGACAGGCAGAAGATTTTGCCCCATAAATCTGTCAAAATAAACAAACATTACTTGAATATCCATTTAAAAACTGTTATCTCTTAAAATCTCACAAATCTGTCAAAATAAATAAGCTCGCATTGCCCTTAGCAGCTATGTCAACAAACACTGCTGAGCAGAAACCATTACAGCTTTTGAGCACATCTATAAGCTAAGCCATCTGTCAAAGTTTTGAAACAATCAAACAGAAGGCTGATCTTCAAGGAAAAAAAGGAATGCAAAGTTTTGTGAAGCAGGCAATACCTTTTGTACTGAGCTTTGATATGGTTCCCACCTCCAAACCATGGTTCACCCCTGGTTCACAATACTTCTCAGCTGGTGTGAATCATGTTGCCTAGCAAAGCCCACCGTCATCAATCAAATTATGGAAGTTTTGAATTACCCATTTCTGTGGTGGTGCCGACAACATTGGGACAGCAGCTGAGGACTCCTGACCCAACTCCTTATCCTGCACCATTGAAAATTTCTGGCACCAGGAGTAGGGGTAGAAGTCCTGGATTTGGGTTCTACCTGCCATTTTTAATGCCCTTTGCTTCCTGTATATCATGCAAAGGCCACCACTCGTGGTCCTGAAGAGCGCCCGATCTATCTCAGATTACCCTGAAAGGGTAAAAAGGTGTCTCAAAACTCTGAGCACCTGGTGCAGCTAGCCATTTCATGCTGCTACTATGCAATAGCAATACAAGTGGTATTCACCACTAATTTTGCCGTCAAGCCATAAAGGCATTCAGCCTATCACACAAATGAAAAATATGGTGTATGAATTTCAGTGACCGTGCGATGCCATATATGTAGCAAAGCACTTTGACTTGGTGTCAGGATGGGGAAATCCAGTCCTAGGTCTTTGATAAAGCTTTGGTAACCTGTTCTAAAATCACTTCATGTGGTTCAATATCAAATTTTATTTGATAATGCTCCTGTGAGGCACTTTGAGATGTTTTGCTATATTAGAGATGCTGTATAGATGCAAATTTTTGTTGCTGTTGAATCGTAAGCTTGGAAGTAAGCTATGCGTTTTGTTTGTGCTTAAGTATTTTAGCTTGTCCCCTTAACTTTATACAGCAGAAGATATAAAGTCCTATCATGGTCTAGAAGGAGCAGGTGGGGTGCTTTTAATTTAGGTGCTGCTAATACTTCCATCTTGTATATAGAGGAAATTACTTTAATGTTTGCCAAGCAAGACTAAATTGCTGCAGTAATGTTTTCTTCAGCAATCAATGGAGAGAACAGTTAGGAATAATGGCCATACAACAAGTTTATTCCATAATTATTTCTGATGGTGATGAATTTTCCACTGGACCTCTCTCTCTCTCTGCCATTGTTTCTGTCATGCAAAAATAATGAATAGCTACTGAAAATAGGAAAAATTGGAGGTTGAGCCAGACTATGGATCCCTAGCTATACATAGCTGCAAAGCTGGTGGCAGTATTTCTGAAAGTAAATCCACATTAACCACACCTCAGGGTAGTGCTGTAAAGCCTCTGACCATCCTTTGACTTTGGTCACACCATTAAGGTGTGCAAGGAAATTCTTATATGGAGCTGCAGACTCAGATATAATAAATGTATCATCTACATAGCCATTTGCTTACCGTGCAAGCTTGATGCCAAAATAGGGCCCATCAAAGTCATCCTGCGGGTTAATGACTACCCTGATCAGATTGTTGCTCGCTGTATATCACGCAAAGGCCACCACTTGCCGTCCTGAAAAGTGCCCAGTCTACCTCAGATTACTTTGAAAGGGTCTCAAAACTGTGAGCAACAGGTGAAGCTGGCTGTTTCACGCTGCTACTGTGCAGTAGCAATACAAGTGGCATTTGCCACTAACAGGATGCTGCCATCAAGCCAAAAAGGCATTCTGCCTATCACACAAATGAGAAATATGGTGCATGAATTTCAGTGGCAGTGTGATGCCAAATCTGTAAGCCGTAATTCCCAAAGATTAGCAGATCACATCAAACAGCTCTTCCCAAAAAGTTCTGAACCAGTCCAATCATTTTATTTTCAAATAATAGTATTTTTCTAGTTCATTCATGGGATGAGGGTGTTGCTGGCTTGCCTAGCATTTTTTGCCCATCCTTAATTGCCTTTGAGAACTGAGAAACTTCCTAGAGTTAACCACATTGCTGTGGGTCTGGCGTCACATGTCGAGCAGATCAGGTAAAGACATTAGTGATAAAAACAGAGATAAAAACAAGGACCCAAACACTCCTTTCAATTGAAGCAGCATTTCACTTGCATTTCCCCCAACTTAGTCTACTGCATTCGTTGCTCCTAATGTGGTCTCCTCTACATTGGAGAGACCAAACGTAAACTGGGTGACCGCTTTGCAGAACACCTGCGGTCTGTCCGCAAGAATGACCCAAACCTCCCTGTCGCTTGCCATTTTAACACTCCACCCTGCTCTCTTGCCCACATGTCTGTCCTTGGCTTGCTGCATTGTTCCAGTGAAGCCCAACGCAAACTGGAGGAACAACACCTCATCTTCCGACTAGGCACTTTACAGCCTTCCGGACTGAATATTGAATTCAACAACTTTAGGTTGTGAGCTCCCTCCCCCATCCCCACCCCCTTTCTGTTTCCCCCTTCTTTTTTTTTCCAATAAATTGTAAAGATTTTCCTTTTCCCACCTGTTTCCATTATTTTTTAAAAAAAACACCTCCACTAGAGCTATACCTTGAGTGCCCTACCATCCATTCTTAATTAGCACATTCGTTTAGATAATATCACCAACTTTAACTTTAACACCTTTGTGTTCTTTTGTACCATTGTTGTTGACATCTTTTGATGATCTGCTTATATCACTGCTTGTTTGTCCCTACAACCACACCCACCCCCCCTCCACCTCTCTCTCTCTCTGTCTCTCTCCGCCCCCCACACACACACCTTAAACCAGCTTATATTTCAACCCTTTCTTGGACTCGAACTCAAGTTCTGTCGAAGGGTCATGAGGACCCGAAACGTCAACTCTTTTCTTCTCCGCCGATGCTGCCAGACCTGCTGAGTTTTTCCAGGTAAATTCTGTTTTTGTTTTGGATTTCCAGCATCTGCAGTTTTTTTGTTTTTATCTCTGTGTTTAATTGACTGCCACTGCTCTTCAGGAAATGCCTACCTCCTTGAAGAAGTTCTGTTCTTTTCTGCGACAAGATTTCTGTTCCTCTCTTTTGCCCTGCTCACCTTCCTTGCTTTCCATTTCCCTCTGGTGTTTGACAAGGTGTTTACTAAAACCCGCTTTCACAGCCATATCTCCTTTCTCAGTGACTGTCTCCATCTCCGACTTACCCCACGTGGATTTCAACTGAAATTCCACCCCTCATGTTTCGAACCCACCCAGGATTAGAGGTATCTCCGGGACATAAAACGTTTCTCGGACTGCTGTTCCCGTCACATTCTGAGATCCACACTCAGTGCCATGCGCCGCCATATGAACACACTCGACCTCTCCCTCCAGCAGCACCGCCGTACCCTTTTTCAAAGCTGCGCGTGCCCCCAGTTTCATTTTATCCTTCGGCTCATCCGACGCCTCAGCAAGAAACTTTTTCTCTTTCTCTCAAGTGCTAAGGAACGCAAGCTCCAACAACTCATCGACACCAACACCCATCTAGGACCCTCCACCCCTGCCTGTCCCTCCGTCCCCACCCTTTCTTCCAATCCCAACCCCAGCCGTGTATTCACTATACCCCCTGACCTTCCCCTCTCCGATGCTGAACGTTCAGTGGTCAGCAAAGGACTTAGTTTCATACCCTTACGCCCTCACCTCAATGAATTTCGGGCTCGGCATGATGCTGAACTCTTCTTCCACCGTCTTGGTCTCCGGGCTCACTTCTTTGGGCAGGAGTCCTCTCCCAGTTCAACGGATCCTTTTACCCATCTCCAATATTCTCCCTCCACCTGGACCCCTCCCTCTGGATTCTTACCTTCTCTTGATCTTTTCATTGAGAACTGTTGGCGCGACATTAGTCGTCTCAATTTCTCTGCTCCTCTCACCCATTCTAACCTGTCTCTCTCTGAACTTACTGCATTCCATTCTCTCAGGTCCAACCCTGACATTGTCATCAAACCCGCTGACAAGGGTGGTGCTGCTGTTGTCTGGCGCACTGACCTCTACCTCGCGGAGGCTGAGCGTCAACTCGCAGACACTTCCTCCTACCTCTCCCTGGACCATGACCCCACCACTAAACATCAAACCATTGTTTCCAGGACTGTCACTGACCTCATCTCCTCTGGGGATCTCCCTCCCACAGCTTCCAACCTGATAGTCACCCAACCTCGGACGGCCCGCTTCTATCTCCTACCCAAAATCCACAAACAGAAGTGCCCCGGTAGACCGATCGTCTCAGCTTGCTCCTGCCCCACAGAACTCATTTCTCGTTATCTTGACTCCCTTCTCTCTCCCCTTGTCCAGTCCCTTCCCACCTACATCTGTGATTCCTCTGACACCTTACGTCACATCAACAATTTCCAGTTCCCTGGCCCCAACCGCTTCCACTTCACCATGGACGTCCAATCCCTCTACACCTCCATCCCCCACCAGGATGGTCTGAGGGCCCTTAGCTTCTTCCTCGAACAGAGGCCCGAACAATCCCCATCCACCACTACTCTCCTCCGTCTGGCTGAACTTGTTCTCACGCTGAACAATTTCTCCTTCAACTCCTCTCACTTCCTCCAAATAAAAGGTGTGGCTATGGATACCCGCATGGGCCTCAGCTATGCCTGTCTCTTTATGGGGTATGTGGAACATTCCTTGTTCCAGTCCTACTCCGGCCCCCTTCCACAACTCTTTCTCCGGTACATCGATGATTACTTCGGTGCCGCTTCATGCTCTCGTCGGGACTTGGAAAAATTTATTAATTTTGCTTCCAATCTCCACCCCTCCATCATTTTCACATGGTCCATCTCTGACACTTCCCTTCCCTTCCTTGACCTCTCTGTCTCAATCTCTGGTGATAGACTGTCCACCAATATCCATTACAAACCCACCGACTCCCACAGCTATCTCGACTGCAGCTCCTCACACCCCGCTTCCTGTAAGGACTCCATCCCATTCTCTCAGTTCCTTCGCCTCCGTCGCATCTGTTCCGATGATGCTACCTTCAAAAACAGTTCCTCTGACATGTCCTCCTTCTTCCTTAACCGAGGTTTTCCACCCACGGTCGTTGACAGGGCCCTCAACTGTGTCCGGCCCATCTCCCGCGCTTCCGCCCTCACGCCTTCTCCTCCCTCCCAGAAACATGATAGGGTCCCCCTTGTCCTCACTTATCACCCCACCAGCCTCCGCATTCAAAGGATTATCCTCTGCCATTTCCGCCAACTCCAGCATGATGCCACCACCAAACACATCTTCCCTTCACCCCCCCTATCGGCATTCTGTAGGGATCGCTCCCTCCGGGACACCCTGGTCCACTCCTCCATCACCCCTTACTCCTCAACCCCCTCCTATGGCACCACCCCATGCCCACGCAAAAGATGCAACACCTGCCCCTTCACTTCCTCTCTCCTCACCGTCCAAGGACCCAAACACTCCTTTCAAGTAAGGCAGCATTTCACTTGCATTTCCCCCAACTTAGTCTACTGCATTCGATGCTCCCAATGTGGTCTCCTCTACATTGGAGAGACCAAACGTAAACTGGGTGACCGCTTTGCAGAACACCTGCGGTCTGTCCGCAAGAATGACCCAAACCTCCCTGTCGCTTGCCATTTTAACACTCCACCCTGCTCTCTTGCCCACATGTCTGTCCTTGGCTTGCTGCATTGTTCCAGTGAAGCCCAACGCAAACTGGAGGAACAACACCTCATCTTCCGACTAGGCACTTTACAGCCTTCCGGACTGAATATTGAATTCAACAACTTTAGGTTGTGAGCTCCCTCCCCCATCCCCACCCCCTTTCTGTTTCCCTCTTCCTTTTTTTTTCCAATAAATTATATAGATATTCCTTTTCCCACCTATTTCCATTATTTTTAAAAAAAACACCCCCACTAGAGCTATACCTTGAGTGCCCTACCATCCATTCTTAATTAGCACATTCGTTTAGTTAATATCACCAACTTTAATTTTAACACCTATGTGTTCTTTTGTACCATTGTTGTTGACATCTTTTGATGAACTGCTTCTATCACTGCTTGTTTGTCCCTACAACCACACCCCCCCTCCACCTCTCTCTCTCTCTCTCTCTCTCCGCCCCCCACACACACACCTTAAACCAGCTTATATTTCAACTCTTTCTTGGACTCGAACTCAAGTTCTGTCGAAGGGTCATGAGAACTCAAAACGTCAACTCTTTTCTTCTCCGCCGATGCTGCCAGACCTGCTGAGTTTTTCCAGGTAATTCTGTTTTTGTTTTTGTAAAGACATTAGTGAACTGGTTGTGTTTTTTCAACAATCGACAATGGTTTCATGGTCATCATTAGATGTTTATTTCCGTGGTGGGATTCGAACCCTGGCCCCCAATGCATTATCCTGAGTGCCTGGATTACTAGGCCAGTGACTACACCACCGTAGTCCCGTTGCTACCAAATAAAGAACTTACTTTTAACAATTTAAGCAGAATTTAGGTGATTAATTTAAAAAGTGGCCTGTAATGCGGTTGATAGATAAAGGATTTTCTTTGAGCAATGGTGAGAATCATTAGAGAGTGCAACAACAACTTGCATTTACATTGAACCTTAATGTCAAAATAAAGTCTCTCAGAGAGGTAAGATAAAAGTGGACATTAAGCCACAGGAGGAGGTAATATGAGAGTTGAACAAAATCTTGATCAAAGAAATGGATTTTAAGGAGCATTTGCTAGGAGAGGCAGGAGGATTTAAGGGAGTGTATCCTCCTCCCTGTCCTCTGCAGGGAGATAAAAATTGTCCCAATAGACCCATACAGAAGAGAAGCATGCTGTAGAAATGTGCTGAGAACAGCTCAGAAGTAAGTGAATAACTGTGAGCTGACAATTGACTGGGATGGGGCTAGGACTTGCATAATAGTGCTGCAAATTAGATCCAGCAATGGCATGCAAGACCTGTAAACTACTGCAATAAAAACTACATGGTGGAATAAAAAATATATCAAAGTGTGTAAAGTATGCAGGCAATTTTTCTCTATTCAACTGACCTGATAATTCTTAACTCAGTAGTATGCAAGTTACATGAAAACATAACTCTTCCAATTTTACACATCCTGCTATGTTCTTCACTCTATCTTACAAAGCCAATTAATGAAATAATCTTAGAAAAAGCGACAGAAATAATTTCCTACAACAACTACTTAGATTTATATGGTGCCTTTAAAGCAGCAGAAGGGCCAATTCACTTAAGCATAATCTGACAAAAGTTGACACCGGATCAAAGAAAGAGATGTTAGAATTGCTGACCAGAAGCTTCGTCAGAGAATTAGACTTATAGTTCCTTAAAGGAGGAGGGAAAAGCAGAAAGGTTTAGGGATGGAATTTCATGGTTTAGAGCGTAGGTATGGCCACCAGTGCTGGGGCTTTTCTAATTAGTCTTCAGATGATAGGAACAATTTTGACTTCCTCTACTCTGTGGGAATGGGTATTGAAATACCAATGGAAGAATTACACTCTGTTCCTGATTGATTCCCACGCACCGCCAGTTTTTTTTTTGCGGGGGGGTGCATCTAAGGCAACCAACTGGAAGCAGTTGTGATGGTGTCATTAGGACTTTGGTGAAATTTTAATGCACTAAAATGGATTCCCAACCAGCACTGAACCTGCTGAACACACCTGAACGTGTGGTATTGGCTTCAAATACCCGTTGGAAGCAATATTTACCAAGGGCATTTCCCTACAAGCTCAGATCATAGAAGCTTGATGCATTAACTCTGAGGAATTTGAATATTTTCCTATCATAGCAACCCATTTGTGTGATAAATGGCCAAATCTTCCAAGGAATGGCAATCACTGTTGGATTGCCAGTCCACTCCTATTTACTTACTTTGCACTGGGGCTCTGCATTTCTAACCTGGACTTCCGAACTGGGCCTCCTCAGGAATGTGGAGCGTGCCTGTTCTGGGAGTCCTTCATCGTAGCACAGGATTGCCCTGGGAAGCCCCCTTTTTATGGCACCAGCTGCCATATTCCACGAAGTTTAAATGTCTCAAAGCCACTTTGAGAAGCTACAGAGAGAAGGTAAGTGTATAATGTAAGTGGGTGAGGAGGTAGGGTGGCAGGTATATGGGTGAGGGGGTAGGGTGGCAGGTATGTGGGTGAGGGGGTTGGGTGGCAGGTGGATGGGTGAGAGGCTAGGGTGAGTGTTGAGGGTAGTCAGGGGGTAGTAGGGTCGGGGGGATAGTCGGGGTGGGGGCTGGTCAAGAATTTGAGGGGTAGTCAAAGGGTTGGGGTGGGTAGTCGGAGGGGTCCAGTGGGAGGTAGTCGGGTCGGAGGGTTGGTTGGGGTAGTCGGGAGACTAAGGGGGTAGTCGGGCGTTCATTGGGGAATTGTGGGGCTGCGGGGTAGTCAGGTGGCAGGGGGTACTTGCGAGGTTACAAGGAGTCAGGGAGTTGAGGGTAGTCGTATCTGAGGATTAGTCAGGTGATCGATAGAGTAGTCGGGGGGCTGTGGGTGATAGTCGGATGGTCCAGTGGGGGATATTCGAGTTGGGGAGTAGTCGGGTCAGGATGGCAGTCTGGTGGTAGGGGGGAGGAGTTGGGCTGTTGGGGGAGGGTGTAGTCGGGGGCAGGGGAGGTGTCCAGTAGGAAGTCGGAGGGGTCGGGCAGGGGGAGCAGGTGGGGAGTCCCAGGGTCAGTAGTACAGTACAGTTACCAAGGAGTTAGAACTAGTTTTAATCCTTCTAACTTGTCCTGGGTAACTATTCTGCTAAATGAGTCGAAACCATCTGAGGTCTCCGCCTTTAACTCAGAGTTTCGGAGGCTTCCAGATGCAAGGGGGCAATTCATGTGTAGTCAGTGCATTCAGACTTCCAAGGGGTCCCTCAGCACATCCTCCGGGTCACATTTGGGACACGACAATCTGGAGATCGGAAGTTCTGGGCCAAAATTTATTGGATGAACAGAAATATGTAGCGGGCCAAGCTTTCAGAGCTACAGATACCCCTGAAGTGAAGACAGAACTGGTTTGGTACCAAGAAGATAATAATTACAAAACATCTACGTTCTCTTTGAGACTGGTGGGGGACTGTTATACTCTTAAAGTGAATGAATACCTTATAATTAACTGAATATTCAACTTAAAGAAGTCACAGTAGACTTAAGCCATTAACCTACAGGCTGAAAGTGAGATGCAATTTATTTTTTATAAGCATGCCTGCTTTTCTTTGTTTTGAATACCTTTCCTTCTCAGATTAACATTCTTCTTTTGCAAAGTTGAGTTGATATAAATGACAGGTAAATCTGCCTGTACATGCGACCATCAATTAGGGTTAAAACTATTGAAGCTGTAGTGCTACATTTAAATAAATGACCACATATTTCACAAGTACTTACACAGTCAAAATGTGTACTTTAAAAAAATATCACGTTTCCACACAATAATTGTTTTGTTATATTTGCAAATAATTTCCTGCTTTGAATTTTTGACTTACAGCAGAAACAAAATGTTTCCAGCCAATTACAGTGATTGCAGTGATTGACTGACAAAGCAATATTTCAGGCAACATTTCTGATCTGACCTGCTGTATTTCTGAGAGTAAAAACTAACTTAAAGCAGAGAATAATTGCTGGCAAGTAAATAAAGGAGAGACATAGAGTTAGTTTTCAGGTCCAGCCAGGGGTGGGAACGGAAGAGGGCTGGGGACAAGTATTGCACCACTGGCCAATGTGCCTGTTTCTCAAAACCATTCCCAGCGCACCAGCAAGATTCACCATGATGGGAGTGGGCAGCCTTGGGATCTTGCCATCATCCAGTAAGAAGACCAATCAACATTGTTAAAGAGTTCCTTGAGAGCTCATTAAAGAATTAGTTGAGAATTCGTTAAGGGGTATGTTCTTATTTTGACAGTGGTGCGAGAGTTACCTGCACTGCCTGGGGGCTGGCCAGCTGAATGGAGATGGACACACCACAGGTAGTCCATCATGGCTGCCCCAACAAATTAGCTGGGGCCCTTGGGAGGCTGAATGGCACAGAGGGGGTCTCAGCCATTGGGAAACTGGTACCATCAGTTCAGTGCAGGTTGTGAGGAGAGTTGGCTGTAAGTGCTCGGGTAGTACATGGTTACTCTCTTAGCATCGCAGAGGCATAAGAGCAGGGGGACCATCAGAGCACAAAGGAGGATGCAGCCAGCAATGGGAACATGAGTCAGATTTTGGGTCCAGTAGCAATGAGGACCAACATGGCCTGTAAGAAAGGTGGACACTCGAGGAGCGCAGTGAAGAGGGGAAAGGGCTAGGATGGAGACGGAGCTTGTACCCTCAGCATAGGATCTACTAGTAAAGAAGGAGCTAACTTGAGATGACCAAGAAACAGCACCACAGGAGACTACAACACTTCAGGGACAGGGTCAAACAGATCTGTTCCTTCATCACCAAAGACCTTACACCTCATGACACTGGTCGCCATGCCCTTCCACTAGATATTAAAGTTCTTGTTGACCCTTGGAGGTGGAGATGACCACGTTCATCACCTGGGTGTTTGGCTGGGTTCCAGTAGGTACATAGGTAACTGCTAAGGCCGATTGTCACCCACAAGGGTATGCTGCAAATAGGACAGGACACCGCAGACGATTGAATTTTGGATGGGCTGCTGGCTCAGGATTTCCTCTCCTTGTGTTTTCTCTCTGCCTCTGATATGCACTTGCTTTCGCAAGAGGCCGCACAACTCTTTATTTGTATGCGCCAGGTGCAGTGATCGTGGGCAAGCTTCTCCCAGGACTTGAAGTCAATGTCAAAACTCCTTAGTAAGGCCTTCAGAATATCCTTGTAGTGCTTCCTTTGACTACCAATTGAGTGCACCCCAGACTGAAATCTCCATAGAAGATTTGCTTTGGTGAGCGAGTGTCAGGCATTCTGGCTACAGGACCAGCTCAACTCAGTTGTGACTGTCTCAATACGTTCTGGATGCTTGGCATGCCAGCTCAGGAGAGCACCTCAATGTCTGGTATTCTTCCCTACCATCTGACCTTGAGAAGCTTTTGAAGGCAATGCAAGTGAAAGTAGTTGAGCTTCTTGGCAAGACGCTGGTATACTGTCCAAGTCTCAGATGCACAGAGAGGAGCAGAGAAGATTATTGCTCTGTAGGCTTTCAGTTTGGTAGGCAGACTTAGTCCTCTTCATTCCCAGCCTGATGTTCGAAATCTGCCAAAGGCTACACTTGGCAATTCTTCTATGTATCTCGTTGTCAGTATAGACAGCTTGAGAGAGTGTGCTGCCAACATAAGTGAAGTTATCCACTGCGGACAGGTTCTGGTCATGGACTTATACATTGGGCTTGAGATCGGGCTTTCCTAATGTCCCTGGCTGGTACATTACTTCAAATTTCTTTGTGCTGAAGTTGTCACATACACTGGAGAACAAGTCTATGCTACATTGCAGGATCAGCTCTGAACTGACAGCTAGCACATAGTCATCCACATCCAGGAAATCATAAATTGTGCCCTTGAAGACTTTGGTCATTGCCCGGAGTCGTCTCAGATTGAACAGCTTCACATCTGTGCGATGTTTGATCTTGATGCCAGGATCCATCAATCCTTTCTGCTCGTACAGATGGATAATGCAAGCATCTTTGTATTCTTGTGGGATGGTTCCTTGCTCCCACATAGTCTGAAAGAGGTCAGTGAGCTTCTTGACCAGTTTCACAGTCGCTCCATATGAGGGCATCAGAGAGCATGGTGGAGAAAAACAAACTGAAGGGGGATGGTGTTAGCAGGCAGCCCTGTTTAACTCCATTAATGACTGGCAATCGCTCAGAAGACTCACCATCATACAGGACATCCGCGAGAATGCCGTCATGGAACTGTGGAGCATTGTGATGAATTTCTCAGGGCAGCGGAATTTCTCTATTAGCTTCCAAAGTCCCTCACTGGTGACTGTGACAAAGACCTTGGTCAGGTTAACAAACATGGTGCAGAGATCCATGTTCTGTTCTTGGGAATTCTCCTGGAGCAGTCTAACTGCAAACATGTTATCAATAGTTCCTTGACCTTTTCTGAAACCGCACTGACTCTCTGGCAGTGGGTCTTGGTTGAGATCTTGCAACAAGTGCTCCAGAAGGATTCTGATGAAGATTTTGCTGGTGATGGAGAGGATTGGGATTCCTCTATGATTGTTGCAAGATTGGTGAGTTCCTTTCTGCTTGTACAGATGGATAATGTAAGCATCTTTGTATTCTTGCGGGATGGTTCCTTGCTCCCACAAAGTCTGAAAGAGGTCAGTGAGCTTCTTGACCAGTGTCACCATCTCTCCATATGCCTGTAAAGCTTATTAGGAAAATAGACACTTTACTTTTAACAGACAGTCTGGAATAATGGATAATTACCTTCACAAAATTAACTTCAGAGGGTCAAGCGACTTGTTTTGTGGCTTCTGCCCAAGACAGACAACTTTGAGCATACCTCTGGAAAGGCATTAAACTATAAATGACCTAGGAGGGCCTTCCATGGAAGAGATTTCAAGTAACAATGACTGTTAGACTTGCTAGTCCCGTGAAGATGGGAGTACAAATAAAAACATTTTTGGAGGCTATTCATGGCTGGAATGTTGATGGGCTACCAAGCATCCTCCATCGTGTGACGAAATGCTGAAACCCGTTGTGTGGACAATGGAAAGCATTGATACTTTTATCAAATGACAGAAACTGGCTTGAAATAGCAAGTATATTGGCCAGGATTTTCCGGCCCCATCGTGGGTGGGACCCACCATGGGCGAGGTGGCACCCCAGCCAGAAGCCCATTGACTTGTGGCCTGACCAGAAGATCCAGCGCGGCGGGCGGGTGTGGAGAATCCCCTCCATTATTTATTCTAAAAGCATGTCAAAAAGTTAGGCTGGGATATGAAGACCAGAGGAAAAAATCTCACCTAGCACAATAGAATACCCTGCCTGAAAATCCACCATAGACAGAGAAGTGGGGCTAATTGTTTTGCCTTCAAGGTTATATTTCTTCGATACAGAGGCTGAACCACAACTTTGACTGCAAAGCTATAAACCTGCTATTGCTTGGAGCGCCATTGTGAGTTCATCACCAGAAACCTCCAGCCTTCATTTTTTTCTTCTTCAGTGAAGTGAAAGAGAATTTTTAGGCCTGTATCGCTTTCAAAAGACCTTCTTGGAGAAACAGAGTAATATTAATTTCCAGACTTTAAGTAATCTAAATTCATGTTACATCTTTGGAGATCATCCTTTCTTGGGTGTTTGTGTCCATATGTTTGTGTGAATGAGGAGAGGATATATGCTGTGTGCATTTCTGGGTGTTGTGAGAAATAAACATTTATCCTATCTTTTGATTTAAACTTACCAGAAAGCTTGTTTCATGTCTGTTCTCAAAAATCACAGCACTCAGAGGGTTAAAACACTCCTCCTCAAAAATACATCTTGTTGTGGCCTGTCGAGGGGTGGGAAAAGGGGGAGAAATTATCCCCCCTCTCTCCCCTGTCTGTAACACCAGGCATTGACCTCTTGTCTTGTAGGTCTCACCTGGGATAGCATCAACTCCTGGAGCTTTGTCACCAACCCGGAATTGATTGCATTAGTCTTTTCTAACAGTATGGGAGGGCAACGAGAGATGAGTTGAGGGAAACCTATGGCTGCAGGAATTGTTGGATGAAGACCGATTGAGGATACGATTAAGGTGCACTGCCCATCTTTCTAGAATTTGGGCTTTCTCTTTGAGCCATATTGACCCATATGCACTGAGGATTGGTATTGAACTAGTAGACCGGGGCCATAGATAGATTTCAGAGCATTGTAGAATCTCTTTCAGTCTTTGTGGTCTGCGTATGGCTGAAGTTCATTTGATTCAGCCAATTGTCTTGCATCTCTCTGAGCTTGCATTGGATACTCCTGTGGAGGACTTGGTAGGCACCATGCTTGGGTGGTGATGACTTGTCATTGAGATAAACCCTGTAGAGGCAATGTTTCTCCTTCAGTAGCCTTTGGATTACCTCATTGCTTTCATTGAACCAATCTTGATGGCTATAAGAT
This sequence comes from Carcharodon carcharias, assembly GCF_017639515.1. Taxonomy (NCBI): domain Eukaryota; kingdom Metazoa; phylum Chordata; class Chondrichthyes; order Lamniformes; family Lamnidae; genus Carcharodon; species Carcharodon carcharias. The sequence continues at coordinate 165,234,458 of NC_054473.1, read as the reverse complement.
GTAGAGTCAAGGGCGCTAGAGCAGTGGAGTACAATATATCCCTAAAGGTCACCCAGTCATCCTTAATGCAGTGAGTGTCCATTTACACTGCATGCAGGTAGCTCTTGAGTTTCTCCGGGAGAGATTCCTTCATGACTGCTCGTTTAAGTCTTGAGACATTGAGACTCATCCGGAACTTCATGTCCTGGGAGAGTCTGGGGAATAGACCTCGATGTTTAGCTTTGAAATGATAAGTCAGTGGTCAGTCCAGCATTCGGTGCCGCACATGGCTTTTGTTGCATGCACATCCTGCCTGTCCCTCTGCATGGTGGTGGCATAGTTGATTAGACGCCAATGCATAGAATGAAGGTGCATCCAAGACGTCATGATGTGATTTGGGAAGTGGAAAATTGTGTTTGTGATTAAGAGCTCATGCTTAGCACACACATTCAGCAAGAGGAGACCATTGTTGTTACAACTGCCAAGCCAGCTTTTCCCACCTCTTGCGTTTAAGACACCAAGAGGGGTTTGCTTGTCTGCCTTTAGCAATAAAGGAGTGGAAGTTATCATAGAGTTGATCCTTGACTTCATCAGGTTTGGTCATGGTAGGGGCGTACACACTGATGTGAGTTGCTTACCTGTTGCCATGAGGGAGGAGTTTAAGCACCATCAAATGATCATTAACACCCTTGGGAGGGCAAATCAAGACGGTTCATGACAGTAAAGCCCATGCTAGCTTTGAGTCGTTCTTCTTTTCTATGGCTAATCCAAAAGAATGTGTAACCCACACTGGTTTTTTTGAGTTGACCCTCCTCAGGGTAGATAAGTCTCACTGAGTGCAGTGACATGAACACTGTACCCAGCCAGCTGTCTGCTGGCACAAGCTGTTCCTCTCTTAGCTCTGTCAGCTGTGGTGTTGTCAATGAGGATGCACATTTTCCATGTGCCAGTGGTGACCAGTGTCAACTTAATTTTCTTTTTTGAAATTAACCTACAGCTGCATTGGTGGGGTCCCTGACAGCTGCGGCCTACTGGCTAGGGAGATGAAGCAGACAATGTTTTGGGCATTTTTTCTAGACCCTTCCTCATACTAGAGAGGAGAGTAGTGAGGTCCCAAAAAGAGCTGCTTAGTCATTCAGGGGGCTGCCGCATTCCACTTCTGCTTCCTCCCAGTGAAAAACGACTCAATGGCCTGAGCACCCTGTGTGCAGATTCGCAGCTAACGCTGCTGTGTTGCTTACCCATCACTCCAGGACTCGTGACAGATAGATGATGGATTATAGATGATAAAAAGATGATGAACATTGCGTGTGAAGACAAGTTGCACATCACTCTAGCCTCACTCTCTCATCTTGACTTATCTTGGTCCAATGGCAGTATGAGTCTAGATGGCTGGTGGTAGATCCAGACTCAGTAGGTGACTAGGATATTTCCTGTGTCTTGTCCAGCTCAGTGCTCTGCGATGGCAAAATGATCTTCCACCATGTGTGTATTCACTTTCCTGGCAGCTGCCATGATTCCTTCCTCCTCCACCAGTCCAGTTCCTCATTCCACCCCCTAAAACTCTACGGATGAATTCTAGGGGACAAGGATATTCCTTGAAGATGGCTTCTCAGCTCTATGGGAATTTGAGACTGAAGCATCCACAGTCATAGCCATATGCACGTTAAGGGCCAGTTTTCCATGGCCCTGATCAGGACCAATAGGGGCGGGATCGGAAAAAAAACGCCCACTGGACAGTGTGCCTGGAAGTCCCGCCTCTGTTCCTGCCCTCGGCCAGTTTCATGAGGGTAAGGGAGGGAATGGGCCTGGGAACCCATTCATTCCTATGAAGGAGGCAACTGACAGCATTGTGGGCTCATTGAGAACCTACCCTGTTAAAAGTTTTAACTTTCAGCGAGGCGGCCGGACTTTACCAGTTCTGCGGAGGCGTGAACCATGGATTGGAGGCAGGAAGAGGTTAAAAAGTAAATAAAATTATTTTACTCCTTTGCAGTTCATCATGGAATGCTGTGGCATGAGTTGCATGTGTGTTCAGTAAGGTGAGCCATGACAGTGCTGTGATTGGAAGATATAACTGGTGACTGTGACAAAGACCTTGGTCAGGTCAACAAACATGGTGCAGAGATCCATGTTCTGTTCTTGGGAATTCTCCTGGAGCAGTCTAACTGCAAACATGTTATCAATAGTTCCTTGACCTTTTCTGAAACCGCACTGACTCTCTGGCAGCGGGTCCTGGTTGAGATCTTACAACAAGTGGTCCAGAAGGATTCTGGTGAAGATTTTGTTGGTGATGGAAAGGCGTGAGATTCCTCTATGATTGTTGCAAGATTAGTGAGTTCCTTGTACAGATGGATAATGCAAGCATCTTTGTATTCTTGCAGGATGGTTCCTTGCTCCCACATAATCTGAAAGAGGTCTTTGAGCTTCTTGACCAGTGTCACAGTCACTCCATGTGTCTGTAAAGCTTATTAGGAAAATAAGCTTATTAGGAAAATAGACATTTTCCTTTTAAAAGACATCCTGGAATAATGGATAATGTGGAAAAGTCTTTGGATGAGTTTCAAAAAAAAGTTCATCTAATGGATAAAGAGGTAGAATACATTTCACACAATGTGCAAATGTTTCATTTTCCTATTGCATTAGTGTTTTACTGTAGTCAGTTTAGACAACTGATAGGATGAGATAGCAGTTCTGAAGTCTGTTTACTTGGGGAGTGAGTTTTGTGAGATTTTGGCTGCTATCCAACTGCCTAATCATTTTACATGTCTTTGCCTTTGTTTAGACAAAAGGTTTGATGAGTCTGTTCATTTATGGAGTTTTATGGGCTATTCAATGGCTTTCAACTGTTAAAAAAGTTTTTTTCATCAAGTAGATAATGGTTGAGGGGGTGAGGTTGAGGGAGTGAGGGGGGTCAGGGGTGAGGGGAAATATGAAATGGTCAGAAATTTCAACTGTATATTGATGAGCTGCTGATTTCCTCAGAAGAACTGGCCAAGTTTTTTTTAGAAACGGAGGTGGACCTTTTAACCTGCCCATCCTGGACTTCGCCCGCCTTCATTTCCACCTCTGATGGCAGTCCCATCTCTAGGCTGTATAGGGCCTGGACCCCCTGAAAATCCCACCTCCCAGCAGTCTCGAGACAGAGGTGGGGTTGCAATGGCAGAATTAGTCCTGCCTGCTTATTCCTGTGTCTGACATGAAAATCTGGCCCAAGGACAATCATTGATCAGGCTTTTGGGTTTTTCAAGATGATATCCAGGTGCTGGGACTGGCCGAATGGCACTCTGCAATACACTTAGAACCATAGAACCATAGAAAAGTTACAGTGCAGAAGGAGGCCATTCGGCCTATCTTGTCCATGCCAGCCCAGGGGCACCCAGGTGCCCTTTCTAATCCCACCGTCTGCAGGACTCTTGAGCATTGTGGTGATCTGCTTGCCTCTCCATAACATGGCCCTCCAGAGAGGTGTGGACCTTGAAAATGATGAGTCGTGGAGGGACACAGCTCATCAGAGGAAGAGGCGGATCAGGGGTTGGAAGAGGAAGAGGAGACTGAGGAAGAGGATGTAGAACATCCTGGTGCCCTAGCTGCACAGGAATTTGGCCGGACTTGGTAGGAGACTCGGTGGGGCACCATTAAAGTCAGGGATTATCTGATCAAAGCATATTTTGAGTGAGCCCATCTGACCCAGGAGGAAGTCCATAGTATGGGAACTCACTCTGAGCCTCCTGTGCTAGCACTTCCATTGAAGATGCAGCCTGGAACATGTAAACTCTTACCGCCATTGAAAGATGCACAACTGCCTAGAGGTTTCACAGTGGCCGCTGCATTTGACACGGCACTCCCCTTGTGGCCTCAGAGGAGGCGAAGGCTGCCCACTCACCTGCCTCAGCTTATGGCTGAATGCACATGGTGGTCATCCTGCGGAGGTGAGGGGCATCTCCAGAGGCTGCTGATCTTTCATCACTGCAGGGGCAGCCTCCGTCACTGGGCCCTGCTGTCAGAGGGGCTCGGGAGGCCGAAGGTGATGATGGTACCCAGTGAGGGGTGGCACCCTCGTCCTCCTTGCTGACTTTCTAATCCCTTGGTTGGTGCTTTGGATGGCTGGAGGGGACACCATCATGATAAAAATCCCAGAAATGGCCAGAAATACTAAGTCTTGTTTAATTCTAATTCTAAGTCATGGCATGCCCCAATTTAATGGGGGCGGATATGGACTCAGGGCCAAGTTTCGCACATATGCAGTTTACAGAGGCAGCCTGCCATAAATCACCAGCTGCCTCAACTGAAATAGGAGTTTGGTAGGCTACAGTGTGAAACCCAGAGTGTGAAGATTAGAACAGGTAAGAGGAGGCCTGAACTTGGTGCATTCATTTGGATAGCCAGGGTACCCTTTTGAGAGGTAAGGTACCCCTTTGGATATGGTCCTGGGACACCTTTTGGGAGGGGTAATGCACACTTTGGGAGAGATAAGGCATCCTCTGGGAGAGGCAAGGCAACCTTTTGGGATTGTTCAAAGTAAACATGATGATGAGTAAAAAGTGCATAAACTTATTGTAACTGTCAAGCTATCAAAGAACTGTCTAGCTGTCAAAGAACTATCATAGAACTGTCCAGCTGTCAAAGAACTGTCAGAGGATACTAGGTGGGTGGCATGGAGAAGGTAAGGCAAAAATTGGTGGGGGCCATGGAATGGCACGCGTTAGCATTAAGTTGGCATAGGGACTATAAAGGGCCTTGGGGAGGTGGGAGGCATGGGGGTATGATGGACTATGGTGGGGGATGGGTAAAGGGGCATGGTTGGTATAAGGGGCGTGAGGGCCCCCAGAGCAGGGGACATGAGGTGGCATAGGTTGATATGGGTAGGGCATTGCGAGTGTGCGGGGGTGAGGGCAGGAGGGCTGTTTTTTGTTTTATTTTTTAAAAAAATATTTCATCACAGTGCCAGAGCACAGTGGCAGGCCTTTCTCCTAGCCTGCCTTCACGCCTGGCAGCTGGGGGCAGTGGGCCCAACTTCCAATCCAGCCCCACCAGCAACGCCACCCCCCCCACCCCCCCCACCCACCTCACCCTCAGAAAGAAAATCCAACCTGCGGGCGGCCAGTTTTAAAGGTCGGGTTTGCAGGGCTGGGAATTCTACCGTCTCTGTGAACCCAACCCGGGAGTGAAAATCAGGGCCATTGTGTATATATTAATGCACATTTCCTGCGTGTACTCCAATTACTGCTGCTTATGGATCTCCATAAGGTTGACCATCATATCAGTGGAGGGGCTCGTGCACTCAAAGCCATTCTAAGCCCATGGCCCCACACTGTCTCAGGGAACTCTAACATGTGGGTGTGCATCTCTTGCTGCTGATCTAATTAGAGCCTCCTTTCCTGTGACTCCCAAAGCTGTGCATCTGTGCTCAGCTAAGCATGGCTGTGTGCGTCCTCCCTCTCCTGAGGGGGACTGCCCTCAGCTGCCATTGCCTCTGGCTCCTCCTCCTGCACAGTAGTGTCACTCTTGCTAACTGTGTATGAGGACCCAGGCTGTGTGCTACGTGCTGAGGCTTCCCAATGTAACCGAGTCTTTGGCCTGATGTCAGACGGGGTGGAGAGCAATGCACCCCCATAATGAATGTATTCAATTCTCTAATCACCATCTCGCTACAGATGCCCATCTCAACATGCCCGATTTCCTCGTTGTCTGCGGCCCTGGTGATGATCGTGACTTCCTCCCCCATGGCCGTGATCATGTGAAAGTGGTGCGCTCACCCATCAGACTTGGCCTTCTCTAGGGCATTATGTGCCCGTTTCTTTTGTAAGGACAAAAAAAAACAAGAAGCAAGGCACATTGGCCACTGAAGCTAAAGCCAAATGCTCGTCTTGATTAGAAGCTTCAAGTTTCAATGCTGGCAGCTCCTCAGCAGCACTATGGTTCTGAGCCTTTCTGGGCACATATTCCTCCCATGTTCAAGGGCAACATACACCCTGAGGTCTGTCCTGAGGGCAAAGGGTTTCACTCACCTTGTCAGAACATATCAGGTCTTTAAACCTCTCTTGACACTGAACCCAGTTTTATCACACCACACACTTTCTGCTGACTGTGTTAGCTGTCTAAATCCAGGCCTGCTTCGTCTGGGTTGAGTGGGTAGGGTAGGCCCTCTATGAGGATCTCCAGGTTCACATCAGCAAATTGAGGGGTCCTGCCTGCCCCATGTTCCAGGCCTCAGGCTTCCCTGAGACATGTCAAGTTTCTCTGAATGATTCTGCAAAGAGATGGGACAATAGGGAAATGGCAGCCATAGAGGCAGCACTGCTCAAACGCAGGCCCGATTTAAATGGGCCATGGTAAACTGGGCCCGCACCTAAACAGTCCCACCTCCTGTTCTCACCCCCGCAGCTGCTACAATTGGCTGCCAAATCTGCCTACAGGCCAGCGAAGGGAATGACCCAGTGAAACTTGGGGTGGGTGTCTGCTTCACCCAGGGGTGGGTTCAGGACCTGGAAAGCAGCCATGGGGCAGGATCTTCCGGTCATTGAGCAGGGGCAGGGCCCGCTCGCCGACATGTAAAATGACGCGGGATGACGTTGGGTGGAACTCCCGGCATCACCCTGCATCATTTCCATTTTCAGGTCGGCGGGGGTGCAGTTGAGTCAGTTGTGCGCCTGCTGACCTGTCAACGGCCTATTGAGGGCCATTGAGAAACCAATTAAGGTCATTAATGGATCTGCCTGTCCAACCTTAAGGTTGCTGGCAGGCCGGGAGCCCTGGTGGGCTTCAGAAGAAGCATGGAACCTCATCCATGGGCGGGATGAAGTTTCATGAGGGTATTTAAATTTTTATCCAATTGTTCAGTAAAGTTATGGACATGTCCCAACTCATGTGACAGTGTCACATAATGGGACATGTCAGGGAAATTTTTTTATCATTTGTATTAAATATTTTAATTCCGAGCTAATCTCCCTGAGGCAGCACTTTGCCTCAGGGAGATCTATGCGTTCTTTCACTTGCAGCGCTCCCGGCTGATGGAATCCCACCACCCCACCCCCCCACCACACAGGGAGCGCATAGCGGACGTCACTCTGGGCGGGCCTTAATTGGCCTGCCCACGTAAAACGGGGGTGCCAATCGGAGGCGCGCCTGCTCGCACATGCTCCCACACTCCCCCCTCCCCCCTACCACCCCCCCACCGCTGCGCCGCACCACCCCCACCCAACCCCACTGATGGGGGAAAATTTTTCCCATGGTTACCACTTTCCAGTGCTGGATGGAAAATCCTGCTGATAGCTTCCATTTCCCTGGTTTTGTAATAAAATTCCCTTGCTTGGCAATTGGATGCTATAAGTATTTACTGTTTTTTTTAATTGATTGTATCACTTTGATTTAGAAGATAATTTTTTTCCCCCAAATAAAACTAACCTATCAGTGGTAGGGATATGTAGTTTTAACCTGTGACGTGTGGGATGATACCTTAGGAGAGAATTGATGCTTTAATGGAAGCAGTGATGAAGTTTCTTGTCATTCATATCATTCTATGAAATTCTATTTCATAGAATACAATCTATTCTTTTTTGGTTGAAAATGTAACTATTTTATAAAGCGCTTGCTTTGATAAACAACCCCCCTCCGTGGACTTTTCCTACAAAAACAGAAAATCAAAGCATTTGATGTCTCTGTGATTGCAATAGCAGATCGTGCCTGCAGGGGCTAGTCTTGTCTACAAATAATCACTGTTTCTCATGCTTTGGGAATGGTGCCTGGTAGGCTATGAAAAAAAATGTTTGCATTATGACAGAAAGCAGTTAACCTGCAATGTTAAAGGCTATTTGGGGCAGCAAAGAAAAAGGCCAGTAATTACTTTAATAATCTACACTTGCTGACCAGTTTGCAAAATTATAAAATCAACAAAAGACTGAATTGAGTGTCAAGCATGCAGCACATATATTTTAAACCACTGCAACGCAGCACAATTGGAACGCATCAAGCTGTACAAATCCATTTTGTTTTTGTTTTATAAGGTGGAACTCCTATGTGAAACGGTGATACAAAGACCATAGTTTTAGGTGTGGAGATGGTTAAAAACTATGTGCCCATTGGAGTATGAGTGTACTTTATCTTTACTGACAGACAGTTTGACCAGTGTTAGGTTATCCTGATCCATTCAGCATACCTTCATTGCATCATAAATAAATCAGACAAATGACTTTTTTCCTCGGGTGGAATAAGCGCGAGGGGGAAATCTCTCCAGACGCTCTATGAATCTCCTGATGGCAGCTGTGAACAATGAGTGAACTGCAGCCAACCAATTACCCAGAATCCTTCCTTATCCAGACACAGAAATTATATTGCTGTATGATGGAGTTTTTGTGTATTGAATTCAATAGCCCAGAGAATAAAAGACAGACATAATAGGGGCAGAGGCTATTTAGATGAGTACCACTTGCTGCTTAGGGCAGTTGTACCTTGATTATAAAAAATTTACTTTAATTTTTTTCCCCCTTGAACCCTTGGCAGCAATGGAAACGAACAGAGCACCCTGCATTAGCCAGCAGTAATTTAAATATTACATTAAAAAAGCATTAGTGCTGTTCTTTCTGTCTAATATAATGACTATAATTTTTGTTTGTATTTTTCAGTTTAAACTTCATATCATACATATTGTGATTTAATGAGTTTGCTGCCATCTTTTAGTAGCTAGTGTTTTAGAGAATATGACCAAATCTCATTATCATATATTTCAGCAGTCCTTAATATTTTATACTTACTATCAGGAGTAGTTATGTGGTCGCTATTATTTTGAAGTACATTGATTGAAACAACATAACTATTACATGTTCCTAAGACAAATGTATGTGAATTTCAGTGAATATAGTGACTCAACTACACATTACAAGGCATTAGTGACTTTGTGTGTTAATGTGGAATATTTATGCGTGAAAATAGGATTTTTAAGTTTGATCTTGCAGTTAAGGTGTTAGCCAAAAGTGATTATTCCATCTGATTACTATGGTAAATGTGTCATCCAGACACTAGCAAAAACACTTTAAAAAGGCATTTTAGGGTCTATGGAATTTTAAGGCAACCTAAATTGATGTTAAAAGTAGGTAGAATCGCTATAAATATGTATTACATTGTGATTATCTTAATAACTATGGTTTAAATTAAAGTTTCTTCATATTCAGCAGCCACTGAAAAGAATCATTTAAATTAAAAGACAAAAGACAAAAAGTGCCAGAACATTGCTTTCTTTTTTACTGGATTGTCTGTTCAGTTATATTATGAATATAATAAAAAAAAACCTTGAAGAACTATCATACCAAATATTTCCTTTCCCATCATTGGCATCATTTTTGTGAAAATGGCTGAAGTAGCTGGTAAAACAGAATTTTGGATTACAGTATGTCAAAATGCATAAATAATTACCATCATAAAAATAGACTATTAAGTTTGTCAGAATCTAAATAGTGAGCAGGTATATTTGTGATTGGCAGTGATCATTAAAATAAAACTAGATAACTCTGATGTATTTTCACCCGTGTACTGTGTGTGTGTACACTAGTCAGCCTTGGGTTATGTGGGTGAATATAGATGTGAAAGTAAAATTTGGTTAATGTTGAAATAACCCCGAATTGGTTGTATTTTAATCCTAATAGAAAACTTTTTTTCCTTGAGTTTAGAAGAATAGAAAAGGTTACAGTGATGAGCTTTGGAACCATGGACAGTACATTGCATTCTCACAGGGGTAAAATGATTGTGTTGTCACACAGAAGGAGCTTAATACACACTATAACCGCTCACAACAATCATATGCAGCTGGCTACAAAGTAGAATTTCTCATGTTGAAACCCCAGACAGAAAAGATGCTGAGCCATAAATAAAACTGCCACATACCTGGAATGAATAAATTGCTTGTGTTACCATTGCAATATACTCTAGATTTATGCCCAGTTAGTAGATTTTAGGAAATTGGTGAGAAATGTGTTAAATTACCACATAGATTGTCAGCAATCTGTAGTTTTGTTTTACTTAGTTGGTGCAAAGATTCTAAAGTGGCTCCAAAGTGCTTCAGTAATCAACCATGTCAAAGAAAAGGTGCTTAAGTAGCACCAAGATAAGATGGAATGCTTGCGAGCTTTAGCAGCATAAAAAACCTTTTTAAATATATCATATTACTATTGTGCACCTCACGTGCCAGTGTATTAAAATTCTGTGGAACAACACAGACAGGCCAATGTAAATTTGATGATGAATACTGTGCAGAAACAGAAGTCCAGTACATAACCTATAATTGATTAGGTGGTAGATGAATTAATATCCTTAATCTTTCCCATATTGCATAAAGTGGACTTGTGTGCCATCTTAAAAGAAGTGTAAGCCTTTAATGTACTGCCAGATTTGAAACCGTGCTTAATGTCCTCAATCCATCCAATGTATTTATCCAATCCGTGTCAGCGCTCTCGTTTTTTTCCTCTATTTTACTAAGTGTTTACTCCTTTGGCAAGGAGAAAGCATTTAAAACTGATGTTCATGGTCTGATGCTTCAGATTCCTTCACTGTTGGTTTAAAAGGTTCCCTGTCTGAAATTCATCTCTAGTTACCGTACACCAATCCCCCTGGGTCCTCCCGATATTTAGCAAAAAAAGGAGCCCTGCAACCACTTATGAGAGGGGTTTAATAACAGGCAAATGTGTTTCTTATTTTGCATCTTGTTAAGAAAGATGCATGTTATCAAATAGTCTCCTGGTGTAAGGTTTAGTGCTGTGCCTGCAAGTGTAATGATACCCTGACTGTTAACACCAGCGTCCCTCAACCACTTAAAATCCCAGCTGAGCTGAGACAAAATTACTTCATTTGTGCACTGGGCCGAAGATTGTGAAAGTTCTTCATATCTTGTCCTCTGACGATTTGTGCAGCATTTAAATGTTGAAATATGGAGTGTAGACATGGATACTGTGCTGCACAGTACATGCTTCTGTAGGAAGCGAGTGCACCAAGTTTCAATCAACCTTTATTTGATGCTGATGTGTCAAATTTAAGTGGATTCTCTTAAATCTGATGTTGCATTGCATTGAATTAAATATTCTAAAAAGAGTTAGATCAGTCTTGGCAATATTTCGCTGTTAAACGGACATCATTTCTGAATAAAATAATGCAATTAACAGGGATGTAACAATTAATAGTGAATCTTTTTTTGTTAGAAACCATTTAGCCAAATGCAAAACATATCCAATGTGAACAATATGATCCCCATCCTGTGCCATTTTTTTTAGTATATGTTATGAGTTGATCAGACAGGTGCAGGTCTTAATGCTCTACATTTATGGCTATGTTATTATTTGTCTCAGAAAAAAGGCTCAGGATACAAGATAACTAGCTCAATGTCTATAGAAATATTGTTCACCACCTTCACTGTTTAGTGAAAATATGATTTATACGTGAAATGCCTAGTCAAACTTACACAAGGAGAATGATCTTTTTTTTTATATATTCGTTCATGGGATGTGGGCATTACTGGCTAGGTCAGCATTTATTGCCCATCCATAATTGCCCTTTTTCAGAGGGCATTTAAGAGTCAACCACATTGCTGTGGGTCAGGAGTCACATGTAGGCCAGACCAGTTAAGGACGGCAGATTTCCTTTCCTAAAGGACATTAATGAACAAGATGGGCTTTTACGATAATCAGCAATAGTTTTGTGGTCATCATCAGACTTTTAATTCCAGATTTTTATTGAATTCAAATTTCACCATCTGCCGCAGTGGGGTTCGAACCCAGGTCCCCCAGAGCATCACCCTGGGTGTCTGCAATACTAGTCCAGTGACAGCGTGCCTCCCCACCAAGTCTGTCTTTCAATGGAGGCAGTATTGCAATTGGCTCCAGCATTTCTTTGTTAATGAGTGGAAAATGGCTGGTGTTTCCACTGCTTGCCAGCATCTATGCTGGACCCCTGCTGGAAGTATGCATGTATGAGCGATGACAGGATCAGGCTTGCTTGTGATGTTTCCTATGACCAAATAGCCTGCTGCCTGTTCTCATGCATGAAATCAAGGTCACTAAAGCAAAGGCAACTGGGGTCTGTGGACCATTCCCCTTCAAGCAGCTATCTCCTTCATAAGAGGTGTGAAGAAAATTGACAGAAAAAAAGCATAATTTATCAACATTCAAAACATGAATGAAATACTTAAGGAACATAGATCATGCTACACAAATATTCAAGTATTTATTTATTTGCATGGACATTGTCATTTTTACAATATTTTTTCACTTGTGGTTGCATAAATTAATAGCTTGTAAAGCTATGATATTTTTAAAGAAACCCACATTGTTTCTGGCCAATCGGAGGAGAGAAATCCATTTGGTGATGCAAAAAGCTAATTTTTCTGTAACAGCAGTATTTCTACTCAACCAGAGAGTGTAACTGTGCCCCAATATATGATGGCGGATGAGTGTACTTACAGCAACATTGGGAGAGGAATCTCGTGGTCATTCTAGCTGGTGCAAACCCTCCATTTGTGGTAGCATCATGGTGAAAATAGAGTTGTGCTGAAGCATATTCTTTGGAATGTTTCCTTAATTCATAACTTGCAAATACCATAACTAATTACTGGCTTGACCAGATTTTATTCATATGATGTGGAATTTTCTATAGATTTGGCGGAGACTTAAATGATAATTTTAAAGAAATGTTTTATATATTTTAAATACAAAATTCCAAAGATAGGCCATTATCAAGTGTAATGTGGAGAGAAGAAAACTGCATGGTGACTGATTTCATTATTTGTATAAAAATATCCTAAGTCATGACTATCATTTATTTTTAATTTAATGCATTTTACTTTGTACATAGCGATAAAAAAGATTATTTGATTGAAACATTTCTGCTTTCCATTAATGTCTTTATAGCTTTTTGCATTTTAATCTACTTTATTTGTGTGTTTTAGGATTTATAGATTTGCCTTAATCCTTTGTCTAATAGCAGAATATAAGTAAGATGCACTGAATAGGCAAAGCTTAGCGCTCAGATTTAAGAGTAGGCTTGCAACATCATGCTATATATTAAACAAGGGAAATATTATTTCTTAACTAGAACTTATTTTTTCTTCCCCCCCTCCCCCTCATTTTTATGCTTACTGCCAAGTTTGTTGAAATAATATGTATTTTGATCAATTTTTTATGAATTTGTGCTGTTGGCTTATTTTAAAAAATGATTCAAATTAAATGAACCTTCAAACATGAATAGCATTTTTTCAGCACTTGTTTTCCTATCTTTAGCAATAGGAACCATATAGAATAGTTGAGTTTGAAATATATTGAGCTTTTAAAGAGTAAACAAAAAAGGCATGTAGTTAATTTTAAAATGGTGTTCGTGATTAATGTCGGCACATCAATGAAGGTTCAGATGCAAATATAAGCAGCTATAATTCATGTCACATTCAGTAAAATATGGGCTAAAATGCTAAAATAATAGGAGGGTAAGGAAAAATAACAATCTCTGAAGGGCAGCTGTCTCATGCCCTAGCTTGGAAAAAGGCTGTTCAATAGGATTACTGTCCTCTCTCATAACCTATCAGTCTGCTGATCAGAAATTCATAATGCAGGCCATCTATTTTTCAGCTCCTGCAAGGTTGCATGATTGAATTTAAATGAGCAAATGCCAGGAGTGGGCTTTGACATTCACTCCTCATACTGTCTTTTCCTTTCCCCTGCTTGCCACCATCTCATAGCATGCAAATAGGAAGCTGCGATGATCACAAAATGGAGGATTTCAGTAGACCGAGGGGAGAGGAAGAAACAAAAATAATGTAAATATTTGCTGGCATGCTGTCAGTGGAGAAATTGCTGTTCTGAAACCACTCATGTTGAAATTAGAAGAATTAAAATGATCTCAGAGCATCTTTGGACTGTCCTCCATTTCAACCAGCCATTTGCAATCTCTCTTTTTGATGCTGTTGATAATTATCCTACAGAAGTGTGTTTATGAGAGTCTGAAATAACTAAAATTGTCTTGGAAGTGTAATGATACATAATACTGCAAGAAACAGCAAATTTAGATCCCGCTAGTGCATAAATAGACAAATTCTGCAGGAGAGTGTAATGTCAGTGGTGTCGCTTATGGGTGTACCTTATTAGTTCTAACAGGCTGGTTAGCATGGGGTCACCTCCACGGCTGCTGCTCGCCACAGCAGGGTCATGCGTCTTCAGGCTAAAACCAGGGAAAGCAAGCTGAAGATTCTGTCAGATCAGTCCAGCATGCAAATTTTGTCTTTTTTTCCTTTGTGCCTGTGTGTGTGTGTGTGTGTGTGTGTGTGTGTGTGTGCATGCATGTTTTTTTCTTTCTCCACTCCAAGCAGCAACCCCCCCCCCACCCCCCCACCTCACCCCACCCACCATCACCCCCACCCCCACCAACCCACAGTCCCCGCTCACTATCTGCAGCACCATGTGATCCTGTTCAGGGCACAGTAGATAAAAGAAGTACATCAACAGCGAAACAAAAAAGGGCATCAGCTTATCTCTGCTTCATTTTTCTCTACGACACTTCTTAAATTTGGATGAAATTTAAAACCATTTCAAATTTGTTTGTACGTTTTGGACAAACAAAGCCAAGTTTTCCCATACTTGTTTCTTTCTTCTTAAAATGACGAGATGATTTTTATTTTTATTTGGCTTATTACTTTCAATATGGCTGCCCTCTTAAAAAAATTAGTTATTTATCGTCCCATGGATATTTTGTTTCAGAATTACATTCTGTCATTAAATATGAAATTTATTCTCTCTTTAAAATATAAGGATGCATTTTTTCTAGCTATGGTTTTCTTTTGTAGCTATAGCCCCTGTCATAATGTTTTCATCAAATTCAGTTGCACAGAATAGAGTCTGCAGACATGTGATTAAAATTACCTTTCACTTACTGGATGTTCAATCAATCCAAAGTCTACCTCTTTAAGTGACATTTTGGTTTGAATTTGTGCAGTAGACCATTTATTTATTTGGCTATTTCTGTACCAAACGATCCCAATTTTGAATATATGTAAGATTTTTGCTTTCAATTTTTTAACCCCAGGCATATGTTTGCATTGTGGTTCCAGCCCCAAACCACCAACTCCTCAGAGCAACGTCTGGAAAAGTGACTCTTACAAGTTGTGAAAGCCTTCAGGTTTTCCTTTGTAAAGCGTTTAACTGTGACCCACCCCTCCTCTCTTCCCTCCCCCTATCCAAGGCTTCATGATGTCTTGCCTGCTGGCTTAACATGTAGTTGTCTTTTTATTTTTTATATACCAGTCACAACTCAGGGAGAGGAGGGGAAAGCAAAACCTTGAAGGATGGAGCTCAAAATTCAAAGCAGCCACAGGGAATTCCAAGGCAAGAGCACAAGGCAAACAAGCTGAGGTAAGGCAGTTCTATCCTTTACCTCGTTTTATTTATGTCTTCACATAGTGCAAGACTTTAAAAAACTTGTACTTGACTGCCAAAGCAGATGAGCATGGAAATCATGTGAATATGCAAAGTAGGCACAGAGGCTGCGTTTGTGACACGTGTATGTGTGTATCCATCTCCCCTCCTCCTTGCCTCAGCGTCTGATCCTCAACAGATTGCTGTTGTTTCTTCTGATCACAAGCCCTGTGTGCAGAGGGGGGCTTGAAGCTCAGAATCATGACATGATTGCACTGTTTTTTTAATGTGCGCTTTTCTAGCTCATTTGCATGTCAAAGCCACGGAGGTGTGAGGGCAGAGATTAGTATGGATATGACATAATGATGTAATGAATTGAATGTGATCGCTTATGCAAGTAAGCAGGAGAGGGTTTCTGATTTACTGTACAAGGTTGATTAGTGCCAGGGGCTGTCGGAATGCATTCTTTATTAGGGCTGATTTAAAAAAAATTGATAGTACTTTTCAGTTTTATTTGTTTTCACTTTTCTTCAGCATCATTTTTAAACCTGATTTTATTTGCACGGAATTTTATGATCATTAAACTTGAAGCTTAGCCTGACAATCAGACATTTATTGCTGAATTTTATAGAATTTACAACAGTATTTATGTGAACAAAAGATGCTGAATTAAGTGTACTATACAAAAATATTTCTACTTGTATTATTACTGGTATTTTTATTTATCAATACAGGTAAATCTATAGCTTTTATATTTAAGAAATCTAAAGCCAAATTGTAACAATACTGCCAGGAGTTACTTAAACAGAGGTGTATTAGCAATTTAAGTCCTGATACTGTGAAGGTTCTACCCAGCCCCCTACATGCAAATTTGTTGAGAGCTGAGAGAATTAAATTTAAATGTTGAATCAACTGTTATTTTTGTTGATTAAAAAAATTTACATTTTATTTTTAATTGGTTTTTAAAATGGAAATCATTTTTTAAAAAAATGAAATATAGCCTACTACTGTTGAACAATGTAGCAATTCAGACACATTAGAAAAACAGGGAAAAAGCTTTGTTTTACATGGATTTAATCCCAGATATTTATTAGTTTTTATATAATATAAATCATAAATCAAGTAAAATAAAACTTCTTATGTGTAAAACAATTAAATTCTGTTTATTCTCTACCTGGTGTTTTAACTTGTAGAATGTTTGCTTTACAACACACTATAAGCTAGCAATTGCTACAGAGCTCCCACCGAAACCCTAGTCTGTGGTGCCAATAAGAAAGAAAGGCAGAAAAGAGGATTATTACTATTGATCCACCCAAGGGGATCATTAAACATCAGTATCAATCCACAAATCAGCAGTCTGTGGTAGTTGCCTGGGCAGTCATTGGTAATTTGTCCCTATTAGATGGCCTTGCCCGGAGGTGTCGATGATGAGAGTGTGTCTTTATCAGAACTTCAGATAGTAATTTTAGATTTTTTAGAAATTTCACTAGCCAAATCAGAATGTGAAAACACAATACTTTGGCCTTTAAAAAGTGACGTAGGACTAATAAACGCACTGCAGAATGATCTTTCATCTCTTGTTTATCAACATTAGTGGATTTTTTTGAAAGTTTGCAGTTTATTATTGGTTAACTATAAAATTAAGCAGTCATTGCCCTGCTACCAAGAACAAAAGTCACACTGATGTGAGATAAAAATATGAAAAAATATGTTACATTGATTGAAGTATATATATGCTAGGCAAAAGGAAATACTCATCTGATCTCATTAGTAATTTACAGATCAATAACTGATATTGATCTTCAGTAATCATAAATCCATGGTAGTTATTTCTTAGTACTCCTTTACTTTCAGGTTTTGATCATAAGCAATTTGGATGTCTCAGACAATGTAGTAAAATACTTTCCACCATGTATTTTATTCATTTAAAGACTTTATTGTGGTATATTGATTTAATGTTTGCCTCTACATGAACTTGACATCATTCTTACATTCATGTATGTTTACTATTTAAAAATTAGATTGGTTATGTCTTTTTTCAGTTGGCATGCCTGAAGACATTTTCTCTATAATGAATCAGTGGTTACTTTACCACAAAAGTGACAACAATTGTTCTGTATCATCCCCATTCATTGTAAGCACCCCTTGATCAGTTCTTGTGCCTTTTCAGCTTATTTACAGATTTAACAGTTGGCACTCAGTGGTAACTTAATTTGAGCTCCTTAATCAGGAAACTTTTTTTTTCACAAAACAACTGAGGTGTAGAACTGACAGTACACACATTACAATATTTAAATATGAGGACATTTCTGTAAAGTCTTTATTGTTTACCATGGCAGAGGTAATCCCATTTATGATGTCACCATTGAATAGCAGTAAATGGTTAAAGTTATATGTTCACCTGAGCCTCATTATTGGGATAAATGATTTGACTGCAGTGAGTTAATTGAGGCCTATTACTGATTAAATAGTTTCTTTTAACCCAAGTATGGACTTTAACATTTAGCACAAATTGTTATGTGACAAATATTTATTCTTCAGTAATTGTTGTGAGTAGCATAAACTACACATTTGACAGTTTTTAAACTATTGCGGCAAAGGATATTTTCATTAATTTTTCTGAGGAAATGCAGAAAACATGTTGTGAAGAATGGCTTATAAATTAATGAATTTATGAATTAACACAAACAATAGCAACTTATGCCATTACATATAACCAGTGCAGGATAAGTCTGCTTGTTGTCTGCTGTTAATGAATGGAATATGTAAAGCAGCAACTTATGTGCAGAAACCTTGCTATTCTATAAAGTTGAACAAATGGTTTCTGTTGTCTATTATTTTTAATGGCTAAACCAGACGTTGACTTTTATTAACACAACACCTGTACATTGTTTATAAATTTCATCTATTATTTAAGTTTGTGGCATTTTCAACACTGTTTCAATACAGTAGTTGTTATATTGCTGCTAACGAAATGGCTTGATCATTTTTAGTGGATTCGATGCATTGCACACACAGGAAAATAGTATTTCAGAATATCTAGCATAGATAATATAGATGCTTTGCTTTGATATGTTGCTCAATAATAAAGATAACAGATTTTGTTGGTTTTGTTCAGGCACAAAAATCCTCCTTTTCTTTATCTAGTAAAGTATGCTTTATTTTCCATATCTTCAAGGAATATTTTTCAAGTTAAGCTGCAAGTCCCACAACATAAATTGCTAATTTAAAAAAAAAAATTTTTACTATTTAACAATAGGACTGGAAGTGCCACAAAATTATTTACTGTAGATCACCATAGGAGTAAATCCATTATTATTGTAAAATCAGACTAAACTGAAAACTGTGATTCTGTGAATTGAACATTAATATTACACCACAATAGCTACTGCAGAAACTGTAAAGTTATGGCATAGACAAGCAGTTCAATTTAGTGGGCAAATCATAAGTCTGCGAGAATATTAATGTAAACAGATGTACAAAAATATCAGTAAGAATATTTTACCAGAAAAACAGAGGCAACTCTAATAAACCTGATGCCTGTTCCTTTATAACATGCCATGTATTTTATTCACATGTAAACCTTTTCTTTTTCTCTTTTCAAAAGCTTATTTATAAATCTAATCATCTATAATCATTAACTTTACACTAATGAAACTTGCAATTTCAGACAATCTCATTTAATTGTACATTTGAGTACAGTTGCCACCTAAAATATATCCTGAGACTAGTTTTAAATTTTATTCCATAGTTTTACATGTTTAGCGCATGTACAAGGTTTTAGCCAGGAACAATTTATGGCGTGTACTGTAATTTTCTTTTAATATGACTGTGTAAAAAAAGAAATCCTTATTGTGCACAGTTTTCATCCAGATTTTTATATTAATTATAAGCTACAAATTACTGACAAGATCAGAAGTAATTCCATAATACTGTCAAAGACTTCATTTTTTTGTGTAGATGATGGATCTAGCAGAAGAAGTGACTTCCTGGATCATTAATGTATATCGTAGCTTTTGAGTTTTATTAAACTCAGTGCATCTTGCACACTAGTAGTCACTTTCCTTTCCATGCCCATGATTACTATATTACCATGAAATAACATAGGATAAGCCTTTTCTTGACTACAAAAATGATACTACATAAAAAATAACTGAAAGGAAATTAATACTGACTACTAGTCTGGCTCAGCCAACCCCAACTGAATATCTTCCAGATTTTTCTTCCTGAAACCTTTTAGCCTTCCTCAGTTGCAGCATAATCATTTAACTCTTTTGACCCTAGGCTTTGTCATTGAAAGTTAACATATATTTATAAGATACTTGTATGCCTTTGGAAATTTGAATTTAATTATTATTCCAAGCCTGAATTTACAGCACCAGAAATTTTGAAAATGAATGAACACAATCCTGTTTCTTCAGCTGAATCAGTGAGGTTGAATTAGGCACTTAATACTTGTGCTAAATGACAAATTTCTGTGGATTATAAATTGCAAAGTCAATTTATTTATGAAACATTGATATACACCATGCTTTGTACTTCCGACATAAACAGTGTTCAACACTTCCAATTACACCATTCTATTCACAATTTCTGTTAAGTAAGAAACTCACTCAAGTAAGGAATACAACATTATGCACTACTAAAATACAGATAATTGATGAATGCATTTACCAACTAATTATAAATAAATGCAGCCCACGTTTTTATTTTTCAATCAAAGAATATTAGATTTTAAAGGACTTGAGTTTATAATTTGAAATGGCTGTTTTTACATTTTGATGCCTGTAGATGGCAATGCAGTCTATCTTCTTTGCTTTGTCAAATCTCTTTGATTTTAAGGCTGCCCATATCTCACTATTGTGTAAAATGACAGCTTTTTAGACAAAGGATGTTTTTTATTGGAATCTAGTGATATATTTGTAATTTGTTTTTAGTTTTTAAAACCTGGAGAGGTAGTGGCGTGTTTGCTCTATTGTAAATGTTCTTTGTTTATGGTTTAATCCTAAAACTGCAATAAATATAGAGAGATATTGTATTTGACTCATGCAAACAAAGGAGCATTCTGACTATTATCCTTGAAAGATTTTGTAGTTGCATGTTTCAATGCATATGTATGATACATACATTAGACTATTATTTTAAATCCAGAGACAGCTTCATAGGGCTTTTGACTTTTTCAAAAATTAACTGTTTTCAGTACATTTTTATGAGGTTTATTTCAGGGTTCAGCTAATTGTGTTCCTGTTCAAAATTTGTGTCTTTTTTTATTATTACTGCCCTTCCATTTGATGGTTTTCAGGGTTATATACAGGGATTACTTCTAATTCTTTTCACATCTTTTAAACAGCATCACTCAAATTTACAATTGCTTGATCTAAAATTGCAATACCTTTCTATCTCTGGTGTCCTATGTGTTTTTGTTAATATTAAGCCTGGATATAATATATATATATATATATATATATATACCCTGAAGAATCACACTTCTCACAGATAGATGAAACAAAGAACAGCTCAGTTATTTTGATGTGCTTTGGTAATTAAAGATAGATTTTTTTTCCAAAATAAGCTCTAATTTTTCTTACTGCTATAAAAAAAATGTTGATTACTTATGAATTAAGCAAGCTTTATTTTTTTTTTATTGCCTGTCTCCTTGACGACTATTGATGTCAGTTCAATTTTTGACATTTTCTCATTTGGTAAGATTTCAAAATTGCCATCATCCTGCCAACGTGTCATGGAAAAATTGTATGAAAAATCTAATGGGTGTCTGCTCTGATCGCCTTCACCCGTGGCAGGATAGACAAAACTGATGAAATGTGAAATGTATTCAGAGTGGTTTGAGACAACAGAGTGTCAATAACCCCTTTCGTCTTGTTATGCTCAATGCAGCATACATGCTTGTCGTGACACTTAGGTTTGTAGAATTTAGATTAACATTTTTCACATTCACCTAATGTGCTGATTTATTTCTGAATGAAGGTACTAAAAATATGTAATATAAGGATGGAAATAAAGAATTCTTTCACGGTTGAGGTTGCTATTAATTTTATTTCGGTAAGAGTGTGATTTCAAACAACGCGTGTATAGTATGTGTTACTGGACTATGGGATGAGGTCAAATAAGCATTTACCTTTCCTATTCATTAAATTAATATAATTTATTTTCTATAGTTCTTTCAGTCTAAAGGTTTCTGTAGTTAAATAAGAAATTCTTGATAATTCTTAAGTTAGCGTCTTGTCGTGTATAGTGGATGTCTCTGGTATGAGCAGGAATTGTCCTATTCAGCTAGCAATAATTTCATCACTTGTTTTTAGCATGCCATGCTTTATTCTGAAGTAAAAAGCATGCCCTTGTTATCTATTCTGTAGTGCTTTTTCTACTTCTATTGCTTACTAAACTTGGCTGCTGTAATCATCCTTTGTGTTAAATGCCAATATGATACATTTCATTACTACTTGATTAAAGTTTTATTCAATTTATCATCATATTTTTGTAAACATTAAGTCCAATCTTAATAGATGTAAGGGGAGACATGATTTTTAAACAGTGATCATAAAATAATATGCTTCCTTTATTTAATTTGCAGTAGAGGAGCACCCTACAAAATGGAGGCACCAATATTTGTTTCTTACAGGCTAAATGGATATAATGCAACTATACCATTTGAAAATATTTACTTTTTTCTTTTTATTAAAATGTTTGATATACTGGTCATCTACTGGTAAAAGTAAATTAAAGCCTTTTATGAATTTTAACAAAAAAGGTACAAGTAGCATCGTTGTAGCATCAAGGCGATTGGTTTATTATCTGTAAACTCCAGATTCACTTTAGGTTTGATGTA
Source organism: Carcharodon carcharias (assembly GCF_017639515.1). Classification (NCBI taxonomy): domain Eukaryota; kingdom Metazoa; phylum Chordata; class Chondrichthyes; order Lamniformes; family Lamnidae; genus Carcharodon; species Carcharodon carcharias. The sequence goes on along the minus strand of NC_054473.1, from coordinate 165,212,252 downwards.
GCGTGCTAATTTATATTCTGAAATAAAATAAGTTTAAGAAATAATTTTAGACAAAAATTAAAAAGTATAAAAATTAAAATGCAAATTATAAATTAGTAGTCAAATATTTCTGTTAAAATCTTTAATGTGAAATATGCTTTACTATTACAAATTTGTAAAATGGGTATTTTGGTGCATCATTTCAGTTCTTTGAGGTTTTGCATATTGTTTAGTCATTTATCAATTTAGTTTGACTTTATATTAATGTGCACTGTTTATGGAAATATATGTTTTTTGTCAAAGTATATTTTTAGATTTTAAATTATATACTTCATTTTAGTGACTGTAGCTGCAAGGGATTTCTTCATAGGTGCAATAGATTGTTGTATTCAATGACTCACATTTGTTGCACTTGTTCTAATTAGTGTGAAAATTATGAAGCTTGTATATGGTAGTCTCATTCATGCCATTATTTTTTTCATGGACCTAGTGAATGGATTGTGAAGGGAATATGACAGCTGATAAAGCACTTGTCTTTTTTGTCGAGTGAATCAAATATGCGAATTTGGAGGAAGAAGTACCATCACTAGGTATCATAAAGGAATGAGGGTGAAAAAGGGGCTGGTGCTGAGACCAAAGATGCATATAGTGCCTTTTAAAATATACCTTATTCATATTTTCTTTGAACTCAGTCAGGGGTATAATTGGAATCCAGACATCAAAGAATTCCACCACTCAATCTATCTCTTTCATTGTGTGTTTCAGTCGTTGTCATAATTCTATATTAATCTTATATTTGTTAGATTCTCCCCTTAATTTTTTCCACAATTCATTTTGTTTAGTAATTGAAATATAGTGTATGAATTATTTTGTCCAACATGAAGCACAACTGGCGGAACGTAGGCTGTTATACTGAGTGTGTATTGCTTATAACATGTTAGATTAAAGCACACCACTTTTTAAAATGTTGTAACTTGATATTTTTGAAAAGAAGAGTAAGAATGCTGAAATTGGTTAATTCGAGTTTGCTTCAGAAATGTAACAGTAGTTGAGTCCAGGACAACAATTTATTCAAAGTATGTACCCATTTAACAGTAGGCATTGGGTCATGAAAACAAACCAGCTTTGTAAATGATTAAAAAGTATTGAATCATCAGTTTAATAAGCGTACAATCACCAAAATAATATTGCCTTTCTTTTATATATGAAAGTCTTATTTTTTCATATGATAAATAACATGAAGCTTCATTTTGTTTGTTCATTATAGGTATCAACTTCCTCCATGAAAAAAGCCATTTAAGTACAGTTCACAAAAACAGCACCAATAAAATGCAAATGCCTTGCACCATGAGCTTATAATACTGTAAATTAGGTGTGAATCCAAGCAGTAGCAATACTAGCGGTCAACCTTGCTATATGGCCTTTCATTTGAAGTAATGCCTTATTATGATGCAAGAAATTTACAGCACTGGAATGGCTCCTATCTATTCATATGTGGATTGCCAAACAAAGATATTGTATTTGATATGAAAATACATAGTAACCAGATGTACTGCTCCTAATTTATTAAAGCTAGTCTGACAAAACGCATTTCTTGGATAGACCTAGATTATACCATACTTGGAAGGAGAATAAAACATTCATGTCACATGAGACTTTTTTTGTTGGGGGGTGGGGCGCATATAGTAACTAGTTACTTTTATCATTCTTACAGTGAGCAGAATTTGAACTTAATATTCCATGAAATAAGGCAACACCATCAAGTCATTGTAATCACTTCAGGTTAATAGAAGAAGTAAAATTGTCTTTCTTGCACAGATTAGAGCAAGACAGCATTATTAAAGTTTTGTGGACAGGCAGTTAAAATATATCCTCTGTGGCTGACGCAAGTCTTTTCAGTTTGGATGACAGCTTTTCAAATCTTAATAGGCTGCTCATTTCTGGTCTGAGAGTTTTCAGCACTTCTTTCGAATGTGGGCTGTAACATGAGGTAAAAACTGACATAACGAAGTGTCATGTATTGCAGAAACCTTTATTCAGTAAGTGCCCTGTGATAAATTGGTGTCAATAAGCAAACAATTAGAAATAGTTTGTGCCACCCTTAGGGCCATTTTCATGATTTGATTTCTAAATCTTTTTTCCTATTCTTGTTCGTTATTATGCAAAATAGAAATAGTGTGCAGAAGCAATGAACATACACAAACGCACATTTTAAATCTATATATATGTATAAATATATGCATATTAGTCCAGCAAAAAGACCATTTCATATAAATGAATAAGCTTGTAATTTTTTTTTAAATGTGGCTCCGTGTTACATGCATATTTACATTTTAGTTGGTGTGTGCCAACAGCAAATAATGGTGTATACTGATCTTGTTATAAAAGTGTGTTCTGACTTCTCTGAATCATTGTTTTGCTTGCAAATGTGGAACAATAAGTTAATTTTAAATTGTTTTAGAATTTAATTTCTGTGCGATAATCAATTTATAATAGAGTTTAAATACATGCAAAGCAAACTAAGGAGCACTGATTTAAATCGTGTGCCCCAGAACAGCTATTTTTTTAAATGCCAGCATTTTGTTGAGTTATTTATCTGCTGTGCCTGTTTTATTATCCAGCTATGTATTACACTGTTAGCAGAGTCCTCATTCTGATGTGAAGCGATTAAAGGTTTGTATATGTTTTACTATTTCTGAGCTCACAAGCAATATCTTTGCTGAATATCATGTACTCTTGTATTAGTATGGATGCAGCATTGTGTACTGTGCAGGTTATAGGTCAAAGGCATTAAATACCAAGCAATTTTCTACTCAGAAATGCAGTAAACCACAGTTTAAATGTGTAAAAATACCAACTTCAGTACAGAATAAACATCTCTCTGAAAAACATTGGCTGTCACATTTCTGGCTGCTTTCATTTAATATTAGTGCACAACCAAAAATGGAAAGGATGGCCGTTGGATACAAATATACATCAAATATATATGCTTTAAGATCACAATCCACTAAAATGTTATCTTAACCTTCATGTGCTGAACTGTAATATTCTGTGTTTGCACATTTTCATATGCCATATATCACAAAATTTATATTTTGATAGCATAGGGATTTATCCTTTAGACTTCAAGAAAATATATTTACATTTTTTCTCCATTTTGCACAGCTAAGTTACATGATTCGCACATTCTAATTTGGAAGCAAAAATCCAAAAATAAACACAGCTAAACACTTAAGAAATATCCGAAGGAACACAAAAGTGCTTCTACTGTAAAATTAAACTGGAATTATTCAAGCAAAGGATGATTCAAAATAAGTATCAAATTCAGTAAAGAAAATCAAACTGTAGAAATAAAATATGAAAAAATTTTGGTATTGTAATGTAACCTGAACCTTCGGTACATTTTACAAATGATGCGGGACTGACATTTGAGCAGCCAAAAACATGGTTAATTCTGGAAGACTGAGGCCTGCTCGTGGGGGCTTATTTCACATTATTACAGCTACAATGCTGCAATAGCCTCAGACAGCAGCCTTTGCAAAAAGCAATCTTTTTGTTATTTACTGTGTCCAATAATTTGAAAACAGTACGGAAAATCTAAAATTAATAAATGTGATTGCTTCTAATTTCACTGCATCAAGTCAAATCTTGTTCAATTGGTGGAACTTTCTCCACTGGATATAAATTGATGAAAAAGAATAAATATTAGCATGTGGTTTGATAATGAAGCCTGTGGCACACCTTCATAAAATATGAACTTAAAACACTGTTGCCTGGTGCATCTTGGTGAGAAAGCTAAAACAGCCACAGGGTACATGATGTTTGGCATGGTTATGATTAATACAATCTAGTCAAACAGTAAAGTATGTAATTTGGGGGGTAGAGCCTGTGTTTCTAATAGCAAAGCCACAACATTCAACCATTCTATTAGGTAAAACTGACTGAACTGAAAAGCTTTTTGCTGTTCTATGCCTGGTGGAAGTTTCAATATCATATTTGTACTATGTTTGTTGCTGCAGACTAAAGTGCATTTAAAATGAGAGTCTTAAATAACCACAATTAAAATGAAGTATTTAAAAAAAACTGCAAGTGGGAATGGAATAAAGTTGGCATGTTACCTTCACAGTCATTTAGCTATTCCTTCATTGGTACCATTATATTTTTGTTGCAGAAACTGTGTATCAGGCCAATTTAAAAATGCTTGCACATACTACACAGTGCATTTCAACCTGTTTACGATTTCATTCATAATGCATCATTTTAGGATCAGTAAATCATCTCTTTAGCTATAAACAGTTTCAAAAAAGAATAAATCCTGATTTTTTCTAATGTTCTTGCAATAATGTCAATCACTAACACATGGAATGATTTATTTAATAGATTGATTATTTCATAGCTGGCCTTTCTGGGGCCCAAAAAGCACTTGAAAGAATAAATTTAATGTGGCCTTGTGCTCCAGGAGCTGAGGAGGTGACAGAAACATGAAATAATTTATATGTCTTACAGTCTTCTATCTGTTTTATATCCTGCTTTGTGGTCATCCACAGTGCAGCATTCAATTCTTTCAGCAAGAATCCTTTTCGCACTTTAAGGTATTGTTTAAATTAGCAAAATGTAAATTGATGGTTTACCATGCAACGTCTTATCATAATTTATTTATGAGACGTGTCATGTACATTGCAGAAGAACAAGTGCATACCGAAATCCACATAGGTGCATGAGCAATACTGTGTATACAGTGATTAGAAGCATGTTTTTTTATCCTCCTTCGGAAGTGTTGAGCTGGAGCACGGTGTGTAACATTAAAGATTTAGAACCTTTATATTCCTGCACACAACGGTATATACGGGTAGCAATACTGAATGAAATTAAAAGGTAGTGCCTTAAAACATAATGCCTTTTGTTTTTTTTCATTACCATGAACCTTATATATTATCAACTGAGTACCTATATCATGTCTTAATAGTATCTTTTAATGTTGATGCAGCACACGCTCAAGCCATTTTGAGACTACCAATGCAGCTGTGTTAATAACAAACCCTTGGAATTGTGCGTCATTATAGGCCTCTTGATTCGGCCATGACATGTCATTAACTTGATTTTCCTCTGTATTGAGAAACGTTTGGGACAGTCTCTTGTTAAATCGGAGAATTGCACATTTGCACTGTGCAGATTTTAATATCTGGGAACTTAATGAGCTGGCCCAGTAGCATACGTCAGCACTAAACCACAAAGTAGCTACATCTGTTTTGGCTTTGTTCAAGATACTGAGGGAGGGGGGAGCATTCCATGGTCAGGGGGCCAAACTGCACGTCATATTTCATTACCTTCATTAGCTATTACAGAAGGGTCCATTATGAAGAGGATAGCAACCTCTGTTAAAAAATAATTTCAACCTAGAAATCACAAAAGTCAAGCACAAAATTGTTTGGCTAATGGAGAGATTATTTTTTGAAAACACTTTTGGTCTGTGCAGTGATATTACATTGATTCGGATGTATAGTTTTAAAACTGGGAAGAGGGAAACAAATCTAGTGTTAAATCCTGTGATTTGTAGCTACAAAATAATACTGTAGACACTCACATTTATTTTTCCTTTAGTATATGTAGTAACACAAACCCCTCTAATTTAAATAATAATCCACTATCCAAATAAGTAATTAACCTTTGATTTGTGGGGGTAGGAATAGAAAAAGAGCTGCAACAGGATTTGTAATCAATTGTTAGACCTACAAATTGCATCTTACATATCACTTTGATTTACATGATAATTCTGAAAAAAGCCTCATTATTGTCAGGGGGCTGGGGGACATCAAGGATAGAAAAAATCAAACAGGAATGTGTTGCTCCGATACACGGGTATTTTGTGTTTTCCAGCCATTTGGACATTTGCAACCTCCTGCACACCTGTGATTGCCATGTTGCTCCCCCACCCCCACGACCCCTCACTCCCTGCCCCCACAACCCCGACACTCTTATTTGATTGCTGTCCCCTCTCTTTTGATCTATGAAGTTTTTATAACTATCCTGCCAAAATTCATCACAGGCACAATGTTGGACGTTTCTCAAATAATTTATTGCAGTAGTCTGTATGAAGCGGTTGTGGGAAGGCCCATTACTAAGTTGCTTGTTGTTGTGGTTCCAGAAGAAGACAACACATCAATCATGAGCTGTAAGACCCCAAAACCCCATCAGATTTACAGCATAATAAAATTACATTACGATGAAACTACCTGTAACTTATTGTGTAACTTGCTGGACAAAAAATGCATGTTGAATACAATATTGATGTGTCTTTATTCCAACTGTGTTACGCAGTTGAGATTGGAAGGCGGAATACATCTTTTAAATCAGCTGAAAGAGGCAAGAGGCACAATATTGTGCATTTTAATTTAGCCCTGAAACTGCTTTTAACAGAATCTTTTAGTTGCTTGACATTTGAGGGTTAAACATCTTGACTGGGATTTTCTCCCAAGCATCAAAATTCCTGTTGTTTTGCAAATGTGATATTTATGATTATCAAAGTACAGGGATGGGTGTCACAGCGGGAAAAAAAAGGGAAAGAAGTATTTTCAGTATTGATTGCTTTTTTGAGCTTAGGCACCTTAAGGACTGAAAAGGATCCGGGGAATATAATAAGACAGGGGACATCAGCAGCACAAGGGGCATGACCTTTATTTGCAATCATAGCCGAGATTTACAGTTTATTACTGATAGCTTTCATAAAGAGCCATTCAGTTCCGAGGTGAGTGGTTTGTCATCTGGAAATGCAATTAACTTCGTCCTTATCCCAATCCCTGGTCTAGATGTGAACAGCGCTCCAATAACATCACATTTTCCCTAATTTCATTTTATTCTCACGGATCTATCCTTTGAGCATTAGTGGAGTTGCATATTATTATCCATCCACAGTGCCTAAAAGGCACTTGTGAATATTTTTAAAATTGATTACATGATTGTTCAGGGTCATTGTGGCACGCACTTTGCCTTTCTGTGACAAAAAAAAGGGTGAATCATGCTTAGAGTAAATGCTTGGTGAGTTAATTAAAAAATGCCTGGACAGCTTAAAAAAAAGTGTTTCTCAGAAAAACAAAATTAAAGCGGCATAATTTTCATGCAGCCAACCCAGAATAAGGCTGAAGTTGATGTTAAACTGTGTCATCTATGTCTGTTAAGTAATGATCAGTTTTATGAACCTTTTCTGTTAACCTAGTATTAATAATTTAAAGGAGACAATCAAACATGTTTTTGTGTTGTCAGAGCCCAAAAAATTGGTTTTCAGTAAAGCAATGATTCTGTTGTCTAATTTTGTTCAAAACATTAATACGTTATGAAAATAATCATTAATATTAGAACCTGTTAAACAAAAATTGCCAAATTTTTCTAAAAAATTGTGTAGAAAATTATTTGGATGTAGAATTCAAGTGTCAGTTTTTCATTAGCATACATTTGCCAATATAAATACGTTTTTCATTTTCTAATTAAAAATCAATAATGGCTCTTCATGTTTGTTTTTATGTTTAATAATATTGCCTAAATTCTAATACTTTATTCAATTAAACCTTAAATTTGTCTGAAGTGTAATCAATTAAGTAGGCTGAAAGGCAAGATCATAAAATGTGATTATAATTTGATAGCATTTGGGCAAGATGTTAGAAGAATATGTTGATAGCTTGAATATTTTCCTGATATTTTTATTGAATTTTGTTTTGGTAGAAAGCACAATGATATTCAGATTAATGAGCACCCTTCTGCATGAGGTAGTGATTCAGTGCAGTTGTTTCAAGATGATGGTAAATATGAAAACTCTTTCTAATATTATCAATTTGTAAATCTTCTATTGAAGCAATTTTGAGCCTGAAAAGTTTTTATACAAGTTATCAATATGAGAAACTAAACATGGTATATTCTTGTCATAATTCTGTTTTCCCATATTTTCCGCAGTTATTTCATTAAATATTGCAACTACTGTGCGTAGTATGTGCCAGTTATTTTTCATGGAAGTACTTATAGTGATATAAGTACCAAAAGCATCAAAGCGCCGACAGTACAGTTGAGTTGAACAGGTAAATATTTAATGATAGAAACAGTTAATACTTTCCTCTTAACAAGATGTTGATTTTCTCTCATTCTCTTAATTATATACTTGATTTTTTTGTAATTTTCTCAGATACCTTGCCTTCGAAATTACTCTGCATTCTCCATGACTCTGTTAGGTCTGCTGTTGAGGTGAGCTATTTGGAGATGTTCATATTCCAGTTTAATTGCTTTTATAGTTGTGCTGCTTCTGATAGTGTTACCACTAGCAGCTGTTTGCTGACGGAAGGATTGCTGCCCTTGGACAGACTATGGTAAGCCATCTCAATAGGATTCCTGGCTCCTCTAACAGCAGCAGTGCTGCGTCATTAGCATGTAGAAAGATCTCTTGCTTTCTCTTTTTGCCTCTCTTCTGTTTGCACTTGCCCCTATAAGTTGGTACTCCATGCTGATCAGTTTGCTCTGTTTGTTATGTGCCATTAAATTTGCACTCGATCAGTCCCCAGCAGCTTTGCTATCTCTGTATGCTGTGAAAGTAACAACTGCAAGCTCTAGAGAAAGCTAAGATGGAAATGCCGGGCAAATATTTTCAAGTGCATAATTAAATTTGATCTCAATGGTCTTCCATATTGGTTCCATTTCCATGCTGTGAATGTGTGGTAAATATGCATGTCTGTAAGTCCAGTTTTTCTCGCTGTTGAATCTTAACTTCTTTTCACAAGTTTCAAATCATGGTCAAAATTAATCCCCTTCAGTAGGTGAGCTTTTCCATAATGAAGCGTTTTGTGGAAGCATAAGTAATTATCTGAAGGAAGGTGCGAAGTTATAATAATTCTGATCTGTATGAACACAAGAGTTGACCATGGATGAAATTTGCTGGATCTAATGAGTAGCTTATAGGGGAAGACTGTCCTGCCTTTCCAGGTGAAGAATGAAGTATGACGCATGTGACGGCAACCTAATAATATAAGACAAGTAAAATGTTTGGAAAAAGTATATAGAGAGAAATCATTTCATGGTTTTCCACTTGAATAGAGCCAACGCTTGACTAGGTTGAGGTTATGATCATGTTGATACCAACATATGTTTGGTATTATAAAGAAAGTTTTATTAGCAGACAAGTTACACACTATTATATGAGGCAATTAGAAACTGCAGTTTTTCTCACACCTTGTCACTATATGCCTATCATTAGAGGTACACATGTGGGATACCTGCAGGGTTCCCATTGAATCACTTGTGAGACATATAACAAAAGTACTGTTTTAACACTTGTGTAGGTGTCTCACTTGAAAGACATTTAAGATTTTCGGGAAGAAAATTTTGCAAAACGTACAACTAGTGGGATTTCTGAATTGAAATTCAAATCTATGCTATCAAAATTATAAAGCTTTAGTGACTAAATGTGAACAAATAAGCAGTTTGCTGGTTCAAAGAATCCATGTTGACTACAGGGCAATTTCATTAGTTAGGAACTGTTCAGTAAGTGATTTTTCTGTATTAACAAAAACAAGGTGCAGAATTTTAGCGTCTCCCACCTGTAGGCTTTGTAGGCGAGGGAAGGGTTGGTGGGGGGGGGGGGGGGGGGGGGGGGGGGGGGGGGGGGGGGGGGGGGGGGGGGGGGGGGGGGGGGGGGGGGGGGGGCAGTTGCCTGTAAAATTCCCTGGGTGGCTCTCCCACCATTCTCTCACCATTCTCTTGCCCAGCTCCAACCTCTGCACAGTTATACAGGGGGTGGGGGTGTGGGCAGGTCGCTGGGCCTGCCTGTTGTTGCCGTAGGCTATGTATGGGCCACTTCCCATCTGGCCTCAATTTGAGTCTGACAGGAGAGGTTCGGGGCTGGTGTTGGGAGCCTGACAGGTCACCCAGCTCAGGTCTTGGGCATGAATGAGGTGGGGGTGGGTGGGGGGAGAAGAGTGCCTCCCTCAAGGACCCCCTTGCCAGATTGAGTACCTCCTCCAATGTCTCTCCCCCACCCCCCAGGAAAGTCTGTAATAGATACTTGGAAATTTATTTTCTTTCATTTCAGCATGGCTCCTAAGGTTCTCCCATGGTGGATACTGGGTGAGTTGCCATAGAGGATGTAAGGTATTGGCTCACCACCACTCTCTCAAGGGCAATTAAAGATGGGGAATAAATGCTGGCATAACCAGCAATGCTCACATCACATGAAAGAATAAATAAAACAAAAATGGCAAAGGGTGATGGGTAGGCTGGCATGTGTTGACACGAAGTTGGTACTGGAGCTATGAGGATGAGTGGATGTGCCAAGGGTTGGCATGAGCTGACACTAAATTGGCATGGAGGATATGAGTATCCATGGGGTTGGTGGATGGGCATAGGTTGGCATGGAAGGCATGAGGGGCCATGGGGTTGGGAGGGTCGATAATGAGCATGAGGCGGCATAAGTTGGCATGGATGGAGCATGGGAGTGGGGGGGTGTGAGGGGTGAAGGCTCGAGGGCCTAACTGTTTTTATTATTACTAGGACTAAGTTGTAGCACACTGAGGCGGGTCTTTTAAACAGCTTGCCTCAGTACTCGGCTCCTTTGGCTGCCCCCACATTGTTTCTGAGGACAGTGGGCGGACTCCCGTTAGCACCTGACCTCCAGAATGAAAATCAGACCATTTTGGGAAGTTCCTCCTGAGTCAGGGTTGGAAAGTTGGGAATTTTTCCGACTCTGCCACCAGCAAAAATTTGGGCCTTGGCGTGAGTTAGGTCACAGGTGGCAGAGTTTTGAGAGACATCAAGGATAGAACTAGGGAAGCCAGCAACTAGATAAGTTGAGGTAAGCATGGGATTGGGTGATGTTACTGAGGCGGTTTAGTGAAGGTACAGATATACGGTTGAATGTTAATCTCAGGGTCAAACATGATGCTGAAGTTATGAGCTGTCTTGCTCAGACTCAGATGGTTCCCAGGGAGAGGAATGGAATAAGTAATAAGGGATTGGAGTTGTGCTGGGGACTGTCTCATCAATATTTAGTTGGAGGAAATTGATGCTTATTCAGTACAGGATGTCAGATAAGCAATCCGACAGTTTAGACACAATGAAGGGTTCAAGAGTGATGGAAGTGAGGTACAGCTTGGTATCATTAGCATAAATATGAGCACTGCCCCTGTGGGCTACATTTTATGCTTCCCTGTCAGTGGGCTGAAGGTAAGGGAGGTGACCATGCCATCTCCCCCCAACCTTTTACAGCAGTGCAGAAGGGGCTTTGGGTGATCCTGCTGACCTTGGGCCTATTGAAACCTTTGGTGGCCAATTAGTTGTCATTTACATGCCTTGCCCTGCCTCTTCTACCTGCTGTAGGGGGATGCCCACGTCAAGTGAGAAGCCCAGATGGCAGACAAGGGGGAGGGATGCCTCCTTTGGGGGCCCCCTGTGCCCATCGGAGGCAATTCCCCCCTCCAAGGTCATACCCTCCCTTTAATCTTTCACCCTTTAACCCTTTCCCCCACCCTACCGTCCTGATCTCTCAAACCTGGCTTCCCAAAACCCTCACTGGCCTCGCTGGGACCTGTCAACCACACCCTGTCAATACCCAGACTTACCTTCAGCTGGTCTCCATAACTTGCTCTTTTTCAGGTTCTGGCTGTAGCCCCAGCAGCGGCCACTGCTCAAACCTGGCACTGTTGGGACTACAGAGCTGCTGGCCAATCTGATTGGCTGGCAGCTCTCTAAGGCGGGACTTAGTCCCCAGATGGAGGCAGAAGTCGCACCCTGAGCCTGTTGATGCCCCTTTGAACATAAAATGGCTGCGGGCATTAATTTTCATGGGCAGACTCCTGACCGAATTACTAGTTGGGTGGTTGGGGAGGCCGGAATGGTGGTGTAGAAAACATCCAGCTTTGTGTTTTCACGTGATGTCACTGAGTGACAGCATGTAGGCCAGAAATAGGAGGGGGCCAAGGCTAGATCCTTGGGGGATGACAGAGGTAACAGTGCAGGAACAGGATAATAAGCCATTGCAAGTGGTTCTCTGGCTGAGTCTGGATAGATAAGAATGGAACAGAATGGAACAGTCCCACCCAACTGGACAACAGTGAAGTGGTGTTGGAGCAGAATTTTGTGGTCAACCATGCCAAAGGCATAATCTTTAATCATTTTATGTTTTGGCCTTGTTATGCCAGAAGAATTTTCATTTTGTTATTGTGGTTAGGTGATCAAGCCATTGGTATACTTGGCAGATGGTGGAAAAATGATTACAATATTCAAAAATTAAAGCCAGCTGTAATAGGGTGTGTCCTGCAAACATTATTTACCACGGAAAGCATTCATAACCTAATTTGTGTTACTGAAGAGCCTCAGTTATATTTTCCATGTGGAGCCATAGCTAAGGTACATCTTAAAGATCTCCAAAAAAATAATCTTTGCCACTTTTTTTTTACGTCCTAACTCCATCTCTTTGTAGGTGGAATGCCAAGAGACAAACCAGAGTATAAGATAAACACAGCAAATTCTTCCTTATCTTTGGGTGGGCTGCATATTAAATGCGTGGCATCTTGAAGTTTCTCCTTCCTTCTCTTGCCTCCAGCCAGGAATGCAATGACAGAATTTGGGTCCATTTACCAGGCACTGCACCTTGATTTCCTGAGACTTTTGCACTGTTCTGCTGGTATCCTCATCTAAAACCATGAACAATTGATTATCATGCCTCTGTCCCATTCAAGTGAGTTGGCAATCAGGAATTTTATGGATTTATGCTAGTTTTCTCACCACAGCCACTTACACTGAAAAATAATGGCTCAGGTGGGCCTTTGATCACCTGGTATCTATGTGATTTATGGCTCTCACATGATCCTCAGCCATAAAAGCTCTGAGCTTCATCTCTGCAGCCTGCAATCGTGTGAATAGATTTTATGTATATATAATAAAAATAGGCTCGGCTATTTCACCATCAAAAATAAGTTATCACTATGTTCGTTTCGAAATAGGGCTATCAATGTAAGTGCTAAATCATTAAGTCAATTTATTTGATCTGCGAATATATTTAAATTTTTGTTCAAAATAATTGATTATGGTAAAATAAAATCTTCATTCTTTCTTGATATATTTAAATTATGACATAAAAACCATGAAAACACTTAATTGCAGAATAGCTTTAATAGATACTGTGGGCATGGTATGGGGTATTAGTATGCCATTAATGAAAATAAGAGTTTTTAAACTCAGACATTATAGGAGAGTTAATTTCCTAATATTGTCACCTAATTAAACGGTTAAAACGAAATCTCTATCATCAAATAGAAACATAGAAAAAAGGAGCAGGAGTAGGCCATTCGTTATGATCATGGCTGATCATCCAACTCAATATCCTGCTCCCACTTTCTCCCCATACCCTTTGATCCCTTTCACCCAAGAACTATATCTAATTCCTTCTTGAAAACATACAATGTTTTGGCCTCAACTACTTTCTGTGGTAGTTTATTCCACAGGCTCACCATTCTCTGGGTGCAGAAATTTCTCCTCATCTCAGTCCTAAATGGTCTAGCCCGTATCCTCAGACTGTGACCCCTGGTTCTGGACTCCCACACCATTGGGAACATCCTTCCTGCATCTACCCTGTCTAGTCCTGTTAGAATTTTATAGGCTCCTGAAAACTGAGCACAGCACCTGAATGTGCCAATAACACAATTTTCCCCAAGTGACCAAGGCTGGCATAGTGAAAGAATTCCATTATTCAGGTCATGTCAATATTATTCTGCTTAATTATTTTATTGGTATCAATGGGGTAAGCCATTGGCTGCATCTTCTGAGTTCCTTAATGCATAATTATGTGCGGTGCAGCATATTCAAATAAATTTTCCAGGAAATTTTGGCACACGTTCGCAACAGGAAGATTGACACACAAAAGGCCGTAATTTACAGTATACAATGCAGGTTGTGCTGTTCCAGGAATTTCTGGGATTATAAATGCTGCGGGTGTTCCATTCCTATCAAAACATTCATATAAACATTCAATTCAAGCTCTACCCAAAAATTGTTATGAGTTGGTCATCATTTTCTGAGTCCTACATTTAGTGTTCGGATGCCATTTTGTTTATTATACAGATTTGACACATCTGGCCAAATGGCCTGAATTAAAAATGAGTTAGAATGTCACAACCTTATTTTTGACTCTGATCATTCACCATTCAGTTGTTATTCAAGTTATGAGTCTGTTTGCAATTAAACTGAGAACTCCGAATTACGCCCAGTTATTCCATTCCATTTACTTATATTTTTTTTGAGATAGAATAACCCTAGTACTTAATAGAACAAGAAGTATATCCAACAAAATTGTGATGCAATATATCACTAAGTGGAACAAAATAGTGGTTCTGCATTCATTTTGTGAACTTTTAAAAATGTTATGAGTTTGTTGTAATCCTGCGCTTTCATCTGTGACTACACTTTCAATGAAGCCCATCAAGCTAGAATGCAAATATCATGTTTGATGATTTTAAATAGTTTGTGCTGTAATGAAATTGAAACAAATGAAACCTACAAGCCTTTTTATCCATTTGCATCAGTACCGAGCCTCATTTTCACAAATGTCTGTCAAGTTTACATTAAGATATAATGCTAATCTTGTTAAAATTTATTAACTCCTGCATTGAAATATTTAGATCAGTGTACAGTTACCACCTTGGAGTAGGGAAAATACTTTACCCATCAGTGTAGCTGATGTGGTAAATCAGTAATCTCTAACATGGATCAGCAAGGAAGGTTTGTATGGGAAGTGGGATTCTTAAATAATTATAAATCTCTACCCCTATTACCATGTGTGATACTATAATCTGGTTTCCAGGATTGATTGCCTTACTGGAAACCTGAAACCAAGTTTAAACAGTGATATCACACTTCTGTGCTAATCATTCGATTGAGTATCGAAAGTGAGGTGATTCCCTTGGCACCAGATTTCTCCTTTTCCATAAAATTTTGAGCTATACAAGAAACTGTGCATTTGTGCTGTTTACTTTTACTGTACTTCTTTGTACCATGGTGAATGCTGCAATTCTGATGTGCTACAATGAAAAATGTGAAGCCAATTTTTTTTTTGCTGAACACCAGCAGTGTAACTTTCACCTCACCTACCCAATGGGAAACTAATGGGATCAAATCGGCCGCCAGTTTTACATTCTGGCCAATTTTACTTTCAAACTCAGTTTCCCACTGGTTAGTTCAGGTTAAAAGTGCCACCAAAGAATATTTTGTCTTGTTATCTTTTATATTGCAAAGTATACAGTTATATGTCTGTTTATTCAGCATCAATAAAGTCAATCCTGACTATATGAAAAATTTCTTCTATTCACCAAATTAGGATTGTTTGTTCCATAAATTCTTTTGAAAAAACAAACACTAAGCAATTAAGTTTTGATTTTTTTTCCAATTAGTGTCACAAATCACACTATTCACTTTCTGGTTATCTCACTTCAAAAAAAAAGTCTCCAGCTATATCAGTGACATGTAATCTGTCCATGTTTCTTTGAATCTCTGTTTTCAACAGTCTGATGGTTTTGCAACAAGTTTTAAGTACTAATTGCTGTGCATTAATCATGATTAAGCATTAAAAGTAAATGACCTAAAATAGAAGATGGGATGGATTTTGCAGTCAACAATGAAGGAATGCATTCATTATACTTTTCACACGCTTTTGAGCAGCAACTTTAGGTATATGGAGATCCTTTTCAGTGCAGTGAAAGGGGATTTATGGCATGTGTAAGTAAAGTGATTGGATTGAAGAAGCGTCAATGAGACATACTCTGAGGCCTGATTTTAACGCCCTCAAAAATGATTCACTTGCACAGGGTTAAAATTGGGCCTGTGAAATCTAAACAAGGAAATATGAGCTGGAATATTTAATTCAATGTAAAATCATGTGTAGGAAGTGAAATAAAGAGGGGAAAATAAAGAAGGGATGGAGAGAGAAATAAAAGAAAGAAAAGGTAAAATCATTTTAATCATTATTGTTTTTTTTAACATTTCCAACAATAAGTACATTCTGAAGGAATGAGAAGCCACAATTTTAAAAGTCAAGTTTCAGGACCAGACAGGTTGTTGGGCATTAATTAAGATTTCTGACACCATTAAACATTTACTTACACCTGAATCCTTCAAGCCTAACTTCTTCTCGTATGTTTAGTGGATAGCTAGTGGGTAAGTACAGCAACTTCATGCCCTTCTTGTGTTTGAATGCCAAATCAAATGGCAAGGCACTGGTGGGGCAAAGCTTGCAGAGGAGCAGGATAAATTAGAATTAGACAGCAACTTCTGGATCTCCTTGTTTAACTGGACATATGTGGACATTGGGGCTGGATTTTCATGTTGGGTTTGGGAAACATGATTTGGCCATTTCCTGACATCTGTAGTCCGAGTCCATCACGTCTACCCATACCCGCCATATTGTCATCTCCTGGAGATGTGGGTGGGCAGTGTTCAGGTTTCCTGGCTCCCTATTCAGCGTTAGAGGAGTGTGGATGCTAGGGTGGGCTGATTAAAAGGACCACCTCAGTTTGCTGGGACATTGGCCTAGTTCTCCACATCATTCTGATAGCCTCTAACCCTCACCCCCCCCCCCCCCGCACACACATGCCTCACATGCCTCCTCATATTTGCATGTCCCCTCCATGCCCCTCATATTCCCCCATGTTTCCTCATGCCCCCAATGTATCCTCCATAGTGCTCACCAAGTATCCACTATGTACAGACCTCAGGAGCCATGTAAAAGCAAAATGGAAGTCTTTGAAATGAACATGAGAAAGAAGCAGACATCTAAAAAGCTAATAGAGCTGTTACTCATAAACACAACCATTCATACTGAAAATCTTCAGATTCAATGAAAAAAAACTCTTATATCCCCTCTTAATACTGTAAATCAAACTGTGTATCTAAACCCCTGCTGAGATAGGTGGTTCATTAGCTTTTGAAAATCAGCCAACCATTCATTATTGTCTCAGCTGTCAAAACAAACCATTGCAGCTCCAAACAATAGAGCCTATTGAAACTGGAAAATAAATGGCTATTATTTTTCTAAGCTAAACTAGATGGCCTGTCAATCAAAGTATTCCAGGAGCAGGTCACTATTTATTTTCTCAGTGAAAGCTGCAGACCTTTTTACAAATTTAAAGCACTGTGGATATTTAAATCACTTAGGATCATGACACTAGAGTCCAAAGCACTATTTTCTTCAGTTTTTAATGCATAATAGCACATTTCCTAATGGGAAGTGTATTTTAATGCATCTCAACACATACAAAATGCAGATCAAGGCAATGGTCAACAACTTTGCAACACAGAGCTTTACGATCAATCACTGCTGTAAAAACACATCTGACTTATAATACAGCATCTAATAATGGCATTTTAAGTTGCCAAAACATTTAACACATGTTCTGGACTCCTCAGCAGGTTCCCCCAAGGTTCCCGAACTCTCAAACAAAGGCTTTCAAAAACCTACTAAAATGGGGGACAGGAAATACAAATTTTACCTAGGGCTGTCGATGGTGACCCTGACGTAACAGGACATGTGTGCGGGGTCACAACCCTAACCTGAACATCTTTCTGCCTATGGGAAGGTGGCATGGCCCATTTTTATATGGGAAATTTAAATTTGCTAGGAAAAAATTAAAAGCTTTGGCAATTCCCAACCCTATTCCTGACTCAGGAGGACACAAAAATCCAGACCCAGAAATCACTGTCTGATATACTACATGTGGGGCAGAATTTTACCCTTGGTGTGTGGGCGCGTGCCCGACATGCCTGTCCGTGAAATAAAGCGCGGTGACGCCAGACGAGCATCCCAGCATCAATGCACACTCTCGCGATAGTTAGGTTGTCAGGCACGCGCCTGACCCAGCAGCTCACCTGCAGTCAATTAAAAGGCCTATTAAGGTCATTAAGTTAACAATTGTACTGAATTTTTCGCTACCCCGTTCAACCTAATGGTTGACGGGCAGGCGAAAAGGTCAAGCGGCCTTTGCGTTTTTTAGGAAACCTTATCCATGGGCGGGGTGAGGTTTCCTTAAGCGAATAAAAATAAAATAAAAAAGTAACAGTTGAATTAAAAGCATGTCCCTGCTTATGTGACAGAGGGGACATGTCTTAGGATGCTTTTATTTTGTGCATTAGTTTTTTTAAACAGTGCTTCATCTCCCTGAGGCAGCTCCATGCTCTTTCGCGTGCATGTGCAATGTTCGTGATAGGCCCACTTGCCCTCCTTCCCCTGCCCGCACAGGCAGCGCTGAGCGCTGAGCGCTGCCACTCACATTCCATGCTGGGCGGACCTTAATTGGCCCGCCCGTGTAAAATCGCAATGCGGTGCCATTTGCGGGCGGTGGTTGACTTCCCCACTGCCCCCCTGCCCCCGCTGAGCACCCCTGCAAAGGGCAAAATTCTGCCCATAGTGACAGTGAGTCCTGATAGCCTTGGGGGAACTTCTATTGCACAACCTGAGCCATTAAGAATTCAACATTTCAAAATGTTGCAACAAATAAAATGTTCTCTGACTTTCTTAATAATTAATTTAGCAACCCACTCAATTTCTAGTTGCTGACTTTAGTGCTTTAATTGCTTCCAATGCCATTGTTACCACTAAAGTTTTTTTATTGTCAATAACATCCTTTTCACATTTGTTATTGCTGATGGCGTCAAAAATGCTCCATCAGTAATGGTTATATATCTTTTATTTCAGTTCTGCACTCCTTGTACAGCTCAGCAATTATATATTACACTTAAATCAAGTAGTTATGTCCACCCATTCAAAGTTATGTTACATTTCTGCTCAATATTAAAATTTAGAAAGTTACAGTGAATAATTTTAAATAAATAATTGAAAAAAATCAATATTATTAAACATTCTACAAGTGTCTGGAATTTTTAACCAATGAAAGTTTTTATTACAAATTATTTCTGATTAGCTTGACGAAACATTGCAATCTTTACAGCAGCTTTCAAATAAGAGAAGATACCCAATTAATATTAAAATACAGCTAGAAACAGAATTCAACTTTTTGTGACATAACTTTACTGGCAAAACAATGTAATCACCACATTTCAGGCAGTGGTTATTTGTCAAATATAGCATGTTTCATGTGTGACAAATTAAATGGCACTTATAAATATTTATATTTTGTAATGAAATCTACGTTTAGTTATGTGCATCCAGTAAGAACCCAAAAATTACATTTGAATATATATATATAAAAAAACAAATTCTAGAAGGTCTGTGCCAGTTTGGAGGAAGGTCACAAACAGAAGCTGAATTTAAGCACAATCTTTTAGTATTGCTAAATATTTTAATAGAGCTATTTCAGCAAAGAAGGAAAGAAACAAATTAGTTCAATTTTTCCTTATATTTTACGTATATGCTCTGATGATAAGCAACAGAAAATAATGCTCACCATGTTACATGTGGAGATTGTTTTATTTATGTAACTGTGATATGTGAGAACAAAGGTATTTATCTACCTTGATCAGGTAAGGAAAATATTCGTTTCTTTGGAAAACAATCAAAGAACTCTTACTTTACCAGCTTTTGACGAACATTATTCCAAATCCTATCTTCCTACTTCCAGTTCACAGCCCCTTTCCTTGCATCAGTGTAACTTCTAACTTCTAACCTATGTGTAACACCATGGAGGATATGCTAGAACACAAAATTATAGAAACATTTTTAAAAAGGTCAATAGATATAATGTAAACATATGCTAATCTTGGGGCGTTATTTAATGGAGGTGACGAGGAGTCTCGTCCATTCAACTGGAGAGCTATCGAGAGTCCTGCACAGCCTCTTTTCAGGAAGGCCCTCAAATTAAGTGCCAATCAGGCACTTAACTGGGCAGTACTGGGCCTTCACCAGGATCAAGGACCCTGGGGTTGGAGGTCCTGCCCACCGAGAGCTGCAGGCCAATCAGAAGCTGGCAACTCTTCATTGTTTGGCAGCACTGGGGTGTAGCGGCTGCTGCTAGTACTACACCCATCTGAGGCCTTGGATCACGATGGACCCAGGCACAGGTGAGCGATGACGGGGTGTGTGGGGGTTGTGTGGGAGGTGAGTTAATTGCAAGGACAGGGAGCTGGCTTTCAGTGGCTTCCCTTCCTGTTGCCAGGCACTGAGTGCCTTTGAATGAGAGGTGCCACCAGGAGCCCACAAGCAACCCCAACAAAGCTTACTTTTTGTGCTTTCTGCATGATGAGTCCCCTGCCCACCAGTAGGTGAATATCAATTGACAGTGGGATGGTAAAGCTGCCCATGGGCCTTCCCGCCACTCAGACAGTGACAGGAAGATAGTGGGTTCCCCACTCCACACTCTCCAACCAGATTAATTGCACCCCCGCTACAATAGACTTACCACGAGTCATGACATTATATTCTGCCTCTGAAGTCAGACATTTTAATTTGTTTACTGCATTCGTTGCTCCCAATGCGGTTTCCTCTACATTGCAGAGACCAAACGCAGACTTGGGTGATGGCTTTGCAGAACACCTTCAGTCTGTCCGCAAACATGACCCAGACCTCCCTGTTGCTTGCTATTTCAACACTCCACCCTGCTCTCATGTCCACATGTCCATCCTTGGCCTGCTGCATTGTTCCAGTGAAGCTCAATGCAAACTGGAGGAACAGCACCTCATCTTCCGACTAGGCACTTTACAGCCATCCGGACTGAATATTGAGTTCAACAATTTTAGATCATGAACTCTCTCCTCCATCCCCACCCCCTTTTCAAACCCCCCCCCCTTTTTCCAATAATTTATATAGATTTTTCTTTTCCCACCTATTTTCATTATTTTTAAATGTATTTCCATCCATTGTTTTATATCTACCTTTTAGCCTATTTCGATCCCTTCCCTTCACTCCACCCCACCCCCACGAGGGCTATCTGTACCTTGCTTGTCCTGCTTTCTACCCTTAATTAGCACATTCCTTAGATAACATCACCACCTTCAACACCTCTTTGTCCTTTTGTCTATGACATCTTTTGGCTATCTCCACCTATCACTGGCCCTCTATCCAGCTCTACCTGTCCCACCCCCTCTTAAACCAGCTTATATTTAATTTCTTTTCTATTTTTACGTAGTTCTGCTGAAGAGTCATACGGACTCAAAACGTTAACTGTGTTCCTCTCCGCAGATGCTGCCAGACCTGCTGAGTTTTTCCAGGTATTTTAATTTTTGTTTTAAATTTGAGCTCTCTTTCAGTAGAAGTTAGTGTTTAAAGGTGGGAAGTAAATTAACCAAAGAAGCACAGAAGTGATGATACCTGTGGTCTGAAATGTCTCTCACTGTGAAGCATACCATAGAAAGGCAGATATCGGAAAAAGGTGCATTAATATATTAAGCATTCTTAATTCACAAGTCTTGACAATTTAGCCATGTTAAAATAATGCAGTGCTGAGTGGTTTGTGATAGTATTAGCTCCATTTAGAAAGCAAATAGAGTTGGAAAAGTAGATTGATGAACTGTAGGAAAAAAATAAACTGAACAAATATAAAACATGAGTCTTGAGGAATTAAACCAAAAGTATTATGTTGTTGAAGCTATGAAAGTGGTTTAGAACAACATAATACAGCATAAAAAGAGACAGAGATAAAGGTTAGCACAACTGAAGAAACAACATGCATCAAAACTTTTTAACCCCTTCCTGTTCCATTGCTTTGATGTGAGTGCTTTTTCAGAGTATTGCATATACATAATTTTAACAAGAAACTTACGCCTTTGATTTACTTCTGATCTGAAGAAGGTTAGTAATTTTATTTAATGAAGTGAATTCCCTCCCTCCTATTAAAACTTCCATGCAGATTTATTATCATGAAATAATTGATAGGCATGTTCCCTTGTGGGCTTGAATATCTGATAACTGCAAGATTAAATATGTTTATTTAATACTATATTAATAGTTTAAATATGACAATAACAAATAATTTTTCGTGTCTATGCTTCACTCTGACTGCTGCATTGTGAGTCACCTTGTACCATGGAAAACTTGGTAAAATAATGGATCTCTGTTCAAATTCAGTTCATCGGAACAGTATATATTGATTGCAATGTATTATAATTAGTATTTTTCATTATATTTGAAGTATTTTATTAATGATTTCTAAATCCTCTTAAATGGGAATTTTCCTAGTCAAAACATGTTTTCTATGCTACTCAGGTACAGTACAGATTAAAGTGAAACTTCTGCTGCACTGAAGCAGGTGGAACTAAAAACAGATCCATGATACCAGAACAGCAACTATGTTTTTTAAATAATAAAATGAAAGCAATGTTCTATAAATCCAGTTTTCGGAAGTATTCCGTCTGCTGCAGTATGAATTGTCCACAGTTTCATAGCGGAAACGTTACTGAAAAAGAGTCATACAGACTCGAAATGTTAACTCTGTTTCTCTCCCCACAGATGCTGCCAGACCTGCCCACCTTTTCCAGCATTTTTTGTTTTTATTTCAAGTTACCAGAGCAGCCCATTTTAGGAATTGAGTCTGCCTGAAAACTGCGGTACAGCGACATGGTCATTTTAATGCTAAAGGCTTTGTCTCCAGGGCATATTCGGTAGTTGGGTTGAAACTGCTAAAACTACAGAAAGCTTTCTTTTTAGACACTATATAAAAATAATTTTAAAAAATTGTCTATACCTGAAGATTAACCTTTTATAAACCAGTGATCTTATAAATTACATATTTTCGCAGAATCAGAGTGCAGAAGAGGCCCTTCGGCCCATCGAGTCTGCACTGACACGTGAGAAACACCCGACCTACCTACCTAATCCCATTTACCAGCACTTGGCTCATAGCCTTGAATGTTATGATGTGCCAGGTACTTTTTAAAGGATGTGAGGCAACCCGCCTCCACCACCCTCCCCAGGCAGTGCATGTGTTTGTGTAACAATTTTGCTTAAGTTAGGCATAACTTTTCAAAACAACTGTATCAGCAGTTGAGGATTGGCAGAAACTGGAGTCTCTACAGTTCACATGGTTAAAACATGCTGTGTTGTCTGTTACCTCATTTGAGAATGATTTTATAAGGAGGATATGTAGCTTTTAACATATTTTTCACAGTGTTGCATTTAAAGAATGCATGGTTAAACATCAGAAAATATTTCTTACTCATTTTTAAAATTCCTATTTTTTCCTTTTTCAGGCTTCTGACCATGAAATGTTATCCTCCAGCTGGGAGGCTTGGGTTGCCTGGGCTATGGGCACCTCCATGACCACTGTCGGCGCTAGTCCATGATCCTCGAGCATGAGGGACAAATCACGCAGGGCATGACGGATCATTTCAATTATTTTTTTCCCCCATGAGTTATGTGCTAGGCAACCTGGCCAAGAGCCAATGAAACTTACCCGACAAAGGTATGTGAATTTGAGTGACAGATAGCATTGGAGCTCGAACCTGCAACCCTTAGTCAGGAAGCAAGCATTCTGCTGCTTGTGATACATGGCAGACCAGTTTTCCTACTTAGAAATAAATAAAATCAGCAGATTTAATAGGTAGATGGTTAATATTTTGCAATCCAGAAATCAGTGTCCCTTGTGCCAATAATGTTATGGCACTCGTCATTTCAGCTTTTTGTTCTAAGGTCTGTTAGGGACCCCACTATTTTATAAGCATTCCATCTACCTGTATATTTATGTAACTGATATTTTATGTATTATGCGCATTTACTTATTCTTAAAAAAAGAAAAACGCTGGAAATGCGTAGCATTTCTTCATTTCTTGATGGAATTCATTTTTCACTTTGGACATATGAAAATTTGAGTGTTTTCTCAAACCGAAAGCCATTTCCACAAAACTAAAATCAGTGAACAAGTCTTTCAACCTCTTTGCATTAGAACTGAAACACATCCTTTCTATCATGTCTCCATCAGGGCACTATGGATCAAAGTTACATTCATCAAAATGCCAATAATAACATTGATGCATTTCCTACCAGTGCCAGATCTATAAAGGATGTCAAGGTGCGAACTCACCATTATATCAAAGAGAGGTGGATGAATGCTCTAAATTGACCAAATTGGTTAATGAAGCGTAATTGGCCCATATTACAAGTTCATTTCAGTAGCCATTTTTGATGCTGAAGTCATGAAAATTGATAAACAAAGAGCGCATTGAATCAATGTCAGTGGAATTTAAGGCAATTCTGACTTTACAACAGTTAATATTTTAAGAATGCTCACATACAGCAAGTGCACATATGTATGACAGATGTGTGGACATAAGCTTGGCATTCTCTGTGCACCACCTGACAGTTACATGGCTATTGGTGGTTCATTTTATTAATACATAAAGGTCAATCGCTAAGGGAATTATAGTCTACCAGAGAGAGTAGAGAATTTCTTTTCAATGCAGTTTTGTGGTTGTTGCTTAACTGGCAAAGTAAGGAGCATGCTGGGATGCTGTTGTGCATTGATTTTTGTGTGCCACGAACCTGACTATTAATCTACATCTGTTATTTAAAAAGAAAATTATTATTCTTATTTTCTAATTCAAGGTGAGAAAGAATCAAGATAAAAGATGATGAACATGTGAGAAATTCGGAGTTAACATCTTCAAAAATTGGTGTATTTTTGTTTTGCAAATAATGGACACAGAGGGGAACAGATGAGAACTGGCCAATCAATTATGGTGAGCTTGCATCATTCTTAATATTACTATCCTCAAAATTAAATGAACTCATCTTTCCTGACACACTATTGGTTATAATATCCTATGGAGTACCAAAAATATTCCGAGGCGAGAATTTTCCGGTTGGCGAGCGGGGGCAGGGCCCGCTCACCGACGCGTAAAATGATGCGCGGGTATGTCGGGCGGGTGTCCTGACTTCACCGCGCATCATTTAGATTTTCAGTTCGACGGGCACGCAGCCGAGTCGGCTGTGCGCCCGCCGAACTGTCAAAGGCCTGTTTAAAACTAATTTAAATCAAATTAAATGAGCCCAGGCGACCTTTGCATTTTTCATGGAACCTCATCCACAGGCGGGATGTGGTTTCATGAAGTATTTGTAAATTAAATACATTTTTATATTAATGCTCCTTGACAGGTCCCAGCTCATGTGACACTGCCACATGAGGGGACATGCCTTGAAATATTTTCAATTCTTTATTTAAATGTTTGAACCTTAAACAGATCTCCCTGAGGCACCTCGGTGCCTGAGGGAGGTTTCTGCGCTCTTTCGCACACATGCACGAAAGAGCACAGGCCCGGATTCAGGGAATCTCCCCTCCCGCACGGGGAGCGCTCAGCTTATTTGGCCCACCCGCGTAAAATGGCGGCGCGCACCTGATCGGGGGCGTTGAGCGGGTTCGCGCTTGCTCCCACCCACCCCCACCTGATGGGGGGAAAATTCAGCCCCAAGTTCATTTAAATAGGAAAACCTGATCTTGCTTTTCTGTGGGAAACTTTCCTAGCTTGACTGAAACTCAGACTATGGTTGGCGCTAAAGCACCAAAATTCCATTCTTTGGTTTGTCCAGTTTTTACATTAAAAGAAATCTTGGCTAACAAGACTTTTTGCCCTTCTGCACACAAGGCAAATAGATACATTCTGACGCGCAGAGAATTTTAGTAGGTTTGTGTGTTAACGTAGTTGTGATAACTGAGGGTATAGCCTCTCCTGCTGGCTATCAGGTGTCACATGATGTTCTGTTAAGGCTCCGACCAGTGAACCCTAAGTGTAGGCAATCTGGGGGCAGGGCTTCTTGATGAGAGTCCTGATTGAACATGTAGCACCTGACAAGCTCTCTGTAATAAAGTTTAGCTGTTTTTTGTTGAAACCTGTCTGCTACGTTGAGTCATTACAGTGGTTATAATGGTTTTAGCACCCTTGCTATTGCAGGTACAGTACCTCAAATTCAACGATCTGAAAATGGCAGTGGTATTTTAAGCGAGCCATGCAAAAATTTTGAGTACTAGTAAATGAGTCAAAAAGCTTACTGGCTTGTTTGGGGAGTTGCTGCATTGGTGCGGTGGCGTGTCGAGTAGTTATCCGCTTCATGCGCCTGTTGTTTCCCAAGATCAGAGTGGTCAGAATGACCCTTAACCCCACCTGACCCAGCTCAGAAAAGCTCAGGGAGTTGCACTTCTCTGCACAATTCCATCTTCAGTGTTTCACTTGTGCTCCTGTGACCTGAAGGCAACAGTTTTCAAGTTGTGGCCTTACCAAAGCACTATCCAGCTTCAGTGTGGCCATCTTAATCTTAGACTCGTTTGCTGTCGATTTTTATCTAATTACACTACAGGCACTGTAAAATGCCTCGGGACCTTTTTCTGAAAATCGGCAAGATCTGGAATCTGGCAAGGGCTTGGTCCTGAGGTTGCCAGTTTTGAGACATTCTGCGTGTATTATTGCAGTATTCTTTCATATTGTTTAATATAATTCAGAAGCGGTGGTGAATGGGTTCAATCTATTTTGTAATCAAATAAACTTTCATAATAAGAATAATGAATTAAGTTTTGTTTTGGTGTTTAGAAAAGCAGGAATTATTCATTTGATTGTTAGTAACCTCTAACAGGCAGATTTCTTAAAGCATCTGCATCTAACTTCTTATCTTCTGGATCCATTTTTTGAACTGGGTCCTAATTTTTTTCGAGAACAGATTTCATTTCCTACTCTCGGTTAGTATGCAAGAAAGGAAAAAACAAATGGTTTTACCATGGGTCCATAATTTATTTAGTTCAGCTTAACTTTCTCCTTCCTTAGTGAAAGACAGTAGAGAGAAAACCTTGTCCTCTCAGGAACATAATACCCCTTTATCCACAATATTTCTTATGAATAATTTGTTACAAATTGATTTGAATTTTCGCCTAACCATTAACCAGATTCCAGGGTTATTTCTTCTACTCCAATAGTATTGGGTAGTATTGAATTCTATGAGTCAAATAATTTGACAGCAAGAGAACAGCCGTGAGAAACAGAGACCTGGATCTTCTGGTCAGCGTGTGGGGCTGGGCCCCGCTCGCTGACATGTAAAATGACGTTCGGTGATGTCGGGCGTGCATCCCGACGTCACCGTGCGTCATTCAGATCTTCAGTTCAGTAGGCACGCTGCCGACTTCAGTGCGCACCTGCCGAACTGTCAAAGGCCTATTAAGGTCATTTAAATGCCAATTAAAATAATTAATAGGGCTGTCCGTCCAACCTAAAGGTTGACGGGGAGGCGAAGAGCCCAGGCGGCCTTTGCATTTTTCATGGAGCCTCACCCACAGGCGGGATGAGGTTTCATGAAGGGTTTATAAATGTAATAAAAATGTTTATTAAAATTCATTGACATGTCCCAGCTCATGTGACACTGTCTCCCTCATGTGCCTCCCTCCAGGCCCCGACTCTCCCTCCTCCCCCCACAAACCCCCCTGCCCGCCCACACAGGGAACGCTCAGCGCTTAATTAATTGGCCTGCCCACCAGGCATAATGGTGGCACGCAGCCAATCACGGGTGGGGATTGGCTGCACGCCTGCCCGCTTCCGCTCAGCCCCCCCCCCGACAGGGAGAAAATTCTCCTCGGATAAAAGTATAAACAATGGTAAATATCGAGAGTAAAGATACTAAAATGTTGAATATATGTTTCACAGTGAATAAGCCAGAATTCCCTTCATTTTTTTTGTCCTTGTATGGATGATCCCATCCTGAAGCTGATGGAGCCCATTAAAATTGGGGTTGGGAACCCCAATAAGCTATCTTAAAAGGTGTATGCAGCTTCCTCTGCTAGTTTTAATCTTCTGCATGTTCCTTAGAATTGCATAAATGAATTGTTACACCAGCAACTTCCATTATAAAACTTGTGAGGAGAGTTTGAGGCACGGGAATTAGCTCTGGAATATGCCAGGAAAGCGCTGCTATAGATGCACAACCCAAATAGCTTCCTTCTGTGCTGTAAATTTCTTTATCTAAATAATCATAATTTTATATAAATCAGGTCACACACACCAATCCTTTCAGATCTCGACTCGTAAATGTGTTAATGTTTCTCAGACCCCTTAGGTTAGAGAGGGGAATATGAGAAAAAAACATTTTGTCAAATGACCCAATTATCGGTCACCTTTGAAAGGAAAGGTCTCTTTGTTCTCCCTGTCCATAGGTGCTATCTTGTCCATGGGTAGGCAAACTTTTATTTTCTCTGGTTTTATTTCAATTTCGCTACATTATGTTTCAACCTAAGCACTTAATAGAACCAAATAATCTCACATAGATATCCCACTTTGTGCCTATTTCTAAATCAATACTCAGGACACGAGGAAGTAGAGCATATATGTTTATCATCAGGAATCTATTCATCTCCTTTTTGATTTGTCTTCCCTAACTACAGCAGAAGAGCCATGGAAACCTCAGACCGATGGTGTAAATTGGGAAAACTGCCGCGGAATGTTCTCTGTTTGCTGTTAATCTTAAACAGAAGAGGCTGGAAATTGGTCTGTGTTGTGCACATTTTCCGTTTAGCCATGGGACAGCCTACACTCAAGCTGCATTGGCATTCATCACATTGCCGAACCTTGTGGGGTCCAGCTATTACTTGTGTGTCCTGGTTGAATGACAAAAACAATAAATAACGGGCCTAGTTCCTGTTTAAAGGCCTCCCTTTGAGAAATTAGTTAGTGAGGAGCAGGGTGGATGTTGGGCCTGGCCTTGGCCTTCTCAGCCAACCAAAGGTCAGCACTTGAACTATTGTGTGATATAAGGCACACCTTCCTGTGACATCAGGAAAAGCAGGAGTTCTCCTTCAACTCCTCAGGATTTGCGATCACCCCCTCCCCCTGCACCATTGCCCACTCAAGGGTCATATCCAGGACTTAGCTGAGGAGGCAAGAAGCTGGAACTTGGCCTCTCCTATTGGGTGCAGCAGAAGCTGAAAGACATCATTACACATTATTCAGTGAAAGTGAATATATTTTCAAATTATAAAATAACAAAATGTGTTCGCCCATGCAAACACTTATGATCAGAAATTCTTCACTTTTCAATGCCTACCACTTCTGGATGCTGCCCTGACATCCGCAGTAGGGGTGAAGACAGCCTGTGCAGTGGTTTTCTCTGTTGCCTCTGATGTCTTTGGCATGGGTCCTCTGGAGAGCCGAGGCCTTGGAGGCCCCAGTTGGTTTGGCTGCCCTCCTGTGGGCTAGCTGCTCCCTCTGCGGTGACAGGAGATGTGGTTGAGGGGGAATCACAGGCAAAGGGGACTTGGAGGGATGGGACAGCTTCTAGGATTCCTGAGTGGATGATTCCTACCTGAGGACCCCAGCCTGACTCCTTGAGGGTTAGAAGCACCTGGAGGGATGTCGAGGTGCCCTGTTTTCCTCCTCACGTTGCCACTGCAGGAAGTCACCCATGGCTACCTGCATCTCCACGTCCTACTGGACCAGGGTCTCCATGGCGTCCACCAACCTTCCCATGGAGACCTCCATACATACACATTTGGGCACCACTTCATCAAGAAAGCAGGTGGATGCACTCTTCCAATTCACCTGCCACTTTGTTGATGGCTTCCAACAGCTCTGCATGATGTTCCCCCGCCTTTACGCACCATGATGAGTTGAAAGGCTGAATCCAAAGGCTCATCATCTGGCTCATACCTCACAGATGCCTCTTCCCCGGCAGTCCTCCGAGTGTCGGGGAGTTCGGCTGAGCCTGTCTCCTCCTGTTGTGGACACATGTCCATGCGGTGACCACAAGATTGTGAACCCAAGCCTGCTCTTGATCTAGGTCCCACTGAGGTGTGTGTCTCTGCGCTGGTGGAGGGTGTGGCTAAGCACTGTGACAGGTCTTCCAGGTTGCTTACTTCCAGCTCTTCAATGGAGGAGGTGTCCTCTTGGCTGGAGGTGAGGACCTGGATGGAGCTAAGGGACTGGCTGACTGAGGGTGTCGGTCACTTGGCAGAGCTTCTTGTGAACCAAAGCAGAGATAATTAGTGCATGGCAGCAGAATCAAAAGCAGGAAAGAGAGCACTCACAGTTGCATTGAGAGAGGGATGATGTAGTGCAGGATCCTCAAGTGGGTGTTGGTCGCCAACCTCACCTTCAATGCAGGCGGGTCCACGTCCTCACCAGTTAGCATGATGGCACGCTCATCAAAGTGAGTGAGGGGCCAAATGTGGGCCACTCCATCCCCGATCTGGGGCCCCTCCCTGCTGATATGAGCCAGCTTCTCCAGCATGGAAACAGATGGAGAGAGTGTGACCAGGACGCATGGCAATGCGTGGAATATTTGTGTAGTGAGCGGAGCCGTGGACGGGATGAAGACATGAACTCCAGAGGGTATGAGCCTAATAGAGATGTGAGGGTGTGTGTGAGAGTTTGTGGTGTTGTCCCTTGAGGTGCAAGATCCCTGTAGATGTGTGATGGGTTTGTGACTGTGTGAGTTGAGAGTGACAAGAAAAGTGAGTTACCCTGGCAGAATGGATGAGACCATTCATCCTGTAAAAGCATTGGGTGGCTGCCCTCTTTTGCAGAGCATTGGCGCTGACCACTGCTGCCACACCTCGCATGCATGATTGGTGGCCTTGCTTGCTGGGCTTTACCCAGAGTCAGGGTAAGGGACAAAGCGGCAAGTCTCCGCTGCATCAAGTAGGTGCTTGAGGGAGGTGTCACTAGATTTGGGGACAGAATGTCTCCTCCCTTTGGTAGCCATCAATTTCTAACAGCTTTCTATCCCTTGAAGAGTGCTATCTCTGAGCACGGACGGTCTTTCAATATGGCACCCGGTTTACTGAAGGCCTGAGGTGATGGCACGCTAGCAAGTGAGACAATGTCCTGCCGGTGACCTGGCATGTTTCCTGGGAACGCATGATTAATGAGGCAGGATTGGATGATACGGCGTGAAAAGCCGCCATTGCGGCCTGCAGGTAAAATGTCATTTGCACTTAATGCAAATCTGGGACAATTCCGGCCAAAGTCCCAAAACATATCAATCTTGTAAAATCTTGCATTAAATGCTCAAATTATTGCTTTTGCAGGTCCATCTGTAAAGACATTTGCTCTTGGCAATTGTCTCTCTGTTCTAAGGAAGATAAGGAAAGATCTTTTTAACTATACAAATTATTCCCTTCTTCACTTCCTTATGGGGAGAGTACTTCTGGAAAAAACAAAATCCAGCTCTGACCGTGAATCATCTAAAATGCAATTGATTACATATACACCAATTTTGATTGAAAATGTTTGACTTGAAAATTTCATTTGTTTTCATCAGAAATTCACATTTAGACTGTTTAAAGCTAATGTAAAGTGTTATACATGGTGGAACATGAAGGGAGCTCAGGCATGGTTGTAATGAAGTCAAATACACATCATTGATCCATCGTGATCTCTGTGTGTCAGATGAAAATCTGTTTCGTCTTGGCTGATACAGATTTTTTTTTTTGGATGTCCAAACAACTCCTGTGCCTGGACAGTGCTGTGAAAAACAAGCCTTTATAGGTGCAAATTGACTGCTGAAGATGAGCTACATATGGCAGAACAAATGATGCCTGTCTTGCATCAGAACGGTGGTGTATTATTTATTGGGTTGTATTCATAGTTGTATCTCAGGCTTTAATGCAAACTGCAACATGACTGTAATGGAGGCATGCAAAATGTGAACATTTGTTCTTAATGATATGATATTAACACTTTAAAATCTATTGAAGGGGGACTACAGTTAGATTATTGCTTTCAACTTCGGTCACCATGATCTTGAAATCATTGATTAATTTGAAAGTATGCAAAGAAGGGAGGCAAAAATAATTCAGAGTTTTTGTTATGAGGCAAGCTAAAGGAAATATGAAGATAATAATAGATAATATCAAAGCTGGTAAATTTGTTAAAATTAATCAGAATCATAGACAAGGGAACAAAGCTTTCATTGTTAAATCACCAGCCTAAGTAGCAGTTTAGAAGGATTATCTCATTCATCATTGGTAATTTATGGGATAAGCTTGACCAATGTTCTAGTTTATTGAATATATTACCCAATTTATTTTGAACAATGAAACAGATTAAACTATAAAATGTTTCAATGGCCAAAATAAGTGAAAAATCTTATTTTGTAACTGGGTTACAAGTGTGCTTTTCTAAAAAAAAATATCTATTTTACTCTCAACTTAGAGATATCTGGTGTGATTTGGAAAGTATTTCATAGATTAATGTATATCTGCCAAGATTACAATTTGCAAAAGCACTAACAGATTAGAAATTTATTGACAGCTCTATTATTCTTAATTCCTTGAAAGTTTGGAAGGAAAGCATAATATTTTGACATGATGACATGAATTGTCAATGTGAACTGCAAAGCACAAGTGGTTTATAACTGTCAACTGAACCCTGAAGTTTTAACTGCAATATGCTCAAACTCTCTTTCGCTTATGATTTATTTCATGATCATCATCGAATCAAATATGTTAAGCACCGTTTGATCAAAAGACTTTAGGTTTAAATTTCCTCTTCTGTAACATAGTGAGTTAATGCTCCCAATAGGCAGTCCTGGGGCTGCATTTTCTGTGGCCCCATTGGAAGTGTTTTTGGCAGGGGGAGGGGCATGTAAAATAGGGCAGCTGCCCACTCCACCCATCCACCCCTGAGATCACCCCCATAATACAGGTGGGGTGGGGAGGAGAAGCAGGTGCTGAAATTGGCAGCCAACTCACCATATTTAAATAGCTAATCAAAGGTCAATTAGGATTGTTACCAAGCCAATTGACCTGATGATACATTGTCCATGTAAAAATGTTTAGAATGGGCAGTTGGGCAGGAGTGGGCAGCCTGATTTTTTTTCTTAAATATTCTCTTCAAAGGGTGGGAAGGAAGGTGGTCTATCTTCGGGTGCTGCTCTTTGCCAATTGGGAGGTGCCCCTCCTTAGACTGCACCTCTCTTCCTACCTACCTGCAGCTTTAAACCCACATCCCAAACCCCTCCCTACACTGCCCAAACCCTCCCAGCCCAAGACCCTGAACTTACCTTATTACAAAGATCCATGGGCCTTCCTTCTCCTCCCCTTGCAGTGCCGGCAGTGGCCACTAATGTGCTTTTGGCACTGCTGGGACTGATGGAGCTGCCGGACAATCTGATTAGCTGGCACCTCCCGAGGGCTGGACTTCCTCCCCAGTGAAGGGCTGAAGTCACATCCGGCCCTTGTTTAGCCCACCCAAACACGTTATGGCTGCAAGGTGGGCATGGAGCAGGTCAGCTCCACATCAACTTGGCTTCTGGGGGTGGGCCAGTCGTTCCCACACTTATTCACAGGAAGTAAATCAAAATCAGGTGGCAACTTTCACCCCTTCCCAATGCTTGCAATCTGCTCCGCTTAGCTATTAGTCTAAAAGCAGAATTGGAAGGAAGTTGCATGTGGGAACACTTAGCCTGGAAGAGCATAGTGGCCACCAAGATTGCAAATATAAGAGGGTAGAAAAGAAATACATTTTTTGGTAGACAATGGAAAGAGCTGTGGAGCAAAACTCTTATCTGATAAATTTTGGGCAAAGTTTTTAAAAGATGCAGCTTGTGATTTATGTTAGAGTTGAATCCTTGCTCTAATGCATAATTCTGCTGGGACATTTCATTGCTGCTTCAGTTCACTGTGCAGTAAAGTGGTAGCACAAGTGCATATCACCACACAAAGAGTAGAGGCAAAGCAGCTTCCTATAGGCAAAGAAAATCAATGGCTTCTTTCACACAGCTTAAAGTGACCAGCTTGAGTAGCATTACCAAAAGGTGTTAGGGTATTGCTGTCATCTCTCCTAGATAATAACAAATCATGTATGTATAGGACTTTGGGACACATTTATTTTAAATAGGCAAACAAAAATTGATAGATGGCTGATGTAACAATTGAACAAAGGAGTTAAATTTACAGCACAGAAGCTAATAAGCAGATGAGGGGGAAGTCAGTTAAAGTTAGAAACAATGGAGATGATTTTATTATAAAAGCAAAAAACTGCAGATGCTGGAAATCCAAAACACAAACAAAAATACCTGGAAAAACTCAGCAGGTCTGACAGCATCTGTGGTGAGGAACACAGTTAACGTTTCGAGTCCGTATGACTCTTCAACAGAACCAAGGAAAAATAGAAAAGAGGTGAAATATAAGCTGGTTTAAGGCTGGGGGGGGTGCGTAGGACAAGTAGAGCTGGATAGAGGGCCAGTGATAGGTGGAAATAACCAAAGGATGTCATAGACAAAATGACAAAGAGGTGTTGAAGGTGGTGATATTATCTAAGGAATGTGATAATAAAGGT
Source organism: Carcharodon carcharias (assembly GCF_017639515.1). Classification (NCBI taxonomy): domain Eukaryota; kingdom Metazoa; phylum Chordata; class Chondrichthyes; order Lamniformes; family Lamnidae; genus Carcharodon; species Carcharodon carcharias. Next base: position 165,178,061 of record NC_054473.1, on the reverse strand, counting down.
ACAGATAGCCCGAGTGGGGGTGGGGTGGGGGGAAGGGATCGAAATCGGCTAAAAGGTAAAGATAAAACAATGGATGGAAATACATTTAAAAATAATGGAAATAGGTGGGAAAAGAAAAATCTATATAAATTATTGGAAAAAAGGGGGATCAGAAAGGGGTGGGGATGGAGGAGAGAGTTCATGATCTAAAATTGTTGAACTCAATATTCAGTCCGGAAGGCTGTAAAGTGCCTAGTCGGAAGATGAGGTGCTGTTCCTCCAGTTTGCGTTGATCTTCACTGGAACAATGCAGCAGGCCAAGGATGGACATGTGGGCATGAGAGCAGGATGGAGCATTGAAATGGCAAGCAACAGGGAGGTCTGGATCAAGCTTGCGGACAGACCGAAGGTATTCCGCAAAGTGGTCACCCAGTCTGCGTTTTGGTCTCTCCAATGTAGAGGAAACCGCACTGGGAGCAGTGAATGCAGTAGACTAAATTGAGGGAAGTGTAAGTGAAATGCTGCTTTACTTGAAAGGAGTGTTTGGGCCCTTGGACGGTGAGGAGTGGTGAAGTAAAGGGGCAGGTGTTGCACCTTCTGTGGTTGCATGGGAAGGTGCCATGAGGGGTGGGGGGGGGGGGTGGGGTGGGTGGTGGTTGAGGTGTAGGGGGTGATGGAGGAGTGGACCAGGGTGTCCCGGAGGGAACGATCCCTGCAGAATGCTGCCGGAGAGATGAAGGGAAGATGTGTTTGGTGGTGGCATCATGCTGGAGTTGGCAGAAATGGCGGAGGATGACCCTTTGAATGCGGAGGCTGGTGGGATGATAAGTGAGGACAAGGGGGACCCTATCATGTTTCTGGGAGGGAGAGGAAGGTGTGAAGGCGGATGCGTGGGAGATGGGCCGGACATGGTTGAGGGCCCTGTCAACCACCGTGGGTGGAAAACCTCGGTTAAGGAAGAAGAAAGACATGTGAGAGGAACTGTTTTTGAAACTGGCATCATCAGAACAGATGCAACAGAGGCGAGGAAACTGAGAGAATGGTATGGACTCTTTACAGGAAGCGGGGTGTGAGGAGTAGTCTGGGTAGCTGTGGGAGTCGGTATATTGGTGGATAGTCTATCACCAGAAATTGAGACAGAGAGGTCAAGGAAGGGAAGGGAAGTGTCAGAGATGGACCATGTGAAAATGATGGAGGGGTGGAAATTGGAAGCAAAATTAATAAATTTTTCCAGGTCCAGACGAGAGCATGAAGCAGCACCGGAGTAATCAACGATGTACTGGAGAAAGAGTTGTGGGAGGGGGCCAGAGTAGGACTGGAACAAGGAATGTTCCACATACCCCATAAAGAGACAGGCATAACTGGGGCCCATGCGGGTACCCATAGCCACACCTTTTATTTGGAGGAAATGAGAGGAATTGAAGGAGAAATTGTTCAGTGTGAGGACAAGTTCAGCCAGATGGAGGAGAGTAGTGGTGGATGGGGATTGTTCGGGCCTCTGTTCGAGGAAGAAACAGAGAGCGATCAGACCATCCTGGTGGGGGATGGCGGTGTAGAGGGATTGGACGTCCATGGTGAAAAGGAGGCAGATGGGCCAGGGAACTGGAAATTGTTGAGATGATTTTATTGTTGGCTGAATAAAGGGCGAAAGTAGATTGGCAATGATTTTAACATGTCGCCAGATTTTCTTTTCCATTTGAGCAAGGTGTAAAATAAGCTGTCTATTCACTCCCTTGCCTGCTTTTGCCCAATGACCCCCAAAGTGATGGAATGAAAAATATTAAATCCATGTAAGAAAAGCAAACATTACACGAAATAATGTGAATAAATGCATGGTCAAGCTAATCACTTCTGTGTTCTTGGAATTTGTGTGAGACAGTATCTGCTGATATTCATGCAGCCATGATATTTATTGTGTACGGTATAACCTTTATGGAGCAGTCACCTGTCCCTTTAAAACCAGTTTGCACTGCCCTAAGTAAGTTCCAATAGAAGTTAGTCGTATATTTCCTCTATAAGATGGCCACCTGTATATCAGCCATCTCTCGTCCCACTATCTATTTTATGCCTATATATTTTCACTGAACGGTCAAGGTTGTTGGAAGATTTGTGGCGTGAAGTCAGGTCCTGGAAGCAGGGCCAGAATCAAAACCCTGTGATGCCTGTGGAGAATTGATATGGATAATGCAGAATGCTATGGGAAATCTCATGATCCTTTGGACATCTTTAATAGACTCTTACACTGTAGATGTAGGTTCACAGCTATTTTACTTTGTTCAGTCACTGAAGTAAAACTATGCATGATGGTAGGAGGCAGTTCATAAAGAGAAGATACAGTAAGGCACAGTGTATGTTGACCCGACGTATAAGACGATCCCATTTTTCAGGCCTCAAAAATCATGTTTTTGCACATACTTGGCATATAAGTTGGTCCCCCTTTTCAGCCACAATGTGCTATACTCACATTAGTAGTCAGCCTGAATTTTCCACCCCACAAATGCATGTTTTACTCACCTTATAACTGTGTGCAAGGGATCAAGCAGGTGATATTGTCTGTGTTGTGAAGGTGTGTGGGAGTTTATACCAAGCCTACATAGAGCAGACGTTGTGAACAAGGAAGAAAAATCTGTCTTCCAACAAAATGAATGAAACATGAAGCTGGTTTAAGCTAAAAATCGTAACATTCACTAACTCATCAAATAACTGCATGAGAAGAGTTCAGAGAAGGTTCACTTGATTCATTCCTGGGATGAAGTGCTTATCTTATGAAGCATGGTTGAACAGGTTAGGCCTATACCCATTGGAGTTTGGAAGAATGACAGGCGATCGTACTGAAACATATAAAATCCTTTGTGGACTAGATAGGGTGCATCACAGGCAGATGGTTCCTCTAGTGTGAGAGACTAGAATTACGGGATGCAGTTTAAAAATAAAAGGTCTCCCTTTTAAGATGGAGATGAGGATTTTTTTATTTCTGAGGATTGTTAGTCTGTGGAATTTTCATCCACAGAAAGCAGTGCAGGAAGCTCATTCAATTTATTCAAGACTGACTTAGATAGATTTTTGATAGACCAGGGAGTCAAGGGTTATGAAAGAGACAGGAAGGTGGAACTGAGACCACAATCAGATCAGCCATGATCTTATCGAATGGTGGAGCAGGTTCAGAGGGCAGAATGGCCTGCTCCTGCTCCGAAGTCCTCTGTTCTATGTAACTGTGCTGCAGCAAGGGAATTTGGCGTTGGTGAAAAACTGTTGTGAGAATGGGAAAAGAAGGAACCCACTCTGAAGAAGATGCCCGAGACAAGTGCATCATCAGAACAGGGACCAGCCACTGATCTTGGGAAACACGTGTCGGGATGGGTCCTTGAAAATCATCAGAATGGTTTCATCGTCACCCGAAATACAATGCTTATGTGTGCATTTAAGTGGGGTAAATTGAACCCTGAGTCCAGCAAAGATTTCAGAACAACAGCTAGTTGGTATAGCTGTTTTATGGAACAAAAATGTGTAGTGTTGTGGCAGAAGACATAGATCACTCAGAGACTACCAAAAAACTTCAATGTCAAAGTTGCGCATCTCCAGCTATTCATCATCAGACAGTATCCACTATGTCACATCGGAACATGGATAAAACGCCCATGAATTTCAATATGCCCAGCAACCGAACTGTGGAATGAAAAGGTTTGAAAACAGTTCTCATGAAAACCACAGGACATGAGAAGTTAATGTTTACCTTAAGATTGGCGGGCAGACCAGGAGCCCCGGCAGGGAATAGAAAAAACATGAAACCTCATCCACCGGCGGAATAAGGTTTCATGTAGGGTTTAAAAAGTGTAATAAAGTTTTTGTGAAATTTATTAACATGTGCCATCTTGTGTGACATTGTCACATAAGGGGGACATGTTAAGGATTTTTCTTTTCTATTTTTAATGTTTGTACAACTTTCAGCGATCTCCCTGAGGCAGCACTTAGCCCCAGGGAGATGTGTGCTCTTTTGTGCGCATGCACGAAAGAGCACACTCTCGCATTTTTGCAACCCCCCCCCCCCCAACCCCACAGGAAGCACAAAGCGCTTCCCGCTGGACGTCATGCTGGGTGGGCCTTAATTGGCCCGTCCACTTAAAATGGAGGCGGGGCCCACTTTTCCGGTGGGGATCGGCTCCCCACCCACCAGAGATTGGGTCGGTCCCACCCACCCGGTACGCAGAAAATTCTGCCCTATAATTCTTTTCAGAATACTATCACTTGCTGAAAATGTGAAGCTGTCTGACACTTAAGGTTAAATTTTCAATGGGATGCAGAAACAAGACCATAGGCAGGCAAGTCTGAAATTTCCTGCTATTAGCCAGCATGCCAGTGTGCCACCTTGGCCCTGCCTTCTGGCAATTTCCATTGAGACTGGATCATGGTAATGCCCATTAGATGCAGGTGATTCAAACACCCACTTGTCAAAGGTTATCTGGGGGTCATTTTCCAGAGGGAAAACTGGCCTCTCACAGAGGCTGAAGTCCAACCAATGAATTGAGGCAGCTGCCTGGTTGCAGTCTGGGGGGTCTTTGATGCCTCCATTAAGTTTAAATACCAGCCGTTTTCCCCACGATTGACAGAGGGCCCCAGCTGAATCACAGGCTGCCCTGCAGATGGGTTCTCCTTCCTCAACAACCTGGCAGCTATGACCACTTTTTATTTCCGCTCTTTTGAACAACTCTACAGAATGTCTTCATTTTGAAATTCTTCAAAACTTTCAGCTTGTGTCACCCTTTCGTTCCCCGAGCCACGGCAACTCCCACCTCCAAGAGCGGGGCTGCAAATCTTTCATTGCGGGAGGGCCTCCTATAGCCCTTCTAGCCTCAGGAGCTTGCCCCTTCACCCTCCATTTGACAGGGCTCCCAGAGGCAGCTACTTAATTGACCGCTTCCTCAAAAATTATCCTCTGGGTCCAGCACCGGCACTCATGGATTCCTGACTCTCATTTCCTCCCTACAGCAGGATCAGGACACAGGAACAAAAATTCAACCTTTAATGTTGATGACCATTGTAATGGTCTCTGACCATTAGCTTTAAATCAAATATTAGGCAGTGAATAACTCTCCTGAAAGAACAAAGTAAACTGGAAACTTCCCACATGCCACATACAGTTGAACAATGTGGCCTGTTGCACACCAAAGTACAGTTTTATAGTTGATCACAATGTTAATTAACAATGTATTTTTATGGCTGATAAGCAGTTCAGAAATATAAGAAAAGTATCATTTACTTCCAGTGTGCATTAAAAGTTTGCATAAATGTTGGCCTTTAGGATAAGGTTAATTCTGACAACAATCTTTTACTTAAGAGCTCATTAAATATTGAATATGATTTTGCTTTCATGAACAATATTTTGCAACAACTGTGATATATTTTAAGCTTGTTTTCCTCATTGTTAAATGCAATTTTTTTCTGCTCTTTAGGTCATTCAGCAGCACAGCTTTCCTACACTCCCTGATCCTTATAAATATCACTCTTTAACTGGATGCTCAAAGACTTGCAAGGTAGCTCAGTCTGTTACGACATTACATTTTTTTCTTCTACCCTCTCCCCACCCGCCAACTAATTCTTGGATAATATCTCCAGATGGCTTACCCAGCATTGTGAATTCACTATGTAATGGATCAGAGCTGCAGACACTCACCCTACCACTCTGCTCTACTCTGGTACACCAACTAGTCCTGCAATCAAGCAATTTTATGAACGAACATTTGTTTAATTAAAAAATAAAGCTGTTCGCTCATGGAACTAATTGTTTTAACTCTTCCCCTGTGGGAGTCTAACAGCCTAAATAGTTTAACCTAAATTTCCTCTTAATTTTCAGCACAGCAACCAAATATCTTCAAGGAGAGATGAAAGCCGGTTTACATGATTATGGGAGGAAATAATACAGAACTCTATGTTCTTGCACTCCTACCCTACCATAATTAAATGAAAGGAGCTTTTAAAATAAATGAATTCTTTTGTAAATCATGGAAGTGAATATAAAGAATAAAGACAAAATGCAAGGAAAAACAAAAAATTTATTGCACAAATTGGGAAGATCCTGATAACTTGCATGAATTACTAAATTGTCATGTTGCATTGTGTGTCTGTAATTCTAGTAATTTTGAATTCCGATTTTCTTCAGCAAAAGATCATTACTGCTCACTTGCATATCTGTGGATTGTGGAACATATTTTCACCAGAGAGATGGCCCTTTGTTTTCCTGATTTATTCTTAACAGTGAAAATAATTTGTGGATAAAGTAAGACAATGGTGTGAACATAATATTGTTGTTTTCCTCTAATTCCTTTCTTCTGATCCTCATTCCTTCCCATTCTTCTCCTTCCTGTTTCTCACCAAACGCCAGTCTGCTTGGAAAGCAGTATAGACTTGGTCTACAAGTTAATCACTAAGGTAGAAGATCAACCATGATTTCACTGAATGGTGGAGCAGGCTGAAGGGGCCGAATGGCCTACTTCTGCTCGTATTTCCTATGTAACTTCAAAGTTGTATGTGAGGTACTTTTAGTGATGTCACAAGGTGCTAGATACATGTCAGTGATACTTCTTTACCCAAGGATAATTCGTTAGTCTGGGGAACTCATCAGGGAATACAGATCTTTACCTAAAACGTAAGTGAACCTTGGTCATTTTTTAACTGTTAGACTACAATTGGCAATTATTCCAAATAGCTATGTTTAATGCATATATGTTATGAAGTTTGTTGGAGTTGTATTTGGATTTATTTCCTCTTATCAACTTCAAACTCCTTGTAATAAATACTTACAAAGCCTTGCCACTTCCACCTCTGCGACCCATGTTCCTGTACTTGACCTCTGCCCTCTGATTCTGGCTGTCTTTTCATTCTCCCTTCTCTTTTCTGTGTTGGAAGGCTATCCATCTCTCAGCCCCACATTGTGGAGCATTTCACTCAGCCTCTCCCCTTTGTGACATCTTTCCCTTGCTTCAAAAGCCTGATCAATGCCTATCTATTCAACCTTGTTTCTCAATACTTCTCCTAATGTATCTTCCTGCATTTGGTGTTCTCCCATTTTCTCACATTAATGTCACTATACAAGTTATGGTGAAGGCTGAGTCTGTTGATATTAATACCCAAATGCTTCATGCCATTAAAGCAAATTGAAGATTTCACAACTGGGCTAAATAAAGTAATGTACATATGAACTCTCCAGGGAGTATGACAAGTAAAAGGTTCAGGCTAAGTAAATGGGGTATCTTGAACCAGGCGTACAGGTATTATTCAGTCCCTTTTTTACAGCCATACATTTTCCCAGTTTTGTGCAATTCCATTTGTCTTTATTATTTATAGTTACATGTAAGGTAATTTGGGAATTAGAAAAGTAGAGTTAGATTGAGCGTTTGTGTTTCTCCTCAGCACAAGCGGGTGAAAGATGTAAAACTGAGCTGCTTTGGTGCCAACGCTAGTGGGAGAGCATAATGGCAGCATAAGTTTACATGGCAGTTGATTACAAATTGATGATAGCCAACATAAATGTTTTAGGTCATTTTCTTTGATTGGGTCTGATGAATGCATTTATCTAGTGCTTTTCATGACCACCAATGACTCAAAGCTCTTTACAGCCAACCAAATACTTTTGAAGTGTAATCACTGTTGTATTATAAGAAACATGGCAATTGCACACAGCAAACTCCCACCCACAAATTTGTATTTGACAATGACCAGATGACCTGTTTTAATGATGTTGATTAAGGGATAAATATTGGCCAAATACCAGGGATAAGTTACTTGTGCTTTTTCAAAATAGCTCCACAGGATCTTCTACATCCACCTGAGCAGGCAGATGGGGCCTCAGAGTAATGTCTCACCCAAGAGACTGCATCTCTGTCAGTGCAGGACACCCTCAATACTGCATTAGAGTGTTAGCCTTGATTTTTGTGTTCGGGCACTGGTGTGGGATTTAAACCCAGAAACCTTGTGACTCTGAGGCAAGAGTGCTACCATGCTGACACAAAAATGAAATAATGCCCTCAATTATGTGATTGAGTGAATCCCTGCAAAGCAGTTCAATGTTCTGCTGCATGTCACTCCAATCAGTTCTTGCTATTAATGCAGTATTTATTCCGCAATTATTATACTACTGTACCATGATTGATCATACAAAATTAGCCTCCTGATTGACCGTTTTCCAGGATATTCTCACTCTGTTCTCTCCAATCAAGATGTACCATGTCTAGAAATATTTTGGGCATGTAGCATAGTAAGTTGGTCAACAACTCCCACTGCCTGAAACACAACTAGGATATATTTCAAGCTAAAAACAAAAAAACTGCGGATGCTGGAAATCCAAAACAAAAACAAAAACAGAATTACCTGGAAAAACTCAGCAGGTCTGGCAGCATCGGCGGAGAAGAAAAGAGTTGACGTTTCGAGTCCTCATGACCCTTCGACAGAAAGTTCTGTTGAAGGGTCATGAGGACTCGAAACGTCAACTCTTTTCTTCTCCGCCGATGCTGCCAGACCTGCTGAGTTTTTCCAGGTAATTCTGTTTTTGTTTTTGTTTTATATTTCAAGCTGATTATTCCTACAATTTCAGGTCTTACATAGAAAGAATTTGAGCAGGTTGAGCCAATAGATTGAACAGTAATGTAATTTAAAGTGTGCAATTTTACATTCATACTTTGGGTCCATGGAACCTATTTGTGAATAATTGCTGGGTTACCCTTAAATTACTTTAATGTTTATTTGAATAGAGACCCATCGGAGAGTTCGCAGCTGAACCATTAAAATCAAAGGAACCTAATTGTATACCTGGATTATTCTTAACCCATGTTCTTCTTGTTTTGCTTATTTTTGCCTTACAATGAAATAGAAAGATAAATATTATCCAGCCCAAATAAGTGCAAATTGCTCTCAAAGTTGTTCGAATGGGTTTAACTCAGTGGAATAAAAGCAAAATACTGCGGATGCTGGAAACCTGAAATAAAAACAGAAAATACGTGGAAAATTTCAGGTCTAGCAGCATCTGTGGAGAGTGAAACAGACTTAACATTTCAACCCTTTTGACTCTTCTCCCAAGCTGAAAAATATTCTGAAGGGGAGTCATAGGGACTCAAAATGTTAACTCTTATTCTCTCTCCACAGATGCTGCCAAACCTGTTGAGTTTTTCCAGCATTTTCTGTTTTCATTAACTCAGTAGAAAACTGGTTGAACTATAGATGTAGCTCATTTTGTGTTATTATAAAAGCTGCTGGGTTCCATTAGCCTGCCTCATTACTAAAAGTAGAATGGAAGTGTGCTGATTTCTGTTAATGCATTGACAATATTTAGCACTAATTGTGAATCTTATCAAGCACGATGAGTACATAACTCAAGAGATCGGAGCAGGACCAGGCCCTGGCTGCACCATTCAGTAAGGTCATGCCTGATCTTCTACCTCAATTCTGCCTTAGCACACTATTCTTGTATCCCTTAATTCCCCTCATATCCAAAAATCAATTGATCTCTGTCTTAATATACTCAATGAGTGAACATCCACAGCTCTCTGGAGCGAAGAATTCCAAAGCTTCACAATCACCTGAGCAAACAAATTTCCCCTCATCTCAATCCTAAATGGCTGATCCTTCATTCTGAGACTGCAACCCCATGTTCTAGATTCTCCAACTGGGGAAACATTTTCTCAGCATCTAACCTGTTAAGATTTTGATATCTTTCAGTGAGATCATCTCTCATCCTTTGAAACTCAAGGGAATATAGGCCTAATCTACCCAATCTCTTATTTTAGGACACTCGCTAATCCCAGGAATGAGTCTGGTTAACCTTCATTGCACTTTCTCAAAGGCGAGTATATACTTTCTTAAGGAGACCAAAAATGTACATAGTGCTCCAGATGTGATCACACCAAGGCCCTGCATAATTGAAATATGACTTATTTACTCTTATACACCAATCCCTTTGCTATAAGGACTAACAAACCATTTGTTTCCTAATTTCTGCATGTTAGCTTTCAGTGATTCATGTACAAGGACATCCAAGTCCCTCTAAATACCAACATTTTTCAGTGTCCCATTATTTAAAAATTATTTTGCTCTTCTATTTTTTTTTACCAAAGCATATAACTTCATATTTCTCTACATTATATTCCACCTGCCATATGCTTGCCCACTCACTTAACCTGTTTACACACTGTTTCAGTTGCTTTGCACCCTATCTCAGAGTTTACTTTTCCACCTAACTTTGCTGCATTATTAAATTTGGATACATTACACTTGGCCTCCTCATCCAAGTCATTAATATAGATTGTAAATAGCTGAGGTCCAAGCACTGATCCTTAAACTACCCTATGAATTATTGCCTGCTAACCCAAAACTGATCCATTTATTCCTACTCTTTGTTTTCTGCCCATTAACCAATCCTCAATCCATTTTAATGTATTACTCCACCCCATAAGCCTTAATTGTGTGTAATAACCTCTTGTGTGGGACCTTACTAAATGCTTTTTGAAAATCCAAATACATAACGTTTTTTATTCTTTTGTGGGTGTGGCTGGCAAAGCCCACATTTATTGCCCATCCATAATTGCCCTTGAGAAGGTGGTGGTTAAGCCACCTTCCTGAACCATTGCAATCCATCTGGTGTGGGTACACCCATAGTGCCGTTAAGAAGGGAGTGCCAAGATTTTGATCAGTGACAGTGAAGGAATGGATTACACGCACTGGTTCCTCCCTTATTTACCCTACTAGCTACAACCTCAAAAAATGTTTGTCAACCATGATTTCGCAACACGTATTGACTCTGGCCAGTCATATGAAGGTTTTCTGAATTCCCTGTTACCATGTCTCTAATAATAGATTATAACATTTTCCCCACTCCTAATGTTAGGTTAACTGGCCTACAGTTTCTCCTCTCTCTCCCCCTTTCTGCTTTCTTGAATATTAGAGTTACACTTGCTACCTTTCAATCTATGAGAACAATTCTAAAACCTAGGAATTCTGAATGGTCAAAAACTATTCATCCATTATCTCTGAGACCACAACTTTTAAGATACTAGGATGTAGGTTATCAAGTCCCAATAATTTCTCTAATACTATTTTATTAATAATAATATCCTTAGGTTTCTCATTCTCACTGCGGGTCGAGTATCATTTATCTGAAACCCTCGGCCGATTGTGTTTAGGATTTCAGATAATTCCTGTTTTTGGGTACCACATATGGGCCTTGGTCTATTTACATTACAGTAGCCTAAGCCAAGGCCAGCTATGGTCAGAAGTAAATAAAATGGCTTGAAAAGTAAGATGTATCACTGAATAATAAACACGGGTAACCTGTAATAAGTTTCCTTTTGACATGTTCATCACAAAAATTGCAAGGTAAGCAGTAGACAAATAACTAGACTCTCTGCGCTAAAGATCAATGATGTTCAAAAAAAGTGTGATTTTTTGGATGTCTTCAGTTTTCGGATTTACAGATAAAGGATACTTGACCTGTAGTCTGGTTCCCCACTATTTCTAGAATGTTTTTTATACCTTCTACTGTGAAGGCAAATACAAAGTATTTGTTTAATCTCTCTGCCATTTCCTAACTCCCCATTACAACTTTTCCTGTCTCTGCTTGTATGATTTTTGCTAATCTGTCCATTTTTACGTCCTTACAAAAGCTTTGACAATCTTTTTATGAGTCACACTACTTTACTCTCATTCCATTTTCTCTATCAATTTCTTGGTCACCCTTTACTGAGTTCTAAGTTCCTCTCAATCCTCAAGCTTACAATTATTTTTTGGCAACATTATAAGCCTCTTCCTTTAATACTACCTTTAACTTCTCTTGTTAGTCACAGTTGGACCACTTTTCCCGTGGGACTTTTGTTCCTTAAGGAAATCTATGTTCATTGCAAATTCTGCAGGTCCATGGAACCTATTTGTGAATAACTACTGGGTTACCCTTCAATTCAGCTTGTAGGTTTATTAATATAGGCAAAGTTTGCAGTTGAATTATTGCTCCAATTTGAAGTATTTTGGGTCTGAAACGTGTTTTGGTTGAGGGTTATAAGCTTAATATGGGAGTGGTTAATTGTGAAAATTTAATTTACATATATTTTCTGTTTCAGAAATGCTTAGAAAATGTAAATGAAAATAAAATGTTTTCTTACTAAGTGCTCCTTACAGCTTGAATACTTCTTCATCAGGATATCTTGCGGTATCACAACATTTGTTATCATTATCATATGTTCAATACATTTAATATATTTTGGTCGAGTTTATTAACTTGAGCCTACATAGAACTAGTTTAGTAAATTTAAAGTGAAATAAAAGTAGATGCTGGAAACCACCACCCTAATTTAAACCTTTAACTTGTATTTTATCTAAAAACCAGTTGCATTTTATCTAAAAAAAAATCAGTTTAAAATTTAAAAGGGCCACTTCATTAAAGTACACGCAAGTAAAACTATAAATAAAGTAAGTTGTTAGTTTCTACATTAATACACAATTCTTTAGTTCGGATATTGAGAGCTTTTGATTGCCTTGTGTTCCTTAGCACTCTCCCCAAAGAGATTGGTTTGCATATGTTGTTGTGTACTTAATGTTGAATTGGTCTGCAAAAAATATTTTGCTGATTCAGCCAGTTCTTTCTGCATTTTCATCTAGATAAATGATTAATATAGAACATCTTGCACTGTGCACCCTCTCTTCAGGTGCCAAATAAAATAATGTACTGCGGCGATGTGTGAGATGTAGACCAGTGTTCTGTAATCAGTTTTTTCAGCAACTGTGTAAAGCCTTATCATTGTATCAAGCACTGTTAACAATTCTCGATCATCCACTAATAATTTTGTCATTTGTAATATTTATTACATGTATTGCATTTTTCTTGCCCACGTGTTATTCACACTTTATGGCCTTATACATTTTTGATCATATTTGGTGAAAATCTGATACAGTTGTATATTTACACAGTGGTTGCCTGAAGAGCCTACAGCCTCCCTCTGAATACAGGATGTTACACCTATTTTCTACTTCCTCCACCAAGGCTTCCAGTGCAGTGTCCAAAGTTCGTGGGGCACACTCCCTCCCATATTGTGCCATTTTTCACTCTTTCCCAGGTCAGATTCAGTTCCTGCACGACTGCCAACACCTGCCCCAATGACAATTCATGTCCCCTATGAGAGGTGCTGGCTAGCTTTTAGCTGCACTAGGTAGATCTGATTTTGGGACCCCTGTTGAAGTGTGCAGCCAATGAACAGTGTGATTAGCACCGGCTCATGACAGAAATTGTCCAAATGAGGCGGGGGTATCAAGTTGGCATGTTGCCTGCATTTCATTAAACAGGTGTCAGTTATTCACAAGTCACCAACCCTGTCCTTATTTTCAGGGGCTATATAACTTCAGCTCCACTGTGGTCATGATGAAGCAAACTATCAGGTATATTTCAGCTTTGATTATTGACTGATGTGTTGATGCATGTGAAGGAGTCAGGGCCTGGCTAGTACGATGTCATTATGCAAGGCACTGAGGGCAATCATTCTGATTTTGAGACATGGAGGCTGCAGTTCGCATTGTTCCCCTGCCTATTCAGATCAAAATGAGTATTTTTTTCTTTATTATTCATTCAGAGGATGTGGATGCCAGCAGTTATTGACCATCCCTAATTACCTTTGAGAAAGTAAGAGACAAACTGGTCTAAACAGCTCATCTGAATGAATTTTGTGCAGGAATCTGTTCCTCCAGCACTGGTCTTCTTATCTCAAAGCTGCCAGTGTGGTCTGCATATAGCAGATGACACCTACAACATTGTTTCCTGATTACATGGTACAGACAACCTACTTTCTCTTAAAGGCATGCTATCTCTTAAAGGTGAACTGTAAAGAAGGACTATTGCAGTGAAAACTCCAGAAAATGAATACTGGAGCATGCAGAAGGGTCCAGGCTGACTGATGTGGCACTGGAGGCATTAATCTTGCAAGTGGGTGGGAGGAGATACTCCAAGGTCCTGCAGGAGACCACCCTCAGAATGGAGGGGGAGCAGGTAGTCAGAAAGGACAACCTCTGCAGTCTGCGACACCTGGCCCTGGCAGCAGTGCTGCAGGAGGTCTAATGACCTCACATGGGTGGTCAAGGTCAAAGAACACATCTTCACCTGACATCTCCTACCCACCACTCCACCAACCTCTCATAGTGGTGAATGCACCACATCCCCATCACTTATCCAACACCAGTCCCTGGCACCCAGGAATTACATCTAACATCCAGATACTCCATCTCACCCTCACATGCTTAACAATGCAGCTAGCTTCATATCTGCCTCTCACTGCATCCACATACTTCCAGAAATTCAGCTATGGCAAGCAATCACTGAAACACAGTGCTTCACAATCACTGAAATCTTTCCTCTCTACTGCAGAACAATTGTGTGCTACCTTAAGGTACCAGAGCATGCAGAAGGGACTAGGCTGACTGATGCAGCACTGGTGGTAGCACACAAGGTAGCACACAATTGAATTGAGCATTAGAGAACTGGTCAGGTCAAGGATGCCTGCATCTTCTAAGCCCTACAGAGGAAATGGCTGTCAGCATCAATGGTGCCAGCTATGTTGTGACCCATACCATCCAGCATTGCTGAGAGCATTGAGGAAGATTGAATCTTCTCAACTTCCAGCTCACCCTCATCCTGCTATCTGACATGATGAACAAACTGTTTACCTCGTGACTATGGGCCTTGTGCTTACCATCCCAATCCTTCTTTCCGCACCCCAAGCTGAGTTCCTGTTTTCAGCCACCCAAAAGCTGCTATCCACACAATCACAGCTGCCCAAAGAGGAAGAGGGACAGGGACCGTACAGTGCAGTTTAAAAGGCCCCATCTCCTTCAAAGGCTCCTTCAAGAGAACCTTTCAAACCAACGACCTCTACCTCTAGAAAGACAGGGGCAATAGAATCATGGGAACATCACCAACTGCAAGTTCCCCTCCAAGCCACACACCATCCTGACTTGGAAATATATCGCTGTCCCTTCACTTGTCGCTGGGGTCAAAATCTTGGAACTCCCTTCCTAACAGCACTGTGGGTATACCTACACTACATGGACTACAGCAGCCCAAGAAGGCAGCTCACCACCACCTTCTCAAGAGCAGTTAGGGTGGGCAATAAATGCTGGCTTAGCCAGCGGTAGCCACATCTCTTGAATGAATAATTTTTAAAAAATCACTTGATTTGAACTTGCAGCCACCAGCTCAGGTGCTAGCACTGCAAATAACGTGGAGGTTCGTATAGAGTTGGGATCAGCAGGTGTTGAGTCACCCAGATTTGAAAGGGCGACAATCAGGCCAGGGATAAGCTATGTTTCATTTGCCAGCTCTCTAGAGGGTGAATTCTGCTGCAGAAAGCTCAGTGGGGTGGTATACAAGAGAACACCTGATGGGCATGCACAACAAAATGCTTGAGTGCATTGGCTGACCCACCAGACAGTCTCCCATAACTGTCTGGGTGAATAGGGGATTCTCCTTCTGAGCTGGCAGATGGGGTGGTGCAGAGCTTGCCTCTGTTCTATCTTCATGTTGTGCTGCAGACCCAGGGGGAACTGCCACAGCTGTCCCCATACCTGCTGCAAACTTTGAGTGGACAGGTCACCCGCTCCTTTGCCCTCCCTGTGAGGATGTGGCATCACTCTCCAACAAATGAACCAAAACACCTCCAAACACACTTGTGTACTTTCCAGTGGAAAGTAAATTTCACTTTGCTGAAATCATGGTGCCTAGGGTGCCTAGCCCTTTAAATACACTACCGTGGGGCCCATCTTGCCTAAAAATTCTTTTTATAGAGTGCGTCCAATTTTGGTGTCCTGCCATCCCATCAGCTGGCTGGGTTGTGTGGCATCAGATGGCACTCATTTCCCCGTGTTTGGACACATGCAGGGGATGCAGTTGCTTTCACCCATATCAATGATGAACGCCACCCAGGTGGTGGCTTGTGATTCTGCCTACCCATTTCCACAGAATGGAGGTAAGTCTGTGTAGCACTGATAGATTTGACTTTACACCACAGAGTTTCTAATTACTGAGTGTTTGAACAGTGAACAAGTGTTTCTACTTTTTCTGCAATTGGTAATCCAGGTGCAAATTGCTCTTCGAATTGTACCAGCTCTAAGAAGATTTTGGTTCCTCAGGTTTCTAGGTATACATTAGAGTGTCTATCTATCATTTGTGAATAACCCAATTGTGAGTAACTGGAAATTGTTTTCAAAAACTATGCAGAGCCATTCACTACTTACATTGGTGTAGGTAACCAACTTCTCAGTAAATAAATATATTTAAAAGCTTTTATAACATGTCTTTGTGTTCAGAAAAAATAGCTTAATTTCTGTGCCCTCCTTGAAGGCCTGAAAGTGGGTGCATTGAGCAGAAACTTGCAATGGTGATTAATTCAAACTGAGGTCTGTAACTAGCTTTGTGGGCAGGGCCAATTTCGAGCAAAATGTTTTTTAAAGCAGCATAAAAGATTTCACAAACATGATTTGCACTGGCTATAATTGGTGCTTGAAATTTCTTGATCTTTTGTGCTAATTTGGCCAATTTCAGGTGAATTGCACTGAAAAAAGTGAATGCAACTACAGACCATTGTATTTTCTTATATGCCACTATTTTATAAATGATCAACAAGGAAATCATTATTTGTCACAGTCATATATGAAGTAAATGAGAAACTATTTACACATGAGGAAGACCTGTATAATTTGTGTTACATCAATGTCAGGCAATGGCCATCTCCAATAAGATACAATCTAGCCACCTCCCCTTGACATTCAATAGCATTACCATCGCTGAATCCCTCACAACACCCTGGGGGCTTAGTATTGATCAGAAACTGAACTGGACCAGTAATATAAATACTGTGACTACAAGAGTGGGTCAGAGGTTAGGAATTCTGCAGAGAGTAACTCACCTCCTGACTAGAGCAGCACACATTCTGGAGGCAACCAGAGAGCAGGCTATACTAGACTGGTATTGAGCAACGAGATAGGATTAATTGATTACCTCATAGTGAAGGCACCCCTAGGTACCAGCGATCATAATATGATTGAATTTTGAGGGAGAAACGAGTGTGTCCAAAACTAGTATTTTAAACTTAAATAAGAGCATAGAAGTGGAGCTAGCTAAAGTGAACTGGCAAATGAGGTTAAGGGATAGGTAAACAGAGATTCAGTGGCAGACATTCAAAAGGATATTTCAGAATACACAGAATGGATACATTCCAATGAGAAAGAAAAATTCCAAGGGAAGGGCCTTTGTGGTTAACTAAAAAAGTTAAAGAGAGTATCAAACTTAAAGGAAAAGCATACAATTAAACAAACATGGGTGGCAGGTCAGAAGATTGGAAAGAACATAAAGGACAGCAAAAAATGACAAAAAGATTAATATGGGTGGAAAAATTAGAGTATGAGAGAAAGCTAGCTAGTAATATAAAGATGGATAGTAATAATTTCTATAGATATTTAAATAAGAAAAGAGTTAACAAAGTGGGCATTGGTCCTATAGAGAGTGTGTCTGGGGAATTGCTAATGGAAAGTAAGGAAATGGTGGATGAATTAAACAGGTATTTTGCTTCAGTTTTAACTAAAGAGGACACAAGTAACATCCCAGAAATAGCTGTAAATCAGGAAATGGAAGGGAGGGATGAACTTGGGAAAATTACAGTCACCAGGGAAGCGGTATTAAGCAAATTGTTGGGGCTGCAGGCTGACAAATCCCCAGGCCTAGATGGACTTCACCCTAACGTCTTGACAAAAGTGACTAGTGAGATAGTTAATGCACTGGTTTAATTTTCCAAAATTCCCTAGATTCGGGGAAGGTTCCATTAGGTTGGAAAATAGCAAACATAACTCCTTTATTCAAAAAGGGAGGGAGTCAGAAAGCAGGTAACTACAGACCAGTTAGACTAACATCTAGGGAAAATGTTAGAAGCTATTATTAAAGATGTTATAGCAGGGCACTTAGAAAAATTCAAGAAAATCAGGCAGAGTAAAAGGGAAATCATGTTTAACCAACTTATTGGAGTTCTTTGAAGGAGTCACATGTGCTGTGGATGAAGGGGAACCAGTGGATGTACCGTACATAGATTTCCAGAAGGCATTTGATAAAGTGCCACGTCAAAGGTTATTGCAGAAAATAAAAGCTCTTGGTGTAGGAGGTAACATATTGGCATGGATAGAAAACTGACTAGCTAACAGGAAGCAGAGCGTAGTCATAAATGGCAGGGTGTGACAAATGGTGTGCCACAGGGATCAGTGCTGAGGCCTCAACTTTTTACAATTTATATAAATGACTTGGATGAAGGGACAGATGGTGTGGTTGTTAAATTTGTTGATGACACAAAGATAGGTAGGAAAGTAAGTTGTGAGGAGGATGTAAGGAGACTACTAAGTGACATAGATAGGTTAAGTGGGTGGGCAAAGATCTGGCAAATGGAGTATAATGTGGGCAAAAGTGAAATCATTCATTTTGGCAGGAAGAATAAAAAAGCTTATTATCTAAGCAGTGAGAGATCACAGAGATCTAAGACTCAGAGAGATCTGGGTGTCCTAGTGCATGATGCACAAAATGTTAGTATGTGGGTACAGCAGGTAACTAGGAAAGATAATAGAATGTTATTATTTATTGTGAGGGGAATTGATTACAAAAGTAGGGAGGTTATACTTCAGTTATGCAGGGCATTGCTGAGACTGCATCTGGAGTATTGTGTACAGTATTGGTCTCCTTATTTAAAGAAAAACGTAAATGTGTTAGGGGCAGTTCAGAGAAAGTTTACTAGACTAATACCAAGAGTTGGCTGTGAAGAAAGGCTGGACAGGCTTGTATCCACTGGAATTTAGAAGAGTAAGAGGCTATTTAATTGAAACCTTTAGGATCTTAATGAGTCTTGCCAGGATGGAGGTGGAGAGGATGTTCCCTCTTGTGGGAGAACCTAGTACTAGGGGTCACTGTTTAAAAATAAGGGGACGCTCATTTAAGACAGAAATGAGGAGAAGCTGTTTCTCTCTGAGGTTTCTGAGCCTTTGGAACTCTCTTCCTCAAAAGGCGATGGAAGCAGAGTCTTTGGTTATTTTTAAGGCAGAGCTAGATAGATTCTTAGAAAAATAGAAGCCGGAGAAGGTCATTCAGCCCTTCGAGCCTGCTCCACCATTCAGCATGATCGTGGCTGATCCTCTACCTCAATGCTGAACTCCTGCTCTCTCCCCATAACCCTTTAGAGTCTATAAATCTATCTATTTCCTTCTTAAATATATTCAGTGACTTTACCTCTACAGCCTTCTGTGGTAGAGAATTCCATAGGTTCACCACCCTCTGAGTGAAGAAGATTCTCCTTGTCTCAGTCCTAAATGGCCTAGCCTGTATCCTGAGATTGTGACACCTTGTTTTAGACCCTCCAGCAAGAGGAAAGATCATCCCTTCATCTAGTCTGTCCAGCCCTGTCAGAATTTTATACATTTCATTGAGATCCTCTGTTAACCTTCTAAACCCCAGTGAATACAAGCCTAGTTGGCCCAATCTCTCCTCATACAATAATCCTGCCATCCCAGGAATCAGTCTGGTGAACCTTCGCTATACTCCCTCTTGAGTAACAAGAGGGTGAAAGGTTATCAGGAGTAGGCAGAAATGTGGAGTTAAGGTTACATTCAGATCAGCTATGATCTTATTGAATGGAGTAGCAGGCTCAAGAGGCCAAGTGTCCTACTTTTGCTCCTAATTCGTATGTTTGTATAAATGTTTGTATGACTCCTCAGAGCTGATTAACCATCCACAAGGCACAAGTCAGGAGTGTGATGGAATACTCTACACTTGCCTGGATGAGTGCAGCTCCAACAACATTCAAGAAGCTCGACACCATAAAGGACAAAGCAACCCACTTCATTGGCACCCCATCAGCCTCTTTAACCATTCAGCACCTCAACCACCGACACACAGTCACAACACAGTGTACCATCTACAAGATGCACTGCAGCAACTCACCAAGGCTCCTTCGACAGCACCTTCCAACCCGTGAACTCTACCACTTAAAAGGACAATGGCAGCAGATGCATGGGAACGCCACCACCTGCAAGTGCTCCTCCAACCCACACACCATCCTGACTTGGAACTATAATCACCATTCCTTCACTGTTGCTGGGTCAAAATCCTGGAACTCCCTTCTCAACAGCACTGTGGGTGCATTGGTACTACATGGACTTCAAAGGTTCAAGAAGGCAGCTCACCACCTCCTTCTCAAGGACAATTAGGGATGGGAAATAAATGCTGACCTAACCAAAGGTGCCCATATACCATAAACAAATTTAAGGAAGTGAACCCACTATTTCCCATGTACATAAGGAACTCCACAAATTACAGGATCAATATCAAAGTGTTCACTAACGTTAAGGACCTTTAGAATTTGCAATCATTGTCACTACGAATTTACAGTTTTGTTGATTTAAAAGAAAACAAACATAACACTAAAACATTACTTTTAAGAAGTTAAAAGTGGCTTAAAATATATTCAATTTGTATAGATCGTTGAAACTTTGTTCTCAAAGTGTGTGATGCTCTATCAATCTATTGATTTTTTTTAAACCCTTGTAATTTTGTTCTAATATTTGCTCTGTTTATAAAAATAAACTAATTGTTTATCATGACAGGATTTTAATCAACCTTTTTATTTCTACCACAGTGAGAAATCTATAGATTTGAAGGGAGAGATGTGGGAGAACCCAGCCCAGTTTAGAAAATAATCAACTGGGGAGTCATTTTCTTTAATTCATTCCATATCTGTATTCTGAACAAAGTGTTGCAGTTATGCGGAGAATTGTAGTTTGTGACATTGTACCAGGGCAATATCATCATCTCTCCTTCAACTTGTTCATTTCTCAATAATAGTCCAAATTAGCTACTCGCAATGCAGTTTTGCTGCATAAACAAATTATACTTTTCAAAAAGCACTCATTTTAGCAGCAAAAATCAATTTTGTATTTGCAATTCTTATGAAAATCCATCAGTTATGATATTTTGTTTATTTTAAAATTCTTAATGAGTAAAGATATGGGAAAGTATGCAAAAGTACAGGCTATGTGTTACCATGGCATCATGGTGGACCATTAATTCACATGATGGAGGAGTGCTGACCCCAAAACTACCTTCTTTTTGGTACAATGTAATGAATTGGATTTCTTCACAATATGATTGCACTTGGTTCAAAGCATTTACTGAAGGATCATGCTTATGGGTAAATCATTTAAACTTATAATCCTTTCAAATAAGCTTGAGTTCCCTTTTACAAACCAAATGGAATAATATCTGAAGGCAGAACTTATGTGATAACTGTTAGGAAATCAATGGATTTCAAATTTTAAGTGACTTGTCACAGTACGCTCTTTGTAATGAGTTCAGTAAAAATCCTTGAGGAAATAGTGATCAAAAAACATAAATCTCACCATCAGAAGAGTGCACTGAATAAAAAAAAATACACATTCAGACATGATAGCCAGCAGGAAAAATGACTTCGTTTGTGGAAGGACCTTAAGGATATGAATCTTTGCACTCTCGAACAGAACAAAAAAAAATGATAATGGCAAAAATTAAACTAGTGCTAGTTTATTGTAAATAGATGAAAAATGTATTTGTCCAGTTTTGTTGGCATTTTAATACAAGAATAACAGTTCAACAATTGAAGTAAAAAATAAAAATTGCTGTAATTCTGGCTATATAGTAAGAATGCCATTGCACAAAGAACTATCTGCTGCAAGTTTTCTATTCTTGAAATTTAATTTGAGCCTTTCAGCAACTATTCGGAAAGATCCCTTTCATGACAATGTGGCTACTGTGGTTTGGTAGTTTGTCTATTTTAACCACTGAATCTGTCTCGCTATTTTGAAAAAAAAACCTTTGTATTTTGCATCATTTTTTTCCACACAACTGACACATTGATAATTACTGTTCTTGAGGTACTTCAAAGCTGCCCATCTTTTGATATTTCTTGCACTCTGATCATATTGCAACCCTTGTTAATTAAATCAGAGATTTGTTTGCCTTCATCAAGAACATGACATTAATGTAAACAACAAACTTAACATTGGTATGTGCTTCACTAATGTTTTGTATTGTTTTATAGTTACAGCTAAAATATTTTGCATTTTATGATCAAACTTATGCAAGGAATTTCATTAAAGGTCACCACCCAACTTAATGTTAAATTTTTCTACAATGTTACATGTCATAATCATGAAGACACTTCACTCCAAAGCATTTCTGTTATAAATCCATATTTTGCCAAATGATTCTGTCTGAAAATGCAAATGTATGAGGTTTTTGTAAACTTTACAATGGATGCCTACAAGCTTTCATTAAATTAGAAAATTCATTGTTTTCATGCAAATGCTCCTTTTGATGTCACCGCTGATTATGAAAAGTTACTTTTCAGATTTCACAATAGAATTTGCTGAATGAGGACAGATCTGTCACTTTATGACAGATTTTTGCATACACTATGCTTTGACTTTTTTAAAAAATCTGTTGACTCAATTGAAAAGTGACAGGGCAATATTTAACCTGAATAGAGGCATGTTGACTCCTCTTATTAAAAGTGACAGTTAAGGACATTTCTTTCTTTGTTTTCCTTGATGTACACAGACAACTGTGCTCCGCTAACTAGTACGTAAGTCTAACAAACACAAAGTCAGATGACTTTCTTAAACAATTTTATAAACAATCTCTTTTGAGTGCCTCTTGTTGGTTTAATGTAATGAGGCAACATTTTTTTAAGTATCAGGTTTTTTTCCCCCTGGGTTGGGCTTTAGTAGATGAGCTTCAACAGATTCACTAATCTTCCAGGGGTCAGGAATGACAAGCCCTGAGGCTCTTACTTTTGCATGTCCTATTTTCCACAAGTAATTGTTGACGATCTCATTTCATTCTGAAGCTACCACTTGAAAGGTTTTGAATTTACAAATCTCATTTCAAATTTTTTCCTGGTAGAGCTAGTCTTCATGTTTTATATTATATGTGATTTACTAGTCCAGTTCCACATTGCCATCCTAATTAGTATTCCTTTAAAGAAAATATAGTGCCTTTTATTATTCAACATCAAAAAAAAAATCACAGGAGTGTCTGAAGCAAATTAAAAGTAAATTATCCTTCACAAACCATTTCCTTCTGTTTTCTGATTACCCTCTACTTTGTTACCAGAAGGCATTAAGAATAATTTCAGTGGTGGACACAGCCATTCTTCTCTGTAGCAAGGTGAAAATAATTTTATTTTCATCACCTTTTTCTGTGATGGATTTACTTGAAAAAAAATAATGACAGGCTTCCTCACAGCAGCTGACAATCCTGATGTTGTGAGTGAGCAGACTGAACAGGCCAGAGAGGTACCTCTGTACCTATTATGGCAAAAATCGATAATGCACTATCTAAATTGCACCTCCCATAGGAGCAGAACAAATCCAGAAGGGGGAAGTCATCATTCTCTGTGAAAGCTCCCGCAAATTCAACCAGCACAATTATGAACAGATTTTCAGAAAAAGAAAACTCATCCACCATAAAATTAATTGTGCACTCAGATGCTGTGAAGTGTGCAAGAACACATGTGCCTGATTCCTAGGGAAAAAAAATCATGAGCAACTTTAGCTGCAAGTTATTCTATGCCTTGTAAAATCTACAACACACAATCGTAAAAACTGCTGCTATGTATGAATGGAGTAAATGACCAATATTTTATATAATAGAATGACTCAAAAAAAACCCCTCAAAATGGTGTTTTTATTTTTGTTCAGTGAGCCTGTAATTAACATTGAATAACTACCTTCAGCATTTATTTTTAGAATAAAATGCTCGCAGCAAATTTACTAGGAAAATAAAAGACCTGAGTGCATACTAAATTTAAATTGCTTTAAAAAAAGATTATGAAAAACTGCATTGATGATTATTGGCAGTGAGTAAAACTCCGGGTGACATAACACACTGTAGATCGGAAGGGGCATCAGACAAGGTGTCATCCATCAAGCAGCTGCCACCAGCTGGATATTGGCGATCTGTTTCCGCTTGCAGTAGTTATCCTACTGAAGGAAAATCTCTAAACAAGGCTGTGAATTGGTTTTCATGCTTGCATTGACAGATTGGAAAAGCAGTTTGTTCTACCAAATTTAACAATGATATATCATTATCACAACTTTGGGAGAAATCTATAAAATCAATAAGTTTGTAGCCTAACTAGGATTTGTATTGCTTACATGCTGAGCTTCTGTCAAAGTAAGAGTGTATAGATTGAGTCACAGGCAGATCAATGGCATTTGTGGACACTAAGCTCAATAACAACCCTTCTGAAAAGAAATAGATGTAAAAAGCAAATTTACTAGGAAAAAAGCTAATATCCTTTCTGTTTGTAACTGAAGCACTTTTCTGCCGCTATTGGCGCTGGCAGCTTTAATACTTGCATGGTATGTGCTTGCCATGCCGAGTGCTACTGCTGTTTTAGATTCTTGCTCTGTGTGTACAGTTGAACGCTCCCATTTGCAGGGCTTGTAGGAAACTGGCCAAGAGAAAAAAAGGGCCTTTATTGTAAATTGAATAAAAACCTCAATCACTGCTGTTGCTCAAGAAACTAGGCAGCTTTTATTTACTTTGTACTGGCATGGATTGCTAATGGAGAAAAATAAAGACACGTAATTAAATAGTTTAATGAATTTGTATGTCTTTTGTTTGAGTGAGACGTGGAATGTGTGCGGCTGCAGGGCTACACAAAGAGCTTGGCTGGTACTAAGTAATGTAGGAAATTCGTTCTTTGAATGATACTAAAGGTTTTTATACTTCATTATCACAGCATGTGAAATTGCTTGTAGTAAATGATTTGGATTTTTTCTTTGATTAAACAAAAGAAGCTTTCAGTCCATAGATTGTATTTTACTGCATTCAGAAGACAATAAATCAGGATTTTGTAAAGGTGCCATGACTAGGAATGTTAGAATTTTAGTGTTTTTTTTAAAGTCTTCCAGAGAGAATGATATTTTTCTTTGAAATCATAAATAAGGATTATTTCTATTTTTTTTATTCTTGGCCTGTTTATTTCATTGGCTCAGGGATTTGGTATTAGTTTTGCTGTATCTTCAACAAAGTCTTTCAGTCTGTTAGCTAAATTTCCAAAATGATACATTAGTTTTAAAATGATCAAGCTAATTACAGTGAGAGGGTGTTCGCCTTGTGCACACCGTGTGCAAAGGTTTAGTTTGGGGGACCTTTACATTTTGCTCAACAAACTTATCACTGCTTGGGCCCACTGGCTTGAAGCTCGGTGGAGTTGCATTCTCCTAACGCAGCCCAAGTTACTGTGTTATCTAACTTGCATCTTACAATTAGCATGTAATGCTATATTTGGATGATATAAAACAAAACTCATGATTCTCCCACAATACTAGAAACAAGTGAACTTCTGCTTTGAAAAGTTTACTTGTCCCTATTAATGTTGCAAGTGGGGAAAAACCACTTCTTGAGTAGCCATCAATGTGTCACAGCTGCAGCCACCAGCCATCTAGGATTTCCTGTTCATTTGGGTGGCCTGGCACCTGTGACCACCATTCATTGATGTATATTTACTACCTGAGGGTGCCTCACAATGGACACACCCTCACAGTCACCATTCTGCTGCAGCAGCACCCGCCTCTGTCAGTGTGGCTACTGTTCTTGCAAGGTTGTAAGCCCTCTGATTGAGCCTACATTGTCAGGAACCCTCACACCACCCTTACTTGGATGATGGACCCAGGATAGACTCTTAATTGTCTGTCTCTGAGAAGATCTCCCCGGTTTGCACCCCAACTGCCAGTGCGAGGTTTATTTTTTTAAGGACCACAAGATTCTGACCAGTGTGTACGCTGCAACATGCTGTGTAGCACAGAAATAATTCAGGTCCCTGCTTGTGATTCCTTACACAGTGAATTATCTTTCAGCCATATCAATAAGGAGACTTGAAATTGACCATATTTGCTTTGTCAGAGGAGAGTGGGAATGTGAGTCACTCCTTACTGGCCCACGTACATCTTTTGCCAACTTACCTTATTGCATAAATGATCCAATACAATCAGAGACACCAAAACTCTCCTCAGGCAGTAGTTTCACTTTGCATCTGTGATGGCAAAATGCTGGCAATAATAAATGCAAATGACTACCACCAATAGTACTGGTACCAGGTCAATAATTTTTTTCTACCTGCAGATGGGTTGAGTTCACAACCCACCTGTGCTGCACTGTGCTGGTGTGTAAAGATCTTCTTACTGCATCAGGGAAGTTCTGTGGTTTGTGGTAAGCAACGAGGAGAATTTAAATACGTGAATTAAGGCCAGCCACCTTTGCCTGCCATCCACATCCTTTTCTGTACATGATGAGACTTTTTAATCTATGTTTTACTCCAAACGCACACCTTTCTATCCTTCAAGAAATCAAAAATTGATCCAATTCCCTAGTGAATGTTTCAATGGAGCCAGTATTTACTGCATTAGTTGGCAGTCTATTTCATAAAGCAACAATTCCAAATGAAGTTATTTCTGAAGCTAAGTCAAGATGGAGCTTTCTCAAGTTTATTCATATTCCCTGGTTCTGCTGTTTGGGTTGTGCGCAAAATGCATCTCCAGTTCCATTTTATTTCTTTAGCGATATGAATGAAGGTTTTTAAAATTCTTTCACTGGATTGAATTTCCTTAAGGTTCCCATCACTCTGGCCGAAAGCATGCAGCCTCTTGCAGGTCCTCTTGGAATCGTTTTCACTGCCTCTATATCTCGTGTATTGTGGCCGAACTATTTTTCATGGGTTGAATCTTCGGCTCGACAAGCAGGGGCGGGGCCCACTCAGCAAGGCGTAAAATGACGCAGGGTAACGTTGGGCGTGCGTCCCGATGTCACCGTGCATCATTTAGGTTTTCAGTTCGCTGGCACGCAGCCAACTCTATTGAGAAAGCTGACCGCCCAACCTTAAGGTTGGCGGACAGGCTAAGGGCCCAGGCTGCCTTTGCATTTTTCATGGAACCTCATCAACTTGCGGGATGAGGTTCCATAAAAGGTTTATAAATGAAATACATTTTTTGATTAAAGTTCATTGACATGTCCAGTTCAAGAGGGGACATGTCTTAATTTTTTTTCTTTATTAAAATTTTTAAAACATAAAACTTATCTCCCTGAGGCACCTCTGTGCCTCAGGGAGATTTCTGCACTTTTTCGCATGCACGCACTCCCAGCTCAGGGAACACCCACTGCCCACCCCCCGCCTGCACAGCACTTCTGGGCATGTGTCACGCTGGGCGGGCCTTACTTGGCCCGCCCAGGTAAAATGGCGGCACGTACCCAATCGGGTCTGCGCCCTCCCCGGCACAACCGTTGGGGGGGGGGAATTCTCTCCCAAGTGTCCTAAACAATATTTTATAAAACACCATTAAAGTGGATTTGCCACACTATTGAAACAACACTTACCAAATTAAAAATGACATTTTATATAATGACCAGGGTAAGCTAACCCTCCTCATCTTTCTCGACCTAACTGCAACCTTCAAAACAGTTAACCACACTGTCCTCCTCCAACGCCGTTCCTCCTTGGTCCAGCTGTGTGGAGCTGTACTTGTGTGGTTCCACTCTTACCTATTGAATCAAAATCAGAGGATCAGCTCAATAGTTTCCTTTCCCACTCCTACAGCATTACCTCTGGAGTGCCCCAAAGATCTATCCTTGTCTCCCTTTATTTTTCATTTGCATGCTGTCCCTTGGTGATATCATCCGAAACACAATGCCAGGTTCCATATGTACGGTGAAGGCACTCAGCTCTACCTTACCATCATGCTTCTTCACCCCTTCACTGTCTCTGGTCTGACACACTCCTTGTCCAATATCTAGCATTGGATGAGCTGTTATCAACTTGAATAATTAACTATTGGGGTGACTAAAGCCACTGCCATTGGTCGCCAACCCAAACTCTGTTCCCTGGCCACCATTTTCATCCCTGTGACAGCTGTCTGAAGCTGAACTGGACTGCTTATAAACTTTGTGTCACGTTTGTCAAAGAGGTGAGTTTCTGACCACATATCTGCTCCATCACTCAAACCACCTACTTCCGCCCCTATAACATCACTCAACTTCAAACCTGCATCATCTCATCTTCTGCTGAAAGCCACCCATGCCTTTTGTTACGTCGAGGCTTGAATATTCAAATGATCGGCCTCCCATCTTGCACCTGACATAAACTTGTGCTCATCTAAAATTCTGTTGTCTCTATCTTAACTCACACCAGGTCCCTTTCACCCATCACCCTCATCTTGCTGACCTACACTGGCTCTCACTCTGGCATTGCCTCAATTTTAAAATTCTCATTGTCCATTTTCAAATTCCTTCATGGCTTCCCCCCTTCCCTATCCCTGTAACCCCCTCCAGTGCTACAAGAGCTCTGTTGTTTCTTCAATTTTGTTATTTTACACATTCCCCAACTTTCAATACTCTGCCATTGGCTTCAGTACATCAGCTGCCTTGGCCCTGAACACTGGAATTCTCTCCTAACTGTCTCCACCTCTCCACTTCTCTCTCATCCTTGAAGATGCTTCTCAAAACCTACCTCTTTGACCAAATTTTTTGTCATCTATCCTGATGCCTCCTCATGTGTCAAATTTTGATTGATAAGTCTGAAGCAGCATGGGATGTTTGTTGATGATGCATTGCCAGATTGAGAGCCAGTGTAGGTCAGCAAGATGAGGCTGATGGGTGAATGGGACTTGGTGTGAGTTAAGATACAGGTAACAGAACTTTAGATGAGCACAAATTTATGTAGAGTGCAAGATGGGAGGCGAATCATTTAATGTTTTGTTCTTGTTGCTACTCACGTCATAAGATGTAATTTGCCTTTAAAATTGCTGTTATAAATTATATTAATGTTGGTCACCTGTTGCATTTATGTCTTCTTTATTGTATTTCCTCATATTATATTAACTTTGAAATTGTATTTGCTTTTCTTTGGGATCTATATGCCTGATTTAGTTGCCCTGCACATCTGGTGCACCTCTGAAGTAGTTATAAGGAGATGTGCAAGAGCAGACCGATGATAACTCTGTCAATGATTATTCCCTCCTTCCCTATGGGTTTGAACTTGATATGAAGCATCTACAGACCAATACTGTAATTAGGAACTGAGCAAAGAGGGAGATTGTGAATACAAACTTAAGGTCTGGTGTTCAAAAATGCTGTACCAACTTCACATCAAACACAGTTAGTTTTACTGAATTGATATTTAGCAATGTTAAACTGTAGTGGTATGACTCAAGTAATAGTTTCATATAGTCATAAACGTTGCAAAATAAGCAAAGTAAATGGCATGTTATTCACATTAATGATAGTACATTTTTTACAAATGGAACATAATTCATGAATTGAACTGTTAGCCATAATTTTTGTAGCTGTGTCTTATTCTGCTGTTGGTTTTGTGTATGTGTGGTGATCATGCCCTTTAAGAAGAGAAAAATTAAAGCAGTCAGCAAGATATAGATAGATTCAGCAAGACACAGTTTAAAATTTCAATTTCTTATCAAACTGTTTGCGAAAAGGCTTTGGAAAAACTGTTCACGTCTAACAAGATATTTGAGATTGACAACATATCCCTGAAGATTTAAAACAGATTCAATTTCAAATGTATCCTGAAAAGCTTTACTTAAAATGTATATATATATAGTAAAAACTATTACCTTATGCAAAATAAAGAAACAATACTTTCGTCTGCTGAAAATTTAAGCTCATAAACTGGGGTTTAATAGTTAGCATTAGTAGTTAGTCTTCAACTGAGGAACAAATGTAGGTACAATCAGTTGGAATTTCCAGAATTAATTTCATGAATGTAATGCTATTTTTTAGCCATTTTACAAATGCAAGTGTTATTTATCTGACTCAACTCATAATGCTCTAAGGAATTTCTTGTTGGTTCTGTATGCCTTTTTTAAAATGAAGTAGCAAAGAAACAGTGCATTTTCTGATATAATGAAACCATTATAAGGTAATTTAGAACATTTGGCAGCACATGTCTACCTTCTGCTGAGTAGCATAGAAACACCGTGAAAGTGACTGGTCTTATTGATTATGCTGGCCACAGAGACCCTCACCTCTGCTACTTAAGTGGGCAGAAAACCCAAATTGACCAATAATAAAGTGTTGGAGGTTGTATTAGCTGGCTCCTGGGGACTGCTGTACCAGAAGGGGAATCTGTCAATTATGCTTGTTGGACAGACTCTAACTGTGCATACTGAAACAAGTGCAGAGATTGGGGACACCAATGCAACTGCATCAGTTAGTGCATTGAGAGAGCTTCAAAGTAAAACTGACAGCTGCTAAAATTGAAATGGCTTAATAAGGAGGTACATTTACATGTCCATTAGTTGGTAAGCAAGGCAATTATATACACAGCTCACACTTGTCATAGAGTAGGTGTTCCTATTGCTTAACAGTATTAGGAAGTTATTATTACACTGGGTGGGTCTGAGACATAGCTGGTAAAACACAACACATCATTTTTATCAGCAAACCACATTGTTTTAAACCAAAGTATAACATAGGTGACTCAAGTTTGGAATGAATTGCAGAAAACTATAGAAAATAGAACATGAATCTAGAAATATGACGGAAAGGTAAAAATATCTTTTAAAATGAAAGTCCTGGAAATGTCAAGTATGGCAAAACACGGACCAGTTTTGGTGTCTTACAAAGAAACTGCGATATTTTGGAACAAATTGCTGTTAATGACATTAAGATTTGTCAAATATTGGTGGATAAATCTGTAAATTTAGTGCTCTGGTGTCTGAAAAAACTGTTGCCAGATCCATTTTTTTCAGTGATAGCAATTTTTAGGGTTCTTATAAAGTTTTGGCACTTCAGTAATCACATGGGAATTCAATACCTCATGGGGGAATAACGAGCACAAGCTCATAAGTCAGATGCTTCTCTTGTTAGAATTCTGTGTAAAGAACTGCTGAATGACTCCCCTGATGGCTCAATAGGTAATTACAATGTGTAACATGGTACCGATCCATAAGAACCAAAAAGGTTGTATTTTTAATTCTTCATTATTATTTAGCAACCATGAAAGCCTCTCCTAATCTGCTTCCTATAATAGCTATATGAAAAATGAGTTTGTACAGTCTCAAAACAGTTTTGAGAAGACATGTGCCACAGCACAAAACTCATGTTAATATGACAATCTCATTCAGAGAAATCCAAGATAATGCTGGTATTAAGTAGTGAAAGAATTTACATTCTACATTAGACGGTGCTTTGCTGAGGTTAGAGGCTAGTCATATTGTTCAAGCAGAGTATCACAGAATTGTTACAGTATAGAAGGAGGCCATTCAGCCCATCGTGTCTGCACCAGCTCTGTTCATTTTAACTTAGTGCCAATCTCCTGCCTTTTCCCCATAACCCTGCACATTGTTTCTATTTAAATAACCTTCCAATGCCCTCTTGAATGCCTCCATTGAACCTGACTCCACCACACTTCCAAGCAATGCATTCCAAACCCAAACTAGTAGAGGGAGATTTACTTTGTATATGACAGTGCTAAACCTAATCCGGGAGTGACTCACCTGAGCTGAATTCTTACATCCTGGGGAGCACCAAACACAACAAAAAAAGCATTTATTAAATGGTTAATTACACATTCAGTGTTTTGCATGCTTAATATTGCATATGCATAGCAGATTCCACTTTCCAATTGCCATTCTATTATAAGTATACATACTTTTACCTGTCCACTATTTTCAGTTTTCTTTATACCATTATTAGAAGCCTAATATTTTAAACAAGTTGTTTAATATAATTGCATATGTTGAGAAAGTAAGGTGCTCATTAATCAAGCAATGGGTCCCCTTCAGACTGCAATTTTGCCGATATTATAAATGTAGAGGAATCCCGCCATATAAAAAGACACACAATTCTGTGCAAATTCAAAAGATGTTTTAACCAATTTCGCAATCAACTGGCTTATGTCTATTTCACAAATTAAAGGGAAAAATAAAATTAACAATTTCCTCTTCAACAGTTACAGAAAAAAGCATCTTGTGAGAATTAATTATAATAGTAAGTTCCGATCTATTTAAGGGTAACAGAAATGCTAATTGATAATAATATTCATATTTTCTATAAATTTCATAGTTAACAATCTCAACAATGACCCACCAGAACTAATTCCATAGTGAAAGTGCTGGAATGCTCTATTGCCATTGCCATTCTTCCATCTTTTGTGGTAAATCTAATTGTAATGAATTGTGTATTCAGATGTTTTCAGTTGGTAGACTTCGCTTGCCTGGCATACCAGCATTCACAATCAATATAACAGTTCCTCTGTCACACACTCAAGACTATTCATATTGATATTCAGAGTTTCTTTCATTTTATCAGATTTATGTACTTGTACACACTGTTTCCCAGTGCAATGCTCAATTCTTCCCCATTACATGATTATGGTTGCCAGGAAGAGACCTCAAAGCTCCCTATCAGACAGTCTTCCCTAATGGCAACATTTCATTCTCAAGTAATAGCTAACATTTTGTTTCTCTCAGGTTACTCCAGTAATGTCAATATATTAACAACGTAACCTCAGAAGATGAATTAAACTACATTGCATTCAATGGAAAACCACAAGTAAATGATAGAATTTGTAGATATTCATGTATTTACTACTAGTATTCTGCTGTGCACTTTTATAAAGAAGTTAGTTAAATATAAATTTATATGTTATTATATTACTTTCAATTTGGAATAGGAATACTTTTTTTGAGAAATATCAAATCATACAGCATTTAAGGAGGCCATCCAAACCATCATGTCTTTGCAGGAGCTATTCAGTTAGTCCACTGCTATATAAAATTATATTTCCTGCTACTTTCTCTTTTTCCAAATTGTTTTACATCTATGGAAAATATAAGTGGAAGAGTAGGATCTACAACAAAAAGAATATCAAGTCTGACTCAGTATTCTACCAAAAAAGATCCATATTGTAACTGTGCCTAACCTAAGGAAACATTTGAGATCAAATCTATTTTTAAATTAAGAATATCATAAAATAAATGTTGAAAACTTAAAAGAAAAGGATATAATCTTGCTCAAAGTGTTGTGTATTACGCAAAGGATTTATCCAACCCACTCACAATCGTTAAATTGATTTCAGCTTGTTAACATGTACTTTAATTCAAATAATTAAAAATGCACAGCAGCTTTACTGAAAGATAAACACAAAGAACTATCTATTCCCGTTTTTCTGTCAGACCCACTGTTTTGAAATTGTGCCAACCTACTGAGCTACAGCTGTGTATTCTTTGCCACTGGTTGCCTGACTCTGTTTTCCCTACAGTACAGGTTGAGGACAGATTTGATGAATTAACCATTGCATCTGTCTATCTTTAATGACTGTGAAGGTAGGCAGAACTGGCAAAAGGAGGATTTGATTTTTTTAAGTCAAAATTTCTTAAAGAATTTTGTTTAATAATAGTTTTTTGTTATACGGTACCATTTTTATATTCAATTTTTTGTTTCATTCTTTCTCAATGCAAGCATTAATTATTTCTTGTGGATTCATCCATGAAATCAAGTTTTATTTTCCCTGTTGAATTGTTTTTAAGTTATTGATTAATTAGCACTTACATTCATATTGTGGTTGCTTCTTTTACTCTACTTTTCAATCTGGCTATTTTTTCTTTATGCTGCAAATGGCATTCCTAGGACAGAGCTCACATAAGCAAACAGGATAGATCTGAAAGGGGAACAATGCACCTTAATGCCAATCTCATTGCACCAGTATTATCACCTTGACTTCCACAGTCGTGATACTGTGCTCTGTTGAGAAAAACTACCAGTTAGTGTTGAGTAAAGAGTAATTTTTTTTGCATGAACTAATTCTTGCTAGGTATTAGGTTGGCATTGCACATCCCCATTTTGCTTGATCCCCAGCAGTCTTCAGCAACATCTAGGCTCAACTTGAACCCAAGTCCATGATGGGGCTGAATTTTGCCATCGGCGAGCGCGGGGGGCGGGGCCTGCTCGTTGATGCGCAAAATGACGCGGGATGATGATGGGGGGAATCCCCGAAGTCATCCCGTCCCATTTAAATCTTCAGGAAGGCGGGAGCGCAGCAAAATCAGCTGTGCACCCGCTGACATGTCAATGGCCAATTGAGGCCATTGACAGGATCATTAAAACAATTATAGGACCTGCCCGTCCAGCCTTATGGTTGGTGGGCAGGCCAGGAGCCTGAGCTTTCATGTAGGATCTAAAAAGTTGAATAAAGTTTTAATGAAATTTATTAATATGTCCCATCTCGTGTAACATTGTCACATGAGGGGGATATGTTAAGGATTTTCTTTTTCTATTTTTAATGTTAATACAACTGTCAGCGATCTCTCGGAGGCAGCACTTAGCCCCAGGGAGATGTGCACTCTTTCGTGCGCATGCGTGAAAGAGTGCACTCTCGCTTTTGGGGAATCCCCCCCCCTCCCCCCACCCCAAAACCCCTCGCCTGCACAGGAAGCGCATAGCGCTTCCCGCTGGATGTCATGCTGGGTGGGCCTTAGTTGTCCCGCCCACTTAAAATGGTGGCGGGGCCTACTTCTCCAGCGGGGATCGGCTCCCCGCCCGCCGGAGAAGTGGGTCGGGCTCGCCCGCCCGGTAGGCAGAAAATTCTGCCCATGGCGTTCAAACCATTAGCTTTATAAAATTAAAAATGTTATTTTGTAAAGGCTGAGTGGCTGTTTATGGTTTCCAGTAATCTGTAGCACCAAATAATCAAGTTCAGAGTTTGATCTTGGAGCTCACTGGAATGATGGCTTGGCATTGTCATGTCACTGTGATGTTTGTTTTAAGAACTCAAAGATATACAACACATGAAGATGCTGACCAGTATTCATTTCGCATGGCAACACAAATGGCAGTACAATGTTGCACATAAGCTGTAACTCTCTCTTGGTCATTGCCCCCTCGCTAGTTCTTTTGAAACTAGCTAGCATGCTACCTTTTTTTTTCTTATGTGCATTACTTGACCAGGGTACAACACCAAAAATCCTGTTTTATATCATAACTGCTCCTGCTGATGTATCTTGGTGAAACTTCCCTGCATCTAGGATACCGTTTACCTTTATTCTTCAATACCGAATTGCTAGACAGGGCAAGAGGTACTGCTCCTGCACCACTGAACTATTGTTTTCTAACTGCCACCATCACACACAGGAGGAACAATCGTCAGAGGATTTACTCAATAATAACCATCTTTGTATTAAAAAATCTTTAACCTTCCAAGAGTGCTTTTGAACAGTTTCTGTTCATTGTCTGATGGGTGTTCCATGATGTCAAGAAAAAGCTTGTGTTAAAGAACCATGCATTTAATGGCACTCCCATCATTATCAATCATCCCAGCATCCTTTGTTTGGAGGTTTCTACAACACTATATTATGTATCTACTCTCTGATAAAAGTAAGGTTTGCATAACTACTTTGCTGAAATTTTATAGGGTGGTATATGGAGGGGAATCAAATGTTAGTTGTATGACAGATGTTACTCTTGAAATGAACATGTAATTGGTGATGGATTAATAAGAACTAACCATGTGATGAAGAACATTTGCAAAGTTTGCTGATATCAAGTTTACATTCTTTGCCACAGGAATAAATATTTGGAGGATTTTGAACCTGTCAGGTGGATTGGATACTCAACCTACTATTAGCGATCTATTGATTTACAGAGTCTCTGATGCCCATCCTTCATGCATTGTCCACCTCCCAGCCTAAGGCAAGTTCCATTTTTTGCTAATATTGGTTTGCCATTTTTAAGCCAAGCTAACTTATAGATACAGGAGAAGAGGCTCTGGCCTGGCTTTCACTGTGCATCATACACACAGTTGCCCAGACACATTCGCAAGCTTGCCAGTGAGATTACTCACTGTATAGCATCTGATCTA
Source organism: Carcharodon carcharias (assembly GCF_017639515.1). Taxonomy (NCBI): domain Eukaryota; kingdom Metazoa; phylum Chordata; class Chondrichthyes; order Lamniformes; family Lamnidae; genus Carcharodon; species Carcharodon carcharias. Next base: position 165,142,128 of record NC_054473.1, on the reverse strand, counting down.
GTGTGACATCACGTACTGGGGATCTGTGGCATCTGTGAACATGGAAAGCATTAGGGAGAATTTTCAACCAATCAACTTGAAGGACTTTTACAGAGTTGCAAAGACTAGCAAAAAATAAAAAAACAGAAGATATAAACTACATTCAAATCATTATATGGGAAGCAAAATAAAGATTGAGGCATATACATGGGATTAAGTGAGAAACATAAAAAAGAAAAACACAAACTAATAAAAAATATTTTATACTTTTCCAAAAAATATGCAATATTAAATTTCTGCTGAGGGAGACTTCATACTTGTAATATTAATTTTTTCTGGGTCAGAGAGGCTGTTCAGGAGTAATGATCACTTTTTATTCCATTAAAAACTCAATTAGACATGATTGCACTAGTCCTAAATTTTCCATCAACCTTTAGTGCAAGGCTAGTTGGTAATTACCCTAAATTTATAACATTGCAATGATTTCTGTGCAGATTCTGTTAGTGAAGATTATGACAGCGCAGCCTGTGGAGGGCACCAGAAGCTGCTGTCAGTTTTATCCTATAATGCTGACAGCCTCATTGTTATTAGTGCAACAAAATCTGGGCCATTGTGTTATCACATTTCTCAGAAATGTCCTGAAACAATTTGCAGACAATGAATTATTTTAAAATGCTGTCACTATTGATATGTACATTGCCAATCTTCAAATTTTAGCAATTAAGAGACTTTGAAACTGTTGCTATCATACTTGAAGGACAATCAGCTTGGCCAAAAAATGGTTAACTAAATATCTTTCATGGTCGTTTTAAAATGGCACAAATAAAACGTGCTAAATTTCATTTGCATTAAAAATGCTTATCACTTACTTTGAAATGGAAATGTTTCATTTTAATAACGACAATCTTTTATATTCATAATTAATGCCACTCTCCAGGGTATCAGCTGATCTTTTTATTATTAATTAATAGCTCCTCACTTACTCAGATTTATTGAGAGAGAAAAAAATAATTCATCACAGTTTGAGATAATTGTCTAAAATTGACCCAAAGTTCAATAAATTATTTCTTCTGCATCATATAATGTCTTCTGTTTGTGAAAGTGATTTCTGCCTAGTAGTTGGAAGTTAACAAGTATATTTAAAACGGACAGGTACTAGTAAAGAAATATACATGTTGCTGTAAACCTTTTTCTTACTTTATAATTAAGAATGATAGTTTAATGTCAGCAGAATTTATTTCCTCGAAGAGCTTAGTTCTGTGTGTGCTCGGTTTAAGAAATTTACAACAAAGAAAAATAAAAAAGTTTGCATGCTTGAGCATTCTCATACCTTATGACTGCAGCTACAAAAATACATTTCCAAACAAAAGATATGTACCTGCTGTTACCAATTAAACAGATGAGCCTTTAATGCACTTGCATGTCATTCCTCTGCTTGCTATTTCATTGGAGGCATAGGGCTGTGCCTTTGTTAAAACAATGAAGAGACTGTGCAACTGTTGGCATCATACTCAAAGGACAGCTTTTGTCTGCCAGCACCAAGAAATGGTTAACAGATGCTTTTGTCTGCAAAAAGGATCAACAACAATTTTGAGGCTGTATATACATTCAGAGGAGTATAATCACTGGAGAGTAAAATCAGTACTCCCAGCAAGGGCCACACTCAAAGGGAGAATTGTAGCCTTGCCTTGGACAGGCGCTTCTTTTGAGTGCAGCTCTCCACTCAGAACACTGGATCACAGCATTTGCTCTTGTATTTCATAAAATCAGCTGTAAACACTTACAACTCATAGAATTCCTCACAAAGAAATTGTAGCCGGATGAGAGAGTTATTCTGTTGAAATGTAGTTTGCGCAAGATAAAGTATTTAGAATATAAACAGACCTGTAATTCATAAACTTATTTATATTCTTTTCTAAATGGTTTGGCAAAACAATTCAATTTTACCATTGCCTCCAGGATTATTTTGTATATCTTTAGTTATATTAAACACAAATCAAATATAGTCCAGGTGATACTTTTTATCAAATATTGTTTTGAGGCAGACATTATGGCATAGATATGTTAGAATTTTAAACCTATCATAATATTCGTGCTCCCTTTCTGTAATATTAGTAATGACCGCATGGCAGGATATGAAAAACTCACGTGAAATTTTAACTAGTGTTCAGACTCTGTGCAATACGAGAACACAAACCTGCCTTGCATAATAGTTTTCAGTGTTAATAGGATCCAAGATGGTTGGTGAAGATGAAACCAAGACACAGAGCTTTTCTTTATTAAGAGAGTTTATTGAATTGTTCGGTCTCACAGTTCTCCTCTCACTCACCCCAGTGTCCTAGCTATCCCCTATTTCTATGTCCTCAAAGACAATAAATACCCATCACCTGTTTCTCTTAACCTTAACAATGTAATTGACAAGACATTAACATCCAGTATATTATGAGAATAGATCTGTTTATTTCCTAAATGTTTTCCAGAAGTAAATTGGCATTGGTAGATAAGATTAGAGAGGTGAATGCGTGACTCAAAGATTGTTGTGGGAGAATTGGGTTTTGATTCATGGAGCACTGCAACCAGTACTATAAAAAGGGACAGAGAGTACAAACTTAACAGTGCACTAGCAGATGACCCGAGATTGCAAAAATGGTAAAAAGATGGAGTTAAAGGTTCTGTATCTGAATGTGTGCAGCATTCATAAAAAAATGGATGAATTGGTAGCACAGATAGGAGTGAATATGTATACCTCAATAGCCATCACCGAGACATGATTGCAGGGTGACAAGGGCTGGGACCTGAGTGTTGAAGGCTATTTGACATTTCAAAAAGATAGGAAGCTAGGAAAGGGTGGTAGAGTAGCTCTGTTAATGAAGAATGTCATTAGTACAGTAGCAAGAGATGACTTTGGCTTGAAAGAGAAAGATGTAGGCTGGAATTCTCCCATGCCCCCTCAGGCGAGATCATTGGCAGGCAGGGGGGGTGAATTCAATGGGAGGCCCAAAAATTGGTTTCATGCCAGCGTGAATTGTCAGCAGGATCTTCCGATGCTGCCCTCCATGGAGGATTGGGAATAATGCTGGTGGATGGCGTGAAGCCAATTTGCATCTGGCTAATAAGATGCAAATAAAGGCCCGACTGGAATCGCGCAACCCTCCCCTGCCACGCCTGATCCTCCATTACGTTAGTGGGAAAACACACCGGCCCAGAACACGCCTGGACAAGCATGATGTGCAGAAGCCGGGACTTATCTTTAGGGCCTTGCTCAGATTGCGAATAGATTGGAGCAGAAGATGGAGGAGGCTTACAGGTGTTGAACCCTGGAGGAACACATGCATTGCATGGTAGGTGGACCTTCATGGACATGCTCCGCTGCGAAGCAGCTCTCGAAGTGTGGGATGTCTCCCACCTCAGCTTTGACTTCGCTGAGGCTTCGGATCTTCATAGGCCTCGCTGATGCTTCGGCCCTGCTTCCGAACTTTTTGGACTTTGCCATGGGCTGGTAAGGATGCGGGGGAAGGGCTGATGGTGGCGCAATAGGAATATTTAGGTGCATGTAGGAGAGGAAGATCTTAGGGAGGGGGTTGAAGATAGGGGGGGGTGAAAGTGTCAGTGGGGGTTAAAGATGGGAGAGGGACGGAGTTCAGTGGGGGGGGGGAAGTGTAATGGGCGAGAACGGTGCAAGTGGGGAGGTAGGAGTAAGGGAGGGAATTTGGAGGGGAAAAGGTGTCCGGGCAAGGAAGGAGCAATGGGGGAGGAAGGAGTAAGGGTGGGAGAAGGAGTAAGGTAGAAGGAAGGGTTTAAAGGAGGTGGAATGACCAGGTGAACATGTAAGGGAGGGGAACAAAAACAAAAATACTGGAAAAACTCAGCAGGTCTGACAGCATCTGAGGAGATGGATACAGTTGACGTTTCAAGTCCGTATGACCCTTCATCAGAATTAAGACATATATAAATGAGATGAAATAGAAGTGGGTGGGACAGGAGAGCTCAGTAGGGGGCCAGTGATAGGTGGAGGCCAAGAAGAGACTGCCAAAGATATCATAGACAAAAGGACAAAGGGGTGTTGATGGCGGTGATATTTTCTAAAGGATGTGCAAATGGGGACATTAAGGGAAGCAAGCTAGTGGCAGATGGCCCTAGTGCGGGTGGGGTGGGGGTAAGGGATCGAAATGGGCTAAAAGGTGGAGATGAAACAATAGATCAAAATAAATTTAAAAATAGGAGGGAAAAGAAATAAATATAGTTGTAAAAAAATTATAAATTATTGGAAAAAGGGGGATCGGAAAGGGGGTGGGATGGAGGAGAGAGTTCATGATCTGAAATTGTTGAACTCAATATTAAGTCCGGAAGGCTACAAAGTAAGGGAGGGGTTTGTAGAGTCAATGATTGTCTCCTGGGGAGCAAACTGAGGGTGGGCATGGTAGAAGGGGATGGTTAGATGACAGGGCATAGGGAGCTGGTATGCTTTGGTAAAGGTAGAAGGGATGGCAGGGGTGGTTGGTGGGAACATGGAGGCAAACCCGACACTACGGGTAGGAAGGAGGAGCTGGGGGAGCTCAGCCTGGTCTGGGGTGGGGATCTCTGGAAGGTAGGGAATGTGCATGCTCACCTGGATATCCTGAAATGAGAAGGAGCTGGAAGGTGACGGCGGGGAGGTCGAAGGTTATGCTGGGGGCATCTATTGTTATGGGGAAAAGGACATGGGTGATTTGGGGAAGGGAAATGGCCGGGGAGCTAATCAGAAATCTGAGTATTGCCACCCTTGAGTTACCGAAAGTGAGCATAGCCTTGTGTTGGACGGGCACAGGTGCTGCATGGGAGTGCGATCAATCGGTGGGCGGAGATACCGGCCAGTTCAGCTGAACAACCAAAAGATAACCAAGCAGGCAGCATTGAAAGTGCTCAGGACATTGAGTGTGATGGAGGAAAGCTCCCGGTGGGCGGGAGAGTGCTTGTAAGGGGGTTCTGAAAGGTCCTGCCATAGTCACGTCTCCCTCTAGAATCACTCATGGCCTGGCTGTGTGCAGCTGAACTGTTAATGGTGGCAGGGTGGTGGGGGGGAAGGGGGTGGGTCTCATGAAGCCTATATAATGATGCTGAAGGGCAACAGTAGACATTATTTAGCGAGAGTGAATATATTTGCAACTAATACAGTGACAGCGTTCACTTGTGAAACCACTTGGGGTCAAATTTTCTTGATTTTATGTTGCCTACCATTTCTTCTACGTGCTGCCTTGACATCTGCAGCAGATGGAGTTGTTTTCCCTATTGCCTTTGATGACACAGGCTGCTGTCTCCTGGAGAGCCGAGGCCTGGAGGGCCCCGGCTTACTTTGGTTGTCCCCCTGTGGGCCAACTGCTCCCTCTGTGGTGACAGACGATAAGGTTGAAGGGGTCACACGCAAAGGGGATTCAGAGGGAATGAACAGCCTCGGAGAGTCTTGATTGGATAGCCCAGGGCTGTCCAGCTGCTGCTCCTCCTCCCTTTGGGTGTCCGAGGGCCCCAGTCTGGTTCCTTGAGGGGAAGGGGCCTAGAGGGACATCGAGGTGCCCTGTTCCCTTCTCACTTAGCCACTGCACGAACTCACCCATGGCAACAACGATGGAGTGCAGGTCTCTGGCAGAAACCGGAAGTTCTGCTGCACGAAGGTCTCCATGACATCCGCCATCCCTCCCCATGGAGACCTCCATGTATGTACATGTGGGCAACACTTCATCAGAAAGCAGGCGGACGGACTCCTCTGACTTATCTGCCACTCTGCTGAGGGCTTCCAACAGCTCTGCCTGATAGTTCCACCACCTCTTGCTGACTTGCTGGAAGTCTGATTCCAGACACTCATCATCTGACTCGGACCTCACAGATGCCTCTTCCCCAGTAGTCTTCCAAAAGCCGAGGAGCTCAGTTGAAACTGCTTCCTTCTTCTGCGGACACGTGTTGGTGCGGTGACCACCAATTTGTGAGGCCCTTCCTAAATTAGCACTAATACCCACTGAGGTGTGTGTTCCTGAACTGGTGGAGGGTGCAAGTGACCTCTGTGATGTCTCTACAGGTGTGGAGCTCTTCTCTTCCACTCCCTCCTGGCACATCTCAGGGCTGGAGATGGGGCTGACGCCCTATAGGGAGTCCTCTTCCTCCTCCTCAGGCCTTGGTCTCTTCCTGGAGGCACCTTGAGAGAGATAGAGGAGTACAAGTTACAGCATCAGCTGCCTCCAACATGGAGGCACATTCAACCCTTGGGTTGGCATTGAATGGATGAATCCCTACTAGGTGGATGCCCATGGCTGAGCTCCCCATCGCCAATGGCTCTGTCCTGCTCCACTCTGGCGAGCTCAGATGCCCTCTCCTCAAATTGCATCAGGGACCTGAGAAATGGTTGCGCCCTCTCCCGTCTTCTCATATTTTCTGCAATTGTGATGGAGTTTCTCCTGTTCAAAGAAGAGAACATGCTTAAGACGAGTAGCATGTTGCATGGATGGGGCAATGAAAATCGGTTAATTTATCATACCTCTTCTCGTAAGTTAGCCCACTTTTGTGGCACGTCATCTCTGGTGCAAATTAGGCAGAAGGGTTGTGGACCAACTCCCTCCAGACTAGTGAGCACATCCACAAGGGGAAGGCTCAGACAGGCATGTGATTTGGGGAGGTTGCTGGTTCCCTCTGCACTAAGCAGGTTTCCCCCTACCACCCCCCCCAACAGCCCCTGCTTTGCCCCCTCAAGCCAGCCCCTAGCCCATTCCATGCAGCTTCGTATGTCTGCTGAAGGGTGAGGGAGGCATAGTGGGCACTCCACCAGAACGTGGATGCACTGAAGTGGGCTGTGAGGCAGGACATGTCATTGCCAGTGGGTCTTGGACCCTGACATTTTGGAGTCTTTGTGATTTATGCGATCATCTGATGAGTCTTACTCTGGCAGAATGAATACAGTTGTTCTTCCTCTTCTGGCACTGTGTTGCTGACCTCTTGTGCACCCCCTGCACAATGATGGCATCGGCCACCTGTGCCCATGCAGCGTTGGTGTCCCTGCTTGGCATCCTCCTCCCATCAGGCGGGTACAGCACATTCCTGCGTGCCTTGACATGGTCCAGGAGGTCACACAAGGGACTCGTCACACAAGGGACTCGTCACAAAATTTCAGTGCTGGGCCAATGGATGACCTTGCAGACATCTCTCTGCTTTTGGTCTGACTTTGTAGATATCCAGGTGCCTTTTAAATATGGGGTGCGGATATGTGGGACTTGCGCCATCAAGCCCACCCTGCAACAGAAGACAGCGCCAGTCCTGGATGCATAAATAATTACATTGGAAGATTTGGCATGGTTTCCCATCGACCTCTGCAGCAGGAGACACTCCCCACCCCTGCTGCCGCTAAGGGACTTAGACCCGGATGGGAGAATTCCACCCATGGAATCAGTTTGGGTAGAGATAAGAAATAGGAAAGGTAAGAGGTCACTTTTCAGAGTATTTTATTGTCCCCCTAACAGTGGTTAAACTGCAGTACAGAGTATATAGGAAGAAATAAATGGGGCAAGTAAGAATGGTACCGTAATCATCATGGGTGACTTTAATCTACATGTAGATTGGACAAATCAGATTGGCAATGGTAGCCTGGAAAATGAGTTCATCGAATGCACATGGGACAATTTCTTAGAGTAGCAAGTTCTAGAACCAACCAAGGAGCCGGTTATTCTAGACCTCATATTGAGCAAAGAGTCAGGATTAATCAATATCCTCATCGTAAAGAAACTTTAGGTAACAGTGATCATGACATGATAGAATTCCATATTCAGTTTGAAGGGAAGAAATGTGGCTCTAATACTAGTGTTTTGAACCTGAATAAACATATGAAAACACAGCTAAATTGAACTGGGAAACTAGCTTAAAAAAAAGGTAAGACAGGAGAGATGCAGTGGCAGACTTTTAAGGAGATAATTAATAATTCACAGAAAAGATTTATCCCAGTAAGAAAGAAAGACTCTATGACAAGGATACATCATCCATGGCTAAATAAGGAAATTAAGGATAGCATCAAATTGAAAGAAACACTGTACAAACCTGCAAAGACTAGTGATGGGTCAGAAGATTGCTCAGACTTTAGGAACCAGCAAAGAATGATTTAAAAAAAGAATAAAGAGGGAGAAAGTTGAGTATGAGCGAAAGCTAGTTAATAATATAAAAACAGATAGTAAGAGTTTCTACACATTTTAATAAGAAAAGAGTAACTAAAGCTAAGGTTTATCCACTAAATAGTGAGTCTGCGGAATTGATAATGAAAATCAAGGAAATGGCAGAGGCATTGAATAGGTATTTTGTTTCTGTCTTCACTGTAGAAGACTTAGAAAACTTCCCAAAGATACTGAAAATGAAAAGGTGAATGGGAGAAAGGAACTTAAAACAATCAACATCACAAGTGAAAAGATGCCTGGAAAACTATTAGCCCTGAAGTCTGAAAACTTCCCTAGAGCAGGTGGCCTTAAAAGAAGTGGTTGCATATATAGCAGCTGCATTTGTTATAACCTTCCGAACCTCCTTAGATTCTGGAAGGGTCCCAGTGGATTGGAAATTAGGGGGAGAATTTTCTGCATGGCAGGCTGGTTGGGAGTGGGTGCGGGCGGGCGCGGAGCCGATCGCTGCCTGTGTTCAGCTCCGCACCGCCATTTTACGCGGGCCAGACGACTAAGGGCCGCCCAGTGTGAATCCCGGCTCCCGAGAACAGCAGGAGGGGGTGGGCGGCAGCGGAACTCCAATGAACGTCAGGACCACTGGCAACCTGGCGGCCTGTTTAAAGATCGCGCAGGCAGCCTTCCAAAGGCTGGCAACGATGGCGAACAGAAGGGTTCCTGAGAACGCTTTCGGAGAGCAGGCCAGGCAGGAGGGCAGGTCGGCGGGGCATTGTGCCCCTAGATTCTTGGATGAGTGTCTTGCTGCCTTCCTCGAGGAGGTGGCGAGTGACGGGAGGAGGAGGCCCCCCCCCACATGACGAAACGTGCCTGGGAGGAGGTGGCAGAAAGGGTCAGTGCACATGATGTGGTGCGACGCACCTGGGTTCAGGGCCGCAAGCTCTTCAATGACCTCTTGCCATCGGGAAGGGTGCATACCATGTTGGCATGGGTCACTTAGCAACAGCAGTTAGATTGGCCCCCCTGCCTCCCCAACCCTGCTACTCTGAATGTAGTTACTGCAGTGAATCATTCACGGCATGTTGGCTTCGCTGGGTGAGCCAGCATTTATTGCCTATGTCTAGTTGACCCTGAGACGGTGGTGCTGAGCTGGCTTCTGTATCCGCTGCATGTGGTGCACTTACACCCACAGGACTGTGTTGGGGGTTGACCTCATGGATCTGTACCTAGGCGCAGTGCTGGAACACCGAAACATTTCAAAGTCAGGATGCTGACTGACTGGGAGGGGAACTTCCAGGTGGCGGGGCACCCAGCCATTTGCTGCCCTTGGCGTTCTAGGTGGTAGTGCTTCCTTGGTTTGGAAGGTGATACAGTGTGAGTGGCAAATGTGATGGAGGCAGCATCTGGGCAAGAGGGTCAGCCCTGGTTGCTTGGAGTGAGTGTATGGTGGCTCCAGGGTCACAATTCACATGAGCCCTGTAATGTTTCACTCAGGTGGGGGTGGCAAGGCTGCAATGGCAATCCAGATACAGGGTGGACTAATCAATGCTCCTCTCTCCTTTCAGGAGAAGACTGCAGACAATAACCCTGAGCGGATGCGGACTGGCAGAGGGCAGGCACAATTGCTCATTCTCACCAGATATGAACAGGAGACTCTCGAGCTGGAGAGGCACCATGCACCCAGGACTACTGGCAGCGGTGAGGTTGGGATGCCAGTGGGAGGTAAGTGTACCATGCACGGAGGTCACAATGTCTGTCAACGCAACCATTCTGCTGTTGACTATTTATTGAATCCAGCATCTGGCATGGTTCAAAGCCTCCCGGATGACCCTGCCTCCCTGGAGGTTGCCCGCGTCAGTGTCTATCCTTTTGGCGATCTCCTGAGCGTGATTGACCTCGGACTCACTGCTGAACTCATCATCTGCAGCCAGAGCGTCTGTGTCTACATCATCTTCTTCCTCCACTGCATCCCCCCTTTCCAGTGCCAGATTGTGGAGAGTGCAGCATGTAACCACTATCAGCGACACATGATCTGGGGGGTATTGCAGTGTGCCCCCGAACGGTCCAGGCATTGGAAGCGCATCTTGAGAAGACCGATGGTTCTCTCTACCACAGTCCTTCTGGTGCCGTGGCTCCTGTTGTACCGCTGCTCGGCATTTGTTCTTTAATGGCGGTGAGGCGACATGAGCCACCTTTTGAGGGAATAGCCCTTGTCACCCAACAGCCACCCATCCAGCCAGGCTGGAGCATTGAACAGCCTCGGCACCTGAGTGCCTGAGTATGTATGTGTCATGGGAGCTGCCTGGGCTCCTTGCACAGACTTGCAGAAATTGCAGCATCCTGTGATCACACACTTTCTGCACGTTCACGGAGTGAAAGCCCTTCCTGTTGACAAAGGCACCCGGTACACCTGCTGGTGCCTTGATGGCCACATGTGTACAGTCTATTGCATCCTGTCTCGCTGTCTCTGGCTGGCCTCGTCCCAGCGGTAGTGGATGAAAGTCAATGCACGCCTGAACAAAGCATCTGTCACCTGCTTGACACAACTGTGGACAGCTGATTGGGAGACTCCGCAAAGATCACCCACTGACCCCTGGAAAGAGCCAGAGGCATAGAAGTGGAGGGCAGCCATGACCTTCAACGCCACTGGCATGGGGTGCCCTCCCGCACAGTTGGCGCTGATCTCAGGGCCTATTGTCTGACAAATGGAGGTCACTGTCTGCCTTGAGAGATGGAGCCTCCTTCAGCATTGCACCTCAGACATATTAAGGTAGTTGCTTCGCCGCCTGTAAATCCTGGCAACAGGATAGCGGCATCTTCTGCGGGCCCTTCCTCCTTGCACTTCCCAGTGCTCCTTGTGCCTGCGCCTGTCCTCCCAAAGGTGACCCCCCTAGAGGCTAAATATGGACTCCTGGCCTCCTCCCCCCTCTGGCCTCTCTTTCTCTTCAGAGGGGCTCCCTCCAGTGGAGAGTACAACTCCCATTCCCAGGGTAGGGGAAGGCTGCCTGAAACCTGCAAGGCCCTAAGATTGATGTTTACTCCAGGGTCCTGTTATTCCTGTACAAGCAGCTCTGAAGAGATTTGAAGTTCTCTCGTTCACACAAGCAAGTAGCAGTAAGTTTAAAAAGTTAATGTCTAACAAATAGCACTCATGAGCCTACCCACCCCTCTTATCCCGACCGTGAATGAGGTTTTTAAAAACGTGGCCTACCCGCCTGCCCGTTGCGCCCATGCGACGCTCTGATGATCACTTGGGCTCCGAAAATTCTCAGTCTATTAATGCCTCAAGGGCCTTAAGTGACATGTTAATTAATGGTGGGTGCGCATCAGAGCTCGTAGCGCGCCCGCCCACCAAAATATTGCGATGGCACACGGTAACGCCGGGATGCACGCCCGACGTCACCCTGTGTCATTTTACACGTCGGTGTGTCAGGCCCATCCCTGCACACCCGACATCAGAATCCTGGCCCAGCTAATTTTATTCAAGAAAGGAAGGAAGCAGAACGTAGAAAACTACAGGCCAATTAGCCTAATAGCTGTCATAGGGAATTGCTATAATCAACTATTAAGAGGGTTATGGCAGTGTATTTAGAAAATCATAATGTGATCAGGCAGTGGCAACATGGCTTTGTGACAGGGAAATTATGTTTAACAAATTTATTAGAGTTTTTTGAGTAAGTAACAAGGAAGGTGGATAAAGGGGAAAATGTAGATGTGCTGTACTTTGATTTTCAAAAGGCATTTGATAAGGTGCCACTTCAAAGCTACTACACAATATAAGAGAACATGGTATTGGAGTAACATATTAGCATGGATGAAGGATTAGTTAGCTAACAGAGAGCAGAGAGTAGAGAAAAATGGTTCTTTTTCAAGTTGGCAAGCAGTAACAAGTGGAGTCCCACACGGATCAGTGCTGGAGCCTCAACTATTTACAATCCGCATCAATGATTTGGATGAAGGGATTGAATGTATGGTAGTTACATTTGCTGATGACACCAAGTTAGGTGCCAAAGTAAGTTGTCAAGAGGAGATAGAGAATATGCAAAGAGATATAGACTGGTTAATTGAGAGGGAAAAATTTGGCAGATGGAGTATAATGTGGGAAAATATGAACTTGTCCACTTTGGCAGGAAGAATAGAAAAGCAGTATACTATTTAAATGAAGAGAGGAGGCAAAACTTGGTGGTGCAGGGGGATTTGCTACATGTATCATAAAAAGTTAGTATGCAAGCACAGCAAGTGATTAGGTGGGCAAATAGAATGTTCACATTTATTGCAAGGGAAGTGGAAATAAAAGTGGGGAAGTTTTACTGCACCTGTAGAGGGCTTGGTGAGACCACATCTGGAATACTGTGTACAGTTTTGGTCTCTTTATTTAAAAATAGATATAACTGTGTTTGAAACAGTACAGAGAAGGCTCACTTGACTCATTCCTGGGATGAAGGGCTCACCCTATGAAGAAAGCTTGAACAAGTTGGGCCTATACCCATTGGAGTTTAGAAGAATGAGAAGTGATATTCTTGAAACATATAAGATCCTGAGGGGACTTGATAGGGCAGATACCAGGAGGATGCTTCCACTTGTGGGTGAGACTAGAATTAGAGGCACAATTTAAAAATAAAAGGTCTCCATTTTAAGACTGAGATGAGAATTTTTTTCTCTCAGAGTGTTCTTGGTATGTGGAATTCTCTTCCCCAGAAAGCAGTGGAGGCTCAGTCATTGACTTTATTCAAGGCAGAGCTAGACTTATTTTTGATAGACAAAGGAGTCAAGTGTTATGGAGGACAGACAAAAACGTGGAGCTGAGACTACAACCAGATCAGCCATGATCTTATTGAATGGCAGAGTGGGCTCAAAGGTCTGAATGGGCTACTCCTGCTCCTATGTTTCTAAGTGCAACTCCTCTTTTGCAATTTTACTCATTTTGCTTTTGCCCACACAGTTAATGCCATTAAATCTTAGCAAATAGCCCTTTAAGATTTGAAATTTGCCTTTCAGAATTGTAACATTTTGTATTGTGCCTCATGGAGTCTAATATCAAATTTACAGTTTTTTGAAAGACTTTCCACGCAAATTAAAGATACTATTTCATTCCACATAATTTTAATAGAAAATCATAGGATCATTTGCTATATGAAGGGTTCTCCAATAATTAAAATCTGATTGTGATTAAGAGATGTGTATAAACTCTTAGTCTGAAGTAGAAAAAAAGATTACCCATTTAAGAAATTCTTTAGTGACTTTTATCTGGAGTTTTAATTATTTCATTTGAATTGATTGATGCTTTAAAATGAACAGTCATGCTTATGATTCTCTGTACCATACAGAAAAAGGTGGGTTGAAGTTGACTCCAGTTTGTTCCTTTAACTCGCCGTGAACTGTTCAAATGTTTTTATGTTTGAAAACCCCAAATGAAGGTTGAAAACAACAAAGATTGTTTGTAAGTGAGAAGGTAAGACATTTTATAAAACTAAGTTAAATCTGGGCATGCAGGACCCGTTTAAAAATGCTCAAAAACATTGATGGTTTCTATGGAAAGACAATGAATATATAGGTAGATTTTAAAATTATTTAATGGAAAAAAGGAAAATTAAGTATTGTATTGTTAATCAAACAAACTTAAAAACAGGCACATGTATATTTCATTCACACGTTGCATACACAACTCTAGTACCTGTATAAAGTGTATCAAAAGTTTATTACAAATCTTATATTATACAATAGGTGCCATGAGTTGGAAAACAAATGTGCTCCTTTATTATCTATGTCCACTTGTACGCTGATTTTTTTTGAAAGCAAGCAGAAAACAATTGATGTACAAATTTTGTTTAAATGTTACCTGTGTACTTAACTGATTTGTGATGATTTAATAGTTAATAAATCCCAATATTTGTACTTGATTTACATCTAATAAGAATATCAGAGCTATTAAAATCCACAGGAGATTTTTATTCATTAAGCCAGTAATACACTCCTCATCATTTATATATACAACATTATTATACCTGTACACTTTCTTGAATTTGGGATGGATAAATTAGCTATTTTCAGCTGAAACATCAAATTAATTAAACTAATTGTAAGCATAAAATGCTGCATTTAATTTATTTGAAGCATTGTTTTCCACATTACCATGATTAAGGTATGTTGTGTATTATTGTGACAGGTTCTTAAGGATAGCATTCATTTTCAGAGGAACATAATACATGGCTATGTTTTTTATGTATAACTATAAGCTTGAACTATATAATAACTTTTTGGGCCACAAAGACAAGGCCAAAATTCGTAAGAGTAACTGTTTTAAAAACAGTGATGCTTTGGAACCTTGTTAATGAAAATGTAGAATTGACGTTTCAATTAAGAAAAATGCCAGTTATACAGGGGCAAAGTTACAAATTCTGGAAAACTGGAAACAAAGCAAGAAACGTTGCAAGTACACAGTAAATCAGTCAACATCTAAAGAGGAAGAGAAAGCAGATTAACATTTCATGCTAGAGACTATACTGTCAGCTTTGTGATCAAAGGCCAACCATATGAAGGGTCATGAGGACTCGAAACGTCAACTCTTTTCTTCTCCGCCGATGCTGCCAGACCTGCTGAGTTTTTCCAGGTAATTCTGTTTTTGTTTCATATGAAGCATTGATCTGTCTTTACCGTTCTCAGCTGTTGATCTGTCAACTGTGTATTTCCAGCATCTTGGTTTTGTTGCTATTGGAATTCCAGTATTGGGCTCTGAACTGGAACCAAGTGTAAAAATTGACAGTTGCACTTAAACTTTCTCAAGGGGTTGTCCCACAGTCTAACCTGGATTGTTTGGCATTTTAAGTGGGAAACAACATCAAGTGGGATCTCTTTCAACATTGTTCAACTCTACTTCCTGAGTCAGTCATGGCACAGCATTGACGTCGTCAATGGACATACCTGAAGGTTGGTGATTTAACAAAATAAAAGGCAGCAGGGTTATTTGACATGGAGGGGGTAGGGAAAATGCTGTGGAACAGAGAAGGGATAAAAGGACAAGGTAAATTGTGTGTGTATATTTTTTTCAAATTGTGGAATCTGCATCCAGTATTGCACCTGAGATTGAGATTGCATGCTATTCTGAGATGTTAGCATACTGGTTCACATATAATTCAGTGGACAGGGTTTGTCAGGCATTTTACAGAAGAGTAGAAACATTGGTCGGGGGGGGTGGGGGGGCGGTGCCGAATCTCCTTTTCATCCCTGCCGGAATGGCAGGACCATTTACGAGTCAGGAACCAGACCTTCTCAACTGGAAGTTGCTCTTTACCAAAGCAAACTAATTGTCATCCTGTCTCAAGGTTCCCATATCTATTAGGGAGATTGGACAAGATGAGGCATCCATTTTGTCAAAGGAAGGGCGGGATCATATCAGGATCATGTCAGGACCCTGATCTGACACCAATTTCCAGGACTTTCCTATCCTGTTTGACTCCAAATCTATCTCTAAAGGGCTGGGAAAGGGAGGAGCATAACAATCTAAGAATGAGTTAATTCGTATTGCTCTCTTCTACCCCTTTTGGTTAGTTCAAGTGGCATTGATAGACGGCTAAGAATAAATTTCTTGACTGGGAATTCTGAGGCAGGGGATGGTATGTGGTTCAGTTACTTTGGGGCAACAGAACATAATCTGCAGAATAAATGGAGGAGAGAGAGAGAGAGACCTTATTTTAATGAGAATAGTTATTCCTATATTATGGATAGAAGGATGTATTTCATTTACAGACCAAAGCTTTTATACAATTTTAAGAAAATAATGAGTGAAGAGTGGGGAAAAACTGAAACTGAGCTGGTTATAGGATAATATAATAGAACTTCCACAGGTCCTGTTCGATTCTGCAATTTACATGATTTTTACAGGAAAATCATGCCTGAATTACACATCATAAGAAAACCAACAAAAGTGCCAGATTGACTGAATTTTGAACTCCCACTGTTTTCCAGCAAATTATTTCTGATTGCTATGTTTCCAAGAAATAAAATGGCACAGTGAGCAGTCCGCCACTTACAGACTGCTACTCTTGTCATAAGTTTTGTTTGTCATGTTGCAGACCATGTCCAAGTGACTCAAGAACAGCATGCAAGAACTAATTCCTTAATCATTTGTGGTATGTGGTAGTTCACTAACGTGAAGGCATAGTTGATTTATGCACCCTATATGAATTTATGGAAAAGAACATATTAAAATTGTGTGGAGAGCCATTACCTTGGCATATTGCATTACTAAACAAAATTGTATCTTCACTGGTGGGGAGAGAATTAAGAGATGTGCATGGAAGATAGACTTCCAGTTGTGTATTATATAGCACATCTTCTCTACAATAAAATACTGCAGGAATTTTGTAAAGGATTTACAGAAAAAGATGCATGAAATTAATTTAGGTATCAAATGAATGTCAAAAATGCAAAGTTTTAGGAACATCATAAGCAATTTGGATATTGTCAAATATGTATGGCCTTGTATAAAACCTGTATTGTATAAATTGTATAAAACCTTTGGTCTGTGAATGAAATACATCCTTCCACTGGAGTTTAGAGAGTGAGGGGTGATTTGATTGAAGTATACAAGATCCTGAACAGCATTGACAAGGTGGATGTCAAAAGGATGTTTCCTCTCGTGGGTGAGTCCAAAACTAGGAGGGCACTGTTTTATAATTAGGGGTCGCCCTTTTAGGACAAAGATGAGGAGAATTTTTTTCTCTCAAAGGGTTGTGAGACTTTGGAATTCTCTGCCTGAGAAGGAGGTGGAGGCGGGGTCATTAAATATTTTTTAAGGCAGAGGTGGATAGATTCTTGTTAGGCAAGGGAATCAAAGGTTATTGGGTTAGATGGGAACGTGGAAATTGAAACGCAAGAAGATCAGTCATGATCTTATTGAATGGCGGAGTGGGCTCAAAGGGCCGAATAGTTCACCCCTGTTCCTATTTCTTATGTTCTTATGTTGTCATATACACAAGGGGCAGAATTTTTGCCTCCATATAGGGGTGAATACCGTGACAGGAAGGCGTGAAAACTCCCGCCGGTTAGCCTGCTGGTTTCTCAGCACCATGCCACCCAAGGGCCACTTTTTTGGAGGTGGGATCGGGGGCGGATATAAGTTAATGACCAAGTAAAGACAATTAATGGAGGGCAACTGAAACTGAAGGCTTTCCTCTTCATGATGGTATACCAAGAGCCATGGCGATTTTTAAATTTGAAAATGTTAAAAGTTGGGAGAGGGTGTTTCAAGATGGAGGTGCCCCCTCTCTCTCTCTCAGCTGAAATGGCAGGCTGCAGCTCTTTCCAAGCTGCAGGGCCTCCTATAAGCCTGCCAGCTTTGAAAGCCTGCCCACTGTACTTAATTGGATAATGAATATCCCTTCTGGCCACTAATGGCCAATACAGGGAAAATCAATATCTGGGTGCAAGTTCCCCACACAGTGTGGGGTCAGGACCCTGATTTGACCCGGACATTGGGGTCCCAACCCAAAGCCCTGCAGATGGTGAAAATTAACCAAAATTCTCAATGTACCTTGTTACAATCCCTGTAGAATCCAATAACTTTTGGAAATATATTCACATTTCCATTGGCTGACTGAAAGGACAAGATTTCAAATTTTAAGACTTTTTATGCAATAAATAAACTAAAGGCAACATTTTCTAAACGCTATTCAGTAGGCAACTTACACTCTAAACTATAGGAGAGCTCCCCTGTTTAATGGTTAAAGCAACAGAAAATCCCCCTGCATGGTTCTACCTTACTCTGTCCCTTTAATGGACACTTCATTCTTCAAGAACTGGTCCATAGCTATTCTCAAGTGCACATGGCTTGTTTTCTTTTTACTTTCTAGCCCGATAACTTCTAATCCCTAAACTGATTTTCACAGTGAGGGTTACCCTGAAGATTCATGAAGATTAGCCAAAGTTAAGCATATCTTCCAGCCTCATTTAAATATTCACAAACTTGGTCTCTTCAACCTGAGTGTGAGCTCCCACCCACATTCTGTATGGTGAATAATAGCGACTAGCTGCTGCTATCTCTTTGCCCTCTCTCTCTCAAGCTCAGATTTTTTCAGACTGACCTGTCTGTGAGTTTCAAGAACACATTAAGAAAAACCCTGTAACCCAATCCTACAATGGCTTGCTATGGACTCTTCCCCTCTCAAAGCCCATCTCCATGGCGAATTACCATCAGGGAGTGGAGAACAACCAGACCTGTGTGGGATCACCTCTAATCAGTGTTCAAATAGCGACATCACTGGAAAATCTTAAATTAATTGATTGTTGAGTGACGGCTGTGAGGAATTGTCAGGCTGAAAATAGAAAAACATAATTTTTTAAGTAAAAGCAACTACGTAAAATTAATTAAGACATATGTGGAAGCAAAGTAAAATTAAGACAAAGTAAAATAAAGTTAAAGTAAGTGAATTAAAGTTAAGGCCTGGTAGGGCAGCTCGGCTGCGTGGCATGTGGGAACTCATGGCCGAGATGACCACATGCACAGGAAGTGTCACCAGCTGCAGAAATTTGAGCTCTAGGTTTTGGAACTCAAACGATGGCTGGAGTCACTGTGGCACATCCGTGAGGGTGAGAACTACGTGAATGGCAAATATAGGGAGGTGGTAATGTGGGGCATGGTATAAATCAGGAAATTAGAGGTGAATGCAACAAGGTAATACAGTAATCATAAACATAGAGCAGTGATTTGGTATAAGAAGAAATACGTGCTGTAGGGAGGGTTCCTGTAGGCAATGAATTAGAAGGAGGATGGAAAACTGAATTATAAGTTGGTTAGAAGGGAGAAAACAGAATGTGAATTAAGTGCAATTTTTCAGAGCAGTTGCAACTCCGTAGTGGTGTCCTACATGATTCAGTTTTGGGACCACATTTGTTTGCTGTGTATGCTAATGATTTGGATTTAAGCTTACTGGGAGTGATATTGAAATTTGCAGATGATTCCTAAATAGGAGTTATAGTTAATTATTTAGCAGACCAGACAATGCAGCAGAGGGATATTGGTATGATGGTGGAATGGGCTAAAAATGGTTCATTGTCAGTAAGGGGAAATTTGGTTAAGAAAAGTAACATAGTAATTATGCTCTGAATGAAAGTAGACTTGGTGCTTTTAAAAAGCAGAGGAATTTGGCAATACAGGTTCAAAGGACATTAAAGGCAGCACTTCAAGTTGATAGGGCTGTAAAAAAAAAGCTAATGGGTTGGTTGGGTTGAAATTGAAAGCTGTAATTTTACTTTTACAGCTGTAATGTCTTCTGTACCTCTTAGAGTCATTGATTCTTAGAATTTTACAGCATGGAATAAGACTGTTCAGCCCATTGTGCTTATGTTAGCTGTTTGAAAGTGCTGTACAATTAGTTCAATTTCCCTGCTTTTTCTCCATAACTCTGCTCCTCTACATATAACTTTATTTGGATTAACTTCAATGTGCTCCTGCTTTTCCCCTGCAATGTCTGCAGTGCCATAAAAGTTATATCTTACATCCAAGAGCTTTTTCAATGGGAAAGCTTTTAGGAATGCCCAGTTATGTCCTGTCCACAAAAAGCAAGACAAATCCAATTCATCAGCCTATTCTCAATCATCAGCAAGGTAATAGAAGGTGTGATTGACAGTGCTACCAAGCAGCACCTATTCAGCAGCAACCTGTTCGTTGATGCTCAGTTAGGGTTCCGCCATGGCCTCTTGACTCCTGACCTCTTTACAGCCTTGGTCCAAATATGGACAAAAGAGCCAGAGGTGAGGTGGTAATAGGTTCCCTTCACACCAATGCAGTATGCTGCATTGACTGAGTGTGGCACCAAGGGTTCCTAGTGAAATTGAAGTCAATGAGAACTAAGGAAAACTCCTCTGGTTAGAATCATACTTAGCCTAATGCCTAACAGCACTGTGGGTGTTCCTACACCATATGAACTACAGTGGTGCAGCACCACCACCTTTTCGAGGGCAATTTGGGATGGATAATAAATGCTGTCCTAGCCAGTGATGCCCACATCCCATGAACAAATTTTTTTAAAAAAGGAGGTATTTGTGATTGTTGGAGGCCAATCATCTCATCCTCAGGATATTACTGCAGGAGTCCTTCAGGTGTTTCATCAATGACTTTCTTTCCATCATAAGGTCAGGCGAGGAGATATTCGCTAGTGATTTCACAGTGTTCAATACCATTCACAACTCCTCAGACACTGCAGCAAGACCTGGACAACATACAGGCTTGAGCTGATAAATGTCAGGTAGCATTTGCATCACAGAAGTGCTAGGTAATGACCATCTCCAACAAGAGGGAATCTAACCATCTCTCCTTGACATTCAATATAATTACCAGCACTGAATTCCCCACTGTCAAATTCTTGGGCGTTACCATTGATCAGAAACTGAACTGGACCAGCCATATAAATATTGTGGCTAACAGAACAGGGCAGAGGCTGGGAATTCTGTGGCTAGTAACTCACCTCCTGACTCTCCAATGCCTATCCACCATTTACAAGGTAGAAGTCAAGAATGTGATGGAATACTTGCCTGGAGGAGTGCAGCTCCAACACTATTCGAGAAGTTATATACTGCCTAAGGCAAAGGAGGCTGTCTGATTGGCACCCTATCCACCACCTTAAACATGATGATGCACCATGTCAGTAGTGTGTACCATCTACAAGATGCACTGCAGCAACTCACCAAACCTCCTTGAACAGTACCTTCCAAACCTATGACCTCTAACACGTAGAAGGACAAGGGCCTCAGACACATGGGAACACAACCATCAACAAGGTCCCTTCCAATTCACTCATCACCCTGTCTTGGAACTATATTGCCATTCCTTTATTGTTGCTGGACCAAAACCCTGGAGCTCCATCTCCATCTCTAACAGCTCTGTGGGTGTACCTACACCACATGGGCTGCAGTGGTTCAAGAAGACAGCTCACCACCAGCTTCTCAAGGGCAATTCGGGCTAGGCAATAAATGCTGGTCTTACCAGCAGCACTCGCACTCCAAGAACGAATAAAAAAATTTATTGTTCTATTCATCAAATGACCAGCCACATGCTGCAGGCAGCTTCTTAAGTATCAACCCAGCAGCTACTAACTCCAAAAGGAAAGACAAAAATGATCCATCTTTAAGCATCTCTAAATCATCTCTACACAGAATCCAGAAAGACCATCAAGGCCAGTCTGAAATCACCCAAGCCATCAATCTGCAGGATCTGTATACAATTGACATTTTTTGGACTCCTAAACAAGTTAACCTACCCTCCCACTTTATAACGTGTGTGTGTGTGTGTGTGTGTTTAAACATGAATGCATGTGGGCCTGAGAGTTGGAACATTTTTATTATTTTTATTTGGATCAGGTGTTAAGTGCAATAAATATTATGGAAAAAAGACATTTTTGTCAAAGCTTTTTGCCTTGCACTCATCAGGGCGAACCACAAGAATACCAAACATAAAGTGAACAATGGAGGTGATGGCATAGTGGTATTGTCGCTGGACCAGAGACCCAGGATAATGTTCTAGGGACCTGGGTTCAAATCCTGCTGTGGCAGATGGTAGAATTTGAATTCAATAAAAATCTGGAATTATAAGCCTAATGATGATTGTTGTAAAAACCCATTTGGTTCACTAATGTCCTTTAAGGAAGGAAATCTGCTGTCCTTACCTGGTCTGGCTTACATGTGATTCCAGACCCACAGCAATGTGATTGACTCTTAAATGACCTCTGAACTATGGATAGGTAATAAGTGCTGGCCTGGCATAAATGAATAAAAATAAAAACATTTTATATGAGAAGAGAGTACTGGTTGACAAGTGGAGACTGATTGGTAGAGGCATTGCCATTGAGAATGCACCAGTTGATGGTGACTGACAGTTAGCTGTCAAGCATTGTTTGAAATTTAAACCAGGCAACTTAACTCTGGTCAAAAAGCTGCCCTGAGGAATGGGCCAGCAAATGGATGTCACTTTATTTAGCTGAAACAGGCGCAACATGTGTACATGTTCTTTCTGTCTGTAAAGAACAGGGCCTTGTGTATTAATATATGTAGCTTCCAGTACACGCAAATGAACCACACTGCAAGCCAGAATGACAACCTTACATTATTTGTCAGCATAATTCTTAGTACACTGGGGATTATTTAGCAAATGTTGTCCAATTGTAGGATCACATCTAATGTTGGACAGTGTTTTGAGTTTTGCAAGCATGGGCTGGTTGGGTATGGTCTGTACCTTGCCCGTTGCGAACAGTGAAAGAGACATTCTGTTTGATACAATATATCAGTCTTTGGGACATACAGCCTACACACCTAGCATCACACTGACGCTAAAATTCATATACCACATTGCTCATTTGTGTGATAGGGAGGACGTCTTTTTGGCTTGACGATAGTGTCCTGTCAGTGGTGAATACCACTCATGTTGCTACAGCAAGTAGAAGTGTGAAACAGTTAGCTTGACCTGTTGCTCAACATTTTAAGATACCTTGCTCTTCCTGGGTAATCTGATGTGGAGACTGGGCACTTTTCAGGGCTGAAAGTTCATGAGTTGCGATATACAGTGCGAAAAGACCTGATCAGGGTAGCTATTATCCCACAGGATGTCTTTGATGTGTCCTATTTCAGCATCCAGCTTGCATTGTGAGCAAATGGCTTAGGCCCTATTTACAAGGTTGTTGATAAGCACATGCAACTGTAAGAATCCCAATGTGTATATTGACCAGTGAAGGTGGGCTTGTGGCAGACCATGGTAGAGAATGCCTTGGCAGATTTCTCAACTAATACATCAAAAAAAGGGAGTTCATTTGACTGCTCCATTTCAAAGGTGAATTTGCGCATGGGATGGAGCCCTTTAAGACATATAAGGCAATTATCACATGCAGCTTCAGATTTAAATATAGCAAACATATCATCCACATATCAGAAATATGCAATGGGTAGGAAGTTGGGTGTCATTCCATCAAAGACATAGAACCCAACAAAGACATTTGTGACAGCTGGGCCTAGAGGGGATCCCGTGGCAACACCATCTATTCGGGCATACGGGTGGCATTAGAGACCATTTGCCAAACAATCAGTTCTCTCTTCTCGTGTAGTATAAATTGTTGTTCCCTTTACACTTGGTATTCTTATGGATTGCCCTGATGCGTGCAAGACAAAAATATTTGACAAAATATGTCTCTTCTTTTCGCAATAAACTCAAGTTCTGTACTACCAAATGACTACAATAAATGCTATTCTTTTTTCTTTTAAAACTTACAAGAAAGCGCAAATGATCCAACAATTTTGGATCCAAAATAGGCTTAGCAACAGGGAACAAAGGCCAATGGTCGATGGATGTTTTTGTCAATGGAAAATGGTTTCCAGTGGTGTTCCACAGAGCTCAGTATTGGGGCTCTTGCTGTTTGTTGTATACATTGATGATTTGGACTTAATTGTGGGAGGCATGACCAGGAAATTTGCAAATGATACAAAAATTGGCCATCTAGTTGATAGTGAAGAGGATAGCCGTTGTCTCCAGAATGGTATCGATGGTTTAGTTGAGTGGGTGGAAAGGTGGCAAATGGCATTCAATCTGGAAAAGTAATGCATTTGGGGAGGGCAAACAAAGCAAGGGAACACTCAATAAATGGGAGGATATTGAGAGGGCTTGAGGAAGTGAAAAACCTTGGAGTGCATGTCCATAGGTCCCTGAAGGTGGCAGGACAGGTGGATAAGGTAGTAAAGAGATCTATATGGAATGCTTTCCTTTTTTGGATGAGGTATTGAATACAAAATCAGGTCTGTGATTTTGGAACTGTATAAAATGCTGGTTGGCCCACAGCTGGAATTTTGTGTACAGTTCTGGTCACCACACTACAGGAAGGACATAATTCCTCTGGAGACAGTACAGGGGAGATTTAGAAAAATGTTGCCAGGGTTTTAAAATTGCAGCTATGAAGAAAGATTGGATAGTTTAAGGTTGTTTTCTTAGAACAGAGGAGGCTGTGGGGTGACCTAACTGAGGTATGCAAAATTATGAGGGGCTTAGATAAGGTAGACAGGAAAGACCTGTTCCCCTAGCTTAGGGTGTCAATTATAAGGGGGCATAGATTTAAGGTGATTGGTAGAAGGATTAGAGGTGACATGAGGAGGATATTTTTCACCCAGTGGGTGGTGGGCATTTGGAATTGGTGGTTGAAGCTGAAGTGCTCAATGCATTAAAAGGTACCTGGATCTGCACCTGTAGTGCTATAACCTGCAAGGCTACGGATCAGGTGCGGGAAAGTGGAATTATAGTGAGCGACCAGTTTCTTTTTGTCTCTTTTTTGGCCAGTGCAGACACGATGGGCTGAATGGCCTCATTCTGCACTGTAACTTTTCTATGGTTTTATTGTTCTATGGTTCTAAAACCAGTCTGTGTGTGTCTTTTACAGTCACAGCACTTAAACAGTTAAACACTCACAGACTTGTCAAGCAAGTTCTCTTAAAAAACACCCTTTGCAGACTACCTATGGATGGAAAGAGACAGGAGCCATTCTACCATTTCTTACTTGACCATAACAGAAATTTGGTGGCTGCTTCTGCGACTGGTCCCATACACAATGAGGAATATGAAATGGGAAATTAAATTGATCCCTAGAAGTATTTAGAAACTTCCATATGGGTTTTCTTGCGGTTTACAGTACTAGAATACTTAACATGGCCACATTCAAGGCTTGTATCTTTATAGACCAGAATGAAGTAACTTGGTGTACTTCACAAGACTTATCCATTGAAGAGTTATGAAGTGCAGTGAGACATTTAGAAGTGAATATTTGCCCTAAAGCTAGGAAACCTGAAATCCTAAAACTTCTGGCCACCCACTTTCCAATTGAACCTAACAAACTGGAAGAGTGCATGGAATCTGAAATGGAAAGGCAGACATGGGAAAAGGTACAGCTATAGCAGCAGAAACTAGAGCTAGAATTTCAAGCTAGAAAAGAGGAACAAGAAAGGCAAGAGAGAAAGAGAATTCCAGGAAAAAGAAAGAGAGAGAAAAGGAAGAAAAGAGGAGAGCGAATTCCAGGAAAGAAAGGGAGAAAGAGCCTTCCAGGGGGAAATGTTTGAAAGGGAGTTAAAGGCATAAACAGACCAGATAAATGCAGGTAGAAGTGATTAGGGAAAGGTCAGCTGTATGCAGTGGAGACACTAAAGTGAAGTAAGAGACCCTAGCTCAGGACTGAGTGTTGAGCTCTAAAGGACTCACAACTGAGCTGAAGGTTTAATGATGAGGATATGGAAGCATTTTTTTGTGTCATTTAAAAAGTTTGCAAGAGGTTGAAGTGGCCAGCAAAGGTTTGGACCCTTCTACTGTAAAGCAGATTAACAGGAAAAACCCATGTGGTTTATTCCCTATTGTCCAATGAGAGTTTGTCAAACTATGAGATGACTAAAAATACCATCCTGACTGTGTATGAGCTGGTACCAGAGGTCTATCGTGAAAAATTCTGAACCTCCGGGAAGCAACCTAAGCAAACTTACATTGAGTTTGAAAGGATTAAGCAACTTGCTTTCAACCAATGGATATGGGTGCTTAAGATAGATCCCACATATGAAAACCTCGGAAATGTGATTCTCCTTAAGGAATTCAAAAACTCATTCCCCCTTTCCATAAAGGCCCATGTTAAAGAGCAGGGGGACGATAAAGCCAGACAAGCGCAATTATGGCTGACGGTTACAAGCTTCTCAAAAGAAACCCTGGCATAAGGAAAATCCCTAGTCACCTCCAAAATCCCAAAAAGGATAGAAAGTGTGAGAGTGATGAAGGGCGAGAAAGTAAAAGTGCAAGTACAGGGAACCCTCCTAAGGCCAAAAAGCAATGTGCTGAGAACAGGACTGATGCCCCAAAACATGTGTGTTTCCTCCAAGCTGACTGCTGGAAATTAAAGGGAAAATCCATTGGTTTTGTTGGGATGTACCAGACCAGTGTAGGTAAAGGAACCCTGACAGAAGGCAAAACAGTCAAGTCTGTGGCTCTAACCATGGCAGTAAATCTCTGTAGACATATCACTGTGAGTGTGATAGAATTTGACTGAATTCTTGAAGGTTGCCAGGATTTTGTGCTTAAAGGGGAAGTGACCCCATACCCCTCAACTGAAGAAAGTAAGCCCATAATCCTACTTAGGAATGCAGGGGCCAGACAACCCCCTTGCTGGGAAAGGCATGACTTTCCTACTATCATGGTAGCTTCCCCAGTGGCGCTAGAGAGACTAAACGAGATTAGGGAGACAAAGCAATTACAGGAGAAAGTTCCTGGCATTTTCCCTGACAGTGTGGTAACTCAGTTCATGGCCCAGCTCATGGCCCAGTTCAGCGAGATATTTCCAAGTCAGGATGGTGAGTGACTTGAAGGGGAACTTCCAGATGGCGGTGTTCCCATCTATCTGCTGCCCTTGTCCTTCTAGATGGTATTGGTTTCTGGGTTTAGAAGGCACTGTCTAAGGAGTCTTGCTGAATTCCTGCAAGGCATCTTGTAGATGGTACACACTGCTGCTACTGTGTGTCGGTGGTGGAGGGAGTGAATGTTTGTGGATGGGGTGTCAATCAAGCGGGCTGCTTTGTCCTGGATGGTGTCAAGCATCTTGAGTGTGTGGGAGCTGCAATCATCCAGGCAAGTGGGGAATATTCCATCACACTCTTGACTTGTGCCTTGTAGATGGTGGACAGGCTTTGGGGAGTCAGGAGGTGAGTTACTTGTCGCAGGATTCCTAGCCTCTGACCTGCTCTTGTAACCACAGGATTTATATGGCTAGTCCAGTTCAATTTCTGGTCAATGGCAACCCCTAGGATGTTGATAGTGGGGGATTCAGTGATGGTAATGACATTGAATATCAAGGGGTGATGTTTAGCTTCACTCTTGTTGGAGATGGCCCTTTTTTGCCTGACACTTGTGTGGCGCGAATGTTATTTGCCACTTGTCAGACTAAGCCTGGATATTGTCTAGGTCTCGCTGCTTTTGTGGCACCTGCACAGATTTGCCAGGCAGTGAGGAAAGAAATGGGTAAAAGAAACATTGAGGATGAGTTAGAGGGAGAAGAAAGCCTGGACAATTCCCAAATTGAACCTCAACCATCCGGTGAACCAACACTGAAATACCAAGGAGACTAAACACTGTGCTCTCTGATTTAGATGCAGGACAGCGAGGAGGTTTAACAAAACAGCTAGCACCATTTAAAGAGATCTGTAAAGCCAAACCAGGAAGCACAACTAGCTGTGAATGATGTGGATGTAGGACAGATCCCTCCCATAAAACAAAATCTCTATTGCCTAAGGCCCAAGCAATTGGGCCATGTTCAGGATGAAATTAAGCGCATGCTGGAGCACCACCTGACTGAAGCCAGCAACAACAGCTGGAGTTCTTCGGTTGTACTCTTATCCAAGCCCGATGGCTCAACAAGGCACTACATTGATTGTAGAAAGGTTAATGCAGTGACCAGAGCTAATTCATACCTGATCTCTCACCTGGAAGATGCTATTGACAGAGTAGGAAACTCCACTTACATCACAAAAATAAATTTGTTAAATGGATACTACATGTTCCCCTAAACACCCGAGCTAAAGAGGTCTTGGCTTTCATTACACCAAATGATTTACCCAACGCTGAGTAATGCCATTTGGGTTCAGAAATGGCCCAGCCACCTTCCAAAGGCTGATGAACCAGATAGTGGCTGGCCTGCTCAATTATGTAGCATACCTGGATGATCTGCTTGTATACAGTGACACATGGAGGGACCACCTAAACCAGTCACAAGCCCTATTTGGAAGGCTGCAGTCTGCTAATTTAGTGGTAAACCTCACGAAGAGCGAGTTCACTAAAGCTTAGGTAAGCCATCTAGGGCATGTTGTGGGTCAAGGGCGGGTGAGAAGGGAACTCTAGGGCTGCAACTCACACTCAAGCACTTTGAAATATATGTCACAAATGAATATCAAGAAACGTTAGTTAACATAGATCACAACCCCCTAATATTTGTGGAGCAACACAAAACGCGCAACGCAAGGCTGTTTTGTTGGACCCTACTTTTGCAACCTTATCATTTAAAGATTACACACATTGCAGGAAAAAACAATGTGATCACTGACACTTATCAAGCACAAAACCAGCCCAAAAACTGTGGGTAATGGAAGACTGGGTCCCAGCTGCACCCAATGCAGCCACTGTGTCTATGTGTGGGTGAATAAATGTTTGAAAATGAATGTATGTCTGTTTCTTTGGGCAGAATATTGCGCTCGTCAGGTGGGCGTGTGCCTGACCGGAATGAACGTAAGATGACGCGCGATGACATCTGGCAAGCGTCCTGACATCATCACGCACTCGTGCAATGTTTTGGTTGGCAGGCATGCGCAGGAGTCAGCAGCGCGCCCGCTGACAATTAAACGGCCTATTAAGGCCCTTCATGAACTAATTGATCAAAATTTTTCACTGCCCAACCAACTGTTCAGCTGGCGGGTGGGCGAAAAGGCCAAGCGGCCTTTGCATTTTTGGCAAAACCTCATCCACAGGCAGCGTGAGGTTTCATCCAGTAATTTAAAAAATAAACTTTTCACACTCATCTCTAACATGTCCCTGCCCATGTGACAGAGTCACATGAAGGGACATGTTTTTTTTTAACATTTTTGAATTCTTTATTGTTTATTTGGAAAATCTTCAGCTCCCTAAGGCAGCTCTGTGCCTCAGGGAGCTTTTACTGCACGCACTTACTCTCACGAATGAACTTCCACACTCATCGCCCCCTCCCAACACATGCGTGGCAACACATGGTTCACGCTGGCTGGCCGTTAATTGGCCAGCCAGTATGATATCGTGGTCAGGGCCTGATCGGCCTCGGCTGGAGGTCTTTTTCATGGCCACTCCAGCTCGCCCCTGCCGAGCCCCCCCCACCAGTGACCAGAAAATCTTGGCCTTTGCCTTTTTCTGAATGAAAAGAACTGTAATGAAATGCTTGTAGCTCTTGGAAAGAAAGTGTCATAAAAATATGTTTTATATTGAAAATGATTTTATTTATTGAGTGGGCAGAAACCACCAGAGAAGTATAAAAGACTGTGCAACAGCATTTTAAGTGATTTAAATAGCAGCTCTTAATATGGCCAAGTATTCACATAGCTGTACCCTACAAATTATAAAGCCATCAGCAAGTGAACAGGCTGACTGCAAGTCGTCACCAGAGACAATCAACTTAGACGAGTGTGATCAACTCATCTCCTGAACCATTCAAAAATATCTAGACATAACCTGTGTATTCAGCTGGGTGTGGACCAAGTCAATAGACTCAATCACTATGGACAATGGACCCCAGCTGAGAAAGGAAATCTACTGCTCATATAACTTAAAAACCATTTTTAAACAATGGACTTGGAACCAGCTTCCAAGACCATGTTTGGGTAACTGGGCAGTTTGTGAGACGAGATCATGTGAGCAAACTAACCCTCTATGTGTTTTAAGAAACTTCTTTACAGGCCAGTCAGTATGAGACCAGAAAGGTACTGGGCAGGATACCCCCCACCCCCATCGGGGGGTGAAGTTCAAGTGCAGGTGCGCTGCGCCATTTTATGCCGGCAGGCCAATTAAGGCCCGCCCAGCATGACGTGCACACAGAACCGCTATGTGGGGAATCCATAAACCCAAGGGTGTGCTCTTTCGCGCATGCACACGGAAGAGTGCACTCATCTCCCTGAGGCTAAGTGCTGCCTCAGGGAGACCGGCTCTACTGTCCAAAGTATTAAAAATATAAAAAAATAAAATTCCCTGACATGTCCCCTCATGTCCCCTAAATTTTTTAAAAATTACATGAAACCTCATCCTACCCGTGGATGAAGTTTCATGCTTTTTCTAATTCCCGCCAGGGCTCCTGACCCGTCTGTCCAACCTTAAGGTGGGACGGGCAGGCCCATTAATTAGTTTAATTACTCTGTCAATGGCCTCAATTGGCCATTGACAGGTCAGCGGGCGCACAGCTGATTTTGCTGCGGGCCCGCCTACCGGAAAATTTAAATGGGGCGCGGTGATGTTGGGGGTTCCGCCCAAAATCACCGTGCATCATTTTACACATTGGCGAGCAGGCCCCCATCCCCCACTTGCCAATGAGAAAATCCTGCCCCCTGAGTTTGCATTCTCTCTCTCTCTCTCTGTCTCTCTCTCTCCAGTCATCCTGCAATCTTGTGCCCTGCATGTTTGTTAACCAAATTGCTGCAGGCAGCAACTTAAATATCAACCCAGCAGCTGCTCACTTCAGAAGAAAGGACAGAAATCATCCATCAACATCTTTAAATCTTCTTGATGCAAAATCCAGAAAGACCACTGAGCCCAGTCTGAAATAATTCAAGCCATCAATCTACAGGATCTGTATATTGTTGACTTTTTTGGACAGTTAAACAAGCTAACCTACCCTCCCACCTTGTAACTTACTCATGTGTGTGTGTGTGTGTGAATTCTTGAATGCATATGTGAGTGAGAATTGGAGTGTTTTTAATGTTGTTATTTAGATTGTGTGTTAAGTACAATAAATACTATTCTCTTTTTTTAACACCTACAAGAAAACCTGTGTGTGTGTATTTTTTTACAGTCACAGAACTTAAATATTTAATCACCCATTGAATTGGCAAACAAACTCTTTAAGGGAAGAATTTTTGGGCTGGCAAGCAAGGGCGGGGCGTAAAATGATGCGCAGTGCTGACTCGGCTGTGCATCCACCGAAATGTCAAAGGCCTATTAAGGCCATTAAGAAAATAATTAAAGTAGTCAAGAATGCTGCCCGTCCAACCTTAAGGTTGGTGGGCAGGCGAAGAGCCCAGGCGGCCTTCACATTTTTCATGGAACCTCATCCTCAGGCAGGATGAGGTTTCATGAAGGGTTTATTAATTAAATAAAAATTTTTCAAACATTTGACAAACATCTCCCAGCTCATGTGACACTGTCACATGAGGGGACATGTCTAAATAATTTTTCTTGTCTTTAATAAAAACTTTCATTCCGAACTTAATCTCCCTGAGGCAGCTGTGTGTGTGTGCTCAGTGCTTTCAGGCGTGCGTCACACTGGGCGGGCCTTAATTGGCCCACCCAAGTAAAATGGCGGTGCAGTCCTGATCGGGGGGGTGGGGGGGTGCCAATCGGGTTCATGCCTGCCCCTACCCATCCCCGCACAACCCCACCAATGGGGGAAATTTCTGCCCTAAAAAACAACCTGCTGCAGTCAACTGAGGGGCGGAAAGAGAGGGGAGCCATTCTACCCGACAGTAACATACAATAAAATCATCAATTAAACCCCTCAGAAATTAACTTTACAGGTATTTTGAGTAGCCATGCTTGCTCACCACACAGTACATACCTTGCAGCATTAAATGTAATGCTTTTTTAAAAAAAATTCAACAGTCAACATGACTTGCTTATAAGCTCACTTATTTATCAAGTCTTCCAATACCTAAGACAATATTCACCCGTGGCAACCTTTCCTTTTCTCAGGAACCTTGTTCTCACCTTTTGCTTTCTTCCTGGAGTTTGAACCCTTCACCTGTGCCTTTGGTATAGGTATTTCTCAGGCTTCTATGTACGTGTACCTTCCAAACCTCTGAACTTGCACCACATCGGAGCCAGCACCTGCTCCTTTTATTCATTGTATTCTTCAAACCACTGCAAGTGATAGGGGCCCAGTTCCTCCTACATCTTCATTTAAAAATTTTAGCCTCATAGTTTCCTGTTTATTTCATTCTTTCTGGGTTCAGCCATTTATTAACATTGATTTATTTAATTCTTTCTTTAGTTTGGTGCTGCTCTCATTGTCGTCTTTTTGTGCTGGGAACCCTCTTTCACTCTTTTCATTTAGGCTTGTTTATATCAATTGACTAATTAGCTGATTCTTGTGCTATCTGCTGGACTTTTAAAAAGAATAATCTTTCTTGTCTGCCCAGTTGTAATTTTTAAAAATTTTATTCTTTCAGCAAAAGCTCTTCTTATCAACTTTCCATTTACTTTTGTTCAGCTCTTCACTGTCTCTCTCTAGTTATTTAAATCGTTCTTCCCCCATTCATGTCCAATTGGAACTATTCTCCTTTTGTCATTCCTTCCAACCGCCACCTAAACCAGCACATCAAACTTTGCATCATTCTCTTTTACAGGTATGTCCACCATCTCCCGTCAGCAGCAAGCCACACAAAGAACACCACCACAGGACTATGCAACAACACATTACATGCTATACGATATAACACTCTTGCCATTAGAAAGCAGCATATCACCTGATTAATGGGTGAATATCCAGTTTTGAAAATATGCACCCCATCTTATTTATGCATAGCCCATTTGGTCAGTAATTATGAAATGTATGTTATAGAGATTGGCCTAAAACTTAACATGGGGCAGAATTTTGCCCTTGGTGGGGGCGCTTGGTGGGAGCAGGTGGTCGGGAAGCCGACCACCACCCGCGGTTGGCCCCGCACCGCGATTTCACACTGGTGAGCCAATTAAGGCCCGCCCAGAGTTGAAACGTGAGCGCCGAGCACTGCCTTGTACGGACGGGCAGAAGAGGGCAAGTGGGCCAAGCAAGGACTTTGCACGTGTGCACAAGTGAGCGCTCCACAATCTCCCTGAGTCACGCAGCTGCCTCATGGAGGTGAAGAAATTTTTCTTTAAAAGTAAAAAAAATAAAAATGTAATGAATCACGTCACCTCGTGTGACTCTGTCACATGAGCAGGGACATGTAAATAAAGGAAGATTAAAGTTTTTATTTTAATTTTATTTGCTTTTGGAAACCTCATCCCGCCCGCCGATGAGGTTTCCAAACAAATGCAAAGGCTGCTTGGCCTTTTCGCCTGCCCGCCAACCCTGAGGTTGGACGGGGAGTGAAAATTTGATTTAAGTGGTTACTTAATGGCCCTTAACAGGCCTTTTAATTGTCGGCGGGTGCGCTGCCAGCTCCAGCACGTGCCCGCTAACCAGAATCGCGAGCCTCTGCCTGCCCACCGAGTGAAAATTTCTGCTCATGTTATAAAATACATAATGAAGAACTGAAAAGTCTTGGAAGAGTTTATTGTGCATTACTCAAATATGGATTTGAGTCATCAGAAAACTGTCTACTTGAGGCTTAGAATGTTTCCGTATTCATTTCTTTATATTCAGGTGGAGAGATTATAGTGACAGTATTTAGGGGCAGAATTTTATGCCCCCCCCCCACCCCCACCCCCTCAATCGGCAGGATTTTCTGGTCCCGCCGAAGTTAAAGTCCCGCCGACTTTTGAGTGGCTCGCTACATTTTCTAGCACCACCCCTGCCACGGCGGGGCCATAATAATTCCGCCCCTAGGAGTTAATAAAGACATGGGGCTATTGTAGAAATAAAATAAAGCCAATACATTGTATGTATCACTGGTTTTCTATTACACTGTCGTTTTGAAGAGGTGAAGATTCCTCAATGTATGAATGAACTCTAGCAAGCCATACATTTTGACTAGAATTTCTGGGCGCAAGTAGATATATTACATTTCATCTTTTAAGCTATTAGCCTTAACTATTTAATGTGCTATTCACTAGAATTTAGGAACATAGTGTGCACATGAAAATTTTGCTACATTATTGTAATTTTATAGTATGACAAATACAGGAAATCGAGACAGCTTCTCGGTGACTAGTGTAACTTTGCTATGAAACATGCTCTGAATGCAGGACATTACCTATTTATGCATGTAGATTTCTTGAGGAACCTGTGGTCAGGATGAGGACTTTTATGATAAAATAAACATCAGAGCATTATTATATGTTTTAAATAAAGTTCTTCAAACACAGATGATAAGAGTTTGATATTCTGCTGCAGAGATTTTCATATGATTGATTCTTTAATAATCAAATAAAAAGAGATGGTGATGGAAGTGATAAGATGGCCCATTAGCTTTAACCTTAGTGTTGAATTTCCTTTGTAGCATGCTGCAGAGTGCCATGCTGTCTACTATTTAACAACATTAAAACTGTAATTTGCAATGCAATATTTCAAAGAAATATAATGTGCAGCCAGTACCAATTTTACCAAGTATTGGCCATTTCATACTTGGTACTCACTGTGATGGGTCGAGTATTGTGCAAAATTAACACATTGTTTAGATGTGTTGATTGACAGTGCAATATATAGGAGTGGGAGGATATAAAAGGCAAATCAGTGAGAGAAAATGTTTCAGGAATGTTTCAATAGAAGTGTACCTTTCATTAGCGAGTTTCTTGCACTTACATAGATAAATGTGTAATTATTAATTTACCTGCATAGTCCTCACTAGTAAGCCTAATGTAACAAGACTTATTTTACCTAAAAACACGCTGTTTAAATATGAACACTTTCAGATGTTTTTCAACTCATACTTAATGCCACCTAATAGTGTTAAGATGCCTTTTCAATATTCCTTTTATTATAACATTTTGTGGAATAGGATTTTGAATTTTTGTGTCAAATTGTAGGAAACATTCCAGCACAATAGTGACTAAAAGATTATTTATAGTTCCGTAAATTAAAGTATGTAACCGATCAGTCTGTTACTTGTAGCTACTTAGCATAGTATGAAATGCTATGTTGCGTGTGGTACATTATGTTTCCTCTTTTTTAATGATTCAATACAATCTTCCTTGATTTGGAAGAGTACCTAACCTAGTCATGTGTCATAAATAACATACTGTACTTAAAGTGTACTTACAAAGATGGAAAATGCAACATGAAAATGTGTGATACTGAGGTACAAGAGGGAAAAACACAGGTCATTACAATGAGGATGTGGTGTGCTGATAAAGACTATGAGCATAAAAATGAAACACATAAAATGAATGAATGTCTAACCTTAACATCAACGTGGTTGAATGGATCAGTATTTCATAAAGTTAGTACACTTTAAGTCTTTTCACAGAGAAAACCCTATGGCAAGCAAAATATTTCCTTTTTATCCAATTGTATAAATGCTATACAATATATAGAAAAATGATTGGTTGCCATTAGACAGATGTTTCTCTTGAGCAGATACGCCTAATAATCTGCTAATAAGCAGCAGGCCCAGCAATGTGACAGTGTTCTTATCAATCAGTTTCTCAAAAAGGGACAAAAGCTGAGAACCAGTGATAGAATACTAGTCAGAGGGTAATTTTATCATGAAAGTTTGATCATTTCCTTCTCTTCTTGTAATAAATCTCTGCTAAGTTATTTTATTATAGTAGCATATGAGATATTCAAATATTATTGTTTATTGTTTTTTATTTGATAAAGCTGCATATGCTCTATGAGAACAATCAAGAGGCTCAGGGCTGGGTTGCAATATACAAACAAAGTATTTTGTGTGGCAGGCCATAGAATTAAACATGACACAGCATAAATATTTCATCTAGCAAAGATTCTTCATCGGAATGTTTAAAAGCAGATGAGAAAAATGTATATTGGTAGTCCTGTATGTTTTGTCAATTAAGTATATATAATCGTTCATCTACAGCTTACAACTTAACTTTTTTGGATTAAAAGTGCGATAATTAGTCATAAAAAAATAAATAATAAAGCGAATGAGACATTTCCCTGTGTATTTTTTTCCTTACAAATAGAAAGGTTTCAATTTAGAATTATTTAGCATTGAAGGGTGCTAAATATTTGGTCTCTCTTTCGTTTTCTTTTTTGACCTTCTTCAGGCAGAAAAATGAAGCATAATTAGAGAAAGCATTTTAATATAAGAATAGGAATAGAACACTAAACTAAAATAATGGAAAAACAAAATGTTAAAACAATTGCATTCATGCAGTTTTCAATTGCACAAAATGAAGGCACTTTATTTATTTAATCATGTTTTAATATTTTATCTGAAATGTGGAAAGAAGCCATCATACTTCTGATCTGCATATGGGCTGCACATTTTAATTTGTTGTTTCAGAAACGCAGCTGTGACCCACATAGGGTTAAATCTCACGTCAAGGGAAACCTTTGAAAATTTTAAGAGCAATATCTTTTCTTTCACAAAATTTCCTTGGTAAATGCCAGAGTTTGCTGATCACTGTATTCAGCGAGGGAGCAAAATCTAGGCAGCAGGTGAAAGAGGAATGAATTTTCCCAGCTCCTGGGTCTGTTAAGCTGCTAATCATGGGCTGCTTGCAAGTGGCCCTGCTGGGTTTCGGAGTATGCCGTTAGCTGCTTTTAGCAAATCACACTCGCAGCAGTAGGCTTGACTTTGGAATGGATTCACAAATTTTCTGCTGGTACAAAAAAAAATTATCATCTCAGGCCAGATTTCTTTCTGAAATTAATGATTAAGACATGCGGAAAAGGTGTCAAATTGTGATAAAATGCTCAGTCAAAATTACTTGTGCATTTTGTCTGGAATTGAAGACAAAATGAAATCATTCACTCTGCCTTGCTTTTTGTTTTCTGTCCATTTCTGTCAATTCTCTGAGGAGAAAAATATCTCCCCATCTTTTATTGTAATCAAATTTATCTGGCATCTCTTACCCTTTTAAATTACTTATGCTACAGTTGTCTGGCCACTGGTAGGTTTTAGTGAGTTTATTTATTTATTTATTGTTCTAAAGTGAAGGTTTGTGACATGTTGTGTGCAGTTCTTCCTGAGGGACTGGAGAAGAAAACATCAAAACTACTTTAAATCACAAATTAATACTTTAAAATGTTTGGAATCTCTATCCCACAGAAAAGAGAAAAATATAGTTCAGGGGTAAGAACAATACTTAAAAACATTTTGTTTCAGATTTTAACTTGTGCAGCATTTTCCTACAGAGATGGAATCAGTACTACGGTACATGTAGTCGAGGGTGCTTTTTATTCTTTCATTTTTGCCAGTGTGTATGAACTTTGACCTGAACTATTCATTGCCCGGCATGTTGGAGTATGTATCTCCCAAGCTGCCAGGAACTGACTTCTTTTGTGTCCTCTGTCAAACAGAAAAAGACAACAGATCAAATATATTCAAATTACAGGTACTTAACTTATTACCTAGCAATGTTTTAAGATCATTGTTTCTGGAATGTCTGGACCCTGGTAAGCAGTGCTGGCTATAGCACGTGGTTACAAGGAAAATAACCTTAAGTATTGTGATCTGAAAGGGAACAGCCCACCTTTTGTTTTAAGTTATGCTGAGCTTTTCCCCTGCATTATTGACCATTGTCAAAGTTTAGCCTGAAGTCCAGTTTGAGGAATAAACTGTCACAAGCCAAGCTATCAAATATGGAATAGGGGAGATAATTTTAATGTAATTATATGATAGATTTTACTGCAATTTCACACAAAAAATACTACGAGGAAAAGAAACAACTTGCAAAACGCAAAAATGTTTTTTTATATAATTTACATTGTGATTGCTCAGGGCATATCATTCCACTTTTAAACCCTTGAAACTGGTGTTTTAAGGTTACCTAAAAGAAAGGCATATCAAACCTCAATGGATTTTCAAGTGTAGTGCCAAAGCTCTGAAATAGTCTAATGGTGTGTGGATATCTTTTTTCGGGAGGCTTTTTCTATGAATATATTTTTTTCAAAACAAGCTGCATTATTATTCATTTCACTTTGTGCTTTAAAGCATTAATTTTTGAAACTTGGCATTCACCAAGACTCCTTGACTTGTACAAAATAACATGTGTTGTATGATCGGAATTGCCTGAACTTCTGTTTCAAATCTTTCTTGATTTTTTTCCCCCAGTTTTGAAACTGTCTAGTACTGAAACAGTCTTTGTTTAAAATCACAAGGGAAAACTTAAAAGTTTCAAGTGCCTTAACTGCTCACATTAATTCTCTTCCATTTTAAATGAGGACTGTTGTGAAGCATACTAAAGATGAATTTACTAGTGTAATTAAAATAAAGCATATTGATCAAAACATTGAAGTTTTTTTAATGAGTGCAGACATGCATTCATATGTTTCAAATTATGTGTGAAGCCATAAGATTTCTTTTGGTGCTCTTACTGTAACATTATTTAATGTCTCTTTAGATTTAAAATCTGCCACAAAAATCTTTGCAGATTTTAAATGTATGCATAAGTTGTTATTGGAAATACAATTATTTGGCAATGGCTCTTATGTTGGTGTTATATTTTTTTCATAGGAATTCAACGTTTCTTTCAGTTTGCTTGAGAGATTTATACTACTTCAAAAGATGTGAATATATACAGCTTGTGCATCATAGATTGTTTTATATTTTGATTTCACTTAGGTAAATAGTTCTAAATTATATGTTCACTAAAATTAATTTGGTAGACTTGTTAAACTATGGTTGCTTATAGTTTAATGTTCTCTTTAATTTTTATATCATATATAATCATTCTAGTTTTTGTAGATTTTAGAAAATGCTTTTGTAATTATAGAAATAATGTTATGACTCGTAGAAGAAGAAATCATTTAACAAATTAAATTATTTCTTAAAGCAAATTATTTAACTTATAAAAGTTATGTCTGCAGGTTACTAAAACAAATTGTGATTGATACTTTTAGCAACAATATACTTTCTGACCTTTTCTTAAGTAAAAAGAAAGCTTGGAAACATAATTTGGAAGTAATTAATGTTCCTGTTTTTACAGCATAACCTTTTTGTTCATTTAAATAAAATAGAAGATTAGTCCAGTTGAGAAGTGCTTTAACCTGGCACATTGCAGATTTTTTTTAAAAAAAGCTGATGAACAAAATGCACAGCTAAATCTGGGTTACATTAGTGGCTCGAGGCCTCTAACTGTGACCTGCTGTTAAATTGGATCAGACCTTACTCAGAAGATGGTGCTAAATTTTCTGCTTTGATCAAAAAACTGACGGGGGATGGTTTTGGCGGGAACACCAGAAGAATCCATTTTGTTCTCTCAGTTCTTTGTAAATGTGAGGAATGAGTTATCATTTTCCACATTTTTAGACTTAATTGTTTTTCAGCTGGTTCTCACTTGGTGGCAGGTGGCTGGCACTTTGTTACATTTAAAAGCTAAACCTATAAATAGTTAGACATATTGAAGCTGAAATCAACTAAATTTAACTGAGATTTATGCCCAGACTTGGTTGTTCTGTAATGTGTAATATCAGGAATCACTTCGTTCTGGATTTGATGAATAAAGTTGGCCAGAAACTGTTGTAAATATTTACAATTGTGAAATTGGTTAAAGCAATTAAGCATTGGCTTTTATAAAAAAAACAAATACTGTAAATGGAGGAAGATAATTATAAGACATGTAGAAAACAATTTGTGTGTCCTAATTTTGTCTAAGGTTGTGATTTTATCATTGAAATCAGTAGATTTAAACTAAAGAATTATGATCTAAACCTAATAAAAATAAAAAATAATTGATTTCCATGAAGACTGTTTATAATTTGATATTTCACCATTAGCAATAATAAAGGGAAATGTTGCAATATCTAATATTTCTAGATGTTACAAGCAGAATTTTCATATTATCTTTTTTCATTATGTGTGTGTATTTTATTAGTCCTCATTTTATTGAACCATTTTAGCAATTAATACGAGAATTGCCAGGAATAATCGAAAAACAGAGAAATGTTTCATCCTCTGCTAAAAAATGACAGTCTTCACTGAGAATTTAACCTGAGTTTTAGAATACAACATTTTATTGATTACATTTCTCTGTATATGGCAGATCAATTCATTGTAGCCTGGTTTTAAGGACTTTTCTTGTAATTATCTATTTTTAAAACAAAGCACTAAAAAGGCTTTTTTCCCTTTCTTTGATGTATTTCTGTTTTGTATTTCTTCCTTTTTTGTATAATTAGATCCTATTTAGCCCTTGTGCTGATAAATTATCTGAAGATAACATTATTGACTAATACTTTATATTAAGATTTTCACTACATATTTTAAAATGAAAACAGCTTGCAACAATTTCCACCTTTTCAGATGTTTACAGTGATTAATTTCTGGGACAAATATATTTATAAGAATATTATAAGTAATGCTTGTACAATAGAGTGAGTACATTTAGCAATCATACATGATTGTTCACTTCATTATCATTTTACACATTACCTATAGTTTGTTTCCCATTTCAATTTATGTCACACTATAATCAATGAAGTTGCCAGCGCTTTAACGTCTAACTGCTTTACTTTATCTTTGCACCAAATCTTCTAAATTAATGGATCCAGGTATTGTCACCATAAAACCACCATATTACATTACAACCAAATAAACTGAATGAATTATTGTAGTAATTATGTGATTTAAAACGTGATTTAAAATGTGGTTATCAGGGCATTCCTGTGCTCAGAAAAAGAAAGCTGTGTATTGAAAAGCTTTTGGCAATGTTTCATTATTCCACAGTTATACCAAGGTTAAAATCATGGGGCAATGTATAACTATTTTGATAGGTATTATAACGAATATATTACAAGTCACCCTTCC
The DNA here is from genome assembly GCF_017639515.1 of Carcharodon carcharias. NCBI lineage: Eukaryota > Metazoa > Chordata > Chondrichthyes > Lamniformes > Lamnidae > Carcharodon > Carcharodon carcharias. The sequence goes on along the minus strand of NC_054473.1, from coordinate 165,101,680 downwards.
TTCCAAAAAAATAGAAAATTGCATCCAAGGATATCATTACATGGATATTCACCAAGACATGAAATGGAATACAAATAATAAAATAGATCCCAGAAAGGCATTGTTTGGTGAAAATAAATAAATAACCAGGAAAGTGGACAAAAGGGAGGCTCCAATGCATAGGATATTTCAACAAACTTTTCTAGATGCAAAAAGTTTCACACGTTAATTAAGTGCAACAATGGATTTTGTTTCTCAATTACGTTTCATGTGTGCTGTAGATTGCAGCTTGTAAGTGTGACTGACGTGTAAGACAACCCCATTTTCTCGGGGCCAAAATTCATGCCATTACATATACTCGGAATATAAGTCGACCCAACTTTGCAGCTATGATATGCTATACTCACATTCATTAGTTGCCGGCCTCAATTTTTCACCTCAGAAATGGATGTTTTACCTACCTTATACTGCAAGTCAGCACATGGGATTAAGCAGGCAATATGGGCTGTGTTGCAAAGAAGATGCGCAGAAGCTTAAGACATGCCCACACAAAGCAGACCATGCATGGCACATGACAAACAGAAATAGGTCCTCCAGCAAAAAAGAATGAAGTACGAAGCTGCTTTCAAGCTAAATTGTTGTAACATTTGCTAAGTTGTCAAGTAACTGTGCTGCAGCGAGGGAATTCAGTGTTAATGAAAAACTGGTGTGAGAATGGAAGTAGAAGAAATCTACCCTGAAGAAGATGCCCGAGATTAAATGAACCAAGAGAACAGGGACCAACCACTGACCTGATCTTGAGAAGCATGTATCAGAATGGGTTCTCAAATTGTCAGAATAGTTACATCGTCGGCAGAAATGCAATGTGTATATATGCACTTAAGTGAGCCAAATCAAACCCTGAGTCCAGCAGAAATTTCAGACCAACAGCTAGCTGGTGTAGCCGCTTTATGGAATGAAGCAGTCTAGTGTTATGACAGAAGCAGCTCAGAGACTACCAAGAGACCTCGATGCCAAAATTACACACAAGAACACAAGAAAAAAGAGCAGGAGTAGACCATTCGGCCCCTCGAGCCTGCTCTGCCATTCAATACGATCATTGCTGATCTGCCTCAAATCCATTTTCCCACCCACTTCCCATACCCCTTGATTCCCTGATAGATCAAACATCTGCCTATCCCAGCCTTAAATATACTCAATGATGGAGCATGCACGACCATCTGGAATAGATTCACAACCCTTTGAGTATAGAAATTTCTCCTCATCTCAGCCCTAAATGACTGGCCCCCTATCCTGAGACTGGGCCTCCATGTTCTAGATTCACTGACCAGCGGAAACAACCTTCCAGCATCTACCCTGTCAAACCCCTTCAAGAACATTGTATGTTTCACCAGTTTCCAACCGTTCGTCATCTAAGAGCAACAAAATCACAAGTACCGATTATGCTACTTTGGCAACGTGGGTGAAGAGCCAATGGGCAGGATTTTTTGCTCAGCATGCGGGCATATGCCCAACACGTCTGACTTTAAAATGATGATCGATGATGTCGGGCAAACGTCCTGACACCATTGTGCATTCACGCAACAATTAAGAGGCCTATTGAAACCATTAATGTCATAATTGACCTGGATTTTTCAAAGGCCAGGTGGCCTTTGGATTCTTGAGGAAACCTCATCCGATAGGTTTCCGATATTAATTTTTTAAAGATAAAAATGTTTGGGCAGAATTTTTATCATCAGTATGGGCAGGATTTTTCAGCCGACATGTGGGGGCAGGCTCGACACACCGACGCGTAAAATGATGCACAATGATGTCAGGCGTGCATTCTGACATCATCGCGCAGTCCCACAGTATTTCATTCGGCGGGTACGCGCCGGAGTCAGCTGCTCACTCGCCGATGTGTAAACAGCCTATTAAGGCCATTAAGGAAGTGATTAAGGGAGTTGTTAATACTTAATACCTTAAGGTTGGCGGGCAGGCGAAAAGGCCAAGCGGGATGAAGTTTCCTAAAGCTTTCATTAAATAAATAAATAAAATTTCCCCAAAATCAAAGCATATCCCATCTCATGTGACACAGTCACTTGAGGGGACATGTTTTAAATAAATTTTTAAACCTTTTATTTAATCATTTTAATATCGATTCAGTCTCCCTGAGGCAGGAGATTGAAGCGCTCTTTCACGCATGAGTGCGATAGAGCGCTAGCCCCGACTCTCCATCCTCCCCCCACCCCCACCCCCCGCCCACACAGGTAGCGCTGAGTCCCATGGCTCACGTCCTACGCTGGGCGGGCCTTAATTGGCCCACCCACGTAAAATGGCAGCGGGGAGCCGATCACAGGTGGCGATCGGCTCCACAACCACCCCTGCCCACTCTCGCCGAGCCCGCCCGCCGGCTGAAAAATTCAGGTGAGCGATTCTTATAGGTGGAAATTTTTTTCGGAATTTCATAAAGTTTATTTTTGGCTTTAAAAATTCCTCAGCCCCCTGAGGCAGCTCTCTGCCTTTGGGGAGCTTTCTTCAGCGCTCGCCCTCTTCCTGCCCCCACCCCAGCAGCACTGGGCCTTTCTCGCTGGCTGGCCATTAGTTGGCCAGCTAGCATGAAATCGCAGTCGGGGGCCGATCGCGGGCAACAGCCCCAGTCCCGGCCTGCACACCACGACTGCTCAATGACCCGAAAATCCTGCCCTACGATTTTCAATATGTTCAGCAGCCAAACTGTGGAGTGAAAAGATTTTAAAACAGTTTCAGTGAAAATGACAGGACTTGAGAATATAAGATTCCCCATGGTACTAGCCTGCATGGCCAACGGAATGAAATTAAAGCTTGTGGTAATTTTCGAACATAAAACCGTGCTGAACATCAAGTTCCCTGCCAGATATTTGTGCATCGGACAGCAGTTGGATGGATGAGGAAGGAATGAAGTTATAGCTTGAGAATGTGTGGAATAGGTGTGTCCTTGTGGCTTATGTAAAGAATGCAGCTTATCAGTGTGGGACATGTTTTACATGCATTTAAAAAGGATAAGAGTAACTAAAGTGAGCACTGGTGCATAAGATGGTGAGACTGGAGAATTAATAACGGGAGCAAGGAATTGGTGGAAGCATTGAACAGGTATTTTGTGTCTGTCTTCACCGTAGAAGACACAAAAACATTCCAAGAATGCTTGAAAATCAAAAGGTAAAAGGGAGGGAGGAGCTTAAAACAATCATCGCGTGAGAGAAAAGTACTCCAAAACTAATGGTGCCAGATATTGGCAAGTTGCCGGACCTGGTGGCCTCTAGGGTCTTAAAAGTAGTGGCTGGAGCGATAATAAATGCATTGGTTGTGATCTTCCAAAATTCCCTGGGTTCTGGAAAACTGACAGAGGTTTGAAAAATCACTGATGTAACACCTCTATTCAAGAAAAGGGAGACGGGAAACTACAGGTTAGTTAGCCTAACCTCTGCCAAAGGAAACATTGTCGAATCTATTATTAAGGAGGTAACAGCAGGGCATTTAGAAAATCATAGTACAATCAACAGAGTTTCCATGGTTTTGTGCAAGGAAAATCATTTTTGACTAACTTATAAAAAGTCTTTGAGGAAGTAATAAGCAAAATGTATAATGGAGAACCTTTAGATGTGGTGTGCTTGAATTCCCAAAGGCATTTGATAAAGTGCCACTTCAAAGGTTCCAGCACAAAATAAGAGCTCATTGTGTAGGGGGTAATGTGGATAGAGGATTGGGTAGCTAACAGGAAGCAGAGAGTAGAGTTAAATAGGTCATTTTCGGGTTTTCAAGCTGTTGCTAGTAGAGTACCACAGGGATCAGTGCTGGGGCTTCAACTATTTACAATCTATATCAATGACTTGGATTAGGGGACCAAATGTGTGGTAGCTAAATTTGCTGATGACACAAAGATAGTTAGGAAAATAAGTTATCAAGAGAACATAAAGAGTCTGCAAAAGGATTCAGATAGGTTAAGTGAGTGAGCAAATAATTGGCAGACAAAGTACAAAATGGGTAAATGTGAGCTTGTCTACTTTGGCAGGAAAATTAGGAAAACAGTATATTGTTTGAATGGGGAGAGGAAACAGAGGGATCTTAGGTGTCCTGGTACATGACTCACCAAAAGTTGGTATATAGGTGCAGTAAGTGATTAGGAAGGCAATTGGAATGTTAGCCTTCATTGCAAGGGGAATCAAGTATAAAAGTAAGAAAGTATTGCTTCAGATGTACAGGGCCTTAATTAGACAGTGTCTGGAGTACTTTATACAGTTTTGGTCTCCTTCCTTAAGAAAGGATATAATTGCATTTGACACAGTTAAGAGAAAGTTCACTCATCTGATTTCTGGGATGAAGGGGTTATCACATGAGGAAAGGTTGAGCATGTTGGGCCTATACCCATGGGACTTTAAAAGAATGACAGGTGATCTTATTGAAACATATGGGGGGAATTTCCCCCCGTCAGGAGTGCTGGGCTGGAGTGGGTGCGCGCCGCCATTTTATGTGGATGGGCCAATTAAGGCCCGCCCAGCGTGATGTCCACCCGGAAGTGCTGAGCACTCCCCGTGTGGGTGGGGGGAGGAGGGAGAGTCAGGGCCTGTGCTCTTTCGCGCATGCTCACAAAACAGTGCAGAAATCTCCTTGAGGCACAGAGCTGCCTCAGGCACATTACTTTGATTATTAAAAATTTAAATAAAGAAAAAAATTTTTTTTCAGACGTGTCCCCTCTTGTGACAGTGTCACATGAGCTGGGACATATCAATAGGCTGAATCCTCCCCCCCGCCCCGGCAGGGGGCGTTGCGTGGAGGTGGGTGGGGGTGGCCGCGAACCCAGTCGGCCTCAGGGAGATCGGTTTGACATGTTAGTTTAAATAAAGGGAAATAAAAAATTTAAAAACATGTACCTTCATGTGATACTGTCACATGAGCTGGAACATGTGAAAGAATTGTTTCTAAAATTTTTATCGACTTTTAAAACACATCATGAAACCTCATCCCGCCTGTGGATGAGGTTTCATGAAAAATGCGAAGGCCGCCTGGGCTCTTCTCCTGCCCACCAACCTTAAGGTTGGACGGGCAGCTCAGCTAATTAAATTAATTACTATTTAAGTGGCCTTAATAGGCCTTTGACAGTTCGGTGAACTGAAAATCTAAATGATGCGTGGTGACGTCGGGACACCCACCTGACATCACCCCGTGTCATTTTACGTGTCAGCGAGTGGGCCCCGCCCGTGGATGAGGTTCCATGATAAGTGCGAAGGCCGCCTGGGCTCTTCGCCTGCTCGCCAACCTTAAGGTTGGACGGGCAGCTACGTTAATTGTTTCAATTACTTCCCTAATGGCCTTAATCGGCCTTTGACAGTTCAGCGGGCGCCCAGCCGACTCCGGTGTGCACCCACCAAACTGAAGAGCGGAATGACATCCGGTGATGTCAGGACACACGTTGGTGAGTGGGGCCTGCCCCCGCTCGCTTGCCCGAAGATTCAGGCTGTAAGGTCCTGAGGGGATTGACCGGGTGGAGGCTGAGAGGATGTTTTGCCTTGTGTGGTAATCTGGAACTAGGTGGCACGGTTTAAAAATTAGTGGCCTCCCATTTAAGACTGAGATAAGGAAATTTTTTTTACTGAGGGCCTGTGGAATTCTCTTCCACAGAAAGCAGTGAAGGCCAGGTCACTGAATATATTCAAGGCTGAGTTAGGTAGAGTTTTGCTCAGCAAGGTAATGGGGAACAGACAGGAATGCGGAATTGAGACCTCAATCAGATCAGCTATGATCTTATCAAATGGCAGAGCATGCACGAGGAGCTGAATGGCGTACTCCTGCTCTTAATTCTTGTGTTCTTGTATGTTCCGATTTCATATAACCAAAGGTATCAAGGAGTGCCTGTGAAGAAGTAACATCCACATTGCAGTTATGCCAGGGGTTATAAAGTGTGTGCCTCAACATGCCATTCAAGAATTACATTCGCACCAAATGGAATAGATGGATGGTTGACAGAACGTTCACAGAGTGGAAATATGCACGCTGTCCCACTTGGTGTTTTGTGTGGTTTCATCATCGAATCATTGGAAATTATTAGTGCACAAAGTGCCATCAGATTGTTCAAAAATTGCGGAACACCCCATTTAATGGATGGAGAGGAAGATGATTTGTTGTGGGGCTTTGACTCTGAAAGTGAAAGAGCCAAATCTGATCCAGGGTGGGATCCTTATGATGTTATAGCCAAAGTGGCTCAGAATGAATTTGATGAACTAATGCGTCGGATACTGAAGACAATGAATTTAATGGTTTTAAAATGCTATGGTTGTGGCTCAAGCTTTTGTAGAATTGATTCATTCAATAAACCATGCCACGTTCATTTAATATGAATTGCCAATGGGCTTTTTTGCAATCTATGGTAGTAATAATTCTTTTGCTGTTGCATATATTTACATTGATTGTTTAATCATGCAATCAGTGATTGATGACAATTAATCATTGTTTACTGAAAATTAAAACATCCAAATATTTTAACTTTAAAAAAGGGCTTATTTGTTCATTATAATAACCGATTTAGGAAAACTGGACTTTACTGACTTACGACAGACCCATTGTTAGGTCATGAACAGATAAGAATACCCCTTCCAATGCATGCACAAACTTGCTCAAAGCCCACAGTATCACCTTGTTTTTGAACATAGGCTGTTGCACCCATGCAACTTCCAGGCAATGTGCCTTGTGGATCTAAAAAGCACCTCCAATGTACCAGTGCCTATTTTAGTACTGTATCAGCTGAAGTGCCAAATCTCAATACTTATATTTGTCCCAACCTGAAAAGCAAACTCAGCTGGGTAGAAATTTGTAACTTTTGTTGGCACAAAATGGGCAGTTTTGGATCGGTCACCTGTGTTTGGTATTTAATTCCATTGCAGTTCATGGAACTGAGTAACAGGTACTGTGTATAATGAATGGGTAGTTGTTCAGATACTGCCTGTTTTGCACCATTTCTGGAGATGAGTTTCTAGCCCAACATCATTTCAAGAATTACCACTTTGTTTATAGACGATTTGGGGTATGAAAATTATTTTTGGCACTTCTTGCTTCAGATATCGAAATGCCACGGCCCTTTATGACAAATTGCATAAATTCTAAAGCTCTAATTCTTCTCGGTTGCACATGTGCCATGGGCAGTGTTTGTCAGGACATAGTCTGCTCTAACCCAAGAGATAAATTGTGTTAAAACCCAAATGCTCAAGAATAATTTTCAGAATGCAGTGACAAAAGCTTTGGTATTTTTCATAACAATGTATCAATGTAAACTTTTCACTTTTTAAAAATGTTTTTCTCTTTTTATTCCCTCAAATGCAGGTCTCCTTATGTAGGGCATCAAGCTGAAGTATGAGCAGGCAACCTGCTCCCAGACTTGGCCCTGTGTTCTTTCTGTCCTGGCTGTAAGCGGGGATGTGGCAGTAACTTGAAATGATTGGATCCTTAACTTGCTAGTTTGCTCTGTGGGAAATTCCTGCTTCTGCTTTTCAGCACCCCCATTCAGCTTAACCGGAAAGTAGAAGTCACAATGGGAGTGCTGTCATGTCACGCACACTCATCCCTCACTGTGACCGCACATTCACCCCTCACTGTGGCACAATGTGCTGCCAAGTCAATATGCTCACCGTGGCACTAACTGTTCATGAGTAATGAATTGTTGGGACCTTGCTTCATCATAGAATTTGTCACTGAACTATGTCACCTGTTGCAGCATTAACTGAAGTTCCACACCAGGGCATGGACAACATAAGGTGACTTTTAATTTCTAAGCCACCAGCGTCATCAGCCAGTTTGCCAACCTCTGCTGCATCAGGGTACGAGGGAAGGGCTGCACTCCAAGGGAAGCAAATTTATTTCCCTCCCCAATGAGGCATTGAAGCAAGCCAAAAGGTGTGCATTTTTCAACAACATAGTGGGCTTCCTATATCATAGACTTCACAGAGCATCTGCTGTGTGCCAGATTCTCCTGCAGGAAGTAGTGTGTTATTGATAGCCCAGTGAGTTGACTTGAGAGTGTTCCTGTTATGGTGGAGCAGTGCTTGACATTGTGTGAAAAGATGTCAGTGTGGGGAAGTGAACAAAGTAACTGTGAAGGGGACAGCAGCTATAGAGTGTGGCAGTAGCTGTGGGAGGAGAGGGAGGGTAATGTGCTGCACCGATTGAAGGAGAATGAAGGAAAGTGGTGGGGATGCGGCTTGAATAGTGGGGATAAGGAAGTGCAGGGCTCAGCAGAGAGTAACAGGGATGAGAATTAAGGATCCCACCTAGTCGCGTCATTAAATCTCTTTCTATGTTGCAGCCAGGACACTTGGAGGGTTGGGTAGGGGAGGGGGCAGGGGAAGAGTAACTCTCTCTTCCAATTTAGCTCCTGCACCACAACCTCCAATGCAGCATCAGAGTTTCTGAGGGCCTTTGCAGCATCCACTCTTTCTACCATTTTAACTTTTGCAAGGCAAATTTCAATGTCTTGCTGCCTATGAACATCTTGCTGGATGTCCGGCATGCCCAATTATTGCGACTTTCCCACATCATACAAACTGCAATTCAGCAGCATGAGTACCACTGGAAGTTTGCCTGTGGTAATCAACTAAAGCAAAAAATTAAAATTGCATGCTTAATTGTTCCATGCATTACCTGATTGAAAACTAGTGTAGATGAATTTTGTCTCCCTGGTTTTTGAAGGTACGCTGCATTTAATGTGGATATTAAATATTGAGATGCAGAGAGATTGTCAATGTTTGCTAAAATCACTAACATAACAATGCACCTCATTCAATTGCAAAAAATCATTATTTATTTGTAGAATATTTTGCTAGATAATTGGTCTTATTAATATTGCTAATAATAATGCTTAAAATAATCTAAAACTATTTGCAACCAATTATGAACATTGGAAACACCATTTTTTTTCTCATAATGAGCTGAAAATTACAATTTGAATAGTGGTTCAGTGCCTCTGTTATTTTTAGAAAACATTTGTGTAACGACTAACAGAAAGTCTGCCTTTGCATGTCTCTTTGAACTTCCCTTTCCAAGGATCCCACGGAAAATCTGGCCAGTATTAATCAGTGATCACATAAATCTTTAAGCTTTTGATAAAATGGAAAGAATAATGTAAATTCTAGGAAAGAAGCAGAAGAATACCTTGATCTTGAAGCTTTCTCACTCAGTGTCTGCACCTGACAAGCACACGCATAACTGTCCGTAGTAATAATAGGCTTCACAATGGTGCTCTGAACACTTGAAACTTTTTGTCAGGGGCAGTTTTCTGAATGAAATATGAAACCATCGAATGGTGAGTGCATTTTCAAAGGCCACAGAGGACCCTTATTACCGTTGTGCATATGGCATTTATTATATTTTATTTTCCTTTCTTTAATTTAATACCATGTGTAGATAGGGGTCAAATAAAGTGGTGCAAATGTGTTTACCTTTAAAAAGATCTGTGTTTGTTCAGTATTCGTTATTATAGGTCAGCTATTCCAATTAGATGTGTGATTCTTTTTGAATTTACAATTCAACTGAAATGACAGGAAAATCATGTTAGACGAGGACAGGAGGTACAAAGGCCAATAAAATGTACAACTTTACATTTGGAAATGGAAGTGCATTTTTGAAACTAAATCGTCCACATATCTATGGCTAAATCCTTTTGTAATATTTGCACTTTGATGGGTGTTCAGGGCAGTTTGCATGTGTTGAAAGAAAAAAGTGCACTGGTGGTCAATCCTCACTCATACACACATTTCATGCTCACTTCATTGAGCACTCGACACATTTGGGAACTGCTACAAATGCTGAAAGATACAATTTTGAGCATAGTGCACAACCATTTCCTTCTTGCACAAATTGGGTAAGTAATTGAATATCACCACACCCATTTTTGGGAGTTAATTCATCTTTCTTTCTAGGTGGACAAATTTCAGGTCACAGTTTCCCCTGCATTGAAGTGTGCTGACTGTCAAATTGGAAGCTGGTGACTTCTTGTTATGCAGGGCACACAGCTGTAACAAGCATTGGGTACTCTGTCTATGCAATTTGATGCCCTAGTGACGGTTGTTAGCACAATTATAGAAACTAAGCATCAAAGAGGTGGAGTTAACAACAACAACTTATATAGTGCCTTTAACATCATGAAATGTCCCACGGTGTTACACAGGAACATTATAAATTGAAGGTTGACAGTTACATAAATACATATTTGGGCACTTGAACAAAAGCTTGGTCAAAGAGGTAGGTTTTAAAGAGTCCTAAAGGAGGAAAGTGAGGTGGAAAGGCAGAGAGATCTAGGGAGCATACTCTACAGCTTAAGACGAAGGCAACTCAAATCACAGCCAGCAATTGTGGAACAATAACAATTAGGAATGCACATGAGGCCATAATTAGATAAGCGCTGATACCTTGGAGGGTGTGGGGCTGGAGGACCTAGGGAAAAGCAAAGCCATGGAGGAATTTGAAAGGAAGGATGGGATTTTTGAAGTCAAGAAGTTGCTTGACCGGGACCCAGTGAATAACACTGAACATGTTCCAGCTAGTTGTTCCGGATATTTAGTAGCTTAATGAGTACTCCATAAAGAGACCGCTGGAAACTGGAGACCACCTACAAAAGGACAAAGGGGTATTTTTAATACTTTCGTTCCTGTGGAGACAGGAACACAAGAAAACAAGAAATAGGAGCATGAGTAGACCGTACAACCTGTCGAGCCTGCCCTGCCATTCAACTCAATCGCAACTGATCTTGGGCTTCAACTCCACTTTTCCACCCATTCCCCATATCCCTTGATTCTCTGACGAAGCAAAAAATTTGGCTATTCCTGCCTTAAAAGAATTCAGTGATGGTACATCCACAATCCTCTGGAGTAGAGAATTCCAAAGATTCATAACCCTTTGACTGAAATAATTTTTCCTCGTCTTAATCCTAAATGAGTGGCCCTTTATTCTGAGACTGTGCCCCCATGTTTTAGATTCTCAACCAGTGAGAATTCCCATCTCAGCATCTACCCTACCAAGCCCCTTCAGAATCTTATATGTTTCAGTGAAATTGCCTCTCATTCTTCTAAACTCCAGAGAGTATATGCGCAATTTATTCAGTCTCTCATCATAGGGCAACCTTCTCATCCTAGGAACCAATTTAGTGAATGTTCACTGTACTCCTTTCAATGCAAGTATATCCTTTCTTAAATGTGGAGACCAAAACAGCACAAATGTGGTTTCATGAAAGCCTTGTACAATTGGAGCAAGACTTCTTTATTCCTGTACACCAATCCCCTTGCAATAAAAGCCAATATGCCATTTACCTTCCGAATTGCTTGCTGTACCTGCATGCTAACTTTCTGCGTTCCTTCTATGAGTACACCCAAGTCTCCCTGAACATCAACATTTACAAATTTCACACCTTTTAAAAAATTTTCTGCTTATCTATTCTACGACCAAAGTGAATAACCTCAAATTTCCCCACATTATACTCCTCCTGCTGCCAACTCACTAAACCTGTCTAAATCTCTTTGCAGCCTCTCTCTGCCCTCCTCACAGCTTACCTTACCATCTAGCTTTGTATCACCAGCAAACTTTGATACATTACTCTCTGGCCGAGATTTTTGGCCCTGGGTCAGGTTTGCCAAATTGAGATTTCCCATCTCGGTGAATCTGACCGTTAAAAATGTCCGCCTGCAGGTCATATTTTCGATTGTGGTTGGGGAGGGGTTGTGGGCTGTAAAACTAGTCAGGGAGTGTAACCCTGGAATAAAAATGCAGGTTGCTGGGTGCAGAGGCAGCCTGGGCACAAGTGTTGCCTCTGTACTTCTGCACTGTGTTTAAATAAATAAAAAATCATAGCAAAACAAAAAATGCCCTCCAACCCTCACCTGTCACCCCTACTCACCACCCTCGCACTCCCTGCCATGCCACTGTATGCCAACCCATGCCATGCACCCACCCCCATGGCCCCCATACCCCCATGTCAACCCATGCCCTATTCAAAAGGGTGGCATACCTCTCCAAAGGAGTACCCTGGCTATTCAAAGGAATCCACCAAGCTCAGACCTCCTCTAGATTCTACACTCCTTTTTCAAAATCCCCTTCAGTGGAGGCACTGGTGACTCAAATGGCTCCACAAATTATGCATACTCAAAACTTAACCTGTCTCCAGTCCCACTCCCATGAAGATTGTAAATACCGGGTTCAGTGACTGGGGTTAGAAATTGCATCACTTTCTTGGATTTTTGCCGGAGACCCTCTCTATTGTGGCAAAAATCTGGGCTTCTGTCTCTTCATCTAAGTGATTAATATAGACTGTATATAGCTGAGGCCTCAGCAATGATCCTTGTGGCACTCCACTAGTCACAGTCTGCCAACTTGAAAATGCCCTGTTCATGCGCACTCTTTGCCTCAAGTCCATTAATCAATCCTCCATCCATGCTAATATATTACCCCTAACTACATGATCCCCTAACTCGCCTTTTAGACTTTTGTGTGGCAACTTATCAAATGCCGTTTGGAAATCTAGGTATACCACAACTGTTGGTTCCCCTTTATCTGCTCTACTAATTACATTTTCAAAAAACTCAAATAAGTTTGTCAAACAGGATTTCCCTTTTTTAAAACCATGTTGACTTGCTCAAATCATACCATACTTTTCTAAGTGCATTGTTAAGACTTCCTTAATAATAGATTACAGGGTTCTCCCAATGACTAATGTTAGGCTAATTGGCCTGTAGTTCCCCAATTTTCTCTCCCTCCTTTATTGAAAAGTGGTGTTATATTTGGCACCTTCCAATCTGATGGGACCATTCCTGAACTTAAGGAATTTTAGGAAATCATAGCTAGTGCATCCACTGTCTCTGCAGCTATCTCTTTCAGAACCTCAGGATGTAAGCCATCAGGTCCTGGAGATTTGTCAGATTTTAGTCCCTTAAGTTTTTCCAATACCTTTTCTCTGTTGATATTGAGTACCTTAATTTCCCCACTCTTTTTAGCCCTTAGGTTATTCTCTATTTCTGGTATGAAACTTGTGTCTTCTGCTGTGAAAACAGACAAACAATATTCATTCAATACCTCTGCCATTTCCTCATTTCCCATGACAATTCCTTCTGTGTGTGCTTCTAAGGAACCAACATTTACTTTAGCCACTCTCTTCCTTTTTATATACTTATAAAATCTCTTACAATCTGTTTTTACATTTCTAGTTAATTTGTTCTCATACTCTATTTTTTCCCTTTTTATTAGTTTCTTGAAGCCGGACTGTTGTTTCTGGCTTCAAAAATTACCACACAACCCAGCCAGCCTGAACTCCATCTCCTCTGCTTTGCCAGGTTGGCTCAACATGGTAGCTTACCAATATTCATAAGGCCCTTTGTTGCATTGGGATGTCCAATTGCATTCACCGTTTGCCAGTTTCATGCAGGTGATGCCCAAGACCAAATTTGAATGTATTTGCACCAGAAAATAGCATGTTTGAATTTCTCCCCCACGGTACATATGTTGAATGTTGACATAAGAGCTGAGGAACAATAAGCTGGCACTAAGCCATCTCGGTTGAAGTGTTCCATTGGTGGCACATTTGAGATGGCACCCTTTGAGGAGTAGCTGTTGTTCATTGCCTGCCATCCACCATAAAAACGGCAGCAACTGAGGAAAGAGCCAAAGCCACTATTGTAAGGATAACCTTCCAATTCATGGGTGACAAATTTTCAGATATTAAGTACTTGTGAAGTAGCTGAAAATTCTGTAATGATTAGGTCATAAGTTGGACTAAGAAAGTATATCATATTAGCCTCCAAATTATGTCAAGTGAGTAAGCGTTTAAACTGTATTGGGCGGGAAACTGTTTAGCTTTATGTTCTGCCCAATTTTCTTTTCCAGAGGTGTAAAATGGGTTGCCAATTTGATATCAGCACATTTTTTGCTACTGATGTTGACCAATTTAACCTCATGACTTTGTCCAAAGTTTTCATTTTTGCAGCAATACAGCTACAGTTTACCGAATGTAGCCCTGGAATGCTGATTTGTGATGCAATGTCATTAATGTGTCCCATTCTTAATGGTCAAGTGCACATTGACTGTTCTAGTGTATCTGTCCTGGAACCACATCCAAGGTGATACTTGCATTGTTGCAACCTCCAAGCCCATTACATTTAACATTATGCTTATCTATAAACCCCTCCATGACCCTGTCCCACACTATCTATGCACTTCCTTCAGGCATATAACCCCTTCCAAACCCTTCAGTCTTCCAGCTCCACTTCTTTGTACATCCCCTGTTCCTTTCGCTCCACAATTGGTGGTTGGTCTTTCAGGTCCCTTGATTCTACTGTCCTGTTTTGCTTCCTTAACCTCTCCTCTTTTCTTTCCACCTTTGGTCATTTTCACTAATCTCTTCCCTATCCCTAAAGCTCACCATTTGTTTCCTAACCTACACAGTCCTATTTCCTTACTTCCCTCTGTGGAGTGTCCCAGCACATTTTCACCATTCAAATTGCATGCATGGAATTAACAATATCTGCAGATCGTGGTGTGTACATCCCTCAGAGCATTTTAAAATGCATTATTCCCTTCAACTTCCTCTTATGATCGGGCCACGGGCATAAAATACTGAGCATACAATACGCAGAAATTTAAAAGCAGATGGAAATCTGCCGTGGAACACAATGGTATCAGTTTCCCCAATCCTGCCGATTCAGCACCAAGGCCAGTGTACAAGTGAACTTTCGCATGCTGAAGTCAATGTAAGGACAACACCACTGGATTAGCCGTGTGAATTATTTGTAGTGAGCTCTTAGCCCGGCTTGTCAGCAGCTCAGGCCCGCAGTTACAGCTTTAAAGTGGGACCCGCTTCCATCCTGCGGTTCACTCGTTCTAAAGATTGGGTTAAGATCAGGGCACGGTGCGAATGTAGGGGCGGGGTGGTCTGAGGGGGGAAGGTGGCTTACCGTTATTTGAGCTTCAAGGTATCCACGAGGAGTAAAAGCAGTTAGAAATCGGGACCCATGACTTCAAATCCCATCATGGCATGGTCAGGGATTGGATTCAATATATTCAGTAATTTGAAGAACAGCAGCAGAAAAAAATGAACATGATCACTGCTGCTTTGTCGTTAAAAGCCAACTGCTTTCCTAACATGGTTTAAGAAGAGGAATTTCCATCAATACCCAGTCTGCCCATGACTCTTGTTCATCAATGTTGTTTATTCTTCAAGAAGTGGCTAAGCAAGCTACTCAGTTATATAAACAATTTCTCAAAAATCAACCCACCACTCTCTCCAGGCAAATAATATGCAACCTCACTAATTTTGCACAAATGCTAAGAATTTTTTTTAAAAATGCAACAGTGTGCCAACCACCCTGCAAGGATTGATAGCAGCTGTGAAGGAGTCTATTGTCCACATCCTTCATTGTGCATGATTGTGCAGTCCAACATGGAGTGTATGGCAACTACAGTGCTATCTTAACTTAGAGAGAGTGTGAGAAGACTGAGAGACCATTAAAGAATGTGAGAGGGAAAAGAGTGCCGAGAGCAGCTTTTTGGTGAGTAGGATTGGTGGGTATTTTGAAGTAAAACTAAGGTCTTTAATTTGTGTTTAGGTCTCTAGTCTTTTTTTCTCTTTTTCCTATAGTTTATTAGTATAATATTTTATAATATATATTATAATATATAATAGTTTATTAATTTTAAGATCAAGACTAGTGTGTATTTAAAAAATTATAATAAAGCGTAAAGAGCAGGGATACTAGAGTAATTAATTAATAAATTGAATAAAATATGATAGTGATGGCAGGGTGGGTGATATGTTGCTGCTGTAACATGTGGGAGCTCTGCTGGACATCAAGATGATCCAGAGTGAACACATCTGTACCAGGTGTTTGCAGCTCAAGGAACTTCAGATCCGAGTTAAGGAGCTGGAGTCCAAGCTGCAGACATTGTGCCACATCAGGGAGGGGGAAAGTTACCTGGACACTTTGCTCCAGGAGGGGGTCACACCCCTCAGATTAGGTCATTCAAATTTTGTCTGTGATCAGGGACAGGAGGGTGTGACTGCAGGTGAAGCAGGTGTGGGGGGCCAAAGGGTAGCATTCAAGGAGTCTCAGCTCCCGCAATTGTCCAACAGTTATGCGGTTTTTGCGAGCTGTGTGGATGAGAGTGGGACTGCAAGGAGGATGAGAAAACTGAGCATGGCACATTGGTACAGGGAGCCATTCAAGTGTCGAGATGAAACCGGAATGTAATAGTGGTAGGGGACAGTATAATTAAGGGGATAGCTGCTGTTCTCTGCAGCAGTGAGCATGAGCCCCGAAGGTTGTGTTACCTGCCTGGTGCCAGGGTTAAAGACATCTCCTCAGGGCTGGAGAGGAACTTGGAGTGGAAGGGGAGGGATCCAGTTGTCGATGTCCACATTCATACCAACGACATTGATAGGGCTAGAAAGGCAGTTCTGCTAAATAATTTGAACAGGTAGGAGCTAAATTAAAAAGCGGAACCTCCAAGGTAATAATCTCGGGATTACTACCTGAGCCATGGGCAAACTGGCACCAGATAAATAAAGTCAAGGAGTTAAATGCATGGCTCAAAGATTGGTATGGAAGGAATGAGTTTCAGTTTATGGCTTCATTACCGGGCTAGAAGGGAGCTGTTATGGTGGGATGGGCTTCACTTGGACCATTCTGGGACCAATGTCCTGGAGAACTGAATAACTAGGGCTGTAGAGAGGGTTTTAAACTGAATAGAGGGGAGGATGGTTCTGGAAAGGGGATATGCAGGTTTATAGCCTTCCAGGGCAGCTATTTAGGTAATGATACCCAGAGTGTGACAGAAAGGGAAAAGTGTACAAACTTTTTTTTAAAAGCAGCAAATAGGGACAAAGGGGGAAAAATAGTAAAAAGGCAAAATTAATGGAGCTCTTTACTTAAATGCACATAGTATTTGGAACAAAATAAATGAATTAATGGCACATATAAAGGGTAATGGTTATGATCTTATAGCCAAAGCTGGGAACTAAATATTCAGGGGTCTGTGACTTTTTGAAAGGACAGGCAGGAAGGAAAGGGTGGTAGGGTAGCTTTGTTAGTACGATGGAATAAGTACAATAGCAAGAAAGGATCTTGGATCAGAAGGTGTAGAATACATATGGCTGAAGGTAAGAAATAACAAGGGGAAGAAGACACTGGTGGGAGTAGTCTATTGGCCCCCGAAAAGTAGCTCTTCTGTAGGACAGAGAATAAATCAGGAGATAATGAGGGCATGTAAAAAAAAGGCAGTTCATTAATCATGGGTGACTTTAATCTTTATGTAGATTGGGAAAATCAAACTGGCAGAGGTAGTCACGAGCAAGAATTCATAGAGTGTATTCGGGACAGTTTCCTAGAACAATATGTTGTGGATCCAACCAGGGATCAGGCTATTTTGGATCTGGTAATGTGTAATGAAGTAGGTTGAGTAAATGACCTCAGAGTAAAAGATACCCTAGGAAATAGTGACCATAATATGGTAGAATTTAGCATTCAGTTTGAGAGTTAGAAACTTGGGTCAGAAACAACTGTGCTAAACTTAAATAAGAGTAATTACAAAGGAATGAGGGCAGAGTTGGCTGGAGTAGACTGGGATAGGATTTTAGTAGAAAAAATGGTTGATGAACAATGGCAGATATTTAAGAAAATAGTTCATGACTCACAACAAAGATATATCCCAGTTAGGAAGAAGGATTCAAGGCAGGGGATAAACCAACCATGGCTAACCAAGTAAGTTAAGGATAATATCAAATTAAAAGAAAAGACATACAATGTGGCAAAGATTAGTGGTAAGCCAGAGGATTGGGAAAGTTTTTAAAACCAACAAAAGATGACCAAAAAAAATAAAGAGAGAGAAAATATACTTTGAGGGTAAACTATGTAATATAAAAATGGACAGTAAGAACTTCTTTAAATATATAAAAAGGAAGAGAGAGGCCAAAGTGAACATAGCCCCTTTAGAGAATGAGGCTGGGGAAATAATAGTGGGGAACCAGGAAATGGCAGAGGAGTTGAATAAATACTTTGCTTCAATCTTCACGGTAGAAGACACTAATAGCATTCCAATACTAAATAATCAAAGGGCAAGAGAGGGGGAGAAAATAAATGCAATAACTTATAATAACTATCACTAGAGAAAAAGTTCCAGTAAAACTAATGGGGCTCAAGGCCGATAAGTCCCCTGGACCTGATGGGCTGCATCCTAAGATATTAAAGGAAGTAGCTACAGAGATAGTGGGTGCACTGGTAGTAATCTTCCAAGATTCTGGAAAAAACCCAGAAGATTGGAAAACTGCCAATGTAAAACCGTTATTCAAAAAGGGAGGGAAACAAAAAACAGGCAACTATTGGCCAGTTAGCTTAACATCATTAAGAAAATGTTGACGTTTATTATAAAGGATGTAAAAGCAGAGCATTTAGAATTACATAATCTAATCAAGCAGAGCCAGCATGGCTTTGTGAAGGGGAAATCATGCCTGAAAAATTTATTGGAATTTTTTGAGGACGTAACAAGCAGGATAGATAAAGGGGAACCAGTAGATGTAAGATATTTGTATTTTCAAAAGGCGGTTGAAAAGGTACCACACGTAAGGCTACTTAATAAGATAAGAGCCCATGGTGTTGGGGGTAGTATATTTGCATTGATAGAGGATTGGCCATTGAAAAGAAGATAGAGAGTTGCGATTAGGGGGGCATTTTCAGGATGGTAACATGTAACTAGAGAAGTACTACAGGGATCAATGCTGGGGCCTCAATATATTACAATATATATTAATGACTTGGATGAGGGAGGTAAATGTACTATCGGCAAATTTGCGGGTGATACAAAAATAAGCAGTAAGGCAAGTGGTGAGGATGACACAAGGAGTCTGCAGAGGGATATAGACAGGTTAGGTGAGTAGGCAAAAAGTGGTAGATGGAATATAATGTGGGAAAATGTGAGGTTATGGACTTTGCCAGGAAGAATAGAAGAGCTGATTATTATTTAAGTGGCAATAGACTGCAGAAAGCTGCAGCACAGATGAATTTGGGGGTCCCTGTGCATGAAACCCAAAAAGCTAACATAGAAGTTCAACAGGTAATAGGAAAGGCAAATGGAACATTTCAAGGGAAATGGAGTATTAAAATAGGGAGGTCATGCTAAAACTATGCAAGGCACTAGTTAGACCACACCAAGAATAGTGTGAATAGTTTTGGTCCCCTTATCTAAGGAAAGATATACTGGCATTGGAGGCAGTTCAGAGAAGGTTCATTAGGTTGATTCCGGGTATGAAGAGATTTTCTTATGACGAGAGGTTGAGTAGTTTGGGCCTGTACTCATTGTAGTTTAGAAGAATGAAAGGGGACCTTATTGAAACACATAAGATTCTCAGGGGACTTGACAAGGTAGATGCTGAAATGGAGAGCAGAATTTAGCCCTTGGCTGGCAGGCGGGCCCCACCGGCTCAGCGGTGGACAGACAGCCGAACCCCGCCACCGAAACGTGGCGCGCTGCCATTTTGAGTGGGCAGGCAAATTAAGGCCCGCCCAGCATTATGCACTTCCTCTGTGGGAGGGGAGGGAATCCCCAACTGTCAAAGTGCGCTCTTTCGTGCATGCGCATGAAAGAGCGCACTGCTCCATGAGGCAAAGTCCTGTCTCAGGGAGTTTAGTGAAAGGTAAGTAAAGTCAAAAAATAGAGACATTTTAAAATTATTAACATGTCCCCCTCATGTGACAATGTCACACAAGATGGGAAATATTGGTAAAAAACTCATAAAAGTTATTAAATTTTTACACAACGGTAATGAAACGCCAGTGGATCAAGTTATATTAATAATCTATAGGCCGCTGGGGCTCCTGGCCTGCCCACCAGCCCTAAGGTTGGCCGGGCAGGGCATTTAACTATCTTAATGAGCATGTCAATGGCTTTAATTGGCCACTGACAGGTCGGCCGGTGCACAGCTGATTTCACTATCTGCCCGCCTTCCTTAAGATTTAAATGGCCCGGGATGACGTTGGGGATTCATCCCAGCATCATCCCGCATAATTTTTCCCTCGGCGAGCGGGCCCCGCCCCCAAATCGCCGAGGGGAAAATCCTGGCCTTTGTTTCTCCTTTTGGGAGAGTCTAGGACCAAAGGGCATAATCTCAGAGTAAGGGGTCACCCATTTAAAACAGAGATGAGGGGGATTTCTTCTCTCAGAGGGCAGTTGATCTGTGGAATTCTTTACCGCAGAGGGCTGTAAAAGCTGGATCGTTAAGTATATTCAAGGCTGAGATAGACAGATTTTTAACCAATAAGGGAATGAACAGTTATGGGGAAAAGGCAGGAACGTGGAATTGAGGATTATCAGATCAGCCATGATCTCACTGAATGGTGGAGCACACTCGATGGGCTGAAGGGCCTACTTCTGATCTTATGTCTTATGGTCTTATGCAGTGGAATTTCCAGAGTTAGAGCCCTTAAGATTAACTGGAGTACTTTTGGTGCACACTAAGTTGCCTAATGTTGTAATTTTAAAGAAAGCTTTCCTGGAACCACCATTGCGCAGAGCTTCACTGCCCTCAAAAACCTAAACTATGTGTAAGACCCAGTTTAAAGGGCTGATTCCTTGATGTAGATAGCCATGCTTGTGGACAGCATGGCTTGTGGTCTGGATACAGTGTTGTAGACCAATATCCAGCATGGCTTTCCCATTGGGCTTATGAGATGTGAAATAACCACAGTTCAAATGGCAGAAACATTTGAGCACAAATGTTAGCCACCTCAGTTAAAATTTCTATTCACGCTCACAATTAGGATTATAGATCATTAAGACTTGAATTAAGGTAAAACTGCTCCCTGCAGGCATCAGAGAATTATTCCATTAGACAGGATTTTACACAGGGGTCATTTAAAATTTAGATAACCAAAAATGTTTTGATAATGAAATATTTTTAAGAGAAACAAGCAAATTCCTTGATAATTTATTGCATGTTTCTAATGCATTGTTTACTTGTGCTTGAAGTTCAACACAGAATGAAGGTGATTTTTATTGCAGCAATTGTGAAAAAACTTAGGTTCTAAAATTTTCATGTTGATTGTACAATAATATTCATTGAGTTTTTTTGCACAAGTCATCTTGAACAGAGCATTGTGATTACAAAGTACAAATCACAAAGGCCTGGATTTTGTAGTCAGTGGCCTTTTGAGGAAAGCTGCCCACAAAGATCGAACAACCTCCGTGGTGTGTTTTCCCACTTTTCCCTTGGCAGTTTAAATCTGGCACCAAGTCAAGGGTTGGCATGCAGCAACAGTGATATCAGCCAGCAGGTAAGCAGCCAATCACATTGAAATATTCACACACAGCTAACCAAAACACAATAGCGTTTTTTTAGATTGTGAAATAAATAATTATGATTTGATTAAAATATAAAATGAAACAGAAATATCTAAACTTAAAAAAACATGGCACTTTTATGATGTAATGGAGAAATTTGAGATTCCTCAAAAATAAAATTAACTTCTCAAAGCCAGTGAGCATATTTAGCAGTAATTATGAAGTTAGTACACCATTAAAAAAACAAATTACAGCTCATTCAACAAAGTACAACTTTTAAAATTTTTTCACAAGTCTAACAGCATCAGAATGGAAGTTCTTTTCAATTCAATTGATTTCCCATTGATTGTAGCCTGCGTGGGTACCTCAGCAGCCTGGAAAAGCATAGAATTATTGACAGCAACTTCAGGACTTCCACATTGTTCTGCACATGTGCAGAATCGTGAAGTTTACTTTCAGTTTCAGTGCAGTGATGACAGCAAACCCTAACAATTTTTTCCACCATTGCCAGACCAAAATCCAGGCCAAAGTCTCAAATGTAGCTCCAAGGAACAGCAGGATTTGGTAGTTTCAATGTCTCATTGAATGTGCATTAATCAGATACTCCCAATACTGCAGAAGCAATAATCTTGAACCAGATTTTTGAGTTGAGAATCCCAAAACTTCAGGATAGCAGGAGCAGTTATCGTGAAGTGTTTTTCAAGGAGCTTGTCTAATCTCAACCAAACAAAAAGCCTTATGTTTAATGCTGTGAGCTAACTTGTAATCAAGTTTTCAGCTGTCTTAATGCCTTATTTTATAGGCTGTCATGCACACTGAATTCTTTTATCTGATCAAATCACCTTTTTAATGTCATATATTATAGGATTTTTTTGTCATGACATTGTGTGTCATAACAGGCTTTTTTAATGTTTCTTCCATGTCAAAGATGCTGCATATGATTAAAATAAGTTGTTTAAAAAAAAGCTGATCCTAATGAAATCAGACTGTTGTGCCCTCTGACACATTACTTCATCTTCAGGTCTGTTCTTTGCTGCCAATTCATTCATGTCCTCACTGCTGTTTTCCTAACATCATCACTCTTCCATCCCCAGCATTACTGCCACCTTCCCATAGAAATTCAATTGGTATCAAAGTAAGTACTTAATTGCGAGGTGTCACCGACAACTGTAATACAATAAGACATAATTGTATTCCTGCCCAAATATTTTAAACCTGAAAATCATTAAATCAGGATGCCATCCTTATCAGCATGCCAGGTTCTGCACTCAAAAGAAATAATAAATAACAAACTGCAAATTCAGAAAACTAATAAGGTTTCTTAGCATTTGTTACACTTAAGTGAACTCAAATTCTAAACTGCGTGTAATCAAGAAATGTCAGTGATTTTAACCCAGGTTTAACATAAGGACAATGGATGCACATTCATATTATTTTTATATCTAACAAATAACAAACCCAAAAGTTTATAAGATTGATCAAGTAGCTAGAAGATTATTTCTGGGGTGTAAATGTGTTTGGAGGAGGTGATATTTACAATATTATTGTAAAGTCTATGTGTTGGATTCTGCTGGATTTTGGACCATGTTTGTGTTTTTATGGAAGTGACAGTAAAAGTTGATAAATAGGTGCAACAATATGGATATATGGGTGGAGATAATTTACACTGAATCCCTCCTCATGTAGCACTCCACTTAATTTTCTGGTCAGGCCTTCGAGCGTCTGCCAGGTTCTTTGTTACAATGTTTAAATGAGGCCCCAGAGTTTGCCTTAGAACAGCACCGATTTATAAACCGTCCCATACTAAATGGACATCCACGATTGTTAAGCACAGTGTTTTATATGAAAGTGCACCTGAATTGTCTTTTCAAAGGCTTTTTGCTGTTTTCTTGCTTTTTTGATTACATTTTTACATCTTTCCCAAAAAGCTCAGAGAGCTTCTTGCCAGTGTTTTGGACAATCTACAGTATTCCTACAATGGACATTCCCATGGGAGTTAGCTTTTACATATGTCCTTGGGGGAAACAAAAGTGGAGGGGGAGCACTGATGGAATGCCAGGCAGTTTAGACTATATTGGAGACATATGTAAGATTTTGGGCTCAGTAGCCAAAGATACCTGATAGGCAGTTGAGTATTCATAAGTAATTTTAAAGTAGTTTATTAAGAAGTAACAGTTTAGATATGATGCATTAGCTAAATTGACAGGTATGCAACACGTGATGGTTCAGAGCAGTTCATTGATCCCAGAGGAGGGACGGACAGTTGGCTTGGAGTGTGTTGAGTGTTGATCTCAGTAGCTTGTGATGGCAGCATTCTGCTCTCTAGTTGAAGTGTTAGCAGACTCTTCCCTCAGTTTTTGTCCATCTTCCCTGGTCCATCTACCATCTGTAGAAGGCGACTGCCTGATGAGCACTGCCATCTAATGAGGACTACCATCTGTCTCCAAGCACTCATTAATATACTTTACTTTTAAGGGCTGGTACCTTACCCAGTACCAATCACCTGTTCAAATTCTTCTGACCAATGGATACAGAACAGATACCATGATGTCAGGAATGTTTGTAGTTCAGTGACTTCAAGGCGCGCAGCTCAATCTTTGTCACCTTCACCTCTACCTTGTCTTGGTCCTTGATTCCTTAGAATTGTTTATGCCTTTCTCAGAGATAGAGAGAGAAAAAAAATGCTCTGAAAGCAATTCCATGAGAGCTCTATACAATTCTAAAAAGCATGGTTTCTTAAAGGTCTCCATTTCTTACAATTTCCTACTTTGAGAGGGAAATATCCTTATTGACTTCCTACAACTAATTTTTAGCAAACATAGTTATTTCTAAAATACAAGCTATACCCTTAATTTATGATTATCTTGCAGGAGTGCTGATAATTTCTAGGCTATTAGCATATAAGTACATGTCCTTAGAGCCATAGATTATGCACGGACTTGAAAGATTCTCTAGTTCTCCCTTCACCTTTCTCCATCGTGTGGATAATTATTAAGTATTATTTCTCTTTAGCTTTCAATTGTCCCAATCCAAAATTCTTTTTACTTTCACTTTAATATTACTCCTTCTGACAATTACCATCTTGACTGTCTTAAAGTCAGTTTCTCTATGGGGAATGTGTCAGAGCCTTGATCATTTAAAAATGTTTTCTCACTCTTCAGGCCATACTAACCATTTAATGTCACACTATCAGATAGCTCAGTATGCCTGGGACCCATCCTACAGTGTAGCTTCACCATGTACTCTCCACGCGTAACAAATCACTTCTGCACATTCACCATGGTGTCCCAATTCCTCCTTTAATTCTCTGTTGGAATTTCACATTTGCAGGTCATCTTCATAAGTTTTCCTAATCATAAGATGAGGTCTTCGTTGATTAACATCTTAAAAACTTTTGTCACCCATGCTTCTGCCATTAGCCTGTAAGATTTCCATTTGGGCAGTGTTACTTTTGCTACATGTCACTCCATCATGCTTGGTGGCAATCTCTCTGCCCTTTCCCATAAATCCTCATTTTGCATTCATTGATGGTTTATCAGGTCCATAGGGATCATTCTGAGTATCCTGCCAATCAACTTGATCATCCACTTTATTTTCTTCCTGGCGAAATTGTGCATCGCACATCACATGCCCCATCCAATAAGACTTTCTGACTTTCAGGTAATCTGTTCAAAAGATCAAATCACTTCTCTGTCTTGAGATCTTTGCTTATCCTCCCCTGCACGGTCCCAATATTTTGGGTGGTGGCCAGGCTTTCAAATTCAGCTCTCTTGAAAATTCATAGGCAAAGACACAACTATCTCCAAGAAAAAGCTGCAACATTTTAGTCTCATCTACACTTTCCTTTTACTAGAACGGACATCAATATATTCCGTTGAACTACACCCAAGGTGAGTCATTACAATTCCCATTTGGTGCTGTGTCCTTTTTCATTAACTATATCTCCTACCCTCAACACTTTCTTATATTGTTTTACACACACAATAGTCACCATCTTAGCTAATTTTTGAGACCTGGAGAAACAAAATGTTTTAACAATATCTTTAAAACAGAAATTAAACATTCTCATTTGATTCCAGGCATTAACATATTTTGCTTGGAAAAACTCAGCAGGTCTAGCAGCATCGGCGGAGAAGAAAAGAGTTGACGTTTCGAGTCCTCATGACCCTTCGACAGAACTTGAGTTCAAGTCCAAGAAAGAGTTGAAATATAAGCTGGTTTAAGGTGTGTGTGTGGGGGGTGGAGAGATAGAGAGAGAGAGAGGTGGAGGGGGGTGGTGTGGTTGTAGGGACAAACAAGCAGTGATAGAAGCAGATCATCAAAAGATGTCAACGACAATAGTACAATAGAACACATAGGTGTTAAAGTTAAAGTTGGTGATATTATCTAAACGAATGTGCTAATTAAGAATGGATGGTAGGGCACTCAAGGTATAGCTCTAGTGGGGTTTTTTTAAAATAATGGAAATAGGTGGGAAAAGGAAAATCTTTATAATTTATTGGAAAAAAAAAAGGAAGGGGGAAACAGAAAGGGGGTGGGGTTGGGGGAGGGAGCTCACGACCTAAAGTTGTTGAATTCAATATTCAGTCCGGATGGCTGTAAAGTGCCTAGTCGGAAGATGAGGTGTTGTTCCTCCAGTTTGCGTTGGGCTTCACTGGAGCAATGCAGCAAGCCAAGGACAGACATGTGGGCAAGAGAGCAGGGTGGAGTGTTAAAATGGCAAGCGACAGGGAGGTTGGGGTCACTCTTGCGGACAGACCGCAGGTGTCCTGCAAAGCGGTCAGCCAGTTTACGTTTGGTCTCTCCAATGTAGAGGAGACCACATTGGGAGCAACGAATGCAGTAGACTAAGTTGGGGGAAATGCAAGTGAAATGCTGCTTCACTTGAAAGGAGTGTTTGGGTCCTTGGACGGTGAGGAGAGAGGAAATGAAGGGGCAGGTGTTGCATCTTTTGCGTGGGCATGGGGTGGTGCCATAGGAGGGGGTTGAGGAGTAGGGGGTGATGGAGGAGTGGACCAGGGTGTCCCGGAGGGAGCGATCCCTACGGAATGCTGATAGGGGGGGTGAAGGGAAGATGTGTTTGGTGGTGGCATCATGCTGGAGTTGGCGGAAATGGCAGAGGATGATCCTTTGAATGCGGAGGCTGGTGGGGTGATAAGTGAGGACAAGGGGGACCCTATCATGTTTCTGGGAGGGAGGAGAAGGCGTGAGGGCGGATGCGCGGGAGATGGGCCGGACACGGTTGAGGGCCCTGTCAACGACCGTGGGTGGAAAACCTCGGTTAAGGAAGAAGGAGGACATGTCAGAGGAACTGTTTTTGAATGTAGCATCATCGGAACAGATGCGACGGAGGCGAAGGAACTGAGAGAATGGGATGGAGTCCTTACAGGAAGCGGGGTGTGAGGAGCTGTAGTCGAGATAGCTGTGGGAGTCGGTGGGTTTGTAATGGATATTGGTGGACAGTCTATCACCAGCGATTGAGACAGAGAGGTCAAGGAAGGGAAGGGAAGTGTCAGAGATGGACCACGTGAAAATGATGGAGGGGTGGAGATTGGAAGCAAAATTAATAAATTTTTCCAAGTCCCGACGAGAGCATGAAGCGGCACCGAAGTAATCATCGATGTACCGGAGAAAGAGTTGTGGAAGCGGGCCGGAGTAGGACTGGAACAAGGAATGTTCCACATACCCCATAAAGAAACAGGCATAGCTGGGGCCCATGTGGGTACCCATAGCCACATCTTTTATTTGGAGGAAGTGAGAGGAGTTGAAGGAGAAATTGTTCAGCGTGAGAACAAGTTCAGCCAGACGGAGGAGAGTAGTGGTGGATGGGGATTGTTCGGGCCTCGTTGACAGGGCCCTCAACCATGTCCGGCCCATCTCCCGCGCATCCGCCCTCACGCCTTCTCCTCCCTCCCAGAAACATGATAGGGTCCCCCTTGTCCTCACTTATCACCCCACTAGCCTCCGCATTCAAAGGATCATCCTCTGCCATTTCCGCCAACTCCAGCATGATGCCACCACCAAACACATCTTCCCTTCACCCCCTTATCGGCATTCCGTAGGGATCGCTCCCTCCGGGACACCCTGGTCCACTCCTCCATCACCCCCTACTCCTCAACCCCCTCCTATGGCACCACCCCATGCCCACGCAAAAGATGCAACACCTGCCCCTTCACTTCCTCTCTCCTCACCGTCCAAGGACCCAAACTCTCCTTTCAAGTGAAGCAGCATTTCACTTGCATTTCCCCCACTTAGTCTACTGCATTCGTTGCTCCCAATGTGGTCTCCTCTACATTGGAGAGACCAAACGTAAACTGGGCGACCGCTTTGCAGAACACCTGCGGTCTGTCCGCAAGAATGACCCCAACCTCCCTGTCGCTTGCCATTTTAACACTCCACCCTGCTCTCTTGCCCACATGTCTGTCCTTGGCTTGCTGCATTGCTCCAGTGAAGCCCAACGCAAACTGGAGGAACAACACCTCATCTTCCGACTAGGCACTTTACAGCCATCCAGACTGAATATTGAATTCAACAACTTTAGGTCGTGAGCTCCCTCCCCCATCCCCATCCCCTTTCTGTTTCCCCCTTCCTTTTTTTTTTCCAATAAATTATAAAGATTTTCCTTTTCCCACCTATTTCCATTATTTTAAAAAAACCCCACTAGAGCTATACCTTGAGTGCCCTACCACCCATTCTTAATTAGCACATTCGTTTAGATAATATCACCAACTTTAACTTTAACACCTATGTGTTCTACTGTACTATTGTCGTTGACATCTTTTGATGATCTGCTTCTATCACTGCTTGTTTGTCCCTACAACCACAACCCCCCCCCACCTCTCTCTCTCTCTATCTCTCCACCCCCCACACACACACCTTAAACCAGCTTATATTTCAACTCTTTCTTGGATTTGAACTCAAGTTCTGTCGAAGGGTCATGAGGACTCGAAACGTCAACTCTTTTCTTCTCCGCCGATGCTGCCAGACCTGCTGAGTTTTTCCAGGTAATTCTGTTTTTGTTTTGGATTTCCAGCATCCGCAGTTTTTTTGTTTTTATAACATATTTTGCTTGTTTGTTCTTTCCCTTACGAATATATGAATTAGGAGCAGGAGTAGGCCACTTGGTCCCTCAAGCCTGCTCCACCATTCATTAGAATCATGACTGATCTGATTATAACCTCAACTCCACATTCTCACCTTCCCCTGATAACCTTTCACTCACTTGCTTATCAAGAATCTATCTAGCTCTGCCTTAAAAATATTCAGACTCTGTTTCCACCACCTTTTGAGGAAGAGAGTTCCAAAGACTCTACCTTCTGAGAGAAATAAATTCTCCTTATCCCTGTCTTAAATAGGTGACCCCTTATTTTTAATCTAGTTCTAGATTTAACCAACATTTTATTTTCTCAAAAGTAACCCAGTAGATTGTGCCTGACATGTTTATATGCTGTTTCAATTTTTTAAAAAAATTCACTTACAGGATTTGGGCTTCACTGGCTGGGCCAGCATTTATTGCCCATCCCTAGTTGCCATTGAGAAGGTGGTAGTGAGCTGCCTTCTTGAACCGCTGCAGTCCATGTGGTGTAGGTACACCCACAGTGCTGTTAGGGGGGGAAGGTCCAGGATTTTGACCCGGCAACAGTGAAGCAACGATGATATATTTCCAAGTCAGGATGGTGAGTGACTTGCAGGGGAACTTCAGGTGGTGGTGCTCCCATCTATCTGCTGCCCTTGTCCTTCTAGATGGTAGTGGTTGTGCATTTGGAAGGTGTTGCCTAAGGAGCCTTGGTGAGTTCCTGCAGTGCATCTTGTAGGTGGTACACACTGCTGCCACTGTGCGTCGGTGGTGGAGGGAGTGAATGTTTGTGAAAGGGGAAAATTATCCCAAATTCAAATAGCAGTGTTGTTAACCTGATTGGTTCTGCTAGTGTTCAGTTTATTTCTTGCCTAAATAAGCTTTTTTATTGATACCAAGAAACTGCCTAGACTGTTTTCCCATTTGCTTTTTTGAAAAACAAAATTCGTTTATCCCCTTAAGCTTCAAAAAAATTTTCCTTTGAATGTTTGCAATAGCAATTCATATCAAGTTATTTCATCAATTTCAATTTCAGAAACAATTATGCCCAGGCTTGGTGGTTTTACATCAGAGGCAGAAACATTTGCAATCAGTTTAGAGGTGACTTCCATATCTCCTGTAAGATAACAAATGGTAACAAATGACCTGAATTTCTCACCATTCTGTACTTACATTCTCAAAACTGCTGTGTTCATGTGATGCTGGAAACCATCACCTGTTTAAAAAAAAACACAAATAATCTATTGTAGCTCTGGCCAAGAGCCCATTGGGTTAATATGTTGAATCATATCTGTAAATTTAGAAGCTTAAAATCAAATAACACCCAATATACATTTGGTGAATGGAAAGTTGGTTGGCGAATTAGAAAAACTTCCTGAACCAAAGAACCAAACTCCATTTTAAATTCTTTTGCTATCATTTCTTCAACTTTGCCTAAATTTTAGATTAAATTCCAATTAATTTTTAAAAATTCATTCATGGGCTATGGGCGTCGCTGGCTGAGCCAGTATTTATTGCCCATCCCTAATTGCCATTGAGAAGGTGGTGATGAGCTGCCTTCTTGAACCACTGCAGACACAATGCTGTTAGATAGGGAACTCTAAGATTTTTGACCCAGCGACAGTGAAGGAACAACGATATATTTCCAAGTTAGGATGGTGAGTGACTTGGAGGGGAACTTCCAGGTGGTGGTGTTCCCATCTATTTGCTGCCCTTGTCCTTCTATATGGTAGTGGTTGTGGGTTTGGAAGGTGCTGCCTAAGGAGCCTTGGTGAGTTCCTGCAGTGCATCTTACTGATGGTACATATTGCTGCTACTGTGCATCAGTGGTGGAGGGAGTGAATGTTTGTGGATGGGGTGCCAATCAAGTGGGCTGCTTTGTCTAAGTTGGTGTCAAGCTTCTTGAATGTCATTGAACTTCACTGACCCAGGCAACTAGAGAGTATTCCAGGAGTACACTCCTGACTTGTGCATTGTAGATGGTGGACATGTTTTGGGGAGTCAGGAGTGAGTTACTCACTGCAGGATTCCTAGCCCCTGACCTGCTCTTGTAGCCACAATATTTATATGGTTAGTGCAGTTCAGTTTCTAGTCAATGGTAACCCCCAGGATGTTGATAGTTTCTAAACCTTTTAGCTTTTTGTAGGACATTTCTCATCCAAGATTTCTTTTGGTACACCAGGATTGTAAGGCCAACAGAGTTGACACAAGAGGGACTCTAGGATCTAAAAAGACAACACTACAAGCATACAGAATAATGGTAGAAATGGAACAGGATCTTTCCCAATTCTCTTATTTAAAATCTTTTTACTCCTTTAACACAATTTTCAATTTCTGATATTCACTTCTTACCAATTTGAAAGAAACAGTTAATGAAACGTGTCTTCAATTTTTGCAATTCTTCTTTAACTCTGGTGCAAATGTATTGAGAAGTTCAAATTGGATTTCTGCCAAACTTCTTCAAGACTTCAGGCCTGTTTTTATATTTGGGAACAATAGATGTACAAGTGCATTGTAATTCATTCCTAAAGTCATGCTTTTACCCAGTAACTTTATGCAGGTGATGGAGAAATCAGAACCAACATTAATTGCTGATGGCCTTAATTATTAACAGTGCAGCCTATTGGTCTTCTACTACCATCATATTCACATGGCCTCTATTGCCACCTCCAGTCTCTCTGACCGCTGTTTGACAGGTTTGAGACTCTTCTACGCAGGAGCAGGGGGAAAGCAGGGCTCACTGTTACTGTCAGCCTCCACAGTACACCTACAGTGGTAGTCACGGGCATTGTGGCCCAGGTGCATACAATTAAGACTCTGTAACTCTCAACTCCTCCCTCAGGGCCATAACCTCACCAGGGGAAAGAAGCCAGTACAATTTTGTGACCTCTTCTCTAACCACTGTGGGTGGGTCTTCACTATTCCCCTCGACCTCTGTCTTGGGTAACAATGGACACCAGAATTTCCCCTTCGCACAGGAGAGACAGAGCAGAGGATAACGTGCTTTCAGCTATATTGTTCCAGAAAAGGCCGAGGTCACCTGTACTGGCTTTGGAAACAGCAGCCACAAATGCCCACTGTTGACTGATTTGTGCCTGAAGCTGTTTGATTTGAGCTAAACACGGGGAGTGATTTGCTTCAGGGAAGGCAAAACTTTGTTGCCAGATTAATTCCCTCAAATCCCCCCTTGCATCTCCTAACTCCTCACTTTGTCTGGTATTTTCTGTCTGTAAACATTTTGTTGTAGTGTTTGGTCCAGTTTTTTCCTTGTATAACATGCTCTCTCATGTCCCTCCTGTTCCCAGTGTAACTGATTGTGCAGATCAGCCACCTGTTTCCTTTTGTAACTTATCTACCAACTCCCTTAACTCCTGTAATTTATATTCAGCTGTAAGGCAAGCTCATGTGCACCGTGGACCAACTTATTCCAGACTTTATTCAACTTAAGTCTATCTTTCTGAACTGCTTTAGAAAGCCTATCAAAAATACACTTGTAATCTGTGTTGCACTCTTCTACAACTCCCAGGATATCTCTCGCTCTAGGCATGCCTGTTTTCTCAGCCAGACTCTTGATCAGTCATTCCCTAGCATACAGCAATGCCATTATGGCTCCTGGCTTCACTTAACTACTGCGGCGCATTGAACTACAGCTTGTTGCTTCTCAAATTTCAAGCCAATGACACATTAACTACTGTGGATCCCACTTCTGAGACCAATCTGGAAGGTTCTGGGTTTGAGAGCCACGGACACGTAAGATAAGCATTTGACTATTCATAAGTAATTTTAAAATAGTTTATTAAGAAGTAACAGTTTAGGTATGGTGCATTAGCTAAATAGACAGGAAAAATATACAAACCGTGGCAGTTGAGAGCAGTTCACTGATCCCGGAGGACAAACAGACAGTTGACACAGAGTGTGTCGATCTCAGTAGCTTGTGATAGCTGCATTCTGCTCTCCAGTCGAACTGTTAGAGAACTCTTCCCTAATCGTCCTCCACCTTCCCTGGTCCAGCTTTCATCTGAAGAAGGCCTGACGAGGAGTGCCCCCTGTCTCCGAGTATTCTTTACTATAATTTATTTCTAGGGGTTGGCAGCTTACCCAGTGTCAAACACCTGTCAAACCATTCTGACCAATGGATAGGGGACAGGTACCCAAGATGTCAGGGTGATCACCTGCTCCCCACAACCCCCCTGATGTTCATTACCCTGGCTTGAGATCTGTGGGGTACACAGGGCGCCAGAACGCATTCTGTTATCAGCTCAGGACTGTTTTGACATACATACAAACATACAAATTAGGAGTAGGCCCCTCGAGCCTGCTCAGCCATTCAATAAGATCATGGCTGATCTGATTTTTAGAGCCTAGAGACTTCACTGCGGGCAGTGCAATCATTGTGACCTTTATCTCTACCTTGTCTTGGTTCCTGACTCCTTAGAATTGTTTGTTTTTCTTTCAGCGGGAGAGAGAGAATTAAATGCTGTGCTATCTCGTTCCACAAGAGTTTTATACAATTCTAAAAAAAATAATGGCCGAACTTTACATGTTAGTTTCGGGCACGCAGCCAACCCGGAAGAACATTAATTTGCGTGTGATGACACTAGGCACGCGTTCCAATGTCATCGCGCACTCGTGTAATATTACAGTCGGCACCCTAGGACAAAGGTGGAAGAGAGGTACAATCAGAGTCATGTGTGTGGGAGTCAGCAGCGTGCCCGCCAACAACTAAACAGCCACTGAAAGCAAGTGCAATTGACTGGAATTTTACATTGTCCGTGTGATTTTTTGGTTGACGCATGGACAACATGAGCAGGTGGCCATGGCACTTTTTCACTTTTCTCATCCAAGGGCAGGATAAAAGGAGGCAGGAGCATTGGCTGCATGAGTTGTTAGGAACCAAGGTGAATGTTTGCTGTTGCTTTATTGTTGAGATTTCAGGTCTTTTCCTCTGGTTTCTTCTGAAGTATTTATTTTGTTAGCCTTGTCCTAAGGATTCTTTTGTTTTGCCAGCTCTGTTGGAGCGTTTCTGCCCTGTGTAGCCTTCAGTGCACAGGGCAGTGCCAACTGCATCTCAGCAGATGAGGAATGTGTACTCCGCTGGGGGCACCTCCTCTGAGGAGGAAGCAAGGGGCATAAGGGAAAGGAGGCCAGGTGTCTGCAGGCAACATCGCAAGGACAGACTTGTGGGAGGAGAGGTGCAGACACAGGGGGTGCAGGGCGAGCAGGGACAGTAAGGTGGATGGGACTGCAGAAGACACCACTATCCTGCTGCCAAAGTGTTCAGGCAGTGATCCAGCTACCTCAACATGTCTGAGGTCCAGTGCCCCAGAAGGCACCACCTCTCGAGGTACACCATGACATCATTATGCTAGATGATTGGGCCAGAGATCGCCTCCAATGCCAGTGGCTCTGATAGTCACATAGCCATCAATGTTTAGGTATCCACATCTTTCCTGGGGTCAGTGGGAGATCTGTATGGTGTGTTAAATTCAGCTGTCCATAACTCACCAAGGCTCCTTAGACAGTTCCTTCCAAACCCACAACCTCTACCATCTAGAAGGACAAGGGCACCAGATGCGTGAAAACACTTGTACCTAGAAGTTCCCCTCCAAGTCACTCACCATCCTGACTTGGAAATATATCACTGTTCCTTCACTGTCACTGGGTCAAAATCCAGGAACTCCCTCCCTAACAGCACTGTGGGTGTACCTACACCACATGGACAGCAGCGGTTCAAGAAGGCAGCTCACCACCACCTTCTCAATGGCAATTAGGGATGGGCAATAAATGCTGGTCTAGTCAGCAACACGTACATCTGATGAATGAATATTAAAAAATGCGTCAAGCTCATTACTGATGCTCTGTTCAGATAAGTCCTCACATTCATCCATTACTGGGCAGGTCAAACCAGCCAGGCTGAGCGAGCCAGAGGCTTTGCAGCTATTACTGGATTCCTCCACATACAGGGTGCTTAAGACTGCAGTCAAATGGCCATCAAAGCACCAACGGGTCAGCAGAGTGACTTTGTGAATAGAAAGGGCTACCGCTCCATGAGCATACAGATAGTATGCAGCCACAAGACCCAGATTCAGCAAATTTATGCAAGGTACCCTGGCAATTCACATGATACATACATCCAGCGACCCTCCCAGGTGCCAGCTCGGCTGGATGATTGGTTACTGGGTGACAAAGGGTATCCGTTGAAAAGGTGGCTCATGACGCCACTCCGACACCCTAGGACAAAGGCAAAAGAGAGGTACAATCAGAGTCATGCCTCCACAAGGGCAGTGGTTGACAGGACAATAAATAGGGCTACTGAAAATGAGATTCCGCTGTCTAAACTGTTTCACAGGTTCCCTGCAATATCCTCTAGAGCGCGTGTTGTTTGGTGTCGTGGTCTGCTGCGCTCTGCACAATCTGGCACTGGCAAGGGGGAATCCACCCGAGGATAAGAATACTGAGGCTCCACATGCCTCAGAGTGAGACTCTGCACTTGGATCTGATGAGGAGCCTAGGCAGGCACAAGGTGAGAATGAGGAGGCAGATTTGATGAACCTTCGAGGAGGCAGGGACACCAGAGTGACTGTCAGCTCGGCTGCCAAGACTTGGCTTCCAACTCAGTAAGAGGCCACCGTCTCCGTCACACACACATTTCTGAGGAGGCAATTCTATGACCCTAATATCATTTCACAGCCTCTGTAATAAATTTGTTGCCCCTGCCATCTATCATAAGGCGCTGATGAAGCCAGCACCTATGGAAAATGCTCAGGCCATTGAAGCAAAATCTAGATTTATATCTTTACCAAAGTTGCAAACAAGGAACAAAACATAATATGGTTGCCAGAGTAACACAAAAACAATATATCACACCGATGAACTGAATGCATATCACCTGCTAGAATGCCATCCTGTGCTCAAAGTGCCTTCAACTTATGCTTGGGAGTACAATACCTTGGTGGAACCCCACCCTTCTCTGGCAGTGGCATTGGAGGCAGATCGCTGACTCTGCTGTTGTGTTGACCCTGATGACCTTGGAGGTCATCCTCTGGCTGATGGGGCCTGAGCAGGCTCCGTCTGGGAATGTGCGACCAGCGACACGGTTGGACACTCCTCAGTTGTTACGGCCTCATCAGATGCCATGGTCACTGGCAGAGGGGTAGAGAAGCTTCTGCCTTCATCCAGAGCGCTGTGAGAGGAGCTCACAGAAATGACAGGCAGCTCGTCTGCCAGCATGAGGTATGTCTAGACCACCTGCTCACCATTGATGGACGGGCACCTAACAGAGAGACTAGGTGCCTCATCCATCTCTCACACTGGAACTGACCTCCTGAGGTCACTGTTGTTGTGTGGTCTTGCAGATCTGAATGTGACCCCCAGAATCCCTGATTAAGTTCCTGGAGCTGCCTCTCCATCAGAGTCGCCACTCTCTCAATGAAGTGGCTATGCGCTCAGTGCTCAGGGTCAACTCAGCGCCCAAGCTCTACATGGACTCCTCCAAGACAAATACCATGACACGCAGACCCTCAGAGTTCTCTGCCAGATCTTCCTGTGCATCCTGCTGGACATCCAGCATCTGCTGCCTGATGAACGGCTCCAGAGGTTTGTCATCTGCCTCAGACTCAACATGGTCCTGGTCTCCAGCAGTCCTCTGACTGTCAGTGTCCTGGGCACTCCCTGCCTCCGCCAGCTCCTCATGCAAATGTGATGTACCCTTACCATAGTGCACTCCAAATGGAGCTGATGCACTATGGCCCACTGACTTGCCTGTATCTGCGCTGGTGGTTGGTGCAGAGAGCGGTTGTGATGGGGGTGCATCGCTCAGTGATTCCTTCTCGGGTGTCAAAGGGGGGATTCTCAAGGTCATCTGTGCTTCATGAGGATGGTACTTCTGAGGGAGAAACAGAATATGTCAGTTAAGAACATCATCATTAAGTGCCTATGTAAGCACAATGGTTGCACTGTGAGTGGCCAAGCGATGGGTACTCTGGACTTGAACTTCTGATAGGAGATGCCACAAGCCTGCTCTTCTTGCACACTCGGTCAGTCTCTCATCTGCCACTGCACCCTTATTGTCCTCCGAGACCCCTGCCTCTCCAAAACCTCTGGACATTGCTCTTCGCTCACATTCCATGTCCAGGGCATCCATTTCAAACCTGGACAGGATCAGGATGTTGGGCAGCCCACCACCCGTTCATATGCTCCAGTGCATTATGGCTTCTCTTCTGAACATAAACAACATCCTCTAACCTGCAACACCATTCCAGCCTTGCCAGCCAACCCCTGCCCGCCCCACCCACCCCACACACTCCCCAGCCACCCTGGAGAACCAGCTTGACATGCCTATCAGTTGGCATTTCTCACCTTCTATACATAAAAGGTGAGCAGCAACATCTTCCACCCTTGGCAGGCACAGGGATATTTGCCATTTGGCACTATGCATCTCACACCCCTGGCTTACAGCCACCTCCCAAGACATCTATACTCAGTTCCATGCCAAGTTGGTACTCATCCTTGTGGACTGCAGAAAATCATTGAACCGTTTCCAGAACTGGATCCATCTGTGGTGCACCACATCATGCTCGCTCACCTGAGCAGCTACCTCTATCCCAGGCTTTCTTCACCTGGTCTCCTCTTGCCATTTTGCTGAATGAGTATTTCACGCCGTGGACTCAATGCCTCCACTAGTGCACACAATCGTCTGTGCATCATGAGGCAGAATGCCCGCCAGCATTGGCAACCCTCCTGCCATGCCCACTGGGTGCTGAGGCCATCACTAACGCCAAATTTTGCAGTCTCTGGTCGACAGCTCCGTTAGGCTCCTCGCCAACTCCTGGCAGCTTTCAGGTCACTATTCGACTTGGCGCCCGCCAAGCTCCAGTCCCCGCTGGCAGAGCTGCACCGATGTGCGGGCGCGTTTCAGGCTGGCCGGTCCTTTAATTGGTCAGCCAGATTGAAATCACTTAGTTCCAATGTTCGTGAGTCAATTGGCTTTTGGCCACTCTCCAAATTCTCCCCTCCCATTCGCACTGATGCCCACCACTGGTGGGATTGGAAAAACTAGTTATATAGGCCTGGAAATTCCTCGGGCCAGTGTAAGTACAATGGAGCAAAACCCTCAGCCACCTTTGCAAGACTGGGGACTCTGGCTGGAATTTTCCAGCCCCCCTCGAGGCAGGATGTGCCACAGGATATTCGAAGGCCCAGCCAAAAGTCCATTGACTTTTAGTGGGACTGGACGATCCCAGTGGTGGGTGGGGCTGGAAAATCCCGTCCTATGCCCCAAAGCTCTAGTGACTTGATTGTTTGCAAAGCTGATTAAGCTGCTTTATTAGCTTGATTTCTTGGGGTTGCCAACCGTCCTCCAGTATCTTAGTCACACGCTTCATGGTCTGGATTTTCCAGCTTCGCCCGTTGCTGGGATTATCCGGTCCTGCTGAAAGTCAATGGACTTTTGGCTGAGCCGCCACATCCCCCGTGGCCAGTCCCGCCATGATGAGGCCAGAAAATCCTGGCACATGTGTGAGCCTAAATAGTGATCCATGGCAGATGGGGCTTTACATCTGGTGGTAACCAACATCCACTCATGCACTTCCAGCAGAGGTGCAAGTTAGTGTTCAGGAAGTGGAGCCTGACCAATGTTTCCCAACCTAGCCCAGGAACGCTGGGACCAATTGTAATACCACTATCACCTGCAGGGCAGAAATTAGGTAACTGAGCACAAAACAAGGTTTGAATCAGGGATATTGTGGTCCCAGAGCTCACATAGCTCAATCACCTGCACTTATCAACTAATTGTCAGGGAAGTCTTCTGCAGGAATTTGCAGCATAAAGAATTAGATATGCCTGTTTTGTGTGTTTAATTATATTTTAGAAATTGCAGGAATAAGGGAATGTGCCAGAACAAATGACTGGTTTTCCATAAAGGTGGGGGAAAAAAACACAATGTTAAAATCCTGTTTCGATCAATCCAGACATATTTTTCTGAGGTCTCATTTTCTTATTGTATTTATTTTTTTTTATACAGAACCTTCTCTTTTTCTTGTCCTTGTTCAAATCAAGGTGTCTCATCCCCATCTTCATTCGGTTGAAAAGGGAAGCAAAAACTAATGCAGAATTCCCCAGCACCAAATCCATTCACTGTTACTGCACAGCGCGAAACAATCACATTTGCTCCGAGGTGAGGCATCCTACCTCGTATCCCCAGTGAGAAACAGAAATGTTTTTATTAAAACTAAGATCAAAATGATAAATCTTAGCACTAGGTGCAATCAGCAATGTAATTGCATCACCAATTGTGTCATTGTGTCAGCTGTGTGTAGTTCAGAATAGTGCCTTGTGGCATCTCCTCAGTAACAAAGTACAACTATATGTAGATGTATAGTGCTGCATTTTATTAAAGAGGTGTTGAACAACATGAGCAAAATTTTCCCCTTCATCAGAACAGAGGTTATTTACAGCACAGCATACAACCCATGCAAATGCATCATGTTCACATTGGAACAGAAAATTCTGCCTCTCAATAGCTGGTATTTTTAACCTTTAAACTGGATAGCAGTATAGAAACCAAGCTTTCAAACTTCCATTGCTATTTTGAGGTTTACACAGGAGGGCAGAATGCTGACCCTATTGCAAGCCAATATGGAAACCTTTGGTTCTCTCAGCATATGTCCAAAGCGTTATCTTATGTATTATTAAACTTTTCTGTTTTAGGAATACAGAATACCCCTAAGAAATAAATATGCTTTTATGCAAACTTTCACCTTTGGTGCTTCAGATAAACTGTATTTTGGAATTTTTCATAAGCCTACTCTTGTGAATGCAAAGCCATTTTGTTTGACAAAGTTTATGTTGTGGCAGTCTGCTGTGTCATCTGCATTTGAGCCACTATGGCAAATGAAGGGATGGTTTCTGGGCAACAAGGGCCATCTGCTGACCACATAGCTCTTTACTCTGGTGCGCAACCCACTTCCCACAAATGGGAAGCATGCACATAATAAAAACCATGCTGCCACACAATCTGTGATAGAGCAGGTGATTGGGATACTTAAACAGCACTTCTGCTGCATTGACCATTCTGACAGAATCCTGCAGTACTTGGTAGAGCATGAGCCCAGATTTATTATGGTCTGCTACTTGTCACACATCCTCATAATCATGAGGCCATAGACCTTGCCATTAGCTATACAGCAACCAACTGAGGAGGAGGAGGAGGTTGGGAGAAGGCAACGAACACATCCCCCTTTCTGTCTGGACTGTCCATGATTGATTCACCCGATGGTGGCACCAGTAAAAAGAATCCTGATTTCCCATTTAACAACAACTTCTCTTTGTTACTGACAAAGCAGCCTGGAAAACCTGTCACAGTGCTTACCCACACCCTCCACCAGCACAGAGACACACTCCTCGGTGGAACCTAGATCTAGAGCAGGCTCGGGTTCACAATCTGGTGGTCACCGCACGAACACGTGTCCACAGCAGGAGGAGACAGATTCAAATTTGGCCTTCCAGCTTATCCTGGAGAGTCAGCCGGAGGTGTTGTGGTGGTGGGGTGGGCGGGGGGGGGTATCACCAAGAGCTGTTAGAAGCCCTGAACACAGTGGCTCATGAGTCAGGGAAGTGCGTCCACCTGCTTTCTGATGAAGTGGTGCCCACATGTGTGCCTATGGAGTTCTCCATGGGGAGGATGGTGGACGCCATGAAGACCCTGTTCCAGCAGAATGTGGTGATGCGCGCAGACCTGCACTCCATCGCAGCAGCCATGTGCGAGTTCCCACAATGGCAACATGAGAGGGAATCAGGGCACCTCGATGTCCCTCCAGGTGCTCTTTCCCCTCAACAATTTAGGCCAGGACCCTTGAGCTTCTGAAGGGATGAAGAGCAGCAGCTGGACACGCCTGAGTCATCCACTGAGGTATCTCAGAGGCTGTCCACTCCCTCTGAGTCCCCTTTGCCTGTGACCCCCTCAACCTCATCCTCTGTCACCACAGAGAAAGCAGCTGGCCAATGAGTGTTTCTGGAGTGAGAAGTGTGTGTGTGGCAGGGCCAATCAGAGCTTCATGCGAGCATCTCAATGTCCTGAACATTTTCACTGCTGCCATCTGGGGTTCGCTTTTCTTAAACTCATTCACGGGATGTGGGCTTCGCTGGCTGGGCCAACATTTATTGTCCATTCCTAGTAGCCCTTGAGAAGGTAGTGGTGAGCTGTCTTCTTGAACCGCTGCAGGGAGCTTTCAGTTGACCATCTGAGCTGACCTGCATCTCTGCCCACCCATTGATCATATTCCCATCTCCCATGCAACACCTGATCTTGCCCACCACGACTCTCATTTCACTTTTGATTTGGACAGCATGGTGCTAATTACTTGCGCGCCCCCCCCCCCCCCCCCACCACCCCCCACCCCCCACCCCCACCCTCCTCGCACTGTACCCCAATTATCAATTTCCTGTACACCATCACTGTTAACCCTCCCTGGCATCACCTTCCACCTCTCCTCTGTGACCTACCAGCCACAATCCTTCAGGGATGTCCTGGTGAACGTACACGTTCCCTTCCTTCCGGAGAATCCCAACCCCATTCACATTAACCTCCCCGCACACACCTTCCCGCCCCCAAGGCTCTGTGTCTGCCTCTGAGTGCCCAACAACCAACCTCATCATCCCTTCTACCACTACCGTTGAACCCTTAGCCTCCCACCCTTCTCGCCTCACTCCGCTCTAGATCATTCTCAGCATTCCCTAATACCACACCCCCTCTCACTTCTCTCCCCAGGAGGCAGTCATGGACCCATCAGACCCCTCCCTTGCATGTTTACCTGGACTTTCCCCTCCTTTGCCCTCCCACCCCTCCAACCCCCGACTCATCTCCCCCCCATTTAGTCCCTCCCCTGTCCTGACTCACTAAAGCACTCTTACTTCTTCCGCCACCCTTAGTACTTTCCCCTCCTAACTCCTTCGTTCAGCCGTACCTCTCCCTCCAGCCTCAATTCTTCCTTCAGCCTTACTCCTTCCCCCTTCCTGACTCCTTCAGACACCCTCACTTCTTCCTTCAGCTTTACATCTTCCCCCTACCCAATTTCTTCCTCCAGCCTTACTTCTCCTTCCACCCTTAGTTCTCCCTCCCCTCTGGACTCCCTCCCCTCTCTGCACTCCTTCCCCCTTCCAAACTCCTTCCCTTACACCTTTCACTTCCCCTTATACCTACTGCCCCATCTTCTTCTTTCCTGTTACCCTCTCCTCCACCTATAGTCCCTCCTCACAACTTCCCTGCCTGACAACTTCATTTCCTCTTCCCAACATTGCCCCTCTGACATCTTCATTTCCCCTAACCAACCTCACCTCCCCAACACCTCTTCCTCTCCCAGTCGAACATAGACCTTCATTTCCCACCCCCTTGACCATCATCCATTGTGAGCATCAATGATGACTTTCCAACTTCTGTGAGCTGCTTCACAGCAGAGCCATGTCCATGTGAATCAACCCAGCGTGCCATGGACAATCCTCCAGTGTGCCATTGGTGTCAAGTTCCAGCATCTTCTGCTCCTCGGATGTCCGCGATGTGAGCAAGGCCCTGGCGGTAAGTCCAGACTTCTGTACGTCACACTTATCAAGATATGTTCTGCACCGGCATTGTTTTCCCGCCGACGTGGGCGGATGATCCAGCTTAGGTGGCAGGGATAAGTCCAGCTGGCCTTATAATGATATGCTGATGTATTGCACTGAGGTTCCCAATGTCCAATGGTGGGGAACATGGCCTGCCATCAGCGGGCTGAGTGGACGATTGCAAACTGGCTTCATGATGTCATGAAACCGATGTTTGGCCTTCTCGCTATATTGTCTGCTCACGCCACTGAACATGCCCGATGCCAGCGGGCACGGAAAATTCCACCCAAGGAGTCTGCCGAGGGACATAGATAGGTGCAGGGAATGGGCAAAAATTTGGCAGTTGGAATGTAATGTGGGAAAATGTGAACTTGTCACTTTGGCAGGAAGAATAGAAAAGCAGCTTATTATTTAAATGGGGAGCGATTGCAGAACTCTGAGGTACATAGGTTCTGGGTGTCCTGGTACATGAATCAGGAAAAGTTAATATGTGAGTGATTAAGAAGGTAAATTGAATGTTGACATTTATTGCAAGGGGAATGGAATTCAGTTTTTGCTACAGTTGTACAGGGCGTTGGTGAGACAACATCTAAAGTACTGTGCACAGTTTTGGCCCCCTTATTTAAGAAGGGATATAAATGCATTAGAAGCAGTTCAGAGAATGTTCACGTGGCTGATACCTGGGATGGGAAGGTTGTCTTACAAGGGAAGGTTGGACAGACTGGGCTTGTATCCATTGGAGTTTAGAAGATTGAGAGGTGATCTAATTGAAATGTATAAGATCCTGAGGGGAATTGACAATATGGATGCTGAAAGGGTGTTTTCCCATTTCAGAGAGACTAGAAGTTTTTTTTTCCCTTCATTCATGGGATGCGGGCATTGCTGGCATTTATTGCCCATCCTCAATTGTCCTTGAAAAGGCGGTGGTGAGCTGCCTTCTTGAACCGCTGCAGCCCATGTGGTGTAAGTACACCCACAGTACCGTTAGGAAGGGAGTTCCAGGATTTTGACCCAGCAACAGTGGAGGAACAGCGATATATTTCCAAGTCAGGATGGTGAGTGACTTGGAGGGGAACTTCCAGGTAGTGGTATTCCCATGTATCTGCTGGCCTTGTCCTTCTGGATGGTGGTGGTCGTGGGTTTGGAAGGTGCTGTCTAAGAAGCCTTGGTGAGTTCCTGTGCATCTTGTAGATGATACACACTGCTGCCAATGTGTGTCGGTGGTGGAGTGAGTCAATGTTTATGGATGGAGTGCCAATCAAGTGAGCTGTTTTGACTTGGATGATGTCAAGCTTCTTGAGTGTAGCAGGAGCTGCACTCATCCAAGCAAGTGGGGCCATTCCATCACATTCCTAACTTGTGCCTTGTAGATGGTGGGGGACAGGCTTTGGGGAGTCAATCCTACTCACTATAGGATTCCTAGTCTCTGACCTGCTCTTGTAGCCACAGAATTTACATGGCTAGTCCAGTTCAGTTTCTGGCCAATGGTAGCTCCCAGGATGTTGATAGTGAGGGGTTCAGCAATGGTCATGCTATTGAATGTCAAGGGGCGATAATTAGATTCTCTCTTGTTGGATACACAATAGGGTACACAGTTTAAAAATAAGGAGTCTCCCATTTAAGATGGAGATGAGAAGAATTTTTTTTTCTCAGAAGGTTGTG
This sequence comes from Carcharodon carcharias, assembly GCF_017639515.1. NCBI lineage: Eukaryota > Metazoa > Chordata > Chondrichthyes > Lamniformes > Lamnidae > Carcharodon > Carcharodon carcharias. The sequence continues at coordinate 165,058,056 of NC_054473.1, read as the reverse complement.
AATCTTTGGAACTCTTTCCCCCCAGAGTGCGGGGAGGCAGGGTCAATGAATATTTTTAAGGCAAAGGTAGGTCGGTTCTTGAATAACAAGGGAGTAGGGAGGTGGAATGTGGAATTGAGACCACAATCAGATCAACCATGATCCCGTTGAATGGTGGAGCAGGCTTGAAGGGCCGAATGGTCCACTGCTTCTAATTGGTATGTTTGTATGTATGTTCATATCACCTTATTTTGTAGGCTGCCTTAGTGCGTTCCCCATCTGACTTCTCTGCAGCAGAACCTGAGTGTGACCACCCCTCTGACTAGTTGGCATCTGTGATACCCTTGTCCCTTGCCCTGGCTCCTGGAAACTTATGCCTGTGGTCTTACCACATACAGAGCCATCCTCCAAGCTATCCTCTAAAGTACATGGAGCATCAGTATCTGATGCTGCTCCTTCTTCATCACTTTCATCTCTGCCTGGCCAGATTGCAGCTCTTTGGTAATCTGAAAGGAGAAAGGCACAAGGGTGGTGTTGTAGTGAAGGGTGGGGATGGTGGAGGTGGGGGTATGGTGGGGGAAAGCAAGAGAACCACGTTTACACTAAATTGGGTGATAATGTGGGATGAGCAGGAAGTTAGGTGTGAGAAGGTTTAATTATGAGCAAACCAACATCTTCAATGCTTTCAGCCTCCCAGCTGGCTACTGCCTCAGTCATGGCTGCTCCAAAGATGATGAGCAACATCTCCTCCATGGGGGTAAGGATATGCAGCCATACTTGTCCGCCTCATTTGGTTGCTGTGCTCTCCAATATGCCACTTGGTCCTGCAAGAGTAAGAGATGTGTGGCAGTAAGTGTGATGCAGTGCGACTATCTGAATAGCTGAAGCGTGTGCATTCTGTGAGTTGTGGCTGTGAGGCTTGCAGCAGTGCTATGTTTGTGAGGTGAGTTGAAGCTAGCAATGTTAGATATGAGTCCTTATTGAATGCCATATTGTTGAAGGTGAGTAGTTTGGGTGCAGTGTGTGGGGCTAGTGGCACAGTTGATGGAATATGGCATTTGAAGACACATTTACAGATCTTGAACACCTGTGGGAGGTCATTGAACTTTTTGTGATACTGCATCAGTGTTCTTGGGGTGAAGCTGCTGGCATTGACTGTGTTATGACCACGTAAGGAGGGGTAAAAGGACTGCCCTATTCCCACTCCATGTTTGACCGTAACATGGTTTTGTGTGAATTTAGAGAGAAGTGCTTTTTCAATTCTATAAAAGTCCCACTATTTACACTTGCAGATTGTAAGGAATTAGTCAGGCAGGTTTTCTTCGGTTAAACAAAGAACAAGATAAGTTTGTTGAAACTATCTCCTGAACTAAGAAATACTAGGTAAATTGCAACTGCCATTCATACATGACACATATTCATCTGGGCCCACACACAGACCAGTAGAGATGGCAGAGTAAGAGGAGAGCGTTATAGGATTTTACAGTTCATAAAAAATAAAACAGAGGAGTACACAGTTAGCTGTTCCTTGGCTGATCTCGACACAGTGATTCCATGTTGTAGCCATTTTGTTCAGTTATCTTCCTAGGTATAGTTGTATGGAGCAGATTTCCATCTATTATTCCAAAAGATCACGGTTCACAGTAGATTTCTCTTCTCAGAATGGTTATTTTGCCAAACCGGGCAGCACTTCTGACAGAGAGAGGCAGAGCTGCACACAGCTTCAAACTTGTGCTCAGGAGAGCATTGTCTTTTGGTTCCTCTCTCCTGCTTGGTAAGCAGTCCTTAAAAGTACCTTGATGACTGTAAATTCCAGAGAAACTCTGTTAATGCATGTCCACTGTGGCTATTGTTTCAGAACAGGTAATTTCATTTTGATGTCTTATCTCAGAAACATTTGAAAAAAATCTCAGGATGGCGTGAAACCAAGACAGGGATGAGGTCTTCATGCTCCTCAGGGGGTTGAGTGTCTATTTTTTTCATCCTACTTGGTGGAATGCAAGATTTGTAGATTGCCAGATTTTGGACAACTTTCCATTGTCTGTAGAGAGTGACCTAAGTGTTTTGGTTTAAATCCAGGCAGAGGAAGTAAAATTAGAAATTGTAACTTTTAAAAGCACATCCTCATAACAGCCACTACAGTTATCTGTTCCCATTGCTGTCTCAAAGTTTGACTGGAAGGCAGGCAAATTATATCTCTTCCGCTCTCTATCTCGTGCACTAGGCCTACAGTACAGCATCAGAAAATCTTTAAGCCTGCTTTCTGTTATGTTGTGCCATTCGGGTGTCTTTTCCTGGCCAAACTTGGTTATACAATGACTTCTCAAATATGCTCCTGCCAAAATACACATTCACTTTAAAAGGCGCTGGTTGGTTTTAAATAATACATGCTAGCCTCTCACGAGTTTGCTTCCCCTGCTGATGCATGGAGCTACTCAATAGTATGCTTAATGCTGGCAATGCTGCAATCATTTAAATAAACTGCTACAAAGTTTGCATGCTGCCTGAATTGGAAGTAACAGGTGTGGGTTAATCATGCATCATGATTCCCCTTGCCTGTTTTTGGGTAGTGTCAAATTTCTGGGCCTGTGTATGTTATATTGTATGGCTAAAGTTTTAGTTTGTACATTATAACAGCATGCATCCTCTTCATTCCCACAGTTAGATAACTAGTTTTGAGGCACAAACTATACATTTGTAATGGTTCAAACACTTTTGCAAAAGTAAACTCTCTGCCCACTATTTTTTAATTATCAGTCTTTTCTTATGAAATAAACTATTTATGTTTACTATAGTATGCCCTAGCCCGCTTGGCTTAATTGCCCTATGTCATAGCAACAAAGCTGAAAACAATGTCCTTCCACGGTAGACAATGAAGGTACTGTACATCTGATTTGTCTTAGGTTAAGTTTACCAATTAATTCACTTCTATCAAGTACTTAAATAAATATTTTTATTTACTTTTCGTAATTCATTGGTTTCAAAACGCTTGGGATGAATTGAACACTTAATAAGATGCTACATAAACACAAATATATTTGTTCATAAAATTGTGCCTTATGTGAGGTCTGTATTTACTGTCATCAGTTATTGCAGTGTTTACATGCCACTTTTTAATGCCTCATGGAGAATGATGTATGTCTACAAGAGGCATGAGTCATATTTCTAATTGAGGATTACGCATTTTAACTTACGTTTTAAAATATAGTTAATTATTTTGCCACTCTCATCGCTTTGTCCTTGTGTCATTTTTTGCTTTTCCTATTTTGTTTTACGTACTATTTAGTCAATGTTTAATTAAGTACAGCTGGATCTGCAAGCTGCCTTCCATCTCTAAGGCTCCTGAACGTATTGTCACCTCCCTGCTCCATGCTTGCTGCTCCTGCATAAATTTCTTCGGTCCAGCGTTAACACAGTGTAGTTCAGTATCCAACCTCCCCTTAAAGCTAAGACTTCCCTGAACAGAATCACCAGTGACATCCTGTGTGACTACAACTGGTGAGTTTTGCCCTTCCCTTTCCTTCTTGGCCTCTGTGTGGTATTTGACATGGTTTTGTATTCTCCTCCACTGCCTCCTTGTTGGTCCACCTCTGTGGTACTGCTCTTATGTGATCCAACTATCATCTTGTTTAGTGCAGATGGAACATCTCTAGCAGTGTTGACTCCTACTATCCCTATATGTACATTTCTAGAATTCCTCAAGGATTCATACTTGGCAATCTCCTCTTGGAACAACTTCAATATGTACATTGATTACACCCAGGTCTAGTTCTCCTCTTCTTCCCTTAACTCCATGAGCATTGATGTGCTGCAAGTTCCCATATTGCTGGCAAAAATCTTAAAATTCATTTGAGATTGTTGTTAAAGCTCTTTCCCATCTTTTACTTTTATCTTCCCTCCAACCACTATACAAAAGTTTTGATTATAAAACTAGAGAGATCTATTTGTGAGGTCAGTGCCAGATCCAGTTCTTATTTCTATGAATTTGCATGCTTGTCTGACTGTCCATCATCTAGATAGCCATATTCATATCTTTAAATAGAGATGTAGCATGCTTATCTGTGGGATATGGAAGATTTTTCACAGGGGACCTGACACCACCTTACTTTGTATTCTTGGTTTATATATATAGACATTTGAAGGTGGTTTTCATGTTAAAATGACCATAAGTATAATTTCCTTATACCTTTAGATCATTCATTTTTGTAAAATATCATTAAATATGTCAATGCTTTAAATGGTATTGATACTTGCTTCCATGGAAGTGAAATAGCAAATGATTGTCACCAGTCAATACCATTGTGCCTACAAATTCACTGAATGTATAATTGCCCACATGGGCTCTTCCATTATATTTTCTCAGACTCTACAGTATCCTGTTTTAATTTTTGTAACTTCCTCTAATCAATTTTAATGTATCTTTTATTAACACCATTAAGCCCCATTTCCCTGCAGAATACAAAACTGGTTATCATCTACAGTGAAGCAATGAAACTAAAAATTAAAAAGTGATATGAATAAAGATGACCACATGAAGTGTACATTTGTATGAATAATCAGAAAATATGAAACTTGTTATATTTTTGAAATTGAGTAAATATGCTACAGAAATACTCTTGGCATTGTTAGTTCTTTCAAAGGTTCAACTTACAGTTCCAAGTGAATAGACCAAGATCACAGGTTGATTGATTTTGAATTATTTTTTATTCATTCATGGGACGCGGGCTTCGCTGGCTAGGCCATCCCTAGTTGTCCTTGAGAAGGTGGTGGTGAGCTGCCTTCTTGAACTGCTGCAGTCCATGTGTGTAGATACACCCGCAGTGCTATCAGGAAGGGAGTTCCAGGATTTTGACCCAGTGACAGTGAAGGAACGGCGATATATTTCCAAGTCAGGATGGTGAGTGACTTGGAGGGGAAACTTCCAGGTGGTGGTGTTCCCATCTATTTGCTGCCCTTGTCCTTCTAGATGGTGGTGGACATGGATTTGGAAGGTGCTGTTGAAGGAGCTTTGGTGAATTCCTGCAGTACCTCTTGTAGATGCTGCTGCTGTGAATCGGTGGTGGAGGGAGTGAATGTTTGTGGATGAGGTGCCAATCAAGTGGGCTGCTTTGTCCTGGATGGTGTCAAGCTTCTTGAATGTTGTGGGAGCTGCACCCATCCAGGTAAGTGGAGAGTATTCCATCACACTCCTGACTTGTGCCTTGTAGATGGTGGACAAACTTTGGGGAGTCAGGAGGTGAGTTCCTCGTCACACAATTCCTAGCCTCTGATCTGCTCTTGTAACAACAGTATTTATATGGCTAGTCCACATCAGTTTCTGGACAATTGTATCCCCAAGATGTTGATAGTGGTAATGCCATTGAACATCAAGGGGCGATGGTTGGATTCTCTCCTGTTAGAGATAGTCATTGCCTGACACTTGTGTGGCGTGAATGTTACTTGCCATTTGTTAGACCAAACCTGGATATTGTCCAGGTCTTGCTGCATTTGGACATGGAATGCTTCAGTGTCTGAGGAATCATGAATGGTGCTGAACATTGTGCAATCATCAGTGAACATCCGCACTTCTGACCTTATGATGGAAGGCAGGTCATTGATGAAGCAGCTGAAGATGGTTGGGCTGAGGACACTACTCTGAGGAATTCCTGCAGTGATGTCCTGGGCTCCTAGATGTCACACTCTGTCAAATGCAGCCTTGTTGTCAAGGGCAGTTACTCTCACCTCACCTCAGGAGTTCAGCTCTTTTGTCCAAGTTTGAACGAAGGTCGTAATGAGGTCACGAGCTGAATGGCTCTGACGGAACCCAAACTGGACATCAGTGACCAGGTTATTGCTAAACAACTAAGCTATGCCACTGGATAGCACTGCTGATGATCCCTTCCATTACTTTACTGATGACCGAGAGAACACTGATGGGGTGGTAATTGGCAGGGTTAGATTTTTCCTGCTTTTGGTGTACAGGACATACCTGGGCAATTTTCCACATAGCTGGGTAGATACCAGTGTTGTAGCTGTACTGGAACAGCTTGGCTAGAGCTATGGCAAGTTCTGGAGCACAAGTCTTTAGTACTATTGACCGAATATTGTCAGGGCCCATAGCCTTTGTAGTATCCAGTGTCTTCAGCAATTTCTTGATATCACATGGAGTGAATCAAATTGGCTGGAGGCTGGCATCTGTGATGCTGGGGACCTCCAGAGGAGGCCAAGATGGATCATTCAATTGACACTTCTGGCTGAAGATTGTAGCAAATGCTTCAGCCTTACCTTTTGCACTGATGTGCTGGGCTCCTCCATCATTGAGTATGGGGATATTTGTGGAGCATCCTCCTCCAGTGAGCTATTTAATTGTCCACCATCATTCACAGCTGGATGTGGCAGGACTGCAGAGCTTAGACCTGATCTGTTGGTTGTGGGATCGCTTAGCTCTGTCTATCACTTGCTGCTTATGCTGTTTGGCATGCAAGTAGACCTGTGTTATAGCTTCAGCAGGCTGGTGCTGCTCCTGTCTTGATGGTAATGATAGAGTGGGGGATATGCCAGGCCATGAGGTTACAGATTTTGCTCAAGTATAATTGTGCTGCTGCTGATGGCCCACAGTGCCTCATGGATGCCCAGTCTTGAGTTGCTAGATCTGTTTGAAATCTATCCCATTTAGCATGTGTGCTAGTGCCACACAACACAATGGAGCGTATCCTCAATGTGAGACTTTGTCTCCACGATGGCTGTGCGGTGGTCACTCCTACCGATACTGTCATGGATAGATGCATCTGTGACAGGCAGGTTGGTGAGGATGAGGTCAATTCTGTTTTCCGCTCTTGTTGGTTCCCTCACCACCTGCCGCAGACCCACTCTAGCAGCTCTGTCATTTAGGACTTGGCCAGCTCGGTCAGTAGTTGTGCTAAAGAGCCACTCTTGGTGATGGACATTGAAATCCCCCACCCAGAGTACATTCTGCACCTTGCCACCCTTCAAGTGTTCAATGTGGAGGAGCAGTGATTCATCAGCTGCGGGAGGGTGGTACGTGGTAATCAGCAAGAGGTTTCCTTGCCCATGTGTGACTTGATTCCATGAGAGTTCATGGGGTCCAGAGTCAATGTTGAGGACATCCAGGGCAACTCCCTCCCAACTGTATTCTACTGTGCTGCCATCCTCTGCTGAGTCTGTTCTGCCGGTGGGACAGGACTTACCCAGGGATGGTGATGGTGGTGATGATAGCCTGTGAGACAGCTCTCCCACTTTTGGCACTAGCCCCCTGATGTTAGTAAGGAGGACTTTGCAGGGTCAACAGGGCTGAGTTTGCTGTTGTCGTTTCCAGTGCCTAGGTCGATGCCGGGTGGTCCGTCTGGTTTCATTCAATTTTTGAGACTTTGTAGCGGTTTGATACAACTGAATGGCTTGCTAGGCTATAGGTCAACCACATTGCTTTGGTCTGGAGTTATATGTAGGCCAAACCAGGTAAGGATGATAGATTTCCTTCCCTAAAGGACATTAGTGAACCAAATGGGTTTTTAAAATGGTCGACAATGGTTTCATGATCATCATTAGACTTTTAATTGCAGATTTTTGTTGAAATCAAATTCCACCAAATGCCGTGACAGGATTTGAAGCCAGGTTCCCAGAACATTACCCTTGGTCTCTGGATTAAAATATCACTATGACATCGCCTTGCTGAATGTATAAAATCAAGTCATATACCCATTTGAAAGGGATACTCCAGCTTTAATTTTACTTCTACCTGGAAAATTAGAAAGTCGCCTTCAACGGTGTAGTTGTTGTTCATGAATCAAATAGTGAATCCTTAGAACTATCAAATTTGCAAGTTTATCCGGTGAATTCACAGTCAAAGCTCTATACCCATGCATCACATTTACAATGTTGACAAACTTTAATGTATATAATCTCTTGGCGCTAATTCAAGATGGAGTACTTCTATTTAATGCAGAAAATGGCTGTGTGGTCAGATTATTGAGAATATCACAATGACAGCACGGGATGTGTAAATGTGCATTGTTGATTTGTGTTTCCATTCTTGAGCAATTAAAGAGGTTCCTGCTCATATTGAAAAATTAAAACAATTTTGTTTAAGTGTACATTGTTGAGTCTAAGTCCTGCAACGCTGCTTTCAAGAAATCAAACCTGATGCTAATATTTCAATGCAAATGTTGGTCTCATACTTACCAATTGGAGTTCTTTACACTTTGTGGTAATAACACTTCTCGGCTAGTGGAATGTCGGACAAATATATATTTCAAATGTGCCTTACAAATCAAGGGTTCCCTTAAAAATGTGTTTACTTCAATAAAATCAATAATACTGGTGTTAGAAAAATATATTTATATGTTTGGATTTCATTACATTACATCTTTATATTCCTTCTATCCTTAGGGCCTTAAACCCTCTGCAACAACCACAAATCTTTCTATTGATTCACAAGTACACCTGCTGTCTGCTGGCAGTAAATTGATAGGTGTGATACGTGCATACACAGCCATGTTCCAAATAATTTTGCCTTGTGTTGTGTACACACAAAGCATATCTAAGAATTCATGAAAGAATACCGCTGCCCTGTTGCTTTATTAATAGGAAAGAATGAACACAGCCCTGTTGAGTTGATTTTACAAATATGCCTCTCACATTCAGTGGGGTGGGTGGGGAGGAGGGATTTTATGGAGCCTGCAAGAGCAGGAAATGTGGCAAGCAGGGTGACCTTTTTTTTTATTCATTCATGGGATGTGGGGTTTGCTGGCTGGGCCAGCGTTTATTGCCCATCCCTAATTGCCCTTGAGAAGTCAGTGGTGAGCTGCCTTCTTGAACTGCTGCAGTCCATGTGGTGTCGGTACACCCACAGTGCTGTTAGGAAGGGAGTTCCAGGATTTTGACCCAGTGACAGTGAAGGAACGATGATATATTCCAAGTCAGGATGGCGAGTGACTTGGAGGGGTACTTCTAGGTGGTGGTGTTCCCATCTATCCGCTGCCCTTGTCCTTCTAGAGGGTAGTGGTCATGGGTTTGGAAGGTGCTGACTAAGGAGCCTTGGTGAATTCCTGCAGTGCATCTTGTAGATGGTACACACTGCTGCTACTGTGTGTTGGTGGTGGAGGGAGTGAATGTTTGTGGATGGGGTGCCAACCAAGCGGGCTGCTTTTTTCTGGATGGTGTCAAGCTTCTTAGGTGTTGTGTTGTGGGAGCTGCACTCATCCAGGGAATTGGGGAGTATTCCATACTGAATTCCAGAGTATTCCAGACTGAATTAGGTATGAACCGAAATTTTGATTTCCCTGACGGCGGGTGGGATGCAAAGACTAAGACAGTGCGTTGTGGCGTGTTGGGTTTCACGCCAGCCTGTGATGGGTACCCACTTGTAATTCATTTGCATACTCATTAGCATATTTTTAAAAATTACATCTTACCTTCAAGATGAAATCAGAGGTGCACAAGAATTTCATGGCACCCAGTTCAGATTTGTCTAAAGGTGGCTTTGTGCAGTTGTATCTAAAGTCAGTGGTTTTCCTTGTTGGATTCTGCAGCACGAGGTAGGAAAGCAGGAGAATGGCAGGTTGCATGGTGGCTCAGGACCATCAAGGGTTAGTCAGTGGTGAGAGAGGGACTCGTAGTGGAGTTGGCGGCATTGAGGAGTGGAAGAGGGATCCAAGGGAGGGCAAAGGGTGGGGTCAAGGGAACAAGTAGTGGAAGAGGAAAGAACCTTGCATCCTGGGTGTGGTGGAATGTTGATGGGAAGTCAGTCAAGCTAAGAAAATGAGTGGTTTAAAGGGCTGTGGCAGTTCTGGTCTGCTTTTGGGTCCATCTCAGTGTGTTGGCTGGCAGAACCCTTACAGGGCTTTGAGTTCACCTACAACATTTAAATTATCCCTGCTGATAATGCATAGAAGGGAGGGCCAGCTAAGCCTGCAAGTCCAGCCAGGTCCCACAGAGTGGCAAGTATAATACTGGGCACTAACATGAACATTCAATAAAGAATGAATGTTAAAACACATCATTGTTTCTTCCATTAGAAAGAAGTATCCCTAATTCCCCATAAACATCAACCTGTGAGGCATGCCAGTGCATTTAGCTCACTGACTAAGCTAGTCCCAGCAAATAATGATGATAAACGCATGAATGAAGTGAAACAAATTGAATGTGAAATATGTACATGTGATATTTAAGTTTGAAAAACAACTTTGTGTTAAGTCTTATGTTAATGGCAATGGAGTTGGGCAGGAAAGTTGTGGCCTTGATGAAGAGCCTTCCTGCTTGTGCAGCAGGCTCTTTTATAGCCTGCCCATACCTCCTGCATTGTCAGCTGATGATGGGTCTCACCACTGAAATGCTTTCCCCGCCACTTGATTGCACATGTCTCCCGTACATACTGCCAGCTCTTTAATTTCTAATAGTAATCGCATGAGAACCAGCAAAAAGCAAGAGAATGGAAGTGACATCCGCGTCCTGTTCTATTGTTGGGAATAGTGTGCCGCTGTTAAAATTATGCCCACTCTTTCGAATGTAAATTTTGGACTGCAGCCTGAGTTGCATCACAAAAATTCAAAATGTTTTTTGCTTAATTAAAATTTAACTTGCATTTCAAATAAGCTGTTGCCCATCATGGATTTGTGAGGCACTACAAAATCTTACTTAGAAATAAATCCAATTCAAGACCCAAGGACCCTAATATTATAACACGAGTGCTACCTTTGGTGTTCCATTTCAATGGATGCACATCTCTTTTAAGAGAGTGCAGATAGGAATTTTGGACAAATGCAAGCCTTTGTACATGAGAATTCCATAAATAATGCATGATAATGAACCATTAACTTGATAGCCTTATTATCACTATTTGCCAGAGTAATTGGCATCCATATTGAAAGCTTTAACTAAAATTAGTGAGACAAAATATGGCTTATAATGAATGAATTTTATTCAGTCTGAATCCTCTAAATTTTTGTGCACGTGATATACCAAACTGTTGCCGCATGGCAAAATGGAGAGATTGAATTGAATAAAACAGTATACTTAAGTTAAAAAAATCTTCATAAATCATAATTGAATTGAAAAGTCTCATTGTTTTTAGTTCTGATTTCAAGGACATGTCAAATCTTATAGAAAAAAGATGGATATTTGTTGCAGCACCTTTGTTGATTGGGGAATGTTGTATGTTTTGAGGAACATGAAAAATGAAATGTTCAACAACCCATATACCTTTCCCCAGCCAAGAAGATAGCCTTAAGTTCAACTCACAACCCTATGCAGGTGTTGCTATGTAATTAGTTGGGAAGTGGATGGAAAAGACCGAGATAGCTGTTGCTACCAATTTTTATTCAGCGTTTACTCTCTGACTCCAAACACAGCTCAGGAATGTTTGAGAGATCGTGGGCATAAACCTGTGTTCTACTTGTGTATTATGGTAGTCAGTCTTACATTCAAGTCATCATATATATTTATGTGTATGATATTGCTATTTTTTAATATATTTATGTGTGTGTGTGATTGTGTGTGTATGTATGTGAATAAGTGTTTAGACAGGTAAATAAACAGACAGACAGTCTTAAAAAACAGCTTGTAGCCCAAGTTATTTAACTGTAAATGGCCAAATCATCCCTGGGGTCCATATCTTTATTTCAAAGGGACGTTTTCAGTACCTGTCACCATATAGAACTATCACTGTTTTAAAAACAAACGTCTTTCTACAACTCCCTTTAGATTCATCAGCCAGTTTTCCCTCCATTTCGCAGATGTTCAGGCCAAGGCTTTCAAATCGCACTCACTAGGGGAAGCCAAAGTGCAAATGTTTTTAGAATTCAAACTTTGGTTTCCAGTTGGAAGACTAAAGGCTGAAATTCCATTTTATGCCCATTTTCTAATTTAGAGGACAAATCTTCAATGGCCCAACAACCTGGGTGTACTGGAAGTATCCCTGGCAAATGTGTAAAACAGATGTTAATCAGAGGCCGAATGCCTGTTTTAGTGGTCAAACTAAAAATTGCTTTGACCTCCATGTCAAGCAAGCTGAATTCAGGATTACCTGATCCACTTGCTGTCTAACCAGCAGTCCTAAAGGGCACCACCATGAAGCTACGTATATAAAAAAAACTTAATGCGGAACAAGGAGGAGCACCCAGATTCCTGATCTTGATAGCCCTCCGTGACCAGCCTCTGAACTGGTCACTCTCACCCTGTACTCTCCAGATCTATACTAACAAGGCTGACAAATCCAATTTGATGTGTTCCTGCCATTGGCTTCATTACAGCCTGATCCATTTTCTAGGCCAGAGTTCTATTTCTCGTGTCAATTTCATCTATTCGAAATCAATGCCTGTGTAGTTGATTTAGAAATAGAATAATCAGGAATGGGTTACTGTAAAAACATAAATACATTTAATAATGGGTAGGTTATAGAAATTGTAAATTTTTAAATATCCTATAGATTTCAATAGAGGAATAAATACCAAATAGTAGAATGCGGGATGTAATACTTTATAAATGAAGTATTGGAAACCTTTCTTGGAACCCCGTGCTGGTTAGTAAATTAGTAGGCAATGTCTAACTGTTGACACTCACGAAATCTTATGCTGCCCTCTTTTGAGCAGAGGCTCCCTTTCTAGATTTTGTCATAATTTTCAAATACAGTCAGGATAGTTTTCCATGGGTATGAAGCTATCATAATCTAGTGCCTCAGTCTTTGCATGAGGGATAAGATGATGAACCACGACCCATCAGCTTTCTATGGTTCTGCCTTAAACATATTTCAGTCTCTGTGAAATACAGAAGGTGCCATGCACTAAGCTGGAGTCTGAAATGGAGGTGAAATAGCGTGAGATGATGTCGGGCGTGCATGCACGCACGTGAGCAATCTTCTGGTCAGCGGGTGCACGTGGGTGTCGGAGCCTCATCCGCCAACAATTAAAGGGCCACTTAAGGCCATTAAAAAGTCAATTGATCCCGATTTTACGTTACCTGTGCGATCTTGCACTCATCTCACGAGCAAAACGGGCAGGCGGTCAGCTCACTTTCAATTAAACCTCATCCGAGGGCAGTACTAAAAGGGTCTGCAGCATTGCCATTGTGAGTATTGAGCCGTTTAGGAGATAGTTTGCTGCTGGTTGCTTACTTAAACTTGATAGCTTCATCTCCTTCAGTCTTAGCATTTCTAGGCTTCATTTCAGGACACATTGATGTCTCCAAGGCCCCCGGAGGATTTCTACCATGTGGACCCTTCCAGGCACCAGACAGCCTCCTGTCACCCTGGTAATGGGGATTGTGATCTCTGCTGGTGTCACCTCTTCTGAGGAGGAAGAGAGGGGCAGAAGGGAGAGGAGGCCAGGTGTCTGATTGCAGCTTCCAAGGGAGGGACCTGCGGGAGGAGAGGCGCAGGCACAAAGGGTGCAAGGCCAGCAGGTAGTCCAAGGTGGAAGGGGCTGCAAAAGGCGCCACTATACTGCTGCCAGGGTTCACAGGCAATGATGTAGCTACCTCAATATGTCTGAGGTTCAATGCTGAAGGAGGCTCTGCCTTTCCACGGAGGCTGTGACCTCCATTTACCAGTTGATTGGGTCTGAGATCACCTCCAACTGTTTGGGTGGACACCCCATACCAGTGGCTCTGAAGGTCACAGTGGCCATCAGCTTCTATGCCTCCAACTCTTCCCAGGAGTCAGTGGGGGATCTGTGTAGAGTCTCCCAATCAGTTGTCCACAGTTATGTCAAGCTGGTGACTGATGCTCTGTTCAGGCGGGTAATGACATTTATTCATTTCCATATGGACAAGGCCAGCCAGGCTGAGCGAGCCAGAGGGTTTGCGGCGATTGCTGGGTTCCCCCGTATCCAGGGTGCCATTGACTACACACATGTAGCCATCAAAGCGCCAACGGGTCAGCCGCATGCCTTTGTCAACAAGAAGGGATTCCACTCCAGGAACGTGCAGATAGTTTGTGACCACAGGATGCAGATTCTGCAAGTCTATTCAAGATACCCAGGCAGCTCCCAAGACGCTTACATCCTGAGACACTCCCAGGTGCGGAGGCTCTTCAGTGCTCCAGCTCGACTTGATCGAAGGCTGCTGGGTGACAAGGGCTATTTGTTGAAAAGCTGGCTTATAACGCCTCTCCACCATCCAAGAACAGAGTAGAGCAGCATTATAATAGGAGTCATGCCTCCACAAAGACGATGGTAGAGAGGACCATACATCTTCTGAAAATGTGCTTCTGATGCTTGGACTGTTTAGGGGGAGCACTACAATACCCCTGAGAGTGGGTGTCACTGATAGTGGTTGCATGCTGTGCTCTCCACAATCTGGCTCTGGCAAGGGAGGACCCACTAGAGGAAGAGGATCTTGAGGCAGCTCCAAAGGCCACAGAGGCCCTTTCATTTGAACCCAAAGTCCACCCAGTGCCAATGCAATCAAGTTTAGAGTCAGTCACATCCAGCATGAGATATTGGTGTGCCCTTCACCTACAAAACAAATGAAGCATACTCTGGCGATTAGGACAAAAGCAAAATTTATATCATGTTGGAACTCACATCAAATGAACATAAAAATATAAGGTGTTAATGGTCACACCAGTAAACATATTAACAAAACATGGCAGAACGGAAGATCACCCATGAAGTCTCTCTTGTGCTTATGGTGCCTTAAACTTATGCTTGTGAGTGCGGCATTTTGTTGTTCCCCTCCCCCGCCCTGCTGGCATCAGCATTGGAGACAGCCTGCTCACTCTGCTGTCCTGTTGGCCTTGATGATCTCCTCTGGCCAGTGGAGCCTGTGCTGGCCCCGCCTGGGAGGGAGCAGCCAGTTCCACAGCTGGCATCTCCCCAGTCATCGCAGCCTCATCAGATGCCATGGTCACTGGCAGAGGGGCGGAGGAGCTGCTGCTGTGATCTAGAGCACCCTGAGAGGAGCTCGTGGGGACGACAAGCAGCTTGTGCGCCAACATGAGGCCGCTCTGGACCTCCCTGCTCACCATTGATGGACAGACACCTGGATGAGATACTAGGTGCCTCATCCATCTCCCACACTGGCATTGATCACCTGAGTTCATTGCATGCGTGAGGCCTTGTAGGTCCAAGTGCAACCCCAGGAACCCCTGATTCTGTCTCTGGAGCTGCCCCTCCATGAGAGTTGCCACTCTCTCAGTGGAGGAGGCAGTGCGCTCGGCCATGAGGCCAAAGTAGTGCTGATGCTCCGTATGGATTCCTCCACAACGGAGACCATGGATTTCTGCCAGACCCTCCCACACATCCCACTGAACATCCAGCCTAATGGATGACTCCAGAGGCTCATCATCTGCTTTCAAATCAGCATCGTCCTGGTCTCCAGCAGTCCTCCGACTGCTGGCACCCTGGACATTCTCTGTCTCTGCCTGCTCCTCAAGTGAACGTGAAATGCCCTCACCGCTATGCACCGAAATTCTAGCCGATGATCTAATTCCCGCTGAGGTGCTGTTATCTGCTCTGGTGCTTGGTTCAGAGAGGGGGTTTAACGCAGGTGCATCTAAAGCTCAATGGTCCTCTGGTGTCAAGGGTGGCTCTTCAGGATCTTGTGTTCATGGACGAGCTGGTGATTCTAGGGGATAACAACAACACATCATTAGTTTAAGCCATCACACTGTCACTGTGAATGCCAGGCACCCTGTGAGACAATGGAGATTGCATCATTGTGCAATCATCTTTCAATGATCAGTGGGCAGTCCAGGTTTGAGGCAGCCATTAATGATGAGACTACACAAGAATGTTTGCGCAAGCTGACAACTCTCATCTCTGTGAACTGCATTCCTACCATCTTCAGAGACCTATGCCTCTCCACGACTGACTGACCAAGGTGGGTGGTGGCTCTCCAGCTCCAAGGCATCCATCTTGTACCTCGTTAGCATGAGGAGTGTTGGGGGAGGGGGGGGTCCTTGCCTGTCTTAGTTCTTTCACTGGTGTTATGGCTTCTTTTCTGAAAGAACAGAGGAACATTAATTAGTCTGTTCTCTACCAGCAGCACCATTGCAGCCTGGCAAACCCCAGCTGAGGAACGCCTTGCAGGGCACATCCGAGTCATGGCCCTCAACCCGCAAGGCACTCAGGCCTAGCAGCCAGGGCTCACCCCCTTGGCCAGCTCTGGCATCATTGACAGCCGGCACTCAGACTCCAACACCCCTGAGTTCCTCGGGGGGGATGGCCAGACCTTAACTCTTCCCCACACTGATCCATGCCAACACGGTACTCACCCTTGCTGAGCGCAGCAGGTCGTTGAACCTTTTGTGGCACTGCACCCATGTGCACCACACAACATCGTGGCCACTGACCTGGGCTACCACCACCTCCCAGGCTTTTTTGGTCTGGCACAATGAACCTCTCCTGCCATCCCTGGGTACGAGAGTGTCCTGCTTGACATGACCTCCTCCATGAGGACCGCGAGGCACTTGTCCGAGAAACGTGGTTTCAAATTCCCACACTATTTGACCTCCCGCCTGATGTTTTCAGCTGTGGGTGAGGCCGTTGTTCCAGTCTCCTGGACAGATTCCAAAGATTCTCCCCTGGCAGCCTTCAGGGAGCGGCCTTTGCCAGATGCAAAGTGCCCACCGGGTCGCCATTGGACCCGGCATCTGACAGGACCCCCACCATTCAGAAGACGTGTTTCACACTGGGCGGACCTTAATTGGCCATCTAGCATGAAACTGTGTTTGCAACACAACCGCGGCTGGGAGCGGATTCCACATCCACTTCCACTCTCGCCGACTTGGCGCACACACCAAGCATGAAATTCAGGCCAATGATAAATGATGGTTTGTCAAATTTGAAGATGCTTGTGCTGCCCCCAACAAGAATTGAAGAAAATATTATCTCCTTGGGTTACCATGGCTACTTTGACCAAGGTATATTACTTATTGTTTCCAAAGAAGAGTATCAACACAATATAGGTAAAAGCAAAATGCTGTGGATACTGGAAATCTGAAACAAAAACAAAAAATGCTGGAAAAGCTCAGCAGGCCTGACAGCATCTGTGGAGAGAAAGACAGAGTTAACGTTTTGAGTCCGTATGACTCTTCTTCAAAGCTAAAGAGAAGTGCTCTGCAGAAGTGTTTCGGACTCGAAACATTAACTCTTTCTGTCCACAGAGGCTGTCAGACCTGCTGAGCTTTTCCAGCAATTTTTTGTTCTTGTAACACAATATAGGTAATAGGTACATAGGTTTGTACTTTATATCATGTGTATGTGTGTATATAAATGCAATACTGCCTTTGAAGTTGTTGAAGACAATGTTTATTCCACAAGTGGATAAACACCTGATGAGCAAAGTCAAAAGCAAATCGCACAGTTCTGGTTACCAGATGGAATAATTGAGGATGCAGCATCCTAGTTGCCCAATGGGGACCACTTTCACAGTCACCACTTGGGTGGTAAGCGATTGGAGCAGATTGCTTACCATTATGCAAACCGCCCAAGATTAATTTCCATTGATTCAGCTAGAAAAGAAGATCAGGCAATTTCTCCAACCGACGACCAATCCGCGACACAAGATTGACACCCAAGTGTCAGGTTGAAAATCCATGTCCGCATAGTGCAGTGCGTTGTGTGTTTTTGAAATTTTTAAAAAGTTACATTTGGAGGGAATTCCAGTCGACAACAGTTTTCTTTTTCTGCTGCATTGTGCACAGTATTGTGAATTAGCACTCTGGAATGTTCAGGGTCAGCCTTCACCACTGTGCTCCTGACTTCATTACATGCCAACGGAGGACGGAGTGTCTGTGTGTGAGTAGAGCTGCTAGGAGTTCACCTAAGGGCAAAGGTTTATTTGTTTCTCATTTTATTTATGTGGCGCTTGTATAAGTTTATTTCAGGTTGTATAAGTGTTTTGTGGGCCAGCTGGGTAGCATCAGTAAACTATTTTTTCTTGTGCAATTGATTGTCCAGAATGCTTAGCGGCACTTATGGCAAGGGAGTTGTCATGGTTACAGCTGTGAGCTGGGTGATGGTCAGAGTAACTGTATAGCTGTGAATTGGGGTTTTATGCTACTGAAACTTTCAAAAAATAGGTTTTGTTAAATTACAACATTTTAGGAGAATTAAAAAAAATGGAATGTTATATTTATGGAATGTTATATTTAATATACTAATTGTGCATTGTTTCCTATTCTGTAATTTCAGTCAATTTGGTGTGTGCCACTATTATTTTTTCACATTACATCAGATCATGATAAATAATTTTAAGTACTGTAGATAATAAGATGATTATGACTATTTCTCATATTTATTCATTAATAATGTTTGATGATTGAACTGGTTAATAGTTAAAAACACAGTTCACCAGAGCACGCAGGTAGGCCAACACAATGGCACTTCAATACACAGAGTGGTAGGATGTAAGTGAAACCCGAGATCATCCTTGTGATTTCCAGATCTTTCTTGCTTCCTACCACGGGCAACTATTTAGTGAATGGCAGCAAACCTTCCAGGTGAATCACCCTGGGTTGCCCCCGGGTATTTCCAAGTTCTTAGAATCTAAGAGATTGCATGACAGTACACAATTCATCCCATTGTGATGGTGTTAGCTCTTCAACTGAAGTAATGTGTATAATCCCATTTCTTTATCATTTCCCTATCTTGGCTTAGCAATGTGGGTATGACATCTGTGCTGGCTCGGCCACGTTCACCAGATGAATTACAGCTGTGTACTCAAAGACATTCTGTCTGGTCAATTTACCATTGGGTCATGACCTCCTGGGGTGTCCATACCTCCTTTACAAGGATGCCTGCATGCAAGATATGAAGATTTCAGTCATTAACACTGACAACTGGGGGACAGGCACTGATGGCCGTAACGTCTAGAGGCTGATTGTTTGGAAGGGCTTTGGAAAAGGCAAGCAGAAATGAAAAGCTCAGCTGGGCTGAGAAGAGGGCCTGAAAAACAACAGAGGCCAGCAACCCATCAACCTTCTTAGTCCACTGTCTTCCTCTGCAGCCACACCAGAATAGACCACCACAAAGACCATCACCATCATCTTACGAGACAGAAGGCTGCCACTATTCCCATGTCTTACAGAATCGTTGGTATCAATTTTAGAACAGTGTTTGTGGAAACTTAAGAGCTAAACCACCCATCTGCACCCAGAACCATAGAAACATAGAAAAATTACAGCACTGAAAGAGATCATTCAGCCCATCGTGTCTGTGCCAGCTGAGAAAGAATAATTTTTTTTAAAACCAGCTGCTCATTTTAATCCCACCTTCTGGCCATGATAGCCAATTTTGTTGGAAATTCCACAAAGGAAAGTTAAGGGAGTCATTCTCATTCACCATCACCCGCCCTATCAAAACCTGAATTCACCATATAACCCCCAGATATTGTGACTGTCAAATGTAGGGATCAGATATAAGTATTAAAATGGATTGTTGAAATATAATTTGTGCAATGGGTAGCAAAGCCTTTTATTAAACTAACAAAACTTAGCAATAAATTGTTTTCATTTTTTTGCAGAATTTGTCAGCACATGGCATTAGCTACAAGGATGTGCCACTTGCAGTGTCATTTAAAAACTAATTGTTACAGCATATCCTAGGCATATTATTAATCCGCAGAGTAATTTAGCTTTTCTTGGTATTTTGTAGAATTTGACAGAATATTATTTGTTTTATGCAATAGTCTTGAATAGATCAAAAGTATTTTTCCCCCTTTCATTTCTTACAACATACATTGGTTCCCTATAAAAAGTTCCAGGAAAACAAATCATTGATTTAATGAATTATAAATTTTTAAAAGACCAATTTGGTGTCATCTTTAAATCGGAAAACGTCATCCTGCTTAACATGACAGTGTACACCTTGTTGTTCCAATGGCTACACACTCTACATCAATACCTATGTCACAAAGATGACTTTTCCTAACCTACATCAATAAATATTTCTGAAAATAAGACATTAGGACTGAATAATTCATGACTTATGATCAGAAGACATACTTGAGGAAATGTAATACCCGTTTATTAGTATCTTGTTTCTAGAATGTTTGTCTCCAGTTGGAGATTTTTTTTTATCAGAGGTTGTGACATTTAAGATCCATTTGAGCTATCATACGTGCAAACAGACTCTCCTGGTTTTCGGTTACAGAAGATCATATGGAGCAGGTAAAGTTCCTAAATATTAGTTGTAGGGGTGGTCCAGTGATAAGAAAAGGGTAATAATCTAACTCACTCATCTGTTGCATTTTAGGAAGTTTGCAATTCTTGGCTGGTGACGATGAATTATGGGAAATCTTCTGCAATGTTCCATTCACACAAGTGAACAAGAGGTTACTAGTGGTTTTAGTTAGTTTAATGAACAGGACCAAAGAACATTTTCAATATTTTATAGTCAGTGACCATATTCAAATGAAAAGGAATAGTTAGCAAGTGTTGCAAATTTTTACAAAAAAGTAATTGGGTAATAGTAAATGCAAAGCAGATCTGTCAGTTTCTGTCATGAGGAAGGTCAGTGCAACTCTTCACTGGAGTATAAAGGGTTAATGCTAAATACGTAAATATATATAGTCTACATCATCAGTGATGTAAGATCACATGACAACAGAGCATGAAGAGAGATAGTACTATGTAGAGCCTCGTGCTAGGTCTGTATTGCACATAGTTAGTATAATATTCAATAAAAGAGTTCACTAACAGCCTTGCCTCCAGCAGTATCTGTAAGTCTAGACCATGGACAACCCCATCTAAGATCTACTGCAATGGTAACAGATGGTAACAGCGGGAAACACAATGAAAGAAGCAACAAGTGAAGAGCCTAATAACTGGAGGAAGCAGCAAACGAAATGACTGCAGGACAAGGCCTGCATGAGAAAGGCTTCGATGGAACCCCCGAAAGGGCTACAGTGAAGGGAAGCCATGGAGAACTTGAATCCAATGCAACCTCTGAGAGAGCTGGGAAGCAGGCTGGGGAGATTGGTGAAACCCACGACAATGCTTATCTCTGTGCACCTAAGATAAAGTCAGAGAGCCCGGTGCAAGCTGTAGGTTAATATTGTATATGTTGTAATATAATGTATTTATGGGAGTCAGAGACTTGGGGTGGGGGGGGAGATGTAGTACAAAGGGTTAATGTTAAATATGTAAATATGTAGTCTATATCATCAGTGATGTAAGATCACATGACAACAGAGCATGGAGAGAGATAGTCCTATGTAAAGCCCTGTGCTAAGTCTGTACTGTACATAGTTAGTATAATGTTCGATAAAAGGTAGAGTTTACCATAAGCCTTGCCTCCAGCAGCATCTGTAAGTCAAGATTGTGAATAACCCCATCTAAGACCCTCAACAATGAACAACAGAAACAGAAGTGAAAATTTAAAAATAACCACGAGATGGACAAAAGGAAGGAGGCAAGAATGTGTGAGAAATCAGGGATCAGAAATGTTGATCCTTGTTACAAAGAGGCAGCTCATGGTTTTGCTGGCCTGTAAACAGTCTTTTTTTTGAAAAGCTAAAAAGAAGTGAAAACATTGGGATAGTGCATGAAGAACATCTCAAAACGGAGGGAAAAGACATTAATGGAGTGCAAGGGCCTGAGCGTAGCTTCACAAGGTGCGGAAAAGACATGGGGCAAAAGTTTTAGCTCAGCCGGCGGCCACGCGCCCGACCCGCTCGAGCGTAAAATGACACGTGTTGACGTGAGCGTCCCGACACCAACAGGAGGAATGAGGTTTCCTAAAGCAGATAAAAATTTTAAAACCTAATTAATAACATGTCCCCGCTCATGTGACAGACCTCCCGCCGAGCCCGCCCAACCAGTGCAAGATTCTACCCACGGGGTAGACATTTTCGTCCCGCAGGCGGGTGCATGTCCAACATCATCGCGCGCTCTTCCGGTCAGCGGATGCGTGTCCAACATCATCGCGCGCTCTTCCGGTCAGCTGGTGAGTGCATAGAGGCAGCAGCACACCTGCCTACAATTACAAGGCCTTTTAAGGCCCTTAAGCAATGAATTAAATTGAATTTTTTGCTGCCCAACCAACCTTATGGTTGATGGGCGGGCGAATAGGCCAAGCGGCCTTTGCATTTTTTGCGAAACCTCATCCATGGGCGGGATGAGGTTTCGAACAGTGATTAAAAAGAAACAATAAAATTTTTTTAAAACTTGTTTTTAACACGTTCCTGCTCATGTGACAGAGTCACTTGAGGAGACATGTTTTCCTTATTTTAGAAATCTTTATTTTTAATGTTAAAAATCTTCGGCTCCCTGAGGCAGCTCCGTGCCTTCAGGGAGCTTTCACTGAGCGCACCCCGGCTCATGTGTACACTTCAGCGCTCGTGCTCCTCCTGCCCCCACCCCGGCAGTGCTGAGCCATTCAGTGCGCCTTTCACAGTGGCTGGCCATTAATTGGACTCGTGTGAAATCGCGCTCGGGGCCCGATCACGGGCAGCAGTCAGTTTCACGGCTGCTCCCAGGCCTGCCTGCCACATTCGCCCGGTGAGGTAAAAATTCTGCCCGTGGGAAAATTGCACACAAACACACAAAATGAAGGGGGATGGAATGGCAAGTGAGTGAGTGGGAGAAACGGATGAGAAGACCAGGGTAGCTCTGGTCTGAAGTTTCAAAATTCCATGTCTGGACCAGAGAGTTGCTGAATACGGAAATGATATTAATACTGACTTGGTTCGAACAGTGTGGAGGCTGACAGCTCAAAATAGCAATAGGGCAGAGAGTGGAAGTGGTGTGTCACACAGAATCAGGATTGCATTTGTTGACATAAAGGAGGAATTCTACAGGTTGGATTGAGAGCAGGAGTCAGCATCGAGACAGTCATCAATATAAAGGTGCGATGAAACAAAGAGTTTTCCTGTATTCCTACAAGAAGACTGGCGTAGCTGGGATTGAAATGGGTTCTCATAAATACATATTTTACAAGGAGGAAATGAATAGAATTGAAAGAAAGTTTGTTCACGGTGAAAATATTAACCACCTATAAGAAGATGGTGGATGTGAACAGGTTGGAGCTCTGTTCAAGAACAAGAGTTCACCTTGACTAGGTAAAAAGGCCTAAATTAACTGTGGATTCAACGTGAAAAGGACAATAGAGCCTGAAATTGAAAAGGCAATGAAGAGCTTCCAAGGAATCACCTATAGAGCACATAGGATAACATATACAGCACAGAAATAGGCCATTTGGCTCAGCCAATCCATACCAGTGCTTATGCTCCACTCTCTGTGGTAGTGAGTTCCACATTCTCATCATTTTTGTGAAAAGAGACTTCTTCTGAATTACCTATTGGATTTCTTGGTGACTATCTTCTGTTGATGGTCTCCAGTTATGCTTTTCCCACAAGAGCAAGCTTTCTCTCTGTATTCACTCAATCCAAACATTTTGGGGAGAACTTTCCCCCTGTCGGGCGGGCTGGTCGGGAGCGGGTGCAGGCGGGCGTGGAGCCGATCACCACCCGCGATCGGCTGTGTGCCGCCAGCCAATTAAGGCCTGCCTAGTGTGACATGCGCCTGGTAGCGCTCAGCATTATGTGTACAGGCGGGGGGAGGAAGGAGATTTGGGGCCTGCGTTCTTTTGCACATGTGTGCGAAAGGGCACAGAAATCCCCCTGAGGCAGCCCCATGCCTCAGGGAGATTAAGTGCAGTTGTAATGTTGTTAAAAAAAAAGAAAAAATATAATTATTCAGATATATCCCCCCCACCCTGTGACACTGTCACATGAGCTGGGACATGTTTATGAATTTTGATAAAAAAATTTTATTTCATTAATAAATCCTTCATGAAACCTCATCCTTCCCGTGGATGATGTTTCATGAGAAATTCCATGGCTGTCTGGGCTCTTCATCCGCCCGCCAACCTTAAAGTTGCTCGCCCGCTGAACAGAGGATCAGAATGACATGCTTCCCGACGTCACCACATGTCATTTTACGCGTTGGCATGCAGGGCCCGCCCACATACGCCGAACAGAAGATTCTGCCCTTTATAATTGCCAAGCTATTCCAGTACAGCTACAGCACTGACATCTACCTGGCTATGTGGAAAATTGCCCAGGTATGTTCTGTGCACAGAAAGCAGGACAAATCTAACCCTGCCAATTACTGCTCCGCCAGTCTACTCTCGATCATCATTAAAGTAATGAAAGGGGTCATCGACAGTGCTATCCAGCGACACTTGCATAGTAATAACCTCATTGACACCTAGTTTCGGTCCCGCCAGGGCCATTCAGCTCCTGACCTCATTACCGCCTGGGTTCAAACATGGACAAAAGAGCTGAACTCCCAAGGTGAGGTGAGAGTGACTACCTTTGACATCAAGGCCGCATTTGACTGAGTGTGGCATCAAGGAACCCGAGCAAAACTGGAGTCAGTGGGAATTGGGGAAAACTCTCCACTGGCTGGAGTCATACCGAGCACAAAGGAAGATGATTATGATTGTTGGAGGTCAGTCATTTCAGCTCCAGGACATCACTGCAGGAGTTCATTGGGGTAGTGTCCTCAGCCCAGCCACTTCAGCTGCTTCATCAATGACTTCTCTTCCATCATAAGGTCAGGAATGGGGATGTTCGCTAATGATTCACAATGTTCAGCACCATTTGTGACCCCTCAGATATTGAAGCAGTCCATGTCCAAATGCAGCAAGACCTGGATAATATCTAGGTCTGGGCTGACAGGTGGCAAGTAACATTTACACTACACAGTGACAGGCAATGCCCATATCCAGCAAGAAAGAATCCAGCCATCACCTCTTGATGTTCAATGGCAATGCCATCACTGAATCCCTCACTATCAACATCCTGGGGGTTACCACTGACCAGAAACTGAACTGGACTAGCCATTTAAATACTGTGGCTATAAGAGCAGGTCAAAGGCTAGGAATTGTATGATGAGTAACTCACCTCCTGACTCCCCAAAGCCTCTCCACCATATACAAGGCACAAGTCAGGAGTGTGATGGAATACTCCCCACTTCCCTGGATGAGTGTAGCTCCCACAACACTCAAGATGCTTGACACCATCCAGGACAAAAGCCCATTTGATTGGCACCACATCCACAAACATTCACTCCCTTCACCACTGACACACAGTAGCAGCAGTGTGTACCATCTACAAGATGCACTGCAGGAATTCACAAAGGCTCCTTTGACAGCACCTTCCAAACCCACGACTGCTATCATCTAGAAGAACAAGGGCAGCAGATAGATAGGAATTCCACTACTTGGATGTTCCCTTCCAAGTCACTCACCATCCGGACTTGGGAATGTATTACCGTTCCTTCACTGCCTCTGGGTCAAAATCCTGGAACTCCCTTCCTAAAAGCACTGTGGGTGTTCCTACACCACATGGACCACAGCAGTTCAAGAAGGCAGCTCACCACCACCTTGGAATGGGCAATTGTATCCTCTAGAGCAAGTAAGGGTGGGCAACAAATGCTGCCCCAGCCAGCAAAGCCCACATTCCATGAATGAATAACGTTTTTTTTAAAGATCTCTATTAGGTCACCCCTCAGCCTTCTTTTGTCATAAGAGGAAAGGTGCAGCCTGACAAACCTTTCCTGAAGTATATACCCACACATTTTGGTATCATCCTTATAAATCTTCCCTGCACTCTCCTGAGCATCTCTATATCCTTTTCATAATATAACAACCAAAATAGCATGCAGTACTCTAAGTGTGGCCTAACCAAGGTTTGATATTGGTTCAGCATAACTTTCCCACTTTTCAATTTTATCCCTCCAGAAATAAAACCTTGAGCTTTTTTGCCTTTTTAATTGACTTGCTAATCTGTGGCACAGCTTTTAGTGATTGATATATTTGTACTCGGATCCCTTTGTTCCTCTCGCCTACCTAGACTTGCCACCTTCCAAGTAGTAAGTTACCTCCTTTACTCTTCATACCAAAATGTACTAGCTTATATTTATTTATTTTGAACATCATTTGCCATTTATTTGCACGTTTATTAATTTGTTGGATTCTTCTTAGCATTGACTATTCCTAATAGCTTGGACACTGGGCAAGGAAGAATAGAACAAAATAATGATAAGAGGAGAAAATAAAGCAAATCAGTCAGCCAGGACAGTTCTTGCGGATCTTGGGGAGATGGAAATTGATTGTGAGGGAATTGAAAACTGTAATATTGAAGGCAACGGGGAGAGAAAATCTGTGGAAGAATTGAAATTGGTGATAGCCTAGGAAATATTGTTTGGGATTCAGTAGTGGGATCATGGTCCAAAGGAAGATAGAAACAGGTATTACACATTTACCTTTTGGCCTGAACCTGGTAGAGATCCTAGTCGAGGCTCTGCACAAATAAAGTATCATTTACTGTTGTATTTCAATCACCTTAAGGTAAAAGTCAACATTCCATTTGCCTTTTTGATTACTTGGTGTATGTGGACACCTAAATTCCTTTGCTTTTCCATGGCTTCTAGTTTCTTACCATTGAGAAAATTGCTGGTTTGTCTTCCTCATATCCAAAGTGGATGGTTTCACACTTCCCTACTTTGATCGTCATCTGTCATTGTTTTGCCCATTCACTTAGTTTCCTATATTCTTTAATAAAAATGTCCTGCACATATCTACACAATTTACAATGTGTCCTACCTTGATGTTATCTGCAACTTTTGATATACAAATCTGTTCCTTCCTCCAAGTCATGGTGAAAAGCTCAGGGATCAGTGCAGGTCACTGGGGAACACCACTTTTTACATCCCACCACTCCAAGAACATTCCCTTACTGAGGACAGCTCATTGAGGGGAAATCTGTTTGCTGACCATTACACCCAGTGATTGCCTCCCAGTGTCAGTACTCAGCATTCAATGTTTAGGATTTTTGCATGCTTTGCTCTTCAACCCCTATAAAGGGATCTCTTATATATACCAGTTCTGGAGAAGAGTCCACACCTGAAGCATCAACCTGCGTTAACTATTTTCCAGGACAGCTTGTCATGTTTTATATTTCTGGGATGTATTCTCACATTCCTAAATACCACAGGCTCTTCATGCAGTTGAAGAGTTTTGCAAAAGTTGAATGCATTAGTTTCAGTGTAAAGAGAACATTGAGAGGTACTCATTAGATGGACAGGTGCCAACACTGACACATACTGGAGTCAGACACATAATTGTAACTCCTGCACTGAGTTGTGCAGGTGAGGGCTGAGAGTATGTTAAACTGTTTAGATCTCAATAGCATTGGCCCCAGAAGATTTTAACTCCCTGGCCTGATCTGCTTCCACCCCATCAGTCTCCCACCTGAGACCTGGTGGGCAGTGGTAGCTGGTCTGTGGGTTGTGCACAGGGGGTGGAAGGCTGCCAATGAAGACCGGAAGGAATGCTCCTCTGTACTCAGGTATGAGATTTGAAGGGGATTGTGGTCATGGAGAGAAGAAGGAGGCTTAGTACGATGGAGATCTAAGATTTCCTTGTGGGGCTCAGAAGAGCATTTCAGCTCCTCCTGACCCACAGGAAAACTTAATGTAAAAAAAATACCTTTGCCTTTCTGGGCCTCTTCTGGTCCTAGCACCTTGTGCCACAGTTGGACTGATGGAGAGGCTCCAATGGTTTCCCCACACAGGACTCGGGTTAAAATTGCAACTGAGTCCTGTTGACATCATTGGAGCCTGATCTGTATATTGGAAAAAGGATGCTGCTATTTTTTGTCAGCTGTCCCTCTTGCCTCATAACCCACTCGAAATCAATGGAGTCAGTGTGGGTAGGTCACAGTAACTATGTTAGCTGCCTGCCCGCTCAGTTTTCAGCAGGCGGGAAGGGCTAAAATTGGCCCAGTAGTTTTACAAGTTGTTTGGACCTACCCAATTGTTACATTTCATTGTTATACCACAAGTGCTGCATACCTTCATATTTAACAGGTGTTATTTATTTGTTCATGGGATCCATTTCATGGCATAAATTATAACATTCAGTCACCAGCCTTGATGGTTTAAGCATTTCAGTCACCTTTAACAAAGCATCTTGTTGGATATATGTTTACATCTATTGAATCTTGAAGGGTTATTTTATGTTTCATGACTACTATATATTTCAGGTTTGTTTCAATAGGATGTAACCCTGTATAAGGCTGTTTCAATTCCTTGGGTGTTATGGTTAAGAACTTCCTTATCCATTTTATTATACCAGCAATATGAACCCACAGTTGTGGTAGAAAACATTTTTTACAAATGCTTTTTATTATTAGTGGACTGCTGTCCACTATTTTTGTAAGTGTGCAGACCAGTTACTTTTAAACAGCAGGCACCATATAGCACCATCTTACCCTGATTTGGGACTTAGAAGGAATCATTTTTAAAAGAAAATATATCGAAGACTGCCCAGTGTGAGGCATCAAAAATGGCTCCTCGCTAAAGCAGAATACAAAAGACTTAGGAAGCTGCAGGAAAATAAAACACACAATGTAGAATAAGAAGATAAGGGACTCACAACATTTTGCTCCCAACGTAAAACATTTCTAGTATTAGTTTGTGACCCTGGGTGCAGTTTCTCAAAAAACTGAAGCTTCTAGTTCAGAAATTAAGGTCATTCTAAATTCATTGGCATTAAGTATTCCATTTATTTTTTCAAACAGCAGACAATGGCATTAACTATTTGAATTCCATACTTGTTTTGTATTTCAGGCCCCAGGGTATAAATGTACTTTATGAATTGTTTGAAGATTGAAGACCAACACTCATGGATATCTTTGTATTTATTTTGTAATTTAACTGCAATTGTTCTCCTCTCATCTTACCCCACCCCACTACACTGACCTCCTCTGGAGGCTCTAACCTGGGTTCATCGCCACAGATCTGTTCCTTTAGTTGATCCAAGAGAGATCACTTGTAGAATGAAAACAAGAATTCCTTTATCAGGAGCGATGTTCCCTTCCTCAGGACGACCTGGTTGAGACCGGAAAAGTCTCAGTGAATCCAGTACATCACCATCAGCTGGCACTGAAATTCAGATACGTGGTTTCTGATTGTGACTCCTACGTCCTATCTACTAAGCTGCAATTCTGTATTTTTAGTACACAGCAAATGAATAGCGGAGAAAACTGCATTCATAGACCTGATAGAAAGATAATATTGTAGGTTTCTAATAGGCAATTAACTATTTTCAGTAATCTCATTGCTCTTTATAAAAGGGCAACTTGTTCAAACTGTGCAGTATTTAGAACATACTACCTTTTATGGCAGAATATTATCCAGTGAAATATTATTATCTTTAGTTGACAACCTAGAAAAGTCTCTGCCTGCCTATTGTTGTTATGTAACAAACAGAGTCCTTTGAGAGATCCCTATATTGTGCTTTAAAACTTCTAATTCAGGAAGGCAGGGCAAGCTTTTGGAGTGGAAGAGCTCTGATTTCCCATTCAGCAGGCCCAGGTTTGAATGCTCGACTCATCTGGAATTTTACATCAATCCCCACAGTGGTTGAGTTTTTTCCTGTGTTTGGCCAGGCCACCAGATGGAGCAGTATGTGGTTATCGAAAATTCTAAATCTGGTAGGAACCCTGTCCCAAGCTGCAGCAAGCGCACCTCACATTGAGGATCATGAAACTGCATTGACGATGGACCTGGAGATGTCCTGGGTTGAAGCTATGTGGTAGTCCAGGCTAAAGGAAGAAGTCTTGCAGCATGAAGAAATATCGGGGGGAAAAAATATAAAATCAATAAAACATTTTAAAGTTCAGTCTCAAAACTACAACATTTTCATACAAAATAGAGATCCATGAAAAAGGTGACTTTAATATTGCTGTGGAACTTCTCCGAGGTAATTATTTCAAAAACAACTTCTAACTTCCTGAATAGGCTGAGCAAAATGAAGAAAGTTTTTTTAAATCATAAGTATATTTGTCAACAATTATTATGTATATGTTATATACAGGAATGGACTGTTTTTTTTTTAAAGTACTAACACTAAGAAATCTTTTAGCTTAAGTAATACTTATCCCATATATTTAGGAGCACTGTTTTGGAAATAGCTGTAAAAATAAGCTTTAGTCCCAGAAATGAAGTATTCCTCAGTATTATCGTGCATGGTACAATTATAGCTGCTGTTGTTAAACCCAGCAGACAGAGAAGAGACGGAAAACTGTCTTCAGAATACGTATTTAAATATTTTGATATGTACAAAAATTTGCAGATGCCTGTGTACAAACTCTGAGGCTTTTTTCAGCACTTCATTTGTGGCGGGAGAATTGTCTGATAGTCAATATTTGTGATGACCTCAAATTGTGTCCGTAGCAGTAAATGTCATTCTTTTGTTGTGATGCTGAGTGGTGGCTCCCGTCACATAGGCGATGTGATTTTGGAGAGCTTGTGATAAATTGATCTTACATTTTTATAATCATTGAACCCCTACTGATTATTCTGTATGTAAATGTTTTCACCACAATATAGTTTAGTTTAGCAGTCACCCACCTCTCCAGGAGACATTAAAATGGATTCTGTACTGTATTGTTTCCTGTTCTAGTTCTTTGAAGGTTTGTGTTTGGCGTTGCTTTGTTTTGTTCCTCATAATTACCTAAATGTTCTCTTTAGGGTTTAGGTCCAGATTTAATCGTAGCCAACCTAGAATGCCTACTGTTTTTGATAAAGCACTGTTGTGTGTACCAGCCTTAGTGTTTCCGCAGTATAATAATGTGTCGCTGTTGGGGTACAGCATTGTGGCAGCCTAATGCAGACGCCCATCAACAGTTCCTGGTCAAGTCACCTATTGAAATGTAAATAAGCATCACCCCCATCAGAGCTACAATAATAATGGATGCGAGACAGCACTGCTCAAGACATGACCACTATGGACATAGAATTATACTTCAAAGAGATTTAGAAAGTGATTCTGAAATGAAAAATCAATATTTTTTATGATTTAATTTTCTCATCTATACTATAGGAAGAAAACCTATCTAAAAGTGTCTTGAGAAGTGATGAACAAACACCTTTTTTAATGACCACTATTCTGTTCTTTGATGTCATAAATTGACGCAAAAATGATAATGCAAAATATCGAACAATTGTTTATCTCAAAGGCTGTATATTCTTGTGGCTTTAATTTTGTTTATCTCCATTTTACTGGGATGACAGCACAGGATTCTCTGCACAAATGAATGTGTATTGTAGCCTGAGGCTATATCAGCAAAAGCGAAAGTGTGTGACCATGCATACCCAGGATGAATGTTTGGTCATGTATTGTCAAAAATTAATGTACATTATCAGAGTGTGTAAAATAAGTCAAATGTTTTGAGGTTAAGTCCCTTGCACCGGCTCTGAACCTTCTTCCCTGTGTGTGTTTTTTTTTAACAAGATGGATTTTGTGTAAAAATAAATCAGCTTCACCACAGTAAGAATGGAACAACTTTTTAAGCTAACATTTAGCTATTTTTCATTACATTTTGCTTTTCTTCTCCTCCTAGTTTGAATTTCATATCTGCCCTGTTTTGAATTTTTTTTGTAGAAGTTATAAATCAGTAGGTATCTTAAATTCACCCTAACACTGCTCGTACAGGCTTCACCCTTAATTTACTCATCCTGAAGTATCTATAAGCATTACTGATGCACAAAATATTATTATACTTTTTAAATACAATTGCCACTATGATTTCCAATCAGCTAAGAGGATTGGCTGAAATCTTGTATATACTTCTTTCTTTGGGTTCTATGAATTTTGTAGCATATCAAATGTGATCAAGATAATGCAAAAGTCAGAATCGCAATATTGTAAATTGCACAGTGTATTCTAATATTCACTAGCTTAAGAATGCTGTGATGGATTGTTGATTGAATTTATTGAAATGACAATAAAGTTAAACAACTCTAGTTGAACAATTACCTTTCAGCAAGGATAATCCCTAATCTTGTAGCTGTACACTGTCTAAATATTCCCTTTAAATAATGGAGTTTGTCTCTGAAAATGTAGATTCTTGCATTATTATAAACTTTGTTGCTTAACGTTTTAATATTTTTATAAAGCTTGCCTCTTTAATTTGATTCTCCCTCTTGTTAAAAAGCAAAAAGAACTGGATAAATGGATCTTTAAGTGATGAAACTTTTTGTAGGGATACATATATATTCCCTTGTTGAAGGTTTAGCAGCATGCAGTCAGACAAGTCTGTCTACAGTGAAGTTTTTTGATTCAAGTGACTGTAGTATCACATTATCTAAATGCACTTTGGGCAGCTTGCATGTATGAATTATAAATTATGCGACATATGAGACACAAAGTTGATAATTCAAGGCAATAAGATCAGTGAATATATGTATTACGTCTTCTACATTGTTCAAACTATCCAGTTGTACACGAGGTAAATACATGACAATCTAGGAGACAGCAAACCGCAGCAATGCCCTTACCGGCAATGAGAGGTCAGTTCCTTGAAACACATCCGTAATTTCTAACGTCACTTGATAACACGGGTGAAAAAAATCTTCAAAATTAAGCAAAGAGGAATTTAAGATAAAGAGCTGTCAAAATATTGAAAAGAGTTGTAAAATTTCAAATATTTTGTAAGAGTTTTCAACATTGAAATTTCTAAAATGTCATGAAGGATAGAAAGGTCTTTGGCTCCTATTTCTAAAACATTAATAAGTGACAAGGTTGTCTCCAAAGAACTGGCAAATTTTTGAATTGGGTTGTATAAAGTCCAAATATGTTCTTTGCAAATGAGTTTTAAAGAATAGCTGCCTTTTTTTAGTTGTTTGCTTCTCTAATTGACTGAAGAAATTAAACTGCTCCTTACACGTTTCAGTTAAAAATATGAATAGAAACAAATTGCAAAGATTCATTGATGTACCCCTTTTCATATATCTCGTTATTTTAGGTTAATGTTGGATTTCAGTATAGACAAACAATTTGTTACTAAAAGCATTAAATTTTTTTGAATTCCTGGTTTACTTTTTAGATCTTATCTTTCCTTATTGGGTTATGATTTAAAATATACAAAAAAAAACTTAAAATTGAAATTATATCATTGAAATAAAGATATTATATATTGTACCACAGACCTCTGAAACAAATATAAATTACCTTTGTTACATCAACCAGCATTATAGCACAAAACACTTAGGGAAAGTGTATTTTTTTTAAAAAAAAACTATATAGTGAAGGTAATTTATTGAAATGTGACAGTTTTTTTAATAATTTTCAGTTTTGGTAACTAGTTTGAACATAATTTCTGACTGTTTAATGAATTACAAATGTGATTTTATTAGTTGCTATCTCTATCCTTGTAATATTGATGACTAGGTTCATATCTTGTGAGGAATGTTAGCTAACGTGAAGTTGAAATCGCACTGCAAAATACAAACAGCGCAAAAACTCAGAAACATTTACACATCCTTATGGTTAAACTTTCCAAGATCAACTGCTGTTCCTGAAAAATGACCTCCCAACTTAAAGTGATGGAGGAATAATTTAGCTTTTTTCTTTGCATTCTACTAATCTGCAATAAATTGAACATTTTTAAGCTGAGCTTTTAAAAAAACAATAGGTTTATATATTAATGCAAGCCTAAATCAGTTTGCTTCAGTCTTCATTTAGCAAAATTGTTTTATAGAGGTACAGGCTTTAAATATTGGTTTACTACACATTTTACGGGATAAAGCTTTTTAAACAAAAAGAAAGGCGATGTGTTCATACTTGTAATGTTTAAATACTTAAGTAATTTTTGGTTCCTATCAAACCAAGAAAATTGTGTGTTTTATGAGGTATTAGCTGTAACCTTTTACAGTTTTGTATAAGAAAATGCAATAATCCCAGGACAGAAAATTAATATATCAAACACCCCTTGGAGAAAATTGCATTGCATTCTCTATTATCTCTCTAGTAGATGTTTCAGTAGGACATATTCACTGGAAGAATAAAATCATTGAATTTTCTTTTTATGCCTAAGTATTCTTATACGGAAGCTAGAATTAAATTGGTAAATTTAACAGGCGTACTCCAAAAGGCAAATACTGCATCAACACATATAGTTCTGATAAAATTTTATGCTCCTTTCTTTAAGACATTAGATCTTTATTATATTTAAAATTCTGCACTATTAAATGATGGAAATAATGTAATCAATAGTATATATTTTCCTCATGAATCACCTTTTTATGTTGAACTCTGAAGAAAAAATGTGTAGCTAGAAGTGCCAATGAAAATTGACCAGGAAATTCTCACTTAGTAATAACCCACTCCTGCTGTCTCTCCCTATAAAATTCAAACATCCCAGAAAATGATATGCTCTGTCACACAAAAATAAGAAATCTGCTGAATGCTGAAATATTAATTTGTTTGCCATTGTTTCCCCGACCTCTTTTGTGGGACATGTGGGATGGCATGTAAATATTTGACTGTTGCAGTAGCCTCCATAGAGCAGCTCAGTGACACCGGATTAATTTGTGTCTCATGCATTATGATGGGGTGCCAAATATTTAACAGCTGGTCTTGAGCCTGATTGAATCAAAATATTGTTTTTACAAGTTGATGAAAGCTTGATTGATATGGTGCTGGTGATTCTTTGATGGATTAAATTGTGTATACAGATTACAGCCCATATTCCTTCAGCAGAAAATGTGATTCTCAGATCTAAAAATGCTGCCATATTTCTCAAATCTCCTGGAACAGATGCGGCCAGGATGTTCCCTCTCTCTCTCTCTGTCTCCCTCTCTCTCTTTCTCTCTGCCTCTCTCATTTTGGGTCTAACGTGAGCCTTTAATGAAAGAAATCATCAGGTTAGCAAAAGTGATAAGGGAAGATAAATTTATCATAGCATTTCTGTATCTTTCCTAATGTTCCTCTTTTTATAAAGAAAAGAATTCGGAATGATAACAGGAATGCAAAAATACCTAATACCCAGTTTATAACAAATCTACAAAGGAAGACTTTTGTTATTGATTTGTACAGCTGAATAAAAATTTTTTAAAATGCATCACACCTTCCCAATTGAAAGTGATGGTGTAATAATTTTGGGGTTTTTTTGCATTCTACTAAATCTGCAATAAATTGAACAATGGTGCTGGGTATTGAAAAATAATTTTAAGCCTCAGTTAAACCACCTCAAGAAATTTAGTAATTGCCTAAATGCTCAAAAACCATCCACTCTTACAAAGCAAGAGTGACCCTCTTTCCTGTTGCCAAAAGAGATGACCGTCTTTTAAAACTATAACCCCCCCAGAATATTGTGACTGCTAAAAGATTATATTAGAAATTATATATTTATTACCTGAATTTGGAGACTTTTAAGTTGTGATGATTAAGGAAAGGATGTAGAAGAGAGGAATTCACAGCATTCAACCTTTGTACCTTTCAGAAATCAAAGCTTTTCTTTTCAGAAATTGCAATGTGAAGCTCTGTGAAGATATCATTGTAGTGTATGACATGAATTTTTACATTAATTCAATAAAATGCTGTGTTTGCAGTTCTTCCTTGTCCTGGAGATTTTATTAACAGTGAGAGCTAATTTTAAGGAAAGAAAATGCACTAGACTTTGAGCATATCTTTTTAAACTTGTTAAGCGAAAAGTAACAACCGAAAAGTTTATTTAACCCTAAAACATGCTTGTATACTGATAGCATGAATGTAACCTGAGTGGCAGTACTCCACGGTAAAATAAATGACTGCAATAGGCCTCAAAGATGTGCACAGTACTTCTTGTAGATGAATTCTGGCACTTGCATCTTGTCTTCTCAAAAGCCAGTGTGCTTCAGTGTCACTGCTCGCTTTGCAAAATGGCTTCTCAAGTAATGTACATTACTGCCTTACATACTGCGGGACAACCAACCAAAGCATCGTTTTCCTTTCTGCAATCCAGCTGCAATATAGTGATGGTCACAGAGAGTCGAGTGAAATATGTTTATTTGTCTGCAGGCCTATAACTTACAGATATTTCACTGTCCTTGTCATGATGCTCACCCAAACAATATTTACTTCATTTTTCTTCCATTGCTGAAAGCCAAATTATTTCCTGGCAATATTAGCAAAGCATGGGAATAATCATCGGTTTAAGGTAGAGACAATAAAATCCTTAAACTTTAGATGTACTAAATTCCCATTGCACAACAGCGAATATACGTTTGGAAATAAATAATTCAAACTAGCTAATGAAAAGGAAATTTACATCATTTTAGAAAATCTAATTTTATCTCTGAATTCATTATATCCAGGAAGTTTTAACATTGTGCACCTTTGAGTGTACATACACCTTGCTGTTAGATGACCATTTAAATTTATGTTATTGTGTAATATTAATGGCATCCGGTAAATATAATCAGGTACTTTTCAAATAAAAATTATTTTATACAGTACTTTGGCATTATTTTTTTAATGTACAATTATAGAATTGTTACTATTGCCATGTTAATTTTATTTTTTTCTCCTTTTTAAAATCTGCTTTTTCATATTCTGAAAGGATCTGAAAGCAGTACTTTAGCTTAAGTGAATAAACTATTTGTATTTTCAATCAGCTATTTTATCAGTTTTAAATCATCGAATATTCCTGAAATAACTATATTGCTCCTGGCTAATTGTGTTGAAAATATCCTGATTTTGGTTGATGTTTGCTTAAGATAAAATTAATTGTTTTTACTAATTTAAATAACATATCTTTTCGATACCAAAGAATTGCACAAAACATTGTCAGTGGAAATTTTAAACATTTAATATAAATTAATAAAACAAGCAATGACATACATCATAAGTAACCAAATACAAAATAACTTCCACTAATCACTTCGTGTCCATTTTATTCAGTAAATGGAAAAGTCTTGTTGAAAAATTAACAAATACAAAACAATTCAATGTTGGTTAAAGATTCATTTTCTAGTGGAAATACAATTACCCAAAATTGCTTAAATGATTGAAAAATTAGGTATATAGAATGACAGGGGAAATACTTTAATAATTAACATTTATTAGCAAAAGACCGCTGATACAGAAATCTATTTGGGAATTTTGTCAATTGTCAAAGAGAAAAGGTATTTGATTCAAGAAGCGCGGGTGTCAATGCACGGCTTATATCACAAAAACATTACAAATGATGCAAGACAAATCTATCAGTCCTTCTATTTGGCCCCATAAATTTGAAGAACTTAAACAGCAGGATGTTTAATCCTAGTTTGAAGAGGTGAATTTTATGCCATTTTAAAAGGAATACAATGGCCTAAAAGATCCTTTTTTATTTGTGATATATAATCAAAAATCATAGTATGTGATGCATAATACATGCTGGTTTGTGCCAATATATTGGTGTAATAAAGTATTTTTTCAAATGCATTGTAATACTAAAGAAGATGAGCTTAAATTATACATGAACTGTGGGTAGGTTGAATTCGTTCAGTGCAGACTATAGGTGAATCTTGAAGTGACCTTGGTAAGCTGGGGTAGTATAGAATAACAGTTGGTGAAATGACTGGAAATTCTACCATTTCAAATGATTGCTGAGTCTAGAGTAGCTGACTTCAGCATTATTCCTGACAAATTATATTGAAACTGAGTTCTAAAAACTACCAAAAGAGCACCCAAGTTTTGACTTCCCTGAGAATTAATTATGTACTTATTTGGTAAGTGTAATACATCATATGTAAAGTACAGATTAATTAGAAATATTTAGCAACACTCTTTGCTGAATAGTTCTAAGAGACAGAAAGCAATTTATTTGGTATTAAGACTGCCTAGAAGGGATGGATTTGTATTTATTAATAATGATTATACTAAAGTAATATTCCAGGCTGAACAGCAAGGACATTGTCAATAAATGAAACATGTTTTAGCGGATTTTTAAAATTGAAGTTGGATTGCAGCTTAGCAGTAGGAAAAATCCTGGGCCATTATGACTGAAGGAAATATGGGTGACATTTCCCAGTGTACTGTGAATCAGTTATAGTCTTCAATATTTGACTCTGGATATTTTTTTCAAATCACCAATGTTGTTGACAAAATAGTCAAGATGAGAAACATACAGTGAAATTGATATTTTTAATACAGGTTCTCGTAATCTGGAAAAAGCTCCTATCTAACTGTATATATCAGCAGAGGATTCCTGTTTCAAAAGGTGGTATGGACATTAGTGAATTATAAAAGGAAAACAAATTGCATATAGAATGTTCCTGTTTTGTTGCCTTTTCTTTGATTTCTATTTTTCTATTTGCTGTGACAGTGAATGCAGATGATATCAATAAGGATGCTGATTTTAGAGGAATTTCTGAGCTGAATTGATACATTCCATTGAAAAAGCCTTGATTAAAAACCGGACGTACCGATATTAGATCAGCCTTTTCCCAGTTCTGGGTTCAGTAATTTCTGCCACCAAATCATCTTGACAGTGAGGGTGAAAAGCCTCCCTAAACAAACAGAGACAGCCTGTTTTACTTCTGTAATTATTAAAATACCATTCACAGAAATTGCATGTTCCCTAGATTTCATTTGGGGAACAATAATTATTGAAGAACTTCACCACGTGAACCAAATATTCAAAATTAGAGAGAAAAGTGGATGAAAGTTAATAATTCGTTTGAGCAGTGTGAATATTAATTAAGGCGCTGATGATGATTATCCTTCAGTGGTTATTTGCTGGGTGGACCATCTTTGGAAAACTATTTTTTTCCAGGTTTACACAATCTTCAGCTAGCATTGATAGAAATTATCGTGTGATCCACATTTAATTTCACTAAATTGAGAATGGGTATTGAACAGACATGTTTTGAAAATTGAAACCAGCTCTTTTATTGATAAAATTCTACATTTTTAAATTCCTTCCAATCCATTCTTTTTAACCTCGAAGGATTGACATACAGAAATTCAGCCCTGTAATAAATTAAATAGGATACTCTTAAAGGAACTAATAGTCAGATCAGGATGCCCCACAATACTGTTTCATCAGTTTTACTTCAAAGGATAAGGCCGTATATAACTGTGTTCCTGAAATGTGTTTCGCATTTAGTTCTGATCAGTTAATCTGCATAGAGACATATATGTGTGAGCTACACTCATCTTGCTTAACTTAATTGCACATAACAGGAAATTCCATGGAAAGTAAGTGTGGTACAATAGTTAGACTAAATATGGAAATTACTTGGGAAATTCAGCTCATGACAGGGGTATGAAGTCTCCTTTTAGAGACAAGTCAATAATGAGAATTTGCAATTTTATTTTATCTTGCTCTGGCCATTTTTGTTCTGTTTAAATAGTGGAGTGCTGATGATACCATCAAGGCTTCAAAGGGTTACTAGCCTAGGTTTCCCCAGTGGCAGATTATAACACTGTACAAAAAAATCTGGGCTACTGACTGTATGAGGGAGCTGAATTGATATTAACAGAAACGGTCATAAACTTAACACTGTTTCAGCATCAACTATGTGTTAAATATCTCCATCACATTGTTTATTGGGCTCATTGTCCTTCTAATCGAATAAACCATCCTATGTTGAAATTAGAACCTGGTCTAAGTAAAAATCAACTATAGTTGACAGAACAAAATCAAAGCATGAGAAACAATTATATTTCTTTGCAATGGTGACTTTTGATGGAGAAGGCTTTTTTAAAACTTTATGGTTGGAATTTACATATATTAAAATTATGGGTATTTGTATCTTATTTTCATGTGTATACACAATATTTGGTTGATTTATTCATATAGTTCATAGAATAATAGGTGCTATCTTTAAACTCCAAATCCACTCTTCTATTACCTCAGCTATAGTTATGTGAAATAGTGAGATTTTCAATGCTGATGTTCCAGTATACTTTCCTCAAGCTGCAGATGGTGCAACAAATATCATCAGACCGTTTGTGTCTAGAAATGGTAGTAAAGAAGTACAAACAGCACCAAATTCAAAGTCTCAGTTCCCAATTCATCGAAGAGTACCAAAGGTAGAATTAGCAACAGTAAAGGAGCAATATGCACCTCCTTTGTTGGAAAACTCTGAGCTATTTGTACACCAGAAGCATTCTGCACTTCCAACAAAGAAAAAAAACATTGACATTTTTTCAGAAAGCTAAGTGACTGAATACAAGCCATTCACTTCAATTCCTGAGCAATAAAGATGCTTCTAGGGGAAGTGCTGAAAAAGAAAATGGTTGTACATGATATTTCAGCCACAAGGCTTTATTCTGGTGGAAGCCGCAAAAAGAAGGGAAATTGAGGCCTCTTTTAGCTTGTTCCACAGGACACACATAAAGGCTTTGTAGCTAAGACATTATATTTAACCCTTTTCTTTGTGAATGAAAGGCTCATCTGATTATATTTTGTAACCACCTGATCACTTCATTTTACGTTTGTTCCTTTTCCATACATAAGTAACACAGTAGTTGTGGCTTCAACACCACTGACCTGAGGATTACAGAAGTGATTGAAGGCATTGCCTAATGCCTGAGGTTGAGAGTGTTGTAAAGGGACAAATGTAACAAGAGCATTGTTGCATCTTTCACAAAACCAGAAACTGGAGGATTGTGAAGACTGATATGATGTTAATCCAACAACATTAAAACTAGATTAAAAAGAATTTTGAAAAACATCCTTAACATGCAAGATTATTAAATCACTATATAAATGTAGATTTGTTCTTCCTACTGAAACTGTTTGTGTTTCATGTGTGTTTTGAATCTAATTGTTGACAATAATGTTCCTGGAAGCACTGAAGATTCATAGTCATTAAGCTAAATCTGATAGTAGATTTGCTTTTGGAACAAGGGTGTAAAACTATTTGCTGAAGTCCTCATTAGTGTGAACTTGCTTTACGCCACAAAATTAGACTGTGTACAACTCATTAAGCTTTAGTTTAAGAACTCAGGTGAAGATTCTGCAGCATGTCTGAGCTCCAACATTCCGCACCACAGTGTTCCATATGGCCCACCACAGGTAGACTCCTCATTTTTCACATATGTCCGAGCTATAAATGCTTTCGTCATCTTCTGTGGATCCTCAAATAACTGAAGAGTTGGCTTGGCATGGATGCCCACAGAACTGATGGCATTGTTGGTGCTTAAGGGAGCTTCTGCAGCTGTGCCACCATCTGATGTCAGATGTTGTGTGTTTGGCGTAATTATCCTTGAAACATAATGAACCAAAGTTCAGTGCTTGCCTCCATGTGAGCTGGTTGACTATAGTGTTTTCCTAAGTGAGACAGTCTGCAATGCAGAAGTTTGTAACGCTCTTTTTTGAAAAGATCCAAGTGATTACAAGATTACAAGTGATCCATAGGGGGGAGGAGGATTTAGAGGCCTGTTTAGGAGGACACTGGAGTATATGTTCAAGCAGTTGACAGAATGGCTTGGATAGAACCACGGGGTTGAATTTCCACCTCGGCGTTTGGGCACACGCCCAACATGCATGAGTGTGAAATAGCACGTGATGGCATTAGGCAAGCGTTGCAACGTTATCGCGCACTTGCGCGATATTTCGGTCAGCAGGCACGCCCAGCAGTCGGCAGCACGCCCGCTGACAATGAACAGGGCCGTTAAGCCCATTGATTCATTAATTAAATGGAATTTTTCCCTACCTGTCCAACATTACTGTTGGCGAGCAGGCAAAAAGGCCAAGCAGCCTTCGGATTTTTGAGGAAACCTCATCCATGGGCGGGATGAGGTTTCCAATGTTACTTAAAAATAAAAATGTTTACGTTTCATTTCTAACATGCCCCTGCTCGTGTGATAGAATCACATGAGGGGACATAGTTTCCTTAATTTTACCATTTTTATTTGTAAAGTTAAAAGTCTTCAGCTCCCTGACTGGCGGGCGGGCAAATAGGCCAAGCAGCCTTTGCATTTTTTGTGAAACCTATTCATGGGCTGGATGAGGTTTCGACCAGCGATTAAAAAATAAAAACTTTTAAAACTTATTTTTTAACACGTCCCTGCTCAGGTGACGGAGTCACACGAGGGGACAGGTTTTCCTTATTTCTCAATTCTCCGTTTGTAACGTTCAAAATCTTCAGCTCCACATCCCCACCCCCCCCCCCCGGCAGCTCTGTGCCTTCAGCGACCGCACCTGCGCCCTTGCGCTGACTTCCATGCTCGCCCTCCTCCCCCCTCCACCCAGGCAGCGCTGTGCGTTTCGGTGCAAGAAACACGCTGGCTGGGCTGTTAATTGGCCAGCCAGTGTGAAATTGTGGTCGGGGAGGCAGACTGTTGCACAGCTGCTCCCAGGCCTGCTTGCTGCGTCTTCCCAATGAGGGGAAAAATCCTCCCCATGGAAGCGTGTCCGCTTTCTTCACTGAAATATGGTGGAGGAAGACCTGGGGCAGGATTTCTACCTCGTTGGGCGGGCCGGGGAGCCGCCTTGAATCTGACCACCACCCCCCCACCCGCGATTTCACGCTGGCTGGCCAATTAACGGCTCAGAGCCTCAGCGCTGCCGGGGTGGGAGTAGGAGGACCACGAGCGCTGAGGTGTGCACATGCACAGGGGCGCGCTCAGTGAAAGCTCTATGAAGGCACAGAGCTGCCTCAGGGAGAGCTGAGGATTTTGAACATCGCAAATCAATAATTAAAAAGTAAGGAGAACACGTCGCCTCATGTGCCTCTTTCATGTCAGCAGGGACATGTTAAAAATGAGTTTTAAAAGTTTTTAATGTTTTTTTTTGAATCACTGGTTGAAATCTCATCCCGCCCATGGATAGGTTTTGCAAAAAATGCAAAGGTCGCTTGGTCTATTTGCAAAAACTTCGATTTAATTAATTGATTAAGGGTCTTTACAGGCCTTTTAACTGTCAGCGGGCACGCTGCCACCTCTCGCATGCGCCCGCTGAGTGGAATATCACGAGAGTGCACGATGCCATTGGGAATTGGGACGCTCGCCCGACATCATTGCGCACTATTTTACTCCCGTTCAGGTCTGGACTGCCGCCTGCAATCAGCTCCGCACTGTGATCTCACGTGGACGGGCCAATTAAGGCCCGCCCTCCGTGGATCGCGAGCGGAAGTGCTGAGCGCTGCCTGTGCGGGCAGGGGGCAGGAGGGACAGCTGGGCCTGGCGCGTAGCTCGTGCATGCGCACGAAAGAGAGCTTCAGTCACCCTGAGGCACGGAGCTGCTTCAAGGAGATTGAAACGCTTTTAAAAAAATGAATAACGACATTAGAAATTCAATGAAACATGTCCCCTCATGTGACCGTGTCTGTGTCACATGAGATCGGACATGTTTTTAGTGGCAAAAGAAAATTGTTATTTAATTTTTATTAGCTTTAGGAAACCTCATCCTGCTCGTGGATGAGGTTTCCTAAAAAATTCAAAGGCTGTAAGGTTGGACGGGCAGTGTAAAATTAAACTTAATTACTTTCTTAATGGCCTTAATAGGCCTTTCAATTATCAGCGGGCGCGCAGCTGACTCTGGCGCACACCCGCTGAATGAAATATCACGACGATGTGCAGTGACATCGGGACGCATGCCTGACATCATTG
Source organism: Carcharodon carcharias (assembly GCF_017639515.1). NCBI lineage: Eukaryota > Metazoa > Chordata > Chondrichthyes > Lamniformes > Lamnidae > Carcharodon > Carcharodon carcharias. The sequence goes on along the minus strand of NC_054473.1, from coordinate 165,014,767 downwards.
CATGTCATTTTACGTTCACACACGCCGAATGTAAAATTCTGGCCAATAGATCTGTGCTTCTTTATGTAACATTGTTGGTGTTAGAATGACTAATATCCAAATTCTACAACATAAACAACAAATATTAAAGAATCTTTTCAAACGGAATAAGCACTCAGTTTTCCTCAGCAGGGCCACCATTTTTTAACGCAGCCCAAGTGAAATAGGTTGAAGCTGTGCACTCATACCCACTCGTACTATTTCCTAGTGGCAGTTGCTAGTTATGCTAGATCCATATTTGCATCTCTCATTCCACCCAGCCTGGAGGCAGAACTGACTGGCTTAGGGGATCAACTAGTTATAAAAATAGTTATAAGGAATGGAGACAATACCCCCAGGAAGAATGTGGTGTTATAGTATAGAATCTTGTAGATAAGTTAAGGAAAGGTACTTTAGTGTTGACGTCATTTTAAAAGTGCAGAGAATTAAACCTTTATGACATTGTTTTTATTTGATATCAAGGGAGAGCACAATTATTTTTACAGAAGTACTTTGAACTTTTTATAAGTTTACAAAAATGTAGTTATTGGCATTGAAATAAGTTTTTAAGTGCAAGTGCGTAACTCTTTTCCAGATACAAGTCAGAAATTAAATGATGTGATTATGTATCTCAATAATATTTAAGTCCAGCCATGTATGGCTTGAAATGGGATCCTGTCATTTGAAAAACAAGCAACAGAGAACCCTGCAATGCCCATAAATAAATATCGGACCATCCTTCAGTACACACAAACAACCATCTGTGTTCAATAGTTCTGAACAAGGTGGAGTACACAGCAGTCATAGCATAAGCCCCAAACTTTTGTTGAATAACAACTGATTTTTGTAAAGCAGGCCAAGCGTTGCAAGGTTTGCAGAGGTGCTGTGTGAAGAAAGAGGAAAGCTGTGTTCATCTTGCAAAATTATTTCAACCCAATCAGGAAGGGAGATGGAAATGTAGCAAAGATTTTTAACTTGTGCCTCTCTTTTGCTTTCCCATTTAGAATGGGAGCTGATGCCTGTTGGCTCACTTGGTTCTGCCTCTAGCACATAAGCAGAGAAAGATTGCATGGGGTGGCTTCCCCAACTTTGGGCATGTATCTACCTTACCCACTAATCGTGGGCAGTATTTTCGGGTCGTCGGGCGGGTGTGGTGGGTGGGCCTGGGAGTGGCCAGGAAATGGTCAGCTGCCCGTGATCGGCCCCTGACCGCAGTTTCACGGTGGCCGGCCAACTGACGACCAGGCAGCGTGAAACGCGCACTGAAAGGCTCAGCGCTGCCAGGGTTGGGGGGGGTGGTGGTGGGGGTAGGAGGGCGAGCGCTGAAATCTGCGCAGGCGTGGGGGAGCGCGCAATGAAAGCTCCCTGAAGGTGGAGAGCAGCTCTCAGGGAGCTGGAGAATTTTAAAATCAAAAATAAGAATGTGGAAAATCTGAAAAAAATTATCCCCACATAGGACTCACTCACATGAATGTGAACATGAACATAATAAAAATTACATCAAAATGGATTAGGTTTCCTCAAAAATGCAAAGGCCGCCTGGCCGTTTCACCCACCCACTAACTGTAAGGTTAGACGGGCAGTGAAAAGTCTGTCTTAGTTGCCAATGTAATGGCCTTAACAGGCCTCTTTGTTGTCATCAGGCGCGCTGCCAACTCGCGCGCACGCCCGCTGACCAACGTCATCGCGCACTATTTTACACCAATCAGGTCGGGTGCCCGCTCATGAGACGTAAAATTCTGCCCCATGAGATTTGCTGTCCCGTAGCCGCATCCCCCACTCACTCCCAGCTCCTGCAATGTTGGTGAGGTAATATTGTGGCAACTTAATGGAGCAGGATAGAAAAAAATTAATTTGCATCTGGTACACCAACAATTTTACACACCTAGTCACCATGTCAGCCAGGATGGAGTGAGTTCCAGTTTTTTGCACCCTGGACCATCAGCGCACAGTTTTTGCCAATACCATTAGCCGCATTGTGGGGAAGGGGATTTTTCTATTCACTGCCACAAAATTATAGGCCAGGATTTTTAGGATGGTGGGGTTTCCCTTCCCACCATCCGAAGAGTCCTTCCCTGAAGCGATTTAACACTCCAATGGGCATTAATTGGCTGGAGGCAGGACTTCGGCCCTCAGTCGGGAGGAAGTCCTGCCTCAGAGAGCTGCCGGCCAATCAGATCAGCCGGCAGCTCTCTAGTCCCTGCAGTGCCAGAAACTGCAGCGGACAGGACTGGAACTGCAAGCAGTCCCCAGACCCTGAGTCCCAGGATTCCTGGAAGAGATAAGTTTTGGGGGTTTCAGGATGGGGAGGGCAGGATGACATTTGGGATAGACAGTGGGGGTTTGGGGTGTTGGCAAAGAGGCTGGAGAGACGAGGTTGGTCCTGTAGTTACTAGACTTTAACGGGGGGTCACCTGATTTTAAAAGGGTGCTACTGATGGAAGAGCCCCCTGCGTCCTGCCTGAGACCTGAAGCCATTTAATTTTGGGTCTCCCCCATACCCCGGAACATCTCCCGCTGCCCTAACAATTGAGGCCGGGCGGGAAACGGCCCTTTAAGTGGTGAATAATTCACCACTAAAGAGCCTCAATTAGGGCAAGGATGGGTGGGCATCGCCTGCCCCAGTGTAAAATTGCTGAGGTTGGGGCAGGTGAGAATCCAACAGAAAGCCCGTCCAAGGAATTTTACACTTGCCTCCTGCCTACAGAACCGCTGACAGGGGAGCATAAAATTCTGCCCATAGGTTCAAAACTTTTATGGAACATGACTGAAGATGACAGAATGAGAAACCTATTTTGCTGTACGGGGACTTCAGGACACAAATGCATAAAGTGATGAGTTGGAATGTAGCTATCAGTGATTTACTGAGATTCACATTAACCAGAAAACAGTCAACAAAAGACCAGATAAAGCTAATGTATAATTAATAAATGTGAGAACAATGGAATAAAGTGATCTGCTACTTTTTTGTTTTTATTGCTTTAAAAACTGAATGAATAATGCATGTGCTTTTATGAGTGCTTGATCAATTGTAAAAATAATTGAACATTGAACAGAAATTCTAATTAATTGTAACGTGACAACTTGTCTGATAATCTTGAATCTGAAACATTTGTTCTGTTTGAGTCCAAGAGCTCACCCATTGTACTGACAGTGTGCTTTGTTCCATAGCGTGGGGACATAGGCAACTGTGCCTTCTTTTAACAGTAAATGCTTTTAATAACTAATACATGGGGCAGAATTTTCTGCCTGTCAGGCAGGCCAAGTGGGAGCAGGCACAGACCCAGACACGGACCCGACTGCCGCCCGCGATTGGGTCTGCGCTGCCACTTTACACAGGCGGGCCAATTAAGGCCCGCTCAGCGTGAAACGCAACTCCCGAGGACAGCGGGAGTGGGTGGGCAGCGGACGGGCTGCTATGACCGCCTTGTCCAATAGCGACCTGGTGACCTGTTTAAAAGTCCTTCTGCAGCCTCGCAAAGGCTGTCAAACTTGGCCAGCAGAAGGACTTCCCAGAGCGTTGCTGAGGAGCAGGCCAGGCAGGAGGGTAGGGCAGGGGAGCCACTGTGCCCTTTGTTTTTGAGATGATTGCCTTGTTGCCCTCTTCGAGGAAGCAGCAGCGCGGTGGGAGGTCCTCATTCCCAAGGAGGAGGAGGCCCCCCCCCACATGAACAAACGTGCTTCGGAGGAGATGATGGAGGTAGTGAGCTTCCACAAAATGGTGCGGGGCACCTGGATCCAGTGCTGCAAGCATTTCAATGACTTGTTGCACTCGGGAAAGGTGAGTACCATGTTAGCATTGGTCACTTAACCCAGCAGGTCGGCTTTCCCCCCTGCTGCACCCCCCACCCCCGCAATTCTGAGTGTAGTGTCTGCATTGAATCATTGACGGCATGTGTCCTTCGCTGGGTGGGCCAACAGATATTGCCCATGCCGGGGTCACCCTGACAGACTGCTGATGAGATGGGTTCTGCACCCACAGCATGTGGTACACTGAGACCCACGTTACTGTTTTGGGGGCAACCTGGAGGAGCTGCACCTAGGCGCAGTGCTGCAACTCCAGGACATGTCAATGTCAGGGTGATGACATGCTGGGAGGGGAGCTTCAAGGTGGCGTGGCACTGAACCATCTGCTGCCCTTTGCTTGTACCTCCTTGCTTTGCAAGGTTAGACCATGTGGTGCCAAATGTGATGTAGGCAGCATTTGGCCAAGGGGCGGGGGTGGGGGTGTGGGGGTGGGGGGTGATGGGGGTTCAGGCCTGGCATCTTTGTGTGTGTGCGGCAGCTGCGGGGTGAGGAGGCACTGGAGCCCTGCAATGTTCCAGTCTGGTTGGGGTGGGACAGCAGTGAAGAGATTCCAGGGACAAGCTACACTAATCAATGCTCTTTTCTCCTTTTCAGGAGAAGAATGCTCATAATGCCGCCAAGTGGTTGAAGACTGGCGGCAGGCCGGCCCAGTTGGCCATCATTTCCAGGTTCAAGCAGGAGGCCTTCAATCTGGAGAGGCGCCATGCACCCAGGTCCACCTCAGTGAGGCTGGGGTGCCACGGGCACTGAGGTCAACATTAGTGCCCCAGCAGCCATGGCACTACTGAATGTTCAGCAATTGAAGTTTGCAACATGGCTTGACCATTGCTTATGGAAGGATGAGTGCATAATGATGCAGGGGACAGGGATGCACATTAACAATGTCTCCACATTAACTAAACAAATGTCCTTGTTCTTCCTTTCAGCATCAGCGGAGCAGGGCCGGGAGGAGGAGGCACAGGGGCCCCCTCTCACACCTGAGAGTCCTGAAGTCTCTGACCCACCAGCATCACACCATCTCTGCCAGGCAGGCACCAACGCAGATACTAGCACCTCGGTGGGAATTAGATCATTGGCTAGTGTCCCGGGGCACAGCGGTGAGGGCACTTCACAGTTGCTGGAGGAGCTGGCGGAGACAGAGTGTGCCCAAGGCGCCAGAAGTCGGTGGCTGATAATGAGCCTCTGGAGTCATCCCTGAGGCAGCAGATGCTGGAAGTCCAGCAGGGTGTGCAGGAGGATCTGGCGGAGATACTTGAGGCTATGCCTGGCTTGGTCTCCATGGTGGAGGAGTCCACGCGGACCATCGCCAATGCAATGAGCCTCATGTCTGAGCATCATGCTTCCTCCATGGAGAGGGTGGTGACTCGCGTGGAGAGGCTCCTCCAGGAGACCAATCAGGGCTTCCTGGGGATATGCTCTGACCAGCAAGCCTTCACACAGACATTGACCTCAGCTGGTCAGTATCAGCGTGGAAGATGGTCTGGGCACCAAGTTTCCCAGCTCAGTGCCCCTTCAGCTATGGTGAGCAGGGAGGTCCGAAGTGACCTCACGTTAGCGCAGCAGCTGCCTGGCATCTCTGTGGGCTCCTCTCAGGGGGCTCCGGAGGAGGGCAGCAGCTCCTCTGCCCCTCTGCTAGTGACAATTGCATCTGATGAGGCTGCAATGACTGGGGAGATGCCAGCTGTGGAACTGGCAGCTTCCTCCCAGGCAGGGCCAGCACAGGCTCCACGGGCCAGAGGACGACCGCCAAGGTCATCGAGGCCAACAGGACAGCACAGTCAGCAGGCTGTCTCAGATGCCAGTGCCAGCAAGTGGACAGCACCAAGACGTAGTGTAAATTTAAGGCACCTTAGGCACACCACGGGTTTCTCACTGGTCCTTTTGTGTTGCCCCACAATGAGGTTTTGATTAATTGGCATGTTCTTTAACACATTTGTCATTTTGATTCCTTAAGTTCATTTTGTTATATCATTAAATTTAGATATGTGACCATGGCTGAGGTGCAGGTGAATGGTTACCCATGATGTTCTGAGTGGGTTGTGTCACTTTGAGCTTTATTAACAAGGGCCTTAGTTAATGTTCTTATCCAGGCAGATATAGCACTCAGGTATGGAGTATGGAGCCTGCAGCACAGGCTTGTTTTGGAGGTCCATCTGTGGTGTGCCAGCTGAAGGTTTGTTAGATCAAAGCCTCCTGGGTGTCCCTGCCTCCCTGGAGTATGCCCGGGTCAGTGTTTACCCCCTCAGCGTTTCACTGTGCATACTCATCCTCAGAATCACTGCTGGACTCATCGTGTGCAGCAGCAGCCCCTGCGTCTGCATCTTCTTCGTCCACTGCATCTCCCCTTTCCAGTGCAAGATTGTGGAGAACGCACTATGCAACCACTATCAGTGACACATGATCTGGGGGGTACTGGAGTGCGCCCCCTGAACAATCCAGGCATCGGAAGCGCGCCTTGAGAAGTCCAATGGTTCTCTCCACCACAGCCCTTGTGGAGGCATGGCTCCTATTGTACCCCTGCTCAGCTTCTGTTCTTGGATGGCGGAGAGGCATCATGAGCCACCTTCTGAGGGGATAGCCCTTGTCACCCAGCAGCCATCCATCCAGCCAGCCTGGAGCATCTGGGGATGTCTGAGGATGTAGGTGCCGTGGGATCTGCCTGAGTACCTTGCACAGATTTGCAGATTCTGCATCCTGTGATCACACACTATCTGCACGTTCATGGAGTGGAAGCCCTTCCTGGTGACGAAGGCACCGGGCTCACCTGCTGGTGCCTTGATGGCCACATGTGTGCAGTCTATTGCACCCTGGATGTGGGGGAAGCTAGCAATGGCTGTGAAGCCTTTAGCTCGCTCTGTCTGGCTGGCCTCGTCCCAGCGGTAGTGGATAAACGTCAATGCATGCCTGAACAGAGCATCTGTCACCTGCTTGACACACGTGTGGACAGCTGATTGGGAGACACCACAAAGATCACCCACTAACCCCTGGAAAGAGCCGGAGGCATAGAAGTTGAGGGCAGCTGTGACCTTTAGAGCCACTGGCATGGGGTGTCCACCCGCACAGTTCGCAGCGATCTCAGGGCCTGTCATCTGACAGATATTGTTGACTGTCTCCCTTGAGAGATGGAGCATCATTTGGCACTGCATCTCAGACATATTGAGGTAGCTGCGTTGTTGCCTGTAAGCCCTGGCAGCAGGATAGTGGCATCTTCTGCTGCCCCTTCCGCCTTGGACTTCCTGTTGGTCCTGCACCCCTTGTGCCTGCGCCTGTCCTCCCAAAGGTGGCTCCCCTGGAGGCTGAATGTGCACTCCTCCCCCTTCTGGCCCTCCCTTCCTCCTCAGGGGAGGTGCCTCCAGCAGAGAGCACAACTCCCATTCCCAGGCTAAGGGAAGGCTTCCTGAAACCTGCAGGCCCCAAAAAGGATCTTCACTGCAGAATGCTGACCTGAAGGTTGTGAGTCCACTAAGCAGCTGGTATGAATTTTGAAGTACTTCTGCTCACACAGGCAAGTATCAGTAACTTTCCAAATTAAATATCTGACTGAGCACATTCGCGACCCCACTGACACCTCTTATCCTGCCCGTGGATGAGGTTTATACAAATGTGTCCTACCCGCCTGCCCGTTGCACCCGTGCAATGACCTGAAGATCACGAGGGCCCCAAAAAATCGCCGTCAATTGGCACCTCCAGGGCCTTAAGTGGCCCATTAATAAATGGTGGGCGTGCATCAGAGATCATCACGCGCCCGCTCACTGAAATATTGCAATGGCCTGTGGTGATGTCGGGGCCTAGCCCCGCCCCAGCACGCCAACGGGAAAATTCTGCCCTTGGAAAAGAAATCTGCATGTACCTGGACTTAAAATTCAAACATGTTAGTCCTTCTCCAAATAGAAACATATTTTGAAAGGATAGATTTATTTTATAATGTAACATGAATGATAACTTTGAAAGTTCCCTGATGCAGGAGTGATTTGAAACAAAATCAGCAGGGAAGAGCAAGTATGTAAAAATCAGCCGAACGACTTGACCACATCAGAAGGGTCCTTGTTGAGGACACAACCCAGAGCACAAGCTGCAGGTTGTAAACAGCGGAAGAAATGGGTAGTCAATATGCTATCAGGTATGGAATGGAAAGGAGAAGGAAAAAAATCAGTTGTTTTATCTTATTACTATTTTCTGGTAGTTGCAACATTGTGTATCTTCTCTGATTGATGTTTTGATTCCTAATTTTCACAAAGAATATTTATTCTATTCATATTATTTTGGGAAATTGTTTATTGAAATATACACTTCTTCTAACATGCTGAATAAATTGGAACTCCTATTGATTTTCCAAATGAAATAAGACATTGAGGTTTGTGTGATTTAAGATCATACATTCATGCAGGAGAAAGGGCAGGGGGAGAACCAATTAATCTTAACCTAGGACATTGTTTTTGGTCAGTAACAATATAAGTAAGTCTGAAGATAAAATGTTTAAACTTGTTCATTCTGTGTGAACTAACATGCTAAATTTGTTATGCAAACAATAATATTTAAAAAGAATTCTGCACAATTTTGAGAAAGTCAAGAAATACGTTCAGAACATATTTGAAATAAGGAATTATATGTTGTTGAGCTGGGAGAATTGAAGCTCTTCATTTGACATTAGTCTGAGAACATTTTCATATGGTAGAAATTGCTAATTATTTAATGTAGCTAATATTGTTCCATATTATGTTATATATTATTCTACATTATTTAACAATCACTTTCTAAATAAATGATCTATAAACATTATTTTGGATTGTTTAACTTTTCAATACTTCCATTATACAATGAAATATTGAATGTCAATAATTATGTTGATTGCGGATTAGTTTGGATTCAATGAAATGATGTGCAACATGCTGTAGCTGAGTTTACTTTGGAAAATTAAACCGTGTTTAAGAAAATATTAACATTTATGGTTACAAAGTTCTGATTTGAAAACAGAATTGCTTATTCCATTTAAAAAATGCAGAGTAGAAAGCAGATCCTTCTTTAGAGAATCCAGTCATAACTGTCACATAAAAGACAGGGTAAGGTTTGAGTACCTGATTATGGTGATCGTCTGTGCCATCCTAAAGCCATAGGCATGCTGAAATCAGTTTTCCAGGATGCACTGACAGCATGTCCTCACAACATTACCCCATATCTGCCACCTTTGCATCACTGAAAAGCCTTCTCTGCTTCATTGTGATGCAAAAATGACATAATTCCAGAGTCAGCTCCAGGGCACAGCAATGTAATACCTCCTGGGGAAGTTGTTCCACACTATTTGGGTTTGACACCACATAATCTACAACTCTGGTGCCCTGTCAAACCTGCTTTTTTTTCAAAAGTGTTTACAAACTTTTATACAAGAGTTTCAAATGTTTTGACAGTGCAGGAACTTCTGTCTGCCCATTTAGTACATTTAATATTCACCATCTGGGAGCTACCTTCTAAGTACTGAGAATTCAACTTCGAATTATGCAGTAAAAACAAGGTAGTGCTGGGAAGCAATTGATTCTGTAGCTACCAGTCTCAGAATGGTCATACAGTATAAACACAGCCTGTAGCTACCAGTCTCAGAATGGAGTACAGTATAAATACAGCCTCTAGCTACCAGTCCCAGATGGATAGCTAAAGTTTAAATACAGTTCATAGCTACCAGTCTTAGATTAGTAAATGTGACCTGTAGCTACCAGTCTTAAAATGAGGGTATACTGTAAATGTGGCCTATAGCTACCAGTCTCAGCATAATAGTTGCAGTATAGACACAGCCTGACAGTCAGCAAATTAACTGTGAATATTGGGCATACCCTACAAAGGAGACCAAGGGAAAGTATTCAGGTAAATTGTTTTTTTCAAACTTACCTTTGTTGGTGGTAGCCTGCCTCAGAGCAGACCAATCTTATATTAAGCTACTTATTTGCATATGGATATCTTTTAGGTGTGAACATTGCATATCACTTTTTTTGGTCTTTACCATTGCAGTGGACGGTTCATAATAACCATACAACTCCTGCCAGCAACATTGGAGGTTTACTTGGGAATTCAGCTCTTGAAAAAGGGATGCCATGCAGCCGAATTTCAGATGTAAAGGCAAGCTTGTCATTACCAAGTACTTCCGCCCTTAACTTACTGAGCAAAAAAAGAAACAAAACCGGATATTTTAATGAAAGACGACCTGATAATATAAGTACAGTAAAAAAAAGGTTATGTGCTCTTGTATGTAATTTGTATACTCGTTATTAATTTGACCGCTAACCCCCCAACCTTTTCACAACTTCATACGCTTTTGATAAAAACCTTATATTGAGCTTTAAATTCCAAGTTTGAAGATGGATTCAAGGCAAATTTGGCTATTGCTTCCCAAAGTTCATTAGAATTAAAGAATCCATATAAAAGCCACGGAGAGACATCAAATTGGATAACCTTTGCACCTGAAGGATAAGTTTTTTCAGTTATGTAGTTCATAATGTTTTGTTTCTCAGAAGTGATCATACTACATTATACTTTCCCCAAAGTTTTATTAGATTTTTGAATTTTTTTTCCTAAGCATGATCAAGCTGTGCAAGCCACGGAAATGCAGGTGCAAGCAAGGGGAGATTCACGAAAATCATTATAATATCTTTTAAAGAGTCATAGAGGTTTACAGCACAGAAAAAGATCCTTTGGCCCATTCATTATGTAATGAACGCAACAAGATGCCTCAAGAGATGTGAGGTTAGAAGGTCAGAGAAAGTGAAACTGCATTCAAGGAGCTGAAAAGTTGGGAAATCAGAGTAAGCAGTTTGAGGTAAAAACAAAAAACTGCAGATGCTGGAAATCCAAAACAAAAACAGAATTACCTGGAAAAACTCAGCAGGTCTGGCAGCACGGCGGAGAAGAAAAGAGTTGACGTTTCGAGTCCTCATGACCCTTCAACAGAACTGATCTTTCTTTACAAGGAGAGGGAAATATAAGCTGGTTTAAGGGTTTGGGGGGGAGGTGGGGGGGGGGGGCGGTGGTGGTGGAGAAATGGAGGTGGGGGGGGCGGCGTGGTGTTTGTTTGGAATTTTGCTTTCCTGACTTTGATGCAGATTAAAGGTGGGTCGAGTTTCTCGCTGATCTATGTTGGGAACTACATTTGCAATAATTTGCATATCATGAATGCTCATTTAAAGGCCAACTCACTGGAATATGTTCCTCCTACAAATAGAATGCCCAGCCAATGAATAATTAGAATGGTCTGTTTCCCGACTGTATATAAGTGCACTTGGTGAGCTTCACTTCATCAATGACTTTGAGTTATGTAGACATTGCTTTCGCCTACCTTTAAGTGTGTTGCTGTGAGATTACGAGTGCCAAGGCTGGGCACGGGAGGCAATACCAGCAGGGGAGAAGAAGACAGAAGGAGGACTGGGGGGTGCGTTTGGAACACTGGAAAGGTGGGAGAAGAAAGATGCAGGACTAATGGTGGTCAAGGAACAGAGTGGAGTCGTGAAAGACTGATCTGTGGCAATGGTTACATGACTGTCCAAGGAAGAGTCCGAGACTGTTAGGGGTATATTAAAGAGGCTGTCCTGGGGCTGAGGCCACACTGTTGGGGGTATATTGAAGAGACTGTCCTGAGGCTGAGGACATGCTGTTGGGGGAATATTGAAGAGACTGTCCTGGGGCTGTGCAGGCCATGTTAGAGGGCTCTGCATGGCACACATGTCTTGGTCCTGATCTTGGGCCAGGGAAGCCCTCTCTAGGCAGTGACAGTCATGCACAGTATGGTGTGCAGGGCATGGTCAGTTAGCTAAGGAATTTCATCCTGGGGGTTAGAGTCATGGTACTGTGAAGCAGATGGCATAGTCATGGTCAGGGAAGGTATCTGTATCCTGTAAGTCAGTAGCTGAAAAGTCATGGGGAGGTATGGGGTGGTCTCATGGGATGTGTTCCAGAAGGTCAGGGTGCATATGGCCTCGAGAAGGGGAGGGGTCAGATCAACAAAAGTCACTGGGACATCAACGTTAAAAGATTCAGAGGAGCACAGGAATATCCACATGAACAATAATAGAGTCAAGGGCAACAGGGGGAGGTTGGATAGTTACAGGAGGAATGGGAATTAGGAGACAGTAAGTGTGTGGGAGGATGGGAGGAACCTGGTGATAGGAGAAGGTTGGAAGCTGGTCTCCCAGACAAAGGTCAGCAGCATTATTTTTGAGCTCACCTTACAATGGCACAGTTTGAAAAACAAGCTAGAAAAATATCAGTCAGGGTGGGGTCTCAGGGCGTGTGGCAGGAGTTCAGCACAGCAATTCTTGGCCGATTGAAGAGGCACCCTATAACTGTCCTGCTCAAACCTTGGAGAGCATGGCTCAGCTGAGTGCTGGACTCGTGGGTCTAATGCACAATGAATGAGCTTGGCTTCATACCAATGGTGCGCATTCGAACGAGAATCCATTACGTTTAGGTGCTGCATTGCATATGGTCTCAATCATCTGATCCTTATGGAGGTATGTTACAATGGCTGTGGAGTCAAAAAACCAATGGCCACATCTGCTGCGCAGAAGCAGCATAGTCCCTACAAGCCTCCATGTTTCCAGTGCACTGGTCAGGGTATTCAAGACATCATGCTTGCAGGCATGACAAGTGCAAGGACTGAGTATCCATAGTTATGTCAAGGCCACTGGAGGTCATCCAACACAAGGCTAACTGTGGCTCCTAGGATTTGGGTCTTTTGACCCTAATGAACACCCTTGTTGTGAATGCGCAGTCATGTCTGAGGGGAAAGCTCAACCACCTGTCACCCTCCAGAATGATATCATCCTGCAAGGGGTATTCTTGTCATGTCATGGGCAGAATGAAGGCAAGTCAAGGGCTGGAGACTGTATTTCTGCCTTGTATATGGAGGGAGGCCATGCCATTGGAACTACCATTGATTGTTCAATTGTACAAGGAGGAGTGGAGAATGCAGTCTGCAGGCAATGCTGCCTTCTTGTGATAGTTTTGATTAGAATGAGGAGAAGAAGAGCCCCACACTGATTGGCACAGCTCAGGGAAGACCATCACCCTGAGGAATAAAAGCCAGTAGGGCCCTAGGAAGACCCAGATGCCAACGAGGATGGACAATATCGATGAAGACATTTGGCGTGACCAAGGTCCACAGAAAATGCAACTGTACATCGAGATGAGCAAAAGACAGTGCCACAAACACCATTGCTTATCGAGGGATGTGGTAGCTCATATTTGCCACATTCTCCATGAGGAATTATTGCTGCATGGACTTGGAGGGCATCCAATGCCAGTTGCTTTGAAGGTTACTATTGCAAGATGTTGCGTGTAGTTTGGTAGCTCTTATGAAAAAGTTCTGAGTCTTGTGTAGTTTAACAGTAAGCATTTATTTACTACTTGTAACTATGTACATATATACAGCATAAGGTCTAAGCTAGGAGCTGTCTCCATGTTTGCCTCTACACAAGTCTCTGTCCAGTGCTAGACTTTTAGATTTGGGTCATGTGTGGGCTATATTGTACCCAGTTCCACATTAACCCTTTCTATGCCAGACCCTTATACTATACCTACCTCCAAATCTTTATCCAACATAATTGCAACGTATTCTTGTTTATCCAACATATTTACATTACTTCTCCTTCCCCTTCTCCCCCGCTTTAAGTCTATTTTTACAGGTTCAGGCAGCCTGGAGAGTTGATAGTTCTTCCAGATCTTGTCTTTGCAACAGGTGGAGGAGTGGTAGGTTCTGTTCAGTGGGTAAACCTTGATGAATAGTAGATTGTTTTGGATGTGATCATTCTGGCACTTGGTTGGTTGTTCTTAGTTTTTTTTTGCATTCTTTGGAGTTGAACCCTTTCTTGTCAACTCCCCATCTAGTGTTATTGATGGTCATTGGTTTATCCTGTTCCTTACAGGGGGAAACAAGCTCTCAGCTCCTCTGTAATGCTCATTCTGTTTTCCTTCCTATGTGTGTTTCGCCGTGATGCATGTGGGAGTTTAGGTTTCAAGGGTGGAACCTTGATTTCCATTTGTCCTGCAACTTTAGCCAAAAATTTGATTACTCTTTTATTTTCCAGTTTTTTAAGCTTATAAACATTTTATTCAGCTCAGCAACCACTCTGGTAAGTCAAGTTGTCTCTGTTTCATAATCTGTGGAACTCTTATATAAGTTTGACAACTTCTCCTGGGCATTCAGTTCCTTTCTGAATCTTTCTTCCCTGGTCACTGACTGCTATTTAGGCTCTTTCAATTCATTCATTAGATCTTCAATCTGTTTCATAGAATTTTCCCTTATCTGCTTTCAAAGTCTGGATTTGTTCTTCCATATTGTGCACCTCATCCTTCATGTTGTTCAGATTAGATTGAAGTTCAAGAATTTCATCAGTTTTGGTTGTTAATTCTGCTTTCCATCAATTGTTCTGATGCATTAGCAATTCTTTCTCTTGTTCCAGGCATTTTGCAAAATGTTTACTAGAGACTTCTGATGCTTGAAGTTCATCACGTTTTAACTGAAGTTGTTGAACTTGTTTTGACAAGATTATCATTTAGATATTTCACATGTTCTACTTCATGTGAGCAACATTCCAGTATTCTCACCAGTTCTCGTTTTTCCTTATCAAATTCTTCTTTTGTATGTGAAAGTTAGTTCTCAACACTGATCAGTTTTTCTTTAGCAGGGCATGATTCTGCTGTGCTATCCTTCAAGCTCACATTCTATAATTGCACTCTAGTCAATTGTTTCTGAGAATCTTCACGCTCTTTTGTGAGAACTACTTTCTCTGCCATTCTAGTTTCTTGATTTTAGTCTCAGCTATTTCATTTTTCAACGACTCAATGGTTCTCAGTAAATTTGAGGTCTCCAATGTTTTTCATTGTCGTTCCTTGGTCTTTTTTTCCAAATCTGCATTTTCTGATCTTACTTCCATCTTTTCACACATATTAAATGTGTGTACAGCATTAAATGCTGGTAGGAAGTGGAAGACAGCACTGCCACACGCTGCTTCACAAAGTTTCCCATGCTTGCCAGTTTTAGCGGGCTCCTGCGGTAATGGTGCTCGCACTTCATTTGTTTAAAACTTGCAGCAGTGGCTCCTGGATCGGCCAGTCTGGGTCTTCCTTGCACTATCTGAATGTTCTCAGGCCATGAAACCATCAATTCCTTGGCTTTTGATGCGGGTTTCAAATGCTGATTTTTATTTTAAAAATTATTTAATTTTTTTTGGAGCGAGCTCGGACGTCACGTAGTCAGGCGTCAACTCAGGACTTGGGCTGTTGGCAGTGTTTTTTAAAACTGGCAACTCTGACTGAAATCTTCTTCAAACTAGTTCTTGCCAAGAACTTAAGGTTTTTAGCTCACCCCTGCTAGGCCTTCTGACACTGCACTTTCTGGGTATTGAAGCTGGACTTTTATGGGATTCAACAGAGTCTTTTGCTGCATTGTGGAGTTTTTGTTCTGCCTTCTGTTTTCAATCCTTCTTTGGAACTTTTCTCAGGTGATGTCCCTCTGTGCCATCGCTTCTGGTGATGCAGTCAAGTCAGAAGGCTGCTCTTTTAATCTCAGGCTTTCAACTTTCTGTTCCAGCTTCAGTGAGATTCTGGGTTTTTCTGAAAGCTGCCATCATGTTATAAGATGTTGTGTGTAGCTCAGTAGGTCTCATGAAGAGGTTCTGAGTATTGTATAGTTTAACAGTAAGCGTCTATTAACTACTCATAACTATACATATATACAGCATAGGGTCTAAGTTAGGAGCTGTCTCCATGCTTGCCTCTACACACATCTCTGTCCAGTGCAAGACTGCCCTCTAGATTCAAGTCATGTTTTCCTTTACATCACATTTCTGTACTTTGTCCCACATTAACCCTTTCTATGTCAGACCCTTATACCGAAGTTACTGCTGCACTGAACTTCTTTGTCTGCAGCTCTTTCCAGGGCTCCACTGGGGACTTTTCTGGAATCTCACAATCAGCAACACATAAATGCATAAGGGAGGTGACAGCTGCCCTTTTTAATAAAGCTCACCATTATGTGCAGTCCTGCATGGACAAAGCAAGCCAGGCTGCCAGAGCTGTGGGATTCACTGAGACTTCAGGCTTTCCTCAAGTGCAGGGCACCATTGACTAGCACATGTGGCCTTGAAATCTCCCTGGCAGCTGCCTGTGAGATTCATTATTAGAAAAGGATTTCAGTCTCTCATCCAGCTAATTTGTGATCAGAGAAAGCAGCTCATGTGCGTTTGTGCTAGGTACTCAGGGAGCTCACACAACTCGCACATTTTGAGTCACTCTCAGAGGTCAGGGATATGTGAGGGAGCTCAGTGCTTAAAGGGTTGATTCCTCGGTGAAAGCGGGTATCTCCTGAAGACATGGCTAATAATGCCCGTTTGTCGCCAACGGAATGCAACTGAGGAGAGATAAAATGCTGCACATTCAATCACAAGGTCCTTAATAGAGCAGACTATTGGCCTCTTAAAGATCTGTTTCAGATGTTTGGACTGCTCAGGTGGAGCTCTCCAATATTCAATGCAGAGGGTGTCCCACATGATCATTGCTTGCTTCACCCTGCACAACCTGACATTGCAAAAGGGGGATGTTTTGCCACAGGGAGACATGGAGGAGCTACATGTCTCCTCGGACGAGGAGGACGTTTCAGGGGATGAACCTGAAGAGGGAGAGGATTCAGATGAACCATATGAGGATGCCATTTCACGGGCACGACTTGGAAGATGTGACCATGACAAACTTATAACTTCAAGATTCCAGTGAAGACAGGTTGTCACAAGTGCAGTTCTCTTCATGCTTTGATGCAGAGAAGACAGCAGCACCTTCATTGTGATCTTCAACATGTCACAAAAGGTCATCAATCTCACAATGATCACTGAGTCACCTTCAACCCTAATGATGGGGTCATCCTTGGAAGGCGCAGTAGCCTAGGGACCATATAACCACTGTGGAATGTGCCTAGCACTCCACAAGTGCACATCCTTAAGCAACTACACATCGTGCAGTCTTTTCAACCATAGCATCAACAAGTCAGTGGCCATGACATCCTTCAAGAGACTGAAATGCTATTGTACACATAGATGCACTCATGCCTGCATGACAGCAGCTTAACAAGGTGGCTCCAAGACGAAAAACATTTGTAAATGGCAAGTGTTTGACTGTCTCAAGAGGGAGCGACACCCAGGCAGCACCATCTCTCCAAACGCCAGCTCTCATGAATGATTAATGCAGAGAGCACATCTTGATGCTGAGCCCCAAGATGCTGGCGGACATCAGGACACAGTGATCTGTAACATGGCAGCATGTACCCAAAGCTGAGAGTTAAGTTAGCATTGTCCTCACAGAGAGTGGACTATCATGTGATTATTGACAAACACTCATAAGCTCCATTCTTTGGAAGCCTGTCAAGTTTGCATCCTGCACTGCCTTGGCAGCTGGGAGACATTCAGTTTTGATATAGCAATTAGTGATAACTTATTCCCTTCATAGATGCTGATGAGCACTCAGAAGATGTTCCCGAGCATTGCTTTCATTACATCATAGTCCTCGACTTTGTCCATCTCACAAAGGTCAATCATTTTTAGGAACCCTAAGTCAAGGAGCGCACAGTCATGCCATGAATTATGTATTTTTTTAATTCATTTGCGGGATGTGGGTGTTGCTATCTATCTCAGACCTTATTGCCCATTCCTAATTACCCTTGAGAAAGTAGTGGTGAGCTACCTTCTTGCACTGCTACAGTCCACGTAGTGCAGGTATACCCACAGTGCTGTTTAGGGGAGGGAGTTCCAGGATTTTGACACAATGACAGTGAAAGAACGGCTATCTATTTCCAAGTCAGGGTGGTGAGTAACTTGGAGGGGAACTTCCAGGTGGCAGTATTCCCATCTATCTGCTGCCCTTGTCCTTCTAGATGGTAGCGGCCATGGGTTTGGAAGGTGCTGCCTAAGGAGTTTCTGCAGTGCATCTTATAGATGGTACACAGTTCTGCCACTGTGCGTCGGTTGTGGAGGGCATGAATGTTTGTGGATGTGGTGCCAGTCAAGTGGGCTGCTTTGTCCTGGATGATATCAAACTTCTTGTGTTGTTGTTGGAGCTGCATTCATCCAGGCAAGGGGAGAGTATTCCCTCACTCTCCTAACTTTTGCCTTGTAGTTGGTGGACAGGCTTTGGGGAGTCAGGAGGTGAGTTACTCGTCATAGGATTCGTAACCTCTGACCTGCTCTTGCAGCCACAATATTTATATGGCTAGTCCAGTTCAGTTTCTGGTCAATGGTAACCTCCAGGATGTTGTTAGTGGGGGATTCAGTGATTGTAATGCCATTGAACATCAAGGGGTGATGGTTAGATTCTCTCCTGTTGAAGATGGTCATTGCCTGGCACTTGTGTGGCACAAATGTTACTTGCCACTTATCAGCCCAAACCTGGATATTGCTGCATTTGGACATGGACTGCTTTAGTGACTTCACAGAGGGATTCCATGTAGCACACTAGTAAGTAATTCAGGGGCAAACTATGATCCTGACAGGTAATTTGATGGGTTCATCAGGATGACTCACATGTCTGACAGCACACACTCAATGCCATCTTGCAGACATTTCAAATTTCACCGAGTGGAACCAAATTCCATCAGTGTGATGTGGGGACTAATAAAGGAATAATATTCATCCTTAAACGTGGAGACAAAATGATGCTGCAGGGAATCACGAAAGGCTAGTGCACTTGACGATGAATACTATTTCTACTAAAACTTCATAGTCACAAAATAAAGTGAAAAGGCACCAAAGCTGGTCACGACAAACACTTATAAATCCACAAATTGCAGACTTCAGTGAAGTAGCATCAAGATAATCACTAACCTTTCTCATGAGGTCACATAATGTTTGCCTCAGAAGCAAGGGTCTTGTCCAGCCATCATTTTCATATAGGAAGCACCTTTGTTCAAGTTGCTGATTTGGAACTAAAGGCGATTCATTGTTATGAGACTGAATGCAACTTAGGGACATGATGGGAGATAATTGGTGGGGGGGTTTATTTTGTGCCCTTGAATGGAAATGGAAACTTGCATCACCCCGAGTAGCCATTCAATAACTGAGACTTGGAGAGGGTTAGGTGTGAAACGTATTTACAATAGTGCAGATTATATACAATCAACGAACACCCAAGGCACCTTTGTGCATTCAAAAGTTCTTAATTTTTCTAACTCATCTGCTACATTTGGTGCAGCCCCAACACCCACAGCAGAAGTTGAAGCAATCTGCTGATTGTTATGCCCTGTTGTCTGAGATGACTTTGGCGGGTGTCCCCTGGAGGCCTGTGGCCTGTGTCGCCCCAGTCTGCTAAGGGCCTCCTGCTCTGGGCAGGTGCACCCTCATCGGCCTAATCTGCTGGAGTTGATAGGGTCACAGGCAGAGGGGATTTGAAGTGACAGGACACCCTTGGAGTGTGCCAGGTGGACGCCCCCAGGATGTCTGACTGGCTCTCCTCCCCTTGGGTGCCCGGGGTTTTTTTTTGACTCCTTGAGGAGAAAGGACACCTGGAGGCTTCCTCAGGATCCTCATCTGAGGTGCTCTAGGGGCTGGGGCTGAGGTGCTTGCTTGGAGTCTTCCTTTGCCTTTTCTTGCTAGTGGCTGAAATAGAGAGAAGAGATAATTTGTGTTTGACTAAGCAGGCTCCTACACTATAGGTCACTCACAGGCATTGTCTACTTGTGGCCGATGTATACTGGATTGATCCTCACTGGCTTGTTGCTGGAGGCCGATCTCACCTTCCAAACAGGACCAATCTCTGTCCTCACCAGCGAGCTCTGCTGCTTGCTCCTCGTAGAAGGAGTGTGTCCTCGGCTCTGGGGTCTCCCTTATGGTCTTTGCCCTGCCCCGACAGTTGTGCACGACCTTGGCCTGCATAAAGACAGATGGGTTGACTGTGAGGATTATGGATGAAAGAGCAATTCGGAAGCATGCATGCCTGCTGTGTGTATTGAGCCCTCCCCAGCAGGGTATTTTGTTGTAATTTGTGCAGGATCTCACATGAAATGATGAGCTTAAGGTGGCTGGCAGACATTCAGTGCTGATGTCCCATCTGCTGGTAGTGTGTGGCATCCCTGTGGACTCTAACCCTTAGATTGCCTGATGCCCTTATGAGAGTGAGAGCTTGGAGTGAGTACAAGTTTCACTTACTCTGGCGGAGGGGAGCAGATCATTCATTCATTTCCTGCACTTGCAGGGCAGTCATTTTTAAGGGTTCCACGGGCACTGACCTCCTTCCAGGCTGGCATGATCAGGTTGGAGGACCGCCTGCTCCCATCCTGAGGAAAGAGGACCTCCCGCCCTTCCTGGATGGTTTGGAGGAGAATGCCCATGGAGACCTCGCTGAACTGTGAAGCCAAGGCTTTGTTGCACTTGGGTCATCACAGTCACGCAGATGTTCAGCCCACACACGGCCTGCAGTGAGTGAATGTCTGTGCGGTTACCATTCAAGTATGGCGCCAAGACTTTTGACCCCATGAGGTAAATGTGGGGTGGTGAATCACTGCTCGCCTGCCAGGAGGTTTGATGAGCTCTTTGTTGGTGCATAATTAATGAGCTGGAAAATTGAGCGCAAAAATCTGCCCCATTGCTGATCAGGAATCACACCAACTCTCCGGCCTGCCATCGATCTTGGTCTCCAGAATGGAAAGTTCTGCCCTATCTTTCCTGCTTCTCGAGGGCAATAAAAAAAAAATACAACGTAGGAGACCAGAATAAGCAGTCCTAACTGTCAAGAGGATCCAAAGTTTCAGTACAGGAATTAATTGAGTGAGGCCTGTGAGTGAAGATTGAGTTTAGAAGAATTGAGGAAAGATCATGGAAAACAAAGTTGGATCCAGTCACAGGAATGTTTAATATTTTCCTCCCCTGTGTTAGACACCTAAGTCAAATCCTGAAAGACATTAATAATTCCTTACCTCCTGTTGCTGACAGAATATGTGAAAGCTGTACAAAGCTATCTCCATGAGATTAATGAACTTATTTTATTTTGAGAGAGAAGTTGTGGGGAAATTTTTGTAGCAGACAGCAGAGTCTGTCTCCGGGAATTCATTTCCAGGGAGATGCTTTTGGAAACTGTTTCCAGAGGTGGTAGTTAACTCTCATTAAACCATAAGGTTTAAATGAAGAATTTGCTGTCAGTTCTATAGTTGAGCCAGTGGCAGATCTATCCTTTAAATGTAAGAAATATACATTTTTTTCTCTTGATTGACATGCAGCATCTCAAAGAAAGTTGATTGTAGCCCTTTACTTATAAATTCTGCTAGCCTGCCAACAAATGGAGAGAACCAGTTCTATCTCTGACTATTAGTCAGATTTAAAGCAAAAACTGCTTAAATAGAAAAAAAGGCACACTATAAATACTAATTGGAAAACAGTCTGTTTTGACTACCCAATTGCAATCATTAAATTAATAGACCAATTTTGTGGCACAGTTAATGAATAAAGGGTTAAGTGTAGGCCCTTATGTAGTGTCTTAATTGCCATTAAATTATCTTATCACCACAGGTGTGCAGGTTGCCTGCTGCAGTAGCACCCTGTACTTAACCTTTTGTTCGCTAAGTGTGTCACAAATTAATCCATTCATGCAAAAGAAAATCTACACTTGACCCCTACTAGTGTGCTATCCTCCAATTGTTCACTGCTGTTTCAAATAGTGTTCATGGTTATGTGAACATTGTTTAAAAAAAATCTATTGAAAATGACTGTGATTCTTGGGAATATATTATTACCCCTGAAAGTGTGCAGAGGCAAGTGACCAAGATGACTCCAGGAATCTAAATGACAGGGAGTGTTAAGGAAGTTGGGTCATTCTCTTAACAAAAAAGGAGACGTTGAAGTGGCCTCCTTGACATTTTTTCTAAGATTATGAAGGTTGACTTAGGTAACTTCTTCCAGAATGCCAAAAGGTTCAAATACCAAGGGTCACACATTTAAAATGTGTAAGTTAAGAAAGTAATAGACTTGATATCAGTGAAGGCCATTGGAGCAAGTAACACAAATGGATTCAAGATGTATCTATACATATTTCTGTGGAGAAGGGATTGAGAGATATGATGATGAGACCAGGGACTGAAGTTGAAATTAATAAAAAGAAATAGTTCTTGCTGATATTTTGCTGTTCCTAACATTTTAGGTTCTAAAGTATTGCCAGACTGTAGACAAATGATCTAAATTCTGCATAAAAATAAGAACTGTTACTCATTGCCTGAAACCATTATGTTCCTATTCTAAAGAATTCCAGAATTCTGCCTACTCAATTATTGATTGCAGATGAAAAACTGTCATTTAAATAAACATCAATTTTACATTTAATTACAAAAAGAGCAAGCAGGTTGCTCTTCCAACTTGAAAAGACCAAAGACAGAGAGAGCCTTGTAGTCACTGGTACACTAATGCAAAATGTAGTAAGATAGTTTGCACTTACGCTGTACATAGCTGCCTCACAATTTCTAGTAGTGGTAAATTAAAATCTTAACTTTTAAAAAGATCAATACGCAATAAAAAAAATATATCGATGTGTGAGAAAACTTCGCTTGAGTGGTAAAATTAAAACCAGGTTCTATGAGGAGGAGTTGAAAAAATTGTGCAATTATAGAACAATCACTTCTCCATTGGCAAAAATGCAGACCAGATAATCCCAATTGTGCAAGCAAAAGTGGAGGCAAAATGTAATTTGAAATGGACAATTGGAAAATAAAGATTCCCCACACTTGTAGTGAAATAAATGAGAACTGATCAATTAGAACTTAAGATAAAATGTGTTCAATTTCTCATATTGTCAACTCAGATAAAATTAATATATTATCCTTTCAGTGACACTTGAAATATTTCTAATAGTTTGGATGTATACATTAGAATCTCGAAACATCAATAACCAATGGGAATAGACACAAAGAGGAGAGTCTACCCAATTAAGAAGCAGCTACATGCACAGCTCCACATTTTTGTTAATGAATGATGTGTGACAAGGTATCATGTCCCACTTCTTTTGGTATGTGTAATACAACTATTAGAGAACAACATTTGCTTCCTTATCAGACAATTTGCTTGATATTATTTCACATTTGTCAAGGGAGCTGATCAAAGCATCAAAGGACATTGAACTAGTCGATTGCTTGGAGACAGAAGCCTCACCTGCTCCTTTTTCAGCTATACACGTGATTGACAAGTTATCAGAAACAAGACAGACGTGTAATATTTCACGACAAAATCACATTCAAATCACATCCTTCCGTTTGTGTTCTGATCCACTTACCAAAGACCCCATGATCAGATAACTACCCCACCCATGACTCTGCTGATCTCCATGACTCTCTTGATCTCCTCCATGAGGCCTTTGATCTCCCTTCCCATGCCGACCCTTCCGTTCTCCCCCTACCCCTGCCTCTGATGTGGCTCTGACCTCTGATCTCCTCTGACCCTCCCCGATATCATCTAGTTTACCTCCTGTGGGTGCACCTATTCTCCCTGGCTCTTGACTCCAATCTTCCTACCCCACCCACAGCCCACTGTCCCTTACCTCCCCAATCTTCCCTGGCTCCTCTGTCTAGCAATGGCCTGGAGCCCAAAGGCTCTCAATCTGGCTGGCCACAGCCAGGAAACAGAGGAAAAAAGTTGCAAACAGGTCTGACTAAATTCAGCAGGACTTGCAGAAAACTTGTTACTCCAGGTTTCCCGAAGTCAAGACAGCCCTTCTCCCCCACCACCATCCCTTCCCCCATCCCAGCTCCTCCCCACTTCTGAGTTGCATCCAGTCCTCTACCCCAGTCCTCAATCATAACCAGCATTATTTTCCCACACAAAGGATTGTGAATCTTAGGAATTCTCTATCCCAGAAAGCCATAGATGGTTAGTCAATGAGTATATTCAAGACAGAGCTCAATAGATATTTGGTTCTAACAAAATTAAGGAATATGGGGATAATGTGGGAAAGGAGAGTTGAGATGGAGGATGAGCCACGATCATGTTGAATAGCGGAGTGAGCTGCAAAGGCAAATGGCCTATTCATGCTCACTTCTTATGTTATTTTCTTTTGTTCTCTGTTTCTATTAATTTACCAGCAGTGTCCAATACCACCAATCACTGGTGAGATAGATGAACATTAATGTTTACCATCCAAAGGTTGAGAACTATGTTAAGTAATCTTGGAAATGCTTGGAAGTTACAGTATGGAAACAGGCCAATTGGCCCAACAGTGTTTACCCTCCATGCAGGTAATTAGACCTAATCACATTTACCCACTTGTCCCTGTGTCCTTTCAACCCTTTTTCCTTCATCCTCTTATCTTACCTAATTTAATCTTGAAAGTTGTCATAGTTTCTGCCTCAACTACTAATGTGTGTGTGTGTGTGTGTGTGTGTGTGTGTGTGTGCGCATGTGTGTGTATTAGAGGGGAGAGTGCGTGTGTTAGTGGGGAGAGTCTGTGAGAGAGAGAGGAGAGTGTGTGTGTAAGAGAGGAGAGTGCACGTGTATGTGAGAGAGAGGAGAGCGTGTGTGTGTGAAAGAGGAGAGTGTGTGTGTGAGTGGGAGGAGAGTGCATGTGTGAGAGAAGGGAGGGTGTGTGTGTGAGAGGCGAGAGTGTGTGTGTGAGAGAGCAGAGAGTGTGTGTGAGAGGGGGAGAGTGTGTGTGAGAAGGGAGAATGCGTTGGAGAGGGGAGAGTGTGTGTAGGAGAGGGGAGAGTGTGTGTAGGAGAGGGGAGTGTGTGTATGAGAGAGAGGGGAGTGTGTGTATGAGAGAGGGGAGAGTGTGTGTGTGAGAGGGGAGGGTGTATGCGAGAGAGAGGAGAGTGTGTGTGTGAGAGAGAGCAGAGTGTGTGTGTGAGAGGGGAGAGTGTGTGTGTGAGAGAGGGAGAGAGTATGTGAGAGAGGGGAGAGTGTGTGTGAGAGGGGAGAGTGTCTGTGAGAGGGGAGAGTATGTGTGAGAGGAGAGAGTATGTGTGAGAGAGGAGTGTGTGTAGGAGAGGAGAGTGTGTGTGAGATAGAGGAGAGTGTGTGTGTGAGAGGAGAGAGAGTGTGTGTGAGAGGAGAGTGTCTGTGAGAGGGGAGAGTGTGTGTGTGAGAGAGGGAGAGAGTATGTGAGAGAGGGGAGAGTGTGTGTGAGAGGGGAGAGTGTCTGTGAGAGGGGAGAGTATGTGTGAGAGGGGAGAGTATGTGTGAGAGAGGAGTGTGTGTAGGAGAGGAGAGTGTGTGTGAGAGGGGAGAGTGTCTGTGAGAGGGGAGAGTATGTGTGAGAGGAGAGAGTATGTGTGAGAGAGGAGTGTGTGTAGGAGAGGAGAGTGTGTGTGAGATAGAGGAGAGTGTGTGTGTGAGAGAGAGGAGAGTGTGTGTGTGAGAGAGAGGAGAGTGTGTGTGTGAGAGGGGAGAGTGTGTGTGTGAGAGAGGGAGAGAGTATGTGAGAGAGGGGAGAGTGTGTGTGAGAGGGGAGAGTGTCTGTGAGAGGGGAGAGTATGTGTGAGAGGGGAGAGTATGTGTGAGAGAGAGGAGAGTGTGTGTTTGAGAGAGAGGAGAGTGTGTGTTTGAGAGAGAGGAGAGTGTGTGTTTGAGAGAGAGGAGAGTGTGTGTGTGAGAGGGAGAGTGTGTGTGTGGGAGAGAAGAGTCTGTGTGAGAAAGAAGAGGGTGTTGGTAGAATTTTATGCCTTGTGGGCGGGCACGCGCCCTACCGAATCAAGTGTAAAATAACATTAGAAGACAACAGGCAAGCGTCCCAACATCATCCCTCACATGCACTATCATCCAGTCGGCAGACGTGCAGGGATGTCAGAGCCGCACCGGCCATCAATTAAAAGGCCACTTAAGGCAATTAAAAATTCAATTGAAAAAAAAAAACAAACAAAAAGAAAAAAACAAAAAAACTGCGGATGCTGGAAATCCAAAACAAAAACAGAATTACCTGGAAAAACTCAGCAGGTCTGGCAGCATCGGCGGAGAAGAAAAGAGTTGACGTTTCGAGTCCTCATGACCCTTCGACAGAACTTGAGTTCGAGTCCAGGAAAGAGCTGAAATATAAGCTGGTTTAAGGTGTGTGTGTGGGGGGCGGAGAGATAGAGAGACAGAGAGGTGGAGGGGGTTGGTGTGGTTGTAGCGACAAACAAGCAGTGATAGAAGCAGAATATCAAAAGATGTCAACAACAATAGTACAATAGAACACATAGGTGTTAAAGATAAAGTTGGTGATATTATCTAAACGAATGTGCTAATTAAGAATGGATGGTAGGGCACTCAAGGTATAGCTCTAGTGGGTTTTTTTTTTTTATTTTATATAATGGAAATAGGTGGGAAAAGGAAAATCTTTATAATTTATTGGGAAAAAAAAAAAGAGAAGGGGGAAACAGAAAGGGGGTGAGGATGGGGGAGGGGACTCACGACCTAAAGTTGTTGAATTCAATATTCAGTCCGGAAGGCTGTAAAGTCCCTAGTCGGAAGATGAGGTGTTGTTCCTCCAGTTTGCGTTGGGCTTCACTGGAACAATGCAGCAAGCCAAGGACAGACATGTGGGCAAGAGAGCAGGGTGGAGTGTTAAAATGGCAAGCGACAGGGAGGTTTGGGTCATTCTTGCGGACAGACCGCAGGTGTTCTGCAAAGCGGTCGCCCAGTTTACGTTTGGTCTCTCCAATGTAGAGGAGACCACATTGGGAGCAACGAATGCAGTAGACTAAGTTGGGGGAAATGCAAGTGAAATGCTGCTTCACTTGAAAGGAGTGTTTGGGTCCTTGGACGGTGAGGAGAGAGGAAGTGAAGGGGCAGGTGTTGCATCTTTTGCGTGGGCAAGGGGTTGTGCCATAGGAGGGGGTTGAGGAGTAGGGGGTGATGGAGGAGTGGACCAGGGTGTCCCGGAGGGAGCGATCCCTACGGAATGCCGATAAGGGGGGTGAAGGGAAGATGTGTTTGGTAGTGGCATCATGCTGGAGTTGGCGGAAATGGCGGAGGATGATCCTTTGAATGCGGAGGCTGGTGGGGTGATAAGTGAGGACAAGGGGGACCCTATCATGTTTCTGGGAGGGAGGAGAAGGAGTGAGGGCGGATGCGCGGGAGATGGGCCGGACACGGTTGAGGGCCCTGTCAACGACCGTGGGTGGAAAACCTCGGTTAAGGAAGAAGGAGGACATGTCAGAGGAACTGTTTTTGAATGTAGCATCATCGGAACAGATGCGACGGAGGCGAAGGAACTGAGAGAATGGGATGGAGTCCTTACAGGAAGTGGGGTGTGAGGAGCTGTAGTCGAGATAGCTGTGGGTGTCGGTGGGTTTGTAATGGATATTGGTGGACAGTCTATCACCAGAGATTGAGACAGAGAGGTCAAGGAAGGGAAGGGAAGTGTCAGAGATGGACCACGTGAAAATGATGGAGGGGTGGAGATTGGAAGCAAAATTAATAAATTTTTCCAAGTCCTGACGAGAGCATGAAGCAGCACCGAAATAATCATCGATGTACCGGAGAAAGAGTTGTGGAAGGGGGCCGGAGTAGGACTGCAACAAGGAATGTTCCACATACCCCATAAAGAGACAGGCATAGCTGGGGCCCATGCGGGTACCCATAGCCACACCTTTTATTTGGAGGAAGTGAGAGGAGTTGAAGGAGAAATTGTTCAGCGTGAGAACAAGTTCAGCCAGACGGAGGAGAGTAGTGGTGGATGGGGATTGTTCGGGCCTCTGTTCGAGGAAGAAGCTAAGGGCCCTCAGACCATCCTGGTGGGGGATGGAGGTGTAGAGGGATTGGACGTCCATGGTGAAGAGGAAGCGGTAGGGGCCAGGGAACTGGAAATTGTTGATGTGACGTAAGGTGTCAGAGGAATCACGGATGTAGGTGGGAAGGGACTGGACAAGGGGAGAGAGAAGGGAGTCAAGATAACGAGAAATGAGTTCTGTGGGGCAGGAGCAAGCTGAGACGATCGGTCTACCGGGGCAGTTCTGTTTGTGGATTTTGGGTAGGAGATAGAAGCGGGCCGTCCGAGGTTGGGCAACTATCAGGTTGGAAGCTGTGGGAGGGAGATCCCCAGAGGAGATGAGGTCAGTGACAGTCCTGGAAACAATGGCTTGATGTTCAGTGGTGGGGTCATGGTCCAGGGAGAGGTCTTCGTCTCCGGGCTCACTTCTTTGGGCAGGAGTCCTCTCCCAGTTCAACGGATCCTTTTACCCATCTTCAATATTCTCCCTCCACCTGGACCCCTCCCTCTGGATTCTTACCTTCTCTCGATCTTTTCATTGAGAACTGTCGGCGCGACATTAGTCGTCTCAATTTCTCTGCTCCTCTCACCCATTCTAACCTGTCTCTCTCTGAACTTACTGCACTCCATTCTCTCAGGTCCAACCCTGACATTGTCATCAAACCCGCTGACAAGGGTGGTGCTGTTGTTGTCTGGCGCACTGACCTCTACCACGCGGAGGCTGAGCGTCAACTCGCAGACACTTCCTCCTACCTCTCCCTGGACCATGACCCCACCACTGAACATCAAGCCATTGTTTCCAGGACTGTCACTGACCTCATCTCCTCTGGGGATCTCCCTCCCACAGCTTCCAACCTGATAGTTGCCCAACCTCGGACGGCCCGCTTCTATCTCCTACCCAAAATCCACAAACAGAACTGCCCCGGTAGACCGATCGTCTCAGCTTGCTCCTGCCCCACAGAACTCATTTCTCGTTATCTTGACTCCCTTCTCTCTCCCCTTGTCCAGTCCCTTCCCACCTACATCCGTGATTCCTCTGACACCTTACGTCACATCAACAATTTCCAGTTCCCTGGCCCCTACCGCTTCCTCTTCACCATGGACGTCCAATCCCTCTACACCTCCATCCCCCACCAGGATGGTCTGAGGGCCCTTAGCTTCTTCCTCGAACAGAGGCCCGAACAATCCCCATCCACCACTACTCTCCTCCGTCTGGCTGAACTTGTTCTCACGCTGAACAATTTCTCCTTCAACTCCTCTCACTTCCTCCAAATAAAAGGTGTGGCTATGGGTACCCGCATGGGCCCCAGCTATGCCTGTCTCTTTATGGGGTATGTGGAACATTCCTTGTTGCAGTCCTACTCCGGCCCCCTTCCACAACTCTTTCTCCGGTACATCGATGATTATTTCGGTGCTGCTTCATGCTCTCGTCAGGACTTGGAAAAATTTATTAATTTTGCTTCCAATCTCCACCCCTCCATCATTTTCACGTGGTCCATCTCTGACACTTCCCTTCCCTTCCTTGACCTCTCTGTCTCAATCTCTGGTGATAGACTGTCCACCAATATCCATTACAAACCCACCGACACCCACAGCTATCTCGACTACAGCTCCTCACACCCCACTTCCTGTAAGGACTCCATCCCATTCTCTCAGTTCCTTCGCCTCCGTCGCATCTGTTCCGATGATGCTACATTCAAAAACAGTTCCTCTGACATGTCCTCCTTCTTCCTTAACCGAGGTTTTCCACCCACGGTCGTTGACAGGGCCCTCAACCGTGTCCGGCCCATCTCCCGCGCATCCGCCCTCACTCCTTCTCCTCCCTCCCAGAAACATGATAGGGTCCCCCTTGTCCTCACTTATCACCCCACCAGCCTCCGCATTCAAAGGATCATCCTCCGCCATTTCCGCCAACTCCAGCATGATGCCACTACCAAACACATCTTCCCTTCACCCCCCTTATCGGCATTCCGTAGGGATCGCTCCCTCCGGGACACCCTGGTCCACTCCTCCATCACCCCCTACTCCTCAACCCCCTCCTATGGCACAACCCCTTGCCCACGCAAAAGATGCAACACCTGCCCCTTCACTTCCTCTCTCCTCACCGTCCAAGGACCCAAACACTCCTTTCAAGTGAAGCAGCATTTCACTTGCATTTCCCCCAACTTAGTCTACTGCATTCGTTGCTCCCAATGTGGTCTCCTCTACATTGGAGAGACCAAACGTAAACTGGGCGACCGCTTTGCAGAACACCTGCGGTCTGTCCGCAAGAATGACCCAAACCTCCCTGTCGCTTGCCATTTTAACACTCCACCCTGCTCTCTTGCCCACATGTCTGTCCTTGGCTTGCTGCATTGTTCCAGTGAAGCCCAACGCAAACTGGAGGAACAACACCTCATCTTCCGACTAGGGACTTTACAGCCTTCCGGACTGAATATTGAATTCAACAACTTTAGGTCGTGAGTCCCCTCCCCCATCCTCACCCCCTTTCTGTTTCCCCCTTCTCTTTTTTTTTCCCAATAAATTATAAAGATTTTCCTTTTCCCACCTATTTCCATTATATAAAATAAAAAAAAAAAACCCACTAGAGCTATACCTTGAGTGCCCTACCATCCATTCTTAATTAGCACATTCGTTTAGATAATATCACCAACTTTATCTTTAACACCTATGTGTTCTATTGTACTATTGTTGTTGACATCTTTTGATATTCTGCTTCTATCACTGCTTGTTTGTCGCTACAACCACACCAACCCCCTCCACCTCTCTGTCTCTCTATCTCTCCGCCCCCCACACACACACCTTAAACCAGCTTATATTTCAGCTCTTTCCTGGACTCGAACTCAAGTTCTGTCGAAGGGTCATGAGGACTCGAAACGTCAACTCTTTTCTTCTCCGCCGATGCTGCCAGACCTGCTGAGTTTTTCCAGGTAATTCTGTTTTTGTTTTGGATTTCCAGCATCCGCAGTTTTTTTGTTTTTTTCTCTGTGTTTAATTGACTGCCACTGCTCTTCAAGAAATGCCTACCTCCTTGAAGAAGTTCTGTTCCTCTCTGCGACAAGATTTCCGGATTTCTCTGTTGCCTTGTTCACCTTCATTGCTTTCCATTTCTCTCCTAGTGTTTGACAAGGTGTTTACTAAAACCCGCTTTCACAGCCATATCTCCTTTCTCAGTGACTGTCTCCGTCTCCGACTTACCCCACATGGATTTCAACTGAAATTCCACCCCTCATGTTTCGAACCCACCCAGGATTACAGGTATCTCCGGGACATAAAACGTTTCTCGGACTGCTGTTCCCGTCACATTCTGAAATCCACTCTCAGTGCCATGCGCCGCCATATGAACACACTCGACCTCTCCCTCCAGCAGCACCGCCGTACCCTTTTTCAAAGCTGCGCGTGCCCCCAGTTTCATTTTATCCTTCGGCTCATCCGACGCCTCAACAAGAAACTTTTTCTCTTTCTCTCAAGTGCTAAGGAACGCAAGCTCCAACAACTCATCGACACCAACACCCATCTAGGACCCTCCACCCCTGCCTGTCCCTCCGTCCCCACCCCATCTTCCAATCCCAACCCCAGCCGTGTATTCACTATACCCCCTGACCTTCCCCTCTCCGATGCTGAACGTTCAGTGCTCAGCAAAGGACTTAGTTTCATACCCTTACGCCCTCACCTCAATGAATTTCGGGCTCGGCATGATACTGAACTCTTCTTCCGCCGTCTTCGTCTCCGGGCTCACTTCTTTGGGCAGGAGTCCTCTCCCAGTTCAACGGATCCTTTTACCCATCTTCAATATTCTCCCTCCACCTGGACCCCTCCCTCTGGATTCTTACCTTCTCTCGATCTTTTCATTGAGAACTGTCGGCGCGACATTAGTCGTCTCAATTTCTCTGCTCCTCTCACCCATTCTAACCTGTCTCTCTCTGAACTTACTGCACTCCATTCTCTCAGGTCCAACCCTGACATTGTCATCAAACCCGCTGACAAGGGTGGTGCTGTTGTTGTCTGGCGCACTGACCTCTACCACGCGGAGGCTGAGCGTCAACTCGCAGACACTTCCTCCTACCTCTCCCTGGACCATGACCCCACCACTGAACATCAAGCCATTGTTTCCAGGACTGTCACTGACCTCATCTCCTCTGGGGATCTCCCTCCCACAGCTTCCAACCTGATAGTTGCCCAACCTCGGACGGCCCGCTTCTATCTCCTACCCAAAATCCACAAACAGAACTGCCCCGGTAGACCGATCGTCTCAGCTTGCTCCTGCCCCACAGAACTCATTTCTCGTTATCTTGACTCCCTTCTCTCTCCCCTTGTCCAGTCCCTTCCCACCTACATCCGTGATTCCTCTGACACCTTACGTCACATCAACAATTTCCAGTTCCCTGGCCCCTACCGCTTCCTCTTCACCATGGACGTCCAATCCCTCTACACCTCCATCCCCCACCAGGATGGTCTGAGGGCCCTTAGCTTCTTCCTCGAACAGAGGCCCGAACAATCCCCATCCACCACTACTCTCCTCCGTCTGGCTGAACTTGTTCTCACGCTGAACAATTTCTCCTTCAACTCCTCTCACTTCCTCCAAATAAAAGGTGTGGCTATGGGTACCCGCATGGGCCCCAGCTATGCCTGTCTCTTTATGGGGTATGTGGAACATTCCTTGTTGCAGTCCTACTCCGGCCCCCTTCCACAACTCTTTCTCCGGTACATCGATGATTATTTCGGTGCTGCTTCATGCTCTCGTCAGGACTTGGAAAAATTTATTAATTTTGCTTCCAATCTCCACCCCTCCATCATTTTCACGTGGTCCATCTCTGACACTTCCCTTCCCTTCCTTGACCTCTCTGTCTCAATCTCTGGTGATAGACTGTCCACCAATATCCATTACAAACCCACCGACACCCACAGCTATCTCGACTACAGCTCCTCACACCCCACTTCCTGTAAGGACTCCATCCCATTCTCTCAGTTCCTTCGCCTCCGTCGCATCTGTTCCGATGATGCTACATTCAAAAACAGTTCCTCTGACATGTCCTCCTTCTTCCTTAACCGAGGTTTTCCACCCACGGTCGTTGACAGGGCCCTCAACCGTGTCCGGCCCATCTCCCGCGCATCCGCCCTCACTCCTTCTCCTCCCTCCCAGAAACATGATAGGGTCCCCCTTGTCCTCACTTATCACCCCACCAGCCTCCGCATTCAAAGGATCATCCTCCGCCATTTCCGCCAACTCCAGCATGATGCCACTACCAAACACATCTTCCCTTCACCCCCCTTATCGGCATTCCGTAGGGATCGCTCCCTCCGGGACACCCTGGTCCACTCCTCCATCACCCCCTACTCCTCAACCCCCTCCTATGGCACAACCCCTTGCCCACGCAAAAGATGCAACACCTGCCCCTTCACTTCCTCTCTCCTCACCGTCCAAGGACCCAAACACTCCTTTCAAGTGAAGCAGCATTTCACTTGCATTTCCCCCAACTTAGTCTACTGCATTCGTTGCTCCCAATGTGGTCTCCTCTACATTGGAGAGACCAAACGTAAACTGGGCGACCGCTTTGCAGAACACCTGCGGTCTGTCCGCAAGAATGACCCAAACCTCCCTGTCGCTTGCCATTTTAACACTCCACCCTGCTCTCTTGCCCACATGTCTGTCCTTGGCTTGCTGCATTGTTCCAGTGAAGCCCAACGCAAACTGGAGGAACAACACCTCATCTTCCGACTAGGGACTTTACAGCCTTCCGGACTGAATATTGAATTCAACAACTTTAGGTCGTGAGTCCCCTCCCCCATCCTCACCCCCTTTCTGTTTCCCCCTTCTCTTTTTTTTTTTCCCAATAAATTATAAAGATTTTCCTTTTCCCACCTATTTCCATTATATAAAATAAAAAAAAACCCACTAGAGCTATACCTTGAGTGCCCTACCATCCATTCTTAATTAGCACATTCGTTTAGATAATATCACCAACTTTATCTTTAACACCTATGTGTTCTATTGTACTATTGTTGTTGACATCTTTTGATATTCTGCTTCTATCACTGCTTGTTTGTCGCTACAACCACACCAACCCCCTCCACCTCTCTGTCTCTCTATCTCTCCGCCCCCCACACACACACCTTAAACCAGCTTATATTTCAGCTCTTTCCTGGACTCGAACTCAAGTTCTGTCGAAGGGTCATGAGGACTCGAAACGTCAACTCTTTTCTTCTCCGCCGATGCTGCCAGACCTGCTGAGTTTTTCCAGGTAATTCTGTTTTTGTTTTAAAAATTCAATTGATCCTGATTTTATGTTACCTGTACAATTTTGCACTCATTGCACGGGCAGGTGGGCAGCCCACATTTTGCAAAACCTCATCCAAGGTGTGAGAGAAAAAGGGTCTGCAGCATTGCCAGTGTGAGTAGTGAGGAGTTTAGGAGATAGTTCGCTGCTGGTTGCTTATTTGAACTTGACAGCTTCATCTCAGTTCGGAGCTTCATCATTAGCATTTCTAGGCTTCATTTCAGGACTCAATGGTGTCTCTGAGGCCGCCAGAGGATTTTGACCATATTGACCCTTCCTGGTATCAGACAGCCTTCTGTCAGCCTGGTAGTAGGGATTTTGGTCTCCGCTGGAGGCACCTCCTCTGAGGAGGAAGAGAAGGGCAGAAGGGAGAAGAGGCCAAGTGTCCAAATGCAGCTTCCAGGGGAGGGACCTGTGGGAGGAGAGGTGCAGGCACAAGGGACACAGGGTCTGCAGGTAGTCCAAGGTGGGAGGGGCCACAGAAGACGCCACCACCTTGCTTCCAGTTTACAGGCGGTGATGCAGCTACCTCAATATGTCCAAGGTGCAATGCTGAAGGAGGCTCCACCTCTCCATGGAGACCATGACCTCCATTTGCCAGATGATTGGGCCTGAGATCAGCTCCAACTGTGTGGGTGGACACCCCACGCCAGTGGCTCTGAAGGTCACAGTGGCCCTCAATTTCTGTGCCTCCAGCTCTTCCCAGTTGTCAGTGGGGGATCTGTGTGGAGTCTCCCAATCAGCTGTCCACTGCTGCGTCAAGCTGGTGACAGAAGCTCTGTTCAGCGGGTAATGATATTTATTCATCTCTATATGGACGAGGCCAGCCAGGCCGAGCGAGTCAGAGGCTTTGCAGCAATTGCATTCAGGGTGCAATCGACTGCAAACATGTGGCCATCAAGGTGCCAGCGGGTTAGCCTGGTGCCTTTGTCAACAGGAAGGGCTTCCACTTGATGAATGTCCTGAAAGTGTCACAGGATACAGATTCTGGTAGTCTGTGCAAGGTACCCAGGCAACTCCCATGACACTTATATCCTCAGACACTCCCAAGTGCTGAGGCTCTTCAGTGCTCCAGCCCAATTGAATGGACAGCTGCTGGGTGACAAGGGCTATCCATTGAAGAGGTGGCTTATGATGCCTCTCGCCAGCCAAGAACAGAGGCAAAACAGTGTTTTAATAAGAGTCATGCCACCACAAAGGTGGTGATAGAAAGGACCATAGGTCTTTCAAGATGCGCTTCCGATGCCTGAACTGTTCAGGCGGAGATCTACAATACCCCCGAAAGTGGGTGTCATTGATAGTGGTTGCATGCTGCGCTCTCCACAATCTGGCGCTGGCAAGGGGGCACCCACTAGAGGAAGAGGATCTTGATGCAGCTGCACAGGCCACAGAGGATGAATCCAGCAGTGAGTCAGAAGAGGACCATGGAGATCACAGAAGTCCAGAGCGACCTCACGTTGGTGCACGAGCTGCTTATCATCTCCGCGGGGAGATATGGAGGCAGACCTCTGTATCCTTCAGGGAGTCAGGGACACCAGGGATGTTTTGATCCAACGCTGCTTCGGCTAGGCTGCCAAAGATCTGCCCCCACCTCATGCCAGGGCCTCTATCCCGGTCTGAAATGATCCTTTCATTTGAACTCAAAGTCCACTCAGTGCCTGTGCAATAAAGTTTAGAGCCACTCACATCCAGCATTACATACTGGTGTACCCTGCACCGAAAAAAAGGTGAAGCATACTCAGTGTATTAGAGTGAAAACAAAATTTATATAATGTTCACAATCAAAACAAATTAACATAACTTTCTCTGGTGTTCATTTCCACACCTGTAAACATAAACAAAACATTACAGAAAAGATCACCCGTGAACAGTCCCTCTTGTGCTCATGGTGCCTTAAACTTATGTTCGTGAGTGCTACGTCTTGGTGACACCTCCAACTACCACCCCCCCACTCCCCTGCCGCCACACACACGCCCCCCCCCCCACCCCCCCCCACCCCCTCCCCCCCCAATACCAGCTCACTGACAGTGGTATCGGAGGCAG
This sequence comes from Carcharodon carcharias, assembly GCF_017639515.1. Lineage (NCBI taxonomy): Eukaryota > Metazoa > Chordata > Chondrichthyes > Lamniformes > Lamnidae > Carcharodon > Carcharodon carcharias. Next base: position 164,978,939 of record NC_054473.1, on the reverse strand, counting down.
CTGCTGACTCTGCTGTCCTGTTGGCCTTGATGACCTTGGCAGTCATCCTCTGGCCGGTGGTGCCTGTGCTGGCCCCGCCTGGGAGGGAGTGGCCAGTGCCATGGCTGGCATCTCCCCAGTCATTGCAGCCTCTTTAGATGTGACGGTCACTGGCAGAGGGGCAGAGGAGTTGCTGCCGTCATCAAGAGCACCTGAGAGGAGCCCAGGGAGACAACAAGCAGCTCGTGTGCCAACGTGAGGTTGCTCTGGACCTCCCTGTTCGCCATTGATGGACGGGCATCAAGCTGGGATACTGGGTGCCTCATCCATCTCTTACACTGGTACTGACCACCTGAGGTCATTGCATGTGTGGGGATTTGCAGGTCTGAGCACAACCCCAGGAACCCCTGATTCTGTCCCTGGAGCTGCCCCTCCATGAGAGTCGCCACTCTCTCAATGGAGGAGGGAGTGCGCTAGGCCATGAGGATCAACTCAGTGCTTATGCTCTGAATGGACCCCTCTACAAAGAGGCCATGGCATGCATACTGTCATGGATCTCCACCAGATCCTCCCACACATCCCACAGGACATCCAGCATCTGCCGCCTAATGAACAACTCCAGAGGCTCATCATCTGCCTTCGACTCACTATCATCCTGGTCTCGCGTAGTCCTCCGACTGCCAGCGCCCTGGGCACTCTCTGCCTCCACCTGCTCCTGAAGCGAGTGTGGTGCCCTCACCACTGTGCTCTGACATTCTAGCCAAACACCTAACGCCCACTGAGGTGCTGGTACCTGCGCTGGTGCCTGGTTCAGAGAGCAGGTGTGACACAGGTGCAGCTGAAGCCCGGCGGTCCTCTGGCGTCAGGGGTGGCTCTTCGGGGTCCTGCGAACAAGTGCCTGCTGGTGAATCTAAGGGAGAACAATGACATGTCATTGGTTTAAGTCATCACACTGTCACTGTGCATACCAGGCATCCTGGTGAGACAATGCAGATCCGCTTCATGGTGCCATTGTTTTTCAATGACCAATGGGGACTCCAGTTTTGAGGCTCCCATCAATGATAAGGCTACACACGAATGTTTGCACCATCTGAAACTCTCACCTCTGTGCGTTACACTCTTACCTTTGTCTGGCACCCCAGCCTCTCCATGACTGGCTGACTGAGGTGCATGGCCCCTCTCCAGCTCCAAGGCATCCTGCTTGAATCTGGTCAGGATTAGGAGGTTTGGGGGGCCTCTGCCTGTCCGTAACATTTCAATGTTGTTATGGGCCATTTTCTCCTGAAAGGACAGAGGGACATTGATTAGCCCACTCTCTACCTGCAGCGCCATTGCAGCCTGGACAACCCCACCTGAGGAACACCTTGCAGGGTACATCAAGTCGTGACCCTCGAGCCGCAAGACACTCAGTCCAAGCAGCCAGGGCTCACCCCCTCTTGGCCAGCTCCAGTGTCATTGACATTTGGCACTCAGACTTTAACACACCTGAGCTCCACGGGGGGAAAGGCCAGCCTTTAACACTTAAACATACTGATCCATACCAACACGGCACTCACCCTTCCCAAACGCGACAGGATGTTGCACCTTTTGGAGCACTGCAGCTCTGTGTGCCACACAACGTCATGACTGCTGACCTCAGCTGCCACCTCCTCTCAAGTTTTTTTTGTCAGGGAGGCAATGGCGTATTGGTATTGTCACTGGGCAAGTATTCCAGGGACCCAGGGGAATGCTCTGGGGACCCAGGTTCGAATCCCACCATGGCAGATGGTGGAATTTGAATTCAATAAAAATCTGGAATTAACATTGTTGATTGTTGTAAAAACCCATCTGGTTCACTAATGTCCTTCAGGGAAGGAAATCTGCTGTCCTTACCTGGCCTAGAAATGACTCCAGACCCACAACAATGTGATTGACTCTTAAATGCCTTCTGAAATGGCCTAGCAAGCCACTCAGTTGTATCAAACTACTACAAAGTCTCAAAAAAAGAAACAAAGCTGGTTGGACCACCCAGCGTTGACCTAGGCACCGGAAACGACAACAGCAAACTCAGCCCTGTCGACCCTGCAAAGTTCTCCTTACTAACATCTGGGGGCTAGTGCCCAAATTGGGAGAGCTGTCTCACAGACTATTCAAGCAACAGCCTGATATTGCCATCCTCATGGAATCATACCTTACAGATAATGTCCTAGACACCCCCATCACCATCCCTGGGTATGTCTTTCCCACCAGAAGAACAGAAAAAGCAAAGGTGGGGGCACAGTGATATACAGTTGGGAAGGAATTGCCCTAGGAGTCCTCAACATCGACTCTGGAACCCATGAAGTCTCATGGCATCAGGTCGAACACAGGCAAGGGAACTACCAATTACAGCCCCCACCTCAGCTGATGAGTCAGTGCTCCTGAATGTTGAACACCACTTGGAGGAAGCACTGAGAGTGGCAAAATGTACTCTGGCTGGGGTACTACAATGTCCATCAGCAACAGTAGCTCAGTAGCACCACCACTGAGCAAGCTGGCCAAGTCCTAAAGGACATAGCTGCTAGACTGGGTTTGCGGCAGGTGGTGAAGGAACCAACAAAAGGGAAAAACATACTTGACCTCACCCTCACCAACCTGCCTGCCACAGATGCATCTGTCCATCACAGTATCGGTAGGAGTGACCACCACACAGTCATTGTGGAGATGAAGTCCTGCCTTCACATTGAGGATACCCTCCATCGTGTTTTGTGGCACTACCACTGTGCTAAATGGGATAGATTTCGAACAGATCTAGCAACTCAAGACTGGGCATCCATGAGGCGCTGTGGGCCATCAGCAGCAGCAGAATTGTACTCAAATATAATCTGTAATCTCATGGCCTGGCATATACCCCACTCCATCATTACCATTACCAACGGATCAGATCTAAGATCTGCAGTCCTGTCACGTCCAGTCATGAATGGTGGTGAACAATTAAATAACTCACTGGAGGAGGAGGCTCCATAAATATTCCCATCCTCAATGATGGGGGTGCCCAGCACATCAGTGCAAAAGATAAGGCTGTAGCATTTGCTACAGTCTTCAGCCAGAAGTGCTGAGTGGATGATCCATCTCAGCCCCCTCTGGAAGACCCCAGCATCAAGGATGCCAGTCTTCACTCAATTCAGTTCACTCCACATGATATCAAGAAACAGCTGAAGGCATTGGAAAGTGCAAAGGCTATGAGCCCTGATAATATTCCGTCAATAGTACTGAAGATTTGTGCTCCAGAACTTGCCATGCCCCAAGTCATGCTGTTCCAGTACAGCTACAACACTGGCATCTACCCAGCTATGTGGAAAATTGCCCAGGTATGTCCTGCAAACAAAAAACATGACAAATCCAACCTGGCCAATTACTGCCCCAACAGCCTACTGTCGATCATCAGTAAAGTAATGGAAGGGATCATCAACAGTGCTATCAGCAGCATTTGCTTAGCAATAAACTGCTCGCTGATGCCCGGTTTGGGTTTTGCCAGGGCCACTGACATCATTACAGCCTTGCTTCAAACATGGACAAAAGAGCTGAACTCCCGAGGTTAGGTGAGAGTGACTGCCCTGGACATCAAGGCAGCATTTGACTGAGTGTGACATTAAGGAACACCAGCAAAACTGGAGTCAAAGGGAATCAGGGGGAAAATTCTTCGTTGGTTGGAGTCATACCTAGCACAAAGGAAGTTGGTTGTAGTTGATGGATGTCAGTCATCTCAGCTCCAGGACATCACTGCAGGAGTTCCTCTGGGCAGTGTCCTCAGCCCAACCTTCAGCTGCTTCATCAATGACCTTCCTTCCATCATGAGATCAGGAGTGAGGATGTTCATTGATGATTGCACAATATTCAGCACTGTTCACAACTTCTAAGATATTGAAGCAGTCCATGTTCAAATGCAACAAGACCTGGACAATATCCAGGCTTGGGCTGACAAGTGGTAAGTAACATTCACGCCACACAAGTGCCAGGCAATGAACATCTCCAACAAGAGAGAATCTAACCGTCACCCCTTGACGTTCAATGGCATTACCATCGCTGAATCCCCCACTATCAACATCCTGGGGGTTACCATTGACCAGAAGCTGATCTGGACTAGCCAAATAAATACTGTGGCTACAAGAGCAGGTCAGAGGCTAGAAATTGTGCATCGGGTAACCCACCTCCTGACTCCCCAAAGCGTGTCCATCATCTACAAGGCACAAGTCAGGAATGTGATGGAATACTCCCAACTTGCCTGGATGAGTGCAGCTCCCACAACACTCAAGAAGCTCGACACCATCCAGGACAAAACAGTCCACTTGATTGGCACCACATCCACAAACATTCACTCACTCCACCACTGACGTACAGTGGCAGCAGTGTGTACCATCTATAAGGTGCACTGCAGGAACTCGCCAAGGATCCTTAGACAGCACCTTCCAAAGTCACGACCACTATCACCTAGAAAGACAAGGTTGCAGGTAAATGGGAACAGCACCGCCTGGAAGTTCACCTCCAAGTCACTCACCATCCTGACTTGGAAATATATCACCGTTCCTTCACTATCGCTGGGTCAAAATCGTGGAACTCCCTCCCTCACAGCACTGCGGGTGTACCTGCACCACATGGACTGTAGCAGTTCAAGAAGGCAGCTCACCACCACCTTCTCAATGGCAGCTAGGGATGGGCAATAAATGCTGCCCCCCCCCCCAACCCGCGAAGCCCACATCCCATGAATAATTTTAAAAAAGGTGCGATTGCCTCCCCAGTCTATCTCTGTGGATGAGGATGTACCTCCTGGCAGCCACCTCCTCCAATAGCACCGCGAGGCACTCGTCCGAAAACTCGGGGGGGCTGAGTGCCCATCCGATCTGCCCTCTTGGCTAGTGTCTGCAGCCACATTTGAGGCCATAGCTTCGGTCTCTCGAACGCAGGTGGTATGTTCTTCCCTGGCAGCCTTCAAGGAGCTGCCTGTGCCACTTTTAAGCCATTCGCCACCCGACAAGCCCCTGCCCTGCCCTGCCCTTCCCAACCATTGGGGAGACACGTTTCATGCTGGGTGGGCCTTAATTGGCCAGCCAGTGTGAAATTGCGGTTGTGGTCCGATCGTGGACAGAGGCCTGTTTCCCAACCAGTCCCAGGCCCACCAGTCGAGTGCACCCACCAAGGGTAAAATTCAGATCTGTGTGTGTGACAGAGAGGGAGAGTGTGTTTGTGAGAGAAGGGAAAGTGTTTGCCAGAGGGAAGAATGTGTGTGTGAGAGAGGGGAGAGTGTGTGAGGGAGAGGGGGGAATATGTGAGTGTATTTGTGCGAGGGGACAGTGTGTGAGTGTGTTTGAGAGGGAAGAGTGTGTGAGTATGTGTGTGTTGGGATCACTCCCAGTCTCTGGATGCTCTTTCACCCTCACCCCCACACACAAACACGCACCCTCATTCACTCTCACAGATGGTAAGTGATTGAGCTCCCTGAAATGGGAAGTGAACTGGACACACAAATACTCACTCTCTTACATTCATCATCATCTTTTTTATTACTCATTTTTAAAATTATCAATTTATTGCTTTGACTTTTTTTTCGCTTAGCAACTTGTTTCTTTTCATCCATCAGCTTTTCTTAAAATTTCATGTTTAATGTTGTGGCAAACCTTAACTTCTCTAAACTTGTTCATAAACTTGAGTGAAAAAAAAATTGAAATGTTCCCCCCCACCTCCATCCTACCACCCCACCGCCTTTGCTGGTCTCCCAGTTGTCAATGCCTTTCCTAAAGTCTATGTACACTAATCTATTGCATTTCCCCATCAATCATGCCTGTTACCACCTCAAACAATTCTATGGGGTTTGTCAAGAACGATCAAGAATGGGTACTACATTAACCTCTCACCAGGCATCCAGTAGAGATCTAGAAATGTATCTCTCTGCAAGTTTCAGTGAAGTTATAAACCAGATCTTGTCGTACCAAAATAAAGGGTTTGTAAGCATGGGCTGGATTTTATGGGGCTGGCTAAAAAGTTGGTCATCAGCCCACTCACCCCAAACCTGCTGCCCTGTAGCGTTATTGGACTGAAAGCAACCTTACTTATTTCAGAGTGGGAGACTTCAGCCCCAATCTGGGAGGAAGTACCGCCCTAGAGAGCTGCTAGCAATCTGATAGCAGCACTAGGGTCGAATAGTAGCCACTGCTCGGACTACAGGTTGCCCTGAAGAAGAGCAGCCCTGACACAAAGGTAAGTCTGGGATTTTGAATGGGCCTGGCTATCAGGCCACAGTGATGGCGGGGGAGGAGGGATTGGGAGGACCAGGTTTGAGCAGGCAGGGGGAAAGGATTAAAGGGGAGGTATGATCCTTTGGTGGGGTACCTCTGATGGGCACAGGGGATCCCCTCCCCCACAAAAGAGGTACTACCTTTCCTGCCCAAAAGAATCCCACATAGTGGAAGCTGGTGGGCTACCCACTTTGCTTCTGTCTTCCCCTGCTGCTTGTAAAATAGCAACAGAATTGGAATGAGGCCCTTAAGTGGCCATTAATTGGCCATGTAAGGGCCTCAATAGGTCTAAGGGTGGGAGGGCTGCCTCATGCCTTACCCACCCACTGTAATATGGGAGACAGGTGGGCAGGAAGACAGTGGGAAGGCCACCCACTTTATTTTACAAGGCCCCACCTTCAAATACACTGGCTTGGGGTCTGTAAAATCCAGCCCCGTGTTAGCAGGCTCCCTTTGGATCTACAGATTTCCACTGTCACGTCTTCAGTACTCCTCCTTTGAATTTAAGAGCACCTTCCTTTAACCATATTAATCGAAATGTAACAGAATTAGCATAATTTGCCACTTAACAAGCAGGAAACTGGTTTTGCTGTAAAGGCTGCTAAAGTTAGATCCTCTGGGGCTTTTTCCTGAGACTTCCATCTTCTTAAAGTCTTGAAGCAGTTTTTTTTTGTCCTCGGGCTGGATTTGACAGGGGTGCAGACTGCTCGCACATGCCCAACTCCCCACCCCAACAACTACCGCCCCCCCACCCCCCCCCGCCCCCCACCCCCACCAACCCCAGAATGAAAGTTGGCCCTGAATGGATGTCTCGCCCTCAGGACATTGACCTGTACGTCTAGCAGCCCTGGCAGCACCAGAACTCAGTAGTGGATGCCACTGAGACTGCAAGGATGCAAGGAGACGCAGGAAAAAGAACGATGGTGACTGGGGACAGCCAAGTCCTGGGCTTTTAGGGCAGGGAGGGAATGGAGGACCTTTGGTTGTGGTGGGAGAGCAGTCAGGTTTCAGAGGGCAGACAGCTGTGAGTGAAGTGGGGGGTGGGGGTGGTGACATCTGATGCACAAAGAGTATCTTCCAACTGATGTGCTCCCCTCCCCGCTGCCCTTCCTGCCTTTTCAAAGGAGCCCTTTCAAAAATGGCCTTCACACTCTGGGCCTGCGCCACTACCCAGCATTTTATGGAGGCGGATTGAGGCCTTTAATCATCAGTTAATTTGGCAGTTAAGCGCCTCAATAAGCCTAAGGATAGGCGGTTGAATGGGTGACTTACCCATCTCCTGGATTATGGATAAAAAGTCCGGGAGTGGGCAGAAGGAGTGAGCTAGGGACACTTGACATATTTTGCATGCCCCCTGCCAAAAACACGCCTGGCGGGGTTGGGTGGCATAAAATCTAGCCCCTAACCTTTTAAACTATTAAATTTCACTCACAGTAAAATCAAAAGCAAACCTTAATTTTTCAAGCCTCATGGGCATCTCTTTCTAGTTCAAAATATGCAGAATCATACATTTTCTGTCATAGATTCATAGACATATTTGGAACATATTTCCTCAGATAAGAGCCCTTGTATGCCCAACAAGAGTGCGATGCCCACTTAGGACAGGCGCTATTGATTATCGATGAAATCCATGATTTTCAGTGTGTACATAGAAGGCTCACATTTGGTAGTTTCAGAGGGAAGTTTTTCACCTCCAGTGTTTTCCTGGATAGGTATGGAGATATCGGACTCCATGCAGTCATGGCAACACACCAGTGGCCAGGCTCTAGAATGTTCCACAAGTTCTAAGGCACCTTCAGTTACTACGATACTTTATCTGTTAGTCGTCCAATCAATTAGGATGAAACATTAAGGAGCTTAGACTGTATTTTAAATATCATTGCCTTTACAATTGATGTGGAAATTGAATTTACCATGATTTTATGAACTGGTAAATCATTGATCATTTGAAGCAAATCGCTATTTCCCGTTCTGCTACCCTTCTTTCTTCGCATTTTGTCCTTTTGTGACCCAGCCTTCTGACTTCCTCCTTCTTTTCTCTTCCAGGAATAACCCTCTTTGATCCCGGAAATCTTCTGAGTTCTGAACCAGGGTCCACAAACGAGACTGAGTAGACTATGGTGCTGGCTTCATTTTTGTTTCTTTTCTGTTCTATTTCCTCTTGATACCGTCACTGTGTGGCAGAGAGACAGCCCTCACTACAAATGGACTTTGCTGTTAATTGATTTACATTTTTGCCAATCTTGTTTTACAGCTAAGAGTGATCCTGTGTTGCTAAATTGGTATATTATTCCCTCATACCTCCATATTTGCTTTATGTTGATCGGTTTTGCAGATAAGAATTAAAATATGTAATTGTGCATTGTACTTTTTGGCCCACTTTGTAACTCCTTTGAAGTCCTACATCACCCCAAATTCCAAAACCCCATTCCCAATACTGATTCACTGTTGCATCTGATCTAAAGCAGTCTACCAGTTAATGTATTCATGATAAGCCATATTATTGCACATGTATAAAAACAAATGATGAGAGAGCTAACCTCATCTCTCCTGTAATTTAGTCACATGAGCCCAATGATCCATGTTAGCTATTCACTCTTTACTGTTACACTTAAATATTAACCTGCTGTTTAAGAAACATATTATATTGCCACAATGCATCATCTAAATAGATTTTTTTTTAAGTTACAATAATATGTGTGTAGAGTGTAATTGCAATCACCATCTAATGTTTAATTTTTGTCATAAATCTGTGACTGGCAATTGCTGCTTGGAAATGCTAATTCTTATTTAATTAAACAAATGCCTCTCTGGGTGGCCCAGTAGATCAATGCGTCAGTGTGGTGCTCCAAGGACTGGGAGATCTAAGTTTGAGTCCCAGTTTCGGCAAATGTTTCCACTTGGATTTTCTCCAAATGGCAAGGTGACAATTTGTTAAGATAGAATGAAAAGGAGCTGAGATTCCACCTCACTACCACTGATAGCTGACCACACAGTGACATAGGTGGGGTTTAGAGAGATGACCACAAGAGTCCCTGAAAAAAAATAAATATACTCATAGATATTTTAAAATAAATATTCAGGCCTGTTACAGGCGGACTTTTGACTAAACTTAAGAAAGAAGCTTTATTTAAGCGTGTCAACAAAAATGTCGTCATATCGGAAGATCAAATTCTTTGCAGTCCAACAGAGCTGCACTAGAACTAACGTTCTTTCTTTCAGTATGCAAAATCTAATTGCATATTTTTGTGTAATTTATCAGAAAAGCATATTTAGTGACTTGTATAAACTATATTGGATTGTGAGACACTTTTGACAGATTTGTAGACTTGTCCATGATTAATAGCAAACCAACAGGACTGGTACAGGAACGACAGCCAATATTTCAGTACCTAGTTTTCTTCAGCCATTATATCAGTACTACTGTCAAAATGCCATAGGAGGCACAGAAAGTAGTTTTCTTTTTAAATTATCAGCAATTTATTGCAATAAATGTCTACAATATTACAAGTTATACTAGGTTAATTTAATATTTTTTTATTTCAATCTTATGCCTGGTTTTGAATCTTATTTATAAACGTCACCCTTAAAGTGAAGCGTTAAAGTTCCTTCCACCAGCAAAACTGATCAGAACTGAAGCAACACTGAGACCAGGCTGATGAGAGAAAGGCTGACTGCACCCAGGCTAAGACAACAAAACAGGAACGTTGCTGGCATAATATTGCCAAAGACTGAATTTTTATAAAATCCACTTATATTTGACTGTTGAGCAATCATTCAATTTAAGCCTGGTGAAGAGCATTTTTTTTTCAAATTGAGAACCGTAGCAGCCTAGTTATGCAGCCTCCTCATGAACAGTTTCATTTAAAAACCCTAATATTAGAAGCTTCCTATGTAAGTGTATTAATGGTGACAATTTGCAATATTTATTAGATTGAGAATATATTTTATGCACTTTATTGTAATAAATTATTGCAATGAAGATAAAAAAAATCCACAATAGCTAGCTATAGCTTCAACATATACAACAAAAGAGACATGGACAAAAGAGCTGAACCCCAGAGGTGAGATGAGAGTGACTGCCCTTGACGTCATTTGACTGAGTGTGGGATCAAGGATCCATAGCAAACCTGGAGTCATTGGGAATTGGGGGGAAACTCCGCTGGTTGGGGTCATACCTAGCACAAAGAAAGATGGTTGTGGTGTTGGACGTCAGTCATCTCAGCTCCAGGACATCACTCCAGGAGTTCCTCAGCCCAACCATCTTCAGCTGCTTCATCAATGACCTTCCTTCCATCATAAGGTCAGAAGTGGGGATGTTCGCTGATGATTGCACAACGTGCAGCACCATTTGCAATTCCTCAGATACTGAAGCAGTCCATGTCCAAATGCAGCAAGACCTGGACAATATCCAGGCTTGGGCTGACAATTGGCAAGTAACATTCGTGCCACACAAGTGCCAGGCAACAACTATCTTCAATAAGAGAGCATCTAAACCACCCCTTGACATTCAATGACATTACCATTGCTGGATCCCCCATTATCAACATCCTGGGGGTCACCAGTGGCCAGAAACTGAATTGAACTAGCCATATAAATACTGTGGCTACAAGAGCAGGTCAGAGGTTAGGATTCCTGTGGCAAGAAACTCACCCCCTGATGCCCCAAAGCCTCTCCACAGTCTACAAGGCACAATTCAGAAGTGTGATGGAATACTCTCCCCTTAGCTGGATGAGTGCAGCTCCAACAACATTGAACAAGCTTGACATCATCCAAGACAAAGCAGCCAGCTTGATTGGCACCACATCCACAAACATTCACTCCCTCCACCACCGATGCACAGTAGCAGCAGTGTGTAACATCTACAAGATGCACTGCAGAAAATCACCAAAACTCCTTAGACAGCACCTTCCAAACCTACAACCACGACCATCTAGAAGGACAAGGGCAGCAAATACATGGAGCATCACCATCTGGACATTTGCCTCCAAGCCACCCACTCTCCTGGCTTGGAAAAATATTGCCATTCCTTTATTGTCGTTGGGTCAAAATCCTGGAACTTGCTCCATAAGGGCACTGTGGGTGTACCTACACCACATGGACTGCAGCTGTTCAAGAAGGCAGCTCATCACTATCTTCTCAATGGCTATTAGAGATGGGCAATAAATGCTGACCTAGTCAGTGATACTCACATCCCTTGAATGAATTTTAAAAAATTAGCAAGTCTAGTAAGGTGTACCTATACAATAGATAGCTTATATACTATTGGGCATTATAAAAGACCTTCAACTTGTGGAAAAATCAACATCAGTCAAAAATGCCTTTCACAGATATCTCCCATCCATGAATGAATTATAATGTTCCAATCCTGGTCTGATAAATATATTTATGACTATAGTCAATCATTTCATAGCTACATGACTGTATAATTCATGCAAATAAAACGAAAATGCTATAAATCCGCACATTAGCAAATATTCATTACTTGAGTAATACCTACATGCATGAATTCCACTGACCTGTCTCAAACAGTAAGTATTTCAATTGTACAAAAACAAAACAAATTCTATATTGATTTATGACTATTGAAGAGCTTTGTGGAAACACTGGGACTGGGAGACTTAAAGTGCACCTCAATCATCTGTAGCAAAAGTTTGTACCATGACTAGGAAACTTTGATGCAAGCTTTCCTGGATCTTTGTAAGTGTGAAGCATGAATTAGAATGCCTCATGATAGGAACCTCTTATTCTTCAGTGCACTGTGTTGTTTATGGGGAACTATTGCTAACTGGGGAATTTATATTTTCTTGTCATACCATTAGTTGATTCCAAGTGTCCACTAGAGATTACACTGATTAACAAAGAGAATAAATGAATGCAAAAGCAGAATATTGCCAATGCTGGAAACCTGAAATAAAAACATAAAATGTTGAAAATACTCAGCAGGTCGAGCAATGTCTGTGGAGAGAGAAACAGAGGCCCAGACTTTTGCCAAGATGGAGAGCCTGTCTGTCATGGCGAAAACCACTGAAATGGCCAAAATCTCTAAGTCCCGTCCCTATCACGGCATTTCCCATCTTTGCGGGGGCGGAACTGGAGTTGGGCCGGCATTTGCATATATGTGATTCGTGGAGGCAGCTGGCCATTTAAATTACCAGCTGCCTCCACTGAAGTGAGATTTTGGAAGAACAGGAATGTGGATTCCGGAATGTGCAGATTAGAACAGGTAAGAGAAGGTTTGAATTTTGTGGATGCGTCTGGATAGCCAGAGTACCCCTTTGAACAGCGTCCCTTTTGAAATAGTTAAAAGTGAACATGATTATGCACTTTCCATGCACAACCTCATTGGAACTGTCAAGCTGTCAAAGAGCTTGTCCAGCTGTCAAGGAACTTTCCAGCTGTCAAGGAACTGTCCAGCTGTTGAATCTGTTAAAGCTATGTAGGAAGTGTCAAAGCTGTCAAAGTTGTCAGGGGTATCAAGGAAATGTTAAACATGTCAAAGCTGTCCAGGAAGTGTGAAAGCTGTTAAAGCTATCCAGGAAGTGTCAACCCCGTGCAGGAAGCGTCAAAACTGTCAAACTGTCAAGCTGTCAAGAACCTGTCCAAGGATAATAGGTGAATTGGCATGGAAGGGGTTAGGGCAAGGGGTAGTGATCAGGAGGCATAGGTTGGCATGAGTTGGCACTAAGTTGGCATAGGGGTCCAAAAGGCAATGGACAGTGGGTAGAGAGATACTAAGTTGGCAGGGGTATGGGGCCATGGACGGTGTGTAGAGGGGCACAAAGTTGGCATAAATTGGCATTTTAAAGGTCAGGTTCACTGAGCTGGGAAACCATCTGACTCTGCAAACTCGTCCTGGGAACAAAAGTCTGGGCCAGAGCTAACATTTCGGGCTGGTGTCCTAAGGTAAGTTCTGACACAAGGCCATTGACGTGAAATGCTAACCCCATTTCTTTCCCCATAGATGCTACCCGACCTGTTGGAGTATTTCCAGCATTCTGTGAGTAATGAATGATTTGGTTCAAATCAGTGAACAAGCAACCACTTTTTGAAGTGAAATTACCGAAGAAGATATACACCAAATCTGACACCCCCCAGTAAGCATGGCAAAGGGCTGCTCACTTTGTGTCCAATTCTGTTAAGTCTAGTGGCCCAGGCTAAAGTTTTATTCTGCAATTCTGTTATGATTCCATGTTGGTTAAGGAGCATCTCAGATCTTGATCCATGATCTAAATCCTTTCTAAATCTTAGGAACTAAATATGTACACAGGTTGCAGTCAAAATATTTATCAGACCAGAAATTGGCTGTGTCCTGCCCCAACTATTGCTGCCCTCTCAAAGGCACCTTAATTACTTGGGCACTGTTTCTTTGTAAAAAGTAGAGAAAATATATTACTTAACTTATTTTTCCCTCCAACTTCCCTGGTTGCAAACAGTCCCTCAACTAAATTGTTCTGTTTTGAAAATTGGGAAGAACACAAATATGAACCTGAATGCTGTTACCTCTGGAATTGGCTTGCATACTGAATGAAATAAAATATGGCAAAGTTATCAACCTTCATGCAAATCCCTCGTAATTTGTTAACCACACATTTTAGAAGGGAAGTGAACAGCATTGCAACAAAGATAAAATGGGGCGGGAATAGTCAACGTCAGCGGGGAATGATGATTAGTTAGGCAAAGCTGTTGAGTCCATTAGAAATGCACTCCACTGAAACACCCAGAATTCAAAAATTGTCAATTTTTGACATATTTCAGTTTTATTTGCCTTGGGGGAAATAATGACTCATATCTCACATTTGTAATTATAAGTGTGGTCAATACTGCAATCATTTTCAAAGCAATTTATCTGCACAAAGGGAAGGGAGGAGCAATTCAGACTTGAGTCTGAATAGTTAATGGAGAGTCAGTTAATACTGGCACTTCAACTGCATCCTAATTAATAGGTTGGATCACAAGTTGGGTGACACCATGTGTCATGATACTTTGCTGCTGAGCAAAGTCCTCCCTGGTATTCCAACCTGTAGGAATTCAGAATTGCACTGCACCAATAGATTCCTATTTCTGCTGTGAAACCTCAATTGCCAGCGACTTCCAGTATGATTTAGAGCAACCTGACTCCATAGTTCTATTCCCACTTTAGCTGCACAAATTGCGGTGTAAATACACCATTAGAGACATCTAGTGGCAATAGTCATGTCAGCAGCTTTGGCATTTTTAATTTGTTTTGCACCTCTCATTCCTCAATTCCAGTTAAACTTAATTGCTTAAGCATTTGAATAGAATTGCACCAGCTATAACAGGAAAGCAATAATTAGGTGAGAAGAGAGTGAAAAGTTTAATCATGTTCCTCCATTTAAACTCTAATTAAAAATGCCTGATTGAACATTGAAAACATTCTGCAATGGGTACATCATTTTGTTAATAACATAATAAGCTCCAAACTTAACATGGCATTGAGTATGTTAAAGAGAATATATGTTACAGAATATTCTTCTCCCTGAGTTCTCTGCCCAAAGACAAATCCTTGGTGATTATCCACTGAACCAAGGCCAAGTACTGTGATTTTTTTTTTTACTCTGGGTATGGGGCACAAAGGCAGGTCCCAAGTCTGCCTTAGCCAGAATGGGGATTGAACCCTGTGTGTTAATCTGTTCCAGACACCAGCAGTATAGCCAGCTGAGCTAATGAGCTCCCAGAATATTCTTATGAAACATATTTACAGTCAAACTGATTTTTACCCTGACCAAATATCAGTTCGCATGCACTTTAAGATGGAGTACCTGTTGATTTTTGTCTACTTAAATTAGATTTCAGAATTCACATCGTTGTTTGAACATATGTTGTTATAACTTACCATGATTCTGAAAAAGCATGGGCCCCAAAATCTCATGTGCAGTTATCCCAGTTGCTGTGCCAAAGTCAGCTCTGCTAGTGCTCTCACCAGAGTTCATGGAGTCAGTAAGCGTGCAATAAGTTTTCATGGTGCTGTGGGCAGTGCCACTTAGTGTACTTTTTGGTGCCCATCTGTCTTTTGCATCATAGTGGAGTGATTGCTCAGGGCTTGTCCTGTTGACCTTGCCATCATTAGTGACTAGTATTCCAGAGACCCAGGGTAATGCTCTGGGGACCCGGGTTTGAATTCCACCAAAGCAGATGGTGAAATTTTAATTCAATAGAAATCTGGAATTAAAAGTCAGATGATGACAATGAAACTGTTGCTGATTGTCATAAAAAACCCATCTGGTTCCCTAATGTCTTTTAGGGAAGGAAATCTGCCGTCCTTACCTGGTCTGGCCTAAATGTGACTCCAGACCTACAACAATGCAGTTGACTTTTAAATGCCCTTGAACAAAGTCAATTAAAGGTGGGCAATAAATGCTGGCCTAGCCAGCAACACCCACATCCCATGAATGAATAAAAAAAAGCAAAACAGCCAATCCAGGAAACAATATTGTTGCAAAATAGTCCTTTTTGAGGTAATGCCTATTTACCAGGTCTGGACACTGCACTGCTCAAGCCCACATGTACTATCACGAGGCTGGTACATCTCATCTTTCTTGGTGTACTGGCTGTCAAGTCCCCACCCACTGTAAAGCACAGGAACTTTCACCTTAGGCAGTCCCTGCCTTGGCCCATCATTTGCTTTGTAAAAGGTAGGCAAATAATCTTAAAAACAAAAAAAAACAAAAAAACTGAGGATGCTGGAAATCCAAAACAAAAACAGAATTACCTGGAAAAACTCAGCAGGTCTGGCAGCATCGGCGGAGAAAAAAAGAGTTGACGTTTTGAGTCCTCATGACCCTTCGACAGAACTTGAGTTCGAGTCCAAGAAAGAGTTGAAATATAAGCTGGTTTAAGGTGTGTGGAGGGGGTGCGGAGAGAGAGAGAGAAGTGGAGGGGGGGTGTGGTTGTAGGGACAAACAAGCAGTGATAGAAGCAGATCATCAAAAGATGTCAACAACAATAGAACACATAGGTGTTAAAGTTGGTGATATTATCTAAACGAATGTGCTAATTAAGAATGGATGGTAGGGCACTCAAGGTATAGCTCTAGTGGGTGTGGGGAGAGCATAAAAGATTTTAAAATATTTAAAAATAATGGAAATAGGTGGGAAAAGAAAAATCTATATAATTTATTGGAAAAAAAAGGAAGGGGGAAACAGAAAGGGGGTGGGGATGGGGGAGGGAGCTCACGACCTAAAGTTGTTGAATTCAATATTCAGTCCGGAAGGCTGTAAAGTGCCTAGTCGGAAGATGAGGTGTTGTTCCTCCAGTTTGCGTTGGGCTTCACTGGAACAATGCAGCAAGCCAAGGACAGACATGCGGGCAAGAGAGCAGGGTGGAGTGTTAAAATGGCAAGCGACAGGGAGGTTTGGGTCATTTTTGCGGACAGACCGCAGATGTTCTGCAAAGCGGTCGCCCAGTTTACGTTTGGTCTCTCCAATGTAGAGGAGACCACATTGGGAGCAACGAATGCATTAGCCTAAGTTGGGGGAAATGCAAGTGAAATGCTGCTTCACTTGAAAGGAGCGTTTGGGTCCTTGGACGGTGAGGAGAGAGGAAGGGAAGGGGCAGGTGTAGCATCTTTTGCGTGGGCATGGGGTGGTGCCATAGGAGGGGGTTGAGGAGTAGGGGGTGATGGAGGAGTGGACCAGGGTGTTCCGGAGGGAGTGATCCCTACGGAATGCCGATAGGGGGGGTGAAGGGAAGATGTGTTTGGTGGTGGCATCATGCTGGAGTTGGCGGAAATGGCGGAGGATGATCCTTTGAATGCGGAGGCTGGTGGGGTGATAAGTGAGGACAAGGGGGACCCTATCATGTTTCTGGGAGGGAGGAGAAGGCGTGAGGGCTTCCTCTGACATGTCCTCCTTCTTCCTTAACTGAGGTTTTCCACCCACGGTCATTGACAGGGCCCTCAACTGTGTCCAGCCCATCTCCCACGCATCCACCCTCACGCCTTCTCCTCCCTCCCAGAAACATGATAGGGTCCCCCTTGTCCTCACTTATCACCCCACCAGCCTCCGCATTCAAAGGATCATTCTCCACCATTTCCTCCAACTCCAGCATGATGCCACCACCAAACACATCTTCCCTTCACCCCCCCATCGGCTTTCCGTAGGGATCGCTCCCTCCGGAACACCCTGGTCCACTCCTCCATCACCCCCTACTCCTCAACCCCCTCCTATGGCACCACCCCATGCCCACGCAAAAGATGCAACACCTGCCCCTTCACTTCCTCTCTCCTCACCGTCCAAGGGCCCAAACACTCCTTTCAAGTGAAGCAGCATTTCACTTGCATTTCCCCCAACTTAGGCTACTGCATTCGTTGCTCCCAATGTGGTCTCCTCTACATTGGAGAGACCAAACGTAAACTGGGCGACCGCTTTGCAGAACACCTGCGGTCTGTCCGCAAAAATGACCCAAACCTCCCTGTCGCTTGCCATTTCAACACTCCACCCTGCTCTCTTGCCCGCATGTCTGTCCTTGGCTTGCTGCATTGTTCCAGTGAAGCCCAACGCAAACTGGAGGAACAACACCTCATCTTCCGACTAGGCACTTTACAGCCTTCCGGACTGAATAGTGAATTCAACAACTTTAGGTCGTGAGCTCCCTCCCCCATCCCCACACCCTTTCTGTTTCCCCCTTCCTTTTTTTTCCAATAAATTATATAGATTTTTCTTTTCCCACCTATTTCCATTATTTATAAATATCTTAAAATCTTTTATGCTCTCCCCGCCCCCACTAGAGCTATACCTTGAGTGCCCTACCATCCATTCTTAATTAGCACATTCGTTTAGATAATATCACCAACTTTAACACCTATGTGTTCTATTGTTGTTGACATCTTTTGATGATCTGCTTCTATCACTGCTTGTTTGTCCCTACAACCACACCCCCCCCTCCACTTCTCTCTCTCTCTCCGCCCCCCCTCCACACACCTTAAACCAGCTTATATTTCAACTCTTTCTTGGACTCGAACTCAAGTTCTGTCAAAGGGTCATGAGGACCCGAAACGTCAACTCTTTTTTTCTCCGCCGATGCTGCCAGACCTGCTGAGTTTTTCCAGGTAATTCTGTTTTTGTTTAGGCAAATAATCTTTCCTTACAAGGGAATGTAGAAACTGGGTTTCTCCTTTTTCTTAGAGGGTTCCACCAAACCCCAATGAAGTTATCACAGGGGAATGCAACCCATGGAATCGCAAGCCTATCATTTCTTTAAACACTTAGGTGATGCAATTTTCAAAGCAATCAATTGGCTCCTTATATAGAATGTAAATAAAAGTAGAGCATGTTTTGTAGGTTTTATGTTTGATCAATAAATGAGATTTAATTTTTGACTTGGCATAATGATGTCTTCATTTCACACATTTTGCCCCCAACTGGAGTGTTGTGTCAAATCCTGGTACAGAAAAGATTTATGAGAATGATTTTAGGGATGAGGGACTTCAGATTGTGGACAGTTTGGAGAAGCTGTGGCTGTATTCCTTGAAGGAGGTAAGGTTGAAGAAGGTTTGGTAAAGGTGTTCAACATCATGAGGTGTCTAGTTAGAGTAGATAGAGACACTGTTCCCATTGGTGGAAGGGTCATGAACTGGAGAACATCAGTTTCAAGTGATTGGCAAAGGAACCAAGGCAAAATAAGGAATAATTTATTTACGCCGCAAGTTGTTACAATCTGGAATGCCCTGTCAGAAGGTGGTGGAGGCTAATGCGATTGTGGCTTTCAAAAGGTATTTGGATAAACCTCTGTAAAGGAAAAAAAAAATTGCAGGGCTATGGAGAAAGGGGGATCGAGTGAGACCAGCTGAGTTGTTCTCCGAATGGCCTCCTTCTATGCTGTATCCATTCTATGAAGTTGTCAGTCCTGGCAATGGATAGCGGTGATAGTTTGTTTGATGCTCAGCTTCTCTACAGCTTTCAACTCCCTTGTTGCAGTAATACTTAGGGTGAACAAACAGAAGGGATAGTTTGATCAAAACAGGAGCAAATGCCCACTTAATGTCAATTCCCCCTTTCCTCCCTCACATAGACATTGTTGCAGTCTAAAATGAGAGAAAGTTAATGGTGTAAACAATATCAGTTGAAATATAAAATATAATCTTCCTGACAGAAATTAGGGAACTTTTTTGTGCAAAATAATTTAAAAGATGTTGCTTATTACCTTGCCTGATCTGCAAGAGGTCCTGCATTACCTGAGTTTAGTCTCTGCTTTTGACCCTTTGTAAAGTAGAAAGGAGAAAGTAGGATCAGACTTCACTGACAGCTCAATTTACTTAGCAGCCTTATGAATAACATTTGACAGAAGGGGTCAGATGCTATGCAAATTGTTTCTCCCTCCCCAATTTAAATTCTTTCCACTTGAATCTCTCGCTCCTGTCTTAACCAGAGAAAAAAAAAGTTTTCTCCCGAGAACCCTAACCATTCTCCCCTTCTGGTGCTGGTCCAGCAAGGGAAAATGGGAAGTCAAATTGACAGGCAGGATTGCCTGTTTTCAAACCAAACAGATGGTGAAATTTAGATGACAGGCAATGCCTGACTTTGAAGTAATTGGAGATAATTTATGCTGTGAGTTTGAGCTTGACCACTGTCACGAGGCGAAGGTTAATATGTAAACGATTTTAAATTATCACATTTCATCCTTCGTTCCTTAATCCTAGCTTTGGGCTATTTATGTTGCTTTTGTTCGGGGTTTGTTGTGTTAGTTGGCTTTTATAAGAGGAAGAAACAAAACCCTAAAGCCTCACCAAGTGCTCTCTGACTTTTATTGATGTGCTCAAGAAGAAGCAAAAAAAATCACCCAGTCTATCGTTTTATTTTTACTTTGCTTTAATCTTATTTGATGATGTCTCAACAGGCCAGGACATGCTTTCATAGATAGCAATTTCACTGCACCATATGTGTCTCTCACAAGATAGCATAGCAAAATGAGTCTTGGCAGGAAGGGAACTAAACACATCGACCAGAACAGCAAAAAAAATTATTTACTTAACCCCCTAATGTCTAGAGTATGATTCCTATATTGTGCCAACATTCAACTCAAAGTTATTATAATTAGTGCATTTGGACTATACTAGAATGTATAATTCAAAAAGGAAAAAAATTTACATCCATTTCATAATGATTTTACTATGGTATGACTGCATGGAATTTAGATTTTGAAAAGGATTTAAGTGTTCTATTATTAATTTGGAACAAGTCTTACGTCGACTGATACCGTGTGTGCTGAGGGAATTCACCATTCAAAGAGTTATTGCCTATATACTACGAAAATCCTAATACTTGCTCTTTGCACTTAGAATTATACAAAAGAAAGATCATTGCTAGAATACCATGTTTAAATTGATGACTCATTTTCTTTTATTTTGAGTCCAAAAATACATATACAGTGAATGAGCAAAAACATAAATGAAAATGGTCTCTGCCACTGAAAGCTGATAGTGTAGCAGGCGTGGTTAGGAAAATGAATTCTTTAACCCATTATCGATAAAACCCTGAACAGAGGTGAAGTATTCCATGGTGTTAATATGAAAATGCTTATGGAAAATTTCAAACACATAAATATTGCCAATATCAGAATGCTATCATTTTAAATTGGTTGCAATATAAAATAGCAGTAGTCACACTGGATGGTACTGTTATGTTGGAGTTAAAAGAGCACAAAAAAAAAGATAGTTTACCAAATGTTCAGAAAATACCCTTCAAAAGAAAATAGTAAGTTGATTAGAATTACCAGCTAGTTTTTACAGTCCAATCTTTTTCTCCTTAGAAAAATCTTAGAAATAATTCTCTAAACAACATTTATAACAATGTAATAATTAGGTCATTGTATTTTGTTCCTGTATCCTAAAGTGAGAAATATCTATCAGATCTGTTTATTCCAGAAAGACAGTAGTTTAAAAGTTGGTGTGAATGTTTTGTCATCAAATAACTGAAATTATTGGAAATTAATACATTTGTGGCTGAATTGCTGTTTTTTTTATATATATTAGCAGACACATTAAACATGCAAAAATTTGTAAAATGGAACGTGTACATTATTTCAAAATCACTTTCTGTAAGATTTATTTTGTCTGTCAATCCAACAAAATTTCTATCAGAAAGTTTTTCAAATGTGTTAGCTAATTGTTTGTCACTGTATATCACACATCATTTCTGAATGACAGGAAGTATTTAAATTACTCATTCATTTTTAAGTTCAGTTTATTTTACTCTGTGCTATCATGTTAGCTAACAAAAAGAGAAAAGGAACACACAAACACGGTATTGATTACCCCAGCACACAGTAAACACATGCTGTACATGTATGTCCAGTTTCGTTATATGACCAGTGAAGAATTCATTTTCAAATGCCCTGTGCTCTAACCAAGAATTAATTATTACAAAGGAATTAAAGTCATTATTTTGTTGATGTTAAATAATTTCTTTTACATTACAAATCATCTCAGATACATTATGAAATGGTTCCAACATAATTCATTTAGGAGCTTGAATATCAAAAATACAACTTAGAATATAAAAGATACATTAAAAGGGGCAATTAAACTAATTACCATATAAAATTTGAAAGATTGCTAGTGTGAGGTTATTTGTATTTTATTCATAAGAAACTGAACAGTTGTGGTGGGAATGGAATGACAAGGATACTAACTTTGAAAGAAAGGGTTTATAGTGTGATACCAGATTGAGTGGATAATTAACTGGCATCCTCGAGTGTTAAAGCAACTAATTAAACTTTATTTAAAATATCGCCTTATCTTTTACATAACCTCAGGGCTAGCTAATCTTCACTCTCAAGGAAGCTGTACCGATAAATTCAACTAATAGCCATTTCATTGGAACAAAACAAAGAAAAGAAAAATAAATATCTACAATTATGAAAAGTTTTAAAATATATATATATTGGTTAACATTACACCTAGTGTGAAAAAAAGTATTAAACTTATTACATTTTCACTCTGAGTCTTGTTTTGAGAGCACCAATCAGTCTCTTAGCTTGTTTACTGCAAGTCAAAATGTTTGATAACGTTTTTGGAAATCTGAAATAGAAAGCATGCTTTATGAGTATGCAGCAATATTTTCTTTCAGGAAATAAAATTTTATGATGTAGGAAAGTTGTTAATTATTTTGTATGAGTAAAAGTTAGCCTTATTAAAAGATTGTGTTAAATGTCATATCCCAAAGAGCTACGGTGGATAATTTATAAATTTTTTGTCAATTTTTCGTTTCTGTTGAAAGCTTTTTGACATCTCGTGCAGAATTGCTTAGGTTCTTAAACTATGCTATATTTTTAAGTGTTAAATAATGCTTTCAGGGGATGAGTATTTATCTGATTGTAACATGAACCCAGGGGCGATGCACAGCGGTTAGCACTTAACCATTCATACACTGTCAACACTGAATGTCCAGTGTCCTGAAGCCCACCCTATTAAGTTTATTGTCCATTTTATCAGGGGCTAATGGTCAGTGGACAGGTCTGAGGTTTTCCCTAGTGGCTTGACATTAGCAACTGGTCTTGTTTAAGTACTGGGGAGCCGCCGATGCTGAATACAGAAGCCAATACCTGTTTCTCAATAAGTAGTAATTTAGCTCATGATTAAATGCAGCCTCGCTGACATACTCAAGTAGCAAAATGTTCCAAGGGGACCTGCCCTCACCTTTGAGACCAACAGACGGGAGGTGGATCAATGTCCCAACAACAAGGGAAACAATTGCATCTTTCTGTCTGTCTATTCTTAAATGATGAAGACGAACTGCTCATTTGAAAAGGGAGATTGTCACTTAGTTGGCAAACACCACGTTGCTTGTATGCTTTAATTATTCTTGAGATTTAACTTCAATTAGTTATTTTATTGTATAGAATAGTGGAAAGCAATTGAAATGGCCACTTTATGCAATTATATTTCAGCATGCTTTTTGCGGTGAACATTGTTAATGAAATTGCAAGTTAGGTACAGGTTTCATAAGTGACAGAGTTGATAATTCACAATTAGAACGTGACATACTAATAATATTTAATGATTTCTGTCTTTTGACCTGATTTAATTTAAAGCAAGCGCTAAAGTTCTTTAAGTTTTAAAATACTGGGAATACATAAGGAGGTAATTCTCAATTTTAGATACAAATTTTGGAACTTGAAATCTTGGAGTGTTTTTCTTCAGTCTAGGTTTATTTAAATTAATAATTGTTCAAGTGCAATGTCACTGGCAAATATGTTCATTGTGCTAGCAGTCAGTTAATACATTTATGGCCCTTTATGTTACATTCCATTATCACTGTGTAGAAATAGGTAAGAGCATTACTTCTATTGTTGTATTCTCTAAACCTATTTTTCTTTACATCTTAAGTATTTCTTTTCGAAATGTTAAATTGGGACTTGCATCACATTTAATGACTCACATTACTAAATGTGTTTAATTGCCTACTTCATGACAGCAAAGATTTTCTTCAAACACTGTAGGTTGCATTGTGTCAGTGGTGTAACAATATGGTCTGGAAGCTGCAGTGCAACTTCAGGGTCTGAAGCAAGACACAAAGAGATAGCCATGATCTGGGAAATAAATAAAACATGCAAACGCAGCCCTGACCCCCAGCTGTGATTGAATTTGCAGTGGTCATTTCCCAAATGTCCGCTGACAAAGCCACCCATCAGCTTTCGTCACACTGCTGCTTAATTCATGGATCTTCCCACTGATACTGATCTCTCGGTCTGCCAATCAAGCCCACTTTAATTAGTAAAAACTGTATGAATTCAATCATCAGCACAAAAGTGTCTCAACAAGCAAATTCTTTGAAACTGCTTAATATATTCTGCCTGAAGGTTGGCTTAGACCAAGCAAAGCATAACCTATTAATAACAGTTTTTGAAGCTATAATAAAAATGTATGATTCCTGTGTATTCCAGTTAAAATTAGGACAGCCTCAATATTGAGAAGCTCATCCAATGAATCTCTGTTCATATCCTATGTTTGTAATAAAATAAAACTTATTTGTTTTTTGTTGCTTCATGATTAAAGATTTGTATCAGAATTCACATTTAGTTAATAAAATGCTTGATTGATGAATCTTTGTAAATTGTCAGTTCCTGTTGTTGCTTTAAGTTCTCATGCAAATTTGTCTCAGGGTGGGGAGGCGGGGGGCGGGGGGGGGAAGAACATTGTGGACAGTGGACAGGATATGAACATGCTAAATACTGGGGTTTGATTTTCATAAACCATGAATCAGTTCACCTTCCATTATAAATTCTAATAAGTCATTCTTTTAATCTTTTTAATCAATAGGTTACTTTGGTTTTAATTAGACCTTAATTAAACTTTTTAAACACTACACTCATATCTGAGTTCTATGCGCACACTGTATCTGGAAATCAGAGGCTGGAGACCACCCCCGCTACTAGTTAGGTACAAGCCGCAAAGGTAAAAGCATTGTAACATTCATGTGGCAAGAAGCTTGCGAGAGACCTTTCTCGTTTTAAACATCACTTTTCTGGTCATGTACTCTTTTTCCGTATCAACCACAGTTTTTATTTTAGTGTTTGGTCATCTAAATAACTTAGAGCGAGGAAATCATTTCTACCAAAATATGCACTTTGAAGAAAAGAATGGGGAACTGAACCTGTTTGGATTTAAGAACAATAACGCAAGCTAAAGGTTAAAAAAATGGTAATGACTTTGATTAAAAATGTGATTAATTTGTTAAAATTAAAATGGTTTTTATTGATTTTTTTTTCCCTCTGATGCAAACATTGTGGAGTTCACCAGTTTTTTTTTTAAACTGCAAGAACAATAAGCAGTTTCATTCAAACCTTTCTAATTGTTACCGGTTCAATCTTTCTTACCTTGCAGTGCAAGCTTGTAAACAAAACAAAATCTACCCAAAGGGGAGTCCAGTTTGGTACTAAATAATTCCTAATGTGATAACAGATCAAACAGATTTCATTAAAATTAGGTCAGTTGTAATCTTTTTTTAAATTTAAGTCTGCCTAAATTTGAAAAATAATCTTTCCAAGATCTCTTTTTTTTCTCCCTGGTATTCAATTAATTTACCAAGTTAAAGGTAATGACAGTAAAATGCAATACTTCCCCACGTTGTGTTTTACATCTGCTAAGATACCTTTGAATGAATGTCATCTTATTTTACCTTGGCTGCAGTCGATCGATGCTTCATTAGGCTGAATTGTCTTTTGCCCATGCAACCTTGAAACTGTGGCTTAATTACCTCTGTGTTAGGCAGAAACCTTCCGTAAACAGGGCAGTTACATCTCTCAACAGTCTAGGCAAGTGCATCATCTGTGATCTAAAAGGGAAAAAAGGGAGGAGGCAGGGGTAGTTATAAAAAGGAGACCCGTGGGTTAGGGGCCAAGGTTCAAGTCCAAACTGCCAGGCTATTGAGTGGCTTTTATAAAGCAATTCTGCACTTAGCTTTATCGCCTCACTCCCTGCTTTCCATGTCCACTTTCTTATTTTTAAACTGGGAAAGCTGAAATAAAGCCTGGAAAGAGTGAAGTATATAAAAAAAAGTGGAAATCAGAAACAAATATTATGGACTTAAAGGGCTTGTAAATAGATTTTTTTAAATAAAAAACACCAGAGAACGCAAAATAATATTGGTGCTTGGGTTTTGATTTTGAAAAATGAGATACAGAATCCGTAAGACATTTTTGTTCTTCTGGGAGTAATGTCATTCCAACTTTTGACATTTTTTTACCCCATTTAAATGGTTTTGACAAGCAGGAGCATTTCTGGCCCTGCCTTCTGAAGGAGACTTAAACCAAAAGGCTTCTCCCTCCCCCCAGTCCCCACATACACACAATACAGCTGTGTGCAGCACTGTGTGACTTAAAAAGCCAAGTGCCCCTACTGCATTATACGAGTGTAATAAATAATAACACATAACTAACATGGATTACATTCTAGTTTGTTAATCTGTGCCCTCACTATTGCTAGGCTTCATCATCAAGCGAACATGACGTCATCATATTAAGCTAAAATAACAATTGAGCATGAAAGACAGAGGCTGGCATATTACAACTCATCCAAGTGGATCACCAAGCCAGATTGGGAACAATCCCTGCTCAAATTGTCTTCTCAACACTCTGAGTGTTTGCAGCCTGCTGCAATTTTCCACCAGTCTCCACGTCTATTGAATGCTGTAATAATTTTTGTTCAGCCAAGGAATGAGACTATGAAAGGGTGTATGTATTGTTGGTCCTACTATAGTCTCCTGCCAAAAGGGGGAACTGGAAGGACTTCGAATAATCCTGACCAAAGATTGAGGTTAGTAATATTGTTTTTAATTCTCATTTTTCTAGGGGAAATTTATGTGTTGTGATAGAGGTCAGGTGAAGAACATATATAAATATACATATAGTCATAAAATGTTCTACTTTATCATAAAGCTACTATTATTCACATCACACTGCACACAATGCTTTTTTAAAAACTACATTGTACAGCCTTTGATGTTGTGGGCCTTAAGATGGCTGAATATGGAGTGCAGGTGCCACTCTTGCAAGTGTATTAAGTTTCTGGGTTGCTGATATAGCGACACAGTTTGTTAGAGGGCAGATGTAATTGTTTAAAATCAGATCAAACATCTGAAGCCAGTAGATTTTCACTTTCTCTCTCTCCCTCTCTCACGCACACGCACGCAGACACACACACACACACATGCACATGCAGACACACACACACACACCCCACAGCACTCCCCCCCCCAACAAACACATCTCCTCCCACACAACCACACACCTCTGATGTGAGTAATGCAATACAGCAACTCATCTTTCTAAAGAATCTCCTGACCCTCGCTTCAAAATGATGCTCAGCCCTCTGCTAAGAGTTTGCCCCCTTCCTGTGCTCATATGCAGTTTTACTACACTATCATTTATAATATATAAGATAAAAATTCAGTGAACCTAAACTGAGCTTGTGGATTCATCATCACACACCAGCCCGCACCATTTTGAGGGGCCTTGATTTATGCAGATCCTACGGTCACGAACACAGTGTCATTAATAATATTGTTGCCCTGCTATCTCCATCACCAATCTCTGCCTTGCAAATGAAGGCAGGGTGATATCCTTCCCAGCAGCAACACAAAACACACAGATATGCTACACATAAACATACACATGAAAGGCCTTCGTTTGGCTTCAGCTTAGCACCAAATAACAATGTGGATTTTATTTCTTTCTCTACTTTAACAGAGTCCAGTGAAAACCTTAACCGTCATGGGGGGAGATATGCTAGGGAGAAATTCTGGACGGATGGGAAATGATTTCCCTTACATTCATTTTCCACAATCTCTATATAATTAATGTAAGCCATGCTCATATACGTTAGTGCTCTTCAAGCTTGTCACTCATTAATCATATGACCTTTCTAGCCTTGGTTAATGACCTTGGAGGAATATATCAGCCAGTGATGGCTGAAGCTGTAGAATTAAATTGTTTCTGTAAGTGCTGATGGTCATTCATGACAATTTATACTTCACCAATGGCCTGAGGGGCATGGGTGTACAGAAATCATTTTAAGCATTTTTTCTTTTTTATTCTTCTTTCTATATTTTTTCTTCTTTGCCGTATTCCTCATTAATTGGCTCCTGTTTTAATCTGAATGTGATTGTAAAAATAGAAAACAAGAAACAGTTTAAAAGTTTTTTTGACCTGCTTTTTTTAACAATGAGGACATGGAATAATTTCTCACACTGCATGTTTCCAAAACTAGAAGTAAAACTCTTCATTTTTGTTGTATTTAATTTATAATACAACCAGAGTTAACAGTACAAATGATGATATAATCACCAGATGTGCCTGTTTTCCCGATGATCCGACTAATAAGCATTCAGATTCATATTCGAACTACCTTAATATTATGAATGTTTCTGGAGAGCCCTAAGGTATTCATCAGACTCCATATGAGACCACAATAAATCAAGCAGTATTATCTATTTTGTACATCAGGAAAAGCCTTGTGATCATAGAAACATCACAATTTTAAAAAATCTATATTTGTATGCAATAAAGTTGAAAGTTATAAGAAGATAATGTACAACTATATATAATTTGTTTATGTATCAGTTTGCTTACCTGAGCTTCCTTAATGGTTTGGTGAGTAAATGACCTGCATGATCTGCTACCAAGCCTACAGATGAAAAAGTCCCAGTGATGTCACCTGGAACAGCAGTTTACCTAAAGCCTCTAGATTAGGGATGAGGAAAATCAGCCAAGATTCCAATTGCCCAATATTCCCTGGCCCCTGCTGGAAAGTATGTGGGTGTTGGGTGAACAGGGTCTTTGATTCAACTATCACACACTTCCCACCCCCACCTCAGTTGAATAACATGGCAATATCTGCTATCCAGTGTGACAGATAAAGAATGAATGTTTACAACCTATAATCGAAGACTTGGATGAAGGGACCAAATGTATAGTAGCTAAATTTGCCTTTGACGCTAAGATAGGTAGGACAGTAAGTTGTCAAGAGGAAGTAAAGATTCTATAAAGGAACATAGACAGGTTAAGTGAGTAGGCACAAATTTGGCAGATGGAGATTAGTGTGGGAAAATGTAAAATTGTCCATTTTGGCAGGAAAAACAGAAAAGCAGTAAACAATTTAAATAGAGAGTGATTGAAGAACTTGATGGTGCAGAAGGATCTTGGTGTTCTGGTACATCAATCACAGATAGTTAGTATGCAGGTATAGTAAGTGATTACAAAGGCAAATGGAATGTTGGCATTTATTGCAAGGAGGATGGAGTATAAAAGTAGGGAAATTTTGCAGCAGCTGTGCAGGGCCTTGGTGAAGTCACATCTGGAATACTGTGCATGGTTTTGCTCCCCTTTCATGAAAAAGGATATAATTGCATTAGAAGCAGTTCAGAGAAGGTTCACTCGAATCTTTCCTGGGATGAGGAGCTTATCTTATGAAGAAAGGTTGAATAAGTTGGGCCTATGCTCATTGGAGTTTAGAAGAATGAGAGGTGATCTTATTGGAATATATAAGATCCTGGAGAGACTTGATAGAGTCGATACCAGGTGGATGTTTCATCTTGTGGGAGAGACGAGAACCAGGAAGCACAGTTTAAAAATAAGAGGTCTTCCTTTTAAGACGGATAGAGGATTTTTTTTTCTCTCTCTCAGAGGGTCATTAGTCTGTGGAATTCTCTTCCCCAGAAAGCAATGGAAGCTGGGTCATTGAATTTATTCAAGGCTGAGTTAGATAGATTTTGAATAGACAGGGGAATCAAGGGTTATGGGGGCAGACAGGAAAGTGGATTTGAGACCACAATCAGATCAGCCATGATCTTATCGAATGGCGGAGCATGCCTGAAGGGTCGAATGACCTCTTCCTGCTCCAGGTAGTATTTTGACTAGGTGCCAGAGTGCTCCTGAACCTGGGAATGAAACAAGGCATTCAGGAGAGGAGGACTGAAAAGTGAGAAAAGAAAAACCTACTTTACTGTTGGAAATATTTATTTACATTAATCAGTTGGTAAAAAGCCACCCATAAAATATAATAAATAAACAACATGTATAATGCTATATTAATATCAACATCCTGGGGGTTACCATTGGTCAGAAACTGAACTGGACTAGCCATATAAATGCTGTACAAAAACAGAATTACCTGGAAAAACTCAGCAGGTCTGGCAGCATCGGCGGAGAACAAAAGCTGTGGCTAAAAGAGAGGCTAGAAATTCTGCAGTGAGTAACTCACTTCCTGACTCCCCAAAGCCTGTCCACCATCTACAAGGCACAAGTCAGGAGTGTGATGGAATACTCTCCACTTGCCTGGATGAGTGCAGCTCCACCAACATTCAAGAAGCTTGACACTGTCCAGGACAAAGCAGCCTGCTTGATTGGCAGCACATCTACAAACATTCATTCCCTCCACCACTGACAGACAGTGGCAGCTGTGCGTGCCATCTACAAGATGCACTGCAGGTACTCACCTAGCCTCCTTAGACAGCACCTTCCAAACCCATGACCGCTACCATCTAGAAGGAAAAGGACAACAGATAGATGGGCACACCACCACCTCGAAGTTCCTCTCCAAGCCACTCACCATCCTGACTTGGAAATATATCGCTGTTCCTTCACTGTCGCTGGGTCAAAATCCTGGAACTAACAGCACTGTGGGTGTACCTACACCACAGGGATTGCAGCAGTTTGGGAAGGCAGCTCACCACCACCTTCTCAAGAGCAACAAGAGATGGGCAATAAATGCTGGCCTAGCCAGCGAAGCCAACATCCCTTGAATGAATAAAAAATTATATGAAATAACCTACTTATAATATGTTATGATTTTGTTTGCAAATACAACACTCGTGAGTTATGGATAATTTGTGATGCACATGTAGAAGCCAAGCATGTAAGATTGAAATGATAATTCTTAAAACCCCTAAACAGTATAATTCCTCCTTAGGATGTAAAGTTGTTGATAACAATATGAATGGTATTCTATATTTATATTAAAAGTGAAAGTAGTATCAATTAATTTGAAATTTTGATTCCTGATGCATTTGCATAAGAAAGTTTTCCAGGGCATTTTACAGTCGGAGTATTGGGCAACAGACAGGAAGCCAGAGAAAGTCATGTTCAAATTCTTCAATGCTCTGGTCAGACTCACATCTGAGTATTATGTCCTGACACAAGAGCTAGAGGCAATACAGAGAAAGCCGGCCAGGCTGGGCCTAGTCTGAATGTTCAGAGGCTGAAGGAATTTGGACTTTTCAGCTTGAATGGCGATATCTGAGAGGTTATCTTAGACTTAATTTTAAACAGTACAGGAAAGCTTAGTTTAGAAAATTTAACTGCTTGCATAAGAGAAGGGCTCATAGATTTGTCATAAATAAAAGGCAAAGTTAGGTATGAAAACAGGAAGCTCTTCTTCATAAAATGAGTGGTTTTTACATGGAATAGATTTCCAAAGTCGAGGTTGTGAAATGCCTGGAAGATTCTTTGAAAAAAACAATTGGAGCTACAACAGGAGACTTCCTGGGTGGATGAACTAAGGTGACCTGAATTGTCTTCCTCATCTGTAATTATCTTATGAATATGTGAAGAAAGACAGAGGTTAGAAAAGGTAACTGAAGATACATTCAAAGAGACAGGCTTAGCAGAAGCTTTTGAAGGATCAGAGAGAGTTAGCAAGGGGAGGTTCTTAGGAACAGAATTCTAGGCTGCAGGTTAGCTAAATCTTCTACCACTAATGGTAGAATGTGAATTTGAGTGGTTGGTGAAGTGGGAAATGCTATACCAGAGGCAGAAGAACAGCAGGTGCCTGCAGGGATAGAGAGCTGGAGAAGATCGTTGAGGCAGGGAGAGCAAGATCACGCAGTGATTTGAAAATGAGCTCAAGGATTTTGAGGAGCAGGGAGATGTGATTGACAAAATAGCGATAATGGGTGACAGGGCTTTGTAGATGATTAATGTAGATGACAGAATAATTGAGAAATTGGAATATTTTACTATGTTACCATAATGTTTAATGTTAGAGATGACAATAAAAAGGATGTAGTATATAAATGAATGAAACTCATGCCATATCAAGCTTCAATTTCTCCAAAAAGGGCTGTATTTTCAGCCCATCCACTCAGACAATGATAGCAATGACCAATTGCCCCATTGCCACTGTCACTGCAGCCATGGCAATATTCACCAGGACCTTATGCTGGGTAATTGGAGCAACATTTGGAGTCAGACAATGGGCCCATTTAAAATGGGAATCAGGAGCTTATGGTGTCAAAAAGACCCTGCTTGCCATTTCTGAGCTGAACTGGCCAGACTGTGAATGCTCTGACCAGCCTCAGATTTGTGTCTCAATGGTATGAATGTGAAAGCTATTCCTAAATTTTAACAGTGAAATAACAGAGATAGGGATTACTGAAAGGACCAAGGATGTAACTTTATAGCACTTTGGAGATGAGCATATGGGTGCAAAATAACTATTGAAGGAAATGTACTAAGTGCATAAGGATAAAATGGAGTGAAGCCAAGGGAAGGCAGAACAGTATAGTGGACCAGAGAGAAAAAGACATAGAGGTGGATATACTCAATACTGCAGAATTGCTCCTCCCTGCTCCACGAAAATACAGTGGTGCCCCCCTGCCAGTCTGGGTTCATTCCCTTCGATCTTGCCTTTTGCCCTCCCTCCCTCCCACACCCCCTGCCCCCACCAACCCCCAGCACTTTCCTGCAGCTGGTGCCAGTGTCTCAGACAACTGGCAAGCTGCCAGTCTGGCATACGCAGTTCTTCAATGGCAAAACAGGTGGCTGGCTGGCAGTCCACAAGTGAGCCACCTAAAACTTAACAGGTCTGAGTCTGTGGTCAGCAGTGGACAAACTGCACCAGCTGTTCACAACACTTGCATTTGCCCATAGACTTTCAAAGCAGACTTGATTGCCAGACTGAGAGAACCAAAGAGCAGAACGCTCTTTAGAGGTGTGAAAAGGCAATTGTGCATCTCCTTGACCAAACAGACAGAAGGATCATTAATGAGCAACACAGAGCCTGAACCACTAAGTGCTTGTTAGAAAAGTGTATTCAGTGTATAAAGTTATACACTTTAGGAAAAAGTCAGTTAATGATATTATATCATTGAAAATTCCTGGTGTGAGCATTGAAATAGTTATGAACTACAAATATCTATAGGTATGAAAGTAGATGGTAAGTTGAATTGGAGGGAACATATACAGATGTGGTAGCCAAGGGACATACACAATTATACTACCTCAGAAAATTAAAATCCTTTCGAGTAGATCCCACATTCATGAAACTCTTCTATATGGCTGTAGCTGAAAGTGCTATCCTTTTTGGATGTCTCTCCTGGTACTGTTGTCTTAGGAAAACAGGCTCTTTAAGGGTAAAGAGATTATTGAACCAGGCAGGAAGGGTATTTGATGAGCAGATCTTTCTTGATGAAATTTTCTCTCGGAGAGTTTTGACGAAAGTAAAGTGTGTCATGAACAATGAGGATCACACCTTATCTCAGTATTACTGTTGGATACATTCAGGGAAAAGACTACAATACATCAGATGCAAGACAAATCGATTCCTAAACTCATTTGTGCTTTCTCTATCAGAACTTTTAACAGGCGTTTGATGTATGGATGAGGATATGCACTTGCGATGGGACTCACTGATTATTTTAATGCATTGGAATAGTTTTTATAACATATTTTAATTAAAGTTAGACCTCTGTAATTGGTTAATTTTCTTTATTTTTATTGTTATTATTCATTTATATGTAATTCTTTAATGAATGAGCAATGTACCCAAATAGAATCTTCATATGGACAATAAAGTGAAATTCAATTGAATTCAATTGTCAACTCAGGTACAGAAAATGAAATAAAGAGAGGGAAAGAAAGATTAAATTAAGGAGATAATAGAGCCAGAAATGTAAAAAAAAGTTTTCAAAATCTCCAATGATAATTAAAATCTAAATGTTATCGTTTGTTAAAGTTAACTTTCAGTGGCAGAGAGGTTGTTTGGCAGTCATTAAGGCTTAGCACACCAATAAAAATTTACTTACACTGGAATGGACAAGTCCTAGTTTATATATATTGTCACGGATACTTTAAAGGCATTTCCCCAAAGTTGCTATGAACAATGTATTGGTATGCGACTGCATATATTTTACCCTTGGAGTGAGTAATACAATTTACAAATAACTCAGCAGCAAAGCCTTTATACTTAAAAAAGAAAAAGTTAGTTTATTTCGCACCATTGCTCTGGAAGTTACCTAAGAAAAGAGAAAGGGCGGACTTTTCTGTGCCCATTGGCGTCGGGTGTCATGGCAGGCATGAGTGAACAATATGGCGGGAAAGCCAAAACTCGGCTTCGCGATGTCGTGAAACCAGTTTGCAATCGTCTACTCCACCCGTCAACGGTGGCCACATTTCTCATTGCCACATGTCAGGAACTTCGTTGTAATACATCTGCATATCATTATAAGTCCAGCTCACAGGAATCATCTCCTCGTGTCAAATTTACCGCTCACATCAGCGGGAAAACATGCTGGTGGAGAGCACGTCTTGACAATTGTGATGTGCAGAAGATGGGACTTACCATCAGGGCCTTGCTCACATTGTGGACATCTGAGGAGCAGAAGATGGAGGAATGTGCATCGCATGCTGGGTACAAGGTACAAGAAAAAGAGGGAAGGCATTTCTGTCACATCTTTCAGGAAATCAGGACATTCCAAAGTGCTTTACAGCAAATGACATACGTTCATTAAAAATGTGGATATTGTTGTAATGTAGGAAACACGGCATCTCATGGACATGGCTCCGCCGTGAAGCAGCTCACAGATGGTGGAAGGTCACCATTGAGGGTCTGCTTCGGGACATCAGTGTCTTGCCGTGGTCTGCTACAGATGATCAGTGAGGGGATGGAGAGGAAGGTATAGGTTTGACTGGGAGAGGAAGGTGTACCGGGAGGGTGGTAGGAGAGGAAGGTCTAGGTTCGACTGGGAGAGGGTGGTGTGTCGCAGGAGGAGGGGAGGGGTTTGAAGTTGGGAGGAGGGGAAGGAAGGTGTCGGGGGGAGTGAGGTGGCGAAGGGGCAAATGAAGGTGTCAGAGGAGGGTGCAATTGGGAGCAGGGAGGGAGTATGGCGGGGAGAAGGGTGTAACTGGGGAGAAGACAAAAATTGGGTAGGCAGGTATAAGGGGGAGGAAGGTGTAAGGGAAGGGGTTCAGAGGGGAAAGGAGTTTGGAGAGGGGCAGGACTTTGGGGGAAGAAGAATTTCCTAGGGGGGTAGGAGTGCAGGGGGAGGAAGGAGTCTGGATGGAGGAAGGAGTCTAGAAGGGGGAAGGAATAAGGAGGGGTGAAGCGTTAAGGGTGGAAGAAGGAGTCCAGAGGGGGGAAGGAGTCCGGAAGGAGTCCGGGGGGGGAGGAAGAAGTTGGGGGGGAGATGCCCAGGTGAACATGTAAGGGAGTTGTCTGTGAGACTGCCTCCAGGGGACTGAACTGAGGGTGGGTGTGGTAAGAGGGAACAGTGAGAATGAGAGAGAGCAGAGTGAGCCAGCAGGGTGGGATGGTGAGGGTGCGACGGTATCGGTAGAAAGGACGGTGAGGGTGGTTGGTGGGGACTCAGGGGCAGACACGGACCCTGGAGTGGGAAGGAGGAGGTCAAGGAGGGCACTGTGGATGGGGGTGGGATTTTTGGGAAGATAGGGAACATGCATGTTCACCTGGATATCCCTGAAAGAAAAGCTTCCTGGCTGATAGTTGACGGTGGGGAGCTGGAAGTTGATGCCATGGGAGTCGCCAGTGATAGGGGAAAGGATATGGGTGACTGGGGGAAGAGAAAAGATGAGGGAGCTAAAGGCAAATGTTACATGCTTCTAAAACTGAAAGTGAGCAGAGCCTCATGTTGGAAGGGCACAGGTACTGCATGGGAGTGCGATCAGTGGGTGGGTGGAGATGCAGGTCAGCTCAGATGGACAAGTGAAACAGAACCCTAGCAGGCAGCATTGAAAATGCTCAGGACAGTGAAATGAGTGTGATGGAGGAAGGATCCGTGTATGTGGGAAAGTGCTCACACAAGGCTCTGAAAGGCCCCGCCACACACACACTTCTCTCTCCAGAATCACTTAGGGGCAAGCTGAACTGCGAGTGTGGATGTGGATGTAATGGGAGGACTCACAAAGCCTGTCAATGAGACTGAAAAGCACCATTGCCTATTATTCAGTTTTCAGATTATGAAGTGACAAAATGTGTTCGCCCTTGCAGCCACATGTGATCAGAACTTCTTAATGTTTCTAGGCCTAACAGTTTTAGGTTCTTCCCTGACATCGTAGCAGGGGTGGAGGCTGCTGTAATGGTTGGCCCTGTTGCTTCTGATGACTTCGGCGTGGATCCTCTGGAGAGTCAAGACTTTGAGGGCCCCGGCTTGCTTTGGCTGTCCTGCTGTGGGTCAGCTGCTCTATCTGCGGTGACAGAGGACAAGGTTGAGGGGGTCACAGGTAAAGGGGATTCAGAGGGAGAAGACAGCCTCTGCGATTCCTGAGTAGATGACCCAGGGGTGTCCAGCAGCTGCTCCTCCTCCCTTCACATGCCTGAGGTCCCCAGCTTGACTCCTTGAGGGGAGGGAGCACTTGGAGGAACGTTGAGGTGCCCCGCTTCTCTCGCACGTTGCCACTGCAGGAAATCATCCATGGCTACCGCGATGGAGTGCAGGTCTGCGCGCATCTCCGCGTTCTGCTGGACCAGGGTCTCCATGGCTTCTGCCATTCTTCCCATGGACACCTCCATGCATACCGATGTGGGCACCACTTCATCAGAGAGCAGGTGGACACACTCCTTCAACTCAGATGCCACTCTGTTGAGGGCTTCCAACAGCTTCTGCTGACTCTCCACGATGAGTTGGAAGGCCAAATCCAGAGGCTCATCATCTGACTCGTACCTCACAGATGCCTCTTCCCTAGCAGTCCTCTGAGTGCCAGGGAGCTTGACGGAACCTGCCTCCTCCTGCTGAAGACACGTGTTTGTGCGATGACCGCCAGATTGTTACCTCAATCCTTCTCTAGATCTAGGTCCCACCGAGGTGTGTGTCTCTGTGCTGGTGGAGTGTGTGGGTAAGCACTGTGATGGGTCTTCCAGGCTGCTTATTTCCAGCTCTTCAATGGAGGAGGTGTCCTCTTGGCTGGAGGTGAGGACCTGGATGGAGCTGAGGGACTTGCTGGATGAGGGTATCGGTCACTTGGCAGAGCTCCCTGTGAACCAAAGTAGAGGTAATTAGTGCATGGCAGCACAGTCAAAATCAAGAGAGAGAGCACTCACAGTTGCCTTGAGAGAGGGATGATGTGATGCAGGATCCTCATTTGGGTTTTCGCCGCTGACCTCACTGTCACCGTAGGCACGATCCACTTCCTCACCAGTCAGTGCGATGGCATGCTCCTCAAAGTGAGTGAGGGGCCTAATGTGAGCCACACCACCCCTGGTCTGGGACCTCACCCTGCTGTAATGAGCCAGCTTCTCCAGCATGAAAACAGATGGAGAGAGTGTGAGCAGGACACATGGCGCTGCGTGGAATGTTTGTGGTGTGAGCAGAGCCATGGACGGGACAAGAATTCGAGCTCCAGAGGATATGAGCCTGATGGAGATGTGGGTGTGTGTGTGTGTGTGTGTGTGTGTGTTAGTGTTAGTGGTGTTGGCCCTTGAGGTGTGAGATCCCTGTGGATGTGTGATGGGCTTGTGAGTGTGTGAGTTGAGAAGGATGAGAAGAGTGAGTTACCCTGGTGGAACGGATGAGACCATTCATCTTCTTTCGGCACTGGGTGGGGCTGCCCCCTTTTGCAGGGCATTGATGCTGACCACCACTGCCACCGCCTCCCATATTGGGTTTCTTAGCTTGCTTGCTGGCCTTCGCCCAGAGCGGGGTGGGGGACATTGCATCGGACCTCCATGGCATCCAAAAAGCATTCCAGAGACACATCACTGAATCGGGAGGCTGCAGTCTTCTTGCCTTTCAGGGCTATGTCTCCTGTGCAGCAGTCCTGGAGTACAAGCACTGAGGGGTGAGTGTGCTGTACTCTAAATAAGACGCCCGGCGTCAGGAAGCAGCGAGGTGACGGTGTGGTGGACGAATCGAAGGTGTATTTCCCAGGAATGCATGATTAATGAGGTGGGATTGGGACAATACAGCGTCAAAAGCTGCCTTTGCTGCCAATGGATAAAATGTCCTTTTTCCTGCCTGCTACTGCACTTAGTGCAAATCTGAGATGGTTCCACTCAAAGTTACTAACACACACACATACAAAGATTAGTTACAAATGAAGTTAAAATGATACATGTACACTTGAATCAAGTTTAGTCCATATTTGGTGCAGGCCTGATATGTTTTGAAGTGAATGTGTTCTGTTGTCGGAAGTGGAAGTCTTGAAGTTGTAGAGTTGTCTCTGAAGTTGCAATATCTTCCAAGGCTGAATTGTCAGAGCTTGCTTTAACATGTGAGCTGAGTAGGTGGTATCAGGTTTACAGGGAGTAAAGAAGATTTCTTACTTCTGTTCTGCAGATGTGTCACTTTAAGCTGCCTAGTTACTTTACAGCAGACCAGTAACTGTTTTTAGACTGAAAAAAACAGAAAATGCTGGAAAAACTCAGCAGGTCTGGCAGCATCTGTGGAGAGAGAAACAGAGTTAAGGTTTCAGGCCCCTATGGACTTGAAAGTTAACTCTGTTTCTCTCTCTACAGGTGCTGCCAGACCTGCTGAGTTTTTCCAGCATTTTCTGTTTTTATTTCAGATTTTGAGCATCTGCAATATTTTGCTTTTATCTAGCTGTTTTGAGGTGCCTTTCCCTGTCTCTCTCTGCATTGAAACTTCTTCAAGACGGTTTTCTGTGTTGCAGCCAGCTTCCTTCTCTTTCCAATGCTTTTTTGCAGGTTAGCCAAGATGGCCACTGTTATCATGTGACCTGTAGAAGAATGCCAAGTCACTTTCCATACAAAGCAAGTGGTAATTCCATGAGAGGCATCTGAAGCCTCCTTACCATCTGCATTGATCAAAAGTGCCAAGGTTGTTCAACGGTTTATCATTTAGCGTCTTTTTGTCTGGAAGAAAAACCATCAAGTCAATGAGTTTCTGTTTACTCTTTTGGAACACCCATTGAATTTTAAATGTATGTGTCTGAGGGTGCATCCTCTTTGTCTGGCTGAAGAGCGTAATCTGCAAGGAGAAAGTCAGGTGACCCTCAGAGTCCATTTTGGAAACAGTCATTAAACTCAGGCCAAGTTTTACAAAACGTGACCTCCTAAAGTTTTTCCAAACACTAGCAATATTATAACTGCACACCATGACAGTATTAAGTTAGTGCAGCAACTTCATAGCATTTCACTGTTGTGCTTCTTGGCGAGATACTATTGTCATGTAGCCTTTAGAGGATCAGCAAGTTCCAGATTTACGCATTTAACCACACGTGTGATCAGCAGCGATTTGACTGAAGAAGAATCATGTCTGGCAGAGGGAAAGGAGGCAAAAGCGTTGGAAAAGGCAGAGCAGAGTGGCACTGCAAAGTGCTTCGTGATAATATCCAGGGCATCACCAAACCAGCCATCCTCCTCCCAGCTCACCACGGCGATGTCAAGCGTATTTTGGGCCTGACCTACGAGGGGACTCGCGGGGGTGCTGAAGGTTTTCCTGCAGAGTGTGATCAGGGATGCTGTCAACTACACCGGGCACGCCAAGTGTAAGGTGGTCACTGCCATGGATGTGGTGTACGCTCTGAAATGCCAGGGCTGTGCTCTCTATGGATTCGGCAGCTGAACAAATCAACCCAATTCTAACAAAATCCACCAGAAGTAGCTGTCCAATTTACACGTTAATAACTGTGTTAGCCTCACCATTATTTTTACTGCAAAATTCAGTCTAACATCTTCTGATTTTTTTTGCACCACCAACATAAGAGAACACTTGGTGCAAGTATATAGTTTGTTGTAAATCAAACCACAGGCAAGTCAAATCAGAATAGTATGTAAAATATTTATGGTATTATTACAGATGCTATCTTAACTGAGGATAGATAGAGCATGTGACAAAAACAGTAAATACATAAAAAATATTCTTCCAGCTTCAGTCAAAAAAACAATCTTGCATCTGAGGTCTTTGTTTTCTGTTTCAACAAGTATTTTTACTTGAGTGATAAATGTTATATTTCTGCATGGTGGATAGCACTTCCTTGCTAACATAATCATCTAAAATAGTAGATCATTGTACTTGATGAAAAATTATTTTGGTGTCTATATATTAACTGTTTGAATAAAATATAAAAGGTAGTCTTATAATTCACTTCAAAATATGGAAAACGAAAGATCGCTTAATGCTTCCTAGCCTGAATATATAAGAAAAAGGCTTATGCTTTGTTATGACCTGCAATGTCTTTGCTGAACACAGTCAAAGAAGTCAAAGAAGATATGTTGCTTAAGTAATGCAAAATGTTCAGATTATGAGAAACATGAAATTGCCACAGTAACTAAATATTGTGCTTATAAAAGATCCACACTAACGATTTCTGTAAAATGAGCGAACCTACCTAGTATCACAAGCGACAGATTATCTCATGGTGGTCAGGTTGTACAAAAATTATACACAATTATCCGGATTTGCTCTAGAACAAGACAATTATTATTACTTACACTTGCAAAATGGAATAACTTCCTTGTCAGTGCAAGCATGTGATCATCCCCATTAATGCATTGCCAAAATAAAATGATTGAGACAGATCAAGCTCTTTCATCACCAAGGCAGACATTTTGAAACTTTGTTCTGCTGTAGTGAATGAGCTTTTGTGAAGGAGAAATTAATGCTCAAAAAAAAATCCATTCTCCTGAGCCTGGCCATGAATCCATTCCAACATTGCTGGAAGTACGAGCAAAATTCCAAGGCTAGCACAAGCAGTTTTTGCACTTACATGGAGCAGTGACCAGTCACCTTTCCATTCCATTATTGCAGTATGTCAGATTAAAATGTGGCCTTCGCTTGTTCTTTTTATAGAACTTCTTTTGCACTGCAAGGGTTTATATAGTTCAATTAGCAGCAATTGTGCCTCTGAGTTATAAGGTTCTGGGTTCAAATCCCACTCCAGGACCTGTGCACAAAAAATCAAAGCTGACACTGCAGTGCAGTAGGTGCTGCCCTTCAGATGGGATGTTAAACCAAGGCCTTATCTGCCCTCACAGATGGATATAAACAATTCTATGGCATTATTTAAAAAAAAAACAGGGGAGTTATCCCTGCTTTCCTGGCCAATATTTACCCCTCAATCAACATCATATTGGTCATTAACACATAGCTGTTTGTGGGAGTTTGCTGTGTGCAAATTGGTTGCTGTTTCCTATATTACAACAGCAACTACACTTCAAAATTCTTCATTGGCTGTGAAGTGCCTTGAGATGTCCAGTGGTTGTGAAAAGTACTAAATAAATGCAAATGTTCCATTTTCTTTTACATAGTCATAGCATAACTTTCTGTGACAACACCTGATTCTACATTTCTCAATGTTAGCTAATTCTAATTTTTGGTGTTAACAAGGTAAAATCATGTTTGGGAAGTTATGTTCCTGAGGTTGAACCCTGCTATTTTAATGCAGAATGAAAGTCGAAAATAATTGGTTTTATAGACTTTCTTGACAGCTCATGGTTGGGTGAGGAAAAACCTGGAGGGCCAGGTTGGTTAAGTGAGAAATCTCTGTGTTATAATGTGACCTGTAATTGTGAAGCATGGTACCTGCAGTAATATGACATTGGAATGCCAACCAGGTCATGGAGCCAAACTTAAATCCCACTCTGACCGTCTCCTCAATATTGGAGTGAATTGCATTGCCCACCAAATTAGCCCATGACCGATTGTTCCTTAAAGTTCAGAGCATGTTTTACAGTTGATTATCATTTAAATATTCCCATTTTTTCGCAGCCAGGTTTAACTCCAGGAAGCTGGTACCTAATTTTTCCACACTGAATTCATCACTATCAATTACACTGAATAAATCTATCTGTATTTCCATTAACGCAATAAAAATGATACACCTAGCGATTCAGTTTTTCACTGTTCCTTACTTCCATTTCATATATGTATATGCAAATTTATTCTAATACTATGCAAATCCTTGTATTCTAGGCAAATTTCTTCCACCTGATTTGGTCATTTATCCACTGATTACCTCAATTCAGATTTCTTCATTTTAAACTGTAGGAACAGTACCAAACAACTATTGTAAGTATTTTGTTTTTCTTTCATTATTTTATTTACTAGTGGACCTCCTGTGGCCTTGTTCATGGTTAATCAGAGGAAATGATATTTAGCTGTATTTATTGTAATAGGGCAAAACGTTGGAAAGATAGAGTGATGTGTGCCACAGTACCACTGCTGATGGAAGGAATCTTAAAGCTCACGGGAACAGGTGTTACTGTTTCATTTTGCTTCTATCAATTCTTCTTCAGTTCTGCCCAAGGGCAGATCCTTGATGATTGTTCACCAAAGCAGTGAGTTTTTACTATGGGGAGGATGCAGAGGCAAGGCCTGAATCTGCCTCAGCCAGAACAGGGATTAAACCCCATGCTATTGGCATTAACCTGAGCCACAGGCCAGCCATCTGAGCTAACCAGGGCCCCTACCTTTATCAATATCTCAAAATAATTACTAAGTCATGCCAGCAGGAAATAGGAGGTCTCAAAAAGTTTATATACTTAATTTCTTTACCTTTTTATATTTCATCATTTAAAATTACTGCTTGGGTAGCTTCCTCTGACTGTTTCCTCCTCCCCACCAGCCTTTACTCTGCCTCCCTATCTCCCTTTCCCTTTTTTTCCACTTGGACATCAATGGCTAGGCCTGCCTATTGAACTTCTGTCTTGCTTTCTACAACCCTAGTCATGCTCCAACCCACATGAGCTCCTTACTATTTCCCGCAACTCCCAACCTCTTGGTTCATTTCCAGCTAGGCATCAAAATTGTAAACAGCAGCTCATCCTCACCAACATAAACATTGAAAATTCCCCATTCCCAAACCACCACATCACAAACCCACAACCCACAATGATTTATTTTACAAAAAAACTAATCAAGAAACATTTGCTTTGCTGTCTTTGAGCGGAACTGCTCAAATAGTCTTTCCAAATACTTTCACTGTGGAGGTACACTCCTCCCACACTGCTTCCTTTCTTCAGTTGCCTGCCTCTCTTTCAGACGGCCAAGCCTGATTCCTTACAGTTATTTTTCTGTTGGCTGGGTAGAGGCTTCACTAGTGACTCCCAAAATGTACCAGTGTCATTTTGTGGACAACACTCCCAGAATGTAACCTGAGCCTGTCTCCTGCCTGAGTCAAACTGCTTTTTATTTATGGCTGACAGCAAAACTGAGCATTCACAGAACTTGGCAGAACATGCCTTCCCCCTTCCTCTCCCTTCTGCCTTTTTATGATTGAAACCCTGGGGACTGACAATACCAAAACTTTAGGGGGTAGAAATTCATTTTTGGTTGCACCATAAAACAAGGCGGAATCACAAGGGCTTCACTGGATTTGGACATTGGACGAGGTGTATACAGGGTGACCAATACAGGAACCGCTTGTCTTGCCATCAAAGATGAATTTCTACCGCTCAGGAAGTCTCTTCTAGGGCCCCTGAAGGTAACTAATTTTTTTTGGACCACCAAAATATAATAAAACAGGACCTTTTATGCTTCCTTTAGTGATATTAATATATGAAAAATGTAACTAACTCTATACATGAGGTTATTTATTTGTGTAACTACAGCATGTTATGGGCATATATTTATTGACTTGTGTAACCGTGGTATGTGAAAGGAACAAAGTTACACATTCTTGACATGTAGTGGATTGGTAAAACATTATTTATTTGCATTACTGATTTTTTAAAATGTGCATCATGAGCAATGCCTTGGGAGATCCAGTAGTGATAAATGGTTTTAGGCATAACATATTAACAGAAATACATGTCCATCATACTTCAGCCACCACATTTCAATGTGTAAAAAGTATTCAGTATTAAAAAGCTAAAAGAGATTACCCTA
This sequence comes from Carcharodon carcharias, assembly GCF_017639515.1. Classification (NCBI taxonomy): domain Eukaryota; kingdom Metazoa; phylum Chordata; class Chondrichthyes; order Lamniformes; family Lamnidae; genus Carcharodon; species Carcharodon carcharias. The sequence continues at coordinate 164,935,174 of NC_054473.1, read as the reverse complement.
TTTCTGCTAGCTTATTGAATCTTGCTAATCATCCTAGAAGATAGAAGACAGAAATTTACTAACAGTGCCAGTGCCTCAAAAGTTTGCTTATACAGTTCATTGCAAGGTGGGCCTACTTAAGACAGTTTCTCCACTGTGTGCTTTTGTGGTGGTCTTAAAGTGATAGACCGCTATAAACAACAAAAGCGTGTAAAAATTATAACCCATTTTCAATCACTTTATTAAAGGTAGTGACGGGAAGTTTCAAAAGTCTTTCCCGAGGTTGTTATTGCTTTACTATAGAGTGCATTCACCTCTGCATGAGGTCAGCATGAAAACAATTAGTAGAGTATAGTTGATCATTACCATGAGACCCCATTCACAGAAAATAAAACTGCGACATCGCTTGTATTATTGTTTGCTTATTTATGACAATTGTCAGATGTTTGGCCATCACACCTTTAAAGAGTAAGGGAATGATGTGTTTAGGTAATTTTTTTGCTGTGAGTTTTGTTCCCTGGGGCATATTATTTCACCCTGACCTGTTCTTACCCTTTTAATATTTGGCAAATGAGTTCTCTGATGCTTCCCTGGTGGAGGGAAGGGAAGGTTTCTGCATAAATGATACAGTTTCTGTGTAATTGTTTAAAAAAAGTAAAAGATATTTCAGCCTTGAAAATGCAGGCCTTGTTTTTTTCCCAGATTTGATTTAGCCTTTTTCACTATTAAGTTCTTGATTTAATGCTTCAAGTCAGTATTACCCATTGTTTCCTTCTCTTGGCTGGCATCATTCTTTTTTAATATTTACTGTAGCTACACGTATTATTCATAGGTGTTTAAAGGTTAACTCAGTGTACTGTTGCATAAGGCAATCTCTGTGTTCTTATAAAGAACTTTTGAAGCACAGTAATCAAAGGTGGCAATTTACACACAGCAAAGTCCCACAAATTACAAAGAGATGAATAACCCCTTCTTCAGGTACCATGCCCTAAGAAGGCATTGATGACCACAGACTTCCAATGGATTGGTCCATGATTACATTTGGCAAAATACTGCAGTAGTTTGGTGTTGCCTTCTGCAGTATGTCTGACCAGGAAACTCTCCCACTCTTACCTGAGATCAGGCATATTGGACAGGTTTACAGGCTGGTAATCAACCTGTTTGGCCACATTACAATTGCACCTTGAGTGACCATCAAGTCCTGAAGTGAGAATTGAACCCAGAACTTCTGACCCAGAGGTAGGGATGCTACCACTGTGCCACAAGACCAGCAATGAATAGTTAGTGAGAGATCCACATCCCATGAATGAATTAAAAAAAGATCAATGCTGGTTAGGACTATTCAAATAGTGTCATGGGATCTCATACATACATCCAAACAATGGTTTAAAGTCTTATTTAATCAACACGACTTCTGACAATGTATTTGCTCAAATTCTGAAGTGGGTAGTTAAAGCCACAACCAGCTAACTGAGGGGCAAGGCTAACACACCTCAGACACAAGCATTTGGAGTACAGAGAGTTCACACCCTCTGTATATAGTGAAAGAATGAATGCAAAAGTTGTGTGCACACCAGGCAGAGTGGAATATGAGAAAACTGTTCAATTCACAAAAACAGGTGGCATTCATGAGAAGAGCTCACTGACTTTTACATTGGTGCAGTTTCAGTTTGAATTCTGGGTTACCGGTACTCATGATTTGGCTCATGATGTTTACAAGGCTAAATACAAGTTTCCTATTCCAGAAACAAATTTGTAGTCTCAGCTTTTTGTGATCTACCAGCCTCAGGGCGCTTTTAGAAAGTGACCTGGCTTACAGCGCCAGTGTCCCAGAATCCTGCACTAGTATAATGGTTGCTTCTCCTCCACACAGCACAAGCCAGTGATACACGTGAAAGACTTTCCCCTTGTCATTCAGGTGTAAGACTGTTGTGGCAAGCTGGCCACAGATTGCAGGAACAGCTCACTGTTCCTTCCTACAAAAATCACTGAAAATGAAAACAAGCTAGTTTCTAGAAAGGGTGCCTGATCTAAAACACCTGTTTCAGGCTGGGACAGTAGGTTGAAAAACTGCTCCCTGACCTCCAGTCACCTTTTGTAAAAATTTATCGTGTTAATTCATGCAAGCTTGAATCTTCACAGAACTGCTGAAATACCCACTTTATTCTTAAAAATGCTTTTGTGAGCAGTAAAGTTTCAAGGTTCTCTCTGGCATCTATTCAGATTTAACGGTAGCCTTCAACATGTCAGCTCCCCACATAGACTTCCTCTCAGAGGCACGAATCATCAAGTTCAATTAACCAGTAGGAACTATTATTGACGCTCTCTCAAAGATAGTGCAGTGGTTATGTGACTGTACTAGTAATCCATGTGTACACGAGTTCAATTCCCACTGTGCAGTCTGAGAATTTGAATTCAGAAAGAAACAATCTGGAATTAAAAAGCTGGTATCAGCCAAAAATGTGGTGATAAAAAACTGTCAGATTATCATAAAAACCAACTGGTTCGTTAAAAATAAAATCTGCCATCCTTACCTGGTCTGACTTATGTATGACTCAATTAAGGACCACGTCAATGTGGTTGACCCTTAACTGCCCAGTGAAGAGGATCTGCAAGCCATTCAGCTGAGCCAAACTGTTACAACTGCCCACATCCCAAGAATGAATAATATAAAGAACTGTGCAGTGTGAACCAGATTCCACCCTAGGAGTAGAATTGCCCCAGATTCACATTATGTGCAGTAGCAGGCATGAAAAACAACATTTTACCCGCTGGCTGTCATCGTGGGTTTTTGTGCTGTATCGTCCACTTTCTGCCTAATTAATCATGCAGCCACAGGAAACAAATCATCTCGCTGGTGAGCGGCCTATGAATTGCCGCAACGCCATCACCTCACCATTTCCTCACTTCGGGTGCCATGTCTAAACTACAGCTGCACACACAGCCCAGGACTGCTCCAGTGAAGAAATGGCCCTGAAAGCCAAGAAGAGTTCAGTGACCTGTCATTGGAAAGCCTTTTAGAGGCCCACTGTGAAGTCCTCCACCCCCGCTCTGGCCACAGGACGTCCAGCAATCTCACCACTCCGGTTTGGGAGGCAGTGGGCACTGGTGGTCCGTGCCAATGCTGCACAGAAGAGGTTGGCCATCGAGTGCAGAAAGAGGATGAATGATCTCATCCATGCCGCCAGGGTAAGGCAACCATCTCATCACCCTAAACTCACACAATCACAAGGCCATCACACATTCACTGGCATTTCACTCTGCCAGCTCGAGGGACTTCACCACTTACTCTCTCACGCACACCCTCACATCTCCACCTGGCTTGATCTCCTCTGGAAACTGCCTCCTCAGGCCTCATCATCTTGAGGCCACTTGCACAGATCAACATGTGCACACACACACTCTGGGGTACCCTCCTTCCCCGGTAAAGCCCTTGCCCTGGAGTCTCTTCCCTTGTCTGAGGCCACTTCTACCCCTTCCTCAAGCAAGCCCTTCCCCTTCAGCCTTTGAAAAGCCACCCCTGCCTTATGGCTGGTCTGGAAGGTCGGGACTTGCCCTAAAAGTGATGCAAAGCATGGCGCTGATGCCCACGAGTGCTGCCCAAAGCAAGATAGGGAAACAAACCTTGAGTTCCCGAGCAAAGTGTAGCTTGCCAGGTGCACGTTGCTTACGTATAGCTGTGAAACAGTTGGAGTCTGGATGATTCAGTGTGGGGCCATGATTGTGGTGAGCAGGGCTTGTAATGAGATGCTAAAGTATTGAAATTAGGTTCCCGATGTGCAGTGGCAAGAACTGCAGTCCACCATTGACAGATGGAGTGGACGATCGCAAACTGGTCTCACAATGGCTTAAAACCAATTTTTGGCCTTCTCACCATATTGTTTGCACATGCCCGCCATGATGCCCGCCGTCAATGGGACCGGACCACTCCGCCCTACATCTATGTTGAGTTGGCTGATCTCAGGCAGTACAATCACAAGGGTGCCACAAGTGCCATTGACATCACTGGGATAATAAAGGTGACCGTCTTCCTGATTGCTAGCTAAAGACTTCTGCTGGACGTGTATGTGTGAGTAAGAGAGGGAAGAGGAAGAGGAAGAGGAAGGAGAAGCAGGGAGGAGTTACTTGGAGCATCTTCACTCTGGGCAGGCTGTCCAAGATTGCCTGCTCAGACTCCAATTCCCAAAGGACAACATCCCTTTAGCATTGCTGTTCTCCACCTAACCATCCATTACAGACCATCCCTTTGATGAGATCCTGCAATAAAAGCTGTCAACAATAACCTTTTCATTACATCTTCATCTCTTAGTGCCTATCTTGTTGGTGCCTTTGCCTGTCCTAATGCTCTGATGCAGTGTTACTCCACAGGCTGCAGCATGGCTGGTGGAAGGCTGATGACTACAGAAAGCCTTGCAGGATGCCCTCTGGGTCTTGCGGGCCAGGCTTTGGACTGCACTACCTTGGCATGGGTAGCGGCAGCCTGAGCTGGCAGGCTGACAGGCAACAGCAACGCACACTGGCAGTGATGGAAACACAAATGCTGCCATCCTGAGAAACGACTGCTGGTTTGTATTCCACAGAGTCACTGGCACTCCCATGGGATGGCACCTCAGCAACCCTAGTAATCTGTTGCAAGTGAAGTGCTGAACAACTGTGGGAGCCTGCAGATCCCTTCAAGCACTGAGATAAGCAGCCATGAAAGCAGCAGTCTGATCTCTTCTGCCTGTGCTACAATGGAAGCTGAGATATCAGCTACCAGAGACTGCATCATAACTGGGTCTACTTGGGATGGTCATCAATTCCATGCTAGAAAGGGTGAACTCTAAGATCTGCTTGATGCCCTGCGCCACTTTAGAGCTACCTGTCTCCCTGCCACTTGACAGTGACAGGAAGCTCTCTGGCAAGCTCGCCAAAGCACTAAATATCTGAATACACATGTTCATCAGCGTTCTTCTGTGGGCTGCCCTGCTGAAGTCCACTTGAGTTCCCTAGAACAGAACTCATCTGCCACTTCGCCCTCTGGTGATCTGATATAATAGCTTTCCAATCTCCCTGCCCTGCTGTCTACTTTTGTCGGGTAACTCACCATGTGCTGGTTCTACCTCTATACTAGTATCTGAAGTAGGTGCAGTGCCAAAATCTGAGCTGATGGCTGCAAGTGCCAGGTTAATTGATGGGTCCTCTTCACCAGTGCCGTGGCATTGCTCTCACTCTTCCTCCTGGTGCTGCTGCGGCTAGGCAGGCATCGGTTTTTGGGTAAAAAAGCAGAAAATCGGAGGGGAAGGAGTGGGATGGGGGAGGGGGAGGGGAAGTGGGGTGTAAAGCAAGAGGTCCATGGTGATCTGCAGCTTTTTTTTAATTTGTTCATGGGGTGTGGGTGTCACTGGCAAGGCCAGCATTTGTTGCCTATACATAATTGCTTGAGAATCTGGTGGTGAGCTGCCTTCTGGAACAGCTGCAGTTCATGTGGTGTAGGTACACGCACAGTGCTGGTAGTGAGGGAGTTCCAGGATTTTGACACAGTGACATGGAAGGAACGTTCATGGAACATCCATGGCTTGGAGGGGAACTAGCAGGTACTAATGTTCCCTTGTGTCTGCTGCCACTGTTCTTTTAGGTGGTACACGTCGCAAGTTTGAAAGGCACTATCGAAGGAGCCTTGGCAGTTTGCTGTAGTGCATCTTGTAGATGGTGTACACTGCTGCCACCGTGTGCTGGTGGTAGACAGAATGAAGGTTTAAAGTGGTGAATGGGGTGCCAAATGAGTGGCTGCTTTGTCCTGGATGGTGTCGAGCTTCTTTAGTGTTGTTGGAGCTGCACTCATCCAGGCAAGTAGAGAGTATTCCATCACACTTCTGATTTGTGCCCTGTAGATGGTGGGCAGGCTTTGGGGAGTCAGGAGATGAGTTACTCACTACAGGATTCCCAGCCTCTGACCTGCTCCTGTATACCACAGTATTTACATGGCTGGTCCAGTTCAGTTTCTGGTCAATGGTAACTCCCAGATGCTTGCACATCACCCCAGATAGCAGAACGAGGGTGAGGCAGGATTTGAGGAAGAGCATAATGCTGCCATCCTGAATGCACTTGCTGATGCCGGTTTCCTTGGACTCAGTTGCAGTCAGTCTCATGATGCACAGTAGCATCTCCTCCATCGTGCTCAGGGGATGAAAACTGTTCTCAATGGATTCAACTTTCCTCCCTTCTACTGTGGGTAACCTTGTCCATCAAGATACAGGGTAGAATGTTTGATTGAGTTTCAATGCATTTGGGTGATGTACTTGCCATTTCTAAATAGCAGTATGTTTATGGAGACAACAAAGGTGAGTGTGAGGCAGGCAGCATTGCATTGTGTGGAATGGTGAAATGGAGTACACTCTGACCTTCCCAGTCTGAACGCCAAAATCCACAAACACGAGATGTCCAGAATTTTTTCAGCAGGCTCCATAATTCTCAGACTCGCCACTCATGGCCCTGCAACAACCTAGACCACTGGATCGATGCCTCCAAACAACAGGGGGCAGATGGTGAGCTGAAAGTGTTCTTTAATCATGGGAAACACCCTTATCAGTGAGTGCTGAGCTTGCCTGGGATTAAGTGCAAAAGCAAAGGCCTCAGTGCCTGACTGACTGATGAGTCTGGAATGCGGGAAAAACCAGGAGGTCATGTGGTTGAGCTGAGAAGGTGAATGGTGGCTTCAAACTTTATTGTGTTTCTGCTCCTTACCCAGGATAGCAATTCTGCATAGCAGACCCTGGCAACTAAAGTGGAGGAAGAGAGAGAGGCTGATTACCCTCTGTGTGTGTGTGTGTGTGTGTGTATGTGTTGGGGATGGGTGGGAGGATTGATTGTGTGTGTGTGGGGGTAGATTACTGTGTGTATGTGTGTGTTAAAATGGGGTCACATTGACAAATAGTTTCAGAAACACTGGTATAAAGGGTACCGATTAGGTAAGAGCTTAAGATAGCTGCAAATGTCTTCAAATGTACACTATGAATGCATTGAGATTTACAAGCCTTAAAGAGCATTTACAAAGCAGTGTATTGTTTAACTGTTGATGATGCTCAATTTTATTCTGGGCCCCTGTGCATTAATGCATCAGCCCTATTTTCAAATGAATGGATTTGAAAACACATACGGTAGAAAATTACTCTTGTTGGGCAGGCGTGCACCCGACCCGTATGAGTGAAAAATGAGGTGTGATGATGTTGAGCGAGCGTCCCAATGTCATCATGCACTCACGCGACATTTCGGTTGGCGGGCGCACGCAGGAGTCGGCAGGATTTGGATTTTTGCAAAAACTCACCCACGGGCAGGATGACGTTTCGATCAGTGATTTAGACAAAAAAAGATTTCAATCTAATTTGTAACATGACATGTTATTAACATTTTTAAAATCATTATTTTTTTTAATGTTCAAAACACTTCAGCTTCCTGAGGCAGCCCTGCACCTCAGGGAGCTTTTACTGTGCACACCTGTGCTCATGCAGGAACTGCCACGCTCGCCCTCCCCACCCCCTACAGAGGCAGTGCTGAGCGCTGCAGCGCGCGATTCTCATTGGCTGGCCGTTAATTGGCCATCCAGCGTGAAATGGCGGTTGCAGCCCAATCGCGGGCGGCAATCTAATTTGCGGCTGTTCCCGCTCCCCTCCCCCACCCGCCGAGCTCCGCATTTGGAATGGTGCTGGCACTCCGTTTCTCTTTTTTCCAGATAGTTAACAGTAGCCTCTTTTCATTCAGTGGAGTTTCCCCTTCAGAGGGACAGATTGCCTTTATAAGCAGGAGGCTAGCTTGAACATGTGCTAACCTCGCACGCTGTAGGTCACCCTGTTGAATACTCAGCCAGTCAGAGACACAAATTGTACTTGACTGCACGCAGAAATCATTTAATTGAGGAGGCAGCATGAAGTTTGTAAGCTGTCCGTCTCAACAGGAACGGGTGCAGGCAGATTGTGAATCATGACCCCCCTCCGCCAGCCCGATAACAGGCCTTAACAAATTCTATAATCCAGAACATTCGGAAATCCAGAAATGCCTCGGTCCCAAGCATTCAGCTGGGGCTGAGGTTACAGAATATCTGAATGTTAGGCATTAATACTCAATATAGGGGACTGTGGTTAGGGTATAGTGTATTGAGCAGCCTAAGAGCTTGGTGCCGTGTTGGGTGGCAGATGTCATTTGAAGATTATTTTGACCGGTTCCTGGGCGAACTCCACTGAATGAAAGCAGGTTGCTGTTGATTATCTGAAAAAAAGAGAAGTGGAGTACCAGTGCCATGCCAAATCTTTTGGAATGTATAACCACAAGTGTGTGAACCGGATCTAAATATGTACCTGGGGCATAAAACATGCCAAAAGTAGTGTTAAAACATGAAAGTATGTGTTTTCAAATCCAATCATTTGAAAATAGGGCTGATGCATTAACACACAGGGGTCCAGAATAAAACTGAGCATCGCCAACAGTTAAACAATAAGCTGCTTTGTAAATACTCTTTAAAGCTTGTAAATCTCAATAGATTCATAGTGTACATTTGAAGGCATTTGTTATGATCCACAAATTGTTAACTTCCTGAACAGGACCCCAGTTTTGTTATGGTCCCGGGTGAGGAGGAATGAGCTGGCTCCCCTTTATCCAACCCCTTTGGTTGGTTGCAACATGATTAATTTAGAAAAGTATCCCTTCCCTCATGGATACCTTTTCCCAGTCCAAATGTATTTATGTCTTAGAAGGGGCAAATGTAACCAGGCTTTCTTGAGTCAAAGAAAGAGTAAGTTTATAAGTTACTAAAAACCCTAGAAAAAGATGATTAAAAACACAACACACTTACACACACATCAGAAATGAGAAGTTGAGTCCACAAATAAAAGTTAAAAAAGATATATGAAATCAGCCTTTGGTTTGTCTTTGAGAAGCAGATGGCGAAACGTTGTGTCCGTTAAGTTGGGTGATTCTAGCAGAGCTGAGTTTGGCAGTTGAGCTGTTGGTTTGGAGACACTTGGTTCTGCAGGTTAACTGAAGGAGTTGTTCTGTTTCCTTTGCTGACTTGCCTCTGACAAGAGAGAAATAAAGACTTTTACCTCCAAGCTGCAGGGATACCTAGTTGCTGTTCTACTACTCTGACCTTCACAGCACACAATAACACACCAGAACCAGAACACGCTGATCAGGTTGGCAGCTGGCTTTTTAATCCTTTTTCTTGTGTATTCCTAGAAGGGAAAAACCATAAGGCCATGAGACATAGGAGCAGAATTAGACCATTCGGCCCATCGGGTCTGCTCCGCCATTCAATGAGATCATGGCTGATCTGATAATCCTCAACTCCATTTTCCTGCCTTTTCCCCATAATCCTTGATTCCCTTACTGATTAAAAATCTGTCTCTCTCAGCCTTGAATATACTGCAGCTTTCTTCAGTGTTTCTCCATTTAAATAATATTCAGCTCCTCTATACTTGCTGCCAAAGTGCATAATCCTCACACTTCCCCACATTATATTCCATCTACCACGTTTTTGCCCACTCACTTAACTTGTCTATATCCCTCTGTAGACTCTTTGCGTCACCCTCACCACTCGCCTCCCACCTATTTTTGTGTCATCCACAAACTTGGCGATAGTACATTCACTTCCCTCATCCAAGTCATTAACATATATTGTAAATAATTGAGGCCCCAGCACTGAACCCTGTGGCATTCCATTAGTTACAGCTTGCCATCCTGAAAATGCACCCCCACCCCTCCCCCAAGCGTATCCCAACTCTGTCTTCTATTATTTAGCCAGCTAGTTAGCCTCTACATCCCTCTGCGGTAAAGAATTCCACAGATTGACTATCCTCTGAAATAAGAAATTCCTCCTCATCTCTGTTTTAAATGGGTGACCCCTTGCTCTGAGATTATGCCCTCTGGTCCTAGACTCTCCTGCAAGGAGAAACAACCTCTCAGCATCTACCCTGTCAAGCCCTCTTAGAATCTTATATGTTTCAATAAGGTCGCCTCTCATTCTTCTAAACTCCAATGAGTACAACCTTCTCAACCTCTCCTCATAAGAAAATCCTTCCATCCCTGGGATCAACCTTGTGAACCTTCTCTGGAATTCCTCCAATGCCAGTATATCCTTCCTTAGATAAGGGGACCAAAACTGTTCACAGTATTCTAGGTGTGATCTAACTAGTGCCTTGTGTAGTTTTAGCAAGACTTTCCTATGTTTATGCTCCATTCCCTTTGAAATAAAGGCCAACATTCCATTTACCTTACCTATCACCTGCTGAACTTGTATGCTAGCTTTTTTGGGATTCTTGCTCGAGGACCCCCAAATCCCTCTGCTGCAGCTTTCTGCAGTCTTTCTCTACTTAAATAATATCCAGCTCCTCTATTCTTCCTGCCAAAGTGCATAACCTCACACTTTCCCACATTATATTCCATCTACCACATTTTTTCCCACTCACTTAACCTGTCTATATCCCTCTGTAGACTCACTGTATCATCCTCACCACTTGCCTTTCCACCTAGTTTTATGTCATCCACAAACTTAGCGATAGTACATTCACTTTCCTCATCCAAGTCATTAATATATATTGTAAATAATTGTGGCCCCAGCCCTGATCCCTGTGGCACTCAACTAGTTACAGGTTGCCATCCTGAAAACACTCCCCATATCCTAACTCTCTGTCTTCTATTAGTTAGCCAGCCCTCTATCCATGCTAATGTACTACCCCCAACACCATGGGCTCTTATCTTAAGTAGCCTTATGTGTGGTACCTGCAAACATGTCTTTCACCCTGAATCTGCTTTTTTTCAACTCAGATCATGTCCACATTCTGAGACATAATTCAACAGGAGATGGTTTCTGCTGAGATGGTAATCAGTCTCCATTGACCCCGCAACCACAGGAGATTAAAGTTCAGTCTTTTGCATTGCATCTCTCCCTTTCAAATTCTTCTGTCTGAAGTGGACCTTGACACCTTTATAGGTGTGATATTCCAGGGCCTCTCTGGATAAGTCAGCCAAGTATAATCCACATAGGAATTTTCCAGAAAGGGGTTACTTTACAGTCTCAGCCAGCTTTTGCTTGTGCATCCTTTAAAAAAAAAATGTATTCTTCAAAAACTTCAATATGCCTGTAAGTAACTCAGGCTGTGATCCACAGTCATGATGAGATGTATCCATCATCTGCATGAGTTCATTAAACTTCTTCTGGAACTGCTGCCAGATCCCTGGGGCCAGGCTCTGGGAGTTGACCTCCATGACCACCTACTTCCATTTTCTGGAAGGGCATTTCTTGAGGTCCCCACAAAAACCTAGCCTCTTCTCCAGTTCACACCCATGACTATGGACATATTTGTGAATCGCTATGCCCTCTCTCTGCTCTGGCACTCCATTTGTCCTCTTTCCAGATAGTCAACAGCAGCCTCCTTTCATTCAGTGGAGTTTCCCCTTCAGGGGGACAGATTGCCTTTATAAGCAGGAGGCTAGCTTGAACATGTGCTAACCTCGCATACTGTAGGCCAACCTGTTGAATACTCAGCCAGTCAGAGACACAAATTGTACTTGACTGCACGCAGAAATCATTTAATTGAGGAGGCAGCATGAAGTTTGTTTATTGCCCATCCCAACAGTAACAGGTGCAGGCAGATTGTGAATCATGACCTCCCTGCCCAATAACAGGCCTTAACAAATTTTTAACCCCGGACGTTAAAAAAAGTTCATATTTTGATCAACTCAGTGCACAAAGAAGAAACGCAACCTGGAGTCCTACCAGTTTCTGACAACATTGAACACATAACTTCCTCATTGATTCCAATTAAAAGCAGCGTATTTGTTTTTATAATTGTGCATTCTTAAGCACAGCAATGTCTATTCAACACTCATTGTAGACAGGGCCATTTTCACATGGTTAAAAATTGTACCAGATTTTCCTATTCTGAAACGAATATTCAACAATGAACAGCCAGCTGGTGGATTTGTTCTGCTGACTCATTACTGTGGTTATAATTCTGTGATATCGTCTGGCCCTACCCTGCCTCAACTCATCTACTGCTGAAGCCCTCTTTCAATGCCTATGTTACATCTAGACTTAACTATTTAAACGCACTCCTGACCAGCCTCCCACATTCTACTGTCCACAAACTTGAGAGTATCCAAACCCTGCTGTCCGTGTTCTGACGAAATCCCTTTCACCCATCACCCCTGTTCTCACTGAGCTATTTGGGCTCCTGATTAAGCAATGCCCCTGTTTTAAGATCCTCATGCTTATTTTCAAATCCCTTCATGCCTCATCCCTCCCGATCTCTATAATCCCTTTCAGATCCACAACCCTTTGAGATAACTTTTCTCCTCTAATTCTGACCTCTTGCTTCTCCAATTTTAGTTGCTCCATGTTTGGGGGTCATGCCATTAGCTGTTAAGGTCCTAAGCTCCAGAATTCCCTCCCTGCACCTCCCTACCCCATCACCTCAATTTCCTCTTTTAAGAGGCTCCTTAATATGCTACCCCCACCTTAGAGGAAGCAGTAGCGTTAGTGGTATTGTCATTGGACCAGTAACCCAGAGACTCAGGTTAATGCTCTGGGGATCTGGGTTTGAAGCCCACCATGGCAGTTGGTGAAGTTTGAAGTCAATAAAAGCCTGAAATGAACTGGTTGGAGTCATACCTAACAGAAAGGAAGATGCTTGTGGTTGTTAGAGGTCAAAAAAAAATCACTTCAGTTCCAGAACATCACTGCAGGTCTTCCTCAGGGCATGTCCTAGGCCCAACCACATTTAACTGCTTCATCAATGACCTTCCTTTTGTCATAAGGTCCGAAGTGGGGATGGTCGTTGATGATTGCACAATGTTCAGCACCATTCGCAACTCCTCAGATACTGAAGCAGTCCATGTCCAAATGCAGCAAGACCTGGACAATATCCAGGCTTGGGCTGACAAGTGGCAAGTAACATTTGTGCCACACAAGTGCCAGGGAATGACCATCTTGAACAAGACAGATTATAACCATTGCCCCTTGACATTCATGGCATTGTCATTGCTAAATCCCCCACTATCAACATCCTGGGGGATACCATTGACAACAAACTGAACTGGACTAGCCATATAAATGCTATGACTATAAGAGCAGGTCAGAGGCTAGGAATCCTGTGACGGGTAACTCCCCTCCTGACTCCTCAAAGCCTGCCATCATCTACAAGGCACAAGTCAGGAGAGTGATGGAGTACTCTCCACTTGCCTGGATGAGTGCAGCTCTCACAACACTCAACAAGCTTGACACCATCCAGGACAAAGCAGCCCGCTTGATTGGCACCCTACCCACAAACATTCACTCCCTCACCACCAACGCAAGTAGCAGCAGTGTATACCATCTACAAGTTGCACTGCGGGAACTCACCAAGCTTCCTTCAACACCACCTTCCAAACATATGAACATATGAAAATATGAATGAGCAGGACCACTGCCACCTGAAGGACAAGGGTTGCAGATAGATGGGAACACCACCACATGGAAGTTCCCCTCCAAGTCACTCACCATCCTGACTTGGAAATATATTGCTGTTCCTTCACTGTCGCTGGGTCAAAATCCTGGAACTCCCTTCCTAACAGCCTACACCACATGGACTGCAGTGGCTCAAGAAGGCAGCTTACCACCACCTTCTCACGGACAATTAAGGATGGGCAATAAATGCTGGCCCAGCCAGCGATTCTCACATCCCATGAATAAATTTAAAAAACCTCTTTGACCAAGCTTTTGGTCATCTGCCGTAATATCACCGTATGTCATTTGTTGTTAGATTCTTGTTTGATGATGCTTGTCATGTGACTTGGGACATTTTCAAACATTAAATGCGCTAAATAAAGGCAAGTTATTTTTGTTTATGTTGAAGACAAAGTTGCTTGATTACACAATCCATCTTTGTATTTTTACTAATAAGTTTTGTCAAACTCTCAAATTCTGCTTTGTAATGCTCCAGTGAAGCGCCTTGGGAAGTTTTATTACATTAAAGACACTATAAAAATACCGCTTGCTGTTGAAGTTACTTACTTCAGCAACAAAAAACAAAAAATTCCAGAGACACTCAGCAGGTCAAGCAGTATGAGTTGAGAACACACAAGTCAGTTGATGTTTCAGGTATAAACTCTTCCTCAAATGTACATTATTCAAGTAGCTTTGGCAAAGGCTGAAAGACTAACGTATAGCAATCTAAAGCTGTTGATGTTAGTGCTGCAGTTTTGAAAGGCCTACAGAACAGAGCTTCCCCCCAAATTAACCTTTGAGCTTTCTACTCTGAGAGTGATTTCAAAGTTCTGGATTGAGCAATGCATTGGGCCAGATAATTGTTTGTAGTCAGGGATGGAATCAGGTTAAATAAACCTTTTCCAAACCTCTAGCAGCTCTGCAGGCTTTGGATTTATGGCAGATCCCTATACAGCTGCTGCGTTCTGCAGAAAACAATGATCTAAGTTCTGAACTTTTTGTTTTATTTTGAGCGACTTAAAATTGCAGTGCAGGCCGAAATGGTAATCCAATGCTTCATCCAGGGAAGGGTTGACCTTGATTGAGGCCACCTTTATGCTTACAAAACAAACTTTATGCAGAAGCATTCTGCAATTTTATGGGCATAATAGTCCTCTGGAATTTAACCCATTTGTACTCTGGTGCAGCACAGGCAGCTGCATTACCCAGTTGCACACATGAGGCAGAATTTTACGTCCCACAGGTGGGCTCACGCCTGACTCAATCGGGAATAACATAGCCCGCTATGATGTCGGGCGAGTGTCCCGATGTCATCACGCACTCGCGCAATAGTTCGGTAGGTGGGCACGCGTGCCCGCCGACAACTAAGAGGCCTATTAAGGACATTAAAGTAGCAATGAATTTGTATTTTTCGCTGCCTGTCCAACCTTATGGTTGGCAGATGGGCGAATAGACCAGGTGGCCTTTGCATTTTTTTAGGAAACCTCATCCAGGGGTAGGATGAGGTTTCCAACAGTAATTTTAAAAAATAACATATTTTAAACATAATTTTTAAAATGCCCCTGTTCATGTGAATTAGTCACGTGTGGGGTCATGTTTCCCTGATTTCTAAAATCTTTATTTTTCATTGTAAGATTCTTCAGCTCCCTGAGACAACTCTGTGCCTTCAAGGAGCTTTCAGTGTGTGTTCCCCCGCACATACGCAGGCTTTAACGCTCGGTCCTCCCACCCCCACCCTGGCAACTCTGAGGCTCTCAGCACGCGTTTCACGCTGGCTGACCGTTAACTGGCCAGCCAGTGTGAAATTGCAGTTGGGGGCCGATGGTGGGCAGTGGTCCATTTTGCAGCTGCTCCTGGGCCTGCCCACCGCACCCGCCCGATGAAGGGAAAGTCCTGCCCATGGTGGGTGCAACTTTCCATGCCTACTGGCGTTGGGCGTGATCGATGCCATGAGCGGACAATATAGCACAATCGGTTTTACGACAGTGGGAAACCAGTCCGCGATCGTCCCGTCCTCTCAGCCCGCCGATGGAACGCATTTCCCACCATCGGACGTTGGGAACATCATTGTAACACATCAGCATATCATTATCAGGCCAGCCTTCCGGAATCATCCGCCCACCCCCCACCCCCCCCCACCCCTGGCTGGGTCATCCATTCATATGTTGACATTTTTCACAACAGCACATAAAAGGCATGCACTTGGTGGCCTGTACTTTGAGGGGAACTCGGAGGTGAGTACACAGTAACGTTCTGCAGTGCTTGCCAGGGTCATCTGTTGGACTTCAAGCTTGAGGGACGTTGGGGGCCGGGGTTAAGGGCAGCTCAGCCATTGAGGCAACTTGTGGGCGAGGGGGCCAAGGGCCTGCCATTGAATGTAGCGCACAAGCCTGTGGGGTGGGGAGCAGTAGGGTGGGTGAGGGAAGTGGCCACGCATTCGGGAAACCTGTAGAAAGTGACCACTCTCCTGTAACTGAGACAGTTCAGGCACAGCCACATTGATATGATTGGGACAAAAACAAAAATAGCTGGAAAAACTCAACAAATCTGACAGTAGCTGCGGAGAAGAACACAGTTAACGTTTCGAGTCTGTATGACTCTTCATCAGAGTTCTGAGTTAACTGTGTTCCTCTCCGCAGGTGCTATCAGACCTGCTGAGTCTTTCCAGCTATTTTTGTTTTTGTTCCAGATTTCCAGCATCCGCAGTTTTTTGCTTTTATCTTATTGATATGATTGGGGTCGAGCTCCTGGTTTATCTGCCCACTCAAGCAATGCAGGGGAGTCAAATTGCCACGAAGTGCTCCAAAGCTTTTCACCCTCCTCCTACCACCTTCCTCCCCATCACTGACCCCCACCCCTGACCCCTGCCGTCCCCCCACCGCCCGAACAGAATGCAAAGTCATGAGCATTTTAGTGGCAGAAAAGTTGGACGACTGCACACATTGTACAATCTCCTCACTAAACCTAGCCATGGAGCAGCTGGAGGCGCTCACAGCCCCTCGCAATGTCAGCATCCCGGTTTGGACCAGCCTCCCCCTTGGTTCAAGCTAACAGCGCAGCCATGCAGTGCAGGTTAGGAGAGTGCCTTTGCCTGAGTTGGGAGCACAGCGTGCAGTCCAATGGGCAAATCTGCCACCAATGGGTTGGGTGGACTGGGGCGGAGGTGGTGTGGTTTTGGGCAGCCATGCAGCGCACTAATCTCTGGCCAATCAAGTGGTGGCCAGCACTCTCTGGGAATCATTAAGGGGCCTTCAAAGTTAACCAGCGCAGGCTCTTAGTACATCCATGCTAACCACGTGTCTCTCTCTTTCATCCTGTAGGAGGAGTAGATCAGGAGCATGGAGACTGGTGAATGAGCTGTATGCCTGATGGCCTACAGAGAGTGAAGATGATGGAGGAGAGAGCAACTGAGGCTCCTGGCTGCACAGAGGCTGGAGTAGCAGCATCAGGAAGAAGTGGCAGCTGGGGCTCTTGCATACACCGCCAAAGCCATCACTGGTTGGCGCTTAGCGACACCCAGGGTCTAAAGACGCCGGCTTTCATTCCGACCGAGAACCAGTGTCGCTGAAGACTGCGCATGTCTAGGAAACTGGTCTCTCACATCTGCCAGCTGCTGCAGAGTTTAGCACCACGGAGACATGGAGGACATCCTCTGCCAGTGGCCCTGAAAGAGACCACAGCACTCAATTTCTATGCTACTGGCTCCTTTCAGGGCTCCACAGGTGACCTCTGTGGGATATCACAAGCTACCACCCACAAATACATCTATGAGGTCACAGATGCCATCTTCACGAGGGCACACAACTTTATGCATTTCGTATGGGACCAGGACAGCCAGGATGTAAGAACGACTGGGTTTGCCCAGATCTCGGGTTTCCCACAGCTTCAGGGTGCAATTGACAGCATCTGTGGCACTTAGATCTCCATCGTAACACATGGTGAACTACATCAACTGCAAAGGCTTCCATTCGCTGAATGTGCAGCTAGTGTGCGACCACCAGACACGCATCCTGCAGGTGTGCTCACAGTTCCCAGGGAGTGTGCACGACACCTACATCCTGAATTGCTCGCAGACCCCTGCAGTCTTCCAGGGTCCACAAAAGCTGCAGTGATGGCTCCTCAGGGACAAGGGCTATCCACAAAGGCCGTGGCTGATGACACCCGTGCAGCAGCCTCAGACTGCAGCAGAGTAACACTATAATGAGGCTCATGCTGCAACTGGCAACTTGGTGGAGCAGACCTGGGATGCTGAAGATGAGGTTCCAGTGCCTGGACCAGTCTAGTGGAGCACTGCAATATAGTCTGCAGAAGGTGCCACACATCGTCGTTGTCTGCTGCGCCCTTTACAACCTGGCTGAGGAGGAGATGGAGGAGCTGCACATCTCTGATGAGGAGGACGCCAACTGGGGTGGGGGTGAGGAGGTCCTTGGAGCCGACGATGACGGGGGTGAGGCCCTCACATTGGCTGCACGAGGCAGGCGCTTGGGGGCCCTCATAGCTGCTAGATTTGTGGAGGATGATGACGACATGCAGTGAGGTGACCCATAGATCCTCACATCACATCTGTGAATGTTTGATTCCAGTCTGGCTTATGGCAGTGCGAATACCCTCTGTGAGAAGTTTCCTGTCAGTGGAGGTCCTAATAGTCGCTTGATCACTGGAGGATGATGACAACATGCAGTGAGGACACTTCAAAGATCTTCACAAAACCTCTGAGAATGTCTGACTCCTGTCTGGCCGAGGGCAGCTCGCTTGCAATCCATGATCAAGACCATCTCAGAGACTCAGCCATGAAACTTTAGAAGCATCTGATCCTTTGTCCACCTTCAGCAGCACAGCGTCAATAATCACAGATGCTGAAGAGATGGGGGCCAGCCCCAGCTTAAAGATGCTGAGAGCACACAGAGAGAATGAGGGAACTCTGTGGCGCCTGCCCACTACATTCTAGCAGCAATGACCAGCACCGCCGAGGTGCAGGCATCAGTAATGTTTCCAGGGATTGTGAGGCCGGACCATCACTGTGATCTGGAGGCTGCATAGAGCACAGGGAAGAGGTCCTGGACTGAGACACCTGCCTTTATCTTGTGCAGAAAGGTTTCACATCTGAGTGACATGAAGACTGCTCTTCAGAACAAGGAGCCATAGGCAGGGAGACATTCTCAGGAGTTAATTGACAATAGTGAGCATTATGATTAACACCCGTGCCCAGGCTGTGCAACTCATTCTTCATAACTTTCCTAAACCTGCCGCTACATTTTGTTGCTACCTGGACACTCTCAGCAGAGGTGGAGGCAGCCTGCTGACTGCTACACCCTGTCTGTGATGAGTTTGGTGGGCATCCTCTGGAAGGCCAAGACTTGGAGGGCATCGGCCTGCTTTTTGGGTCCTGCTGTGTGGCAGTGGCATCCTCCTTGGCCTGTGGAGCTGGAGCTGCTGAGGTCATAGTGTTGGCATGCCAGCACTATCACCTCAGCCTGAAGGTGGACAGACTCTTCCATTGTGCCTTGCAATCTGAGGAGTGCAGGGGACATCCCTTCCTGCTGTCCCCAAGCTTGCCTTTGCAGCTCCAGCAACTGTGACATGACTGAATCCAGAGGCTTGTCATCTGACTCGGACTCAGCAAATTTCTGGCCTCCAAGTGCCGGACATCTGGGGAGTCCCTGCCACTGTCTGCAGTGGGTCAGAAAGTGCGATGTGCTCACCAGATTGTGATCCCAAGGATATTCTAAAGCTAGGTCCCACCGAGGTGCGTGTCTCTGTGCTGGTGGAGGGTGTGGGTGAACGTTGTGATGGGGGGTGCCTCCAGATTCCTCTCCAGAGGTTTCTTTGGGGATTGTTTGGAGGCCCTGGGTCATGATCTCTCTTGGCTGTTTCCCAGCTGTGCCTGATGAAGCAAAATGAGATAATTAGTGCATGACAGTGGCCTGTAAAACAGGACACATCACTCACAGCATGGCTGTCTGATGGAAGTCGCACTGCTGGACCCTCACTTGCTAGAGTACCGTCAACCTTACCGTCAGCACAGGACCGGACCCGGTCATCGTTGGCCAACTGGATGACTCTGTTTTCAAAGTTGGTGAGGACCTTGATCTCAGGCATTCCTCCACCTGTCTGTGACATTTCCCTCTTGTTGTGTGCCAGCTTCCCCTGCATGAATAGAGATGGAGAGTGTAAGCAGGTGCCTACCAGGGCAGATAAAAAGTATGCCTGGCATGTGTGGGTGGTGAGTGATCCCATGGACAGGATGAGGACAACGAAGGTGTGTGTGAGAGAGAGTAAATGGTGATGTCTCTTGAAGTGGTAGTGAATGAGGGCCCTGTAGATGTGTGATGTGTTTGTGAGTGTGTGAGTTGAGAGTGGCGGAATGGAGGAGATCATTCATCCTCTTGCAGCACAGGGTGGCTGTCCTTTTTTGAAGGCTGTTGACACTGACCATTGCTGCCACCACCTCCCAAGTCTAATTGGTGATGCCGCCGCCCATCCTCCGGCCAGAGTGATGGTATAGGACATCCTGGCGGACTCCACTGCATCCAAAAGGCATTCCAGAGGTGTGTTGTTGAAGTCTTTTTGCCTTTCGGGGCCATCTTGCCTTCATGCAGCAGTCATGCAGCTAGACTTTAAATATGGCACCCAGCGCGATGAAGGCGAGGTGATGGCGGGCGGGTGAATGAGAATCTGCCCGCCATGGACCAGCGTCTTCCCTGGGAGTGCAGAAATAATTTGGCGGGTTTGAGATGATATGGTTTAAAAACCCACCATCGCGGCCGGCGGGTAAAACATTGTTTTACCCACCTGCTCGCACACTTAGTGTAAACCTGGGACAATTCCACCCTGTACCTTCTAATGTGAGCAGCAGTTTGAAAATGATGGGAACAAAAAGGTCAGTGTAGGCTAGCTCAGTATAAAGCTCAACTGCTTGGCTGTAGAAGCAACCGGCGGGTTCAGTAGCCAGAAGCCAACAGTCTTTGTCGGCATTTACATTTACATTGGGTCCCTCTGCCGCTGTGACTATGTTGTCTGTGAAGAACAGGTGAGAACATGACTGTTGTGCCACTTCATGTATGTCACAGCATTGGTGCTGTTGGCAGGGCGGAGTTGAAATACGGAAGCTGTTTAAATGTTGTTTCCCGTTCTATAAACCACACTTATGACATTGAAATCTGTAAAATTTGAATTTTTCTGTACAAAATGCAAATACTACCAAGGTACTGTAAGTATTTTGCCACAAACATAGTCTACAGCAAGAATGAAAGAAAACACCATTCTGAGAATCGGTCGTACTGCTTTCTACGTTATCAAGTGCAGCAGAAGTTAAGAATATTTACAAAAAACAGTGCTGATGATAAGGTGAGACAACCTAAATTGGGAGGAGGTGAATGTGGAGCATAAACACTGACATTGAGCAGTTGGGCTGAATGGCCTGTTTCTGTGCTGTAGAACTCAATGTAAAACCAAAATGTCAATAAACAAACAAATTGACAGGTCAGTTAATGACTGCTCAATATTGCCAACCATAAGGTGAAATGTTTAGGCTGGAAATATTCAATATCAGGATAGTAGAAATGGAAAAAAATGAATCGACTGGGGACAGGCGTGAGAAAACATCTTTAGAGACTAGTGTTCCTGTTATTTGGAGCTGGCCGCCTGTGAAGACTAACAGTTTCTGGAAATACCTTGTGATGGTTACCTGTGATTCACCTAGACTGACTTGATCGCAGCAATAATAAGTTCCAAAGGTTGACAGTTGACTCACCGAAAGATGAGGAAAATTAAACTGCAACTCCCCAGCACAATGGGGCCCGTACAAATAAAGGTGGCACAAACAATGTTCTGAATTATTGGATTTAACTGAAATGTTTGAAAATAAATCAAGGGCAGAATTTTACATTCCACAGGGGTGTGACCCAAACGGATGTAAAATTGCGCGAGATGACATCGGGCGAGCATCCGGACATCATCGGGCACTGGCGTGATATTTCGAGCGGCGGGCGCACGTGGCAGTCCGAGGTGCGCCCGCCGACAATTAAGCGGGCAAGTAAGCCCGTTCTGTTGAAGGGTCATGAGGACTCGAAACGTCAACTTTGCTCTTCTCCGCCGATGCTACCAGACCTGCTGAGTTTTTCCAGGTGTTTCCGTTTTTGTTTTGGATTCCCAGCATCTGCAGTTTTTTTTGTTTTTAAGCCCAGCTGTCCGCGATTTTCCGTGGCTCGTCCAACCTCACGGTTGGCAGATGGTCCCATTGTCCGGGCGACCTTTACGTTTTTGATGAAACCTCATCCAAGGGTGGGAAGGAATCTCCGTTAGGAAATAAAATAAAAAGGAATATCTGGGGCAGAATTTTTACGAGGTATGCTTTCAGGTACTTGATTGTGCTGCATGGACCCTTTTTTTTTGCAGCATTTTTGTGCTTTGTTTTATTTTTTGCAAGCCTGCAGCTCCCTGAGGCAGCTTTCTGCCTTCAGGGCGAAGTCTGGAATTTCTCACCCCTCGCCTCTCGGTGATGTTGCCGCCCGCCCTCTTCCCACCCCCATCCTGGCAGCGCTGAGCTTATCAGCGCACGTTTCATGCTGGCTGGCCGTTAATCCCGATCGGGGGGCCCGTTTCCCGACAGCTCCCAGGGGCCTGCCAATTGCACACGCCCGATGAGGGAAAAATTCAGGCCGAAGTATATACCCTGATGGTTAACCCTCGGTTGCTAATAGGTGTCGCAGTGATGGTATATAAATACATAGGGCAGAATTTTCTGCCTGTCCGGCGGGTGGGCCTGACCCAATCTCCGGTAAATGGGGAGCCAATCCCCGCCAGAGAAGCGGGCCCCGCCGCCATTTTAAGTGGGCGGGCCAATTAAGGCCCGCCCAGCGTGACGTCCGGCGGGAAGCGCTATGCGTTTCCTGTGCAGGCTGGTGGTGGTGGGTGGGGGGGGGGATTCCCCAAAAGCGAGAGTGCTCTCTTTCACACATGCACACGAAAGAGCGCACATCTCCCTGAGGCTAAGTGCTGTCTCAGGGAGGTCGCTGACATCTGCATAAATAGAAAAATAAAAAAATCCTTACCACGTCCCGCTCATGTGACAATATCACACGAGATGGGATATGTTAATAAATTTCACTGAAACTTTAATAAACTTTTTTTAACCCTACATGAAACCTCATCCCGTCGGTGGATGAGGTTTCATGTTTTTCCGGGGGCTCCTGGCCTTCCCGCCAGCCTTAAGGTTGGACGAGCAGGGCCTTTAATTGGTTTAATGATCCTGTCAATGACCTCAATTGGCCATTGACAGGTCGGCGGGCGGACAGCTGATCCCGCGTCGGCAAGCGGGCCCTTCTCCCAATTGCTAACGGAAAAGTTCAGTCCATAATGTTGGGAAGGGAACAAGATCAACATTATAAAGTAATCCCTTGGTCTCGCTGTACATTCATATATATTATTATAGGCGCATGTTTGATGTTCTCAGTTGTTATCTTACATGGATTGCAATAGCACCAGATTTGGAATTTTATCATAGCCCTTATGTTCTAATTCCATGGGATTGGCTTCAATGGGTGGAATCGTCCTAGATTTGCACTAAGTGCGGTAGTAGGCATGAAAAGAGACGTTTTACCCGCTGGCCTCAATGGTGGGTTTTCGCTCTGTACCATCCCCTTCCTGGTGTATCCCACCTCAATAATAATGCATTTATGAGAAACATGTCAGATTGCTGGTGGGCTGGCTCGGATTTGCCCAACACGCCATGACCCCAACACTTCCTCGTTTCGGGCACCACATTTAAAGTGCACCAGAGCGCAGCCTACTTCATTTCTACAGACCAAGACTGTTCCAGGTGACAGACGGCCCTGATGGCAAAGGTGACCGCAGCATCCAAATTTAGTGATGCCTCTCTGGGGTGTCTGCTGGACACAGTGGAAGGCCACCATGATGTTTTCTACCCCCACTCTGGGCACAGGTGGTCCACCAGAGTCCTGGGAGGTGGTGGCAGCGGCAGTCAGCGCTGATGGAGCACGGAGATGGTCAGCCATCCAGTGAAGGAAGAGGATGAATGCTCGAGTCTGTCCCACCAGGATAAGTCAATCACCTCATCACTCTGAACATACACCCCCAAACCCATCACAAATCCACAGAGATCTCACATTTCAAGGGCTCAAGGGACAACACCACTAACACTCACACACAACCTCACATCTCCATCAGGTTCATATCCTCTCAAACTTGCATCCTCATACCATCCATGGCTCCGCTCACCACACAAACGTCCACGCAGTGCCATGCGTCCTGCTCACACTCTCTCCATCTGTATTCATGCAGGAGAACCTGGCTCACAGCAGCAGGGAAAGGTCCTAGGCTGGAGGTGGAGTGGTCTACTTCTGCTCCTACATCTTATGGTCGACATTAGGTCCATCACTCACTTTGAGAAGCGTGCCATCATGCTGGCTGGTGAGGACATGGACGTGCCTGCGGCGACAGTGAGGTCAGTGGTGAAAACCCACGTGAGGATCCTGCACCACATCATCCCTCAACACAACTGTGAGTGCTCTCTCTCCTGATTTTGACTCTGCTGCCATAGACTAATTATCTCTACTTTGGTTCACAGGGAGCTCTGCCAAGTGACCGACACCCTCAGCCAGCCAGTCCCTCAGCTCCATCCAGGTCCTCACCTCCAGCCAAGAGGACACCACTGCCATTGAAGAGCTGGAAATAAGCAGCCTGGAAGACCCATCACAGTGCTTACCCACACCCTCCATCAGCACAGAGACACACACTTCTGTGTGACCTAGACCTAGAGCAGGCTCAGGTTCACAATCTCGCGGCCACCACATGGACATGTGTCCCCAGCAACCAGAGGCAGGTTCAGCCGAGCTCTCCGACACTCAGAGGACTGCTGGGGAAGAGGCATCTGTGAGGTCCAAGTCAGATGATGAACCTGTGGATTTGGCCTTCCACCTCATCATGGAATGTCAGCAGCAGGTGAGGGAACATCACACAGAGCTGGTGGAAGCCCTCGACAGAGTGACACACAAGTTGGAGGAGTGCATCCGCCTGTTCTCTGAAGAAGTGGTGCCCACATGTGCTCATGGAGGTCTCCATGGGAAGGATGATGCACAGACCTGCACTCAATCGCGGTAGCCATGGGTGAGTTCCTGCAGTGGAAAATTGAGAGGGCTTCGGGGCACCTTGACATCCCTCCACGTGCTCCTTCCCCTCATAGAGTCAGGCCAGGGCCCTTAGGCACCCAAAGGGAGGAGGAGCAGCAGCTGGACATCCCTGGGTCATCCATTCAGGAATCTCAGAGGCTGTCCGCCCCCTCTGAGCCCCCTTTTCCTCTGACCCTCTCAACCTCATCCTCTGTCACTGCAGAGGGAGCAACTGGCCCACAGGAGGACAGCCAAAGTAAACAGGGGCCCTCAAGAACTCAGCTCTCCAGGGGATGCACGCCAAAGTCATCAGAGGCAACAGGGCCAACCATTGCACAGGCTGTCTCCACCCCTCCTGCAGATGCCAGGGCAGCACCTAGAAGTGGTAGGCCTAGAAAAGTTTAAAAATTCTGATCACAAGTGGTTGCACAGGTGAACATATTTTGTTGCTATATAATCTGAAACTATATTCACTTTCACTCAGGATGGGGTAGACTGTAATGGGGCAAAGTACATGGGTGACTGGAGGAGTAGAAAGGATGAGGGAGCTTATGAGAAACTTGACTATGACCATGTTTTTCAAATCGAAAGTTAGCAGAACCTCATGTTGGAAGGGCACAGGTGCTGCATGGGAGTGTGATCAGTGGGTGGGTAGAGATGCAGTCAGCTCAGGTGGGCAACTGAAAGAGAACCCCAGCAGGTAGCATTGAAAATGCTCAGGACACTGAGATGAGTGTGATGGAGGGAAGATCTGCTTACATGGGAGAGTGCTTGTACGAGGCTCCGAAAGGCCCTACCACATACACTTCGTGGTCCAGTTGTGTGCAGCTGAACTGCTAGTTGGGTGGGAGGGATGTAGGGGGAGGACTCGTGGAGCCTGTAAATGAAGCTGAAAGACAACACTACACATTATTCAGTGAAAGTGCCAGCTCACACCCACCATGATGCCCGATGTCAATGGGAGCAGATGATTCCAGCCATAACTTTTTGCACAGGGCAGATCTGGAGTGTACGGTGAGGCGAGGGAGACTTACAAACTCACACAGATAGGCCCGGAGAGCTTTTGACTTGTGGGTCTGACTTAAATATTCAGGTGCAAACCCCCAGCTGAGTCCTGCAGGAATATTTGGGTGGCAGGAAGCCATCTCCAGGGACCCATGGAAATTCTCCCCTGCAGTCGAGAAATGATTGCGTGGGGGTGGGGGGAGGGTTGAGTGATTGGGGGAGTGCTGGAAGGCTGAGGCAAGGGAAACCCAAGGTTTCCTCACCCTCCCAAGGAGCAATTCAGCTCCGCTTGTCCCCCATGGAAGCTTAAAATAAATGTCAATGTTCCCTCTGTCCTCTGACCCTCGAGGCAGCTGCCTGCAGTTTTGATCTGGCAGGGAAGCCACCATTAACCACCCAGTGAACCTCCAGCTCTGCTCAGGCCTCAGTTTGAAATTGTTGTTCAGTCCCCAGTTGAAACTTTAGAACCCAATCTGCAATTTCAAAGTGGACCCCGTCGATGGGTGTCCCTGCCATCAGTAATTTAAAATACAGTCAGTCTCTTAGGAGTGAGAACAGAGTTGTTAAGGCCTGGCTCCATTTTAACTGCCCAGTTTCCCCCAAGTGAGGTGAATTATAAATTGAGGGCATTGATATTTTAATTTCACAACAGGTTTGCAGTATTATTCTTCAGTTAAGTTATACTTTGTTCCTTCTATTATATTCACTCTCTGCTTTTTCACCCTGCACTTTGCCATTGGTATCTCTCTTTTATTCCCTCCTGCGTTTTGCTCATTTAGCTGTGCTACCAAAAGACGTTTGATAATGTGCCACCTAATGTCAATTAAGTTAAAGCCTATGGAATGAAAGGGACAGTGGCAGAGTGGCTAGGAGGGTGACTGAGTGACAGGAAACAGAAAGTAGTGGTGAATAGTTGTATGAGGTTCCACAGAGGTTAATGGTACTAGCACCGCTTCTCTCTTTGATAAATGTTAATAACCTAGACTTGGGTGTAGGGGACAGAATTTCAAAATTTACACAGTTGACACAAAGCTTGGAAATATTGTGAACTGTAAAGGGTGATGGTGATAAAACGCAAGAGGACATTGCGATGGAATGCATAGTTTCAAAGTTTGTATTTTTTGACAGATACCCTAATTGAAAAGGGAAACTGAGAAAGGAAACTGACCCCCACCCTCCCCCCAAGTTTCTAAGGAAACTAAGACTGAGAATGAGACTGGAAACCAAAATTTCTGGGGATACTGAACCTGGTTGAAATCTTATGAAAGAACAGAGAGAGCCCTCAGAGCACCTCAGGGTAGATGATGAGTCTAGTGGTGCAATACAGGCTGTCTGAAAAAGACAGAGGCTGGATCCAGTTGCAGAGAATAAGCAAAGATAGTTGCTGTGCCTGTTTCTGTTTCTGTTATTTGAAGACAACATTGGGGGATCTACACCAACCGGCATTCCTGAGCAGAGTTGAGGAAACTGCAAACACGTGCTATTTTTGATGAAGACTGTGCCAGTGGAATTCAGGTTGGTTGTGTGCTGCTGTCATTTGGGCATCAGGCCAAACTCTAAATGAAGAGAAAACAAAATTCTTTGTGAGGGAGACAGAGGGCGGAATTTTCCATGCCCATTGGCAAGGGGGCATGTTTGGCGGTGTGAGCAGACAATATGGCAAGAAGGCCAAAAATCAGTTTCACAATGTCATGAAACCACTTTGCAATCGTCCACTCTGCCCATCAATGGTGGTCCGTGTTTACCTCCGTCGGAGGTTAGGAACTTCATTGTAATATATCTGCATATCATTATAAGCCCAGCTCACCGGAGTCATCTTCCTACGCTGGATCATCCAAAAACATCATTGTGTTTCACAACTGGACATAAACTAAGTGCACCTGGCAATCTGCACTTCGCTCGGGACTTCTAGGTTTGTTTGCCTACCGTGCATCGGGCAGAACTCGCAGTCATCAACATCGGGCTTCGCAAGCAGCACCACATCATTTTTAGGGAGGGCTGACAGGCATGTCTCTACCTACCAGACCAGCCATAAAGCAGGGGTGGCTTTACAATGGCTGCAGGGCCAGGGCTTGCTTGGGGAAGGGGGAGAAATGGCTTCAGGTAAGGGGAGAGACTGCAGGACAAGGGCTGTAATGGGAAAAGGGGGTGTCCCAGCGTGTGTGTGGGGGCACATGTTGATCTGTGCAAGTGACCTCAGGATGGTGATGGCTGAAGAGGCAGTCTCCAGAGGAGATGAGGCCAGGTGAAGATGTTAGTGTGTGTGTGAGAGAGTGAGTGGTGATGTCCCTTGAGCTGGTTGTGAGAGAGATGCCAGGGAATGTGTGATGGGCTTGAGTGTGTGAGTTTAGAGTGATGAGATGGTTGCCATACCCTGGCAGCACGGATGAGATCATTCATCCTCTATCTGCATTGGATGGCCAATGCCTGATCATTACTGTCGTCGCCTACCACACCGGAGTTGTGAGATTGCTGGACCTCCTGCGGCCAGAGTGGGGGTAGAGGACATCATGATGGGCCTCCATGGTGTCCAAAGGCATTCCAGGGACACGTTACTGAATCGGGGGCAGCTGCAGTCTTCTTGCCTTTCGGGGCCATGTCTTCTGTGCAGCAGTCCTGGGCTGGAAGTACTGACGGGTGTGCATGTGTCTACACTTTAAATATGCCACCCAGCATGAGGCGAATTGACAGTGTGGCGGGCAAATGAGAGGCTGCCCGGCATCAAAACGGTGTGTTTCCCAGGAATGCATGATTAATGAGGTGGGATTGGGATAATACAACACGAAAAGCTGCCATCGTGGCCGATGGGTAAAATTTTTCTTTTTCCCGTCTGCTGCTGCACTTAGTCCAAATCTGGGATGATTCCACCCAGAGTTTTGAAGGACTTTGTGACTGAGATTGATGACATATATGCTGGATTGACTGCCAAGCCAATTCTGTCTTAAGATTTAAGATCTGTCTTAGTTGTATCTGACATTTAATGTGCAATTAATAGTCCATAATCGACCACAATTTGTCTGTTAATCCATGTTTGATGCATATGGGATCCAGGACTTTAATGAATAGAGGCATAGAGTATAAAGGCAAGGAAGTTATGCTGAACCTTCATAAAATACTGGTTCAGCATCAACCAGAGTATTGCGTCCAATTCTGGACACCTAACATTAGGAAGGATGTGCAGACTTTAGAGAAAGTGCAGAAAAGATTTAGACGAATGGTTCCCAAGGATGAGGAACTACAGTTATGTGAATAGGTTGGAGAAATTGTGATTGTTTTCCTTAGAAGGGAAGTTTGGCAAGACATTTGTAGAACCTCAAAATCTTGAGGGGTCTAGACAGTGTAGATACAGAGAAACTGTTCCCATTGATGGGAGGGCCGAGAACCAGAGGGCACAACTTTAAAGGAATTGACAAGAACCACAGGTGACATGAGGAAAAACCGTCTATTTTTTGCAGTGAGCGGATAGAGCCTGAAACGCACCACCTGAGAGTGTGGTACAGGCAGATTCAACCATAGATTTCAAAAGGGAATTGGATAATCATCTTAATGGAAGCAATTTGCAGGGCTATGGCGAAAAAGGTTGAGGAGTGGTTCTAACAGAGTGGTCTTGCAGAGAGCCTGCACAGATATGATGAGCAAAATGGCCTTTTTCTGTGCTATAACCATTCTATGATTCTATAGCAGTCAAATTAGCTGCATGTTCCTCAGCAACTTTCAAGACTCGAAGCCTGCCATGAATCTCATGACAGAAGGTATACTTTCCATCAGCATAATCAAATGAATGTTTTAGTTCTCCCTCATGATGGGAGATATCAGCTATTGTAACAACCTAGGATGAGCTGACAGAATTTATCACATATATTGGTTGGTGGGATACACTAGCCACTGAAGCAGGTTGAGTTAGGATGGATGAAGCTTCTAACAGGCATTGGCTGGTGAGCCTGATCATCTCTGCTAGAACTCAATCTACAAATGTAGCCTTGTGAAAAGCACACCTTCACTTTTGTGTTATCAGTTTGCTATAAATTATTCAGTGAATGAAATGGTATTTGATTTGCTACAGTTTGAAATAATATGCCAATTGTTGCTTTAGTACATTTGGAGTTGTTGGAAGCTTTGTTTTACAGGTTTGAAAACAAATTGCCAATATTGAAATAAAAACAGAAAATGTAAACCAGAAGATACAGATTTAAGGTGATTGACAAAAGAACCAAAGGCATCATGAGGAACAACTTTTTTACACAATGAGCAATTATGATCTAGATTGCATTGTCTGTAAAGGTGAGGGAAGCAGATTCAATATTGGCTTTCAAAAAGAAGTTACAAATTTTAAGTACTTGAAGAGAAAAAAATAATACAAGGCTAGGGGTAAAGGGTGGGCAAGTGGGACTAGCTGGATTGTATTTGCAGAGAGCTGGCATGGACATAACAGGCCAAATGGCCTCTGCCTGTGTTGTAACCATTCAATGATTCTATGCCTGAATTGCTTTTCTGATGTTTTCAGTTTTTATTCCATTTCAATGCCAAAATGTTGATTCTTGAGTGAAGGTAAATCATATTTAATCAACATCAGTTTTATTATATTGCTAATTTTTTGCAATCTCTCTTGCACAGTCTGTTTAATTTCTCTGTCAAGCTGCAGAATCAAACAACAATTTATATAAGTAGCACAAAATAAAATGAACATCATTGTAGAAAGTTAACTTGTAAACGTGTTCGATCTCAGTAATGTGATCTAACATTGAGTGGGTATTATGGATGGCTTCAGAAACTGAGTTTTGTGTGTTTAAAAATTTGTACATGTTAAAACTTTGTGAAGATTAAACACTGTAGTCATAGAGTTGAATTCAATACATTTGTATTCATCTCTTTTTAGCAGTTCAATGATAATTTGTAGAGACACTGGGATCTATAACATCTCCATAAATGTTGTATAGATTTACTATTTGGCGTTTGAAATCCTGTTAAGTTGGATTCTTATCTATCACTACTACAAGATAATAGGCTGTGTCACGTAAATAATAGCCAATAGGTACCCCACAGAATGAGTACATCCCACTATTCATTACATTTTTGACTTATTTAATTTAATACCAAGAATATCTCAACATGAGTTTTGGACATTAGCTCACTATATACTACAGAAATGCGGATAAAAAATATGCTGTGGAAAAGACTTAAAAATAAAAATATTATAGCCATAAAACTGAATACAAACAATATTGAACAAGTCAATTCTCCCCAAGTTGCATCAGATTAATTACAGGTATACTCATGATCCTTCTGTTTTACAATTTCATTTGGGGCAATAACCAGTGTCATCTGAATCAGCTTTAATTGGAGGTATTTATTTAATAGTTACTATTTTAATCAAACAATTAGTATCATATTTAACAGCAGTAAATTATAATTTTGCTGGAATATAGTGGTTCAAAGGTAATGCACAGTCCTAGACATACAGGTAATCATATTAAAATATAAATAGAATAATTTCAAAAGGGCAACAAAAATGTGCACTTTTATGATTAGTATTATTTGTCTCTATGGTGATTTCAATCCCTAAATCATATAGTATAGAGGATACATAATTTGGTGCAGAACCTCATTACTCTGCTCACATTTTGTAATTGTTAAAAAGAAATACAGCATGGGAGGGATAATATAGCACAGGAGGCCATTCAGCCCACCAGTGCCAGCTCTTCAAAGAGCAATCCAGTTAGTCCCATTCCCTCATTCATTTCCCATAGCTGTGCAATATTTTTTTCTTCAAATACTTCTTTCAGTCCACTTTTGGCGGCTATTATTGAATCTGTTTCCGCCATCCTATCAGGCAGCGCATCCAAATCCTAACCACTCATTGTGTAAAATAAATTCTTCATGTCACTTCTGGTTCTTCTGCCAATCACCTTAAATCCATGTCCTCTACTTTTTGATCTTTTAGCCATTGGAAGCAGTTTTTCTTTGTTTACCCTATCTCAACTTTTCAAGATTATAAACATCACTATCAAATCTTTTCTTAACCTTCTCTGCTCAAAGGAGAACACACTCAGCTTTCCAGTCTACCCATGTAACTTTAATCTCTCATTCCTGGAGCCACTCTATTTACTATATTCCAGGCCCCAAGTAAAATTTCTATGGCCAAAGTCACGGGCCCTCTGTTGCGCTCTGGGACAGGAGACAGGCAAAAGCTTGTCACCTGATTGGCAACTCTTTTCTCTCTCTTATTCTTTCCTTCCATGCCTGTCTACGTTTTAGCAACATAGTGATGAGTTAGTGTGTCTCTGAACTTGCTTTGTCCCTCACTATTTCTAAAAGGAGCAATCCACCTTCTTTTCTACCTCCTCCCCTCAACAGTCCAACCACAACCAAAGCAAAACTCAATAACTGTCTCATTCTCTAATTCAAACAGCAACACCCATCTTTTCTTTTACAATTTTCAGGTGCTTCTAAACTTAATCACTTCACAATTAATTGTTTTCAATTAATTATTGTTTTTTACAACCCTCACAACAGGATTTGCAATTCTCAATAAAAAATATTTAGAAGATTAAAAATGCTACTTACATAAACAGAAGAACGTTACTATGAACCTGTTTAATTTTGCATGACAAAGCACTGTGCGAGTTCAAACATTCCTAAGGCTCTTTCAAACTAAATCCTAATAAATACTTAGCAAGAAAATAAGTTTTCTGTTGCCTTTAGCGCTTCTGTCTGTGGTTGCACCCTAAACATCTCATTTGACGAATGAAAAATTATGAAACACTAAGGTTTCTTTCTTCACTGCATGCTTCCTATGCAAGTAGTTGAATACTTTTCCTGTCAAATATTTTAAGATTTACTACCGTAAAGCTGACCGCAAAGTCTTTTTGCTAGGTAATGATTCTTTTTTTACAAAATATGTTTGCTTAGTTGTGGAATTTCAAATAATCTGTTGAAAATGGAGTGCTTTATCTTATTGCAGCTATGATAAGTTAGTGTTTGCCTTTTCCATATTTATGCTGATTTATTTGATTTACGTTGCAAGAAATCTTTAGATATAGTTTAAAGGGCAAGTTTTGTTTGCAAGTTTTAAAGTTGCATTTTCATGTATATATCTTATGATGTGATCAGCTGCATATAATTCAGCTGTAACCCAAACATATGCAAGTTATTAGACCTATTCACTGGCAAAAAACAAAATTCTTTTTAGTTATCAGTCACAGCCATAAAATTATGTCCAGGAGCTTAGTAAGCCTACATACAGATAATAGCAGGATGATAGAATTTTGTCTCCTATCATTTGAAAATGTTTCTATGTTCTTGTTACCTATATAGGCCTGTGTTTTTTTTATATGTTAAAACTGACTGTAAAATATTTACCTTCCATTTCAGGGCTGATGTTAGCATTCTTTTTTTTTAACTGGAAGAAAACAGAAGGGAAAATGACATCTTATGAAATTCTATGAATCATAAGCTATGTTGAATAGAAAAACAATTTATTTTTTAATTATCAGCTTTGAATAGATCAAAAATTAATTATGCTATTGTGTATATATGTATCTTTACCATGAATTATTTTAATATTAAAAATTGGCATCACTGTTATATTTTGCATGTAGGATTTCTGAAAAGTCTTGGGTTGATTAATATTATCCATTGTCCTGTAACCATGGCAATAGGGTCAGCACATATAATACTTAATTTAATCTTCCCACTGCTTGTGTGCATCACCAGTGTCCAAATAATAGAAAGCTTCGCGTTTCCTGACTGTTATTATCTGTATCGCCAGACCTTCACATGACCAAGAGGAATAAACCCATTTTATTTAATATATGCAGTAAAATTCCTACCACCCCCCCCCAACCCCAATCACATATACACACAGTACAATACAGTACTCTTAAGGATTTTGATAGGTTTCCATCAGCTCTGTGGGTTCATAAGCATGTCGTTCAGTCAAATGAACCTTTACGGATTCTCATTGCTGATACAATTGGCTGCAGAGTCTGATGGTGTTGCTAGCCAGGTGGGTCAAGTGCACTGCTTTATCTTCATTTGGCCCAGACCTTATGTTATCTCATCTTAAAAGCTGTGGTGGCTGAAATTGGGAAGGGGGTGGGGAGGAGAAGAACAGACAATTGGGCTAAGAGACAGACACAGACTAAAAGAGGGCAGGGAGGGATATTTTCTGCATGCAACTGCTGACTGTTAATCATACTCGGTGTTATGTTGACTTGTAGTATGTCAGCAAGCAGTATGGAACAAGATAAGAGCTGAATTTCATGCCCATGATTTCAGTGTGTTTGAGCCTTTCTTGGTGGAGCTAAAAAAGAGGAGGAATGTTCAATTTACCAGATATCGTTTCCTATATCTTGCTTGGTGCTTTCTCAAAAGAAAAACCTACCTCTGTTTCACCAAGTGTTCCATGAATTTTTATAAAACTAATGAAAATGTTCTCTTTTTAAAAAAATGCCACAAATACACTTTATGGTGTAGGCACCTTGTATAAATTTAAAACATTTAACATTCTGGGTTATTAGTTCTGCCATAATGAATAGGAAGAAAAAAAATCAACTAGTAAAAATGTTCTTTTATCTTTTCCTGTTAGTTTATTTGCATTGTCTTCATTTATTCATTATATCTGATCACCTAACCATTTTCATGGCAGATGCCTTCTTTAAAGCTCCAGTTATTAAACATGATTATTGCTGGGTTTTTCCTTCTCTAAAATTCAGACTTTAGCCAGGAAAAAGATGTACCATAGGGTTAGCTCATTTTTTATTTTTAGAGAGTATTAAATAACCATCAAAAATGATTAAAAATTAAATGATGATGTAAAGCAGATAAAACATCATACATTAAAGCTAACCTTATATGAGAAAATCTTTCTGTGATATAGCTATTCTGTGTACATGCATGTGGCAGGCATAAGAGAGAGGAAGCACCTAAAAAAAAAATCAGCATTTAAGAGCACCCGAGAGCTCTGATAGACTGGTGTATTTCCGTTGTTTCTCACTCCCGTTATTATGTATATGTTATGCAGGCACCATAACGCCATGAGGTTTCTGCATCTTTGCAATTTTTTTTGATTGCCAATTTTCACTATACAGTTGAACAGCTACAAGATTTCCCATGTTGTGTCTTTGGCCTCTGAGCAGAAATGCAACCATCAATGGATAGTGAATGTCAGTTTGTATAATAAACACATTGAACATACAAGGCATTCTGCATTTTACATATCAACTCCTGTTTTCTTTGCGTATGTTAATGTGAGGGGAACAGTTTCTGCGCATTATCTGCTAAAATTAAAATAAGCTTTTAAGGCTTACACCCTCATTACACATAGTACAATGTCAAAGCCAGCAGATTAACAAAGGATGGATAAGGAAATGGACTGTAATCGTTTAGAATTTTTTTTGGAAGGGGTCAGAGGCCTTCTGATGCACACAGAATATATGATAAATAAATTCTGGTAGTCCTGATTGTGCTTTTTGAAATAAATATGTAGTAACACCTCTCAAAAATTGTAACAATCTTAGATTTGATGAATGGAGTAATCCCATATTTTTGTGAAACAAATTATATTTATTATCAAACTTAATGGTATTTTATATGATAAAATTGTACAAAAATATGTAATTTTGCAATTTGCACATTTTTTGTGTTTTATTTTAACCACTAACATCAAATGAGATTTGTGATGTATTTTTCAGATCAGTGTTTGGATGTATGTTTCATTCTCCTCCGCTCCAATTCAATTTTAAAAAGCCACATGAACATATAAATATTTTTGCAGCGTTTAATATTTTAATACAATTCTTGCATTATTTAATACTGAGTTTAAAAGGCAGCTGGTGAAACATTTTAACCCCATCAGATAATATGGTGCTATATACTGCTTTGCCTGTTAGACATTTATCATATGTTTGATTGCACTATCACACCTATATGCTGCCTTGCTTTCTATCGACTGAGGACTAAAATTTGGGTTTCCACCGTCAACCCAGAGATCTCCATAAGTCATTCATTTACATGCGCTAAAATCTTGGGCTTTAAATCTTGTGTTTATTGCAAGCAGGACTGATGACAGGCAGCCCATGTCCTTCATCTTATAGACGCTCTTGGTACCCCAGCAAGCCTTTTGTTAGTATTGATGTAAACATTACCACAAATCACCACTTAGGGACCAGAAACAATTGACTAACTGTTTTCAGATCCAATACACATAACTTGATCAGACACAAAGTTTAAGTACAGTTAGCCTTGGCAACATCAACTAAAGCTGAAAATAGTGGCTGTTAATGGGCCACACAGTAAGAGCCTGAAGCCAGGATCATCCCAGGGAGAGTCTGTGTGGCAGTGCAGTCAGAAAACCATGGCAAGTGTTTCAATTCTTCCCTGGTTGGCCCTCTTTTAAAAGTGACTATGTTTCCTTGGAGAGCTTTTCAAAGAAAGGCTGATTTGTTTATAGTGATGAAGTAGCTGTGAATCGTTTGTTGTTTTTGTGCGACTGACCCCCTTGGTGTAAAACACATTTCTTTGTTATTCTTCAAATTTTGTGAGGTCCCTGATGCAAGACAACACCTCCCAATTACAACGGCTGCCAAAGGCTAATTTGGTGATCATTGTGAACTATAATGGAGGATTGTACCAGCCCATTGAGATATTTGCATACTGTACATACCATGAATGTAGAATGGTGACTAGCCTTTTGCAAAATGGCAATTATGGGTCATTAAGCATTCTGCCTCCAGAAAGCAGCTGAAGCCTGATTTTTGAGAGTTTTTTTTCACAACAGTACGTTAGCTCGCAAAGCATTGTATGGATGAGCTCAACCTTCTGCAATCCCTTCTTTTTTTTTCATTATTTCTCCGTTAGTTCACGAATTCTTGTGGAACTGCCTGTGCCATGGAGAGGGTTGCGATGGAAAATGGTTACTTTGGATACAGTAGGAATGATTGGCAAGTGCAGACTGACCTATGGCAACCTAGCACTTTATGAGAACTATTGCTCTCTCTATATACTACTGCAGACAGGCCGGTGCTGCATCCTATGACTGAATTATACTATGACTGATTTATTCTATGAAGGCACTCAGAGGGGGAAAAAAGCAGAGTGATGAAGAATTGAATCAGGGATATGTAATATAGGTTAGCTAAGTAAGGGATTGTGACAGAAGAAAAATGGCAACAGTGAACTGATTAAGTTACTTTTATAAGTGTGAGCTATTTTAATCACATTTTTCTGGCTGTGACCAGATAGAGTTTTAAAGGGATGAAATTGCTGGCCATCCTTCACCTTGAATTAAATCTGATACACATGCATATAGCCAACCAGATATTGCATACATGAGTTCTTACACCAATTAAAAGAGCAATTTTAATTAAGAACAACCACTGTTGTGTTGCAAATAAGATCTTTCATTTCCTTTTGGCGTTATTGAATTGGCAGAACATGAAACAAGACTAAGTGCAGGTGTAAATTACAAGGAAAAAGTTTGATGAGCCAGTAGGATTTCTACCCAGCTCTATTCCAAAAAAACAATAGGTTGTATTTTTAATATGTAAATATTGGTTTACTTGAAAAGGGTAAATGAGTCCTCAAAAAGCCTAATTTGTAAAAGTTAAATCAATACATGTACAAAACGCTTATTGTTAAAGCAAATAAAAAAATAATATAAATCACACTCACAGCACCAGGCATGTGAATTTTACAATACAGTGTAATGGTTATTGCAGAATAAAATAGCATTGAGATCAATATTACACCATATTTCTCTCTCTTTTAATCACCTAATTTGTGAAATGGCATTGAAATTTCAAATCTCATTTATACATTTGTAGAAATGGGACATAAATCATTTTGAATTACTGGAACACTCTAATTTATTGAATTGCATTAGTAATTAGTAATTGAAAAATATTAGAGATCTGCTTTCTATACTGAAGTTTCAAATAAGGAAAAGACTGGGAAAGAAATGTGCAAAAATAATAGTTCCTGGCTGTATCTTCCTTTCCTTCAGATCTAAATCTCAGTAATTAATAAAATTCTTTGTTCCTGTTAATTGTTGCACTTCGTCAAAGAAATAAACAATGCTGATGGTTACAGTGAACCTGACACAACTAAAACTGCCCATAGTATTTTTGTGTCTCAACTGGTTGTGCAACCATTTTTCAAAGGAGCTTTCAATTTTAAACTCATAAAATTGAGTATTTAGCAACAAGTAAAAAAAATAAAATTGCTTTAGAGATGCAGCGGTAATCGCTGCCATGTTGTTTTCTCTTTTTAAATGATGCTTCTAAATTCAGTATAAAATATTTATATAGCATACTTTCTTTGTTGCTGAAAGAAAAAGTATCACTTAGTGAAAAATGAAAAACTAGGCAAGTGATATCATGCACTTCAGCTTCCTCTATCCAGCTTCTCTTGGGTTCACTGCAAGACACTGAGTGCCAATATAAAAGAAATCACAAAGAATTATTCATGGCATTTCTTTGGTTTATACAATTCTCCTGTCTTACTTTTAGATAGAAAATGGGGTCATCTTTATTGCTATGTGAATTTGATCACATCATTGTAACAGAAAATAATTTACTTTTTAACCCTTTGAAATCTTTGGCAATGTTCTTAAAGTGACTAGCAAAAAAATAAACAAATCGCCGGTACACAGTCTGACTCGGTCTTCAAAGTCCCTGTGCAGAATATGTTTTTGGTTTCTTGTATTCACTGGAAATGAAAACTCTTTATTTTTTTGTGGGTAATTTGTGGATATTTTGATATCTACAAAGAAAAGTCAATTGTTCAAGAGCTGAACCAAGAGCTGTCAATACCAACTGACCTTCCATCATAAACATTTGACAAATTATATAAAATCTGTGTAATCTTAAGATTTAATTGTCCTTTATTATGAACATAGTTCATAACTCTCATTCAGATAAATAATTTTTCTCATGTTCACTTCTAACAAATTCTGATTTCTACTAAATTTATTAACATAAGAATTATTCAAAGCTATTCAAATAAATGCAAAAAATAATTAAACTGACATAAATGTATAAAATAAAGAGCTAAAAGAACATTAATTCACAATGTGGTTCTTACTTTAACAGATATTTGGTAATTCCTTACATATTGTACTTTAGCAGAAATGTAATAAAATTCAAAAATCTTCTCATAACCTTGAAATAATCTTCAGGGAGTAAAATCTGCTAAAGAACTGATTTTGTTTAAATGAAAAGGAAGGTACATCTCCATTTGGTGCATAGAGAGACAGCTTTGAATTTAGATGTATTTCCAGTTTTATTCCACTTTATAAATATTAAACTAGAGCATTAACTGTTTAGTTTGGTCTATGTAACGGCAATTTAAAACTCAACTATTGGAAAATTGGGCCTCTGAGAATTTTTGCAATGGTGTTGGAAAATATATTAAGAAAAAACAAAGAAGACAAAATTGTGACGCTTGGACACATTGTGGAACATCGAGCCCAAACCAGCATGCCTTTTTGTGAACTTTTGATCACATAACAATTGCTCTATTAAAATGTGAGCTTGTAGTTTTGTCAAACATGCCCACGAAACTCTAAAAACACTGTTAAAATGAGAATTATATTTAACACATTTAATTCTTATCAATCATGATATATCCTACAAGGCTGTATTGGTTCAGAACATTTTAGATAGAGGTAAGTGTAAAAATCTTTCAGTGTAATATCAGAAATATATTGTGTATGTGATGAACAATTGATTGGATTGGACATATGGCTTAACTTTGAAATTCATTTAATGTAGAATATTATGATCTTCATTTAATGTCATAAGTGATCCAGAATTATGAATATTAAGGTATAGAGAGGATGATGGGACCTGAAGAAACCAAACTAATATAAATAAAGTTACTTCAAAACTATTGCAGTGTATTACAGTGATTATTGTAGGGATTTTCTGAACTCACTAAAAGTTGTATTTTGGCTCTTTCTTTTCAACTATGCGTACCTGATTGGTACTGAATAATTAAATCTACTAAATCTTTATCGCCCATCTCACCTTTATCTGCCACACAATGGCTGAGAGAATCCCTTTACTTTATTTCTGGTCACATTTATGTGCATGTGATGAATGTCCTGGGGTAAAACAGTCTTTTTCCAGATTGTCAAAGAAATACTCATCGGAGCACCACTGTGGCTGAGAACATCAGGAAAACGCCAGTCCATTCTACCTGAAAACAGGACTTATACAATCCCCTTCCTAAAAAAACAACCTCAACAGCACTTTTGCAGGACACGACACATGCAATGGTAAAAAGAAATATCTAGAAAAACTTGTGGGGGATGTGGGGGGTCGGTGGGTGAGAGCGGGATCGTCTCCTCTGTTGTCAATAAGCCATGTGTTACCTTGGTTGTGGGATTCTACATACCTACATTTCCGGCACTTTCCTTGACACTATTTTGCCGAGCATGGTAATGATGATAGAGCAAATGACAATATTTATTTTTGGGATACCTTGTTATCTTGTTGATTCCAAGGCAGCTTGACTGTAGAATGAAGGTAGTGGTAAAAGCAAGCTATTTGGCTGCAAGTGCTGCAAATCGAATTCCACAAGTGTTGTAACCTGCGCAGCGGAAATAGGCATTTTTTTTTGCTACTAAAAACAAAGTGCATATTTTTAATGCTGGCGAGAAAAATAATCTCTCACACTCATCCAGGTGATTAAAGTATTTGGCACCAATTTTACTTTGTTCCAAGTCGCATTAACCTCTTCTGATTACCTACATCAGCACTTTTGTTCCGCTTTTGTGAGGTATTAGGGGAAAAACACCCTTTTCTAAACATGACTCAGGGCCTTCAAAATGTCACAAGCAGTTTTTGACATTTTCAACAGTGCAGATAAAAAGGATCACTTGATAAATACTGCATTCCAATTTCCATCTACCAGTTTTCCTTCTCTCTCGGCTGGATAAATTTGCTCAGTATCAGAAAATAGGTGGAACTTTGCAGCAAGGATAACAAATGTTAGAAGGGAATAATGTAGATTTTTATTTCTGATATTTCTCAACTGTAGCCTAACTCGATACAATCAAATAAAAAAAATTCTTAAAGACAGCAGATCAAAAAGGTCTGCACATAGTCAGTTGAAGCATCTGTGTTTGTGCATTGCAGTGCAGCTGCAGTATTACCAAGCAAACAATCCATCCTTAGTAGGAGCTAGATCAAAGGCCAGCTCTTCAGACAATTACAGTAAAATTTAGGGACCTTGGCTAAGAAACACGTGGGCTTACTTTCTGAAGACAAGTTTTTTTTTGCAGGACTTTGGTTTAAGAAGAGTAAACCTCCAAAAGCTGCACTATAATTGTTCATAATCGCTTGGCACAATTTGTCTGGTTACATTTCCTTTTTAATTCTACATAATCTCACCATTTAGTTCTTTGCCTTTCAGCTTAACCTCTGTTGCTTTAAGTCCTGATGCTCCAAAATAATTCCCTGGTGATGAATGATGTCTTTTCATATCCCAGAGAAGGGAGAAAATGTCCCCAGATTTGAGCTATTGAAATGATACTCCTTATCTTTTCTGTGTTTGTTTGATTACAGCCATGTCATACAATCAAAGTATAAGAGAAATATAAAGACTGAATTTGAGTCACTATCTCCAATCTTGGCTTGGAAGATTTTGTTTTTCCATTTTTATATACTTCTATATAATAATGTCACCATATAATAGTGCAGCAACATGCAGGGAGAATACACATGGCCAGAGGTTCTGCCAAAAATATCCTCAAGATATTAAATGAAACAAATTAATAAAGAGACAAGTGTAAACTGATGCCATTTTAATAGATATCATCATGCAGTGACTTCACATATCTGTTGTCTTCATGTTATTGATAAAATGAATTTTGAAGATTGAATTATGACTTTTTACAATAATGTGCAAACTTTGCTGCCTTGTGTACAAGGCTTGTATATTTAAAGGGAGTTTGGCATCTGATGATATTACTATTGCATGGTGCAGTAGCTGCTCACTATAATATTTTCTGATATTTTATATTTGTTGTTGACCACGCACAAACCAGATAAAGCACAAATAGTTCTATATGTGTTATGGTTTAATTGCCCCATAGTAAGTGCCTCTTTTTCACCATCATGAACTAAAATGATCATAAAAAGTCTTCATGTGGACAAATAAAGTTTGCCTTCCTGAGAAGAGTAATAATTATTATAAGTGCTGTTAAAGTAACCCTTGCCTGGCATCTTTAGTCTTGTGTTGGACTGCATAGTCAATATTTGAATAATAAGTGCTAACTAAACAACCTTTACTTTGTACTTGTTTATGCATTAGCAGTGAAGCCATTGCTGAAACTTTTTCATGTATGGAATCATAGGATGACACTGTGCTGAAGGAGGCTATTTGGCCCATCATTGCCTGTACTGCCTTTGTGAAGGTGTTTTCCAATTATTTCCACTCAACTGCTTTTTCCTTGTAGTCCAGCATTTATTTTTCAATTTCAAGTATTTATCCAAATGCCTTTTGAAAGTTATTATTGAATCTACTTCCACAACTCTTTCAGGTGTGCATTCCAGGTTCCATAATAGCTGAAAGAAAGAATATTTTCATTTCTTTCTGCAAATATTTTCAATAATAATTCATATCCTGTAATTTTAGTGTTTAATCCTGCATTTGTGATATGAATTCTCCTGTTGCTTCAACGGATAAGTGTTCAACAAGTAAAAAAAAACAGTTTACGGTCTAGGATGGCGTCGTCTCATGTGTGACACTATGCCAAGTCTCAATTTGCATAAGCGATTGCAAATACTGCGTATGAAATCAGTGTTGGAGAGATGGATGGAGGCATTAGCTCTGCACCACACTTGCTTGTTCTGAAGGCACTTGTTCTCCTCAAATGTCAAAATTGCTTGATGACAGAGACTTCTCCATTTGGGTCTGTCCAAGTTTGTTTTTTCTCATGTATTGAGATCCAGCTTGCAAACCCTGAGGTTGGCTTTCAGATTATCTTTATAACTACATTTGGGACATCCTGTGGTGTGTGTTCGCATGCTCAGCTGGCTGTAGAATACTGCCTTTGGTA
This sequence comes from Carcharodon carcharias, assembly GCF_017639515.1. Taxonomy (NCBI): domain Eukaryota; kingdom Metazoa; phylum Chordata; class Chondrichthyes; order Lamniformes; family Lamnidae; genus Carcharodon; species Carcharodon carcharias. The sequence goes on along the minus strand of NC_054473.1, from coordinate 164,892,543 downwards.
TGCAGGAATCCTCCATGTGAACCACATGACTGACCCAGCGAAACTGAGCATGCTCCCAATGCCAGTAAGCAACAATCTGCAAGATCCTCAATGTTGGGGATTTTGTTCTGCACCTGATGTTGCATATAGATCTCAGATAGCAAATATAGAATGTCTCTAGTTGTTTTATGCGATACCTGTAGATTGTCCAAGTCTTGCACCCATAAAAAAAGTGACGTTCAAACCACCACCTGGTAGACTTTGATCTTTGTTCTAAGGCAAGCCACATGCTCTTTTGAAAGTCTATGAACGAGCCAGCCGAACACTGAGCTTGTTTTTGCCGGGCGATAGGTGACTTCATCATCCAGTGTAGTGTTCTTGGAGAGGATACTCCCAAGATAGCAAAACTTTTGTACTGAATGAACAGGTGTGGTCTTGATAGTGACTGTGGGGCCTTGGAGTACATGACCAGATTTATTGACTTATTGTCAAACCAAAGTGTTCTGAAGCGAGGGCAAAACGGCCAACAAACAGCTGAATGTTCTCTGGAGTATGAGCTTTAAGATTACAGTTGCCCCAAACTAGAGTTTACTCAGTAGCTGTCAGTAACCATTTTACAAGACTTGAACCTTTGCAAGCTGAAGAGGTTGCGTCTGTCCTGAATTGAACGTGTATTCCTATGTCGAGATCTTTGAGTGCACACTGGAACATGGTCGAGAAGTGTATGGCAAACAACTGGAGACAATACATAACATTACTTGGTGCTGTTGCTGACAGGAAAGGCATCTGATGATGGGATGGTTACTCAGCAAAATGGCTCTCAAGACTCTGCAAAGACTAACCCAACTGCATAATTTTTCATTTCTCAAATATTTCCATGAGATTTTGTCTGAAAGTCTTACAGGAAAAAATTGAATCAGTTTCACCCCTGCAATCAGAAATTGATTTACTGGTGACCCTTAACCATGCATTATGCTCAGGAACAAATAGCATTGTGTGGAAAGGGTTGATTGTTTGGATATCATCAGGAATATCTTCAACCAGTGTGTATAGTCAGATAACCAAGAGAACATTCTCCTCAGCATGGCTGATGCAATGTCATCCTCTGGAATTTATGAAGAAGGAAGGCGCACATTTGACCTACAGGCAGGTGTGTTGCCCCAGGATGATATTCCTGGATCAGTCAGAGGCTCAGATCTTGCAGAGATTACCAACAAGCTAAGCAATCTGTGCTTGGCTCGTGCACAGAACTCTGAGTGGATCTGAAGAGAGCCCCACAGTCAAGAGTAGCGTACAACCTCTGGTAATCAACGTAACCAGTGCTTTGACCTTCTGTTCCCCTGACTTCTTCAACATATTAAACAGCAACAGAAATGTTCTAAATTTAAATGAACCACAGCACTGGCTAAAAAAAAAATCTGTTTTACGCTCTAGTTGGATTTTCCAGTGTTCTTGGAGCAATTCAGCATTAGCCACATTTCAGTCAGTATTTATACAGCTGGTTCTGTTGTTGTCATTGGGACAACGAATTTCATAATGCAGTGTTGCTGCACACAACAGCATGAAGTCAATAAAATACTGCCCAGCCAGTTTTCATGTTTCAAGTTGCATCCTCTTCCCAGTAATCTGTGCAGATGTAACATTTCTCAGGCTTTTTTCTTTTGGTTCAGCCCTTCAAGCCCAAGGTCTGATTCTCTCTAGCTCTGCTGATGCCCCAGGCACAAAGGATAGAAACTGAAACTAGGGTCGAAACTGAAGAAGGAGGTGCTGCCTTCTATCCATGGGCATCACGAAGGAAGAACCTTGAAGCTCGGAGCTTTCTGATTGCTGTTTTTGAACAGTGGACAGGAAGACCCCCTCTACTCCAAGAGTTGAGAGACAATGCCCAGGAAACTATAGGCCAGTTAGTTGAATCTGTCGTGGGGAAGGTGTTAGAGTTTATCAATAAAGAGGTTACAGCTGGATAAAGGGGAATACTGTGTTCGGATTTCCAGAAGGCATTTGATAATGTGTCATATCAAAGCTTATTGTGGAAAATAAAAGTTCATGGGTTAGGGGGTTAACATATTAGCCTGGATAGAAAATTAGCTAGCTGACAGAAAACATAAATGGGTCTTTTTCTGATTGGCTGGATGTGACTAGTGAAGGCCCACAGGGGTCTGTGCTGGGGCCTCAACTTTTTACATTTTACATTGATGATTTAGATGAGAGGAGCGAAGGTATGGTAGCTAAATTTGCAATCGATACCAAGATAGGTAGGAAAGTAGTTTACAGATGGATATAGATAGGTCGACTGAGTGGGCCGAAATCTGGCAGATGGAGTATAACATGGGAAAATGTGAAGTTCATTTTGGCAGGAAGAATAAAGAAAGCAGAGTATTAAATGGAGAATGACTGCAGAATTCTGAGGTGCAGAGGGATCTAAGTGTTCTCATGCATGAGTCACAAAAAGTTAGTATACAGGTACAGCATATAATCAAGAATGTTAATGGAATGCTATCCTTTATTACTAGAGGAATTGAACATAAAAGTAACAATATTATGCTTCAGTTATACAGGGCATTGGTGAGGCCGCATCTCGAATACTGTGTGCAACTTTAGTCTCATTATTTAAGGAAGGATGTAAATGCATTGGAGGCGGTTCAGGGGAGGTTTACTAAATAGATACCTGGAATGAGCGGGTTGTCTTACGTGGATCGGTTGGACAGGCTGGGCTTGTTTCCATTGGAGTTTAGAAGAGTGAGGGAGGACTTGATTGAAGTATATAAGATCCTGAATGGTCTTGACAAGGTGGACGTGGAAAGATTGTTTCCTCTTGTGGGTGAGTCCAGAACTAGGGAGCACTGTTTTAAAATTAAGGGTCGCCCTTTTAGGGCAGAGATGAGGCGAAATCTTTTTCACTGAGTGTTGTGCGACTTTGGAATTCTCTGCCTCAGAAGGCACTGGAAGTGGGGTCACTGAATATTTTTAAGGCAGTGGTCGATAGATTCTTGTTAGGCAAGGGAATTAAGGGTTACCAGGGGTAGATGGGAATGTAGAACTTGAAACACAAATAGATCAGCCATGATATTACTGAATGGCAAAGCAGGCTCAAGGGGCCGAATGGCCTACTTCTGCTCCTATTTCGTATGTTCTTACATTTCCTCCTTGGAGCCCCCATTACACCCCCATTTCCATGAAAAAAGCCCCTATCTGTAGGACGACCCACAATTAGGGTTGCCAACTGTGATTAAATGTATTTCTGGAGGTTTCCTTGTATGACTTGCCCCTACGTCCCAGCCATTGGTCGGCCAACACATCCATCCTTCTGACGCCCTGCCTTCCAATGCCAATTAGAAAGCAAAAAGACTCATTATCCAATTGGATGATGCTTGACTCTCAGCCAAACAACTTTTTTTTCCCATTTTTAATATTTTTTATACCTGGTAAAGAGAAGCGTTCAAAGGAAATGACAAAAAAAACATGGCCAAACTTAACGGTGTTGTCACGGTGGGGCGGAGTCACAAAATTTGGTGAGCTGTTCAAAAGTCCATTGACTTTGGTGGGACTGGAAAATCCCACTGGTGGGAGGGGCAGTAGTATTCCACCCACAATCTTTTTAAATGCCCTGATGATTTTTCTCCAGGGTTGCACACAACAGTGTCCGAGAGATTGATTTTCAATTCCTGGGGACTCCAGGCCAATCCTGGAGGGTTGGCAACCTACCCACAATGGCGGACTTCAGTCCTAATATCCAGAAATACAAGCAAGTTCAGCAGGAGGGGTGCACTTTGAGTGCCTTCTTTTACTTTTTGGGGGTAGATTAACAAGTTCTATAGTGTGAGCAAAGCATGTCCCTTGCTTGTGAATCATTACTACATTTGTTGCTTCAGGGTTAACTTTGTCCTCCCTTCACTGCACGGCTCAACCCTATGATTTCCTTAGGCATTTCTGAGGAGATACCATCATAATGAGACGTAGTAGCAAAAGCTCATCTGTCACAGAAAATAACAAGTAATTGGGAAAGGTAAGGATCTGTACATTTTGGTACAGTTCCCAATTACCATCACTGGAGCTCAGGAAATGCTCTACCTCTATGATATATGTAAAGAATAATGAATATAACTGCAACATCTGTTTATATTTCACTCATAACTTAGGAATAACAAAATTGCAAGCTTAAATGTAAATGACACTTGCCTATAGAATGTAAATTCTTAGAACACATGCACTAGGAAATACTAATGGAAACTACGTTCATGGGATAAAAAGAAAAACTGTGAATATGACATTAAACCAAACATTCTTGCAAATGTACAAGAATAATAAGGGATAGATAGGCTGACATGCTAGGTGTTACCCTTCAGTTCTGCTGATGCCACATGCCTGAAACAATTGAACATGCCTGCACAAAGATCTCTTTGGACTGGGGAGAGAATTGGGCTGTTAGCTTTTTTTACCCAAATGTGTCAGCTCACATTTACTGACACTGAATTCCATCTGTCACTTTTTAACGCAGTTTCCCATCCCTTTGTAGCTTCTTTTGGTCTTCAAAACAATTAACCATACCTTCAATTTTGCTATTGTCTGCAAACTTTGGAGCCACTCCTTCCAGGCCTATATCCACATCATTGATATGCACAGTAGTTCCAGAATTAAACCCTGAAAGATACCATTGCCCATTTCCAACCACTCTGAAAAAATACCTTGTGCTTCTCTTATTTATTGTTTTCTCCCTTATAATCAATTTTCAGCTGGTTTACTATCCGCTCCCTGATTCCATACCTGTAATCTTCTCAAGAAACCTTCACTTTAATACATGGTCAAAGGTTTTCCCAAAGTCCAAGTACAGTACATCCACTGCATATTTTCCATGTACCATATCTAATGCCTCATCAGATAATTCTATGCAGTTTGTTAAGCGGATGTACCATTTGAAATTTCTATTGGCCACCTCTATCTCCTATCTATCTCAATATGTAGTAATATCATCCTTAATTAAAGAGTCTAAATTTCTCCCGACCACGAATGTTAAACTAACTAGCCTGGAATTACTCAGATTAGCTCTGTCTCCCTGTATAAACATGTTGGCCACTCTCTAGTTCTCCAGCAAACTGAATAGAGCCCTAAAATATTATTTCCAGGGCCTCTGGAATTTCCTTCCTCACTTCCTTCATTATTCTAGGATGTATCCCGTAAGGCCCTGATGCCTTGTATTCCTTCAGCTTTACTAATTTATCTGAATTTTCTTTTGATCCATCACAATTTTGCTTATCTTGCCCTCATCACATCAGGACTCACTTTCCCTCTGAACTCCTTCTCTGAAGGAGAAGTACTTATTAAATAGCACTTTTTTGATCATCCTCTACAAATTGACAATCCTCTCCTTTCTGCAATCCCACCTCGCTTTTAACAATTCTCTTTTTACAAATATAATTTGAATATACACATACGTATCAGTAAAATGAGAATGTAAGGATTCCAAAGTTCTTTTCTTGTTTGCAGTGTTTGGAACTGTGGTACACACTCTTCAAAACACAAGAAAAGACTAAAGAATAGAGCTAAATTTTAAACAAAATCACAGTCAATGAAAAAAACATATTGCACAGAATGGATGACGTTAATTCTTTTGAAGGCCATATTATATCGATGTGATTGTCAGTCTTGTTAGAGCAAAGATTACAAAAGCCTGAAAAAAAAGGCAGAAATTTTAACAAACTTCTGTACAAATGATGGAACAACACACATTAGCTTAGGAATGATTGTATGTGATAGTAACAAACAGTTGACATGTTAGAATGATATTCCCCTATCTGTTGTTTCAACTGAGGAGTTAAGCCATTTGACACCTATCATACAAACTCATTAAACATTCATTTTCTAATATTGCAAACAGGATTTTCTAGGCTGTTATTTAAACTGGCATTTGTGCACACAACATGTATATGTGAATGTATATCCAGGATTGGAGCAAGAGGTCTGTATGCACTGCTTAATTTTATTCTGTAAAAATTAGCATAATTTTCCAATGACCTTTCACAACTTTTAGTGCTTGAAATAAATTGAAGGATGTCCAATCAAATGAAGATCAACTTTTTTTTAATGATCTTCATAACAGCTTAAAAATGTAACATTGTTCCATCAATTGATTTAATTTTATTTTACATTTACCAAATCTGAATCTAATCCCTTGAGCTATCATATATAGAATTAAGATTGTTTCCCCGGAAAAAAAAAACTGCATTCAATGAATGGAGTCGTGTGTGAATATTTCCGCAGCACTTGCTGCTTACAACAATCAATTTTACATGTAATCCCAAAAGGTGAAAACAGTCAGTTCCTCACAAAACATGGCTGTAAATATTGTATCTTTTTCACTTAGGTTGTGAGAGCTTTGCCTTCTCTTTCAATGAGCGGGCAGGTCAATTTTGAGCATAGAAATTGCACACGGAGGGTTGCACGTGCAGCATTCTGATATTATTTTGCATCTTCAAACATCATTTTCCTGCTTTTTTTCTCATCTCCATTCTTCCCAATCATCAAGTGTAGTCACCTGCAGCCTTGTCATCTTCCTCAGTTCATAGTGTAGGGATTCCTGTCTATTCCTGATCTCCATTGTTGCAGCCAACACTGGCATTCCTTAACAACCATATTGCACCATATTAACCCACTGCATCTGATAAGCAGGAGGCATGCACATTGGGAGGTGGTGCTGGGGAGGGGATAGGGAGGCAGGGATGTTAAAATAGAGGGGACTATTTTCCTCAAAATTTGCCCTGCACTCCCTCTGGCCAATATTGTTACGCTAAGGGCAGGATTTTCCTCCCATCAGGGGAGAGGTTGAAGGGAGCACGGTGCCATCTTACGTGGCCGGGTCAGTTAAGGCCCACCCAGCGTGGCGTCTGCACAGAAGCGCTGTGTGCTCCCTGACCGGGCAGCTGGGGGGGTGGGGGGGGGGGGGGGGGGGGCGGTGGGGGGAGTCCCCAAAATCGAGAGTGCGCTCTTTCCCACATGCGCACAAAAGATCTGTTATAAAAACAAAAAAACTGCGGATGCTGGAAATCCAAAACAAAAACAGAATTACCTGGAAAAACTCAGCAGGTCTGGCAGCATCGGCAGAGAAGAAAAGAATTGACGTTTTGCGTCCTCATGACTGCCAGTTCTGTCGAAGGGTCATGAGGACTCGAAACGTCAATTCTTTTCTTCTCCGCCGATGCTGCCAGACCTGCTGAGTTTTTCCAGGTAATTCTGTTTTTGTTAAAGATCTCAGTCATCTCCCTGAGACTAAGTGCTGCCTCAGGGAGATCGGCTCTAAATGTCAAAAAGCTAAAAATAGAATAATAAACTTTCCCTAACATGTCACCTCATGTGACACCATCACATGAGTTGGGACATGTCTATAATCTTTACAAAAACTTTATTAAAATTTCTTACAACCTACATGAAATCTCATCCCACCCGTGGATGAGGTTTCATGCTTTTCCTAATTCCCAACGGGGCTCCTAGCCTGTCCGCCAACCTTAAGGCTGGACGGGCAGGTCCATTAATTAGTTTATTTACTCTGTCAATGGCCTCAATTGGCCATTGACAGGTCGGCGGGCGCACAGCTGATTTTGCTGTGCCCCCGCCTACCGGACAATTTAAATGGGGCGCGGTGATGTCGGGAATTCAGCCTGACATCACCGCGCATCATTTTACGCATCGGCGAACAGGTACCCCCACCCCTCCCCGCCACTCGCCGACGGAAAAATCCTGCCCTAAATGTTGTTGTCATTCAGACCCTGACAAAAATTTAGCCACAGGCTGCATCCACCATACACGGTGCAGAACATGTTGGTGACAACTGAAGTCAGTTGGCTCCAGTACAGAGGACCAGCACTGTACGTATTATTACACTTTTTTAACAGTGTTCTTGTGGATCAGGAGGAGATGGAGTGTGCTGAGCTTCACCCTCCATTTAATTCCTGGGTTATGACCCAGCATTTGGTAAAGCTGAGTTATTTTAAAAATCCCAGAGGGAAATTTTAAACAACTGTCATAATCTCTATTTTTAAGTGGTATGTTCAACATGCAACTCTAAATTCAGGAGACAGACCACCAGTTCTCGAGAGGTTTTATATTAAACTAAATGAAACATTTTATTAATTTACACAAGTTAAATATATACACATGGCTGCAAATTACTACTATCGTAACTTTTAGCAAATTCCCAAACTAATCTCCATTAAGGCAACAGCAACCCATGGACTTAACCAGACACCAGGCTAAGCATTTTCACCTTACAAATTCAAAAATGAGGTTCCTCTCACTTTGGTTCCTGTGGCGACAGTTGTAGGCTTACAGCTGCTTTGATCTTACATTGTCTCTGCTCTGTACACACGAAAAATACTATTGGTTATATCCAGCACATCTCATTGAATGTAACTTCTCATTGTATCACCAGCCTCTTTGAACTTCACCTCTTCTAACAATAAAACCCCTTTCATGGTACCAATTTTATTAGTGATATAAACATATTGCTTGGTCTCTGCTAGCTAGGCTCTAGACTTCACCCCACTTCTTGAATGCTCGATTCAAAAAATACAAATGCACTCTACCTCTCTTACATCTGAAAACTAGTACATAGCAAAGCACCCAGAAAAGCTGGCTTTAATCCGATTAAGACACACCCACAGACTAAACCTCTATTTTAAAAGAAAAATATTTTCCAATAATATTATATAAATTAATAGCTTCATGACAATTCCAGATCACATCTCCCTTTGGACATCCAACACTCACCCCCACCACCAGCTCCCCACTCCCAACCTCAACCCCAAACCACCTGACCACAAGCAACTTAACTTAGTGCTGGAGGCCATTTTCTCTGTTCTAAGTGCCCGAGATGCTACCCCTGCTCACTGATTGCCTCATTAGGCAGCACTAAACCCTCCCCCCTACCCCTTCCCCAGGTTTGGGCAGCCACTGGCATTCCCAAATTTAACTGAGGCCTGGAAATGAAAAAGGCCTAGACCTCATGCTGTTGAGCTCACTCAATCTGCCACATGCCCTCAGTTAACACACCCAGTCGGAGCTATGCTGGAAAAAGGATAGCCTTCCAGTTTTGGGCAGTTTTACTTGAATCACCACTGACCTAATTGAGAAGGCCAAGCTCGTCTCTTGTGCGGGTGCATCAGTTGAGCCTAATGCTCAGATTCAAGTCTCACACACTGCAGCAATGTTGCTGCTCAGTCGTTCTTTACAATTTGGATAAATGCTTGGGACAGAGCGTGTCAGTTTTTCATTGCCAGAAACCTGGCTTGAATCAAGTACAGAAATCTCAGCCTGAATGAGTCGTACAGATTTCACTTGCACCTTTTACTCTCAGTCCTTTGATGTGTTTTTTTTCCCCTCATCTTTCTGATTGTTTCCTATAAACTGGAAGAAATGCCATTACTTTATGTCATTTTCTTCTGATGTTTTACTGGTTTTCTTCATATGTAGGCACTCTCATGTGAAGAAATAAGAAATCTGATTAAAATGCCGCAAGACACTGCTCCTTCTGCCTTAGTGAGAACATTTAGATAGATAAGGGGGGGAAAAATACATCAAAGGACTTGAGACGAAAGGTACTGTACAAATTAATTCTGAACGGTTTAGACGGGCTTTGCTCATCCCTAATCAGATCATCCCAACTTCGAGGATGACCAGGGCCTTAAATATTTTTTGGACAGCAGAATAGCAGTTAATGTTGTGAGTATAATGATTGAAAGGATAGTTATTGTTTGGTTCAGCTCATGAGGTATCACACTTAATGCTGAGCTACGACAGTGATTATTGTATAGGGCTTACAGGGCATTGCATTTTAGCTGCCTGGCTGGAAGAAGCTACAACCATCTTTTAAACATGGTGGCCGAACCAAATAAATATTTATTCAAAGAAAGGAAAATGCCAGAAGCAGATTTTGTGGAATCTGTAAAGAAATGAGACGGCTTAGTAATTTAGGTAGTTCTGCTCGTTCTAACAGACAGGCAACATTAACCTGAGATTTTTTGCTTATTAGACGCTGACTGATGTATTCCCAGCATTTTCAGTTTTATTTCATAATTCTTGCATTTCCAATTTCTTTTATCCTTTCTGTCTGTTTTTAAATGCTTTTTAAATGTTTTATTTGTTAAACAATGAAATTGATTTTTAAGTGTAACCTAAAAATGTGTTGGCATCACTTTTTTTTTAGCTTGATATGGGATTTGAAAGCTACCTCAGAACTGCAAGCTAACTAAACACTAGATTTTAGAGTTTCAATCACAATGACTGCATTAAAGAAACATGTTTTATTTTATGAAAATACCTAGAAATAATTCTTGCTGCTATGAGAGTTCACAATAATCTCAGAAACTGAGGGGTGGGTAGAGGTATAAAAATATGTACTCGTACTTAACCTGGGGACTTAACCAGTTTTCTGAGTGAGTTTTCCCTTCTGGCCCTAAGTTCATAATAGGAATGAGAGCACAGGACCACACCAGAAAAGAAAACTATAATACAAAGGCTAAGTGGACAGCATAAATTAAGATGTGCTAAAATATAAAATTATTCTATGATGCAGTACAGACAGTGAATCTAAATTGAGTCCCAATATTAACAACAACAGTGCAGTTTGGTTATGTATAACCCTTAAGTTGATGCACACATATCTATGTGACCTTGGGGGAACATTTCCTCTGATCATTATTTGTAATAAAACCATAAATGTGATCCTTACACACATCTCTTTACAATTGCATCAGGAATAGTGAACAAAGGAAATCTCCCCCCCCTCCCCCCAACTCTGGAGCAATTCAGGATAAGATTCAAAAGCAACCCCATCACTGAACATTCATCTGAAGAATACACCTGATTACTTACCTATCAATAAACTACAAGTGAAAAACTTGGTTGAGAAACCAACCCTGATTTTCCAAGTGGAGATGTTACTTGTATGGTGTTTCTAAAGTTGCATAGTGAAACATGGGGCTGAATGAGATGTCAGGCTTGAGTTGGGGTGGAGTGAGGGTGGGAGGGGGGTGAGCCGGGAAACTGGGGGAAGCTGAGTGGTTACCTGACATATTCCCGCCATTAGGGAACTTGGGAAGTGGATTGGCTGCCTGCTCTACTGGGGTGGACAGCTAGTTAACATAGTTAAGTCCTCAGTTAGGGGTAGTGTTGTGTCCTTACTGGCATTTTGCGTCAGGGCATCTCTCCACCACATGTGGAGGCCACCAGCACAGTGGAAGCAGCCTCCCTGCATGGCTGGGGAAGTTCATCATCAATATTATCATACAAGGGTGGTGAATAGGGCTGCCTTGATGTCCTTTTCCTGCTTTTTGACTTTCTTACATCATCATTGAAGTTCCAATCAGCAACCACGCAAATGTGACTTCTTACCAGCTGATCCCAGATAAAAATTCTGAGGGGGATCAATCAGGGCTGGAGGCTCACTGCCATAAAGATGGGCTGTTTGCATAAAAGGCCGTGATCCTGGCTGAGACCAACCCAATGAAGGGGTTTCTCCTTTGTCCATATGATCCTACTGGCCTGAATCTTTTTCATTTGAGTTCAGTTATAGAGGCCAGCAAGGGCACATCGAGCGTGACCTGCGCAGTGCCCATCTTCTGGTGGAGCAGCCGAGGCTTCAGAGCTGTGGGCCCTCTGGTTGGGTCAGCAGCATCAGGAGCCCGCCTGCCCACTGTCCTTAATAGGATGGCAAGTATGGAGATGGCCGATTAGTGGGGCACCTTCAAGAAGATTGCTGAGTTAGTCTCCCAGCAAATGCGGACCCAGCAGGGCCTTCATTTCCACCCGGCCTCAGTGGTACCAAAGTTCAACAAAAATTCCAGCCCATGGTCTCATAACACTCCCTCCCTATCACCGCACCCGCCCACCACCACTCCCCACCTCATCTTCTCACCACTAGTTACGCAATGAAATCGATAATCAATAAACATTGCTAAGAGCCATGGTTGCAAGACAAGATGCAGTATTTAGCTTATGGCCTCAGAATTTTAATGAGCAGCCTCAGTCAATGACCCATTACTTAAAACAATTTTTACCTTATTTTTTTAGGCTGTATTACAGGAGTAGATTTCAGAAAGCAGGGAATGAACAAGTAGTCTGACAGGACTAGGTTCATCATCAACATTATCATACAGGGATGGTGAATAGGGCTGCCTTGATAGAATGAATGTCCTTTTCCTGCTTTTTGACTTCCTTATGTCTTCATTTAAATTCCAATCAGCAACCACTCAAATATGACTTACAATCAGCTGATCCCAGATGAAAATACTGATTGGCCAGAGCTATTTGTATATGAACTAACAAGTGCTCTGAACACGTTATCCTTCTTACAAAGATTACGGTGAAAAATCATAGAATATTAGAAAAATACAATTTTCATTGAGCAAGAAGCAGAAAGTTCTTACAGACAGTAAATTAATTTCTCATCAGTACAGAAAAGATTATGTTTAGCTTATCTGTTCCATTGCTATTTTCATCTCACGCTGAATAACTCTGCATGACGTGAGAGCTTATTCTGCTCACCATACAAGTGTTAATTATAAGTAAATTACCAAGCAACAGTTCAATCAACTGCATTAATTCAACATAAAGTGAATTATTGTGGCAGAAAATTTTAAAATGTGACTGAATTTTCAATACACACCTCTAATTTTAAATAAGCATCAACCTGCATTAAGCATAGAAATCATTTACGCCCATGGTTTGAGAGGACTTTTTAAATTTATTCATTCACGGGATGGGGCATTGCTGGCTGGGCCAGCTTTATTGCCCATCCCTAGTTGCCCTTGAGGAGGTGGTGGTAAGCCACCTTTTTGAACCGCTGCAGTTCACGTGCTGTTAAGAAGGGAGTTCCAGGATTTGACCCAGCTACAGTGAAGGAACGGTGATATAGTTCTGTTAAGATGGCCTGTGGCTTGGAGAGGAACTTACAGGTGATGGTGTTCCCATGCATCTGCTGTCCTTGCCCTTCTACGTGATAGAAGTCATGGGTTTGGAAGGTGCTGTCAATTGTTGCTGCAGTGCATCTTGTAAATAGTACACACTGCTGCCTCTGTAAGGCAGTGGTGGAGGGAGTGAATGTTGAAGGTGGTGGATGGGATGCCAATTAAGTGGGCTGCTTGTCCTGGATCATAATGAGCTTCTTGAGTGTTGTGGGAACTACACTCATCGAGGCAGGTGGAGACATATTCTATCACACATTGTGTCTTGTAGATGGTGGACAACTTTTGGGATGTTAGGAGTGAGTTACTCCCCACATGGTTCCTAGCCTCTGACCTGCACTTGTAGCCACAGTATTTATACAGCTGGTCCAGTTCAGATTCTGGTCAATGTTAACCCCCAAGGATGTTGGTGTTGGGGGATTCAGTGATGGTAATGCCAATAACTGTCAAGAAGCGATAATTAGATTCTCTCTTGTTGGAGGTGGTCATTGCCTGGCACTTGTGTGGCATGAATATTACTTGCCATTTATGAGTCCAAACTTGAAAATTGTCCGGGTCTTGCTGCATTTGGACATGGACTGCTTCAGTATATGAGGAATCGCGAATGGTGCTGAACATTGTGCAATCATCAGTGAACATTCCCACTTCTGACCTTATGATGAAAGGAAAGTCATTGATGAAGCAGCTGAAGGTGGTTGGGCCTAGGACACTACCCTGAGGAACTCCTGCAGTGATCTCCTGGGACTGAGGTGACTGACCTCCAATAGCCACAGCCATCTTCCTTTGTGCTAGGTATGATTCTAACTAGTGGAGCGCTTTCCCCCAATTCACATTGACTCCAGCTTTGCTAAGGCCCCTTGATGCCACACTTGTCAAATGCTGCCTTGATGTCAAGGGCAGTCACTCTCACCTCCCCTCTGGATTACAGCTCTTTATCCATGTTTGAACCAAAGCTGTAATGAGTGTCCCTGGCAGAACCCAAACTGAGTGTCAGTAAGCAGGTTACTGCTGAGAAAGTGCTGCTTGATAGTACTGTTGATGACCTCTTCCATCACTTTGCTGATGATTGAGGGTAAGTTGATGGGGCAGTAATTGGCCGTGTTTGATTTGTCCTGCCTTTTGTAGACAGGATACACCTGGGCAATTTTCCACTGTTGTAGCTGTGCTGGAAAAACTTGGTTAGAGACGTGGCTAGTTCTGGAGCACAAGTCTTCAGTACTATTGCTGGAATATTGTCAGCGCCCATAGCCTTTGCAGTATCCAATGGCTTTCAGCCATTTCTTGATATCACGTGGAGTGAATCGAATTGGCTGAAGACTGACATCTGTGATGCTGGGGACCTCCAGAGGAGGCCAAGATGGATCATCCACTCAGTCCTTCTGGCTGAGGATTGTTGCAAATGCTTCAGCCATATCTTTTGCACCAATGTGCCGGGCTCCCCCAGCTTTCAGGATGGGTATATTTGTGGAGCCTTCTCCTCCAGTGAGTTGTTTAATTGTCCACTGCCATTGATGGCTAGATATGGCAGGACTGCAAAGGTTAGATCTGATCCATTGGTTGTGCGATCACTTAACCCCATCTATCGCATGCTGCTTATGCTATGTGCCATGTAACTATTCCTGTGTTTTAGCTTCATCAGGTTTCCTTGCCTGCCTGGTGCTGCCTCTGGCAATTCTTCATGTACTCTTCATTGAACCAGGGTTGATCTCCCAGCTTGATGGTAATGGTAGAGTGGGGGATATGCCGGGCCATGAGGTTACAGATTGTTGCTGAGTGCAATTCTGCTGCTGCTGATGGCCCACAGCACCTCGTAAATTCCCAGTTTAAGTTGCTAGATCTGTTCTAAATCTATTCCATTTAGCACAATAACAGTGCTACACAACACGATGGAGGGTATTCTCAATGTGAAGACAAGACTTTGTCTCCAGAAGGACCGTGCGGTGTTCATTTCTACCAACACTATCATGGACAGTTGCATCTGTGACAGATAGATTGGTGAGGGCGAGCTCAAATAGGTTTTTCCCTCTTGTTGGTTCTCTCACCATCTGCTGAAGATCCAGTCTAACAGCTATGTCCTTTAGGACTTAGCCAGCTCAGCCTGCAGTGCTGCAACTGAGCCACTCTTGGTGATGGAATTGAAGTCCTCCAACCAAGGTATATGCTGCACCTTTGCCACCCTCAGTGCTTCTCCCAAGTGCAGTTCAACAAGGAAGAACACTAGGTCATCAGCTGAGTGGGGGTGGGTAGTAATCAGCAGGTTTCCTTTCTCATGTTTGATCTGATGCCATGAGATTTTATGGGGCCCAGAGTCAATGTTGAGGACTTGGAAGGCAACTTCCTCCCAACAGTAAACCACTGTGCCACCACCTCTGGTGGGTCTGTCCTGCTGGTGAGACAGGACCTATCCAGGGATGGAGATGGTGGTGTCCAGAGCATTATCTGTAAGGTATGATTAGTATAAAGTATGACTATGTCTGTCTGTAGCTTGAATAGTCTGTGAGACAACTCTCCCAAAGTTAGCACAAGCCTCCACATGTTAGTAAGGAAGGCTTTTCAGGGTCGACAGGGCTGAGTTTGCCATTGTTGTTTACCGGAAACAGGTTGATGCTGAGTGGTCCATCTGCTTTCATTCCTTTTTGTGGGTTTTATAGTAGTTTGAGTAGCTCACTATGCCATTTCAGAGGGAAGTTAAAGATCAACCACATTGCTATGGATCTGGAGTTGTTTGTAGTTCAGACTAGGTAAGGACAGCAGATTTCCTTTAATGAACCAGATGGCTTTTTATAACAATCAATAATAGTTTCATGATCACAATTACTGAGACTAACTTTTAATTCCAGATTTATTAATTGAATTTATAAAAGGGAAATCATGTTTGACAAATCTACTGGAAATTTTTGAGGATGTAACTAGCAGAATAGATAAGGGAAAAGCAGTGGTTGTGTTGTATTTGGATTTTGAGAAAGCTTTTGATAAAGTCCCACATATGAGGTTAGTGTGTAAAATTAAAGCACATGGAGTTAGGGATAATATATTGGCATGGATTGAGAATTGGTTAGCAGACAGCAACAGAGAGTAGGAACAAATGGGTTTTTTTCAGAGTGGCAGGCAGTGATTAGTGGGGTACCACAGGGATCAGTACTTGGGCTCTAGCTATTCACAATATATATCAATGATTTGGATGAGGGAACCAAATGTAATATTTCCAAATTTGCAACTTGGTGGGAATGTGAGCAACGAGGAGGGTGTTAAGAGGCTTCAAGGCAATTTACACAAGTTGAGTGAGTGAGCAAATACATGGCAGATGCAATATAACGCGGATAAGTGTGAACTTTTCCACTCTGGTAGGAAAAAGCAGAATGGCAGAGTATTATTTAAATGGTGATAGATTGGGAAATGTTGGTGCACACAGGGACCTGGACACTAATCCTTGCACACCAATCACTGAAAGCAAGCATGCAGATACAGCAAGCAGTTAAGAAAGTAAATAGTATGTCAGCCTTCATTATGAGAGGATTTGAGTACAGGAGCAAGGATGTCTTACTGCAGCTGTACAGGTCCTTGGTGAGACCACACCTGGAGCATGGTGTGCAGTTTTGGTCACCTTACCTAAGAAAGGATATATTTGTCATAGAGGATGTGCAGCGAAGGTTTACCAGACTGATTCCTGAGATGGCAGGATTGTCATATGAGGAATGATTGGGCTGACTAGACCTGTATTCACTGGAGTTTAGAAGAATGAGAGGAGATCTCATTGAAACATATAAAATTCTGCCTAAGCTGGACAGACTGGATGCAGTGATGATATTTCCTCTCGTTGGGGGTGGGGGGGCGGTGGGGTGTCTAGAACAAGGAGTCACAGTCTTGGGATATGGCGTAGACCATTTAGGATTGAGTTAAGGAGAAACTTCTTCACTCAGAGGGTGGTGAACCTGTGGAATTCTCTACCTCAGAAGGCTGTGGTGGCCAAGTCACTGAATATATTTAAGGTGGAAATAGATGGATTTCTGAACTCTAAAGGCATCAAGGGATATAGGGAGAGAGCTGGAGTATGGCATTAAGATAGAGGATTAGTCATGATCATATCGAATGGCAGAGCAGGCTCAAAGGGTCAAATGACATACTCCTGCTCCTATTTTCTATGTTCCCACTAGATGCCATGATGCCCATCCCCGAGAGAATTAGCCTGGGCCTCTGGATTACTAGTCTAGTGACATTACCACTACACCACCATTTCCCTAATGCCCATCTTTAATGTGAAAACCACAACACTGTTAGCAGCAAGTGCCACATCATATCCTTACCTGTAGCTGTTAACCTTTAGTTTATTATGTATTCCCTATGTGGTGCTGGATAAAAGCATCAATATTCCTACATGACCAGTTCATGTGCTATATGATTTGGCCTGTTTTGCTTCCTGTATCACTGTTACTATGTCATACTATAGTCACATGTTGAAGTACACTTTCAGCTGCGATATTCATATTATTATTTTCTCTTAAATCAATAAAGAATGTTTAAAGATGAGCTGTAGACCTTTTTTCAATATATTATATAGAATAACAAATAGACAGTTTGTTCAAAGGTGAAATTGCATCGTAGTCATTTATTAAATTCTTTATTTGCAAGGTTTATGACATCATAAGAATTGTTGGATTGAATGGCCACCTTGTGACTCCCAGCCAGCCATCTATTACCCGGTATTTAAACATTCCAGATATATATATTTCAAAATCCAATTTATTGATATTGACCAGTATTTACAGCCCCTTTAGAAAGAGGCAGCAGATGTAAGCGAAAACATTCAAAGTGGCTTCATTCATTTACAGGGATGGTAAAGTCAATAACAGTCACGAAATATTTCAGGAGCTTGAGATGCATCGAGGGAGAGCTCTCTAAAACGGAATAAATACTTTTGCTGGACCCAAACCACTGGGGGAACCATGCAGTAGATGGGATAAAACAATCCCACCACTGCAATTGCATCAACCTTGTATTTAATTTGTGTAGAACAAAATGTGGCATAGTCATCAGAATTAACATGGAAATATGTTGAAGTCCTCTAACTCTTAACATGCTTTGGATTATTCTTGAAATGACAAACCCGTTTCCTACAAGCAAGATAGCAAAGACGTGTTACTCAAAAAGCAGAAGAACTGCTTCAAAATTGTGTGGCTTGAAAATATATTAAAATAGGTGCATTATTTGAAAAAATAATGAAACTCTCTGAAAAATTCTAATCTGCTAATGGTTCGAGCTGCTAATCTGTAAATGTATGCAGACGTTGATGTTATTCCATAAAAAGGTGACCTTGGGGATTAAAATGGCTTCAGGACACTAGTTCTAGCTGCAAGTCTTATTGCATAGAAATGAAAAGAATGATAACACCAGGGAGACAGTTAGGTCTATTGTGGATAAAATGGAGGGCTAAAGGGGTGACCTCATAGACAGGTGCGGTGAAAACAATACATATGAGTAAGTCCTGTACCAATCAACAAAACCGTATATTGCTCACACACATTATTATTTAGCTGCTGCTGTGAATTTTAAAAGAGTGAGTAAATATATAAATTAACTCATATCACAAAAAAAATGAGATGTAGCCATTAGTGAG
Source organism: Carcharodon carcharias (assembly GCF_017639515.1). Taxonomy (NCBI): domain Eukaryota; kingdom Metazoa; phylum Chordata; class Chondrichthyes; order Lamniformes; family Lamnidae; genus Carcharodon; species Carcharodon carcharias. The sequence goes on along the minus strand of NC_054473.1, from coordinate 164,873,997 downwards.
CAAGTAGTGCAAGCAGTAGTGAAATTAGATCACATCTCTATGTCCACATGGATCATATTATGGCACAGACTCACACTATAAGCAACTGTTGAGACCTGTGGCACAGAGAAAATGCACAGCACTCGGAGGAAACAGAACAGGTGTAAGACACTGCATGGCCTCTCTCCTGCCCTCCACCCACCGAACTTGTGCTTGAATCCAGCCTAGATGACGATGCTGTCGCTGTGATTATTTTCAAGGAGGTGCAAGCTAAATAAATTTTGTCAAGCTTAATCTTGCTCCCAGTGGACATAAGTGCACAACACAGCGCTGTTCTGAATTTTGACATTAATTGGTATTAATTCAACAGACATGCTATGAGAGGCCCGAGAACAGAAAGAATGCAAAATTGTGCATCATTGTCAAGACAGAAGAAAGGGAGCCCAGTGCTGCAATCAGCATGTGTCACACCCAGTGCCATCAGAAATCCAACAACATTTCAGACAAAATCCTTGGAGATTCTACCCCAAAATCTATGGAGATTTGAGTGGCATTTGAATCCCAGATAGTTTTACTGATAATCAAGTTGATTTCATTATATCTCTCCAAAAGAAGTATGAGTCTAGGGAATTCAAGAAAAAGAAAAAATAAGGTTTTTTATTTGAAGAAGTTTTCAAATTTCAGGTACAGCCTTTTTGTCATTGGTAAGAGTCCTCTAGCAAGTCTGAATCATTAACCAGATGTAACCAATTAACCAAAATGGACTAAGAGACAGACAACTTTTGTGCAGCACATTCATTTTGTGATCTGCTAAATGCACCCAGACGTCCACCTTCACTTCTAACTGTTCCGATCAGAAGAGGTGTTCCAGGTGACTTCAGGATACTAGGATTTATGATTGCAATGAAAATCACCACCTATTGATATGTCAACTAGAATTACAGAGGATCTACTGCACAAAACAGGCCATTTGGCCAGTGTTGATGCCTCACACAAGCCTTCTCCTATTCATATTACTTTATCTCTCCCGACCACTATACCCTTCTATTCCTTCATCCCTCATGCGCTTATCAGGCTTCCTCTAAAAGCACTTATAAATGTTTTTTGGGATTTGACAAATCCACAGATTCAAATGGAAATTCATGGCCAAGATTCCTGATGCCCAGCATGTAGTCAGCATCAACTGCTATATGGGCTGGCATTCTAGGCCCAACCATCTTCAGCTGCTTCGCCAATGATCTTCCCTCTATCATAAGGTCAGAAATGGGGATATCTGCTGATGATTACAGTGTTTAATTCTAGCTGCATCTCCTTAAACAATGAAGCAGTCTGTGCATGCATGCAGCAAGACATGGACAACATTCAGACTTGGGCCAATAAGCGGCAAGTAATATTTTTGCCACACAAATGTTGAACAATGACCATCTCCAACAAGAGAGAATCTAACCATCTACTCTTGACATTCAATAGCAATCCCCCACTAACTACACCCTGGAAGTTACCATTGAACAGAAGATTAACTGGACCATCCACATTAATATTGTGGTACAAGAGCAGGTCAAAGACTGAAAATTCAGTGGCAAATAACTCACCTCCTGCTTTCCCAAAGGTTGTGCAGCATCTATAAGGTACAAGTCAGGATTGTGATGGAATACCTCCCAGTTGCATGGAAGAGTGCAGCTTCAGCAACACTCAAAGGGCTCGAAACCATCCAAAACAAAGCAGCCCACTTGAACGGCACTGATTCACCACCTTAAACTCTCACTTTCTCCAATACTAGTGCACCACAGCTGCAACGTGAACCATCAACAAGACGCATTGCAGAAATTTGCCAAGGCTCCTTTGACAGTACCTTCCAAACCCATGACCTCTGCCACTTAGAAGGACAAGAGCAGCAGGCACATGTGAATACCACCATCTGAATAGTCCCCTCCAAGTTGCACACCATCTTGACTTGAAACTATATCATGATTGCTTTACTGTCACTGGGTCTAAATCTTGGAGCTCCCTAGCTAATAGCACTGTGGATATACTGACACCACTCAAACTGCAGCAGTTCAAGAAAGCAGCTCACTACCAACTCCTCAAGGGCAATTATGGAAGGGCAATAAATGCTGGCCTTTCCAGCACCGCCCACATCCCATAGACAAATTAATAAATAGGAAAATAAATACAGTGGTCATCAAATTTCCTATGGAGTTTTCAAGTGGGAACTTATATTTTTAATTGATTCAAATCATAGAGCAATTACAATGCAACAGTGAGAATTTAAGATTTCAATCCTCTACGGTTTTAAAGTGGTCCAGATTTGATATAAGGGATTCATTTTTCAAGGTATACCAGCCAAAACAGGATGATAATAGTGCAAAGATCATAGTGTTTCCCATTCCATTCCCATCTGCCACAATTTTCCTGAGGCCTCCATAAGGATACAAGTATGTTCATACCACTAACAAATCCTAACTATGGTTATGTGTTCAGTTAGCAACCATGAATGGGGTGAATCCATTTATGATTATTTTGCGATATGTTACATTCCTGTATTGCAAGGGAGTAGTCTCAGGCTTGTGCTACATCTCTAAATTCACTCCTGGGAACCTTGAGACAATATTCTTAAAATAGATTGATGTGATTGTTGATTAGTTAGTTAAGTCTTCCCATATCTTACAAACTTACAGGCTGAAGATCTGCTCCTGTCAGTATCATCCTGTAGGTGGCCACGAGGAGAACACATGTCAGCTGGCCAGTGTAAGTGACCATCTGATTTCCCTCGCCTCTCTGTGGAGTAGTGCTCAGTGTGTGCTCTATGCCTCCCTACAGTGTGATGATTGAAGACAGAGCTTAATGTATGGAGAATTACTTGTATGACTGTTTTATATCATTCTGTTGCACCTAATTACCTAGGAACTGTATAAATTTAGAGAAAAATTCTTAGTGATTGCCAATTAGCTCCTGTAAATAATTAATTCTATCTCCATACTCTGCTAAGGGTCTCAGATTAAAAATGTACTATCTGGAATAGCCATTGGACTGACTAATGAGCACTATGAATGGTACTGCCACTTTTGACTAAGCACCGTAACAAGATGTAAGACTGGAAGAAGGCTTTTATTGGCACTTGCATTCTGTATTATATGCTCTATACTACAGAGTAATCAACATGCCTGGAGGAGATCCTGCAGGTGACATTCTATTTACATGAGATAAAACCTGTAGTAGGAGAATTGGTATTCCAATGGGAGTAGACCTTTGACCTGCCCTAAGCAACCCCTATTAGACCACTGGTCACTGCTGACATGCAACCAGAATAAGTGACTTGAAGTGTGTGCTGGTTGTAAATTACCACAACATCACTCGTTAATAATTGTGTCACATGAAACAGAAGAAAATATCAACATATTACCCGCCCTGCTAATGACCTGACACGGTGGAAGTAATTTGAAGTGAACTTTGATTTAGTGAAACTCTGCTTACTATGAAAATATTACTGTCTTACCTAACTGAATTGAATGGCACTGCAGTTGTGAAAATGCTTTTCACTTATAAGGAAAATCGAACTATTAACATTTCACCATTAAGTCCTTGTGGACCAAAATACATCTCATAGATCAGCAAAAACTGATCCAATCAAATTGTTTTCTTTGTGCCTGGGTGTTCTGTTAGTTACAATATTAAAGTAGCTTGAGTTGCAAAACCTTCAAGATCCCTGACAGTTTCCAATATTTGTGTTTTAATTTTAGATCTGCAGCATTTGTAGTTGTTATTTTTCTTTTTATCAAATGACCCATCTTTCCTGCAAAGGATATAGAGAGTTTCAGGTTAAACACCCATTCTGAGAAGCATTGAATGTAGTGTTTGCATTGGATTGCTTTTGGGTCACATTTTGCATCAATGTTCAAATTGCAGCTTTTTCAAATGGTGTTTGTAGAATGAAAACTTGCAGCATTCTCCAGGAATATTCCATTAAAGAAGGTGCTACTGGAAAATAGTTAACCAATAAACACAAATTGGCATCAAATCAAGCTTTATACCATCATTACTAGACTAGTCACTAATCCAGTATTTTGTAAATTTATTGTAAGCATTTTTCTCTTTCCCCTTTGCTCCCAAAGTCAGGGAATTAGGTTTTCACATCCTGATGCTTATGGTAACTCATTCATTTTAATAGTTTACTGCTGGCCTTGTGATTGGAAAACCTAGGCCTTTGACATCGTTTTTTGGGTAAAGGTCCACAGGTGCTGGTTACAGTATCTCACCCAAACTGATTTTCTACACAGTGAGTGTTGCCAGCCTATCAACAATAAATACATTAACCAAATCGGTGTCTGTCTTCACCCTATGTTCATATAGACGCACTTCCATGTGTGGTCACGGAATCACTACAAGGAACTGGAACCTTGGTTGATTATCCAATCCTTAACCCAAATCACTGAGAATTATCACACTTAATCGCTACACTAGTGAATTTAGCTGACTCATAGACCTTCCTAATATGCATGGTTCAGTTGCTCACTGTTGAAACACACTTATGAGAAGTGGATGAGTCATTTTTTTCCATCTCTGCCTCTTACATATAATTGTACACTGTAAGTCACAAAGGCAACCCACATTGCACTTAAAACATTATGACATTTGTTGTAAGGAATCTTACTTTTAAAAATACATTTAATTTGATTCTAATGAACACTTGGCACAAAATTTGGATCTGTAACAATCGGTTTTTGGTGCTACAAGTAGCCTCAGAAGTACAAAGTAGCATTTACGGTGCACACATACTCCTGCTCTATCTCTTGCCAGCCACTATCGTTATGTTCTTCTTCTTCAATGTAAATATACCAATCATATACAAGGATTGGTGAAAGAATAATGTGGGTTCTTTATTTGAAGATAAGGCTATATAAAGATAAAGTTAACTGGGAGACTAAGTAGAGCATATCTGATCCTTACCCTGCTGCTTGCAAATTGACTACAAGTCATGGGACTACTACTTCATATCCTGCCAAGCTGATAATGATTGACAGCAGTTTAAGGTACACCCTTAAAGGTATATGCACATCATATCACAATGACCATAATGTTGAGGGTGTTAGCAGATGTGTAGTGAGCAACCGCTGAAGGTCTGCCATGTAGGCCAATCATGAGGTCAAGCAACATGTAAAGCTGATTTGATGCCAGTATAATCTTTCAGAGCTTAACTCTCAACAGTTAATGCCCTCTCATAATCACCGATGGCTGAACAGGCATTCAACAACAGGAGTGACTCCCCCACCACCCCTCCCCACCAATGCTATTTAAAGGGATTGGCAATTACTTAAAGGATAGTTGTAGATTGATTTCTACTGGCTCTTGCTATAATTGTACAAGTGTTTGGCCATTTATAGAGTTGTTTAAAGTTGCTAAAGTCTACAGGGAGTGGTATGGCAGGTGCTGAAGCACGTTGTCCTGAATTCAAGGCTTCTGCCCAAATTATTCCCAGGCATGAGAACAGTAGTAGACATCCTTTTGGAACATCACATGACTGAGCAAATGAACAGAGGACATGCAGAGCAGGGCAAGCCATTAGCAGATGGAGGAGGAGGAGCAGGGTGAGAAGAGTTCTCAGCAGAAGGCCATAACCACCCTGGATATTCAAGGAGCCTGAGCCTCTGCAGAGAACAATGTGTGAGATGTCTGTCCTAAGTAATGAAGTCCTCACTGACTGCACTGACTGCAGCCATAACTGCAACCTCAGAGCAGGGCAAGGACCACATTGCTCATGACTTCAGTGGCTCATGACTTCAGTGCAGAACCCATTCACACACGGACAACATGCGCACAATGAAATCAAGTTGCCCCATGAAATATGATAGAGCAGATCATTTGCATGCTGAAATAATGCTTCAGCTGCCTGGACAACACTGGAAGAGCCCTGCAATACTTGGCAGGGCAGGTGTCAAGATTCATGGTGATCTGGTGCATTTTGCACAAGGAACAAGAGTGGGTTAGTCCCGCATTTTTGGATGCTAAAGAATTTTGCTCTGGGTGAGTCTATAGTAAATCAATGCTCTGTAACTTGAAGTCCAACATCCCCACAACAGGTGCTATAGCCCCAATTTTAATTTTGAACACTGGGTAGATGGGTACCAAGACTGGTATTAAATAGCCTGGTTTACCCCCAACAATTACCCCCACCTTACCCCCACCCCCCATCCCTCAACATGAGGCTCATGCAGTTTTAACTCTCAGGTCTCATCGGTACATTTGCAGTGAGTGTCCTGCCTGAATCCGGTTGGAAGCCTTAGCTGACTGGAGGGTGGGAGTGAGGTTTTGTGTGAGCTAAATGAACACTCCTCGGCTGTCAGTGAACAGATATGAGAAGAAATAGTGGCGGGGCAGTGGGAGGAGAAGTTGAGAGTTTCTTTCAGGGCCGCGGTGGAGCACTTCTGCTACTCCAAGTTCTTCGAGGGGACCAATGAAAGATTACGATGGCATCTACACTCATGCCTGGGGCTAAAATTTCAGGCTGGCCTGATGTTGTCATTGGAGTTCAATCTGCAGGCATATTCCAGCATGCTGCTTCTTTTTGGCAAGTGTCCCATATGCCAGTTAAAAATAACTGGTCAAAATGACATCTTGCTGGAAAGCAGCAGGATTGGCAGGTGTCAGTCATTGCCCTGGTTTTAACCACCCAGCAACTGGGCTTCCACCAGGCGAGTAGGAATAACAATGGGGTTTATATTTCTGAGATGAATTTTCTTTCAAGAACCTGCATGTTAGCAACTTACAGAAACAAGGAAAGAAACACATGGAAATTAAGGACAATCTGCTTTTTGTTAAAAAAAAATCATATAGACCGTGATTGAAGAAGATTATTCTTGTCAACTCACACCAGGATTTGTTGGCGTTTCCTCTGGGAGTGTGTTTGATTTTTGTATTACATATTAAAGCTGCCATCCACATGACATCTCAGGTGAAACACTGGTTTAATTTAATGCTTAACTTTGACATTAAAGAATGTCTGATTTTTTATTAGCTGTGAGGATATTCAGCTTCTGTGTGTAGCAAAGCAGATAAAATACACGCAGGGAAGCAACTTTGGAAAGGTCAAATTGTTTTCCTCATCTCTTTGCCATTTTAGTACTTTTCTTAATTTAAGGCCCACCAATACATCAACACTTTTTGCTTAAAACTTGAAATACTTTACATGCACAGTGTTATTTTACTACATTTAGAATAACTGTGATCATTTGTGGTACCCAAACATATCGGGTTAGCTTTTAACTTTCAGGAGGCCAGTGATGGAGTACACCAGCAGCAGCTTACCCCTCTCAGGAGCCAAGAGGTTGGAACCATTTTGTGGCATGGGCCTTGCTTAGACAGAAAGTGGGCCAGCTGCCCATGCCAAGATTGCTAAATTCAATCGCAATATCCGGTGGCCCGGAGGCTGCCTGGCATGACAAAAGCTAAGTCCTTGGGTCTGTGAGGGGGTGGGGGGGTGGTGGGGGGATGCATTTGAATTTGCCATCACCTAGGGAGTTGGAGGAGCCTGGGGTGGCAACAGCCAATTTGGTTTTGTGAGGCCCAGAGGAACATTCCCACTCCTCCTGGCTCCAAATCAAAATTTTAACAATTTTTTTTTTTCAGGTGACTGAAGGAGGGGGCCTCTAGTCCTGAATCACCATCAAAGTGGACGGACTTCTGCCCAGTTATCTCTGGAAACAGCTAACAGGGTCCTGCGTAGATCATGGCAAAATGACATATGATTCATAAACTCACTGGATTTAAAAATAATGGGCTGTGCTTGACTCGGGAAATGCTAAGACCTTCGAGTAAAAAGAAATGCCAGTCGAATTCCCATCTTGCACTAACACTGCAAAGCCATTTATTACTGACCAAAATCACCAGGCTACTGATGTAACGTCTGTTGCTATGATACAAACACCGCTGTATTTTTATTTGGTTTGTTTTCACAGTGTAATCAAGTTAGATTGTTTTTTTTTCGCTGAACACTTTACGACAGAGTGTTCAAACCTTTTTTGCTCCATGAGCTGTTGGGTGCTTACCATAGAGCTTAGTAGGCCCCATATGCAGTATAAATCAATGTTCCCATTATAAGCTGATAATTCTAACAGATCTCAGTGTTCTGATTTAGGTACATCAATCAAAGGAGCAATTATTGAAGAACAGCCCCTTTCCAAGCCTCAATCCTATGATATTCATCCAGGATAAGACATCCAGTTAGAAGTACAAGATAAAATAGAATTGAGTAGGCCACAAATGTCCCATGAGCCCTGGCAATTCAATTTTAACTTCATAGGCCAAATTGCCAGGTTGCTGGGTTGAATGAGGCCCACTGGTTGTAATTAGGGTTATCAACCCTCCAGGATTGTCCTGGAGTCTAAAAGACCAATCTCCGAAATATTCCTTCTCTCAACCTGGGAGAAAAATCATAAGGACATTTTAAAAATTTGAGGTTTTTCTTCTCATTTCCTTTGAGCATTTTTGTGAATTAGTTATAAAAATATGGGAGGTGTGGCTTTGACTGGGTTGGGGGTAGGAAATCATGTGATGAAACCTTCAGGATAAGTCCAACCAAGCTTGGCAACTCTAGCTATAACATGGAACCCTATGTTTCAAGAGCTTAGAAAATAGTGTGCCACTACAGATTTTTGATGCTTCATTACTAAAACCCTTTCCAATCTGTGCACTTTGGTCATTGAAAGCATAGATATTCCATGTTTGAACTTACTCTGCTTTTCTTCAGCCAACCAACACACTCAGTCCAGTCAATTTGTTCAATTAGAATGAACTTTGGCTCATAGTTATGATGGAAACTTGCCAATATGAACTTGTCTTGCTGCAATTCTGCCCTCCTTGCCAGCGAAGGCACTGTGATGTCATCACTGGAAGAAATGTGTAATCATAGCAAGACAAGTTTACATTGACGGTGTTAAGTATAAATGCATACATAGCAGGCCAGAAATTGGTCTGTTTTTGTAACCCGCCCGCACTCATTGCTATGGAGGTAGGTGATATGCAAATTTTGTGCCGCGTCCTCACTTACCTGATTCGTGTTATAAGTCAAAAACCTCATAGATGTTTAACTATAAAAGCATGCCTTTCAATCTTATCTTCCAACCCTTGATGTACCTTCAGCCTTGGAAAATTCTAGACTCTGGGTACACATTCCACTAACATTTCAAGAGTCAACTTTTAGAAGCCAAATAACAGCTGAGCTCCAATGCATGAGAGAAGGAACCAATTTCTTTCCTCATATAAAGAATAAAAGTTTTGATATGATGATGAGGAAAGAGAGACTTGCTCTTGAGGGAATGGGGCCAAATGCAGCAGGTGACATGTACTGCTAGAAGGGGAGGAATGCAGCAGGTGACATGTACTGCTAGAAGGGGAGGAAAAAAGATGGCAATGAAAAAGAGAGGAGCAATTTTTTTTGCAGAGGGGGGAAATTGATTAAAGGAGAGAAGGATCCCATCTTGGGTCAGAAGGCAAAGCTACTTCATGGAGGAGGAGGAGAAAGAAAGATTCCAGAAGGGAGCAAAATACAGGAGATTCCTGATTTGTTGAAGTCACCTAATAGAATAGAAAGACCGGTTTGAGGAGTAGCTGAAAGGCATGGAGGAGAGACAACATTTTGGGAAAGCAGGCAGGTAGATGTTGACCTTATTCAACCTCCATTGACCAGGGGAATGTGAGAAGAGAAGGGAGACATACCTGCTTTGTGGGAGAGAAAGAAACATTGCAGTTTTTTTTCATGGGATGCGGGCATCAGTGGCAAGGCCAGCATTTGTTTCCTGTCCCTAATTGCCCTTGAACTGAGGCTTGCTAGGTCATTTCAGTGGACATTTAAGAGTCAACCAAATTGCTGTGGGTCTAGTAGCCACAGTTAAAGATGGCAGATTTCTTTCCCTAAAGGGCATTAGTGGTTTTCTGCAATAATCAATGATACTTCCATGTTCACCATTACTGAGATTAGCTTTCAATTCCAGATTAATTAAATTTAAACACCACCAGCTGTCATGATGGGATTTGAACCCATGTCCCCAGAGCATTAGCCTGGGCCTCTGGATTACTAATCCAGTGACATTATCACTATGCCGCCATCTCTCCATGGCTTCATATGGCATTAGGAGCAAAAGCTGTTGTCACAGTTTTAATGTCAAGTTCCCTAACCAGCCCAATGCCCGACTCAAGAGCAAGTGCAACTTTAGGATGTTGCCCTCAAACTTGAGTCGGGGGCCAGATGTTATTATGTGCTCTGTCGTTTGGTCATGATTTCTGCAGTTGCAGCCAGGCGAGATTTTGAGTGCTGCATGTACATCAGGTGCCTACATCAGCCATGTCCAGTCTATATACTATTGAGGGTTGTCAACATGCTCCGAGCGAGATTGAAGCCTGGTTGTTGAGATATTAGGTCAGAGACAACGTGGTTATTTGGGAGGATGTTTTCTGCCCAGGCTTTTCTCCAGGTTTCATTAGTGTTAGGGAGTTAGTGATGTTCGATTTGTGTCCAGAGGGGGTTTCATAGAGACAGGTGGTGAGCTGGGGGGTCTTGAAGGTCTCCCTTGGATTGGGAGGTCCAAGTTGCTGCTGATACGAGTTATTTCCCTCTATGTTGCTGTATCCCATTGAATGGAGGGAGGGGTGATATTGATAACTTATGACCCACACAGGTGCACAGTTATCAAGAAAACCAGAGCTACAGCAGAAGGATGAAGAACGGTGGTTTTTGCACCCCAACTTGTGCTGGTGAGCTTGCGGATGATGTCCAATTGTGTCTTGGTCTTTTCATCAGTCTTTCAGTAGTAGTAATGGTAAGTTAGGGAGCGATCAAGGATCACTCCAACCTAGGTGGGAGTTGGGTCATCCTGCACTTTTTCTCCACAGAATGTGACATCTAGGGGGCTGTGTCCCTTCCAATTTTCAAGCTGGAATGTAGAGACAATGGACTTGGCTGGGTTTATTCCCACCTTGCAATGGGAATATCTGACTGTTGTGAGTAGGGGGGAGGGTTATTTTGTGGCTTAATGGACCTATGTAATTAAACGGTGCATTCTTTGTCCAAAGGAATGCCATAGGGGATGCATTAGTATTTCTAGTTTTAAAAGCACTAACAGTAAGGAGATGAGTGTGTAGGAAAATGTTTGTTTCCTATATTTAACCTTCCTCTTCAATTCAATACTCCGAAATAGACTAAAAATCCACAGAAATACTACTGCAGGCATCGAGGAATTACAAGAGTGAGATCCATAGACCAGAATATTTCAGTACAGCATTTGTTAGAACAGGTAATATTTTCTAAAATATTCATATTTTTTGGATGCCTAGTGAATAGTTGTTCAGAAGCAATAAAAAACTGCTTTAATTGATTATGAACTTTAAATGATTTTTTGATTGGATGGTGATTGTACTCGGTTCACTATAATTCATGTTTTGTGATGCAGTTGGCTGAGACTGGATCATACTTTAAAAGCTGATCTTGACAGCATTTAAAGGCTTTATTTAATTTTTGTAATCAATCACAGTTTGCAGACTTGAGGCTAAGCGCCATTTAGGGTCCCTGGGGAGAGTCTACACAGAGGACATGACATTTTTTGGCGCCTCTTCTTACCTGAATGATACTGTTGTCTCACTGCCAAAAATCGTGCTGCAAGTAATGAATGAGTTAAAGAGTGAGAATAACAAATCAGATTTTTATTACTGCTTTATATATTGTACCATTGCTCCAATGGGTGCAATATAAAATGTGCCTATACAGCTGTGCAGCTCATTATAAGATCGTTTTACATCACTCAGAGAGAGTGCTAGCAGTAACACTGGTAGACATAGGTCCCTGAGTCATGAAGCAATGTGTCTAAACATCTTGTCTTACCATTGCCTTCAGAAGCTCCTTTTATGTTGAATCAGTGCTTTGTAAATAGGATAGATTAAAGCAGTCTGGAGTAAATCCAGTATTAAAACTCACCACTCCACCTGCTTCCCTGATCCAAATAGAATATGTTTTCAATTTCAATTGTGTCTGTATATAAAGTGAACACATGCCTAAAGTTGTGAATTAAATATCAGTTTGGATGTGTCTATTCATAATTAACCTTTGCCAGTATGTATCACATGTGTACAACCAATTATCAATCTGCTGCCATTGTCAAAAATGAAGTTAGAGATTGATTTTAAGGAAATGCTTAAGGTTTCCTGGTTCAGTATAATTTGCTGGTGTTTGCTGTTTGCTGTCAACTTCATATCTGGTCATTGGGTCTACCTCATCTGTAAACCTGTTGCAATGGTTTATTTACCTTTGAACAAAGAAAGTCTTTCTGATGACCATTTTGAATTTATCTGGCTCTATTTTCTTCACTTGCTTTGCATTCATATTTACCTTTGGACTGCATTGGTACATGACTTGCAAATCTCTTTTTTATATAATACTTTCCCCTTTTATATTGATGTTTCTCACTTCTTCCCACCTTCCTGCCACTCTTTAATCAGCTAAGCCAGTTGACATTTGGGAACATGGATGACATAAGATTACATAGAATTTACAGCACAGGTTGTGGGTTCAACTCCCACTCCAGGACTTGAGCACAAAATTCTAGGCTGACACTCCAGTGCAATACTGAGGGAGTGCAATACAGAGATGAGACATTAAACCGAGATCCCTTTCTCCCTCAGGTGGCTTTAAAAGATCTCATGACACTATTTTTAAGAACAGCTGGGGAGGTATCCCTGGTGTCTTGGGTAATATTCATTCCTCAATCAACATCATAAAAACAGATTATCTGCTTATTATCATTTTACTATTTGTGGGAGTTTGCTGTACGCACATTGGCGACCTCTTTTCTTACATTATGACAGTGAGTACATTTCAAAAAATACTTTGTTTGCTTAAAGTACTTTGGGACATCTGGTGGTTGTGAAAGGCATTATATAGATACTGGTCTTTTTTCACAGACACAGGCCATTCAACCAGTATTTTGGCTCCACATGAGCCTCCTCCATCCCCCTTCATCTAACCCCATCAGCGTATCCTTCTATCCCTTACTCCTTTGTACTTTGCCAGCTTCCCCTTAAGTGTATTTATGCTATTCACCTCAGCTATTAAATGTGGTGTTGAGTTCCACATTCTCACCACTCTATGAGTAAAGTAGTTTCCCCTTATTGGATTTAATTGGGACTATCTTACATTTATGACCTCCCTTTCTTCGTAGAAGTGAAAACATCAGCTCTACATCTAACTTGTCAAACCCCTGCATAATTTTAAATTCTTCTATCAGATCACACCTCAGCCTTCTGTTTTCTAGAGAAAAGAGCACAGAGACAAAGAAATCTGTGAATGTTCATTCATTATGTCAGGGCTACAGTGTTGGTAATACTGCTCTACATGTTTCAACCTTAAGTGTTCTTTCCAAGAAGGAAGGCATTCTAACCACTCGGTCTTCCACTTGCCCAAAGATTAGCCACAAAACATTTGCAGTGCTCAAGATGATGTGGCCCTGCTGAGCATCAACAAAATTGTATACAGGATGAGCTGTAATTCAAGGAGGGGAAAATTCAAATACAGGACTCCAAGAGGGAAGTATTCCCCCTTTTTATTAGAACTGTTGGTTTGTACTATTGAGCACAAGGTAGATCAGGAGGACATTGAACTGGTCCGAAGTGAATTCTAATTGTATGTGTGAACAGAATTGTAATTGCTTCATAGAAAGTCATGAGGGGAGTTTTTAGCTTTGACAATGATGGAAAACTGGTAGAAGTGGACCAAACGCCCATTATACACATCTGCTTGATTTCTCTTCCCAGTGAAGAAAACAGAAAGGGAAATTGTGCAGTGTTTATAATGGACGGACAATTTGCCAACAGCAGCTTTTCGCTGCTGCCAAAGTTGGAAGTGACTCCCATCATTTTGGAAAACACAAGCTGATAATCAACCAATTAAGTTTCAGTCAAAAATTCTGTTGATTTTATTGATGCTGGAATGAAGTCAAACATTTGCTCTTGAATCCCATACCTGGATGACATCCTTATCAGGTAACAGTGAAAATAATTTTGATATTTTACTCTCACACTTTTGCTGGGAGATAACAGGCAGAATTTAATACCCTCCCCTGTGGTGAGTTTGGTGGCAGGGGGCATTTAATTAGGAGGCGGGGGTGGTGGCTGAGGACTCTGGTGCCTCTCCGCCCCCACACTGATTAAGCCTGTGACAGGAAGGCCTGTGGATGGCCTTCCCACCCCTCTTCCAATTTAGGCCCTTTAACTGGTCAATTGTTGCCTACTTGAGGGCTTCATCCAGTCACCACTACTTTTAACCCAATAGTGGGTGGGGGGGCTCGCCATGTGGGGAGCAAGACAAGCAAGCCCATCTGGGGTTGCTTGCGGTGCTGGCTCCTTGGTGTGTGGGAGGATGGGTCCCTCAATTCAGACACTCAGTGCCTGATTGAGGGAGGTGGCATCAGGAAGGAGAGGCCCGCTGAGAGCCAATGACCGTAAATGCTGCTGACCCTCGTCCCCTGCGATCCCCACCTTGTGACCTGCCCTCCTGCCATCACTCACCTGTAACCTGATCCTTGATCTCAAGTGGGTGTTGCACCATCAGCGGCCACTGCCTCCCCGGTTGGCTGCTGTTCAATAGAGCAGCCCCCTCTGATTTGGCAGCAGTTCTCAATGGGTGGGACTTATGCCCCCAGTGTCCTTCATCCTGGAGAAGTGCAGCCACGTTCAGTTAAGTGTCTGAGTGGCACTTAGGTCAGTGGGCCCTCTTCAAAGGGGGAGGCGCAGGGCTCCTGCCAGTTCTCCAGCTGGACGGCAAGACCCTCATCGCCTCCATTAAATCCAGCCCAATGACAGTTATATAGTAAACTGAATGATGCCTGTTTAGGCTGTTGCTTGGCTTCAGAATGTATTGTTGGGTGGGTGGTGATCCATTGAATGTGGAAACTGGTGAGGTAGAAGGGGCTTATGAAAATTGCTGAAAAAGGAGACATGCTGGTGAAACCTTGCATCTTACGCTCATCAGGACAAATGCACAAATGCCAAATTTCAAAGGGAGCAACAATTTATGCTGCATGAGATACATACTGCCCATTCACACAGGCTTGCTTGTTCTGCCTCCCACATGACGAGACCCCCATCCGCCATCGGATTAATTCCAGTGGCAGCAGGATGAGGCCCTTAAGTGGGAATCAATTAAGTGGGCAGAACAATCCTGAGTGTGCTAAGAATTACACTGACAGCCAATTTAAGTTTATCAGGCAGGGTGGGAATGTGACTCGTTTACACTTACTACATATTCATATGCAGGAACCTGTCCTCTGAAGGCAAAAGGAACATTTCCAGGAATTACACCTGTTCTAACTTACACAAGGGAGTGGGGGACAATAGTCCCCTGGTGCATTTGCTATTGCAACGCCTCAACCAATCAGAGTTCACTTGCCAACCATAACGTCCTTTTCTCGTGTGGCATAAATTGCTTCTCCCTGAGAAATTTGGCATTCTTCCATCTGTCTTGATGAGGCCATGACAAAAAACTCCGGCAGCAAGTCTCTTTTTTCAGCAACACTCAAGTTCTGTGCTACCAAATGACTATTGGTTTATGAAAATATAGACCCACTTTTAGCCCACTTTTATTTTGATTACATTTCCTCCCGTCCTCTTGTTTCATCTGGAAGGAGCATTTGGGGACCTGCAGGACGGGAAGGGAAGAAAAAGAATGGACCAGTTGTTGTCTTTAACTTTAGTCAGTTCTGATGAAAGATCACCAACCTGAAATGTTGACTCTGTTTCTCTCTCCACAGATGTTAGCTGACTTGCTGAGTATTTCTAGTATTTGCTGTTTTCATTTCAGGTTTCCAGCATCTGCAGTTTTGCCTTTGTATTGAGAGGAAGATAATTTCTTAAAGAAAATTGTGGCAATTGTTGTTAAACTCCTGATATACTAGTCAGGTGAAATAGGAGACCAGAAACCAATCTTTACTCAGTTTAAGACTTATTTACAGAGTGAAACATTATAAGCATATAACTCCTAACTCTACTCCCATCCCAATGTCAATAAGTGTCTCTTTATACTCTTTTAATTATTAAATAAAAATAAATCAATTAACATATTTATTAACAAACAAGTTAACAGCCCCTTAAAGGGACAAAGGGGTCTCTTTAAATATGCTCAAGCAATCATTGAATCAATGTCCTCCACCTGTATATACTTAATCTTAATTTGAACAATTAACAATTATTGCTGATTATGTGTATTTGAGATGGTACTAATGACCAAGGAAATATTGGTGAGGTGGGGGACTCAAGGAGAAACATTGGCTAATGCATGTTGATTGGAGAAACAACCAACTGAAATATATACCTGAAAAATCCCTTGTTGGGAATTTTCTTGATATTTGATCAGCAAGGTATGTCTTTGGGAATTTAAAGCTATCCAGAAAGAGTGTTGTTTGAGAAAATTCTCATTAAGAACACCATGAAGGTTGGAAAGGAATAGTGATAGAGGGAATCCATGTAAAGCTATTAGGATCATGTTCAGTTCATGAATAATATTACTTGCAGTTATACTGTATTTTATCACAGTAAAATCTTTCCAAACTCTTCCCATAAACCCATGTTTGAAGTGCAGTGACTGTAATTATGTGAACTGCACTGGCAGCATTCTGTACCTACAATCTCCCACTGGCGAAATTTGTAAACACTTAATCTGTTTTTCTTTGTTTGGTGATAGGGAAAAGTATAGCCAGGGCACAAGAATAAATTCTGAACTACATCAAAAGATGCCATAGGAATGATCAGGAGGGACAGATGGTTTAATGTCTCATCCAAAGAACACCCTATACTGATGCAGCACTTTCTGCATTCTGCAAGGGAGTGACAGTCTTTAGTATGAGTGCAAACCTACAAACATTTTATCCAGGCGTTGCAAAAGATAAACAGCACAGAAACAGGCTATTCAGCCCAACCAGTTCACGCTGGCTAAGATGTAAGCATGCCAACAAAAGAGTCACACTGCATCCCTGGAAGAAAAATATTTTAGTTTGTAGATTCTAATTAACACAATAAGTTTCATTTATTTTTCACTAACCTTACATGCTCCAAATTGATGCTTTACAGTTAATCATGAAAATCTTAATATATTTCTGTTGCTAATAGCAATCCTTTTGTTTAGCTTCCTCATCCCGTCCTTTGGCTTGCTGGGTGAGCAAAATAAAAAACCTAAAAATATGCTGAGTTTTCAGCCTCAGTTTAGAGTTTTATTTGTACACTAACTTGACATTTTTGGGCCAGCCACATGCATGCTTGAGTTGTCTTATTTACATGGATCTACATCTTCAGACACCTCAGCTAAACAGTTATTTTATGAGCTCGATCTTGTTTGACATTTTTTACGTAGGTTCTCTAGAAGGTCTGAACCATTCTTTGAAGAGAACTGTACAAGGAGGAGAGTTCCCTTAATTTCTGACTATTATGCTATACTTTTAGCTAACAGATGCTTTAACCATACTGGCAAAGGGATGACTTCAAAATGCACAATTCAAGCAAGACACACTGAACTCAAATTAGATACATTCTCAGCGGTTAAATGTTTCTCCCAAGGTCAAACTTTTATTTATAACAGTAAATGATATGCTGTAATTGTTCTAATACCATATAAACCAACCATTTCTAAACAAATAACAACCCTCTGGCCCTGCTTAACTGACATAATGTGGTTGACTTTTGTATTTAGGGTAGATTAGGGGGCAATTGAAGGGCCATCCACCCTGCCCACCTGATAACATCAGCGAGGTGCCTGATTCATTTTGGTAATAGAGTCCCATTTAAATAGGGTCGAACATGGGTGTGGATGCTGATTTTTGAGGTGTCAGATGGAACATTCATTTAAAAACTTTCCTGTGAAGTTTTTGGAGCTGGCTCCAGCCAATCCTTATAAGAACCATTAGTTAGGCCGTTCCAGCCCATTGGTACTTCTAGTTTGCATATTGATGTCATTGTAGTACCTGGGTTGAAAATTTCCTTCTAATTAGCTTACATATCCCTTGGGCGTCCAGTTCAAGGCCCCTACCAATACAGCAGAAGCTGGTGCAGGGGCATGGCGGTAAGAGACCTGTGCTGCGCCTTTCATCATATCTACTGTCAGATTCCTGCCCAAGACAGAAGAAGAAAAGCGGCCCTAATTTTTCAGAAAACTTCATAAATCCAGTTGATAAATGTGGTTCCCACATGTTTAATCTGTACTATAGTGTACATAGTTTTTCATGTCAAACCAATAATCAAATATATTTTCTAATCAAAACCACTATGGGCCAAGTGGCATGAATGCTATTTATGCATGAACAAATTCAATTTGTAACCAATAGAAGCCCGAAAATGTTTCCTTCTACTTCAATCACACAGACTTACTGTGGAGAACTGGATTCTGGGCATGCACCCAAATATATTCCTCTACTGGATGATTATAAAACAAATGGCAATTGGTGCGTAGATGAAACATTTTAGTTCAAGATTTTGTGAGAGTGAAAATCATTCTACCTGTGAAATTCTTGAGGATAGAACTCCATCCCATAGTATTTGCTTTGCTATATTTTTATGATGGTGCTGAAGATAAGCTATGTTGTGGGATTCTATGTGCAAGAACCCCAGATCTCTCTTCCATAAGTTAATTTTTCATCTGTGCCTTTCCTGAGTCTCTCCACACAAAGCAATCCACGGTTGAGAGAACGGGCAAATGATTATCTTCCAACTCCTACCAACACTTGCATGAAATGAACCATTGGAGATTGCAAAGGGGGTGACTTGCTTTCCATTGTCTTTTCTCCATTCTGCAGTGGAAAACACCTACCCTCTGAGGTGATCCTTTGACAAGTCTGAGATCAGGGACTCAGAGTGTAGGGAACTGAGAACCACCCTGTATCTGAAACTCTGTCACACAAGCTATTTGGACTAAATTACATGGGGAGTACCATGACATAACAAAATGGCCACTTTTAAAAATAGCTTCTCCTGTTGCCAACCTGAAACAATTTCTCCCATGAGAACATAAGAAATAGGAGCAGGACTAGGCCACTTCGCCTATCAAGCCTTCTCCAACATTCAGTAAAATCATGGCTGATCTGATTCTGGCTTCAACTCCAATTTCTCGCTTGTCCCCCATAACCCTTGACTGCCTTGAAGATCAAAAATCTGTCTAACTTGGCTTTGAATATATTCACATGACCACTGTGACACATGATTCTCTGTGTAGAGAATTCTAAAAATTAAGAACCCTCTGAGAGAAGAAATTTCTCCTCATCTCCATCTTAAATGGGAGACCCTTTATTATGAAACTGTGCCTACTAGTTCTAGATTCCCCCACGAGAGGGAACATTCTCTCAGCATCTACCCAGTTAAATCCCCTCAGGTTCTTATATGTTTCAATAAGGGCGCCTCTCATTTTTCAAAATCCAATGAGCATAGGCCCAACCTGCTTAACCTTTCTTCATAAGACAACCCAGTCATTCCAGGAATAAATCTAGTGAACATTTTCTGAACTGCCTCCAATGCAAGTGTATCCCTTCTTAAATAAGGAGACCAACACTATATACAGTACTCTAGGTGCAGTCTCACCCAATGCGCTATGTGGTTGTACAAGACTTCCCTTTTTTTACACTCTATCATCCTTGAGATAAAGGCCAATATTCTATTTGCCTTCCTAATTACTTTCTGTACCTGCATGCTAACTTTTTGTGACTCATGTACAAGGACACCAAGATCCCTCTGTACTGCAGCATTCTGCAGTCTCTCGCCATTTAAATAATATTAGGCAGGATTTTCAGCTCGGTGTGCGGGCACATGCCAGAGCCACACGAACGTGAAATAGCGCATGATGACATTGGGCAAGCGATCCGACATCATTGCGCACTCGCACGATATTTCAGTTGGCAGGCGCACGCAAAAGTCAGCAGTGTGCCTGCCAACAATTAAGAGGGCTGTTAAGCCCATTAATAAATTAATTAAAGTGAAATTTATAGGCCAAGCAGCCTTTGCATTTTTTGTGAAACCTCATCCATGGGTGGGATGAGGTTTCAAACAATGATTGAAAAGGCAATGAAAATTTTTAAAACTAATATTTAACATGTCCCTTCTCATGTGACAGCATCCTTAAAGAACTCTAATAAATTTATCAAACAAAATTTTCCTTTCATAAAAAACTCTGCTTGATTGTTTATGATTTTCTAAATGTCCAGTTACTACTTCCTTAATAATGAATTCCAGCATTTTCCCAATGACAGCCCACTTGACTGGCACTCCATCCACAAACATTTATTCCCTCCACCACCAACGCACAGTAGCAGCAGTATGTACCATCTACAAGAAGCACTGCAGGGATTCACCAAGGCTCCTTAGACAGCACCTTCCAAACCCACGACCATTACCATCTAGAATGACAAGGGCAGCAGATAGATGGGAACACCACCACCAGCTAGCTCCCCTCCAAGTCACTCACCACCCTGATTTGGAAATATATCGCCATTCCTTCACTGTCGCTGGGTCAAAATCCTGGAACTCCCTCCCTAACAGCACTGTGGGTGTACCTGCCACATAGACGGCAGCGGTTCAAGAAGGCATCTCACTACCACCTTCTCAAGGGCAACTAGGGATGGGCAATAAATACTGGCACAGCCAGCAAAGCCCACATTCCGTGAATGAATAAAGGAAAATATTGCCTATAATTTCCTGCTTTCCGCCTTCCTCCCTTCTTGAATCAAAGTGTAACATTTGCAGTTTCCAATCTGCTGAGACCTCTTCCTTTTCCTCTTCCTTTTAGAATTGTGTATGAAGGCTGTGATGGGACTTTATTTCATGATATTTCAAAATTAAGGTAGAGCCTAGTCCTTATTTATGCATTCAATTTGTTCTATCATTTTCTTCCTTCTCTAGGAATGGCCAGGTGGTAAAAAAAAAACATATTTTCTGAAGATTAATAGGCAGCAAAACTTTAAAGTCTTTCTATCTTTCCTGGTGAATCTTTTTATATCATGACCATTATAACTTCTAAACTTGCAATCCCCAATCAATATTGTATTCTTTTCTATAGTTTTGTTTTGAAATCTTGAGTCCATGTGCCATTTGATTTATTACATTCAAATTAATCAAGCATGAAAACTAAGGCAAAAACTTAAGACTATTACAAATTAACACAAGAGATATTGAAAATGCCTTTTCTGTTCAAGAAATTTGTTTTTAAATTCTACTGTGTGCACAGCAAACTTTCCAATTCACACCCTTGTGTCTTTAAATTGTAAAAATCCAGCTGGTGGAAAGCACATTTTGCCAGTTATCAATAAAGGATATTACAAGACTTTGTAGGCTAAGTTAAATGATCTGGTTTCACCAAAGATTCCCAGAAATATGCCGAGTGGATGCACTGAACAATGATCATATGTCAAGCACTATTGCCTTGATGCATCCCATTTGCTGAAGCTAGCACACTTGCCCAGTTTGAGTTTGTCTTCGGTGGATGTCTGATTGATGGATTTACATCTCACTGGAATATGTCTTTGTTAGGCAGAATGCTTCTACATACGCATGTATGTGTGTTTGATTGTGTGTGTTTGTGTGTATGTGTGTGTATATGTGCGTGTGTAAGAGACCTGATAACATAGGAGAAAGTGGGTTCCTCACAGTCGCAATCCTGATGTTTTGCAATTGGACAAAGAAACCGCCATTAAGAAAAACACACCTGCTATCTTTTTCACTATTGCAAGTAACAGTTTTGTTCATTTTACTAATATTGTTAAGCATTTCATTACAACAAAAATCAAATATAAGAATGAGAAATATCCTCTGCAATTGTTTTTGATTACTTTAATGACAAAATAAAGGGGAAGATTAATTTAAGACTAAAATTGCAGACTGAACCAGAGAAAATGCATGCCTGGCTTCTTCACCAAGAAAAGACTTCAGTTCTTCTTTTTTCTAAGCTTTCACTTTATTGTAATCTAGATCTTTTCCAAACAAGTTTTGTGGTGCAGGTTTGCATCTGACTTTCCAGCCAGCTATTTTCTGTTCAATTTGCCCTCTCATAGTCAAAGGTCTCCGAGGCACAGTAACTCTAGACCAAGTCATTATGTTCCCTGCAGTTTGTGCCTAACTGGCCAATTTTCACTCACCACAGATTTATAATTGTTTGTCATCAAAATGACTAAGGGAGCTTGATTAACAGTATGCAACAGCATTGGTAATAGTCCTAAGTTGGCCCTGCATAATATAGAAACTAGACGGCAAAAAAAATCAATAAGTTCTAATATGATCAGGAACAATCACTTACAAGAGAACATCAATCAGACAAAATAATAGCATCTAGATGTGACAGGTTTCAGTATGGGCCCCAGAATTTCATAACTGATGTCTGTCAGTCAGCTGCTGCTGCTAGGATTTTATCAATTTTGCTTTGCGTCCGATTAGCTGAACCTGTAATTAGATGCCTCTGGAGCGGTAATAACTGGGGTTACTATATGTGCTGATAGTCGGCAAGTGATCAGCTTTTCCATTAGGTGAACAGCAACCATGCGGATTCTGCTTTATCGTTTAAGCCATTGCTGGCTTGTGTTGAATACTAATGAAGGCAGTGCAGACACATGAAGGTGCACACTGTATGACTGTCTATTCTAGTGTGCAAAACTAATGCAGTATGACACTGCATCAAAGTTTATGTAGTCTGAGGCTTTTTCTGTTGCAATGCGGTACCTTGTACCATTTCAGTGGCAGAATTGAGGCATACAAAAACCCATTTAAATGCATTGAGTTATTGGTCTATGTTTCTGAATGGTGGTGAAAGCATTGAGAAATACATGTACTTCGTGTGACTGGAAGGTCCACCATATATTTTAAAGCAGGAAGAAATATATGTAAGGTGCTCTTTTTAAAAAAAATTATGATGCCAAATAATTTTTTGCGAGTCTGAAGCTTCCCATTAAAAAATCAACAGAGAAGCAGAGGCCGGCACATTTTTCATATATGTCCTTGTCTAATTCAGATATATAGCAATCCGCCCTGCAGCTTTGTCATACTTGACTGCAATGTCATGACTGCGACAGGTAATGTACTAAGACAAACCATTCACCAGCAACCCATCCTTTTTTTTCTAGTGGTGGCACGATGAAAATTGAATTAAGACTTAAAACTCAAACATGTAGCTTTGTCACACTGATGTATTTAGGGAACTTGATTCCAAACTCAACTAAAGCATCTGTTTGGCTCGAATAGTGCCATTGCTCCTATTATTTACTGGTGTGATAGCTTAAATGGTGTCCAGTCGAATTGCTACATTTCCTCCCAAGATTATTGGAGAGGTGCTCTAATTAATTAGCACTAATGGAGCTGAGGCCTTTTTTCCCTCCCCAGTAAAGCGCAGTGTGTAATTAATACGGCTGCAAGAAAGCAAAACGCCAGGCAAATAGTTCAAGGTCAGCATGTGTGCCAATGACCTAGGGGTCAGTGGGGAGTGGGAAGCTGGAATCTATATGGGTCCCTGTAGGCCTACATTACACCCACAGGATTAGACTAGCCATATTTCCCATAATTAAATCACTTCACTTGTATATTAAAAAAATCACCTTTAACAAATAAAATGTTGCGAACTGTCCTGCAGCGTCATTACTTTTATTTATTGTGTTTTACTTTCTTTGCTTTTTAATTTTAATGAAAAAAGCCACCACAGCCCTTGAATTCAAGCTTGTATTGTGCAGGATTATTAGCTCACCCGTGGACAGTTAAGGTTATGTTACAGCCTCATACTCCAAGGTCATAGATGGCAAGGCATACATATGCAGAGTGATAAGCATTATTTGATTAATGTGGGGGACAGATTGCAAGCACAGCTTTAACTGCATGATGGTGTGGGTTCTGCCCTGAGAAGTCTAATGTCCTGGCTAATGCATAACATGGTGCAGGCCTGCTGTCACACACTATTCATGCTTGGTGTAAGCCATAGCACACCAGTTAATTTACAGCAAAGTTGGCTCTAGAATCAGAACGAAAATGCCAAAAAATATGTATTCCATCTTCCATGTAGTTAACGTCAAAATAATTACAATGTATCTTATTCTACACATTTCTAGATATGAAAACAGCCCTGTAAGAATTTAAGTGTCCCTACAGGATCCTATTAAATCTTGTAGCTAAAATCCTGTATTTATACTAGTTTCATAGGGAAAAATGAAGGAATATTTCAGTAGGATACCAGAGAGTTTTTTTTTAGTAAGCATTAAAAATGTCTAAAAATTATATGAATCAAGGGTAAATTGCTCCAAACTGAACTATGCTCTAGATCTCTATACTTTAGCTTTATAAATAATTCATATTATTCATAATATCTTAAGTGAACTGGAGCATAATTATGATATGGGCATTGATAGCAAGCATCAATGTCCCAGAAGCAGTAAAATAGAGAACTTTTGCAGAAATTAGGAAATACAGTGCATGTTTCCTACAGTCACACCATTGCGACAGTTTGTACTGGCCTCATTTGGCTTGGCTGATACAGACTTTGCCCATCTACAGCCTGGTGTCATTATTATCCAGAAATGACTTGCCTGACCTCTAAAAGCATCTATACATTTTACATGGGTTTGGTTCCGTTTTTATGCATGTCCCTTCATCCCTAGGTAGCTCAGGAGCTCAAAGGGTTCAGTACATAACTGCCAACTAGAAGATTCTGAGTTCAAATCCCAATGCTGCCTGTCACTCAAACCAGTTTGAATACGGCTTTGTCAGTTCTTAAACAGGCTGTTAAGTGGTGTGCCATATCATGGTCAGGTGTCCCACCTCAAGGGGGAGGAGGAATTAAGATTGTCCAGCTCACCTTTCTTGAATTATACCTCTGATCTCAATGCAGTACTGATGGTGATTATGGAGAGGTTCAAAATGTGTTACGTTCTAGCTGCAAAGGTTGTGTGGGAAAGAAACATATATGGTCTGGAGGACTAGAGGACATTTTGAACTAAATACCCACTACTTGTTTTCAACCTTCTTATGAGAAGAAATATGAAAAGAACATCTAAATGTGAAATGTACCCAAAATAGTTTAGTATTTATAATAGCCCGAAAAAATGTTTTAAAAGCACAAGATGATGAGACTATGAAGCTCGCTACCATAGTGGGTAGTTGAGGCAAATAGTACAGATACGGTTAAGGAGAAGCTAAATATGCACATGAGAGGGAAAGGAATAGAGAATAATGTTGATAGAGATAAATGAGGATGGATGCAAGGAAACTGGAGCGGAGCATGAATATCAGTATAGTTTGGTTGGGCCAGGTGCTGGTTTCGGTGCCATATATTCCATGTAGCTCTATGTACGTAAGGCACTATAAAGATGCAGCATGTCCATTAGTATTTGTAGAGGGAAAAGTTGGGTAAATGAGCTGATGAAGGATCTGCATCCAAAAGCCTGACCCTCATCTTTTCTCTTTAGGTTCTGATGGGTTATCCAAATTCTGACTTCTGGCTTTGCTTTCAGATGTTCAAAATTCACAGATTTTATCATTTTTGATAACTTGAACCAACTTGTAATCAGTTGGGGCGAGCACAATAATACTTTGACCATTAGTAATATTATAACCATTAATATTCTCATCATTGGTTAGGTTACTAAAGCTAAGGAAGCTAGGGAAAGCAAGCAACTAGTGATTGACCTTTCACCCCTAAGACCTGAGTTCAAATCAGCTCAAACTGTCTGATGAAAGTCTCTGGTTGCTGTAAGGATCATGTGCAAAGTGAGTTTAGGTAAACTCAGTCCAGCTTCCAATGGTCATGTGCACTAGTTTGGGCTGTCAGCTCTGAATGGAACCAGTGTTTTGGTCTCACATACTCTTAAGTAACACACTCTCACACAATAAGGTCAAACACATACAGACTGACAACACTGTTGATTTTATTTTAAAAAATTAAAGTTATATAATTGTGAAAAATATCTCTAACAATTACAGTAGAATAGACAAAGAATTAAGTATTAAAAGAGACATAGCAATTTGAATAACACATCACTGGATCACAAAATTGTTACAGCACAGAAGGAAGCCATTCAGCCCATCATGTCTGCTCTAACTCTCCGAATGAACAATTTACCTTGTGTCATTCCCTGCCTTCTCCCCTTAACACTGCACTTCTTCCTTTTCAGATATCCATTTCCCTCTTGAAAGCCTTGACTGGACCTGCTTCCACCATACTCTCAGGCAATGCATCCAGATCTTAACCACCCGCTGCATGAAAAAGTTTCTGCTCATGATTCCATTGCTACTTTTGCTAATTACCTTAAATCTGTGCCCTCCAGTTCTCGATCCTTTCACCAGTCTATCTATTCTATCCAGACCCCTCATGATTTTGAATACTTCGATCAACTCCACTCTCAGCTTTCCCTTCTCCAAGGAAAATAGCCTCAACTTCTTCAATTTGTCTACATAACTGAAGTTCTTCATCCCTGGAACCATTCCCATGAATCTTTTCTGCATTCTCTCTAAGGCCTTGGCATCTTTCCCAAAGCGTGACATCCAGAACTGGATGTAATTCTACAGCTGAGGCCAAATCAGTGTTTTTATACAAATTTAACATAACCTCTTTGCGCTTTTGGTCTAAGCCCCTATTAATAAAGCCTAAGATATTGTCTGCTTTATTAACCACTCTTGCAACCTGTCCTGTCACCTTAACTTATGTATATCTACATTCTGGTCCCTCTGCTCCTGCAGCCCCTTTAGAATTGCACCCTGTATTTTAAAGTCTTTCCATTTTCTTCCAACCAAAATGAATCACTTCACATTTATCTGCATCGAATTTCATCTGCCACTTGTCCACCTATTCCACCAACTTGTCTACATCCTTTTGAAATTCTACACTATCCCCCTCACAGTTCACGCTGTTTCGGAGTTTTGTATTCATCTGTAACTTCAAATTGCTTCCTGTCCACCAAGGTCTAGGTCATTCTTCTTCATCTTCTTAGGCAGTCCTTCAGGAGTGAAGATGACTTGCTTCCACTCCAGTTAAATGGACTTTGGAATGGCTGCTATGTTAAATGCACAACCTGCAGACTCTGCTGCATGTGGGGCAGGTGGTGCTTGAAGGGCTGGGTAGATGGTCTGTTTGGAGGTTTGTGTGCTCCCTTTGACACCTCGGCTTTGCCTCTGCATGCCCCTGATGAAGTCTCTTGATATGTTCGGTGCCCTTCCGGAGGAGCCTTCTCCACTTTGGTTGGTCATAAGCCAAGGTCTCCCATGAGTCGGTGGGTATTGTTTGACCTCTTCAGGGATGCATTGAGGATATCTGTTAAGCATTTCCGCTGCCCTGCTGGAAGTCTCCTGCCATGACTGAGCTCCAAATAGGGTAATAGCTTCAGGAGTCTGGTACCAGGCATACAGGAGGTCATTAAAATGTATCAAGAAGAGCAAGGGTCCCAACAACAACCCCTATGGAAACCCACTACGAACCTTCCTCCAGTCTGAAAAACATCCATTAACCAGTACTCTCTGTTTCCTGCCACTCAGCTAATTTTGTATGTGTGACACTCCATCAAGTGCCTTTTGGAAGTCCATGTACTCCACATCAGTAGCATTACCCTCATCCATCCTCTTTGTTACTACTTCAAAAAACTCCAACAAGCTACATGACTTGCCCTTACCATGCTAGCTTTCCTTAATTAACCCATATTTGCCCAAATGGCTTTTAATTATGTCCTGAATTACTGGGCAGGATCTTCCGGTCGGCGAGTGGGGGCGGGGCCCGCTTGCCAACGCATAAAATGATGCGGGATGACATCATGTGGAACACCCGATGTCAGCCCACGTCATTTCCATTTTCAGGTCAGGGGGACGCAGCCGAGACAGCTGTGCACCCGCCAACCTGTGAACAGCCTATTGAGGCCATTGAGACACTAATTCAAGTCATTAATGGACCTGCCCATCCAGCCTTCAGGTTGGCAAGCAGGCCAGGAGCCCTGGTGGGCTTCAGATAAAGCATGAAACCTCATCCACCGGCAGGATGAGGTTTCATGAGGGTATTTACATTTTTAATAAAGGTTTCAGTTAAAGTTATGGACATGTCCCAACTCATGTGACAGTGTCACATGAGAGGACATGTCAGGGAAATTTTCCTATCATTTTTATTGCAAATTTTAATTCGGAGTCGGTCTCCCTGAAGCAGCACTTAGCCTCAGGGAGATCAGTGCACTCATTTGTGCACATGCACGAAAGAACGCACTCCCAGCTGACTTAGCATTCACATTTCAAAGGCCTCTATGTTCTTACACAGATCTTTATTTATTGTCCAGTTTTCTGAGGCATAAAGGAAAGTGGATAGAATGTAGCATCTTGTGAGTTTTTTTTCCTTGTTACAAGCTTGAATCGTCTTGTTATTAATACACCTTTCATCGTCACAAAATTACTTTTTTTTGTCCATTCACGGGATGTGGGCTTTGCTGGCTGGGCCAGCATTTATTGCCCATTCCTAGTTGCCCTTGAGAAGGTGGTGGTGAGCTGCCTTCTTGAACCGCTGCAGTCCACGTGGTGTAGGTACATCCACAGTGCTGTTAAGAAGGGAGTTCCAGGATTTTGACCCAGTGACAGTGAAGGAATGACGATATATTTCCAATGGTGAGTGACTTGCAGGGGAACTTGCAAGTGGTGATGTTCCCATCTATCCATTGCCCTTGTCCTTCTAGATGGGAGTGGTCATGGGTTTCGAAGCTGCGGCCTAAGGAGCCTTGGTGAATTCTTTCGGTGCATCTTGTTGATGGTACACACTGCTGCAACTGTGTGTTGGTGGTGGAGGGAGTGAATGTTTGTGGATGGGGTGCCAATCAAGCGGGCTGCTTTGTCCTGGATGGTGTCAAGCTTCTTGAGTGTTGTTGGAGTTGCACTCATCCAGGCAAGTGGGGAGTATTCCATCACACTCCTGACTTGTGTCTTATAGATGGTGGACAGGCTTTGGGGAGTCAGGAGGTGAGTTACTCATCACGGGATTCCTAGCCTCTGACCTGATCTTGTAGCCACAGTATTTATATGGCCAGTCCAATTCCGTTTCTGGTCAATGGTAACCCCCAGGATGTTGATAGTGGGGGATTCAGTGATGATAATACCATTGAACATCAAGGGACGATGGTTAGATTCTCTCTTATGGAGATGGTCATTGCCTGGCACTTGTGTGGTGCAAGTGTTACTTGCCACCTGTCAGCCCAGGCCTGGATATTGTCCAGCTCTTGCTGCATTTGGACATAGACTGCTTCAGTATCTGAGGAGTCGCGAATGGTGCTGAACATTGTGCAATCATCAGTGAACATCCCCACTTCTGACCTTATGATGGAAGGAAGGTCATTGATGAAGCAGCTGAAGATGGTTGGGTTGAGGACACTAATCTGAGGAGCTCCTGTGGTGATGTCCTGGAGCTAAGATGACTGACCTCCAACAACCACAACCATCTTCCTTTGTGGTAAGTATGAATCCAACCAGCGGAGAGTTTTCTCCTTGATTGCCATTGACTCCAGTTTTGCTTGGGCTCCTTGATGCCACACTCGATCAAATATGACCGTGATGTCAAGGGCAGTCACTCTTACCTCACCTCGGGAGTTCAGCTCTTTTGTCCATATTTGAATCAAGGCTGTAATGAGGTCAGAAGCTAAGAGGCCCTGACGCAACCCAAACTGGGCATCGGTGAGTAGGTTATTGCTAAGCAAGTGCTGCTGATAGCACTGCTGATAACCCCTTGCATTACTTTACTGATGGTCGAGAGTGGAGTGATGAGGCAGTACTTGGTGAGGTTACATTTTGTGTACAGGACATACCTGGGCAATTTTCCACATTGTCGGGTAGATGCCACTGTTTTAGCTGTGCTGCAGCAGCTTGGCTAGGGGTACGGCAAGTTCTGGAGCACACGTCTTCGGTATTATTGCCGGAATATTGTCAAGGCCCATAGCCTTTGCAGTTTCCAATGCCTTCATCCATTTCTTGATATCATGTGGAATGAATCGAATTGGCTGAAGACTGGCATCTGTGATGCTGGGGACCTCTGGATGAGGCCGAGATGGATCATCCACTCGGTACTTTTGGCTGAAGATTGTAGCTAATGCTTCAGCCTTATCTTTTGCACTGACATGCTGGGCTCCTCAATCATTGAGAATGGGGATATTTGTGGAGCCTCCTCCTCCAGTGCGTTCTTTAATTATCCACCACCATTCACAACTGGATGAGGCAGGACTGCAGAGCTTAGATCTGATTTGTTGGTTGTGCGATCGCTTAGCTCTGTCTGTCACCTGCTGCTTACACTGTTTGGCAGTCAAGTAGTCCTGCATTATAGTTTCACCAGGTTGACACCTTATCTTTAGGTATGCCTGGTGCTGCTCCTGGCATGCCCTCCTGTATTCTTCATTGAACCAGAGTTGATCCCCTGACTTGATGGTATTGGCAGAGTGGGTGATATGCCAGGCCGTGAGGTTACAGATTGTGTTTGAGTATAGTTCTGCTGTTGCTGATGGCCCACCTCATGGATGTCCAGTCTTGAGTTGCTAGATCTGTTCGAAATCTATCCCATTTAGCACAGTGCTTGTGCCACACAACACTCTACCATCTTTCTCCTTTGCCCTAAATAGACAAACTTAACTATTTGTTCCAGTGTGACACCATCTTCACTCTAGTTTCTTCTAATATATTCATTCTAACTACCATTGTTTTTGTCTGTTGGTGTTCATGCTCAATCATGTATAATATTAGGATCACCACTTTTATTGATATATTTTAACGACATAGACTTGAGTGTGCAGGGCACATTTTCATAATTTATGTATGAGACAAAGTCTTGGAAGTATTGTGAACTGTGAGGCAGATTGTGATAACCTTCCAAAGTAGATAGACAGGCTGGTGAAATGGACGGACAAGTGGCCGATCACATTTAATGCAGTGAAATGTGAAGTAATTCATTTTGGTAAGAAGAACGACGACAATATAAAGAGTACAATTCTAAAGAGGGTGCAGGAGCAGAGGAACCTGGGGTATATGTGCACAAATCATTGAAGGGCCAGGTTAAGCTGAGAGAGCGGTTAAAACATATAGGATCCTGGGCTTTATAAATAGGATACAAATCAAGGAAGTTATGCTAAACCTGTATAAAACACTAATTCGGTCTCAATTGGAGTATTGTGTTCATTTCTGGGGGCCAACTTTAGGAATGATGTGAAGGCATTAGAGAGGGTTCAGAAAAGGTTCATTAGAATGATTCCAGGGATGAAGAACTGCAATTCGCAGATAGATTGGGGAAGCTGGAGCTAAGATTAAGAGAAAATTTGATACAAGTGTACAAAATCATGAGGGGTCTGACCTGAGCAGATAGGGAGAAACCTGTTTCCATTGGTGGAAGGATTGAGAACCAAAGGACACTGATTTAAGGTGATTGGCAAAAGATGCAATAACAACATGAGGATAGTTTTAATAGTTGTTAGGATCTGGAATGCACTACCTGAGAGTGTGGTGGAGGCAGATTCAACTGAGGCCTTCAAAAGAGAATTGGATAATTACCCGAAGAGAAAAGATTTGCAGGGTTAGAGGGAAAAGGCACAGGAGTTGGACTAGGTGAGCGTCTCCTGCAGAGAGCCGGCACAGAACTCAGGGTTAAAATGGCCTCCTTCTGTGCTGCAACCATTCCATGGTTCTATACTTACCATATCAACCAACAGAACTTCAAACAAGGTCATTGTTGGACAATTTTCAAGCCTTTACCTGGAGACAATTCCTACTTGAGTCTTCTTCTGGGCCATTTAATGCTGGAGAGCTGAGTAGAGAATCCAGACAGCATGCCTTTATGTAGCAGCTTTTACATTTTCAGTAAAAGTTTTAAGGGTTTTACAGCTAATGGATTAATTTGAAGTGTAGTCACTTAATACAAACAAATGCAGCATTTGATTTTCACCTAATGAGCTCCCACAGACTGGATAATCTGAGTTGGTTGAGATATTGTCCAGGAAACCAGGTAAACTCTCCTGACCTTCCTCAGCCAGACACTGCCTCAGTTTAGGATTTCAACTTAAAAACATCTGATAAGGCTGTACCACACAGGAGTGTTGGCCTAGATTACATGTTGAAGACCTGACATGGGGTTTCTGATTCTAAGACAAGGCTGCTACCTCTGAGCCAAGCTCATACCACAACATTATCAGTGGCATCTAAGTCTAGTATGGAGTCTTATGTGCAGTTTTTGCCAACCTACTTAAACAATTTCCATTACAAATGAATCAACGAAAAATGTCACATTGTAGTATATGCATATCACGAGAGTAAGTAATTGCTATACCTAAAGCATATGGCATTAATAATAGTGGGGGCTACTGGAAAGTGGAATCTTGGCTGATGTTATCTTCTCCCATCCAGAGGCACAGGGGCCAATTGTATCCTGCACGTTGATGTCCCATTAAGGTAAGCAAACCCAGGACAAAATGAGGATTCACCCTGAAACTGCCTGACCTGTGTGGTTCAGCTACTAGCCAACTAAACTCTCTGGACTGATGGAGCCTTTTCCCTTGAATTTTATTACATTAGCCCAAATCTTCCGGCCTCCAAATTGTCAGATACTGGATGCACCCACCAAGGTGCGCTGTGGGACCCCTTAGAAGTCCCAATGCACTGGCTCTGTGGGAATTGCCCAGGAAGCTTGAACTTCCAATGGTCAATTTCCCTGCTCCCACGAATCCTAAAAAATGTCTGAGTTAGAATCAGAGACTTCAGACAGCTCTGATTTACTTACCTGAATAATTACTCAGGAAATGCTAGACAGAAAATTCCTAGTCTAATGGCTGGATAACTATAAAACTGGCCACCCGACCCTCCCCTCAACAACCCCCCGCCCCACTCCACCCCCCCACCTCCCGACTACCGCCCAACACCCCAACTCCCCCTCCGACCTGACCTGACTAGCCCCACCACCCGACTCCCCTATGATCTAACCTGACCAGATCTCACCATCCTACCCAGTTGCCACCCTAGCCAGCTACCACCCTACCCAACTTCCACCCTTCCCACCTACCACACTAGGATGTACCACGTGTATTTACAAGGATTGGACACCTCTTCTCTTCCCCAGTAATCTCGTTCGCTTGAAAAAAGAACGTGAGGCGTTCTATGTAATGAGACCAATTGTCAGAGGCTGGTTCAAAACGATCAATTCTTCCAAATTGTGGCATTTTGAGAGAGGAAGTCTACCCTACCTCCTTACCAATTTACTTTACCCACTTACAAACGTACACATTCACCCATTCACTCACCCGTAATCATTAATACGCCAAGAAGCTTTGGTACATTTAAACTCTTACTTACCAGAATACGCAGCCAGTGATGTAAAAAAGGACATGATTTCTCTCCACTGTGCAGATTCTCTCCACTACCCTCTCCATGGTTTCCTGCGCTGAGTGAAATTTGTAGGATTCTCTATCGGAAGATTTTCCAGAAAAATCGGAGGAAGGTAAGTGGGTAGATTTTTTATCGAAGCAGGCGTTCTGACCTGATCAGAAGATTTTGGGCCATTCTACCCTTTAGTTAATTGTCTATTGCTACCTCCATAACATTGTCCAATTTCACCTCTGTCTCAGCTCATCTGCTGCTGAAACCCTCATTTACACCATTGTTACCTCTAGAATTGACTATTCCAATGCATTCCTGGCTGGTCTCCCACATTCTACCCTCTATAATCTTGAGGCTATCCAAAACTCTGTTGCCTCTGTCTTAAATCGCAGCAAGTCCCATTCCCCTATCATCCCTGTGCTCGCTAACCTACATTGACTCTTGGTCGAGCAACATCTTGACTTCAAAATTCTCTTGTTTTCAAATCCCTCTGTGGCCTTTCCCCTCCCTGCCTCTGAACTCATCCAGCCCAACAACCTTTGGAGATATCTATACGCTTTTAATTCTGGTCTCTTGTGCAATTATAACTGCTCCACCGTGCCATCAGTTGCCTGGAATTCCAACACTATACTCTCCTCCTCTCTATCTCACTTTCCTCCCTTAAGTCTTAAAACCTGCCTCTTTTACCAACATTTTGGTCATCTGACCTAATATCTCCTTATGTGGCTCGGTATCATACCTGGTTTTATAGTGCTCCTGTGAAGCACTTTGGGACATTGCCTTATACTAAAGGTGCTATATAAATACAAATTGTTCTTGTTGACTTGCCTGTCTCACCCTTGTTGGTACGCAAGTGAAATATTTAGTTAAAATTTGTCATTCATTTCCTCGGTAGAACATGGGAAGTTCCAGAGGACAAATTATAAGACTTCCCCTTCCCTATTAATACTCTCCTATTATGTGACATTTTCCTTCATACACATTGTATATCTTTCACATCATCTCTTTCTAACTCTTTCCTCTTATTTTCTGGTATGCAAAATTAAGCTTGTCAAGGTCTAATTTTGAGAAAAGATGGATTCAGGAAACTGTGAAAAGGTAATGTAGTAATTATGGTTTTATTTAGTGTGTTATGTACGTTTAAGGATAATAATTGTTTAGGAAGATCACATAATCTATAGTAAATAATAGGAGAGTATTGTCGGCTACCTCAGTAGTTAGTAGCATAGAGCTGGAGTTGAAAGCACTCATGTAGCAGCTGTTGAATACCTTATAAATAAACTTAAAGTTTCCACCAAAGAAGTGTCTGTGGATCAACTCTACCAATAGTACCAACTCCACAAACTGGCAATGAGGATAAAAAGATTAAACAGAAGAAATCAAATTGAAAAGAAATTGGCACTGTACCTCGCCCAGTTATTGTAAGTAGAAAGCTCCATTAGAATTGAAGAAATCCCCTCTCAAAATGCCGGAATTCGGAAGAATTGATCCTTTTGAACCAGCCTCTGGCTATTGATCTCATTACATAGGACGCCTCACGTTCTTTTTTCAAGCGAATGAGGTTACAGGGGAAGAGGAAAGGCGAGCGATCCTCTTAACTACATGTGGGAATAAAACCTACAGTTTGATTCAAAGTTTGACAGCACCCCATGCTCCAGATTTGAAAAATTTCGACGAATTGGTGGACCTCATGGAGGGTCATTATGAACCAAAGCTCTCAGTAATGATGCAGAGGTTCAAATTTAATTCAAGAAATAGAGCCCCGGGTGAGACAGTACATGCTACATGGCAAATTTGAAGCAGCTAATGGAACATGGTGAGTTTGGTATATATCTAAATGATATGCTCAGAGATCATTTAGCATGTGATGTGAATGAGGACATTATTCAGAAAAGGTTGTTGTCTGAAGTGAATTTGGATTTCAAGAAGGTGCTAGAGGTAGCACTGGCCATGGAAAGCACAGTAAGAGATTCAAAAGCTATACATGGCACGCAGGATGGTGCCATCCTCCACATTGGGTGGGAAACCGCAGCCGAAAAGGGCACGGTTTTGCCGAGAAGAGGGAAACAGCCCCCGTTGGTCAAAGGATAAGGAAAAATAACCTAGCAGTGAAATCAAAGAATAATTTCAATAGAGATGGAAACAAGCAGTCTTTTAACAATTGGCAGTTTAAAAAAATCGAATGCTTTCATTGTCACAGAAATAGACATATAATGAGACAGTATAAGGAAAGATTCAAGCAGGCTTGTAAACAAAAGAGGATGCCCAATGAAATCTACAATGTAGAAGAGCCTGAAAAAAGAAATTTGAAATTTATTCATTGTTTAATCTGGAAGTTGGAAAAACAGAACCAATATTTGTCACATTGAAAGTAAATGGCAGACCTGTTAGAATGGAAGTGGACACAGGAGCTTCCACCACAGTAATTGGGGAACATGCATTTAGATATTTGAATAATGGTGAACAACAATTAAGTTTAGAAGAAACGGCTGCCAAACTAAATACATACGTGGGTGAAAACATCCAAGTAAAAGGCATAAGGAGAGTAATTGTCCATTATGAAATCAGCAAAGTCACCCTTGATGGTGGTAGCAGGCAAGGGGCCAAGCCTCCTGGGCAACACTGGTTAAAAAAGATTATGTTAGAATGGGCTGAAATTTTCCAGTTGCGAGTAAGTGGGTTACCAGAGCTACTTTGAAAGTATGCCACAGCCTTCAAGGATGAACTTGGGAAAATCCAGGGGCTGCAGGCACAAACACATGTGGAACCAGAAGCAACCCCTCTATTCTTGAAGGTGAGACAGGTACCATAGGCACAGACTAGACAAACTTGGCATTATACAACCAATGCAGTTCTCAGAATGGGCAGCACCCTTGGTCCCCATCCTTAAGCCCAACCAAAGCATTCAGATTTGTGGTGACGACAAATTGGTGGTTAATAAAGTAGCTAAGCTAGACAGACACCCTATTCCAAAAATCAAAGACCTGTATGCCAAGCTGGCAGGTGGAGCCACCTACACAAATCTTGACATGAGTCATGCTTATCAACAACTAGAGTTAGGTAATGCCTCCCAGGAATTTGTCACAATTAGTACCCACAAAGGGTTGTACCAATATACTCGATTACCTTTCGGTGTCTCCTCAGCTTCCGCCATCTTTCAGAGAACAGTGGAAAGCTTACTGCCCAGGTTGTGGTCTATTTAGACAATGTATTGGTGACAGAATTCACTGAAAAAGAGCATTTGGCAAACTTAGAAGAAGTTTTAAAATGTGTTTTGCAAGCTGGAGTGTGTTTAAAAAAAGAAAAGTGCACGTTCCAAGTGAGGGTGGTGATCTATTTGAGACACTGGGTAAATTCACAGGGCCTCTAGCTGATTGAGGAGAAAGAAAGAGAAGCATCTGTGTCAAAGAAGGCCTCAGAGATCAGAGTTCTTACCCAATTAGTCAACAGTGCTGGCACCACAGCATTCTCTACTCAAAAAGAATAAACGTTGGTCTTGGGAGGTGCCCTATAAAGAAGCTTTCATGAAGATGAAACAATTGTTGCACTTGTCCAACCTATTAGTGCATCAGGACCAGACGAAAGAATTGGTGCAGACATGTGATGCATCCCCCTACAGAGTGGGAGCAGTGCTCTCTCATCGGATGGATGATGGCATGGAACAACCTATAGGTTACATATTAAGAATGCTCCCCACAGCGGAAAGGGATACTCACAAATAGAAAAAGGTCTGTCCATCATCTTTGGTGTTAAGAAATTTCACCAGTACGTACACAGCCACCATTTTACAATAGTTTCAGACCACAAACCATTGCTAGGATTGTTTAGTGAGGACAAGGTTATACCACCAGCCTTAGCAAGAGTACAATGATGGGTTTTAATCCTGGCAGCACACAATTACACTTTTGTACATAGGCCTGGCAATCAAATCACAAATGTCGATGCCCTT
The DNA here is from genome assembly GCF_017639515.1 of Carcharodon carcharias. Lineage (NCBI taxonomy): Eukaryota > Metazoa > Chordata > Chondrichthyes > Lamniformes > Lamnidae > Carcharodon > Carcharodon carcharias. Next base: position 164,836,730 of record NC_054473.1, on the reverse strand, counting down.
AGTCATTTGCCTTTACAAGGAAATGATGAAGACGTCCCAGTTCCACAGTTTTACTGTTAAATTTCTTAGATTCCTCACTGGTATGCGCTTGACAGATCAGAGGCTGGACAAGTCAGGACCCAGTCCTTCATCAAGAACAAGAACAAATGCTTCATGGTTGATCATAAGAGCCCGTATCTGATGAAATGAAACCGTACTTCAACAGAAGACATGAAATAACCACCCAGGATAGCATCTTACTGTGGGGAGCATGAGTGATGGCCCCTCCAAAGGCAGTGGAGCTACTTTTAATTGAACTACACAAAGGACATCCAGGAATTTCTTCAATGAGGACCATAACACGCAATTATCATTGGTGGCCTGGAATGGATGGTGAAATAGACTTTAGTAAAGAATTATGTGCAATGTCAGCAGCTGCAAAAGTTGCCATCAACAACTCCTTGGGAGTAGCCAGGTAGACCTTGGGTGCAGTTACACATTGACTGTGTGGCACCTTTCTTGGGAACAATGTTTCTGCTCGTTGTCAATGCCCATTCAAAATGGTTGGACATATATGAGGTGAAGTCACCAATGTCAACTGCTACAATTGAGAAGCTATGTCAAAGTTTTACCATTCACGGACTACCAGAAGTAGTCGTTTCAGATAACAGCATGGCATTTATGAGCGCTGAGTTTCGGTTTATCAGTTTCAACGTTATCATTCATGTAAAAATTTCATCATCCCACCCTTCCTCAAATGGGCAGGTCGAAAGGGCGGTTCAAATGTTCAAAGCAGGCATGGAAATGCTAACTAGAGATTCCTTAGCAATCAAGCAAGCATGCTTTCTTTTTCATTTTGGGATCACTCCTCACACAACAACAGATGCCACACCTGCAGAGTTACTGTTGAAACATCATCTCAGGACGAGATTGAGTTTAAAAATGCCAAATTTAGAGGTGAAAGTGGAAGGGAGTCAGGAAAGCCAGTAAACTAGATACGACTGGCATAGTTGTCAGAGGAAATTTACCATGGGAGAGATGGTATTTGTGAAAAACTTCAGAGAAGGACCAAAGTGGTTACTGAGTGAAATAAGTGCGGTGACTGGATCTCTTTCTTACCACATGGAGCTGCAAGGCTGGATCATATGGAAACATGTGGACCATTTAAGGAAGAGAGAGAAGAATCACCCAGAATTGTTTCCACCAGTGATCATGACTGGGTCTGTGTTTCCTGCTGAGTATTCAACCCAGGACTGACATGTCTGATGTTCCTGTAAGAGTGGAGGATACAGAACTGCAGGTGTCCACCGAATCACCTGATGTTCAGGCAACTCCAGAAAAGAAGGTTCCTGACAAGGCATCTGAAGTTGTACAGCTGAGATGTTCTACACACATCAGGAAACCACCTGAAAGATCGAACTTGTAATTTCCTTATCCAGTGTAAATATTATGTTGTCTTGAAAAATTTATACTTGTAAATATAATATGTATAGCTGAGTTAAAGGGGGGAGGAATGTAGTAATTATGGTTTTATTTAGTGTATAATGTACCTTTACGAATTATGCTTGTTAAGGAAGATCACATGATTTATAGTAGCTAATAGGAGAGTAGTGCAAGCTACCTCAGTAGTTAGTAAAATAGGAATAGAGTTGGAGTTGAAAGCACTCATGTAATGGCTGCTGAGTACCTTGTAAATGAACTTAAAGTTTCCACCAAAGAAGTGTGTGCAGATGAACTATATCAATAGTACCAACTCGGCTACCACTCACAACAGACAACAAATGGTCTGATGTACGTGATTTCAGTGTGATCCCTTTCATTGATACTACTACATTTGCCTTATTGAATTCAACTAGCAACTGGACATCTCCTGTATTCAATGGAGAGCCCTTCAAACACAGTATCTTCCAGTTAATATTAATGAAATAAATTAGATCTCAAATATATTTTGATAAGTGCTTTTTATTCAAAGGGCTTACTTATGGATTATCCTTTCTTTTTGATTGTCACAATGACCATTATAATCAGAGGCAGTAACCAATAATCTTCAATTAAGGCAGTGACTAATGTCCATGAACTATGGAAGCAAAGATACCAGGTATATTGTCCCTGCAAAACCAAGCAAAAAAACTACAGTTGGAGCAGTGAGGGGATCGGATGGGCTGGGGGGATGGTGCGGGCTTGGGCGGGGTGGTGGGGGGGTGGTGGGGAGGGTGTGGGGTTGGGGGGAGGGAGGGTGTGGGGAAGTGGGTGGGTGGAGGTGGTGGGGGGAGAGTTGGAGGTGAAGAATCAGCCCAACCTAGCAAACATCAATTTCATTTTATAATAAAATTCTGTTATAGTTATTATTTTCTACCTCCCATTAAGTGAGATTGGTACCCTAGGCTTTGAGGCATTTCAGAATGTAATATCACTGTAATACAGCAGCATCTCATTCTAACTTTTGATTTACTGTATGCTGTAACCAGATGTAGAAAAGCCACTTTCAGACTTTAAGCCTAAATCAGTTCCAATAACTTGAAACTTGGATTAAAAAAGACCAGCAGAGATCCCAGAACCTTTTATCGTGGAAAGTTACAGCAAAGAAACAGGCCCTTCAGTCCATTAAGTCTATACTGGTGTTTCTTTCCGCATAAGCCACTTAGTCAAATCACACTCTCCTACTTGTTCCCTATCTAAAATAATTTATGAACTTTACTTCAACAATGGTATCCTGAAGGTTGACATTTAGACTCCGCAGAAAATAAAGGCTATCAATATAGCTACCCCTCAGGAACTTCATGTAAATTTTGTATATTAGTAGTTAGCCAACTTCATATTGCAGGTAGACCTTACAGGTACAACTATGCACAGTTCCGCTATTTGTGGACACCAATCAAAGTAATCTTGTGAATCTCTCAAGGTAACCATCAGCTCCGCAAGTCTGAAGGCTAACTACATGCGTTACACATGTCTGTTCAATAAAACACAAGAGATATTTCAGAATATACAGACCCAAAAGACAGAAATATTGTTCAGTAGCAAATTGCTATTTGACTATGAATTTAAAAAATTGGTTTGGTTTCTTGTTTGTAACAGTAACTTGCAACTAATTAGCTTTGCATTCCTATAGGTTGATAGGATGTTTGCAGAATTGTAATGGTAAATTAACAGCAGTGATTACATATCACTGGGCATATAGTGAATTTTTGTGAATTGTGTTTTATGGGATGCATTCTATCATAGGCTGGAGCAAGACATGAAATGAGTTATATACTGATCAATTTCAAAAACTGTTATGTTTCTGATATGGTACATGCTGTATGTATATCAGAGCTATCATTCAGGAAAGCAATGGCAAACAAAAGCTTTAGGAAAAATACACCCTTCAAGAAGAATAATAGCTGAAGCACAGGGGGCATTTGAATGAAGCTTAATCTCGGGGATGGATATCTGACCAAAAGTTTTGTTACAGGGTGACCAAACTGGTGTTTGGCCTTACTTCACAATGATGTATATATTCTTCCTGAAAATGTCATCAGAACTAGTTCTGTCGAAGGGTCATGAGGACTCGAAACGTCAACTCTTTTCTTCTCCGCCGATGCTGCCAGACCTGCTGAGTTTCTCCAGGTAATTCTGTTTTTGTTTTGGATTTCCAGCATCCGCAGTTTTTTTGTTTTTATTACAAAAATAATCAGTTGAACTTGCAGATACTTCAAACAGTATAGCTATGAGCTACAGATTAATAAATTTCTTCGTTAATGATATTCTTGCAATAAGCTGAAAAAATTCTCGTCTTGTCTTTTGAACAACATCCTTCAAAAATTCCACTCCTGGTCTCATAGGATCATAAATAAACTGAAAAACTATTTTTTATTTAATTGCTTCCTCATGTACGATACAAAGAGGATTTAGTTTGTATAAGCCCTTTTACTCCCTGGTGGAATACTGCTGTAAGATCACTTACTTTCTCACATTTATTTTTGATGTTCAGTAGAAAGAATCATGCATTTTATATCTCTGAACAATTCAGACAAAGTAACAATACACACTGCCTACAGGGGCTTTAAAAAAAAAAGCATTCCTAGCCTTTACTAGGTTGAATTCCTCAAACCATGCAGAATAAGCCACATTTATTTGCTTTTATTAGTGTCTGGTCTGGCTCACTGTCCATAGGAGTAAGTTGAATTTGCAAGTCAGATGGAAAGGTCACATTTTGCTGCATCTACTTATACATCTGGGACTCTTGAAAATTGGGAAGTGAACATTCACACAAATGCAACTAGAAGAAGCGTTATTAGAATGCTCAGTTTGAAATTTGTGAAGCTGTCTCTTTGGAATATAAGTCAGGGGTTGCATGGCAGAATTTAAGCAACCCTGACATCTGTTGTTTGCTTGATGGGTTTTACAGTATGTAGATTTTATGGCAAAATTAACGGTCTTACTGAATTAGCTGATTTGTACCCAGATGCAATGAGACAGTTGAAGTAAAGTATTTGCCAGCAACATTGATTAAAGGTAGAGGTCTTGAAAATAAATGGTTGAGGGGGCAACTCTTGCTGGGCCAGTGAGTAGCTGAGCCTTACAGATCAGGATGATCCCAATTTCAATATTCGGCTTGCACTGAGTTAATTGATTCTAATAAGGATAGGAATGCTACAAACAGCTTTGGCGTCCTGAATTATGCAGAGAAAAGTTAGCCACTGCTCTTGCTTCTGCTAGAAGCGTATGCGTCTAAACATTATATGAGGATAGAATTAGGTCTGTGGTTAGGCCTAGCAACAATTGGTGCCAAAGAATCTTGTTCAAAGAAGATGATGGGGTAGGAACCGAAAGATGAGCAATCCTACAGACACACCTCCTAGCAGGAAGTCAACTGCCACAAAATTCAGCTTGGTAGCATCCACTGTTTGGGTGCTACATATGCCGCTTCAGTTCTACAATGGTGTCTGCTGAGTGCATACACTATTCTGGTATGGCTCATGCAGGCACCATCTTGGATAGGACGTGAGCACGATAGCAAGTGTTCAGAGCAGGCAGACAGTGATGGCAATCAGCATGTAAAATGGATTTGACACCAGCATCACCATTTTGGAGTTCAACACGCCAGCTAATGCCCTCTTTCAACCTTGCACATCTGAACAGTCATTCAGCAACAGTAAGGTTCCATACAGGTGCTATTGAAAGAAATCATCAACTACTTTCAGGTTAGTTTCTGACTGGATTCTACTGTTGCTGAGTTTGTAAAAATTCCTGGTCATTTATAGAGTTATTTAAAGTTGCTGAATTCTACATGGAACAGTATAGCAGATGCTGAAGGAATTTGTGCTGACTTCGTCTTTTGCACAAAACACTTAGACATTGGAGCAGTAGGTTATATCACTCTTGAACTATAAGAATGCAGGAAGAATAAACAGAGGTGAAACAAGGCAGGGCTAACTGAGGGAAGAGGGAGGCAGAGGAGGGGAAAAAGATTCTCTGTAGGAGACCACATCCAGTCAAAAGTGCTCTGGGAGCAATTCTCTGACTTGAAGCTCAGTGAGGAACAATATGTCAGGCATCTTCACTTCACTAAGAACATTATTACTAAGATTTGCCACCTGCAGCAGCCATCATTGTGACCTCAGAGCAGGGCAAGGATGGTATTTTCAGTGGCTGTGAAGGTAATTATGCACCTGGCTCCTTCCAGACTGGACCAGGCGATATTTCCAAAACCTCCCATTGCATAAGGATAGTCACTGATGTTCCCAATGCAGAAGAGAACTGAATACATTTAATTCTTTCTTTCAGAGAGAAGCAGCCAGTTTCACCAGGATTACAGGCTTCCCCATGCTGCAGAGTGCCACTGACTTCAGGTATGTTGCTTTCAGGGCACTCCATGTCAACTCTGAAATGGACTGCAGCCAGAAGGGATTCCACTTCCTCAATGTTTAGCTGGTGTTGACTGTACTCACCATATCATGCAGATCAATGTCATGTCTGGCAGCAACTATAGTGCCTTCATTCTGCTCCAGTCATTTTTGTCATTCATTAATGGGATGTGGCTTATTGCTGGCTTGGCCAACATTTATTATCCATCCCTAATTGCTCCTGAGAAGGTAGAATTGAGCCAACTTTTTGAACTGCTGCAGCCAATGTGATGAAGGTACATCCACAGTGCTGTTAGAGAAGGAATTCCAGGAATTTGCCCCAGTGACAGTGAAGGCACTGCAATATATTTCCAAATCAGGATGGTCTGTGGTTTAAAAGGCTACTTTCACACGGTGGTGTTCCCATGTGTCTGCTGCCATTGTTCTTCTAGGTGGTAGAGAACTAGAGTTTGGAAGGCGCTGTCAAAGGATGCCTGGTGAGTTGCAGCAGTGAATCTTGTAGATGGCACACACTGCTGCCATTGTGTGCTGGTGGTGGAGGGAATGAATTTTTGAGGTGGTGCATGGAGAGCATTTTAAGTGAGCTGCTTTGTCCTGTATGGTGTTGAGCCTCCTGAGTGTTATTGGAGCCTTACTCGTCCAGACAAGTGGCGAATATTCCATTACACTCCTGACTTGTGCCCTATAGATGGTAGGGTAGTCAGAAAATAAGTTACTTGCCACAGAATTCCCAACCTCTGACCTGCTCTTGGAGTCACAGTATTTTTATAGATGTTTGGGTCATGTTTCTGGTCAATATGTTGAGTAGTTCTTCTTGTCGTGTCACTACACTTTCCTTCACCACTGTTCCACACAGTCTCTGGTTCAAGAATTGGAGACATTCAGATCTTCAAGGTTGCATGGTTCAGGACTAGGGGGCATTCTAGGTGCTGTTTTATCATTTTTGATACTATTCTGCAGCCACAATTGGCAGAGTTCATTTGGCTGTTTCCCCACTTTTGCATAAGGGCTTTGCAGCAACCTACATCAATCCTGAGGTGAGTGAGACACAGCCAAGTAGGCCAAGTTCTGCTGGCTTCCTGCCGGAGGGATACCTCTGTGACATTAGGCCTTCATTTGTAGATTTGCTGACCAATCAGTAAGGTGGCAGCAATGGGGTTTACATTCTAGAGGCTGGACAATATGTAAAAAGAAGCCCCACTTTGTTGCTGGCTCTTCCTGGAAGAAAGGATGATGAGGGTCACTGATCTGCTTTATCTTGATCTAGCTTGCCTCCTTATGGCAGTTGGAGCAATACCAATGAGCAGGTACAGATTTTTCAGGTGTAGGCTACAGGCAGCCAGTATTGGTCTGCAAGCTGCATTGAGGATGGGATCCAACTACTTAGAATGAGAGAATGTTCCCAGACTGGGCTGGCATATTCAGCTGCTGAGTAGCACAAGGCAAGGGCAGCTGTTCTTAATGTTCTCTGGTCAGTTCCCCATTTAAAGTTGGGCATCTTGCTTAATGTGTTGTTTCTGGCTGCCACCTTCACCTTCACTTTGATGACATAGGATAGGGTAGGTAGGATGGCGGAGTGGTAGGTTGGCAAGGTGATAGAGTGGGTAGGATGTCAGCTGGGTAGGGTAAGGTGCCAGCTAGGTAGGGTGAGTATGTGGCTGAGTGGGTAGGGTGGCAGCGTGAGTAGGTTGGAGAGGACGGGTCGGGGAGAGTCAGCGGGTTAGGGGAGTTGGAGGGTCAGGGGTAAGTCAGAAAGTCAGGGGTGGAGTGAGGGGTTGGTGTCAGCTGTATAGTTACCCAGGTGTTAGAAATGTTATTTTCTGTCTAATATTTCCTGGGTAACTATTCAGGTAATAAGTCTGAAATCTCTGACATCTCCAACTCCAACTCAGAGTTTGAGGCTTTTACAGGGGGTCTTGGGGAGCTGGGGAATTGCCTATTGGAAGTTGAAATTTTCTGGGCACTTCCCACAGAGTTCTTGCATTGGGACTTCCAAGGGGCCTTGTAGCGCATTCTTCAGATGGTCGGAGATCAGAAGATCGGAGCATAATCTTTGAACCCGCAGGTGTAATCTATCATTATTCCAAGGTATACTGCCTCAAAGTTGGGTACTAATGTTCTTCCATACCAATGTATGTTAAAATCTTGCTTTGCATCTCGATTCCTATCGTGAAAAGAACTGATCGGTGTCTTTTCAGGATTGGAGGCTTACGAATGATTAATTGCTTAGTACCTGGTCCTAGTGTATTACAAAGGACTTTTCTACCATATTGAAGGATTGGTCCTGAGATGAAATGCACAGGTTATCAGCATAGAGGAAACTCCTGGTATGTGGATGGATCAGCCGCTCTTTGGTATAAATATTGAACAGCAAAGGTGTGAGGACACTACCTTGAGGAGAACCATTTTTCTATCTTCACAATCTGCTTCACTTACCATTTAGGACAACCGGATGTTGGGGGAGTTCAATCATGATAATGCTGTTGAATGTCAAAGAGAGGTGGTTAGCTTCTCTCTTGTTGGAGATAGTCATTGCCTGGAACTCAAGTGGTGCGACTATTACTTGTCATTGAGCAGCCAAAGCTAGGATGTAGGCCAGATTTTTCTGCGTGCGGGAATGGACTGCTTCATGACTACTTCATGGACTGAATGGAACTAAACTTGGTGCAATTATCAGAGAACATCCTTGATCCCATGATGGATGGAAGACCATTGATGAAGCAGTTGAAATGGTTTTGCATAAGACACTACCCTAAGGAACCCCTACAGCAATGTCCTAGAGCTGAAATGATTGGCCTCCAATAACCACAAACATCTTCCTTTGTGCCAGATATGACTCCAAGTGGAGAGTTTCCCCCTGATTCCCATTGACTTTTTACTAGGCCTCCATCATGCTACGCTTGGCCAAATGCTGCCTTGATGTCAATGGAAGTCACTCTCACCTCATTTCTGCAATTCAATTCTTTTATCCATATTTGGACCAAGGCTGTAATGAGATCAGGAGCCAAGTGGTCCTGGTGGAACACAAACAAAGCATCAGTGAGCAGGTTATTGGTGAGTAAGTGCCACTTGATAACACTGTCAAGACCCCTTCATCACCTTGCTTATGATCAAAAGTAAGTTGATGGGCCAGATTGGCTGTTCAAGTTGGATTTGTCCCACTTTCTGTGCAATCTTCCACATTGTTGGGTAGATGGCAGTGTTATAAGTTTACTGGAACAATATGGCTACAGGTACGGTTAGTTCTGGAGCTTTCAATACCATTGCACAATGTTGTCAGAGCCCATAGCTTTTACTGTGACCAATGTTTGCAGCCGTTTCTTGATATTAGCCAACATGTATCGAATAGGCTAAAGAAAGGCATTTGTGATGTTGGGGACCTCAGGAGGAGGCCGAGATGCATCATCCACTCGAAAATTCTTGTTGAAGATCGTCATTTCAGCCTTGTCTTTTGCCTGATGTGCTGGGCTCTACCCTGGTTGAGGATGGGAATGTTTGTGGAGCTTCCTCCTCTGGTTTGTTGCCTAATTGTTTAATTGTCTCCCATTATTCACAACTGGATGTGGCAGGACTGCAGGGCTTTCAGCTGATCAGTTGGTTATAGAATTGCTTAGCTCTGCCGAGAGCATGCTGCTTCAGCTGTTTAGCATGCAAGTCATCCTGTGTTGAAGCTTCACCAGGTTGAAACCTCATTTTTGTTCCTGGCATGGTCTCCTGCGCTACTCATTGATTCAGTCTGTACAAGTATTCACGCCACCACAACAGACCAGAGGCTAGCTATTGGGTGACAAGGGCTATCTGCTGAGCACATTGTTCCTAACTCCTGTGCACAACCCGTACACACCATTAACAGCTGGCATATAAACAAAGCCATGCTGCCACATGAAATGTGCTTGAGCAGATCATTTGGATGCTTAAACAACACCTTAGCTTCATGTACTGCTCTGGAGGAGCTCTACTGTACTCAGCGGCTAGGAATCCTGCAGTCAGTAACTCACCTCCTGACTCCCCAAAGCCTGTCCACCATCTATAAGGCACAAGTCAGGAGTGTGATGGAATAGTCTCTACCTGCCTGGATGAGTGCAGCTCCAACAACACTCAAGAAGCTTGACATTAGCCAGGAAAAAGCAGCACCCTTAATTGGCACCCTATCCACCACCTTGAACATTCACTCCCTCCACACGCACAGTGGCAGCAGTGTGGCAACTTACCAATGCTTCCTCAACAGCACTTTCCAAACCCATGTTCTCTACCACCTAGAAGGACAAGGGTAGCAGTTCATTGGAACACCATCGCCTGCAAGTTCACCTTCAAGTTGCTCACCACCCTGACTTGGAAACATACCGCCACTCGTTCACTGTTGCTGGATAAAAATCCCGCAACTCCCTACCAAACAGCACTGTGGGTTTTCCTACACCACCTTCTCAAGGGCAATTAGGGATGGGCAATAAATGTTGGCCCAGCCAGCAACACCTACATCCCATGAACGGATAATTTAAAAAAGCTTGGCAGAGTGCACATCACGATTTGTCATGGTCTGCTGCATGCTGCATAACTGCGCCATCATACGGTCACAAATCTTATGGCGACCAGCTGAGGAGGAGGAGGAAGAAGAAAAGCAGAAGGAAAAGAGGAGGCAGCCAAATAACCCTTTTCTGGCTGCGTTGTCCATAATCAGCTCATCCAACTGCAATACCAACAACTCTAAACCTAATTCCCCACTCACTGACAATCCCAGACTGTGTTGTGCCATGTGTTGACTGTCCCTCGATTCCAGGATGATTTCTACTGAGGGTCGTGAGTTTATGCCATGGGTCTTCATGTGACTGAACAGGCCAATTCTCAACTCACAGATCTTTGAGCACATGGGCAGGATATCCCATGAGCAGTGGGATCCGGAATGCAGGATTTGCTTCCTTTTCTTTCCTTCTCTGCTGCTGCTCTACCTCATCATTAAGGCATTTGGACACAAAGTGTGATGCAGATTGATGGGAAAGTTGTCGTCATTTTGAATGATTGGTAGTAAGCTCTTCCCAGTTGTTAATGTCAATGCTACTGCATTTCAAGGAGAGCTTCAGAGTGTCTTTGAAGCGTTTTCTTTGTCCTACCATGGAATGCTGGCCATTTGCGAGTTGAGAAAACAAGACCTAGTGGGGTAGATGCTTTTTGGCCACCTGGACACAGTGTCCATTCCATTATAGTTGATGTTGCAGGAGTTTTGTCTGAATGCTTTTGGAACTAAGAAGGACTCTGACATTTGTTTGACAATCCACTCATTGGATCCAGAAGATGCGGCAGAGGCATTGCTGGTGGAATTTCTCTCATGCTCTTATGTGTCACTGATACACTGTCCAGGTCTTGCTGCAGTACAGGAGTGTGGTGATAACAATTGCTCTGTACACTAGGGCTTTTGTTGACATGCAGAGGTCTTTGCTGTCAAAAGCTTGTTGCCATGGTTTGTAGAAGGCTGAGCTGGTGCAGCTGATCTGGTAATGGATCTCCTCATCAATGGTGGACCTTTGAGAGAGATGGCTGCCAATTCTGGGAAATAATCAGAGTACTCCAGAGTGTCTCTTTCAATATATATGTGAGGTGGAATATTTAGCTGACTGTATGAGCTGGTATAGGAGTTTTGTTTTGGCAACATTCAAGGCCAGGCCATGTTTCTTGTTTGCAGAATTGAAGAGATCGAGAGTGACTTGTAAGTCTGGTGCAGAGTGATCAATGACACTGCAGTCATCTGCAAACTGTAGATCACATATATCTATAGTGGGAAGTTTGTTTTGGCACAGAGGCAACTGAGGTTAAAGAGTTTTCCATCCAGGTGATATTTAATACTGACACCAAAGGGCAGTTGAACTTTGATGAGGTGAATAGCCACTGTCAAGTAGATTTAAATAGTATGGGGGCTATCACACAGCCTAACTTGACACCAGTCTGGATTTTGAAGGCAACTGTTTCAGATCTCCCACTCAAGCCAGTTGCAGTCATATCATCATGAAGCAGTTGCAGGGTTCAGACTTTACCTTCCCTCTATCACTGACCATCACAGTGTCTACCACAAGGCTGACGTAAAAGAAACCACAAAACGAACATTGCAAACCAAATTGAAAAATCAAGCCATCCAATATTCCATGCTAAAGTCAACTATTCACCCTTGTGCATTCTCTTAGTGCCTATCTTCTGTGTGCATTTGCCTGTTCCAGTGCTCCTACACAGTGCTACCCCAATGGCTGCAGCATGGCTGGCTGTTGACTTTCAGTTGGGCAGACTGCAGATGGCCTTGGAGGATAACCTTGAGCAGCTCTGAGCCTAGAGGGCCTGGCTTCAGATTGCGCCACGTTAGCTTGAGCGGCAGCAGTCTGAGCTGGCTGGCTGACAGGCAAACAGCAAGGGCACTGACAGGATGGCAGCAATAGGAGGCCAAATCCAGAGAGAGGACAGCAGTTTTGTTTTCCCTGGTACTCAGCACTGCGCTGGAAGATAGATTGCTGGACTTTTGTGACACTGTGCAAGCCCCTTTGGACACCAGCAGCAATGATGGCAGCAGTCTGAGCCTCTCAGACAGATAGCTGAGCTTGCATGAGAGCAGTTTGAGTTTGCTTGGTTGCAAGATGAGATTGTAGAACATCAATGTAAGCTTCCATTGAAGCACTTAATGCTGGGTGGCTTCTGCATGTCCTTCAATGGAACCTGAGACATAGACCAATAGTAACTGCATTGGGGATGTGTCCTCAAGTATTCTTATGTAGTTGCCCACCAATTTCACACTGGAGAGAATGGGCTCCAAGCAAAGCACTGTACCACATTGGTGCCAGACCCTCCCATATTCCTTAAGATTGACCACAGGATTTCTGGCAGGCCTTTCAGTGCACCAGTATCACTCTGTGCATACCCCTCTGCCTTTTTCTGTTGGCCGTCTCATCAAAGGCCCGATCTGAGTCCTCTGCAGCAGAATCCATGTATGACCTCACCCTCCTGCAAGCTGCCACCTGTGCTACCCTTGTCACCTGCAGAATGCCACTCCTGCTTCACCGCATACCTCTGAGCTTTCCTTTAAACTTCACACAGCGTCAATATCTGAGCTGGTGCAATGAATATGAGAGTGGGTGAGGGTATTTCTTCTTCATCACCATCTTCCTGCTCCTCCAACTCTTTGTCTTTCATCACTGCCTGGCCAGGTTGCAGTTCTTGTGTATGTGAAAGGAGAAAGACATATGGTAAGTTTGTAGTGATAGGAGGAATGGAAAGCAAGAGATACATGCTTACACCATGTGCAATTTATAAATCAGAAGAGACTGTGGAGTTAGTGGTAGTGGAATATGAGAAGGAGAATTAGGTATGTGCAAATCATCATCTTCAATGTTTTCGACACAACTGCTGACCTCGACCTCGACGTCTGTCATGGTCACTCCCATAATGACAAGCACCATCTCCTCCACTAAGGTAAGAACATGTGGCCTTGACTATCACCCACCAGTTAAGTGCAATTGTCACATGTTATTTGCCAGTGTCAGTGACTGTGGAGAAATTTGTTCGAATTTGTTTTTATGTGGCTAGCATAGTTGAATATCATTCTATTCTGAGAGTTTGTTTGGAGAGCCTCCTGGCCCCTGTGAATAACTGGCAGTGTGTGCACACTGTGAGATGTGGGTATGAGACTTCTAGTAGTGCTAAGTGTGTGAGAGTATGGTAAAGCACATGAATGTTAGTGATGGGTCATAATTGACAGATTAATAATAGATAAGTGATGGGGTGTGATGCACTGAGCAGTGTGTGAGGCTAGTGGTGCAGTTGGTGGGAAATAGCATTGGAAGATGGATCCCCCCAGGCTGGGAGGATCTAGAACCAGGGAACACAGTCTCAGAATAAGGAGCAGGCCATTTGTGACTGAGATAAGGAGGAATTTCTTCACTCAGAGGGTGGTGACTCTGGAATTCACTGCCCCAGAGAGCTGTAGAGGTTCGGTCATTGAGTATGCTCAAGGCTGAGATTGATAGATTTCTACATATTTAAAACTTCAAGGGATACAGGGATAATGGCATTGAAATAGTAGATCGGCCATGATCTCATTGCCCCATTGCATTTGGAAAGTTTGTCTGGAGAGTCTCCTAGCCCCTGTGAATAGTGTGCATCTCTCCTCCTCTCTACCTCTGCATCAAGGCCTCTATTGAGAACCTTGGAGCACGCTCTCTCCTATGTGTCATCATTAGAAACTTTTCTTGCAGGTCATGGTCTCTTTCCCAGCTTCCTCCAACACCTTCTCCAGCCACAATGTATCTCCCTTTAAGAGGTGCAGGCTGGCTTTAAGTGGTGCAAGACAGTGGTAATGTTTTTAGTGGTACTAACCTTACACAAGCTTGGGCCCCCTACTGAGGCATGCAGCCACCCAAATGAAGTGTTTATCGGTGGGCTGCATGCTGTATTCATTTTAATAACCTAGCAGCAAGAAGTTGGCATGTAATGGGTTAATTGTGCATCTCAATCCTCCAGCCCATTTTCAAGGGCTATAGTATTTCACCCGCCAGTGAGGTAAGAAAGTTAGAGTAAATGTAGGTGAGAAAAAAATAGTAATTAGAGAGGGTTGGGGGAGGGTGGGATGAGGAATGTCGGAACAATCCAGGCAGTATATTTAATTTTTTCAGATTTGTCATAGCTCCATAGAATTTTACAGCACAGATGGAGACTATTGCTCATTTTGCCTTTGCTGGCTTTCTGAAAGAATTATCCAATTAGTCCCACTCCGCTGACCTTTTCCTGTACCTTTTTTAATTTTTTCCTTTTCAAATATTTATCTGTTTCCCTTTTAAAAGCTATTATGGATTCAGTTTCCACCACTGTTTCTCGTAGGGCATTCCATATTCTAATAAACCTTTGTGTACAAAGCATTTCACCTCATTTCTCCCCTTTGCTCTTTTGCTGGTAATCAACTCATTTTCTTTAGTTATAAATTCACCAACCAACGATGATAGATTTTTATGATTTACCTTATCATAAGCCCTCATAATTTTCCATACCTTTATCAGATCTCTTCCCACCACCTTTACTCTGATTAAATGAGCTCCAGTGCCTTCTCATTGCTAAAGTTCTCTCATCTCTATTGCTTCTTTGTGAATCTGTTCAGCAGCTTCTCACTCGGCCTTCAAATCTCTCCGAATCTAAGTAACCCAATATAGGTACAGTGTCTCAAAACTGGCAACATCGGGACCAAGGCCATGCCAGATTTCAAAATCTTGCCGGATTTCGGGTCAGGCAGTTTGGGCCTTGAGTGGTTTGCGTCAAGCCAAGTCAGGTGGGGCCAAGGGTCACTCGGAGCGCGGGAATAGTGCAGCGTGCAAAGCAGCAAAGCCAATAACTCAATAATTAGATAAGCCCCACACTGCGTCGATGCAGCATCTAGCTGAATTGCCCAGGTAAGTCATTTCTTTTTCAATTGGAATTGATGCATAGTACATTATGGCCAGAATTTTACCTTCGGCGTGCGGGCGTGTGCCTAACACGCCCAAGTATAATATGACGTGCGATGACGTTGGGTGTGTGTCCCGACGTCACCGCGCATTCATGCGGCATTTCATTTAGCAGGCATGCGCCAGAATCGGCTGTGCTTCCGCCAATGAATTCAAAGGCCTAATGGTTGGCAGGTGGATGAAAAGGCCAAGTGGCCTTTACATTTTTTAGGAAACCTCATCCACGAGTTGATTGAGGTTTCCTAAAGCTAATACTAATTAACTAAGATATTTATTTTGACATTAAAACACATGTCCCATCTCATGTGGCAAAGTCACATGAGGGGACATGTTTCATTCAATTTTTGCTGTGTTTATTCATTTTTTTTAAAAGCCCGTCAATCTCCCCGAGGCAGCTCTGTGCCTCAGGGAAATTGAAGTTCTCTTTCGCGTGCTTGCGTGAACTGCACACGAGACCTGGCTTTCCCTCCTCCCTCCGCCCGCACAGGCAGCGCTCAGCGCTGCCGCTTGTGATCCACAGAGGGCGGGCCTTAATTGGCCGACCCACATGAATTCGCGGTGCAGAGCCAATTGCGGGATGCAGTCGGCTTCCCGACTGCCCCCTGCCAAGCCCACCTGACGAGGGCAAAATTCAGGCCTATAAAAATGTCCGGTTTTCGGACAACTCCAGTTTTTGGACAGCCTGATTTGAGACACTGTACTGAGCTGGACACAATATTCTAACTGCAGCTTGTCCAATCCCTTGGCTAGTCTTAGCATAAATTCTTCCCATTTGTATTCTATTCCTCTATTTACAAAACCCAGGAATCCATAGGACTTTTTAGAACAGCTTTATCAATTTGTCATCTCACTTGCACTGATTTCTGCATCTGAACTCCTAAATTTCTCTACTCCCCTATCTTGTATAAGCTTTATCATTCATTTCAGCCTTTAAAAACAAATCTGTTCATGATAGATATTCTCAACTCTGTATGCAAACTTTTAAAATTCATACACAAGAATTCATGGTATTTTCTTTGTCGTTCTTTCCCATCCGTTTTTTTGTTTGACCATTCGACAAACAAAGATGGCCATCTGATGCTTTCTCCTGCCGGAAGATACTTGAGCCTCAATGTCACTGCTAAAATGGGAAATTGTACTTCTCCACACAAACACTGTCCTGAGGGATAAGGAAGCACATATGTGGTCATTGTCAAGGGTCAAACAAGTAAATAAATAACTTATGCACAGTGCATTTTAAATAAAATGCAAATTCCAATGACTTAGATTTTACCTGTAAAAGTACAAGTGCATGGAGAAAAAATGTTCTCCACCCCCATTTTTAAAAATATTAACAACATTACTGCTGCATCATATTGTGCTATTATGTTATTGTAATTTTTTAACCCATAATCCTTAGAGGCACATTGTGATACCTCATCAATGTACACCGTCTTCATTACAAGACAAGGGCCAGGATTTTCCCCTCGGCGATTTGGGGGCGGGGCCCGCTCGCCGAGGGGAAAATGACGCAGGATGATATCAGGAGGAACCCCCGACATCATCCCGATTCATTTCAATATTCAGGAAGACGGGCGGACACCGAAATCAGCTGTCCGCCTGCCGACCACCCAATGGCCAATTAAGGCCATTGACAGGCTAATTAACCTTGTTAAAGACCCTGCCCATCTAAGCTTAAGGCTGGCGGGCAGGCCAGGAGCCCCAGTGGGCTCCAGATTATTCATGAAACTTCATCCATTGGCGGGATGAAGCTTCATGTCCATATTTTAAAAATGTAATAAACTTTATGTGTTTCTTATTAACATGTCCCATCTCGTGTGACATTGTCACATGATGGGGACTTGTTAATAATTTTAATACTTCTCTATTTTTTGACTTTTCTTACCTGTCAGTAAACTCCCTGAGACAGGACTTTGCCTCAGGGAGCAGTGAGCTCTTTCGCGCGCATGATGAAAGAGCTCACTTTGACAGACGGGGAATCCCTCCACCCCCTGCACAGGAAGCGCTTCGGGCAGGCTGCTGGGCGGGCCTTAATTGGCCTGCCCACTAAAAATGGCGGCTGGCCCCTTTTGGCAGTGGGGTTCAGCTGCCCGCCCGCCCGCTGCCGAGGCAGTGGGGCCCGCCCGCCGCCGAGGGTAAAATTCTGCCCAAGCTGTGGAAGCAAAGAAATTTGCTCTTCATGCTGAGGTACATCTTAATAATGAATATCCCGTAATATTACAAAAAAAGTAACATGACAAGTAGGGAACTATGGTACTTAGAAATAAGATAATGTGATAACCACAAGAACTACAATGAATTTCAATGTATTTTAAAATATGTATCTATGATTAAATGAATATCATTTTTCTACATGCATTTGGTTAACTGTGTTCTTGATGTGACTGCATTTTGACATAACTTGAGGAAGATACTGGCAGAACTTTTGCATTATTCAATTGGCAATGCTCTCCCTTCTCCATCACTCAGTCCATATCTGTTTTCCGCTCATTCACTTCTAGGTTCCTTTTCTTGATTTCAATGATTCCTACTAAAGAGAAAGCACCCCCTCCCATCATGAGGAAGTGTGTGCCAAGGAAAAATGGTGTTCCAATTTACTCCTCACTCCTGGTGGGAAGACACCCAGCTTCCGTGAGGCAGTTCCCCAAATAGCATGAGATTCATAACTTGATGTGATGCCTACTGTGAATTTAACCTCACATCCTAATATTTTATGGTTTAATGCAGCAGCAAGACACTGAGCCACTGCACTGTCTACCTACTCACTGATATAATAAGTTCTACATAATCTCTGAATGTAGGCTTTCTAATTCATCCATGCTAATCACACAATTAGTCATGCAGTTAGCAGAAAAATAATCAAATTTAAGGATTACATTTGACAACAAAGAACTTCCAAACCAACTGAAAACCAAATAAGTTGAAAGGACTCTTAACTATTTTCAAATTGCAACTAAGATATTAAGTTGAAATAAGTCTAAACATCTATAGATTTAAGTTCCAAATGAGATCTGAATTAAATTGC
Organism: Carcharodon carcharias; assembly: GCF_017639515.1. Classification (NCBI taxonomy): domain Eukaryota; kingdom Metazoa; phylum Chordata; class Chondrichthyes; order Lamniformes; family Lamnidae; genus Carcharodon; species Carcharodon carcharias. The sequence goes on along the minus strand of NC_054473.1, from coordinate 164,818,410 downwards.
AGTCAAACCCTGTTCTCTTGAACAACCCTGGCCTCAATTTATGATCAAGGCAAACTGGAAAGAAAGCTGATGAGACCTACTCAGTCTATCTTTTTTAAAATAAATCTCCACAAGTAATACTGTAAAACATGAATTAATAGTCTTATAATAAAAACTCAAGAAGAGCCATGGTGAGGATGTACTATGTTGGGAAACTTACGGCCTGAACACGATAGTCAGAAACAAATTCGATTACCCTACTCTACTGAGTTCATGCTTCCAGACAATGCAGGGAGACACCAAGCATTATGCAAAAGCAAGGTGCTTGCTCATAGAGAAGTTTTCTTTCGGCTGCTCTCTTGTACATGTGTAGACTTAATGCAGAGTGGCAGCAGGGCCTAAGAACAGGTCGTACAACAACAAGCCAAAAAGCATTGGCAAAAGGGTCAAGTGAATCATTGCTGGCAGGATTGATGTCACTGGAAACTAATGCATGACAGGTTCTGTTAAACATACAGAAGATCTTAGGTGGGTTCACAAAGAAAATTAACCAGCTGAAATGACAATCATAAAATATTCATCAAACGACATTGCACACTGGTAGAGCACAGTACATTCCAAAATATTTCTTCTTTCCCTTTCAAAACGATATGCTTTTAGCATCAAATTGTCATGGATAATAAAGTTAAGTTGGCTGTCAGACTCCTTTCTGTGTTTCAGCTTCTACTGTTCCTTATATTGTATTTCTGACAAAAGTTAATAAGACAGCATAATTGTTATTGATGAACAGCGAGTATATTAATCAGATATTATAAATTGTGTTCTTTTGTTTAAACCTTCTCAAGGGCTGCAGCAGAATTTTGTCCCATGTTCAAAATAACATTATAAATTTTTAGGTTTTTTTGTACTTTATTTTAAGTGACTTTTTAAAGCTTTGACAAGAATAGTGAATAGCTTGTTTTTGCTATTATGGGACTTTCCTGTTGACAATATAAATGGAAGAATTCTCCATTTTTTTCCCTTATGACTCCTCACATGGTAAGATCTAGTAACACAAGACTGGGCATCCATGAGGCACTGTGGCAGCAGCAGAATTGTACACAACCACAATCTGTAACCTCATGGCCTGGCATATCCCCACTCTGGCATTATGACCAGACCAGGAGTGGTTCAATGAAGAGTGCAAGAGGGCATGCCAGGAGCAGCAGGAGATGTACCAAAAAATTGGGTGTCAACCTGGTAAAGCTATAAACAGGACTACTTGCATGCCAAAGGGCATAAGCAGCAAGTGATAGACAGGGCTAAACGATTCCACAACCAACAGATCAGATCTAGGTTCTGCAGTCCTGCCACATCCAGTTGTGAATGGTGCTGGACAATTAAGCAACTCACTGGAGAAGGAGGCTCCACAAATATCCCTATCCTCAATGATGGAGGAGACCAGTGCATCAGTACAAAAGATAAGGCTTAAGCATTTGCAACAATCTTCAGCCAGATGTGCCAAGTGGATGATCCATCTCGGACTCCTCCTCCACAGATGCCATTCTTCAGCCAATTTAATTCACTCCACATGATATCAAGAAACACATGAAGGCACTGGACACTGCAAAGGCAATGGGCCCTGATAATATTCCAGCAATGCTACTGAAGACTTGTGCTCCAGAACTAAAAGCACCCCTACCCAAGTTTTTCCAGTGCCGCTACAACACTGGCATCCAACTGGCTATATGGAAAACTGCTCAGGTATTTACTGTACACAAAAAGCAAGACAAGTCCAACCTGGCCAATTACCGCCCCATCAGTCTGCTCTCCATCATCAGTAAAGTGAAGGTGTCATTAACAGTGCTATCAGGCATCACTTGCTTAATAATAACCTGCTCGATGATGCTCAGTTTGAGTCCTGCCAGGGCCTCTCAGCTCCTGACCTCATTACAGCTCTGGTTCAAACATGGACAAAAGAGCTAAATTCCCGGGGTGAGATGAGAGTGACTGACCTTGCCATCAAGGCTGCTTTTGACCGAGTTTGGCATCAAGGAGCCCTAGCAAAACTAGAGTCAATGGGAATCAGGGGAAAACTCTCTGCGGGTTGGAGTCATACTAAGCACAAAGGAAAATGGTTGTGGTTGTTGGAGGTCAATCATCTCAGTTCCAGGAGATCACTGCAGGAGTTCCTCAGGTTAGCATCCTCGGCCCAACCATCTTCAGCTGCTTCATTAGTGACCTTCCTTCCAGCTCTCCTTTCCAAACATAGGCTTAAAAAGTAAGTAAAGCTTTTTTAGCCAATAGCTTGAAAATAACCATTAAATCCATTATTTGATCGTCAAACCCATGTAGCTGCATTTTCTGGATATTTATGTTACATAGTCACACCTGCAGCAGGGAGAAGTAGGATACACTAAACAACAGACCCAGCAGAAGAACAGCAACTTGTCCCTATTATCTCACAAAGGCAACAGGACAGCTGGAAAGTTTGAATACACAAGCAGAGCACTACTGGGAAAAGAGTATGGAGACACTGAACATTCTATTTAGAATTAATACTGGACCATGGTGGAATGCAGTGTAAACATCTGTCGGTCCAAGCGATTGGAGCATTCAGTAGTGGATGGGTTTTTTAAAATCTTTTTATTCCTTCAATCTATTATGGGGTACAGGTTGGCTACAGCACTGTGAACACCTATCTTTTCATCCTGTTCATTCAGAATTGTCACTTTCAAAATGGGCCCACTGACATTCACAGCTAACCATCACCCTGTTTAAGTCACAGGACCAGGAAGGCAGTGACTTGCCCTGCCTCCTAGTAGGAGATTGTTGTGTGGAATGGCAGGCATGGAAGAAAACCTCACTGTGGGGTATTTATTTTTTTATTATTTCACATACTCTGATGGATGAAAGAAAGCCTAGAATTCATTGTCATAGGTGAGCTGTTTTAATTGCTCAAGAGAACAAATTCTGGTCAAATCATAAAAAACAGTTATTGAATAATTCTCAAATGCCTTGTGCTACCAATGATCAACACATGTTAATTCCTGGATGTTTATTATTTTTCAATTTCACATTAATGATTGTGTAGCATTTGAATAGCATGTTTGACAATTGTAACCGTATATTAAAATTAGAAATATTGCTTTGTAACATTATTATTTTTACAATATTAGGTGGAAAATGAAGTGGCTTTATTTCCTGAGGATATAAGGTACAACATCCAATGGCAGCTCTAACAGGCTTACATAGTATTTGCAACACCACATATGACACTTACCATCAACACTTGACATATTACATGTGACATTAGGAAATAGGTGGAGGGTAAAGTCCATGTCTTAACAATATCTTTCTGTACTGTAGCAGGAGTTTAAATGTTTGCATTACACTATATTCTGTAAGGAACTAAAAAGTACCTGAAGAAGAATGCTCTGTGATGCAGTGGCTTTAATCATTTTAGTCAATTACACCTCCGTCCTTTATTTGATTGTAGACCACTATTTTTGATAGTGTAAGGAAAAAGAATGGACAGTAGGGAAAAAGAGATTTGGAGAAACCAGGAGCTTGATCATGATATTGATTCCTTTAGTGGAAGGTATACACATTCTTCCTCATTCTTAAATACTATTCCAGCATACTGACAATAAAAATTGAAATAATTTACATGTCCAGTGTCTTGAAGAAAAAATGGACTTGCATTTACAAAGTATCATATCATGTCTTCAGCAACTTCTCAATACATTGCAACAATGAGATATGGTAATTTATGTAGAAAAGTGGAGCAGCCAAATCCCACATATAGGAATCACATGAGCAGCCAGATAATCTGTGGTTTTGTTGATATTGTGTTGAAGAACAATTGTTGTTCAGGTTGATGTTTTTCAAATAATACCATGGATCTCTGGCATCCACTTGAAGAACCAAAACTGGCAAATGAAACCTTGGTTTAATAATTCCCAAAAGGACATTCAATAGATGAAAGAAAATTAGAATGGCTGAAAGCACATCATTGTTAGTCAGCACCTGAATGAAAAAAGCCAAGTTATTGTTTTAAATTCTCAGTTGATGGCTTTCCACATAAAATAATAATCTTTCTTTTGCAGACATGTAAAATCTGTACTTCCAGGATTTTCCAGCTTTATTTACAATTTCAAACATTGTTTTTTTTTCAATTTTAAATAGATGGATGTTGACAATGGAATTAAAGTTATAACACAGTGAGCGAGAAATATTATTTTTACCAATGTGCTGTTCACCACTGTGATTAATATTTCTGAGATCTAATGACATTTCTGAATTAATGTTGGTTTTGTGAATTGCTAATTTTCTTATGAGATTTGAAATATAACAGCGATTGGTTTGAAGATTGCGCAGATTAGTATGTTGCTTAATTTTCAATAATCTTCATTTCAAAGAACAAAAGTGTGATTTAACAGAAACTACTGGAGACATGATGGCAATGCGATGCATGGAATGGTAGTTTAAATTGTACAGATGTGTCTTGTAATCAGTTCTACAAAGTCTTTCATGATAGCCATGTCATTCCACAGAAAATGCAATGAAGTAAATATATTCATCAGAGGCTGCATTTCTGAGTATTCTTAGTTTCTGTCATTAATATAGGTTTAGTTCCTTTTAAGGTTGCATTATTACTAAGACACACCAAGCTCTGTGTGTTTATTATTATTGTACTCAACCCATGGGCTTAAGGTCGACATGAAATGTAATCAGGATCCTACTGTGAAATATACCAATAGCTTCTATATGAAACATTACAGTAAATTTAAGAGGTCCTTTTAACAGTGTTTTACTTCAATTCTCTTTGTGTCGTGCATTTCCTATCCTAATTTTTCCCTTAATGCTTTCAGGGAGATTTCAATTGTCTGTATTTATGAATCACTAAATAAGTTAAATAGAAGTTCAAATTTCAAGGAGACATTCAATTTTCATTCTATTAGCAAGTCATGTTTGGCAAAGCCTAGCAACTGCCTACTGCAAAAAATACTACAAAGCTTCCATAATGTTGAGGATGCATCCAGGTTAGAAATGACAGGATGGTGTAGAGTACCAGTCACTTAATGAATCCCCTTGGGATAGGCCTTGGTTACTAACAATTCATATCTAACTCATCAGTCAGGCTGCAGCCTCTGCAGTTGACTCCATTACTTCTGATATGGCCTCTTCTAGAAGGCTGCAACTACTCCATGCTGCATAAACAACCAATTATGGTGAAAGATATAAATTGCATACCTTTCTGGAAATGTTCATTTCCTACCTAAAACACCCGAATGAAGAATTTTCATATAAAAAATGATGCTTTAAGATACTGACCTTCTACCTAAGGCTGTTTTCTTGTCTAGCCTAATTGCTGGGCTGTCCATATAAAGGAGTCACACTCCTTGCTTGTGTCATGAGGCAGTTCTGTAATTTAGTGCATGGTGATGCCTAACCTCTTGATGTGCGCAAAAAAAAAGTTTTTGGTTCTAGCATGCTTTGTGAACATTTAGAGCTTATTAGTGTCATTCACAATGTCATCCATTTTACCATCGATCGCAGGCTTTCCAGTTCAAACTAGCTTTGAAAAACCAGATGTTCCAAGACACGTCTCCTAACCCTTATGGCAATCATTTTTTCTTTATTAAATCAGTTACTGATAGGCAGTTTTAAAAATAGGTTCAGAAAGAGCATAAATATAAATGTAAACTCTTATTTTATTCATTGCAGTTTTTGGAAGCATAGTATTCCTTTGCAGTTATAGGATTTAATGAGTTCCAAACAAAATGGTGAATCAGTTATTAAAAAGGACAGTCCAGGAATTAATCTCCATAATAAGCCAAATTGGGATTTGATGCCCAGCACAATGTAACACATGCATTTTTTCCTTGTATCTGCAACACATAAAAGTGAATTTGTATTTAATCAGTCAACCTCCAACTGAATTTTGGTGAAATTCTATATGTTTCTGGGGATGTGTAGTAGTTTCAGTTGCATGTGTAAGCTCATGTGAGATGTGTGCAGTTTCATAATTACATGAAATTCCCCATTCTATGGTAAATGGCTTCAATTCAAAAAGTGTAGGTTTCTCCCTGCAGTATGTGCAGTGTTTCTGTTGGCCTGCTTCAAGAATCCCGCCTACAATAAATTTTTTTCTGTATTGTAGCACTTAACTACTTCACTACTGAAATGGGAAGAATACCATAATTTCCATGGTTTCTTGTCTAAAATGAAACAATATACTTCACTTTATAATACCTGTACCATTGTAGCCAGTGGCTACAATTCCTTGAAATAGAATCATAAGTATCCAATATGGTGGCAGCAGTCATTTTAGTGATGCTCATAATCATCTTGAACGCCAACTACCACATGATGTGCTGTGCAAGGTAACTGTGTAACATAATACAGCCCTTTAATTGCATGTAGCACTGTCATTTAAAGGAATCTTGAGCTCACAACAAAGTTTGTACCCTTCATAAACATTATGCATTTGATTATATCATTAAGTACTTTGTTGTGTCATTGGCACACTGTGCATTTCTTTGCAGCAAACATTTTCAAAACAGCATAAGATAGAAGATTTGATGTGACGGTCACCAGGAAAATGTTTGTGCTGCCATTATTTAGTCAAATTTTCCCCATTATTATGATGGGTTTTTTTGCAATACTTCTTTTGTTCTGACTGATTCCAACAGTGCTGAACTTTCTCCTGAATTCTCCAATTTAATGAAAATGCTCCTTAGCATAATCTGTAAATTAAAAACAATGCCCAAAATAAATGAACACTTAAGCAGTTTCTATTTGCCCTTCCTGGACTGCTGATTTGTTTCCATTGAAATGTTATCAACAGGTTCAAACTAAATCCCTTCAGCTGATGACAAGAGTGACTTTCACAGTTATTGTTAAATGATTCTCATTGGTTGGATCCTGTTTATCTAACAAGGGTTTTGCTGAATTATAATTAGATTCTACTCTTCTCAAATCTGAAATTATTATTGATTCTTTCCAATCATGTGTAACATGTATTGGATGTTAATCTACCAATAGTTCAATTGCTAATACTCAGCAAAGTTTAACAAAAAGCTTAGGTAAATTTTAATCATGCACTATTAATAGAAGAGGAGGGATGGTTAAATATTATTACCCTGCTTTTCCATTTCAAATCCTTGGCCTACTGACATTCAATAAAGATGTCACCTGTATTGGAACAATCACAGAATTTAAACAGAGAAAGCCAATTAACATTGGTATTAATTTTTTGTGAGCATTGCCCTAAAACTACAAGTCTCCAGAGTCAACATACAATTAAATATTTTCCACAAATAGACAGGAGCCAAAGATCCCTACCTCAGGGAAAAGGGGAAAACAGTGTGTCCATGCTATTTCTTCTACATTACAGTACATTTTTGAAACTGCTCTGAATACAACTACCATGGACCACTGATCGATGATCTTCAGTTGAATCCTGGGTATGTGACTGACAGGAACCATAGGCAAAGAGCAGAGGTCAGGGGCATTCATGTACAACCAAATGTTACCTATATTAACCAACATTCCAACAGAAATTCATAAGTTTTAAAACAAATAGCCTTTGCAAAAATGGGCACCATAAACTCACAGCTAAGGAAGAGGGAAGTTCAAATATGATACAGTTGTGGGACACCACAGTGTGAAAATGCATCGACTCATAAAATGATAGCTACCAGGTACTTATATTTCATCAAGTAAAGTAGAATTGTTAGATTGTTGGAATAAACAATCAGAATTTCAGATTATGGACATGATGGAATAATGGACAGAAAGAATTAAAGAGCTCAGAAGCACTTCTAAAGTAGAAAAATATTCCAATGTGGTAGCTGCAAGCATACGCCTCAAACTCTAAGCAGTCCAACATAGACTACATACAGAAAGCAAAGCTAAGTTCCCTTCCCACATTTATTGTGAAGTTAATGTGATGCTATTGCAAATAACAATGTTTATAATCTTCCAAATAAAATCTAATGACAGTAAAATTAAAAGATGTAAACTTAGTAATACCAGTTCAAATAGTAGAAGCTAAGCTGAACAAAAAATACAAAGCTATAAGATGACTTGTAAATCCATTCTGAGATGAGAAGTGTTGAAATGTTATAGATAACTATCACACCAGTTTTACAACATAAGAGAGACCTGAAGATAAAAACTGTCATCAAGAAAACCAGGAACACTACTTGTTGACAGTCTGTTAGACCCATAATTATTTTTGCTAGTCTGAAGCCAGTACTTCCTGGACATGGTCCAGGTTTGCAGTCTCACTGTAATCTTCTCGCCATATCATGTAGATGAAGGAAATGTTAAGTTTCAAAGTTATGGTTCTGTTAATAAACTGGAAACATTCCCATTGTTGGGAACATAGTCTGTCTGTTTTTGAATTATGTATCATAGGTAAATTTCTAAATCACATAACTCAACATGAATGCTGACATAGAGCTGAAACTGTTGATTGAATTAAGGCTCTTTCTTACTTGTCTGTGAGAAAATTGCTTTTGAAACATTGAAATAACAGATTTTTCCAAATGTAGAATGATGTTGCAATTTGTTTTAAAGACTCTTTTCTTTCATGTTCGATTTTCATCTCCTTGCTTTATATGTTCTTGTACAACTAATCATTCTCTGGTCACAAAGGCAGAAACCCAAATATAATTTCTCTACTGGTCAGTGTTGCTGCTGCCTAGATACATAAAAAAGTGCAAGCTAGCCAACTTGCACTTCCCATTGAAAAGTATCAGTTAGAATCTCTCCTCGTTGGCATGGTTAAGATTACAAGCTCAAATGTGGGTATTTGTGGCATATAATCCATGAGATTGTATTAGAACTCACAAGGATACCAACATGCTGCACTTCAATGTCAAAGGAGAGAGAAAATGGCCATTTAGAAGTGTCTTTGTCAACACCAAATTAGAGCTGCAATTGCATTCTAAAACTGCAAGCAGTTCCTTTTCTCAGTGAAATCATTTATTTTCTTTGTTACAGAGTATAGATTAAGAAAAACAAATCAGTTTCTCTTATTCACATTTTGACAGATCCAATTTACACGGATGAAGAGGTAGGTCTTTTATTGATCCACCTCTTAAATGCCATTGAGTGCTTTAAATAGTTATTACATTTAGTTTAGTTTAACAAACTGTATTTATCGAAATTATTAAAAGTATTAGCAGGAAAATGGTGCAACACATTGGGAAACCAATGGAGTGATAGAGCTCAGGTGTGATTCCCAATCTCCTACATATATAATCTCCTAACAACGAGGAAGCACCTTAATAGTGATCATAACCTTGCTCACCAAGCTGGAGGGAGATTACACCAGATTGCAGTCACAGTTTATCTTGCAGTTTGTGAGTGCTTTTGATCCACCCTGAGCAGCCCCCCATATCACAGTGGACGGATAAAGCGTCAGCCAGCCCGCCTGCCCTAAGGCCTATTGAGGCCCTCAAATTACTAACTGAAGATCACTTAAGGTCCCCTTTCCACCTCCCGCAGCCATAATACAATTGGCTGGGTAAGGCAGAAGGAAGATGGGCAGCCCATTACCTTCCCAACTCGGGGTAAAAGGTGGGATGGAAGGAAGAGCACCTCCTTTGGGGTGACCTCTGTGCCTATTGGGGGCAAAGCTCCAAGATGATACCACTCCTTAGTGCCTAACCCAACCCCTACTCCCCTCACTAGGGTCCCCCATCCCTCCCTGACCAAAAGCCCAGACTTACCTTGAAGTCTGGTATCCATTGATCATCTTCCTCGGACTCCCTTGTAATCCCAGCAGCAGCCACAGCTGTGTTCTGGCACTGCTGGGACTACCCAGCTACCAGCCAATCTGACTGGCTGGCAGCTGTCGAGGGTGGGACCTCCGGCCTCTGAGGAGCGGAAGTCCTGCTTTCACCCCGTTAAGGCCACCCCTAGTGCCTTAGTGTGTTGTTGCTGTGGGGCAGCTCTTTTCAAAGTTGGCAGGGGCTGACTTTTCTACTGGAGGGGAGGGGGGGTACGGGGGTGGGGGGTCTGACGGGGGCGGGGGGGGGTGGGGGGGGTGGGGTGTCGGTGGTGGGGGTGTGCAAATGCACCCCACATAAAATTCATCCCATGGTGTAGGAAAACAAAAAAATTGGGACAAATACCTTAAAACGGGATACTTATTCCAAAAATAACATCCTTCTCTTTAAGTATATATTTCTCAGTAGTCAACAACTATTGATCTTTCTTTATGCATTTATCTCATATCAGGTGTGTCAGAATTATAGTCTGGGTGCCCTCGTACGTGAATCACAAAAGTTAGCATGTAATTAGAAAGGCAAATGGAATATTGGCCTTTATTGCAAGAGGGATGGAGTATAAAAGTAAGGAAATCTTGCTACAACTGTACAGGGCAATGGTGAGACCACACCTGGAGCACTGTGTACAGTTGTGTCTACTTACTTAAGTAGGGATGTACTTGCATTGGAAACAGTTCAGAGAAGGTTCACCAGGCTGATTCCTGGGATGTAGGGGTTGTGTTATGAGGAAAGGTTAAGCAGGTAGGTACTTATTGGAGTTTTGAAGAATGAGAGGCCCTCTTATCAAAATATATAATATTCTGAGGGGCTTGACAGGGTAGATGCTGAGAGAATGTTTCCCCTCATGCAGAATCTTGTACTGGTGGGCACCGTTTCAAAATAAGGGATCTCCAATTTACGAGGGAGAAGAGGAGGAATTTCTTCTCTCAGCGGGTCATTAGTGCTTGGAATTCTCTTCCTCAGAGACCAGTGGAGGATGGGTCATGGGGTATATTCAAGGCTGAGTTAGACAGATTTTTGATCTACAAGGGAGTCACGGATTATGGGGGGAGAGGGGGCACAGGCAGGAAAGTGGAGTTAAGGCCACATTCAGTGATAGTCTTAATGAATGGCGGAGCAGGCTCGATGGGCCAAGTGGCTTACTCTTGGACCTATTTTTTATGTTGTTACAGCCTTGTGTAAGCATTTATTGTAAGACTAATGCTTAATTACTGCAGAAGCCGGATTACTTTACAAGCATGAAAAGTCTTCACTTGTAGAAAGCATACTTCTGCATGAGCAATGAGACCCTCCTCTCAAGTAGAATAGCCTTGATAGTTCAGTACCACAGCTGTAGTAAAACTGTTTTCTGTTAAATAAGCAGTTAATAGAGGATAATCAATGGGAATTGATGAGATATAGGTTACATTATACAGTTGTGGAAAGCTCAGTCATTCTTACTGAGAGGGACAAGGGAACAGGAGTAGGCCATTCAGCCCCTCAAACCTGTTCAGTCATTCAATGAGATCATGGCTGATATCTTAACTCAATTCACATGCATTGGTTCCATATCCATTTATACCCTTATCAAGCAAAAATGATGATGCACAATGAGTTACGCAGGTGTTTAAATGAGTGTGATACAACTTTAATAATAATATAAAAGCAAAATACTGCGGATGCTGGAAATCTGAAATAAAAACAAAAATAGCCGGTAAAGCTCAGCAGGTCTGTAGAGAGGAAAACAGAGTTAACGTTTCGAGTCCGTATGACTCTTCATCAGAACTGATACAACTTTAATTTGTAGACCACAATACCACAAATTTCATGTTAACTTTACTGTTAGCAAGAGATTGCACCTGTTGGCAAAAGCGTTTGTTTTATTTGGCCATGTTCAATGATAGCAATTGTTGTACTGTGTGTAACCTCCACTGTACTTACCTGCTAGTCTCCATTGCATACCTTAATGCTGACAGGATTAGTCATCTAAGAGCATTGCCCAAGCCCAGCGCTATCTTGTAGTTTTGGTACTGGGAAGTTTAAATAATACTGTGAAAGGAAACAATGTAATGTTAAAAGCGATTGTTGGACTGGAGGAAAATGTCATTTCAACTGATCATGATAGATCCACCTTGTTACACTAACCAATTATTATAATCGATGCTATAAATTTAATTGATACCTTTGTATGTTGTCTGCAAATGCTACTGTGCCAGGGATCTGGAAATTTACAGTCAGACTCACTTACTCTACAATTTCACTTCATGCTGAAGTAACACAGACATGTGGAACACTAAGGGCTAGATTTTACGCCATCCCACTGCCAGGTTTTAGGCAGGGGGGGAGGCAGGTAAAATATGAGGGGTGGCAAGCCCAGCACCTTCCCGCCTACCCGCCTCCCCGCCCCAAGCTGTCCCCATAATAGGAGAGGAGGGGGTGGGTGCTGAAATGAGCACCCTGCTCAGTGCTTAAGTAACCAATTAATGGTCAATTGAGCTTGTTAATAATCCAATTGACCAGAATATAATATGTTGCCAGCACCATTAAACGGTTGGTTTGGGTCAGTGAGTGTGACTGGTCAGGTTGTTTTTTTTTAAGGATGCTACTCAAAGGTGGGAAAGAAGGGGGTGGGGGGGTGGGCTAGTGTACATCCTTTGGCAGGGGTAGCACTGTGCACGTGGCCCCCTGCCCATGATGATTCCCCCACTTTGCTCCTCTCTGCCTGGCCTCCAAAACCTCCATCCCACCCTTCCTTGACCTCTCCTTCAGGGTGCCCAATCACTTCTTACCCTAAAAGCTCGGGACTCACATCACTCTGGCCGCCATTGTCCTTCTTCGTGGAGAAGCTTGCAGTCCCAGTACCCACTACTGAGTTCTGGCACTGCTGGGACTATTAGAGCTGCCAGCCAATCAGATTGGTCAGCAGCTCTCGAGAGCGGGACTTTCTCCCACTGAGTGGCAGAAGTCCCATTCTCCACCAAAGGTGCATTATGGCTGTGGGGTGGGCTTCTTTTAATTGCATTGGCTGCTGGCTGATTCTTGCAATGGGGTGGTGAGCAATATACACTTTGAAATCCAACCCTATGCATGTGAGATTAATACTTTAATAAAGCTAAAAAAAACTATCAAAAAGTTGTAGAGATTTCAGAGCCAGAGATTCCTTCTAAATTTTTAGCCTTATGTGTACAGATTTCTGCTGTGTACTCACATAGATTTTCTGTTAAAGTTTAAATAATAAGGATCATTTTGAATATCCATTTGTCATAACTCTATGTCAGGAGGGAAATTTTGTGCTGCTTATTCATGTTCATGAGGAACTGACCAAAACTGTTCAAACACAAGATCATATCATTTGCTGCCTCCCCCAAGCCCTTGATAGCTTTGTTGATATTACCATGTTGTATGTATGATGTCACCACTATTAGGGAAGTTATTGTATAAGTTGTACTGATAAATGAGTGTTTGAGGTAGAAATCCAATCTGTTAAGTTCACACATGAGCACTTAGTGCTTTCTTACTAACTTCTTGCATGCACTGTTTGTATGTAGCTATTAACCCACTGATGTTAAATAACTAATGCCTGTGTCAAAGTAGCACAAGCAGGAATGTAACTCTCGGTGATCATACATGAACTTCATATATCAACATTTCTAATTTGTTAGCTGCAAGAGTTTTCATGACTGGCCCTATGACACTTAGGTCCCCAGCTTAGCCAAAATGGCATGGGAGGCCCAAATCTGGAAGTCCTGCACCCTGTGTCACTTCAGCATGAAGTGAAATTGTAGAGTGGTGGGGGGCAACAGGAGCATGTTGCACTTTGCACATCCGTGGTTCACAGAGACAACTGCATATGTCAAAGTGCAGCTGCCTTCAGTCAGATCCAATCTACGCTAGTCAGACACCCAAAACAAAACTTGTGCACTTGTAAAGTTAGCTGAGTTCTTCTTGGAGAGGTAGAGTACCCTTTTAGATAGGTCCAGGGATACCTTGGAGATAGGTAAGGTGCATTTTGAGAGAGGTCAAGTGCCTTTTGGGATTATTAGAAGTAGATATGAAAGTGCATAAAAGTGGACAAACTCATTAGAACCATCAAGCTCATTGGAACTGTCAAGCTGTCAAGGGAGCTGCCAAGGGGAGTGTCAAGGGGAGCTGTCAATCTGTCAATATATTTCAATCTCTTGCCCTTTAAATATTTGAAAAAGCCTGTCTGCAGTATTTAAAAAACGAGTACTTGCTATTTCACTCTGTATGTTGACATAAGCCTGATTGCTATCATTATAGGATTAGTGCTACATAACTGATTTCACAACTTGGAGGGTATGAGGGACCATGGGCTGGGTGGGGAGCATGAGGTGGCATGGGTTGACATGGATGGGTCATGGGTCATGTATGGGGGCTGATGGGCTGTGAGAGGGTGAGTCATAGAGGGCTATTTTTTGGAGGTTTTTTTACAGCTGGGACAGAATCCCAGATCACCAAGAGTGGCCTTGCGTCTCGCCTGCCTCCTCACTCAGCAGCCCTGCCTCTGAACTGCTTCCAGGGTTGGTGGGTACAACTCCCATCCTACCCTACCCACCCCAGAATGGAAATTGTAATATCCAGGGCTGTTTTTCAGGAGTTGGGTTCATGGAGCTGGGGATTCTCCTGACTCTGCCCTTCCGACTCGGGACTGAAAATTTGGGCCTTAATGTTTCTGTGCAGGATGTCTTTCAGTGCACCTCTGATCATCATATGTGAAACAAGTAAACAATTTCCAGATGTAGTGTAATCATAAACTCAAAGGCATAACATGTCCAGCATATGTTTTACATGGGCCACAGAAGAGTGTGATCTTCGGTTTACGACTTCATGGCTGGAATCCAGCCTTGGATTTACTTCCTATTGCCTTCAATGGAAGACATAGAGCTAGGTGCTCTTACCTTCCCAGGTTCTTTAAGTATGTCATCTCCTGCATTTGTTCTTTGTTCTGGTAGATACTGCAAACACTCTTCAGTTTGACCATTTCCTCCGCCATCATGTGCTTTGCTATCTTTTGAGAAGTGTATCTTAGAGTGCTAACCATGTAGCCCTGCTGATACCCACTGCAAGCTGCAACATAGTCACTTCATTAGCCATCAAAGAGGAAGCCCTGTTTAGCATTCCCTTTGTTTTCATTTTACATGGGGTGTGGGCATCGCTGGCTAGGGCAGCATTTATTGCCCATCCCTAATTATCCCTGTTCAGAGGGCATTAAAGAGTCAACCACATTGCTGTGGATCTGGAGTCACAAGTAGGCCAGACCAGGAAAGGACAGTGGATTTCCTTCCCTAAAGGACATTAGTGAACCAGATAAGTTTTTATAACAATCGGCAATGGTTTCATAGTCATCATTAGACTTTTAATTGGCCTGTTGTCCAAAAATTATGAGCCGTAACTTCTGACTGGCATCAGAAAGTGCTAGCCCACAGGAATTAGAATAAATAAATACCTGGTCTTGAAAATTATGTTGACACTTACGTCCAGCAGAGCTACTTGGGGTCTGCATCGAAAGACCTCTCACAGGCCCCAGTGAAGTCCAGCTCCAGTGGATTCAAAGAGGCCACCCCTCCCCTTTTTATGGCACTTGCTGCTGCAAAGCAGGTAAGTTTAAAGGGCCAGGAAAATAGACAGGCTGTGGGAAGTTAAGTGTCCAAGGTAAGTGGATAGGATATGGAGGATGGGGGTTTCTGGGAGTGGTCCGCTGGGGGGTGGTGGGCCAGAGGTCTGGGGGGTTCGGTCCAAGGTCCGGGGGTACATGGGGTTCGGTTCGAGGTCCGGGGGGATGCAGGGGACAATCGGAGGTCCAGTTGGGGTGGGGGGGGGGAGGGTGTGGGTTGCGGGGTGGTCAAAATTCCCTGGGGGATAGGATCTGAGTTATGGAGGGGGTGGAGATGGGGGTGGAGGGGGTCCAAGGTCGGGGAGTAGAGGTTGGTTGGATGTCCAGGGAGGCGGGGTGGGGTGTGGATCAGGGATGAGGGCGGAGTCCCATGGGGTCAGTCTGGGTCTTTACAATATTTACTCATAAGTTAGAAGAGATTTTAATTTTTCTAACCTTGCCTGGGTAGTAATTGCTAGAATCCCAGAGGAACCACCTGAAGTTTGCAATTTAAACCGCAATTGTCCACAGGAAGTATGCATTCTGGGCAATTGCTGTGCCAATCCTTACCTGGGAACTTCCCAGAGGGATTCCCCAGCACATCTTTGGGATATCCCACAAAATCTGACGCTGGGGAGCTCGAAAGTTATGGGCCTATGACTCTTGCTCCACTTCTTCCTTGTTGTTTGTCACCTGTCCCACCACAGCACACTTTTCATCCTGTTCAGACCCCTGTTTAAGCTTGTGTTA
Source organism: Carcharodon carcharias (assembly GCF_017639515.1). Taxonomy (NCBI): domain Eukaryota; kingdom Metazoa; phylum Chordata; class Chondrichthyes; order Lamniformes; family Lamnidae; genus Carcharodon; species Carcharodon carcharias. Next base: position 164,802,303 of record NC_054473.1, on the reverse strand, counting down.
AGACTCCTAAAGTATTTGCCTCTATGCTACCATAGAACTTGAAGTGACCGCCCCCTCTTAAGAATTCATTGGATATCCTACCCATGTATAAAGAAAACAATGTGTGCCCGGGCCAATGTGGGAAAGGGGCAGATGCAGAATATTTCAATGAGCTGACTGCTAACATACAACTAGTCAACACCAGATAGTCTTTTGAGTTCAATATCAGTGGCCACACATAGAAGTGCACCTTGATTCTCCCGTTAACTGGAGACTACATTTACTGTCTTCCCTTCCTCTGTAACCTCCCTTCATCTCTCTTCCAACTTTCTTCCTGCTACAAAGGAAGAGACAGAAAAAAATAAAAGCTTACCAACTGACTGCTCTGTTACCTTGCTATCTTGTGGATTTGCTTGCTGAACTAACAGACACAAACTTAAATGAGGAGCCTCCATCTCCACTCCTCGAAGTAGAAACGGGGACAATTACTGAAGCTATTTAGTTAAGTTTTCGACTCAATGAAAAGAATTTCAAAATAAAAAGTTCTCTTGTTTAGCCCATTGAACGACTCCAAGTTGTCTCAAGTTGATTTGAAATGGAAGGAAGTCGCATTCTGAGAAAGCAGGTATTTCAGCTACTTTTTTTTATTCATTCACGGCATGTGGGCTTTGCTGGCTGGGCCAGCATTTGTTGCCCATCCATAGTTATCCTTGAGAAGCTGGTGATGAGCTGCCTTCTTGAACCGCTGGGGTCCATGTTGTGTAGCTACACCCACAGTACTGTTAGGAAGGGAGTTCCAGGATTTTGACCCAGCGACAGTGAAGGAACAGCAATATATTTCCAAGTCAGGATGGTGAGTGACTTGGAGGGGAACTTCCAGGTGGTGGCGTTCCCATCTATCTGCTTCCCTTGTCCTTCTAGATGGTAGTGGCCGTGGGTTTGGAAAGTGCTGTCTAAGGAGCCTTCGTGAATTCCTGCAGTGCGTCTTATAGATGGTACACACTGCTGCCACTGTGCATCAGTGGTGGAGGGAGTGAATGTTTGTAGATGTGGTGCCATTCAAGCCAGCTGCTTTGTCCTGGATGGTGTCAAGCTTCTTGACTGTTATGGGAGCTGCACTCATCCAGGCAAATGGGGAGTATTCCATCACACTCCTGACTTGTGCCTTGTAGATGATGGAAAGTCTTTGGGGTATCAGGGGGTGGGTTACTTATCGCACAATTCCTAGCCTCTGGCCTGCTTTTGTAGGCATAGTATTTATATGGCTAATCCAGTTAAGTTTCTGGTCAATGGTAACCCCCAGGATGCTTACATTGGGGGATTCAGTGATGGTAATGCCATTGAACATCAATGGGTGATAGTTGGACTCTCTCTTGTTGGAGATGGTCATTACCTGGCACTTGTGTGGTGTGAATGTTACTTGCCACTTGTCAGCCCAAGCCTAGATATTTTCCAGGTCTTGCTGCATTTGGACATGAACTGCTTCAGTATCTGAGGAGTTGCGAATGATGCTGAACATTGTGCAATCATCAACGTTCATCCCAACTTCTGACTTCATGATGGAAGGAAGGTCATTGATGAAGCAGCTGAAGCTGCTTGGGCCGAGGACACTATCCTGAGGAACTCCTGCGATGATGTCCAGGGGCTGAGATGACTGAACCCCAACACCACAACCATCTTCATTTGTGCTAGGTAAGGCTCCAGAGTTTTCCGCCTGATTCCCATTGACTCCAGTTTTGCTAGGGCTCCTTGATGGCACACTCGGTCAAATGTGGCCTTGATGTCAAGGGACCCACTCTCACCTCACCTCAGGAGTTCAGCTCTCTCATCCATGTTTGAACCAAGGCTATAATTAGGTCAGGAGCTTAGTGGCCCTGACAGAACCCAAACTGAGCGTCAGCAAGCAGTTTATTGCTAATCAAGTTCCATTTGATAGCACTGTTGATGACCCTTTCCATTACTTTATGATGATCAAGAGTAGACTGATGGGACGGTAATTGTCTGGGTTGGATTTGTCCTGCTTTTTGTGTACAGGACATACCTAGGCAATTTTCCACATAGCCGGGTAGATGCCAGTGTTGTAGCTGTACTGGAACAGCTTGGCTAGGGACGTGGCAAATTCTGGAGCACAAGCCTTCAGTACTATTGCCGGAATATTGTCAGAGTCCAAAGCCTTTGCAGTATCCAGTGCCTTCAGCCGTTTCTTGATATCACATGGAGTGAATTAAATTGGCTGAAGACTGACACCTGTGATGCTGGGGACCTCTGCAGGAGGCCAAAATGGATGATCCACTCGGCACTTCTGGCTGAAGATTGTAGCAAAGCTTCAGCCTTATCTTTTGCACTGAGGTGCTGAGCTTCTCCATCATTGAGGATGGGGATATTTATGGAGCCTCATCCTCCAGTGAGTTGTTCAATTGTCCACAACCATTCATGGCTCAATGTGGCAGGACTGCAGAGCTTAGATCCGATCCGTTGGTTGTAGGATCGCTTAGCTCTGTCTATCACTTGCCGCTTATGCTTTTTGGCATGCAAGTAGTACTGTGTTATAGCTTCAGCAAGTTGACACCACATTTTAAGGTATGCCTGGTGCTGCTCCTGGCATGTCCTCCTTCACTCTTCATTGAACCAGGATTGATCCCTTGGCTTGATGGTAATAGTAGAGTGGGGGATATGCCGGGCCATAAGGTCCTAAATAATAATCCTAAATAATATCAAAGACAGCTCATCACTCTCTGGGAATTAATTATTTGCAAACTGAATCCACCTTCAGAGCAACAAGAGAATGGAAGCCATTTCTAAATCTTTCCTGGTCCAAACAGATAAAAATTTCAAATCATGATACTGACCTTGCACAAACTTGAAATCCTGCCAAAAATTAGTGCATTGTCCTGATAACATTATACCACAACTGAATTATAATTTTTATAGCTTTTTCTTGCACATCATTATATAAACAAAGGATACTGAGGTTGTGGAATGCATCACCACAGAAGGCCAAGAGTAGAATCAGTTGAGGGATTTAAAAAAGGTAATAGATACATCATTAGGAAGTGAGGCTATTAGGGAGAAAGGGTAGGTAATTAGGACCAAAGAGATAAAATACACTTTTGAATTAATTCTTGGGATGTAGACACTGCAGGCTATGCTAACCTTAACAGTCTATTCTTAGTTCTCCTTGAGAATGTAGTGGAGGATCTTATTCTTGAACCGCTTCAGTCTATGTGACAAAGGTGTTCCCATAATGCTGGTAGGTAGCAAACTCTAAGATTTTGTCCCAGTAACAGTGAAGGAATGGTGATTAATGTACAAATCAGAATAGCATGTGGTTTTGAGAATTGATGGTATCGCAATGAACCTGTTGCCCTAAATGGGTTTGAAAGGTACTGCGAAAGAACTTTGGTAAGTTGCTGCAGTGCATCCTGCACACTGCAGCCATAGTCCACTGGTAATGGAAGGAGTGGATGTTTAGACTAGTGGATGAACTGTCAGTCAAGCAGACTGTCTTGTCTTGGATGATGTTCACCTCCTTGATTATTGTTCCTGCTGTCCCCATCACTCTCTTGACTTGCCCCTTCTGGATGGTGGATAGGCTATAATCAGGAGGTGAGGCACTCACCAAGCCTCTTAATGCGTCGGCTGGTCTACTCTGAATCCTAAAAAGTAACTTCATTACAAGAGATACTTTTAGAAGCATCATTATGCTGAGTTATTATATAAATTAAAATTTTAAAATTGTCAACTGAGTTCCTTATTACAGTGTGCTAAACTCACAACTATGTATTATTCCATAACAATTTTATCTGTTATATTTAATTAATAGTGTTGTACGAGACTGAGTATCTTGCGTTCATTGAACATGCATATTTTTCCTATTTCATAGATATGTTCAATAAAGAAGGGAGAACAATGCTAAACATATTTTTCTGCCAAGCAGTTTGAATGCAATGTACAACTTATTCTATATTACACTGAAAATATGTAGTTGATGCCCAACTATAGAAGAATGTACTAGTGTGACTTCCCTATTCCCCTTTCCAACTCTTCTATTCTCATGCCTAAGCAGAATTGCTTGAAGGTGCCAATTAATGACAAATAATGGGCTGATTTGTGCTGTAGATTTGAATCTCCTTTAAGCCTGATGGAGGACAATCGAACATATTTCAGCTTCCACTGCATCATTCTCTGACTTCATTCATATCCTATTAACATCACTGTTAACTCCTAACAGACCATATGGCTGGATTTTCTTGAAAAGTCACAAATTAAGATCATCGAGGGTTACAGATCACCTTTCAATTTGATTATTACTGGCAGCTAAGCTTTCAATCTCATAACAATCAAGAAGCAAAATTGGTTAGCTATTCATCCAGTAAAAATCAGAGGCAAAGTTGTAATGCACTGTCACATCAGTAAATACATCCCATCATCACATGTTGTAAATTAACATGAAACAAAAGCATCTTGTGGTATAACAGCATTTCAAACAGCTTTGACATTGAGACTTATTTGAACAGGATGAGGTCTAAATTCAATATCGTCTCAAAACAGGCGAGAGGATTGTGGCGCATCATGAACCTGTACCTGTTCAATGTGACGCAAGCAGGGAATAGGACAACTTTGTGTTACCTGCTGATTTACATGATTGCAGTGTGCAGCCAGTACTAACCGTGCCCCATTAGTGTCTTCATGCCTCAGCAGGGGTCCAAAATTACTAGAGGTTAGCACCAGTTAAGGTTAGCCTGCATTACTTAAAATCAGTCCACACCTGTTAAGAGAAGGTAAATTTTAGCTGGGGTGGGTGCTGAAAGTCACTCTGCAGCTGATTCTGATGTGGAAAGCATTCAATAACATGGGAGGGAATGTGCTCCAAGGTTTTCATGCAGAAGCCTTTGTGGAGAAGGTGGAAATGGGAAGAGATGTCTTGCATCCATAGGAGGCCATGAAGCCCTCCAGACTCATAGACTGGGAGCAGACTTTGATGCAGTGCCCCAAGAAGCTCAATGTTGGTTAATTTATCTTCAAATTTCATATCCGTACCTATTGCGCCACGAAACTCACACACTCGTTGCACCAACACCAACCCCCCCCCATCAGTCTGCTACCAACAGTCTTTATCTGGACTCATACCTTACACTCTTACGCTTCACCATATCCTCACACACATAGCACTGCTGCAAGCCTCACACCAACATCTCATAGCTCACAATTTTTTTTATTCGTTCATGGGATTGGGCTTCATTGGCTGGGCCAGAATTTATTGCCCATTCCTAATTACCCTTGAGAAGGTGGTAGTGAGCTGCCTTCTTGAACCGCTGCAGTCAAGTGGTGTAGGTACACCCATGGTGGTGTTAGGAAGGGAGTTCCAGGATTTTGACCTAGTGACAGTGAAGGAACGGTGATATACTTCCAAGTTAGGATGGTGAGTGACCTGGAGGGGATCTTCCAGGTGGTGGTGTTCCCATCTATCTGCTGCCCTTGTCCTTCTAGATGTAGTGGTCATGGGTTTGGAAGCTGCTGTCTAAGGAGCCTTTGTGAATTCCTGCAGTGTATCTTGTAAATGGTACACACTACTGCTAATGTGCGTTGGTGGTGGAGGGAATAAATGTTTGTGGGTGTGATGCCAATCAAGCAGACTGCTTTGGCCCGGGTGGTGTCAAGCTTCTTAAACGTTGTAGGAGCTGCACTCATCCAGGCGTATTCTATCATATTCCTCACTCGTATCTTGGAGATGATGGTCAGGCTTTGGGGAGTCAGGAAGTGAGTTACTCGTCACAAGATTCCTAGCCTCTGACCTGCTCTTGTAGCCACAGTACTTATATGGCTAGTCCCATTCAGTTTCTGGTCAATGGTAACCCCCAGGATGCTAATAGTGGGGGATTCAGTGATGGTAATGCCATTGAACGTCACGGGGCGATGGTTAAACTCTCTCTTGTTGGGAATAGTCATTGCCTGGCACTTCTGTGGTGTGAATGTTACTTTCCACTTGTCAGCCCAAGCCTGGATACTGTCCGGGTCTTTCTGCATTTGGATATGGACTGCTTGGGCTCACATACACCATGACAGCCACATCACCCAACATATTGCACCGCACTCCTTGGCACACTTACTTCTCTATTGCAGGACATTGAGTGCATGAGTTGGCACAGATGGGGCACAGCAAGTAGGTGAGTTGGTGAAGTGGCGTGATGAGTGATGGCTTAAGGGCCGAACTACTTTTATTACAACTGGGATGAAGCCCCAAAGCAACCAAGGCAGGCATTTCAACCAGCCCAGCCTGACAATTGACAGCCCATGTGGCTGCCTCCACAGTGTTTCCAGTGGCAGTGGCAGGCTGGGAGGGTGGGTGGGTTCAGAGGGGGCCAAGAGAAGCTCCAACTTGCACCTGCACTCCTGACCAAGCATTTGGCCATTTGGGGCTGTTTCTCTCGAACAGGTGCGCTAGGCCAGTAATTTTCCCGTCCCTGTGCACCCGCCTCAGGAGAAAAAAATCTGGGCTTCAGTGACAAAGTGAAAGTGGGCTGTGGGACTATTGGTGAATAGAGATTTGGGAGTTGCAGTTACTGGCATCCACTTGGCTGAGTTCATCGCGAACAACCTGGCAAAAATGGGATTGTTTAGGTTGCCTCCTCTCTTCCTCCTCCTCCTGCTCATCAGCTGTTTATGATATAGCTGCTGATGCTAATGCAAATGACCCATCCCCGGAATATGTGGCAGGGGTTTCTGGCACACAGCAGTGGTGGGCAGCAGTTCTGCTCTACCATATTTACGCTGATGAGTGGCGCCTAAGGAATTTGCAAACAAATTTTTTTTTTGTTCTTTCACGGGTTGTGGGCATCACTGGCTAGGTCAGTATTTATTGCCCATCATTAATTGCCCTTGAAAAGTTAGTGGTGAACCATCTTCTTAAACCGCTGCAGTCCATGTGGTGTAGGTACACCCACGGTGCTGTTAGGAAAGGAGTTCCAGGATTTTGACTCAGCGACAGTGAAAGAACGGCAATATATTTCCAAGTCAGGATGGTGAGTGACTTAATCGGAGGGGAACTTGCAGGTGCTGGTGTTCCCATGCATTTGTCGTCTTTGTCCTTCTAAATGGTAGAGGTCGTCAGTTTGGATGGCATTGTCAAAGGAACCTATGTAAGTTGCTGTGGTGCCATTATTCGTCAGTGGTGGAGAAAGTGAATGATTAAGATAGTGGATTGGGTGCCAATCAAGTGGGCTGCTTTATCCTGGACGATGTCAAGATTTGAGTGTTGTTAGAGCCGCACTCATCCTGGCAAGTGGACAGTATACCATCACATTCTGGACTTTTGCCTTGCAGATGATTGACAGGCTTTGGGGAGTCAGGAGGTGAATTACTCACCATGGAATTCCCAACCTCTGACTGGCACTTGTAGCCACAGTATTTATATGCTGAAAACAGCTTAGTTTCTGCTCAATGGTAAGCCCCCAGGATGTTGATAGTGAGGGATTCAGCGATGGTAATACCATTGAATGTCAAGGGGAGAGTGCTAGGTTCTCTTGTGTTGGAAGTGGTCATTGTACTTGCATGGCATAAACGTTACTTGCCATTTATCAACCCAAGCCTGAATGTTGTCCAGGTCTTGCTGCATATGGACATGGACTACTTCAATAACTGAGGAGTCGCAAATGGTGCTGAACATTGTGCAATCCTCAGCAAACATCCCCACTCCAGACATTATGATGGAGGGAAGGTCATTGATGAAGCAGCTGAAGATAGTTGGGCTGAGGATACAACCCTGAGGAACTCCTGCAGTGCTGTCCAGTAACTGAGATGATAGACTTCTAACAACCACAATCATCTTTCTTTGTGCTAGGTATGACTCCAACAGGTGGACAGTTTTCCCTTGATCCCCGCTGACTCCAGTTTTGCTAGGGCTGCTTGATACTGCACTCGTTCAAATGCTGCCTTGATGTCAAGGGTAGCCACTCTCACCTCACCTCTTGAGTTCAGTTCTTTTGTGCATGTTTGAACCAAGGTGGTAATGAGGTCAGAAGCTAAATGGCTCTGGCAGAACCCAAGCTGAGCTTCAATGAGCAGATTAATGCTGTGTAAGTGCTGCTTGATAGCAGTGTTGATGACCCCTTCCATCACTTTGCTGATGATCGAGAGTAGACTGATGGGGCGGTAATTGGCCGGGTTGGATTTGTCCTGCTTTTTGTGTACAGGACATACCTGGGCCGTTTTCCACATTGCTGGATAGATGCCAGTGTTGTAACTGTACTGAAACAGCTTGGCTAAGGGCGCAGTAAGTTCTGGAGCACAAATCTTCAGTACTATTGTCAGAAAGTTCTCAGAGCCCAAAGTCTTTGCAGTATCCAGTGCCTTCAGCCATTTCTTGATATCATGTGGAGTGAATCAATTTGGCTGAAGACTGGCATCTATGATGTTGGAGACCTCTGGAGGAGGCTGAGATTAATCATCCACTCAGCACATCTGGCTGAAGGCTGTAGCAAATGCTTCAGCCTTATCTTTTGCATTCATGTGCTGGGCTCCTCCATCATTGAGGACAGAGATTTGTTTGGAGCCTCCTCCTCCAATTGTTCAATTGCCCACCACCATTCACGACTGATTGTGGCAGGAGCGTAGTTCTGATTTATTAGTTGTAGGATTGTTTAGCTTTGTCTATCACTTGCTGCTAATGCTGTTTGGCAAGCAAGTAGTCCCATGTTGTAGCTTCACCAGGTTGACACCTCATTTTTAGGTATGCTTCGTGATGCTCCTGGCATGCCCTCCTGCAATCTTCGTTGAACCAGGGTTGATCCCCTGGCTTGATGGTAATGGTAGAGTGGAGTTATGCCAAGCCATGAGGCTACACATTGTGGTTGAATATAATTCTGCTGCTGCTGATGGCCTTAAGTGCCTCATAGATGCCCAGTTTTCAGTTGCTCGATCTGTTTGAAATCTATCCCAATTAACATGGTTGTATTGTCACAAAACGTGATAGAGGGTATCCTCAATGTGAAGATGGGACCTAGTCTCCACAAGGACTATGTGATGGTCACTGTCATGGACATGTGCATCCACGACAGGTTATTTGGTGAGGATGAGGTCAGTAGGTTTTTCCCTCTTGATGGTTTCCTCACCACCTGCCACATGCACATTCTAGCAACTATGTCCTTTAGGACTCAATCAGCTCAGTCAGTAGTGGTGCTACCGAGCCACTCTTAATGATGGGCATTGAAGCCCCCCACCCAGTGTGCATTCTCTGCCATTGCCATTTTCACTGCTTCATCCAAGTAGTGTTCAATATGGAGGAGTACTCAGCTGAGGGGGGACAGTTGGTGATTTCATCAGCAAGTTTCCTTGTTCATGTTTGACCTGATGCCATGAGGTTTCCTGGGGTCCAGAGTCAATGTTTTAAGTCTCCCCAGTCAACTCCCTTCCAAATGTATACCACTGTATCACAACCTCTATCCTGCCGGTGGGACAGGACACACTCAGGGATGGCGATGGTGGTGTCTGGGACATGGTCTGTAAGGTATGATTCCATGAGTATGACTATGTTAGGTTGTTGCTTGACTAATCTGTGGGGCAGCTCTCTAATTTTGGCACCAGCCCTCAGATGTTAGTAAGGAGGACTTTGCAGGGTTGACAGGGCTGGGCATGGCTTTGTCTTTTTCAGTGCATAGGTTGATGCCAGGTGGTCTGTCCACTTTCATTCCTTTTTGACTTTTCTGCCTGGGTTTAATGTGACTGAGTGATTTCCTAGACCATTTCAGAGGTCAGCGAAGAGTCAATCACAATGCTTTGGGTCTGGAGTCGCTTGTAGGCCAGATCAGGTCGGGACGACTGATTTCCTTCCCTAAAGGGCATTAGTGAACCAGACTGGTTTTTACAACAATTGACAACGGCCCGAATCACCTGCTCCCATTGGCGGTGGGCATAATGGTGGGTGGGGTGGTGGGGAAATCAGCGGGGGTTGGGGGGGGTGTGGTTTGTGGGTTGGGAGGGAGGGGCCGAAATCGGTTTTGTTCGGTGTCGATCACAGTGGGATCATCCGATGTTGTCTACCATGGCGGATCACAAATCCTACTGGAGGCTGGCGCGAACCTGATTTGCATCCCACTAATGGGATGCAAGGTTAGGCCCAACCGGAATCTTCCCCCACATCCAATTTATTATTGCGCCAGCAGGAAAACATGCCGGCCCAGCAACATCTGGACAAGTGTGACATGCAGAAGTTGGGACTTAACCTTTAGGGCTTTGCTCAGCTCACGGGCATCCGAAGAGAAGAAGATGCTGGATCCCTACAGGTACCTGACTCTGGAGGAACACGTGCATCACATGCTGAGTGGTTTCTCATGCACTTGGCTCTGCCACGAAGCAGCTCTCAGAAGTTGGGAGGCCTCCACACAGCAGCTTCAACTTCACTGAGGCTTCAGACTTCATGATCTTCATCAGAGGCTTGCACCATCTTCATCTAACACGGTCTCCACTGATGCTTCAGACCTGCTTCAGGACTTCACAGGCTTTGCCACAGGCTGGTATGGATAGTCAGTGAAGGGGGAAGTCGGTCTAGGTGTGAGTGGAAGACAAAGGTGTACTGGGCGTGGGGTTTAAGGTTGGTGGGGAGTTGGGAGGGGGGTGGTCTGAAGGTATCGGGGGTGGTGTGATTGGGTGTACTGGGAGGGAGGAGGGAGCATGGCGGGAGGAGGGTGTAACGGAGGAGAATGGTGCAAGGGGGGTGGTGGAAGGTCGAAGGGTAGGAGTGCGGATGGGGGACGGTGTCCGGGGAAGGAGGGAGTACAGAGTGGGGAAGGAATATGTGGGGGAGGAAGGAGTAAGGTGGAGGAAAGAATAAGGAGGGTGGAATGTCCAAGCGAATGTACAAAGGAGCCGTCTGTGGGCTCAATGACGGCCTCCTGGGGAGCGAACTCGGAATGGGTGTGGTACGATGGAATGCTGAGTGTGAGAGGGAGCAGAGGGAGCCAGTAGGATGGGAGGGTTAACGGTGCGTTGGTACCGGTAGAAGGGGCAGTGAGGGTGGTTAGTGGGGACACAGAGGCAAACACAGACCCTGGGGGTGGGAAGCAGGAGCTCGGGGAAATCAATGTGGATGGGGGTAGGATTTTCAGGAAAGTAGGGAATGTGGACGTTCACCTGGAAACTCCTGAAGGAGAAGGGTTCAGGCTGTAGGGTAACAGTGGGGAGGTGGAAGGTGATGCTGGTGGGGGTAGGTGAGTGGGGGTGTGGGGGGAGCGATGAACTGTGATGGAGGAAAGGACATGGGTGATTGGGGTGGGGGTGGGGGAAAGGATGGGGAAGCTTATCTCAAACTTGACGACTACCGTTTCTCAGAAATCATAAGTGAGCGGCGCCTCATGATGGACGGCTTAGGTGCTGCATGGGAGTGTGATCAGTGAGTGGGCGGAGATGCAGGTCAGCTCAGATGCCCAACTGAAAGAGAACCCCAGCTCAGGGACAGTGAGATGAGTTTGATGGATAAAGGCTCTGCTTACATGGGAGAGTGCTTGCATGAGGCTCCGAAAGGCCCTGCTACATACACACTCCTCCCTGCAGAATCACTCGTGGTCCCGGGTGCGTGCAGCTGAACAACTAGTGGAGGAGGGATGCAAGGGGAGCACTCGCGAAACCTGTAAATAAAGCTGAAAAACAACATTACACATTATTCAGTGAAAGTGAATATGTTTTCAGATTATAAAGTGACAAAATGTGTTCACCCATGTAACCATGTGTGATCAGAATTTCTTAACTTTTCAGGCCTACCACTTCTTCTGCCCTGACATCTGCAGGAGGGGTGGAGAAAATCTGTGTAATGGCTGGTCCTGTTGCCTCTGATGACTTTGGCGCTCATTCTCTGGGGAGCAGAGGCCTTCAGGGCCCCAGTTTACTTTGGCTGTCCTCCTGTGGGCCAGCTGCCCCCTCTGCTGTGAGAGACGACAAGTTTGAGGGGGGTCACAGGCAAAGGGGACTCGGCATGAGCGGGCAACCTCTGGGATTCCTGATTGGATGACTCAGGGGTGTCCACCTGCCATGCCTCCTCCCTTCAGGTACCTGAGGACCGTGGCCTGATTCCTTGAGGGGAAGGAGCATTTGGAAGGACCGAGGTGCTCCGTTTCCCGCTCACATTGCCACTACAGAAACTCGCCCATGGCTACCACCATGGAGTGCAGGTCTGCGCGCATCCGTGTGTTCTGCTGGACCAGGTGCCTACCATCCTTCCCATGGAGACCTCCACATGTGCACATGTGGGCACCACTTCTTCAGGGAGCAGGTGGACGCACTCCTCCAACTCACGTGCCTCTTTGTTGAGGGCTTCCAACAGCTCTGCCTGATGTTCCCCCGCCTTCTGCAGGCCCACCACCATGAGCTGGAAGGCTGAATCCAGAGGCTCATCATCTGACTAGGACCTCACAGGTGCCTCTTCCCCAGCAGTCCTCCGAGTGCCGGGGTGCTCAGCTGAACCTGCCTCCTACTGCTGCGGACACATGTCCATGCGGTGACCACCAGATTGTGAACCCGAGCCTGCTCTAGGCCTAGGTCCCACCAAGCTGTGTGGCTCTGCGCTGGGGGAGGGTGTGGGTAGGGGCTGTGTTTTCCAGGCTGCTTATTACCAGCTCTTCAATGGAGGAGGTGTCATCTTGGCTGGAGGTGAGGAACTGCACGGAGCTGAGGGTATCGGTCGCTTGGCACAGCTCCCTGTGAACTGAAGTAAAGGTAATTAGTGTATTTCAGCAGAGTCAAAAGCAGGAGAGAGAGCACTTACAGTTGCATTGAGAGAAGGATGATGTGGTGCAGGGTCCTCAGGTGGGTGTTCGCCACCAACATCACCGTCGTTGCAGGCAGGGTCCACGTCCTCACTAGTCAGTGTGATGGCACACTCCTCAAAGTGAATGAGAGGCCTAATGTGGGCCACTCCACCCACAGTCTGGGACCTGTCCCTCCTGCCTGAAAACAGATGGAGAGAGTATGAGGAGGACACATGCCATGGCAGATTATAAGATTCGTGGAACATTTCTGCGGTTAGCGGAGCCATGGACAGGATGAGGATTCGAGCTCCAGTGGATATGACCCTGATGGAGATGTGAGGATGTGTGTGAGAGTTATTGGTGTTGTCCCTTGAGGTGTGAGATCCCTTTGGATGTGTGATGGGTTTGGGGGAGCGTGTTCAAAGTGATGAGATGGTTGACTTACCCTGATGGAACGGATGAGAGCATTCATCTCCTTCCTGCATTGGACGGCTGACCTCCTCTGTGCTCCATTGGTGCTGACCACTGCTGCCTCCACCTCCCAGACCAGAATGGTGGCTCTGGTGGACCTCCTGCAGCCAGAATGGGGTAGAGGAGTTTGCGTCTGCCTTCCATTAAGTCCAGCAGGCGTCCAAGAGAGGCATCACTAAATTTAAGGGCTGCAGTTACCTTTGCTTTCGAGGCTATCTCTCACCTCAATCAGTCCTAGTCTGTAGACATGAAGCAGTCTGCACTCTGGTGCATTTTAAATATGGCGTCCAGAGCATGGAAACACTGAGGTCACAGTTTGGTGGGCAAATCCAAGCCTGCCCATCAGCGATCCAGTGTGTTTCCTGCGAATGCATTATTAATGAGGTAGGACATGCCAGGAAGGGAACAATACAGCAGAAAAATCCACCATTGTGGCCGGTACAATGTCATTTCTCACACTGGCTACTGCACTGAGAAATCTGGGACAATTCTGCCCAATGATTTCATGGTATCCATTACTGAGACTAGATCCATGCAATGAATTTAAATTCTACCAGCTGCTGTGGTGGGATTTGAACCCATGGTTCCAGAGCATTAGCCTGGTTTCTGTCCAATGACATTACCACAGCACCATCAGCACCACCTCCTCCCCCTTAACATAAGAAATAGAAAAGATTTACAAACCTACAAAAAAAAATCACGACACCTGCCCATTATTTGTTAGGTATTATTATATCTTAAAATGTGTGTACAATATGTAACACTAGACAGGGAGACAAGATTTAGAAGTAAGAAAGTGATATATGAATGGTAAATCTTGGCACCAATTGTTTAAAAACGCACAGCATTTAAAGACATTCCCAATTCTCAGATTGTGCAAACAATGATTGTTCCCAGATACATCTTTCTAATTAGGATCAAATTCCTGAAAAGAAAAACAATTGGAGCAGTTGGCATCACATTTACTTGGCCGTGATAAGGGCTGAAGCCTACTTCTTTTGAGGTCCAATGGTTTAAATTTTAAGATCCTGTTCTCCTCTTTCCTGGCCCTCCTCAGCTTGGAATGTGACTGCATTAAATAGTAAACATGCGCTGCAGACCCCAGACTAACCATGGGCAACACTATGGAAGATCAGTTAGATTTTATTTGTAAGAAGTATTTAACCCTTACGCATTCGAGGCATTGCCATCAGGAGCCTACAATTTATGGGAATGTTCGTGTGTTGAGGTGAATTTTCAAATATTCAGGTGTCTGTTAAGCAGTCTTCTTCTATAGTTAAAGGAATTTTAAATTATACCTCTGTGAAATGTTTTGGGACAGTTTTCTACATTAAATGCCCTATATAAATCTACGTTATTGTTGTTCTCCACTGGCTAAGATCACACCAGTGGATGAGCTCTCACTCCCTAGACACCTAAATGTGCCTTTAACTGTCCAATAGGTGGCAAATCCATCAATTGAAAGAAAACCTTCATTACAATATTTTGGTTTACTTGTTTTAACAATATGTCCTCGTGTTATCTTCCTCAAATCCAGAAGCTGGTAGAATGAGCATTCCATTAGATCATGGCTTCAAACACAAATGCTAAACAGATTTATTGAATCCAAAAGTAATATGTAAACAGAAGCAATGTCACAAAACAGATTTACAGTGGTTACAAAATGAATAATTTCCTCCTTGAGACATCAAAGGAGAGCATTTAGGGGACAGTGATCATTGCATCATAAGGTTTAGGTTGGCTATGGGAAGAGGACAAAGAACAATGCAGAGTAAGAATAATTAACTAGGGGAAAGCCAACTTCAAGGGGGTAAGAACAGATCTGAGTTGAATAAATTGGAGTCAAATGTTGGCAGGAAAAACGGCAGCTGAACAATGCGCCACCTTCAAAGAAGAGATAGTTCAGGCACAGGTGCGGCATATTCTCTTGAAAGGAAAAGCTAGGGCAAACAAATCCAGAACTCCCTGGATGACAGAAGAGATAGAGGTTAAGATGGAGAAGAAGGAGTGTGTTTATGACCAATATTAGGTGGATAATGCAATGGAGAACCAGAATACCCAGAGGGAAAGTGAAAAAGCAAATAAGAGAAGCAAAGAGACTGAAAGGAGACTGGCAATTAACATAAAAGGGAATCCCAAAGTCTTTTGTTGGCATGTTAATAGGAAAAGGGTAGTAAAATGAGGAGTAGGGCCGATTAAGGACTAAAAAGGGGATTTACGTTTAGAAGCAGGGGCCATATGGCATTAAATGTATCTGTCTTTACCAAGGAAGAAGATTCTATAAAGGGCACAATCAAAGAGGAGTCATTAATAAACCAGAAGGATTTAAAAATGATAATTCGATAGGCTGCCTGTAGTAAAGTTGATAAGGCACGAGGAACAGATGAGATGCATCCAAGGATAATGAGGGAAGTGAGTTTGGAAATTGCAGAGGCACAGGCCAGAATTTTCTGTTTATCTTAGACTCAAAAGCAGTGCGAGAGGACTGGAGAATTGCAAATGTTACACCCTTGTTTAAAAATTGGTGTAAATATAAGCCCAGCAACTGTAGACCTGTCTGTTTAACTTCAATAGTGGGGAAACTTCTAGAAACAATAATTTGGTACTGACTTGCTGGAATTTTTTGAAGAGATAACAGAAAGGGTTGAGGAGGACAGTGTTGCTGATGTGGTGTTCAGGACTTTCTAAAAGGCATTTGAGACAGTGCCACTCAACAGGCTTGTGAGTAAAGTTAGGGCTCATGGAATAAAAGGGACAGTGGCAGCATAATTACAAGAATAGCTAAGTGACACAAAACAGAGGGTAATGGATAATAGATATTTTGGCCTCAGCTGGGACGTGAAGGCATTGGAGACGGTGCAATAAAGATTCACAAGAATTGTTTCAGGGATAAGGAACTTAAGTTATGAAGATTAAACGGCAAAGTTGTGACTGTTTTCCTCGGAGAAGAGAAGGCTGCGAGGAGATTTGATAGAGGTATTCAAAATCATGAGGGGTCTGGAGAGAGTAGATATGGAGAAACTGTTCTCGCTCGTGAAAGGATCTAGAACAAGAGTGCACAGATTTAAAGCAATTGACAAAAGAAGCAAAAGTGACTTGAGGAAAAACATTTTCATACAGCAAGTGGTTAAGGTCTGGAATGCATTGCCTGAGACTATGGTGGAGGAAGGTTTAATTGAGGCATTCAAAAGGGAATTAAACGGTTATCTGGACAAGAAGAATGCACAGTATTATGGTGAGAAGCAGGGGAATGGCACTAGGTGGGTTGCTCATTCAGAGAGCCAGTGCAGACACAATGGACCAAATGGCCTCTGTCTGCACTGTAACAATGGTGTGATTCTGTGTAACATATCAAATACCAGTTCCACAAGCTGCAACAAACTTTAGGGTGAACTGGACCTGGCACAAGATCCTTTAAATATTAACTTTACAAGGTGGCTTGTTTACTGCTGATCACCCATGATACCTCTTGGTCTTCTTGATGGTTGTTCATTTGGAAGAAGATATAAGACCTGATTTTAATTGTGTACCTGTGTATGTTGCTCTCCAAAACTGCATAACACAAAATTGCGAACAAACCCCCACAGTTTTCTATCCATTTTTATTTCAGGAAATCAGTTTATTTTCCTTAAAAATTGACAGGGATTAAGAAAATTTATTTGTACATTTTGTAAACTCACATAGCAGTGTCAGTCACACATGTATTCAAGTAAAACCCACAGAATGGTTGTATTTGAATAGAACGGTTTGGCCTTTTTCTTAGATACCTGTCACAGATCATTAAACGGTTATAGCAAAGAAAAAGGCTTTCGGCCCAGCAAACCAAAATTGCCTCTCTACAAGAACAACTCAGCTGGTCCCACCCTTTCCCTGTAATCCTGCCATTTTTCTTTTACATTCAGGCCCTTACCGAATCCCATTTCGAAAGCCACAATTGAATCTGCTTTCACCACCCGCTCAGGCAGTGCATTCAAAAAATTCAAAAGTGCACTCTTTCTCGTGTTGTTTTTGGTTCTTTTGCCATTCACCTTAAATCTCTATCCACTGATTCTTTACACCACCACTTAAAGGAACAGTTTCTCTCTATCTACTCTGAACATTATCAAATCTCCTCTCAACTTTCTCTAAGGAGAACAAGCCCAGCTTCTGAAATCTATTCTTGTAACTGAAGTCCATCATCCCTCATAAATCTTTTCCGCGCCCTCTCTAAAGCCTCCACTTCCTTCCTAAAGTGTGGTGTTCAGAATTGGACACATTACTCCAGTTAAGGCTGAACCAGTGTTTTATTAATGTTCATCATAACTTCCTTGTTTTTGTATTCTATGCCTTGATTTATAAAGCCCGGGATCCCATGTGCCTTTTAACCACTTTGTCAACCTGCCCTGCTACCTTCAACAATTTGTGGACATATAATGGCCAGTAACTCCACGGCTTCCACCTTTACTTCCCTCAGCATCCTCAGATGTATCCCTTCGGGTCCTGGTCATTTAATCAGCTTTAAGTAGAGCCAGCCTTTTTAATACCTCCTTTTTATCATTTTTAGCACATCCAGAGTCTTAATTATCTCCTTCTTTGCTATGCCTTTGACAGCATCTCCTTTCTTGTTAAAAATACTCATTTAGCACCTCAGCCATGTCCTCTGCCTCCATGCATTTATCCATTTTTTTTGGCTCTCAGTTGGCTCCACTCTTCTTCATACCACTCTATTACTCTTTCAATACCTGCAGAAGACTTTTGGATTCATTTTTATGTTAGTTGCCAGTCTCTTCACTTTCTCTCTGGCTCTCTTATTTCCTTTGTCACTTCCTCTCAGAACCTGCTATCGTTAACATGGCTCTCACTTGTACTGTTAACCTGACATTTGTCATATGCATCCTTTATCTGCTTCAACTTACTCCCTATCTACTTCAACATTCATAAAACCCTGACTTTGCCCTACCTAGGTGATATAGTGGTATTATCGCTGGACGAGTAACCCGGAGACCTAGGGTAATGCTCTGGGAACCCAGGTATGAATCTGCCATGGCATTTGGTGGAATTTGAACTCAATAAAAATCTGCAATTAAAAGTCTAATGATGGCCAAGAAAACATTGTTGATTGTTGTTTAAAACCTGTCTGGTTCACTCATGTCCTTTAAGGAAGGAAATCTGCTGTCCTTACTTGGCCTACATATGACTTCAAACCCACAGCAATGTGGTTGATGCTTAAATGCCCTCTGAAATGGCCTAGCAAGCCATTCAGTTGTATTAACTGCTACAAAGTCTCAAAAAAGGAATGAAACTGGACGGACCACCCGGCATCGATTTACGCACCGGAAACGACAACAGCAAACTCAGCCCTGTTGACCCAGCAAATTCCTCCTTACTAACATCTGGGGGCTAGTGCCAAAATTGGGAGAGCTGTCTCATAGGCTAGTCAAGCAACAGCCTGATGTAGTCATCCTTATGGAATCATATCTTATAGATAATGTCCCAGACACCACCATCACGATCCCTGGGCAGGACAGACCCAGCAGAGGTGGTGACACAGTGGTATACAGTCGGGAGGGAGTTGTCCTGGGAGTCCTCAACATCGACTCCAGACCCCATGAAGTCTCATGGCATCAGGTCAAACATGGGCAAGGAAACCCTCCTGCTGATTATCATGTGAGTCTGTGGCAGGTGGTGACGGAACCAACAAGAGAGAAAAACATGCTTGACCTCATCCTCACCAACCTGCCTGCTGCCGGTGGATCTGTCCATGAAAGTATTGGTTGGAGTGACCACCACACAGTCATTGTGGAGACGAAGCACCATTTTCACATTGAGGATACCCTTCATTGTGTGGTATGGCACTAGCACCGTGCTAAATGGTATAGATTTCGAACAGATCTAGCAACTCAAGACTGGACACCCCTGAGGCCTTGTGGGCCATCAGCAGCAGCAGAATTGCACTGAACACAATCTGTAACCTCATGACCCAGCATACCCCCCCCACCCCCCCCCCACTCTACCATTACCATCAAGCTAGGGGTCAACCCTGGTGTAACAAAGAGTGCAGGAGGGCATGCCAAGCCTGCACCAGGCATACCTAAAAATGATGTGTTGACCTGATGAAACTATAATACAGGACTACTTGGATGCCAAACAGCATAAGCAGCAAGTGACAGACAGAGCTAAGCAATCCTATAACCAATGGATTGGATCTAAGCTCTACAGCCCTGCCACATCCAGTCATGATGGTTATGGTTGTTGGAGGTCAGTCATCTCAGCTCCAGGATAGCACTGCAGGAGTTCCTCAGGGTAGTGTCCTCGGCCCAACCATCTTCAGCTGCTTCATCAATGACCTTCCTTCCATCATAAGGTCAGAAGTGGGGACGTTCGCTGATGATTGCACAATGTTCAGCACCATTCACGACTCCCCAGGTACTGAAGTAGTCCATGTCCGAATGCAGCAAGACCTGGACAGTATCCAGGTTTGGGCTGACAAGTGGCAGGTAACATTTGTGCCACACGAGTGTCAGGCAATGACCATCTCCAACAAGGGAGAATCCAGCCATCATTCTTTGATATTCAATGGCATTACCATCAATGAACCCCTCACTATCAACAACCTGGTGGTTACCATTGACCAGAAACTGAATTGGACTAGCCATATAAATACTGTGGCAACAAGAGCAGGTCACAGGCTAGGAATTGAGCAATGAGCAACCCACCTCCTGACTCATCAAAACCTGTCCACCATCTGTAGAGGGGAGGGATTCAGATTCCTGCGACATTGGGACTGGTTCTGGGGAAGGTGGAACCAGTGCAAACAGGATGGGTTGCATCTGGGCAGGACCAGGACCAATGTCCTCGGGTGAGGGGGGTGGTGGGTGGATGTTTGCTAGTGCAGTCAGGGAGGGTTTAAACTAGAATGGAATGGGATAGAACCTGAGCTGGAGACAGAGGAGAAACAAGGATAGAAACAAAAGACAGAAAAGTATGAAGCAAAAGTGGAATGCAGAAAAAGGAAGGGCAAAAAACAAATGGGCTCACAGTGCAAAATAAAGCTAAGATGACTAAAAAGATTAAAAAAGTCTAAAGGCATTGTATCTTAATGCGCGGAGCATTCGCAATAAGGTAGATGAATTAACAGCATAAATGGATATAAACAGTTATGATGTAATTGCAATTACGGAGACATGGCTGCAGGGTGACCAAGGATGGGAACTAAACATCCAAGGGCATTCAATATTTAGGAAGGACAGACAAATAGGGAAAGGAGGTGGGGTAGCATTGTTAGTAAAAGAGGAAATCAATGCAATAGTGAGGAAGGATATTTGCTCGGAAAATCACAATGTGAAATCTGTTTGGGTGGAGATAAGAAACACCAAGAGGCAGAAAAGTTGGTGGGGTTTGTCTATAGGCCCCCAAACAGTAGTGGAGATGTAAGGGAAGGAATTAATCAGGAAATTAGAGATGCACGCAATAAGGGTACAACTGTAACGATGGGTGACTTTAATCTACATGTTGATTGGATAAACCAAACTAGCAATAATACTGTGGAGGACGATTTCCTGGAGTGTGTACCTGATGGTTTTTAAGACCAATATGTTGAGGAACCAACTAGAGAGCAGGCTATCCTAAACTGGGTATTGTGCAATGAGAAAGGATTAATAACAATCTTATTGTATGGGGCTCCCTGGGGAAGAGTGACCATTAGGATGGAAAGTTAAGAAGTTGAATCCAAAACTAGGGTCCTGAATCCAAATGAAGGGAACTACAAAGGTATGAAGCATTAGTTGGCAATGATGGATTGGGGAACCTTACTAAAAGGGTTGACTGTGGATAGACAATGGCTATTTAAGGAACAGATGCAAGAATTACAACAATTATTCATTCCTGTCTGGCGCAAAAATAAAACAAGAAAGGTGGCTCAACCATGGCTTACAAAAGAAATTAGGATAGTATTAGATCCAAAGAGGAAATGTATAAAATTGCCAGAAAAAGCAGCAAGCCTGAGGATTGGGAGCAGTTTAGAATTCAGCAAAAGTGAACAAAAAGATTGATCAAGAAGTGGAAAATGGAGTAGGAGAGTAAACTTGCAAGGAACATAAAAATTGACTGTAAAAGCTTCTATAATTATGTGAAGAGAAAAAGATTAGTGAAGAGAAATGTAGGTCCCCGAGAGCCAGAAACTGAGAAATTATAATGGGAACAAAGAAATGGCAGACAAATTGAACACATATTTTGGTTCTATTTTCACAAAAGAGGACACAAATAATTTCCCAGAAATGTTAGGGAACCAAGGGTCCAGTGAGAGGGAGGAAATGAAGAAAATCAGTATTAGTAAAAAAAATGGTGCTAGAGAAATTAATGGGGTTAAAGGCTGGGAAATCCCCAGGGCCTGATAATCTACATCCCAGAGTACTAAAGGAAGTGGCCCTGGAAATCTTGGATGCATTGGTGGTCATCTTCCAAAATTCTATAGACTCTGGAGCAGTTCCTACAGATTGGAGAGTTTTTTTATTCATTCATGGGATGTGGGCATCGCTGGCTAGGCCAGCAATTATTGCCCATCACTAATTGCTCTTGCAGAGGGCATTTATGAGTCAACCACTTTGCTGTGGGTCTGGAGTCACATGTAGGCCTGACCAGGTAAGGACAGCAGATTTCCTTCCCTAAAGGACATTAGTGAACCAAATAGGTTTTTACAAAAATCGACAATGGTTTCATGGCCATCATTAGACTATTAGAATGGCAAATGTAACCCTACTAATTAGAAAAGGAGGGAGAGAAGAAACAGAGAATTACAGACCAGTTAGCCTAACATCAGTAGTGGGGAAAATGCTAGAGTCTATTATAAAAGTGGTAACAGAGCACTTGGAAAGCATTAACAGGATTAGAAAAAGTCAGCATGGGTTTACGAAAGGGAAATCATGCTTAACTAATCTACTGGAGTTTTTTGAGGATGTAACTAGTAAAATAGATAAGGGAGAACCAGTGAATGTAGTGTATTTGGATTTCAAGAAGGCTTTTGATAAGGTCCCAAATAAGAGGCTAGTGGGCAAATTTAAAGCACATGGGATTGGGGACAATATACTGGCATGGATTGAGAATTGGTTGACAAACCAGAAGCAGAGGGCAGAATTTTACAGCCTCATTTCGGCAGGGACACGGCTGTAAAGTGCGGCGAGCCATTATAATCCCCATTGACTGCAGCGGGAACATAAAATCACACTGCTGTAAAATTCTGCCCAGAGAGTGGGAATAAATGGGTCCTTATCCAGGTGGCAGGCGGTGACTAGTGGTGTAACGCAGAGATCAGTGTTTGGGCCCCAGCTATTCACGATATATATAATGGAGGAAACCAAATGCAATATTCCCAAATTTGCTGACAACACAAAACTGGGCGGGGTTGTGAGGAGGATGCAAGGAGGTTTCAGGGCAATTTAGACAAGTTGTGTGTGTGGGCAAACACATGGCAGGTGCAGCATAATGTGGATAAATGTAAAGTTATGTGCTTTGGAGTGAAAAACAGAAGGGCAGAGTAGTATTTCAATGATGATATATTGGGAAATGTGGATGTACAAAGGGATCTGGGTGTCCTTGTAGACCAGTCAATAAAAATAAACAGGCAGGTGCAGCAAGCTATTAGGAAGGACAATGGTATGTTGGCCTTCATTGCAAGAAGATTTGAGTTCAGAAGTAGGTATCTTTTACTACAGTTATACAGTGAGAGCAGACATGGAGTATTGCATGCAGTTTTGATCTCCTTACCTAAGAAAGGATATACTTCCATAGAGGGAGTGCAGCGAAGGTTCATTAAGCTGGTACTGAGGATGGCAGGATTGTCATATGAGGAGACATAGGTTCAACCGGGCCTGTATTCACTAGAGTTTAGAAGAATGAGAGGGGATCTGATTGAAAATTACAAAATCCTAACAGGGTTAGACAGACTGGATGCAGGGAAGATGTTTCCCCTGTTTGGGGAGTCTAGAATCAGGGGCCACAGTCTCAGGATACGGGGCAGGCCATTTAGGACTGAGATGAGGACAATGTTCTTCGCTCAGAGGGTGGTCAACCTTTGAAATTCTCTACCAGAGAAGTCTGTGGAGGTCGGGTCACTGAGTATATTCAAGAAATAAATTGATAAATTTTTGGATATTAGGGGCATCAAGGGGTATGGAGAGAAAGCATGGCATTGAGGTCAAGGATCATCCATGATCACATTGAATGGCGGAGCAAGCTTGATGGGCCGAAAGGCCTACTGCTGCTCCTAGTTTTTATGTGTCTATGTTTACAAGGCACAAGTCAGGGGTGTGATAGAATACAGCCCACTTGCCTGGATGAGCGCAGCTCCCACAACACTCAAGAAGCTTGACACCGTGCAGGACAAGCAGCCCGCTTGATTGGCACCATATCCACAAACATTTACTCCCTCCACTGCCAACACTCAATAGCAGCAGTGTGTACCATCTACAAGATGCACTGCAGGAGTTCACCAAGGCTCCTTAGACAGCACCTTCCAAACCCATGACCACTACCATCTAGAATGACAAGGGCAGCAGATAGATGGGAACACCACCACCTGGAAGTTCCCCTCCAAGTTACTCACCATCTTGATTTGGAAATATATCACCATTCCTTTACTGTCACTGGGTCAAAATCCTGGAAATCCCTTCCTAACAGCACTGTGGGTGTATCTACACTACATGTAATGCAGCAATTCAAGAAGGCAGCTCACCACCTTCTCAAGTGTAACTAGGGATGGACAATAAATGCTGGCCCAGCCAATGAAGCCCACATCCCATGAATGAATAAAAAATATTTTGTCTTGGCAATGGACACTGCTGTTGGACCACTTTTATCACTATTATCACTAGTCTTTTGTTCTTGCACCTCTCTGTAATTTCCTTACAAATTTGCACCTCTATATCCTTCCCATTAGTTGGCATCCTGTATAATACACCCAGTAGTGTAATGGCACATCTCTTAATTCAAACAAAATAGAGTCTGTCCTTGACTGCTCCATGACATGCTCTCTCTCCAGTAATGTAAAATTCTCCTTAATCAATACTGCCCCTCTCCTCCTTTCTTTCCTTCCCTATGTTTCCTGAAGACCTGTCTCCAGAGATACTTAGAAACCACTCCTGCTCCTTTTTTGAGCCAGTCTAATATCACTGCAACATTATATTCCCATGTGGCCATTTGTACTTGTAGCCCACCAACCTTATTTACCACGCTCCATGCATTTACATACATATACTATAAACCTGAATAAGATTTTACTGTATTTCTTCTTAGTAATATTTCCTTTGGGGCTATTGTATATCAGAACAAACTGGGCCATTTTCTGTTCGTGAACGTGGTTTTTAGTCCCTTTATGTTACTCCACTGCGCAGCTGTGTATTACATCCTGCCCTCCAATTGACTTATCTACGAGAGCCACAGGCATCTCTTTGACATCTATCAACACTTGCCTGCAATCACCAAATGGCATACATGCTCATAGGAGGTAAACTGGCTATGTCAACTTTGATGTCCCCTCCCTCCTTCTACTCCCACTGCCATCCCCAGGGATAGAACATGCGGTCTGTTTCGCAATTCATAACAAAATTAGCAAAACTCATCCCGTCTGCAACAAGTAATACAAGCAACAGGTAATCCAAGGACTTGAACCTAGAACCATCTCATTTGGAGCCAGCATTACGGACCACTGCAACATGTAAAATAATTTTAAGCAATAATCTATTTTGATGCTTAAATTGCTATTAAACCTTTTAAAAGATACCATGAATTAACTTCATGCTATGATATCACATTACCTGAGAGATTTTTAAGAAAATGTTTTTGGCTAAATAACTCATTTTAAAAGCTGTTTCTGTAAATTGCTATTAAAGACAATCACAAATGTAAGCTCGTTGATAAAGTGCACAGATTTAATGGAAGGTTTTCCTAACAACTGCACATTTGTAATAGCTCCACTATATTGTCATTTCAAAGGATCTGCTTTGAATTTCATTTTCATTCCCCTGTACAACTGGTTTATAAAAACAAAATAGCAATTTGGTTAATTTTTCATCTAAATAGCCTTTATTTCAAATGACTTTCACTGACAGTGTATTGTAAAAATGCAAAATGTAATAGATCCCAATATAATTGGAAGTGAGTCCCATAATACAAGATGTTGGCTTATATCATTCAGGAAGTAAAGTGCGCCAACCTAAATATTTTGATGAAAGACTTAATTCTAAGCAGCTATTGTGCTGAAATATCCTTTGCTTATTATGAGTTTTAGAAAACAGATATCGCAGCATTTTGAAGGGGGAAATATGTCACTGTATTCTTAATATATAATTACATGATCATCGAATTCTGGGATTAAGACAGTACTATCAAATTATATACATTTTTACTACACATTGCTGTACAAAGCACATTGCTCCCTGGGTTTGCTTTAAGCAGTGCAGACAACTTACTTTAATGGATAAATGTGTGCACGGCCAGATTTTAGTGAAATTACTAAAATGTAGGATGTAAAAACCTGGATATGGACACAGCTTTGGATTTTTTATAATTTATTTTTAAATTAAAGCAAGGTAATTTCATTTCGCCGTTGCAAATATTTTGCCAGTTTAGAAATATATTGCTGCAGGCTCACAACACAACCATTTCTCAACTGCCTCATAACATAGGCTTCCTTCTACTAGGCCATCATTTTGATGATGTATTACCTCAAAGAAAATGTAAGCATATTCTGCACCGTTATTACACCCATGAATAAAAGCAAGCACCTCTCTCTCTCTAGCTCGCCATTTTCTTTATTAACTGCTGCTTCCCCTGTATGCCTACCATCTTGTTGCATACAGCATGATTGTGAGGACAACGTCTGCAGCGCAGTCATGCACTGATTTTGCCAATCACTGCTAAACAGAACTCTAGTTGCAGAATCTGAGCAAATGACGAACATGCCCTGCATTCTAAGTGGTGGTGGTCTTCCAGGCAGCTCAGCAGAATGACATAAAAAAATGGCAGCTTGCAACATTCTTTGAGGAGCTGCTGACCTTTATGCACAAGATAGCAGTGTCAGCGTAGAATTATAATAACAATTCTACCATGCAGAAGCAGAGAATTAGCTTAGAAGTTTGTACTTGGTGACAATAACATTTGCCATTTTTTTCTCATAGCTATTCTTTTGATCACAAGCAATATTCCTTCATTTGCCTTTTAACTCTGTTCTTCTATTGTAAATATGGTTTTTTCAGACAATGTTCATTTGTTTCAGTGACTTTCTGTTCACTGCGTAAGATTAGCCTCATTCATATATACAGCCATAAATGTTCAATCAGTGAGGATTGAAAGTGGGAGCACTCATCTTATGTGCCAGTCTCTCCTGGTCTCTTGCCCACTTCTCTTTCATTATTTGTCTAAGGCTCCTCATCTGTGTGCAGTGGTGGCAGTGAAAGAACAATTGAGACTGTGAAACTTGTGATGACCAATCATGCATAAGGGTCACAGAATTTTTCTAGGATTTTGGCTGGACAGTAGGTGCTCCAGCGTTATATTTTTGGATGTTTTCTGCGTTTTGTATCTCAGATATGCAGCCTTTGTGTTTACGACTAATAGCATGCTCATAATCACTCCCTATAGCCTCAAAATAATCTTCACTTGCACTAATATCAAGATAAGGTTTGAAATCACACTCAGGATAATGTGCAAAAAGCCTTTATTTAGATTTATTTAGCTACTCTATTCTGTACCTGTCATTCTCTCCAAAAGTGGCAGAATAAAACTAACAACAAATAGATAAGCAAATGAATAAATAACAGTAACATGATACTTATATTTTGCAGAAGATGTTGGGCTACATTAGCTTCTTAAGTAGGAAAAATAATAGTTCACATCTATAAGTTAAATAGAATACGCTGTAACATGTAATAGTTATACTTTCCTTATAATCCTAGCAACAATGGGATCTAATTGGTCTGCCAAGCTAACTCTTTTGATTTGAGCAGCCCAGACTAATTAACAACCCCACAAAATAGTTGCTGTTGCTTCATTGGTTGGGTAATCGTCAGGTAAATTCAGATGAAACTACCAATTATGTACATAACAACAATTGCACAGCATATTTTAATTTGAATTGTGTGATCTAGTCTGTCCCTCAAGTCAACAGTCTTGCAGATATCTGAAACAACATTTATATCGTTAGGCTTGGAACACAATTCTAATTGTAGCTGTTTTTTTGACTTCTTTTGAATTGTATATGA
This sequence comes from Carcharodon carcharias, assembly GCF_017639515.1. NCBI lineage: Eukaryota > Metazoa > Chordata > Chondrichthyes > Lamniformes > Lamnidae > Carcharodon > Carcharodon carcharias. Next base: position 164,774,882 of record NC_054473.1, on the reverse strand, counting down.
ATTAAAGGGCACACTACTAAGCTAAACTGAGACAAAATTGGTTCATTTTTGTGACAGTCATTTACTATGTGGATCATTTTATACATTTTAATTAATTAGGCCACAGGATTTAAAGTTAGTGTGTAAAGACAGCATATTTTTTACTCACCCGACTTCCATTAAAATAAGGCTGATAAGGTTTATCAGCTTGACAAAGTTCATAACAGTGAAGATTTTAATAAGACAAGAACTGTCTTTATTCATATGAAGTGTGATTGCCATGTTTATTTATAATGTATCATCAGATCACACTCTTAATCTCAACATTGACTGGCATTTCCATGTAGCCATCTATAAAATGGAAGTTTAATATTCCTCAGGCACCTCATCAGTGTGAGGACAGATAAAATGTTGAGGTTGGTTCCTTCTTGCACTGGTTAATGCTGCAACCAATGAGCGGTACTGATGGCGGGCATGCAGTCTTACCAATTGAGATGAATGGCATGAATGAGAGATGCAGGTGGAGAGAGCAAACTGTGAGTTGAAGAATATGGAAGAAAGTGAAGCGAAAAATTTAAGACAGTGAAAAAGACAAAGTTCTTGAAATACAGCGCATTGGTGACTTTGTAACTCCTGATGTCTTATGGTTTACAAAGTTTGCAAAACTTCTCCACTATATATCTGCCTGTTAATCACGGAAAGTCACTTTGTCTGAAATTGTGTGAATTGCTAGACAAAAAAAAACAAGATACATTTAGTTTTCCCTCTACCATCTTGGTAGCTGCTTGATATAACAGTACTGAAGTTGTTGATTAATCAGGGCAATCAATCTTTATCAGTTAGTCTGCAACAGCCCTTAATATGAATTGAGGAAAACTCCCAGTGATGGTAAGTTTTTGGATGCATAGGTCCAAAGCTGTCTGTTCCTCCCAAGCATGCTATATTTAACATATGTCATGAGAAAAGCAAGACTTGCATTTATAAAGTGTTTTTCACAAACTCAGAATATCTCAAAGTGCTCTACAGTCAACTAAGTACTTTCAAAATGCTTGAAGTAGTCATTGTTAAGCGTAGGAAATACGTGTAGTAATATTGTCCACATGTAAGACCATTATTACTGGAAATGATAGAAACGTAACTAAGTGTTGACAAAAACAATCCTAGATCAGTCTTTCAAAGAGATGCAACCTTAAAGCATTAAATGTTAAACGAAAGTTAGAAGTCAGAGAGCATTCATTGGAATGCGCCTCTATTTTGACAGCTGTAGGAAGATCCCATTTGATCAAAAAATGCCTCATTTAAAAAAAACAATATGGTTCAGTGGTGGACTAGCATGACTCCCTCATCTACTCCCTCCCTTTCTGAGAAAAATCTAAGAATAAATAAGTGCTATTTCATTTAGCGAGTTCTGAAAGCCCAGTAATTAAGGAATGGCATTTATTTGATTTTTAGAGACTTATTTTGCAGATCCAGGTAGGAATGCTCCTTTAATGACAGCTCCCATTGTGACAGTTCTATGGAGCATTCAGGCCATTTCTGTCATAAAGAAATTTACATTTAATTCCATAAAAGCTCATGTCAGTTTTCCATATGACACAGAGAACCATTATGACATAAACAAGTAGCACAATGTAACAATGTACCTTAGATTTTTAAAAATACTAAAATAATACTAAAGTAATATCTTAAGCCACTCTGGATGTTTAATAAATAAGTTAATGCATGAGTTTGTGGCATAATGCTCCAAAATTCACATTTGATCAATACCCTATAAATGAACCCTGTACATGTGTATTTGTTAATGTGTTGTAATTTATTTGCACAGTGCGTCATAACTGCAAATAGTTCAAAATGTGCATTACTAAACAATGTACACCTAATTCAGGGCACATACACTTAATAAATGTGTTCTTATTGGACCAGCAGCTGTAGTTGATACAGAAAATAAATAAAGAATAAATATTAATCTGTTCACTCTTTATGAAAGCTACAGAATATTTTTATTGCTGTTTATATGGCCTGAAAGAATCCTAAAGAGCCGTTCGCCATCCGTAATCAGTCCATTCTGTATAGATCTATTTTAATATTTTTCTTCACTCTGAATCTTCCCCAGCAAACATAACCTGCAAGTTCGGCCACAGTAACAATTCTTGTGTGCCTTGTTGTATTAGCAGCTGGAATAACACTGCTCCATAATAAGGCCTATCTTTGCAGTTCCTGCCTCACATTCTCTCTGCCTGTCTTTCTCCCCCTCTTCATTTACAGAAGATGGAATAAAGCCAATCCATAGAAAGGTCTGTCCCTATAGTTCTCACTTGCCTGCGTGTCTGACCTGTTTCTCTTTCCCACTTTTTTCTCTTCCTCCACTGAATTAACATAGGTCCATGGTGGATTAATTTACCTTCTATGACAAACCGAACTATCCAATGAATAGGCAGAACAAACTTACTGTTCCTTAATAATGAAACAGTACTTTTCCTCTTAAGGAAAATGCTCTCCTTTCTTCATTCTGCTGTCTTATTTTTCCATATCTCCTCTTGGTTGGCATGGATTTTAATTACTTACTGATTCTTAATATCACCAAAATCTCAACCACTATCTATACTGAGGTAAATTTTCTAGTGTTTATTTTACTTTGAAACTTGATTAGAGATAATGATAGACCTGACACTGCACAAAAAATTGATTGGGACACCCTTGGCCCAGGATGTGAAGAAGTGAGCATTAATTGCACATGGTACTTTATACATTTTAACTCTATTGGAGCCACCATTTTGAAGTCCACTCCCCCCCAACACCAACCCCCTTCCCCACCCAATCTGTCAGACTGAACAGAACTGGAATCAGCCTTCAGGTCTTTAATTTTTCAAACACTAATTCTATTCCATTGAGGATTAAGCACAAAGTTGCATTCCTCACACAAGTTTGCTTCCAGAATTATTTATATTAAACCTGTTATTTCTGAATGGGTTCGATTTTACCAGCACAGTTAGATCCATTGCAGTACAGTTGTACATCCTTCCTCTCAAATTTGATGTACACTGAATCCTTTATATTGTAAACATCAATCTTAATCTTTGTGGCGTGTTGTACCTTTGACAAGGGTAATTTTTATTCCAAAAATACCTTTTTATAATGATTGTCACTCGTGCATTGTGTATAATGTAAGTGATGGTCACTGTGAGACTCCTGCTGCTATGTACTATAATAACCTTAATATGTTGTAGATTTTTTACATCGTTTAGCAATCTAAATCTGACTTTCTTTTCATTAAATTTAAAGAGTCACACTACTAACCGCAATAGGAATTTTACCATAACTTGAGAATTTTTCTCTTTGAATGCAGGGCACATACCCTCAGCTTTCCTCCTAGTACGTTTAGGTCCAGAACCTCTGGTCTTTCCAGACCACATACGATGCAATGGTTGCCTGGCAATAGCAGCACCATCTAAGGAGAATTATTCCCATCACTTCCCTGTCCCTGCTCAGCGTGGTGAGGATTGAGAACTGATGGGAATGAGTAATCAAACTTGCCTCCTTCCACTCTGTGTACTGGAGCTCCAGCATTGTTCCGTTCCTTTCATTCAAAGTGTTTATGTTACTGCTAGGAAATATTCCATGCATTTGTTCACCATGGGTCAAGTGTGGAGGTGCTGGGGTGCAGGCAAGCAGGAAGCAACCAGGTAAGCGGGTTCAGATCTCCACTGAAAGAGTTTGGGGAAAGGTTTGCAAAAGATCATCTGCAAAACAATTAAAAGCTTTTGCTTGATTCATGAAAAATAAATGTGTATTTCTGGACATCAGTTGGGGGCAGGATTGCACTTGACTGGGATTCATCTTCTAAGATTGGCTAGTCTGCCAAACTGCACTCATTATCAAAATTCATGCATAAATGTTGTCCACTCTACCCAGTCAGGCACCGGAAGGTGACCATCTGGTGTAGAATCATACCCCAGCATGGTCAACACTGCCAAGAAAAGAGAGAAGGATGGGAAATCGGTAGCTTAAATGAAAATGAGACAAAGACAAATTGGACTGGACCAGTGAGCTGGCCTCTGGACATCAATTCAGAACAATATGATGTAGATTTATACCAGGTGAATGTAATGTGGTTACCTACAGGGTGGGAGGGTAAGTTTGAAGGGGAGTCACCTGGGCTGTTCTCATACACATCAAAGTAGTTGACTGTAGCCCAACGTTCGCAGGTCATCTGGGCATTAGCTGGAGAATAAGGCTAGGCAGAAGTATTTAAAAAAAGGATTTAAAAATAAATCCTCACTGTTCAGTCTTCTTTGGTGATGCAGAAGTAGTGAGTTACAGATTGTGATAATTAAACCAACACTTATTTCTCAAAGCAGGATGGCAAGAGGTGACACCTCTTGTGTATATTGTTTAATCACTTTGCTGCTGAATTTGTAGGAATTTCATTCTTTTAATACCACAATCGTTCAAAGTAAATCCCCAAGCTAAGTGATTAACAGAACATTTTTATATTATGGCAACTAATTGGTCCCTTATGAAAACCTGTGGTGGCAGGTAAAGAATGCATTTGAATGACTCTGCTGTAGGATGTTAAAATCACAATTTTAATTTTTCATTGAGTCAGCAGCCTCCAAAAAATTAGCAAAACTGTTCACTTTACATCACTGACGAAGCAAACGGCCTTGTCTTTAGCTGCTGCCTAGTCCCTCAAACTACGTTGTCGCACAATCACTGCTATTTAATTGAAAGATACATGGTTTCTTTGTATGCTCCTGAAGCATATTCTGTGAGCACATGAAAGGAATGTAGTTATACGTAAATGATCCACTCCCATTTACTTACATGAAGTTCTCTTTAAAGGAAAACCATCACCATCAAAGGTGTTTGGCAAACCCTTTGAACATTTGTCTTTTGAATGAAAATGGTGCACAAATTTTCTGTTACACTGGAATGGTAGATTCCTTATCTTTATATTCCAATACCCCTCTTCCCAGCTTTCTACAGTAATAGGATTTTTAAAGTTAGAATTTCCATCTGTTTTTATCCGTGCCTCCATTTCCTGGTTTAGAAAGCAGGTGAATGACCTTGCACTGGGTCCCTGTCATGTCTCTCTCTTTCTAACCGGCTAATAAGATTGACTTAGGTTGATCTGCCTTTTAATTCTCACCCTCCCTGGAGGGAAATGTTTTCACTCAATAACAACACCACCCCACCTACAGCCCACCCCACCACCCCTCCCCTCCGCCCCCAGCATTCCACCTGACACTGTGGGGATTTATGGGTAAATGTACATCCTGCGCAGTCCAATGGTACGTCCCATCAGACTCACCCATTGCAGCACCCTAAATGCATCTTCAATAAGAAACATTTCACCCATTGCTGCTTGAAAGGTATTAATGCTTCAGCACAAAAATCTTCAAAACTCTGAACATGGATCTGAATGTTTCCTGTCAATCTCAAGAGTGTTTTCCTTTGTTCTTAGTTGGCCTCTTTCCCTGGATGATGTCATTAGTTGAGCAAATTATAATTGAAGTGTGAGGTCCAGTGGGTCACACTAAACATTAGCACTACAAAGCCAGGAGCCTAAGCACCAACACACAATACTCAAGAGTTACAGGCTTAGATACAGAAGGTTCTTTTCCTGCAATCCGAATCCTGCCCGGCAAGTTACTGTCTCTTCATCCTATATCAACTATTTTTCAGTATTGATCTCAGCATCACCCCTTAAATTACCTGTTCCTATAAATTCATCATTCAGAGTAATTGGTCAACTGAGCCCAGGGAGGCACATAACTGATTTTGATTTTGTAACCATTGGGTTTCAATTAAGGGACTGCCTGGGGCCTGGGTTTTCATCCTGGGATCTGGGGCGGTGGTGCAAAGTAAATGATTTCCTGGCTCGACAAGTCCAACATTTATAAATGGTCCCCTGCAGGTGTGATTGTTCGGCAGTGGGGAGGGGTGCTAAAACAGGAGTCAGGGCCGACAACCCCTGGACAAATCTGCAAGTTGCCAGGCGTGGAGGTGGGATGAGCAAAAGACCTGCCTCTGTGCTCCGGCACTGTGTTTAAATCAATAAAAAATAATAATAAAACAAAAAGCATCCCTCCAGACATCACCCGTTCCCCCCATATACTTCCTATGCCCAATCCATGAGAACTCATGACCCCCAACCAACCCCCATGACCCCCACACCCCTATGTTAACTCAATGCCCCTCTACCTAACCCCATTGACCTAATACTCCTTTGCCAACTTAGTGCCAACTTATGCCAACCCATGCTCCCACACCATTCTCTATATCAACTAACCTAATATCCTTGAAAAGTTCCTTGACAGCTTTGACACTTCCTGGATAGCTTTGACAGATTTGACAGCTGGACAGCTCCTTAACATTTCCTTGAGAGCTGGACAATTCCTGAACCACTGGACACCTCGTTGCCAACTGGACATCACCTTTACGGTTGAATATATCCTGGACACCTCTTTTACAGCTTGACAGTTTCAATGAGTAAAAGGTGCATCATCATGTTCACTTTTAACAATCTAAAAACATGCCTTAAATCTCCAAAAGGGTGCCTTACTTCTCCCTGTGGTGTCCAGAACCCTATTCACAGGGTACCTTACCTCTCCAAAGGAGTACCCTGGCTATCCATAAGAATCCACCAAGCTTGGGCCTCCTCTTGCCTGTTTTAATCTGCACACTCCGGATTTCACACTCTTGGTCTTCCAAACCCGGCTTCAGTGGAGGCTGGTGATTTAAATGGCCAGCTGCCTCCATGAATCATGCATGCATGAACCCCAGTCCAACTCCACTCCTGTCCCCGTGATGATGCCGGGTTTGGGTGTGGGACTTAAAAATTTCAGCCATTTCCAGGATTGTCACCACGACGGAGAGGCTCTGCATCATGGCAAAAATCTAGGCCTGAATGTTTATAATATATTGTTAAGTTGGGGCATAAGGAGAGGTGAGAAAGGGAAGAGCATGACATAATGGTAAGTTCCTGCATCTATTAGTTTTGTTTATTCATGGGACTTCCATTAAAGCTGTTACTAAGATATCAAGGCCAGAAGTATTTGATCAAGATCTAATTTTTATTTCAGAGATCTGCTAATCTGCTACCTGAACAGAAATCATTGATTTTCAATCCAGGATATTACTCTGGAACTGATAAAGTTGCGTATTATTATATCCTTCTTTGAAAAAAATTATTTATTTTCAACATCTTATAGATCGTATCACTGAGGATCAAAACATTGGACAGAATTTTATGTAAACAGATCCACCCACAGAGGGGGAAGCCATTAATGGATAACGGACTCTGCTTGTACAGTTATTGGCTTTGTCTGCACTATTTAACTCAACATTGACATTAAGATCCCACGTCTGGGTTTCCTGATCAATTGGAAAGGACAGACCGGATGATGCATCGAGTCTGTAAAAGGAAGGATTTCTAGTTAAAATGACCCCAGCAGGGGCCAGAGTGGTTGAACTGAACACTGGACTTCAGCAACCACAGGAATGGAAAGGAGACCTGGGAAGACTGCTCCTCCCCCCAGGTCTCAGGCTCTTACCTGGAGACCCTGTTACGTGATCTGAGGTACTGAGATGAGGTAATGTTTGCCATGAACAGGAGGAAGAGGCCAGTGTCTCCAACTAAGTTAACATGGATGGAAGTAGCTGAGGAAGTGAGCAACAGGAGTGTGGTCCCTCAAGCTTGGACACAGTGCCCCAAAAGGATCAAGGACCTTGGGAGAGAAAGAAAGGTGAGTAGCATTACACCTTGAGGTGCCAAGCCTCACACTTTGACTTCCCAGCATCAACATACCTTGCAGTTCCACTCATTCATTTCTCTCCAGGCACCTCCTCATATCCCTACCTGAACAGCCAGCACTGACATGCAGCCATATCTTTGTGTCATCTCACAGCCCTGCCTCAGTCACTCTTCAGATGTTGTCCTTCTCTCCTTGCTGCACAGTCCATTCCTCACACTCACAAGACCCTGTATTCTCTCCTTGAAGTGGAAGAGAGCACAGAACTGCAGGGAGAGGCAGAAAACCTGGGGTGGCAGGTATGGAGGGGGGGCTGTGGAATGGTCCTCCAATAATAGCCATCTGGATGTCCACTGACAATGCATGCCCACCTGATCCACTGGGAAGTAGGTCTTGTTCCAAAAGCCTTCAATCTGTGCTGTAAGCCTGAGCACCCACCCCCCACCCCCTCGCCCCTCCGAGATACTGGTGCTCATACATGTCAAGAGAGTTGACCCTCTGACTTCACACTCCGTATTGGACATCTCTCCTCCTTTGAGTTGGATCTTTGTGCCCATCCACTCTGTCCTGTGGAGCAGTATGTGATTGAGGAGAAGGCAGCTAGTGCTGCTGTTGTTCCTCCTGCTGCTGGTGTTTCTATTGCTTATCCTCTTGCTCCTCATCAGTAGTCTGTGCAAAAGCAGCACAAATTGCCCCCATGCTGCAGAGAAGGCTGATAGCAGGTAAGTGCAGATCAATGTGTATGAAGTCCAAGACAGTTAAACAGGCTTCCGAGAAGTTGAAAATCACCAACCAAGCACTGAGAAAACACTCTCATGAGAAGTATTGTGAGCAACTGCCTCTCAGCTGGCCAGCACTATAGATTATCAATTTTACTGTTTAAAGGCTTCCCAGTCTGTCAGTTTCACTGAAGCGCAATCCTTGCTGTGCACTCACCTTGTTCACCCCAGTGAGTTTCAAACAGCTTGGGAGTTTTGTATGTTGGTTGTTAAAACCAAGATGCTGGATTAATGGTCACTTTTTGGTATTTTAATTACTTAACCAACAGCTCCACAGGTTTCCCTGATTGTCTGTAAGCCTGCCCAGGTTAAATCCAAAAGTAGGAGGGATCTTGTTGGGTTATAGAATAGAAAGAAATTACAGAGATAGAGAGGGATGAAGCCACTATAGTATTTGAACACTATAGAAATTTTAAATTTGAGGTATTGGAGAGACCAGAAACCATTGCAGATCAGTGTGATGGGTGAACAGGATTTAGTGCGGGATAGGATAAAAGCAGCAGAATTTTGGATGAAATGAAATTTATGGAAGATGGAGGCTGGGAGGCCATTGGAATAGTTAATTGAGAAGATGCTACAGAAGTGGCAGTAGATGGCGTTTTGGTGGAAACGATATGGGTTAAGAAGTTCATCTTGAGTTCAGTTAGGACTCCAAGGTTACGAACCATCTGATTTAACCTAAGACAATGGTTGGCATGGGGGAATGTAATCAATGGTGAAGGCACTGTTTGTGACATGGAGCAAAGATAATGAGATTATTCTTTTCAATGTTTAACTTGAGGAAATTACAGTTCATCCAAGATTGAATGGTGAACAAGCAGTCTGAAAACATAGAAGAAGTGAATGGGTCAAGAGAAGTGGTGGTGAGGTAGAGCTGGGCATTGCCAGTGTGATGTGGAACCTGATCCAATATCTTCAGATGGTATTGCCAAGGGTCATCCTGTAAATGAAGAAGAGTAGGGAGCTAAGAATAAATCCCTGGAGGCTTCCAGACGTTATGATACAGGGGCACGAAAAGAAGAAATTTGCTGGAGTCGCCCTGGTTAAGGTTAGATAGGGAAGAGTGGAACTAAAGAGGGACAGTCTCAGAGAGCTGGCCATTAGAGGAAGGTGTTGGAAGAGGATGTTAGGGCTGACCATCTTAAAAGCTGCAGACAGATCAAGAAGGCCTTGGTGAGATACTGTTCCACAATCAATCACAGACAATGTCATTTATGGCTTTGGTTAAAGCCATTTCAGTGCTGTGACAGGCATTGTGATTCATGTGATTGTTGTGAAGTTTTCACAACCCCACGTTGCTAGACTATTCCGAACAAAAATAATAGTACTGCACACATGAATTTGGTAGCTTGTAATTGACTATCATTTTTCTTCACTCATATTGTCATGAGGGCAGAATTCCAGCAGTATGGAGCCAAGCAATGATGATCAGGCTATGAGCCAGGCAAGGACTCACAGTTAGTCCCAAGCTACCAATCAATCTTCATTCAGAGTATTTGCTACAGGATGCTCGAGCAACCAGTCTTCCAACATAGATCTCCAATAATCTATGAGAACTTGACATAAGAACATAAGAAAAAGGAGCAGGAGTAGACCATACGAGCCCTTGAACCTGCTCCACCTTCTAATATGGTCATGGCTTAATTTTTGCCTCAGCTTCACTCACTCGCCTGCTCCCCCTATCTCTAGGTTCTCTGAGTAAGCAAAAAAGCACCTGCCTCAGCCTTAAACCCTTAACAATGGAACATCCACAACCCTCTGGGGTTCAAAGGTTCACAACCCTTTGAGTGAAGAAATTTCTCCTCATCTTAGTCCTAAACAATCAAAGCTTTATCCTGATTCGGTTTCCCTAGCAAGGGGAAACAATCTCTCAGTATCTACCCTGTCAAATCCTTTCACAACCTTGTACGTTTCAGTTAGTCTCTTTTGTCTAAGTTCTAGAGAGCATAGGCTCAATTTAATAAACTTCTTAATGTTATGCTGAACTCAGATCAAGCTGTTATTTGTATCCGATTGGTCCAACTTCAATTTTTAGGGAGCAGAAGGAATTCTAGCATCTGTGGAACGCATGAATCAGTGAGAATTTAAATATATGTTGACATGTGTTGAGACCTCTCTGGGCAGAGTTTTACATCCCACGGGCAGGCACGTGCCCAACCCGATCGGGCATAAAATCGCGTGAGAAGGCGTTGGGCAAGCGTCCTAACGTCATCCCGTGTTCGTGCAATATTTCGCTCGACGGGTGTGCGCAAAAGTCGGAAGCATGCCTGCCAATGATTAAGAGGGCAGTTAATCCCATTAACGGCACAATTGTCTCCGGTTTTTCATGGTCCATCCAACCTTACTGTTGGCGGACAGGCGCATCAGCCAGACGGACTTTGCATTGTTCATGAAACCTCATCCAAGGGTTATTAAATAAAATAAAAATAAAAATCAATGGACAGCATTTTTATCATGTATATGTTCAGGCGCCTGATTGTGATGCTTGGACATTGTTTTCCTGATATTTGAAATTTTATTTCATGGTTTTTGGGTCCGCAACTCCCCGAGGCAGCTCTCTGCCTTCAGGGAGCTTTCTCTCAGCGCTTGCCCGTGCCTGCGGAAACATTATAGCCCAACCTTCTCCTGCCACCCACCCTGGCAGTGCTGAGCATTTCAGTGCGCGTTTCAAGCTGTCTGGCCGTAAATTGGCCAGCCAATGTGAAATCACGGTCGGGGGCCGCTCATGGGCAGCGGTCCGTTCCCTCCTGGGCCTGGCCATTGCACCTGGTGGCCGAGCTGAAAAACTCAGGCCTCTATGCGAGAATGCATCGATATATAAATTGTTCTTTGAAATTAAACATTAATCTGCTCAGTTTCTTTATGATGTGAATAAGCTCGGTCTTTTTGATGTACCTAGGTGAGGTACCTATATCCTTCTCAGCAAGCCTTCGCAGAGAATGAAGTGCATTTAAAGCATAGTCACTGTTAGGGTGACAAAATTCTCAAAAGTCAAAACTGGGACACATTTAAAAGCCTTAGAAAGGCAGGGCTCCGTGATGATGCATATGTTGGGTGAACAGTGACTTCATTTGTCACAAGACCCCAGCCAGGATCCTCTATTCTGCTCCAACTTTACAGTGCAATGCATAATGGTCAGACCAATCTCAATTTGAAAAACTTTGTTTATCTTCATTTGTATACTGGGTTCTAACAACTTCCTTCTTCAGCCAGAAACTGGATTTTAGTAAACAAGTATACTCGTAAAGTTACCTCAAGTGTAGGAGATTTTTGTTTACACCCAGAGCCGCAAGCAGGAAAGGACACAATTTTTCAACGAGAAGCTTGATTGAGTGTGGCAGGGCTCAACCAAACTTGCCAGCCACCACCTCAGCACTGATTGGTGTTTTACCAGTGAGTCCCATCCAATTACCTCATCAAGTGTGGCTTGTGGTTGGTGGAGACCACTGTCAGCATCCATAAGCTGATTCTTTCCCAGCTCCAGATGCCAGTGAGAGGGATTATTGCACAAGTGGGAGTGTCTCAGCACAGCCACTTAATGGTCAGCAATTGGCGACATTCAGAACCCTAGGCTGCAGCATAGTGCGAGAGGGTTTGTTTGGGTTTGCTAACAGTATATGGAACACGAGGGGCAGATTTAAAGGGGAGGGAACTCAGGGGAGTTAAAAACTAGAACATTGAGCAATTTGGAGAAAACTTTCAGGACTCCAGGATGTTTAGTAAACAACCAAGCAAATCTGGTCACTGTTGTAATGTAGGAAATATGACAGGGAATTTGTGTACAATGAGGCCCCTCATCTATGTTACTATGACCAGGTTATTTGACTTTTTTCAGTAATATTGATTGAGGGATAAGGATTGACCAGGACAATGAAACTGACCCCCTGCTTTTCTTCAAAATAATGACATGGGAACTTTTATGTCCACGTGAGAGAGCAGGCATGGCCTCATTTTAACATCCCATCCGAAGACTGCACCTGTAACAACACAGCAATCCCTCAGTACTCCAAGTGTCAACCTAAATTGTTGTGGTCAAATGTTTTGACCCCAAACCTTCTAAGTTGAGTTGTTGTGCCGTGGCTTGGGTGGTAGATTTTGAGGCTTTGAGTTGGGTTGTGGGTTTGAGTCCCACATTTTTTTTATTTGTTCATAAGATGTGAGCATCACTGGCTCAGCCAGTATTCTTTATCCATCTCTAATTACCCTTGAGTTGGTGGTGATGAGCTGTCCTCTTGAACCACTGCCATCCATGTGGTGTAGGTGCACCCACAGTGCTGTTAGGAAGGGAGTTCCTGGATTTTGACCCAGCAACAGTGAAGGAACAGTGTTACATTTCCAAGTCCATATGGTGAGTGGCTTGGAGGGGAACTTCCAGGTGATGTGTTCCCATCTATCTGTTGCCCTTGTCCTTCTTGATAGTAGTGGTCATGGGTTTGGAAGGTGTGGTCTAAGGAACCTTGGTGATCTTCTGCAGTGCATCTTGTAGATGGTACACACTGCTGCTACTGTGCATTGGTGGTAGAGGGAGTGAATGTTTGTTGACGGAATCAAGCCGGCTGCTTTGTCTTGGATGGTGTCAAGCTTCTTGAGTGTTGTGAGAGCTGCACTCATCCAGGCAAGTGAAAAGCATTCCATCACCTTGTAAGTGGTGGACATGCTTTGGGGAGTCATGAAGTGAGTTACTCGCTGCACGATTCCTAGCCTCTGATGGGCTCTTGTAGCCACAGTATTTATATGGCTAATCCAGTTCAATTTGTCATCAATGGTATCCTCCAGGATGTTGAAATTGAGGGATTCAGTGATGGTAATGTCATTGAATGTCAAGGAGTGATGGTTAAATTCTCTGTTATTGGAGATGGTCATTGCCTGGCACTTGTGTGGCAGGAATTTTACTTGCCACTTTTCAGCCCAAGCCTGGATATTGTCCAGGTCTTGCTACATTTGGATATGGACTGCTTCAGTATCTGAGGAGTTGCGGATAGTGCTGAACATTGTGCAATTATCAGCAAACATCCCCACTTCTGATCTTATGATGGAAGGAATGTCATTGATGAAGCAGCTGAAGATAGCTGGGCCCAGGACACTACCTTGAGGAACTCCTCCAGTGATGCCCTGGAACTGAGATGTTTGACCTCCAAAGCAACAAAACCTTGTTTTTCTGCAGCCTATTTTTATTAAGAAATTATGTTGTTGTTGCAATCTTTTTACCAGTACAATACTCAAGGTATATGTATATATTGATATAAGCAAGGGGCATATGCAGCTACACTATCATGCAGTAAAGTGTGGTAGAACTCTGAACAATTGTAGCCAAATGCCTAGTCTGCTGTACTATTGGTCAGTTTTCTGTGCAAATTGAAGAGTCAATCTGTTTAGAAAATTGAGTCACACTTTTCAGTCTGGAGGTACTAAGCAGAAGGCTCAGGAAGCTGACAAATATTTTCTTAAACCACTGAAAAACTGAACAAACAGTAGGCTCTATGCTGCCAGTTACAAACACTGCTATGAGTGAAAGTGGAGTGAGACAACAGTCTTTTTCACCTCAATATTGTTTCCTGCCAACATCTTTGGTGCTGACAAGCTGAAATCCTTTTTGTTGAACTGGTATCAAATTTATCACACTGTGGCAGCATAAAAGAATTTGTTTTTTTAAATGCAAAAATATAAAGGTTCTCCCCTGCTTCCCCTCCTATTAACTTAAAACATTGTGTACTACAATTCTTCCCTTGGGAAACAGCATAGATGAAATCACGAGCAATATCTTTTGGAGTTTAAATCAATTCTTCCAACATACCTTTTGTAATGGGATCACCTTTGTTAAGGTTCAGTCAGTTAGTAACACCCATGTTCAGCCTACAGAGTATGTACCAGAGCATCAACAGGCAATCTTTCCAAAACCCAACCATGAGTGAGATTTTCATTCGTTTTGGAAAATAGAATTTTCTGGAGCATTTTTCATGGTCATGGGTAGAAGGAAATTGTTATAATCCAATGCCAGTATTTTTTCAAAAAAAAATTAGGTGGATCATCTAACAGCTTGGAGGGTTTTTTTTAAAATCACATTATCTGTTTTCTGTATCAGAATCAGCATCTTTTTGAAATCATCTTGCAAAATCCTACAGTTTCAACCAGGCACATCATTTCCGATGAAAGGTTCTAGCTAAAAAGTTAACCTGTCCTTCTTTTCCAGGTGCTGATTGACCTGCTATGTATTTCCAGCACTTTGTATACTTCTCTGCTTTTCTTGCAATTTTTCTTCAACTTTGTGGGACCTTGTAGTTGCACTCTTTGAAGGATGTACAAGATTATTTTTCTGAGTTTCAAGTTACAAGCTTCAATACTGATAGATAACTTAAAAATAAGCAATGAAGCTTAGGATATGAAGCATGAAAACAAATAACTGTTCAATTTGTACTTTCCATTTACTGCAGCTTAATGTCACACTAGTCTTCAACAGAGTGAAAATGCCAGAATAGGACAATACCTCAGCAATGTCATCTATTCTTAGTGATGCTTCAGCATTCTTGTTTTTTCTTGTTCACAAGCTTATTTATTTTCATTTTTCTTCCAGTTGCACAGACAAATAACAATATATGGTTGCCATTGAATTCTGTCTTCCAGTTCACATGGGAGACCAGCCTTGGTAATTCCCTCCAGAAGTAAAAGTCAGGTTACACTATTAACCACACGTCTGTTGTCTATTGAAAACCTATTCGTTGGGTTCTCCCATAGCTGAATACATAGTTTTTTTTCACTTGTTAGCACTAAATTCAGCTCCTGCAGTTCTGTTTATCAGGCAAAAAATACTGACATATTTAAATAAAAAATCATTTTTTCTGAATTTTGTATTGTAATGTTTTGCAGTGGATAACTCTGCTTACCTCTGATTCAAAAAATCTCTTAATTTGTAAAACTTTTTTTGAAAATAAAATCCTTTCTCTGCACCTTTTTGTATTTCATTGGTTCCATGTAGGAATCTACGGTAAGATTAAGATGTTAATAAAGTGTTAGCTGATTTATTAAACACTATATCCTATTTCTGAAACCTCATCTTGGGAGTTATGAAATGTTGACTGCACCAGTAATCTAGAATTCATTTTCTTTGTGAGTTGTTTTCTTTTATATTCTCATTAAGGTGAGTTTTTATTAGCCGCTACTGTCACAGTGCAGATCCGTGCATATTTCTTTCATTAATCTGTCGGTTGAATCACAAAGACATCACCCCACTCTCATGTATCATGCAACAATTATCTGTATCTCGGCTGTCAGAGGACTATGGCAGCCATGCTGAGCAAAGCAGTGCTTCACATCTCTCTCCTGAAACAATTTTCAGGGTGAAACAAATGCTGGAGGGCAGGCACATCTATTCAACTGTAATGCATTTCCAACTGCAATTACCCTCATAGTCTGTCATGAAGCCAATTTCCTTCATAAGGCGCAATCGGAACATCTGTTAATGGCACAAAAGAGGAAAAATGTTCAGCAAAGGATCGTCAGATGAGTCCACTAATAAACTTTCATCACAAACTTAATGACAATTTCCAAATTTAAAAAGAAAAGACACAACCAAAATTGATCAGAAAAGCTGAAATCAATGCCAGTTTAGCATTAATCAATATTGATAATGATGAGCTTATTTTATTTTTAAGAACAACTCAAAAATATCAATAACTTGTTTTCTGCTACCCAAACATTTACTTGTAAATTTTTATTGTTTTAATGGTAATGTATATATTAATTTTTGCAGTTATCACTAGATGCCCAGTTTATATCACAGTACTGGGCAACATGATGATTAGAAGTAGTGTACTTGTTTAACATTATCGACGGCTGCATAATTTCACTAACTCTTGCAGAAATCTTTCCCAGAGGTAGACTGGAAGCATCGTAGTAAGGCTGAACACTTCAAGCCCCCATAGACCAGCGTTCACTAATGTTCATAACCCTCAGTCAGATATGTGAGATTTTGTGTGGAAAACTTTGGTAGCCTTCAAAAATGGGCATGGGGATCATGAGGGGCCAGTAATCTGCTCCTGTTCCTTTGGATGCAGTGCAGCCCATCAGCTTGGCATTTACATGACAGCTGCATGCAGCCCAGCACTAAATGAACTGTTGAGTGACTGCATGCTTCAGCAGGTGGCGCAAGTTCATGTGCGGGTATCACCATTTAAATTGGAGGTGCATTCTGGCTGGAGGTGGTGCTGGAAGTAGCTGGGAAAGACATTCTGAGCAGGAAGAAGAGTGACTAATGGGAGAGAGCATGCTCCAAGGTTCTCAGGAGCAGTAGGAAGTTGAGAGGAGGGGGGATGCTGTCTATCTAAAGGGGGTCAGGGGGCCTTCCAAACAAAGTCGGGGAAGGCATTGGGAGCAGATAGTCAATGGAGCAGTCGAGCGCCAATGAGCTGGATACAGTGCCACAAGAAGTTCAATGACCTCACACAAGTGGTCAAGGTTGGCGAATTCATCCTCAAGTGCCATATCCTTACAACTGAACCACTAGCCTTACACACTGCTCAATTAATCATGCCCCTTTCCCCCCCCACCTCACCTAGCAATAACCTCTATCAACCCTGACTCATAGCTTACATCCATTATTTTACTTCACCCTCACACACTCACCACAGCTGCAAGTCTCATTGCCACATCTCACAGCTTGCAAACAATGACAGCTATCCAACCAGGACTGGCACATCACCCAAACACGTTGCAGCACATCATTACACACTTCCCTCTCTCATGTAGGGCAAAGCGGTGTGTAATTGGAGACATGGCTACAAGTCCTTATTCATGTAGAGGAGATAGTGCTTTCCATTATCGGAGCAGGAAGGCAGTCATGAAGAAAAATGTCATTCGCTCTCTCACACGCACTCAGAAGTGGGAGCTGCATGTGGTAAGGCACCAGCATGAGAGAGCTGCAGACAGGGCAAGAGCACCAGGGCCAAAACCATTGCAGATGACAGGATGCTCATACCTAATCCTCCTTCATCCAACTTCTCCCTCATCCCACAATCACACCTGATTTACAAGAGATACATGGGCCTGAATTTTTCCCGCGTTGGACGGGCTCGCTGGGAGTGGCAAGGCGGTCATGGAGCCAACTTCTGCCCGCGGATGGATCCACACCGCCATTTTACCCAGGCAGGCCAATTAAGGCCTGGCCAGCGTAATGCGCGAGCGGTGGCGCTCAGCACTACCTGTGCGGGCGGGGGGCGGTGGAGGAGGGAGAGTCAGGGCCAGTGCATGCACGTGAAAGAGAGCTTCAATTTCCCTGAGGGCACAGAGCTGCCTCAGGGAGACTGAAGTGCTATTGAAATAAATGGAATAAAAATTTAATGAAACATTGTCCCTCACGTGGCTGTGTCATATGAGATGGGACATGTTTTTATATTTCGGAAAAATGTTTTATTCAATTGTTAAAGCTTTAAGAAATGTGGATGAGGTTTCCTAAAAAACGTAAAGGCTGCTTGGCCTTTTCACCTTCCCACCAGCCATCAGGTTGAATGGGCAGCATAAATTTGAAATTAATTAGTTCCCTAATGGCTTTAATAGGCTTTTTAATTATCAGCAGGCGCGCAGCCAACTCCAGCTACAACTCAATACATGGGGGACCGTAGGGACCATTCCCTCCGGGACATCCTGGCCAACACCTCCATCACCTCAACCCCGTCCCATGACACCTTCCCATGCAATCGTAGAAAGTGCAACACCCGCCCCTTTACCCCCCTCTCACTGTCCAAGGGCCCAAACACTCCTTTCAAATGAAGCAGCTTGCACTTCCCTCAATTTGGTCTACTGCATTCGTTGCTCCCAATGCGGTTTCCTCTACATTGGAGAGACCAAACACAGACTGGGTGACCGCTTTGCAGAACACCTTCAGTCTGTCTGCAAGCATGACCCAGACCTCCCTGTCGCTTGCCATTTCAACACACCACCCTGCTCTCATGCCCACATGTCTGTCCTTGGCCTACTGCAATGTTCCAGAGAAGCTCAACACAAACTGAAGGAACAGCACCTCATCTTCCAACTAGGCACTTTACAGCCTTCCGGACTTAACATTGAGTTCAACAACTTCAGACCACAAAATCTCTCCTATCATCCTCATCCCTTTTTGATCCCCTTTTTTCAAAAACTTATTTGTTAATTTTTATATAGATATTTTCCCACCTATTTTTATTATTATTATTTTTAAAATTTATTTCCATTGTTATTCATTATTTTATCCCCGCCTTTTAGCCTATTTCAATATTTTGTCCCACACCTTCACCTCCCCCCACCCCACCCCCACTAGGGCCATCTGTCACGTGCTCATCCTGCTTTCTACTCTTATGGCAGAATTTTCCCATCGGTGTGCGGGTGTGGGCCGCGCATGTCCGCGTGTAAAATATCTCGCAGTGATGTCAGGCAAGCGTCCCGACGTCAGCGCGATATTTCATTGTGCGGCTGCACGATGATATCCACTGTATGCCCACCATTAATTAACAGGCCACGGAAGGCCCTTGACTCACCAATCGATGCCGATTTTTCAGCACCCGTGCAAGCCTCGGGTCGGCGCACAGGCGCAACGGGCAGGCAGGTAGGGCAGGTTTGTATAAACCTCATCTGCGGGCGGGTTGAGGGGGCTCACTGGGGGTGGCGAGTGTGCTCTCTCAAGTATTGATTTTTCAAAGCTATTGAAACTTGCCTGTGTGATCTGCAATACTTCAAAATGCATACCAGCTGCTTTGTCTGGACTCTTAAACCTCAGGTGAGCACTCTGCAGTGAGGAACCTTTTTCTGGGCCTGCAGGTTTCAGGAAGCCTTCCCTTTGCCTGGGAATGGGAGCTGAACTCGCCACTGGAGGCAGTTCCTTTGAGGAGGAAGGGAGGGCCAGAAGGGGAAGGAGGCCAGGAGTGCACAATCAGCCTCCAGGAGAGCCACCTTTGGGAGGACAGGCACAGGCACAAGGGGTGTAGGGCCAAGAGGTAGTCTAAGGCGGAAGGGGCCGCAGAAGATGCCACTTTCCTGCTGCCAGGGTATACAGCCACCTCAATATGTCTGAGGTGCAGTGCCGAAGGAGGCTCTGTCTCTCAAGGGAGACAATCAACTATATCTGCCAAATGATTGGCCCTGAGATCTCTGCTAACTGTGTGGGTAGACACCCCATACCAGTAGCTCTGAATGTAACAGCTGCCCTCAACGTCTATACCTCTGATTCTTTCCAGAACTCGGTGGGTGATCTTTGCAGTGTCTGCCAATCAGCTGTCCACACTTGTATCAAGAAGGTTACAGACGCTCTGTTTAGGTGTGTACTAACCTTCATTCACTACTGTTGTGACCAGGCAAGCCAGACACAGCGAGCCAGAGGCTTTGCGGCCATTGCTGGCTTCCCCCGTGTCCAGGGTACAATAGACTGCACACATGTGGCCATCAAGGCACCAGCAGGTGAGCCCGGTGCCTTCATCAACAGGAAGAGCTTCCACTCCATGAATGTGCAGATAGTGTGTGATCACAGGATGCTGATTCTACAAGTCTGTGCAAGGTACCCAGGCAGCTCCCACGATGCCTACATCCTCAGACAATCCCAGGTGCTGGGGCTCTTCAGTGCTCCAGCCCGGCTTGATGGATGGCTGCTGGGTGACAAGGGCTATTCCCTCATAAGGTGGCTCATGATGCCTCTCCGCCATCCAATAACAGAAGCTGAGCATCGGTACAATAGGAGCCACACCTCCACAAGGATTGTGGTGGAGAGAGCCATTGGTCTTCTCAAGATGCGCTTCTAATGCCTGGACCACTCGGGGAGGGGGTGGGCGCATTCCAGTACCCCCCAGATCGTGTGTCAATGATAGTGGTTGCATGCTGCACTTTCCATAATCTTAGGCTGAAAAGGGGGGACGCAGTGGACGATGGAGATGTCGATGCAGTGGCTGCAGCTGCACACGATGAGTCCAGAAGTGAGTCCCAGGATGAACATGCACAGGGAAATGCTGAGGGGGTAGACACTGACCTGGGCATACTGCAGGGAGGCAGGGACACCCAGGACGCTCTAATCCAATGAACCTTCAGCTAGCACACCACAGATGGGCCTCCAGGACAAGCCTGGGCTGTAGGCTCCATACTCAATACCTAAGTGCCAAATCTTCCAGGTTAGGAACAGTAACTAAGGGCCTTGTTAATAAAGCTGAATGTCCCATAAAGCACTTCTAACATTTTTTGAAACCAAACACATGCAGAAGAAAAGAGGCACCCTCAGCCATGGTCACATGTCTGAATTTAATATCACAGGCAAAGAATGAAACAAAATGACAAGGGTGTTTCAGATCAAAGCAAATCATAAAGACCTCATCTCGGGCCAACACAAAAGCACCAGTGATAAACCTGTGGTGTGCCTGATGTGCCTTACATTTTCACTTCTGGTTGCTACGTCTTGGTGCTGCCCCCTCGCTAGGAGTGGCATCTGAGACAGCCTGCTGACTCTGCTGTCCTCTTGGCCTCGATGACCTTGGCGGTCGTCCTCTGGCCCATGGAGCCTGTGCTGGCCCCGCTTGGGAGGAAGCTGCCAGTTCCACAGCTGGCATCTTCCCAGTCATCGCAGTCTCAACAGATGCTACAGTCACTGGGAGAGAGGTGGAGGAGCTGCTGCCCTCATCCGGAGCGCCCTTAAAGGTGCCCGCAGAGACGACAGGCAGCTGCTGCGCCGATGTGAGGTTGCTTCGGACCTCCCTGCTCACCGTGGATGGATAGGCACCAAGCTGGGAAACTTGGTGCCCAGCCCATCTCCCATACTGGCACTGACCAGCTGAGGTCAATGCTGATGTGAGGGGTTGTTGGTCAGAGTGCATCCCCAGCAGGCCCTGATGGGTCTCCTGGAGGAGCCTCTCCACGAAAGTCACCACTCTTTCCAGGAAGGACGCTTGGCGCTCGGACATGTGGCTCATAGCTTCGGCGATAGTCCACGTAGACTCCTCCACCACGGAGACCAAGCCAAGCGTAGCCTCATGTAAATCCCCCAGATGTTCCCGCACACCTGGCCGCATTTCCTGCATTTGCTGTGTCGTGAACGACTCCATAGGCACATCATCAGGCACCAACTGAGCATGTGCCTGACCCCCTGCAGTCCTCCGACTGCTGGCACCATGGGCACTCTCTGTCTCTGCCATCTCCTCCAGCGACTGTGAATTGCCCTCACCGCTGTGCCCCGGGACACTAACCTATGTTCTAATTCCCACCGAGGTGCTAGTATCTGTGCCTGGCAGAGATGGTGTGACGCTGGTGAGTCTGAGACTTCAGGAGCCTCAGGGCTAAGAGGGGTCCTCTGCTGCTCCTCCTCCTGGCCCTGCTCCACTGATGCTGAAAGGAAGAACAAGGACATTGGATCAGTTAACGTGGAGACAATGTCACTGTGCATCCCTGTCCCCCGGATCATTATGCGCTCATCCTTCCAAAAGCAATGGTCAAGCCATGTTGCAAAATGAAATCACTGAACATTCAGCACTGCTAAAGCTGTTGGGAGAACAATGCTGACCTCACTGTTGGGTATACGTACCTGCCTGTGGCACCCCAGCCTCACCGACACCAGTTGACCTGGGCGCATGGCACCTCTCCAAATCCAAGACCTCCTGCTCAAACCAGCTGAGAATGGCTAACTGCGCCAACCCTCACACGCTCTGCTGCGTTCTGAGCATTCTTCTGAAAATGAGAGAATAGCATTGATTTGTGCAAATTCCACATGGACTGTCTTCGCACACGGCCCACCCCAACCAGAGTGGGACATATCAGGGCTCCAGCGCCTCCTCACCCCGCTGTTGCTGAACACTCACACAAAGGTAATAGGCCTGTTCTCCAACCTCCCCGCCTTGGCCACATGCTGCCTACATCATATTAGACACCACACGGTCTATCCTTCCATAGCAAGGAGGCGCAAGCACGTGGAGCGCAGAGGGCAGCAGATGGTTTGTTGCCACGCCAACTTGAAGTTCCCCTCCCAGCATCTCATCACCCTGACTTGGACATGTCCTGGAGTTCCAGCATTGCGCCTAGGTGCTGCTGCTTCAGGTTACCCCCAAAGCAGTCATGTGGGTGTCATGCAGGTGCAGAGCCCATCTCATTACCACTCTTTCAGGGTGACCTTGGCATGGGCAATATCTGCTGGCCCACCCAGCGAAGGATACATGCTGTCAATGATTCAGTGCAGTCACTACACTCAGACTTGCCGGTGGGGGGGGGAGGGAAGAGCAGCAGGGGTAAAAGCCGACCTGCTGGGTTAAGTGACCAATGCCAACATTGTCCTCACCCTTCTAGAGCACAAGTCATTGAAGCACTTGCGACCCTGGATCCAGGTGCGCCGCACCACGTCGCGGGAGCTCACTACCTCCGCCACCTCCTCCCAGGCACATTTCGTCATATGGGGGGTCTCCTCCTCCCGCCCTGAGGAACCAGCACCCCCTGCCGTGCTGCCACCTCCTCGAGGAGGGCAGTGAAGCAGTCATCAGAAAAACGAGGGGCACACTGGCCCCTGCCCTCCCCTCTGGTTTAGCCTGCCCCGATGGCCAACCCTCCAGACTTGTGTCACCTCCATTGCCCCTCTGTAGAGCCCGTCACCCAGCCATTGTGAGCAGCCTTTTCAAGGCTGCCAGGCTCTCCTTTATACAGGCCACCGGGTTGCCATTGGGCCCAGTGGGATGAACCCGCCCACTCCCGCTATGCACGAGAGACATGAAGTACGCTGGGTGGGCCTTAATTGGCCTGCCCCCATAAATTGGCGGCACGGACCCGACCATGAGCGGCGATCGGGCCCGTGCCTACCTGCACCCGCTCCAGCTCCACCCCCTGCCATCCAGGAAATTCTGCCCTTCATGTCACCATTAGCTCCTCCTTTAGCCAGTATCACCACCATCAACACCCTTTCCGTCTTTTGATTATGACATCTTTTGCAATCTCTCCTTTGCCTCCACCTATCACTGGCCTTCTATCCAGCTTCACCTGCCCCACCCCCTTAAACAG
This sequence comes from Carcharodon carcharias, assembly GCF_017639515.1. Taxonomy (NCBI): domain Eukaryota; kingdom Metazoa; phylum Chordata; class Chondrichthyes; order Lamniformes; family Lamnidae; genus Carcharodon; species Carcharodon carcharias. The sequence goes on along the minus strand of NC_054473.1, from coordinate 164,751,391 downwards.
TATTTATTTCACCATTTTTACTTCTCTTTAGTTGTGAAGAAGAGTCATATGGACTCAAAACTTTAACTCTGTCTTTCTCTCCACAGATACTGTCAGACCGGCTGAGTTTTTCCAGCATTTTTTGATTTTGTTTCAGATTTCCAGCATCCACAGTATTTTGCCTTTATATTATTGTGGATGGGGATATTGGTGGAGCCTCCTCCTCCAGTGAGTTGTTTAATTGTCCACCACCATTCACGACTGGATGTGGCAGGACTGCAGAGCTTAGATCTGATCAATTGGTTGTGGAATTGCTAAGCTCTGTCTATCGCTTGCTGCTTATGCTGTTTGGCATGCAAGTAGCCCTGTGTTGTAGCTTCACCAGGTTGCTGTTCCTGGCATGCCCTCCTGCACTCTTCATTGAACCAGTGTTGATCCCTTGGCTTGATGGTAATGCTAGAGTCAGGGATATGCCAGGCCATGAGATTACAGATTGTGGTTGAGTACAATTCTGCTGCTCTGCTGGCCCACAGTGCCTCATGTATGGTTTTGATTTACTAGATCTGTTTGAAATCTATCCCATTTAGCATGGCGGTAGTGCCACACAACACAATGGAGGGTAGCCTCAATGTGAAGATGGGACTTCTTCTCCAGAAGGACTATGCAGTGGTCATTCCTTCCAATACTGTCATGGGCAAATGCATCTGCGACAGACAGGTTGGTGGCTATGTTTTTCCCTCTTGTTGGTTCCCGCACCACCTGCCACAGACCCAGTCTAGCAGCTATATCCTTTAGGACTCGGCCAGTAGTGGTGCTACTTGGTGATGGACATTGAATCCCCCACCCAGAGTACATTCTGCATCCTTGCCGCCCTCAGTGCTTCCTCCAAGTGGTATTCAACATGGAGGAGCACTGATTCATCAGCTGAGGGGTTCAATGCGTGATAATCAGCAGGAGGTTTCCTTGCCCATGTTTGACCTGATGCCATGAGACCTCATGGGGTCCAGAGTCAATGTTGAGGATTCCCAGAGCATCTCCACAGCTCCCTCCAGGCTGTATGCCACTGTGCAGCCACCTCTGCTGGGACTGTCCTGCTGGTGGGACAGGACATATTCAGAGATAGTGATAGTGTTGCTTGGGACGTCGTCATACTCACTGAATCACACCTTTTAGGCGATGTCGGACTGTTGCTTGACTGTTGCTGAGACTAGTCTTGCAATTTTGGCAGTAGCGCCCAGATGTTAGTAAGGGGAACTTTGCAGGGTCACCATTGTTGTTTCCGGTGCCGAGGCCAAGGCCAGATGGTTCATTCCATTTAGGTTTTGTAACAATTTGATATAACTGAGTGGCTTGCTAGCCCATTTCAGAGGGCATTTAAGAGTCGACCACATTGCTGTGGATCTGGAGTCACATGTAGGCCGGATTTCCTCCCTTATAGGACATTAGTGAACCAGATGGGCAGCAATGGACAATAGTTTCATTATCATCATTAGACTTTTAATTCCAAATTTTTATTAAATTCAGATTTCGCCATTTGCCCTGCTGGGATTCAAACCCAGAGTCTTACCCTAGTTCTCTGTATTGCTGATCCAGCAACAGTACCACAATGCTACTGCCTTCCCCAACATATGAACATAGGACTTAAACAAGCTGTCCTTTCCAAGGATGACAGCATTCATCCTCTCACCACTGACAATTCACCAGTACCCTTGCTGTTGTCTGTCCACCAGGAGCTGAGATGCTGCCATCCAGTTGGCAGTGGTACTGTATGAAGCCAGGCTTTCATGGGTCATAGATGCTTGAGGTTATTCTCAAGCTCATTTCAAAGTTATCAGCCTTCCACTAGTCATACAGCAGCCACTGGAGCAGCACTGTGTAGGAGCACTAGGCCAGGCAAAAGCAGATGCAAAACTGGCATTAACAGAATGCACAAGGGTGATTTGTTGACTTTAGACTGGAATATTGGATGACATGCTTTATAAAGTTGGTTTGGATGTTTGTTTTATTGTGGCTTTTATTTCAGCGTTATGACCAAGTGGACACCATGATGGTCAGTGACAAAGGAAAAGTAAAGTGTAGGACTATTGGTGATTAGAGAACTGGGTTTGCTTTCAATGGTACAGCAGTCAGGTGAGCAGGTCATTGACAGTCCAGCCAGAAATGGGATCTGAGGGCAGCCTTTTCTTACCCCTCCAAATCTTCCTCTTTCTCCTCCTGATCCTCACCCCGCTCCTCCTCCACAGCTGCTCAACATGTACCTGGCGATGGTTGTGCAGCATGCAGCAGACCATGACAGCTCATGGTACTCACTCTGGTGAGTACTGCAGGGCTCCTTCAGAGCAGTCCATGCAACTGAAGCGTTGTTTAAGGGCCCCAGTGCTCCACTTGATGACATTCTGTTTGGCTTGAGTCATGCACTGGGGTCATGAACCGGGTGATCAATCGATAATCCTTGTTGCCCTGGAGCCACCTTCTGGTCTGTCATGGTGGCACAAATGCAGCTGGTACAGTAGACTGCTGCAGAATGAAGGTGTCATGACTGCTGCCAGAACTTTGGGCATTAACCTGCAAGATGCACTGAGTATCAGCACACACCAAGTGGACATTGAAGGAACAGGATCCCTTTCAGTTTTGATACATCCCAAAATGTACATGTGGCCCTGCCAGCGATGTATGGGCAGTCAGTGGCACCTTGCACCTGGGGAAGCCTTCAATCCCGGGGAAGCCACAACCTCACTCCTCCTGCTTCTCTCTGGCAAGAGAGGCTGAAATTAATTCAGCTGTTTGCATAGTCTCAGGGACCTTGCCCCCACCACAGGGGAGGGTGAACTACGAGAAATTACAAATGATGGCTTCTCCAGCCTGGAAGGAACCAGGTACATAAAATTTCATGGCTACGGTCACCTTCACAGGCATTGAAAATGCTGTCCTTGCCTGCTCTGAGGCTGCAGTATGGGCTACAACAGTGAAGCAGAAAAGTTGGGCTCACTGTTCCTCACTGAGGTTGAGGTAGCAGAATTGCTCCCTGAAGACCCTTGGTGGATCTGTCCTTCTGCTGAAAGCCCTTCTCCCCTTACTCCTCCACCCTCTCCGAGTAGCTTTCTCTCTCTGCTGCGTCTGCTCAGTCTCCTTGTCATGTTGTGGGCCAAGGGTGATACAAACTCTGGTGCCCAAGTCTGCGAGCAACTGGTCTGAACAAAAGCATTGAAGTCAGAACCAAGGTCTTCACCACTTCCTATAGACTTCAACAACTTTAAATAGCAGTATAAATCACCAAACATGCTCACAGACCTCAGATCTACCTACTCAACATACTTCAGTGCATGCTTACTGTGCACACACTAACTCCCTTATCACAGCTGCCATTTTGGGTCTGAAACAACACTGATAGCACTGAAAATACAGGTGCTACACAAGCAAATTTAACAGTCTTCACATTTTTGATCCAGTTGATGAGCACAACATCTCAAAGCAGCCAGCTGTCACATTACAATGTGGACAACCTGATGGAAACCATTTCCCAACTTGCAACCCAAGTTTTGCAAAGAGTTGAGCATTGGTGTCAGAAGTCATAGAGAAGTATAAGGCCTGTTCAGTAGCTCTCTCAAGAAGCCTTTAGCCCGTTCACTCCTTTCATCAGATGGAGAAAGCTATATGTGGAAGTGGGATACCAGTGTGCCAGGAAAAGTGAGAAAATATTACACAAGACAGCAAATTAAATTCAGTATTGAATCAATATGACCATCGTAATCCTCTGGGCAGGTCTCTACCTACCAGACCAGCGTAATGCTTTTCAACGCTGCAGGGATAGGGCTTGTTTGGGAACAGGGGAGAAGTGGCATCAGGTAAGGAAAGAGGCTGCAGGGTAAGGGCTTGCTTGGGGAAGGGGGAGAAGTGGCCTTAGGCAAGGGAAGAGGCTGCAGGTGAGGCAGGTGTCCTGGGGAAGTTGGGTATCCCAGGGGGCACAAGTTGATCTGCAAAAGTGGCCTCAAGATAGTGAAAGCTGAGGAAACAGTCTCCAGAGGAGATGAGGCCAGAGGCAGCTCTGAGGATAAGTGTGACAGAGTGAGTGGTGATGTCCCTTGAGATGGCAGTGAGTGAGATGCCACTGAATGTGGGATGGGCTTGTGAGTGTGTGAGCTTAGAGTGATAAGCTGGTTGTCGTACCCTGGCGGCATGGATGAGATAATTTTCTGTTTTCTGCACTGGCACTGACCACCTCTGCCACCGCATCCCAAGCCAAAGTGGTAAGAATGATGGACCTCTTGCAGCCAGAGCGGGGGTAGAGGACATCGCAGCGGGCCTCCACAGTGCCCAGAAGATATCCCAGGGATGCCTCATTGAATCAGCGAGCTGCACCCTTCTTGGCTTTTGGGGCCATGTCTTCACCAATGCCCTCCTGGACTGCAAGCATTGAGAGGTGTGCATGCGGCTGCAGTTTAAATTTGGTGTCCTGCGCAAGGAAGCAGCGAGGTAACGGCATGGCAGGCAAATTGGAGGCTGCTTGCCAATGTGATGGCATGTTTCCTGTAGCTGTATAATTAATGAGATGGGAATGGGATGATATGGTACAAAAGCTGCCACTGTGGCTGGCGGGTAAAACGTCCTTCTTCATGCCTGCTATTGCACTTAGTGCAAATCTGAGAAGATTCCACCCATAGTCTGGGGGGTGGGGGGTGCCTTTTAAAAGACTAATGGATTTCTTGGCTCTCAGCCAAGCCTCATTATGTATTCTTGGCTGAGAATACATACATTAGAGTAGTAAAACACATGAGCTCCAGAGAACACATTGCTTGATTGACGGCTCTGGTTCTCTGATCTCTGCTTTCAATTACACAATGTTGAGTTACATGAGGTTAAGAGGTTTCAAGTGCTTGCAGTTTCAGATAGTGAAACTTTAAAGGGTCTAGATGATTGACTATTTTATTACTCTGTGGTAAAAGGACTTTTTTTTAACATGGTGGAAAGTTATGAATGAATGACTGTTTTTTAAAGCTTTTTTTACACATCCTATTGTCACTAATGGGTCCATTGGTTCTATCTAGTGTAGAGTATTTCAATGGGCATGGAAGTTGCACAGGTTGGCATAGGGGGCATGAAGAGACATGGTGTAGGTGGAGGGCATAGCTTGGCATAGCAAGCACAAAGGGCAGTAGGGTTGTTGGGGGTCATAGCTTGGCATGGGGGACATGAGAGGCCATAAAGGGTGGGTGGGGAAATGAAGTGGCATGGATGGGACATGGGAAGTGTGTGAGGATGACGGGGTGTGAGGACTGAAGGGCTGGAGGCTTTTTTGTTTTTATTTTAACTAAGATGAAATTCCACAGCACCCAGGCAGCCCTTTTCAACAGCCCGCCTTGGCACCCAGCAACATCTCTGGCTGTCTCTAACCTTTTTCTAAGGTCAGCTGGTCTGACTGCAGTCCACACCCGCACCCTCACAATCAAAATCCCATCCTTGTGGACACTTTCTCCCCAGGCAGGTGGACCGAGCTGTGAATTTTCCCAACTCCTGCTGCCTACCTCGAGGATGAAAAGCCAGGCCTTAGTATTTTCCACCTACAGGATCAGTGTCCACAAACTGCTGAGCACTCAGCTCTGTGACATGCCCTTATTCCAATGGGAAGCTAGCGATTCCTCACAAAGAAGACCAGGAAAAATAGGGGCTGAGTATATGCAGATCAAGACCACCAAATTCTTTGATCTGTCTCTAAAATCAATTCATAACTGTATGAAGAAAGGTTTATTCTAAATGTAAATTGTTAAATACAAACAGTTTGCTGTACATTTTGGCAAATACCTGCGTATGAATTGAAGCTACACTCACATCAAGGCATTTACTTCAATGGAAATACAAAGTAAGAGCGATGGAAAATGGGCAGTTGATTCACTGTCATCGTTTTATGCTAACTTAAAATTACACCCCTTGGGTTTCACTGTATATTTTGTGATGCCATCAGAAACCCACAGTTCAATCACAGCCTTGTAGTTCACTCCTGCATGTTACAATTGCAGCAGTTAGAGTTTACCAAAATCTGTCACATATTCATGCTGTTTATTTTGTTGTGATTTATCAATCTGGCTACATCTGTGGAAGGCAAACTTTGATGGATTAATATAGCTGTTCCATAAAGAGCCAAATTTAAATTAAATGGCATGTGTGGGCTCGACAATTATGCAGGATCATCAGACTTTCTATATTACAGTGATGCATGCAAGGTCTGGGTCTGACAGGCCTGCTTGAATGTTTTTTTTAATCTATTTATACACAAGACAATTAGACTGTTAATATTCTTCTTAAAATTTCATACCTGCTTCTTGTTATGTGAACATGGACAAGAAATATTCACACACACAAACACAGAACAAGATCAAGCATTGTTAACTACCCTTATAGGGGCCTACCAAATCTAAACCTTATACTCATCCCTACTATCAAAGGATATCCTTACCATTCTGATTAGCTGAAACAGAAACCACGAGCTGCTGTGTCCCATCAGCTGTTGGTATGTGTCTGGATCTTCTCATTCTACACAGTTTTGTAAATGCATAAACCAGTACAATTGCAGTTTCTCTCCTCCGTTTCATAATAATTTCTGGTAAAGCTGTTTTTTTTTTTGAAGCTCGAGAATATTGTGAGATGGTGTGATAATGGAGTGAGGAGGTCTCGAGGAACAACAGTGAGAGACTGTATCTAATTCACACCTCAACACAAACACATCGGAACTGACACGTCAGATTTACTGCTATACTGTTTGACAGGTGTAAGGCCTCAACATTTACAAAATGCTCAGAAGATTCCGCAAATGAGAAACCCTGACCAAATGTGAAATAACAGGATATAATTCCCAAACAATTAACACCCACCCTCCAAGGTCTACACAGTAACATTGATAAAAATGATCATTACAAAAATCTTCTGTGAGTCCTTGGTTTTATTGTCTTGCGCCATTATTATGCTCCTGAGAGCTGTGGAATGCAGGGACAGTTACAAGTGTAATATAGTCAGATCTTTTTTAAACAAAAAAAATACACACACTGACTGCTTCACTGTAAAGTGTGAACAAAAGTTTCACATGTACAGAAAATTAAATCTCTCTCCTGAAATCGTTCCCAGTTTGATCAATTAGTTTTGTTTAATGTGTCACGGCAAGGAATTCCCAGTGGCCACAATACGTTCCCAGCAGACTGATTAAAAAAATGTGGAAAGCAGGCAGCGCAGCAATAAAAAGATATTTGCCATGAAATTGTGACTAGATAAACTGTTTCCTCAAGGGTGAATTAAAGACTCACAGCTTTTAATTTGGACGTTCACTCTCACAAGCCCATTATGACAGGTGCATCGGACTCCAGTGCGCAGGTACAGCGAGCTTTCACATTAATGGAAACCTGATAGCTGTGTATCAAGTCCCATTTTAAATTTCCTTCAGACTGGATGGGCTCACGTTGTCTTCTTCGTCTTAATTTCTTGCAATGGTGGGGCTCAGTCCGGCCAGTAAGGCAACAGCTGTCCAGACAGTGGCCCAGCAATTTGACCTTGCTTTGCCAATTTCACAGGAGTAAGATGGATGCCTGAAGCTCCAAAACGGTGGGTGGCAGGTGCGGAGTCTTTCTGTACCGAATGTGGCTTCAGCCCTTCCATTGGCAATCAGGGCTCACATCAAAGGAACGTAAAAAGTCCTATGATACTATCTAAGTAAGGGTCCTGTACCTGAGTACCTAATTTGTCAAATGCCAAAGTCACTTAGAAAATCATGATGCCAACACACAGCAAGGACCCGGCAGCAGCACCATTTAAAGTCTCATCTGCTACATACAGGTTACTTGCTGGTTTGTCCTGCTAGGTGCATTATTGGCCTAATTTCTGCCTACGTCACCTGATTGCTTTGCCTGTACAGCAAACTTACACCAGGCACGTAGGGTTAAAAGTGCGCCCATATTTCTACATTTTTCAACCCCATCAATGAACAAGTGAGTGAGGCACAATGATTTTCTCTGTCTTTTACAACTATAGGTCTGTGTAATGTTAAGTGAATAAAACCTGACAGCAGTCCTAACGCATCGGCCTAGTGTGCTGGTGTTTCTTTTTATTATGCCATGGAATGATGAGACAGTCCATGGAATGGTGAGACAGTCCCTGAAACCAGACGTCACTCTCATACGTCTTCCATAATCAGTCACAGAATAGGACCAGAAGAGGCCACCAACTTTCCAAGGTTAGGAGCCAAAGGAGGGATAAGAGAGAAAAAGTAAAATATTTCAAAAAATTTTGAAAACTGAAAGATATGTGAGAAATTCTGAGTCCAAGTCAACACTTTCAGAATTATTGAGAACATTTAATTATAACCCTTGATGTTCAAATTATTTTGTCACTGTAAGTTGTAACCAGAGCTCTTAAACAATTGAAATGTTCAAAGCAATCCATGGGATCTGCTGAAAAGAATAAGTGTCCTCTTGAGATTGACTAAAAATGTTGCTGCTTTTGTCCTACCAACATCTCAAGAGTTGATTTTTGTAAGAGGCTTTTGTTCCTGAAAATGCCAATTAAGTAATAGCTGTTGATTGGCACAAGTCAGGGGGCTGATGGTGTCTTGACTAGAGTTTTTCAATCCTTTGAAAATATAAGGCAAACATTCAACATTGAGGCTGCTATTGATGGTTTGCAATTCCAATTGTCTGGAAATGTAGTGTTCTCTGAGGATTTTCTCAGTCTTCTTGTTAACCAGTATTGAAAGAATCATTTGGAACCAGAGATGCGTTAAGAAGAAAAATGCATGTTAGAATTTCTAAGGTGCACATGCATCCCTGTGAGAACAGATAGAATTAGGAGAAATTAAGGAACATGGATAAGGTATGTTCCATTACCTGGGTCAATCGTATTTTACACTTTTTATTAGCTGGCATTATGGTGATAAACCTTTCCTTAATTTTCTATTTTTTCATTGGGGGTGAACTTTTGGGCTGATAAATTGCTGGGAATAGAATACGTTTCCTTATTAGTAAGGGTTAATGCAGGAAAATGGACCTTCTACAGAAGAGCACCCACAACAGTACAGGTAGCAAATTTTCATGTTCCACCCTGCTGTGACATCTATGAGTGAGATTACGGCCTAGAGATTAGTTGACGCTGTGCTGATTTTACAGGTGTAAAGCAGGCACTAAAGCGTCCAACATTTGCATATACATGCACACATCCTACATCAAGGTACTCAAGTTCTGTCGAAGGGTCATGAGGACTCGAAACGTCAACTCTTTTCTTCTCCGCCGATGCTGCCAGACCTGCTGAGTTTTTCCAGGTAATTCTGTTTTTGTTCTACATCAAGGTACTACTGTTTCCAAATAAGCTGCCTGACTGCTATTTGAGGTCCCCTCTCTAAAATTGATCTCCTTTAAACCCAGCTGATGTAAAGCCAGGTGTGTTCAGTAAAACCAGATCTATATGAGGTGTCATCACTTGTGGCCTTTAAAGGGTGTCACCAAAAAAGGTGAATCTGTTAAAATATACTTAGCTGAATGTGGAGCTGGGAGGAGTTTGAGTGCCGAATTCGACTCAGTTCAGTGCTGAAGTCAGTTGGCTCCTACTCAGCCAGCTCCCAATCACTTCCCTCCCCAGCTCCCTATCATCCAGCCCTTCCAATCACCACCTTCCATACTGATCAATCCCCCCCCACCAACCTTTCCTGATGGCCCACATTCCGCAAGATCACTTCTCCCAATCCAAATCACCTTCATCCCTCCTGATTACTTTCAGCCCTCTCAATCATCCCAATCCTCCCTCAATGTCAGTTCCACCTTCTCTCAATCATTCCCTCGCCCTCCCAGGATCTTCCCGAAGGTTTCGTTGGTGACACAGTGGCCGCGACATCCAGTGACCAGAATATTGCTGTTGGCATGTGGGGGTGGGCCCAACACGTCAAAGCGCAAAATGATGCAAGATGACGTTGGGCATGTCTGTTGTTCAGCAGGCGCGTGCTGGGGGTGGCTATGCACCCGCTGAACTGTCAACAGCCTATTGAGGCCATTAAAAAAGTAATGAACCCTATTAACAACACTGCCCATCCAACCTTAAGGCTGGCGGGCAGGCAAAGAGCCCAGGGTGGCCTTCGTGTTTTTCAGGAGACCTCATCCACGGGTGGGATGAGGTTTCCTGAAGGTTTAGCAAAATAATTAAATAAATTTTGCTAAACGTACAAACATGCTCCAATTTGTGTGACACTGTCACGTTAGGGGACATGTTTAAATAATTTTTCTGTCCATCCATTCAAAAGTTTTATTATGAACTTAATCTCCCCTGAGGCAGCTCCATGCCTCAGGGAGATTGCTGCGCTCTTTCACGCACATGCAGGCCCCGGCTCTCCTTCCTCCCCCCGCCCACACAGGTCGCACTGAGTGCTACTAGCCATGCGTTATGCTAAGCGGGCCTTAATTGGTCCGCCCATTTAAAATGGCGACGTGCAGCCAATCACAGACGGCAATCGGCTCCTCGCCCAGCCCGCCCGACATAAGTAAGATGCTGCCCGGTGTGAAATTGCTGGCAAGCTCTCTGTGGACACCCAGCAAGTGTCCTCAGCTCACCCAAGGATGTGTCTTGGGTCTACGCAAACTGATTACGTTGCCAAGGATTACTTTGGTGTTGTTTTGAACCTTCAAGTTGAAAGTTCATGGTAAAAAGGCATTAACAATGGAATGAGATGAACTGCTGCTTAAAGTAAACTCATTACTTCTGAGGCAGTCTCAAAGAACTAAGGCAAATTGCTTAACTTTAAATTTAAGCTTCTAAGGAATTTGCAGACATTAAGGCCTGGATTTTCAGTCTTGAGTCAGGAGTCAGGACAATTCCAAGCCCTGCTAATCCAACCACAGAGAAGTGCACTGGAAGTCGGGATTTTCATTCTGGGGTTGCAGGGCTCTCTGGGAGTCAGACCTGCTGCCCCCAGAAAGAGTGCAAGTGTTGCCAGTTGTGGAGGCAAACTGGGCGGAAGGCCTTCCACAGTGCTCCAGCATGCTGTCCAAGATTTTTAAAAAACATAATAGAACAAAAAAACACACTCTCCATGTCCCATTAATGCCACCTTATGCCCCTCCACCCACTCCCATGGCCCCTCATACACTTCATGCCAACCTATGCGCTTCTACCACTCCCACTGGCCCTTAACAGCCCCTTTGCCAACATCATGCCAACTCATGCCAACACATGCCCTTCACCCATCACCCTTTGCCCTTACACCTACCATTCCAACTCACCCAACATACACCATGGGCAGACCTCAGCACCCATGCTGAAATTAAATCAAATGAAGTTCTAATTGTCTATGGCAGACTTAATTAAAAAAAAAATTCATTCATAAATACCCATTCACTACATGTATATATCCCTTCAATTGCATCCTCACATAAACAAACATTTCATTCAAGTGCTTAATCCCTTTTAAAAATAAATATTTGAATTCATAGTCCTACTCAAAGAGTCTATAATCACTTGGAGCTTTCAGTCAAACTGTGAAATGGAATGCACCCTACTATGATAATAGAACATTGTGAAATCAGTTATGCAGCACTAATTCAGCCATGGTAACATTTAGGCTTATGTTTACAGGCAGAGTGAAATAGCAAGCAGTGGTTTTCTTAAAATACACGAGGCATTTTTTCAAAGATTTAAAGAGCAGGAATTTTAAATGCCTAGACTGCTTGGCATTTGCCTTCGACAGTTCAGTTTGACACTTTTGACAGTTCCAAAGCGCTTGACAATTAATGAGTTTTTGCACTTTTTGCACTCATTCATGCCTAATTTTAACAATATCAAGGGACACCTAGCTTCCCCCAAAAGGCCACCTGACCTCCCCAAAAGGCCACCTGACCTCCCCCAAAGGTGGCCCTGGACCATATGCAAAAGGAGATCCCACTCCTCCAAAGGATTGCTCCTACTCAGTCAGGTCTGCACATGTTGTGATTCCCACTCCTAGCTAATGAAAATCAGACATGACTAGAGGCAGCTGCCATTTTATATGGATTGCTGCCTCCATGAAACATGCATGAGCAAATCCCAACCTGAGCCCAATGATAGAGGTTCTCCATCATTGCGAAAATCCAGGCCTAAGTGATCATGTTGACACAAGAAGAACACATCAGCACGTTGGAAGATAAAATAAAGAAAATCAAGTTCTTCTGTTCCATAATTTGTCTCATTCTTCATAACATGGTTAGGGACTTGTTCACAGGTTATGTGAGCTCTTGCTTTAGAAGGACCCATGTTAAGGTTCGTGATGATCCTATGGCAGGCATCGTAAGAAAAGGTTTTGAACTACCATTGCCAATTATTGACATTTTCACTCTGATATAGTTCTATCAAGGTTTCTCAAAGGCTAGATCCTTTTAGTTTATTTTTGTTGCATTGGCTTTATTTGGAATAACCATCATCCATAACTCTTCTAGTACTTCATTGTTGCAGTGCAATCCTTGAACACATTGTCATTTCACAATTGCTTGTTGATCTCCCCTCTCAATTACCTGTATGAATTTCTCCATTCAAGTTTCCACCCTTTCCACAACACATGAACGAGATTGACCAAAGTTACAATTAACGTTCTCTGTGACTGTGGTCATAATCCCTACTAGCCATTCTCGATTGTCTGCAGATGTTGACACAGTCAACTGCACCATTCTTCTCAAATACCTCTTCTCTGTTATTCTGCTTTGTCCTAGTTCACATCCATCGAACCATGATAGGGCCATTTCCAGCAATGACTTCTCTTCCACCCTCCCTCCCCTGACATGCAGCAAGAATCTATCCTTAATCGTCTCCCCTTCACCGTCCGTACATTCCACTTGGAGGCAATATCTATAGATTTCAAACTCTGCAGCTCCACCATCTATCTCAACCCCTCCATTGTCTCTGTACTTTCAGGCTTGTCTGGTATCCAGTTGAGGCTGAGCTGTAATTTCCTCCATCTAAACACTGGGAAGAATAAAGCCATTCTCTTCAACCCTGCCAAAAACTCTGTACTGTTGCCAGCCTTTTCCTAGCCATTGTGTCAGACTGAACCAGACTGTTTACAGCCACAACACAGTTTCAACCCTGTAACCTCTCCATCTTTCTTTTCATCTTTTTTTATTTTGCCTGCCTCTGTATTTATCTCAGCTCCCCTGTCACTGAAACTCTCATTTGTGCTTCTGGCACCATTAGACTCAAGTAATCCAATACTCTGCACACCTTCCACTCTTTAGAAACTTCAACTCATACAAAGCTCTGCTCCCCATAACCTAGCCAGCAAAAGCCTCATTCAGTCAATTAATCAAAATGAAAATTCTCATCCTTGTGTTTACATCCCAGCATGGACTGGCTCCTCCTTGTCTCTGTATCCTCATCCTGCCCCACAATCTCCCACACAAAGCCCTTGGCATCTCTAATTCTACCTTCTGTACATCCATCTCACTTCACTCCACCATTGGTGACTTTGCCTTCTCTCAACCAAGCCCTCGGCTCTGGACTTCCTTCCTTGAACAGCTTCGCCTCTCCACACCCTGGGGTGGAATTTTAAGGCCCCATCGCGACAGGGACAGGGCTGTAAAATGCAGTGAGCCATTCAAAAGTCCATTGACTTCAACGGGAGTGGAAGATCCTGTTGGCTGGAGGGGCCCTTGTTTATAATCAATAAGTAATATTCCAGTTGCTTGTATTATTTGCATGGAGTACAATCTGAAATGTTTTAGATTCATTGGACCAGCTTACTGTTGGGACGTCATTTCGTACAACCCACATTCGTTCTGCACAACCTCAGCACTACTTTGTAATAAGAACATATGGGGTGGGGGTCAGTAGGAGGGGGTGATAATATTTTTTTCTTTTGATCAAGTTAGCAAGAGAAGGAATCTGCCCCCTCTCCTTAATTTCCCTTAACAAAGAAATACAATTACATGAGGATTTATTAGTGAATTAGTTAATTGTAGCTTATTATTCCGATAGTACAACCTGCAATGTATACTTAGGGCTTGCACTGGGACAAATGGTAAAGCAAGCTTGCAGTGTTTCATGCTTGGCTTGTCATACATGTACTCATGTAATATCTTTGTACTAAATATGTAGTTAGGGCTTTGACAAAAAAAATGTAACTTGAACCACAATCTTTAAGATGTTGACATAGAGGAGTTAATTACTGAAGCTGGAAAGAATAAAAACATTTATAAGGGAAAAAAAACTGCATTCCAAGACCACTGCTAATCGTATTAACATTTGGAAGAGTTTAATACCATTCTTGTTAATGTCGGCAAAAAAACTATAAAAACATTGATTTTGGCAAGGACATAATTATCAGCTGGTAAAGAACACAGTAAAAAGAACCTTCTTCAGAAGAAGTGAAAGAGATTCCCTGTTCAAACTTTATTCAGAAACTGAATGTGCTATTGTTTGCATCCTTTAAAATTGCTTCATCAGCATAAAAATGTTTATTTTTTAACTGAAAATAATTCATGCAAAACTTGCAGGTAACTGAATCTCATAATCCCCTTAAAAAAACCCTGAAAATATCACCTTTTGGAATAGATCCAATAAGATAAAAAGCTTTTAACACAATAAAATGGCATAATGAAGTTTAGAGCTCTGGTTCTAAGGAGTGCATCAAGTTGTCCTGAAAGGTTTGTGTCCCGTTGAAACTGTATCAAAAACAGAAGGCACAGGAAGTGAATTAGATACTGGCCTTTCACTTCCCAGTGCCTGCTTCAAATCCAACTCTGGCTTTTGCAATAAATATCTGTTCTGTCTGCTGGCCATAAGGGTCTAATGTAAAATGAGTCTTTGCAGTTCTTCAACCCAGTTCCTCTAACATGCCCATAATTAGCACTAAATTGGGAATTTCACTGAGAGAGGCCACAGATAGGAAATGAAAAATGTCACACTGGTGGAGTAGGAGGCATTCGGACTACGTGGTCAGAGCTTTGGACAGCTGGTGTTGATTCTAGTTGCCAAAAATTGAGAATGTTTCATTCTCCAAAATTACTATCAACATTTATCAGTGCTAAATTCACAAAAAGAAAGCATCTGTGATACTATAAAAATCATTATTGCATATTCCTTGCAAAAACAACTTTTCCTTAAGTATAATAGTCATATGTTATGAATATACATATGCATTTAGAAAAATCTGTTTCCCATTAAGGGGGTCAATAGTATGAAATCAAACATACATTTTATTAAATTATTAACAGAGAATTGATATTTAATGTAAATAAGCCACCGTAAAACTCAAACATAATTCAGAAACTTTGTCTAGTTGCTCAATATTTGTAGAACGATTCATGTTTTAGATTGATGCTGGAGCTAATTTGGGCAGGAATATGTGCTATTGGGGATTGATTCTTTAAGATGTCTACCACACTAACTCAGATGGCAAACAGGGACTAAAAAAATGAATTGAGTACTTTCATATGTTCTTATACGAGGGAGGGCAGCAAATCACACTGAAAACTCAGTTGACCATTTTGAGTTTCATAAATACCTAAAGCTGGCTTAATTCCAACTATAGTAGAGTTGAATGTCTCCATCCGTTTCAAACATTTACTACCCTAACTGGAAATGGCAGTAGGCTCCTGTTGCTTGTAACTGAAGCCATGGCAATACAAAGTAGTTGGTGAATCAGCTGGTGGTGTGTGATCTTTGACAGTTGAAACAAATGGATCAGCCCCGAAAGTCTTGCAGAAGAAGTCCAATTCCTGGTGGTATTTGTTAGCTACATCAGTTTTGAGCAGAGTAGGTTTGCTCTTGCAAATAGCCTTGGGAGTGATATTAATCCCTGCCTTCTGCCAATGAAGCCAATCTGGGTAGTCTGCATGGATGTTGGGAGATATGTGTCCAATCCTTGGTGGTACAGTTGGGCAAGTGCTCTATTTCCTGGTGGTGTTATGAAGTTTATACATCAACTGCTTTATTTATATTAGGTAACTCCCCTCCCCATGAAAAAAATACAGGGTCCTGTTCGATACATTTCCTGATCACTAAAATTCAATACAATTGATAACTTCAATAGCAATTGAATTGTTTTTATATTGTCAGTGTTTTTACTCAGTTACATATTTGGATCAATTAAATTAATTTTTAGTGGTTTATGTGCATGTCATTTCAATTAAAATTGGGAATATTAAAGGCTGCCATCTAGAATTTGCATCATGTTGCCTTGAAAATCAATGATGCTATATAATGTATGTATATATAAAATGTATGTAAAATATATGTTTGCCATTATCTGTTCCCCATGTCGTGTTCAATTGTTCTGTGTTTGATTTTGTGAGTCTGGAAACTGATCGATGCTCACTGTGTTTGATTGGTTAAGACTGGTTGTGGACTCAGTAAAAAGTAAACAAACTGTAGAAGAGACTGAAAAGTAAATCTAGAGCTGAGACATTTTAAAGCACTGTGAATAAAATCTGTTATACACATGGAAACTTGTGTATTACTGCATACATCTGAGATATAAAATATAAAACACCCCACACTTAGAATATGTCTAATTATTGCCTGTTTATAAAGAAAATTCAAATAACAATGAATAATCATGAAAAGCCATTTATAGCCATGCCTTTCATCCTAAAACTCACATTGCCTCCACTTAAAAAGATCAGCTTTGTGAGTAAAATATTCTACTGATGCAATCCACCATCTCAAGATTGGAAAGCTGCCTGTCCAACATCCAGTGCTGGATGAGGAAAATTGTCTGGTCACTGATCCCTAGCTACTACCTCCATCCCTTTCCTGGCAGACTGTTCACTTGGTATCAGATTTAACCCCAAAATTATCAGCTGACCATATATGCACAGCATCACCAAGGGTGCCTATTTCTAGCTTTGTAATGTCACCTAACTTCACTTATGCATCAACTCATTTTCTGTTCATCTTTGTTACCTCCAGATTAACTGTTCTAGTACACCTCAGGCTGCATTCTACATTCTACCCCCTACTACCTTGAGACTATCCAAATCACTGCTGCCCATGTCCTAATTCGCACAAATCCTATTCACACATAACCTTTCTGCTCACTGACCTACAAGAGTTTCTGGTTAATCAATACTTCTATTTAAAAATTTTCATCCTCATCAAATCCGTCCATATCCTTGTCCCGGTCTACCTTCGTAACCTCCTCCGTTCCCACAACCTGCGGGGATATCTGCGCTCCTCTAATTCTGGTCTCTTGATCATTCCTGATTTTACTCGCTCTACCATTGGTGGCTTCAGCTGCCTGGATCCTAAGTTGCAGAGATCCCTCTATAAACCTCTCTGCCTCCCCACCCCACTATCTTCCTTTATGATACTCCAATCTGGCCCATTATCCCCTGAGGTGGCTGAATGCCAGATTTTGGTTTGCAATCCCCCTGTGAAATGCCTTGGGAAGTTTTATTATGCTAAAGGTGCTATGAGAATAAAAGTTGCTGATGTTGCTGTGAGGTGCTGAACATACTGCCACTGGAGGCGGTAGGAGCTGATTTTATCAGAAAACTCAAGAGAGATGCTTACATGATTGTACAATTTTCATTCAACGCAATCTGGTGAAAGATTTAACAGCTAGGTTTGTGAGGTATTCTGGGGCAAGATAATATGTAGAAACTGAGATTGATCATAAGGATCATAATGGTCTCTGTTGTACATTCATATATATATGGAATGTGTTTTTCTATTCAATTGCACTGTTACATGCTGTGTGTGCATTTTTTTTGTTAGGAGAAAACTGACGGAGAACTAATCACATATGAAACAATAAAAATATTTTTAAAATGCTACTCACTTATTTTTGCTTATTCCACAGAAAGCCTTTTATTCAATTTAAAACGCATTCTGTCGAGGTTAAGTCTAGGGCTCGGATAAATGAAATTTACTAACCACTGGAGGTTCCCCATTGCAGTCTTTGGGAAGTGCTTTAAACAAGCCCTGGATCTGTCAAGCACATTGGGGCAAATAAACCAGTTTCATTTATTGGACAACCTTGTCTAAATAACTCAGTAAACACAGCAGGCTGACATAAAGCCACATTTTCAAGAAAAGACAAAAATAAACAAATGTTTCAGAAATTATAAAACACAATGCATGAATAAATTTAAAATATCAACAAGCATCTTATAATATATTTGTTACTGTATTATCAGATCAATTTGAAATTGCACACCTTCATAACGTGTTAATGATTTTAATCCATTCTTAAGTATCCGAAGTTACAGGTCCAACAAGGTGTTGGATGGCTGATTGCATTCATTTAACTATTTTCATAATTTTTTAAATGTCAACTTCGTTCGGTTGGTAATAACCTTATATTGGAGTCAAACAATCGTGTGTTTAAGTCCCATCCAGGACTTCAGTAGATCACTGACAGAAGAGTGCATAACCATGGGAGTACTGCATTAACACCTTTTTAAAAAGATATTGAACCAAAATGCCATTTGGCTGTTATGTCCAAGATAAGCTTCTGACCACATATGCACAGCTTCACTAAGTGTGCCTACTTTTATCTTGGTAGCATCACCTGACTCCACCCATGCCTCAACTCATCTGCTGCTTGTTACCTCCAGATTAACTATTCTAATACACTCCACGTTGTCTCCCACATCCTACCTCCTGTAATCTTGAGACTATCCAAATCTCTGCTGCCCACGTCCAAATTCACACAAATCCTATTCACACATAACCTCTCTGCTCACTGACCTACAAGAGTGTCTGGTTAAGCAATGCCTCGATTTAAAAATTTTCATCCTCATCAAATCCCTCCATAATCCTTGCCCTGGTCTACCTCTGTAACCTCCACCATTCCCAAAACCTGCAGGGATATCTGCACTCCTCTAATTCTGGTCTCTTGATCATTCCTGATTTTGATCACTCTACAATAAGAACATAAGAACATAAGAAATAGGAACAGGAGTAGACCATTCAGCCCCTCAAGCCTGCTCTGCCATTCAATAAGATCATGGCTGATCTTCTTGCGTTTCAATTTCCACATTCCCATCTAACCCCAATAACCTTTGATTCCCTTTCCTAACAAGAATCTATCTACTTCTGCCTTAAAAATATTCAATGACGTCACCTCCACCACCTTCTAAGGCACAGAATTCCAAAGTCGCACAATGCTCCGAGGAAAAAAAAATCTCCTCATCTCTGTCCTAAAAGGGCGACCCTAATTTTAAAATGGTGCCCCCTAGTTCTGGACTCACCAACAAGAGGAAACATCATTTCGATGCCAACCTTGTCAAGGCCATTCAGGGTCTTGTATGCTTCACTCAAACCACCCCTCGCTCTTGTACGCCCCAGCGGAAACAAGCCCAGTTTGTCCAACCTTTCCACATAAGACAACCCATTCATTCCAGATATCAATTTAGTAAACCTCCTCTGAACTGCCACCAATGCATTTACATCCTTCCTTAAATAAGGAGTCCAAAACTGCACACCGTATTTGAGATGTGGTCTTGCCAATGCCCTGTATAACTGAAACATAACTTCCTTACAATTTAATGTTTAATCCCTCTTGTAATAAAGGATAGCATTCCAGTAGCCTTCTTAATTACTTGCTGTACCTGCATACTAACTTTTATGAATTATGTACTAGAACAACTAAATCCCTCTGCACCTCAGAATTATGCAGCCATTCTCCATTTAAGTAATACTCTGCTTTTTTGTTCTTCCTGCCAAAGTGAACAATTTCACATTTTCCCATGTTAGACTTCATTTGCCAGATCTTTGCCCACTCAATCAGCCTATCTATACCCATCTGCAACCTCCTCATATCCTCTTCACAACATAATTTCCTACCTATCTTTGTGTCATCTGCAGATTTAGCTACCATGTCTTCATCCCCTTCATCTAAGTCATTGACGTAAATTGTAAAAAGTTGAGGCCTCTGTGGGACTCCACTCATCATATCCTAACAATCAGAAAAAGACCCATTTATGCATGCTCTCTGCTTTCTGCCAGCCAGCCAATCTTCTATCCATTCTAACATGTTATCCACAACATCTTGTGCTTTTATTTTCCATAATAACCTTTGATGTGGCATTGTATCAAATGCCTTCTGGAAATCCAAGTACATTATGTCTACAGGCTCCCCTTTATCCACAGCACATGTTACTCCTTCAAAAACCTCCAATAAATTGGTTAAACATGATTATCCTTTCACAAAACCATCCTGATTCTTCCCCATTGCCTTGGACTCTTCTACGTGCCCAGCTATAACTTCCTTAATGATCGATTCTAATAATTTCCCCATGATCGATGTCAAGTTAACTGGCCTATAGTTTCCTGTTTTCTGCCTCCCTTCCTTCTTGAACAGGGTGGTTATATTTGCTGCTTTCCAATCTAATGGAACCTTGCCAGAATCTAGCGAATTTCAGAAAATTAACACCAGCGCATCGATTACCTCATTAGCTACCTCTTTTAAGGCCCTAGGACGCAGTCCATCGTGACCTGGAGACTTGCCAGCCTGCAGCTCATCACTTTGCTCAGTACCATATCCCAAGTTCCTTTCTCCCGTTCACCTCCTGTTTTGCAGCTATTAGTGGAATGTGTTTTGTATCCTCTTTAATGAACAGTGAAGCAAAATATTTGTTTATTTCTTCTGCCATTTCCTTATTAGCTAATAACTCCCCACTGTCACTCTCTAGAGGACCAACACTCACTTTACTTACTCTTTTCCTTTTCAAATACCTGTAGAAACTCTTGCTATCCGTTTTTACATTTCTAGCTAGCTTCCTCTCACACTCCAATTTCTTTCTCCTGATTAACCTTTTAGTCACTCTCTGCCATTCTTTATATTCTGTCCAATCATCTATCTTGCTACTCATATTTGCGGAGTTGTATGCTTTTTCCTTAAGTTTGATGCTTTCCTTAACATCTTTAGTTAACCATAGATGGTGGGACCTCCCCTTAGAATTTTTCTTTATAGTAGGAATGTACTTATTCTGGATACTCTGAAATATCCCCTTAAATGTCTATCACTGCTTCTCATTGATCTATCCTCTAGCCTAGTTTCCCAGTTCACTTCAGCGGGATCAGCTTTCATCCCTACATATTTTCCCTTATTTAAGTTTAAGATACTAGCCTTTGACCCACTCCTCTCCCTTTCAAACTGGATGTAAAATTCAATCATATTGTGGTCACTGCTACCTAGGGGTGCCTTTACTCTGAGGTCATTAATTAATCCTGTCACATTACACAATACCAAGTCTAACATAACATGCTCTCTGGTTGGTTCCAGAATATGCTGTTCTAAGAAACTATCTCAAAAGCATTCTAAGAAATCCTCAACCAAGCTACTACTGCCAATCTGATTTTTCCAGTTTATGTGTAGATTAAAATTACCCATGATTATTGCTGCCACTTTATCACAAGCACACAATATTTTCTCTTGAATACTTTGTCCTACACTGGAGCTACTGTTAGGGGGCTTGTAGACCACTCCCACAAATGACCTTTTCCCCCTACTATTCATCTCCACACAAACCGATTCTACATCCTGATCTCCTGAGCCAAGGTCATCTCTAACTATTGCACCAATGCCCTCTTTGATTAACAGTGCTACCCCTCCACCTTTACCTAGCTTCCTATTCTTCTTGAATGTCATGCACCCCACAATGTTAAGGACCCAATCTTTGTCATTCTGCAGCTACATCTCCATAATTGCTGTCAGATCATATTTGTTTACTTCAATGTGGGCCAAGAATTAATTTACTTTGTTATGAATGCTACATGCATTCAGATAGAGAGCCTTCAGTTTTGTCTTTTTGTTACCTTTGTAACATCCAGTCTTGACTATTGATTTGTTCTTAGGTTTTTTCTCTCTGTCCCATCCTGCCATTCTCTGACCCTCCTTTCTCATATAACTATTTTGCTCTCCTGTATTGACTCTACACCTTGAATTGCTACCTCCACCATTGGTGGCCAGGTCTTCAGCTGCCTGGCTTCTAAGTTCCAAACATAAAAGATGCCATAACATTATTCCAAAAAGAGCACACAGTTCTCCTAGTGTCCTGGACAACATTCCTCTTTCAACCAATGCTGCCAAAAACAGATAAACTACTCATTCATCCCTCATTTGCTGATTGTGAGGTTATTCTTTGTGCAAATATATAGGGAGTGAACTCAGTTCACATCAGTTGCACCAGTTGACTGCTAACAAATTTGGCATCTTGTTTCACACCATGCTGTTAGAGTCAATGGAAAAGAAAATTGGGCCACGTGTCAAAATGCTTTAATCACAGAAAATGTTTCATCTCCAATGACTAAGAACATTCTGGAAGATTTTGAGTTTTTAAAAAGACACTGGGCAGAATCCTCCATCGCTGTTGGCGTCAGACATTATGGTGGGCGTGAGTGGACAATATGGCAGGAAGGCTAAAATTGGTTTCACGCCATTATGAAACCAGTTTGCGATTATCCGCTCCTCCTGTCAATGACAGGCTGCATTTCTTGCCGCCACACGTCAGGAAGGTCATTTTAACACATCTACATCTCATTATAAACCATGCTCGCTGGAATCATCTCCCCACGCTGGATCATCCAGGCATATGCTGATGTGTTTCACAACTGTACATAAGTGATGTGAACTGCACTTTCTTCGAGGCTTTGAGGCTTATTTGCCTACCTTGCTTCGGGCAGCACTTGCAGTCATCAGTGCCAGGCTTCGCAGGCAGAACCACATCACTTTCAAGGGGGCTCATGAGCAGGTCTCTACCAGACAGCTGTAAGGTTGGGGTGACATTTCAACGGCTGCAGGGCTAGGACTGTACTGGGGAAGGAGGGTATTGCAGGGTGTGTGTGGGGGCACATGTTGATTTGTGCAAATAGCCTCAAAAGGGTGAGGGATGAGGAGACAGTCTCTAAAGGAGAGGAGGCCAGATGGAGATGTGAGGGTGTGTGTGAGAGAGTGGGTGGTGACGTCTCTTGAGCTGGCACTGAATGAAGTGCCAGTGAATGTGTAATGGTCTTGAGAGTGCATGCGTTTAGAGTGATAAGATGGCTATCTTACCAAGGTGGCAAGGATGAGATCATTTATCCTTTTTCCTGCACTGGATGGTCAACGTCTTCCATACAGCATTGGCACTGACCACCTCTGTTACCACCTCCCATGCCAGAGTGATGAGACTGATGGGCCTCCTGCGGCCAGAGCAGGGGCAGAGGACATTACAGCAGACCTCCACGTTGTCCAGAAGGCATCCCAGGGATGCATCATTGAATCAAGGGGCTCTTCTTGGCTTTTGGGGCCATGTCTTCACCAGTGCCCACCTGGGCTCAAGCACTGAGTTGTGTGCGCACGGCTGCTGTTTAAATATGGCGCCCTGTGTGAGGAAGCGATGAGGTAATGGTGTGGCGAGCAAGTCAGAGGCCACCCGCCAGTGAGATGGCATGCTTCCTGTGGTGGCATAATTAATGAGGTGGGAATAGAATTATATGGCCCAAAACCCTCTACTGCACTTTGTGCAAATCTGGGACAATTCCGCCCACTGTCCCTTAAAGTGTTAATGCAAGGGCTCTGTTTGTTATTGTTCATCGAAAGGACATAATTTTACATGTAAAGGTAATTAAGCAGTTTTAAAGAAGCTGGTAACCTCTTGGACCTGATGGACTGTTTACAAAAAGCGTCAGATGGTGGTTTATGGACGGGGGCAAGCCTGACATGCATGAACGTAATATGATGTGCGATACTTCGTTTGGCGAGCACGTGCTGGAGTCGATTGCGCGCCCGCCAATAATTGAAAGGCCTATTAAGGCCATTAATGAGCTCATTAAGTTGAAATTTACGCTGCCCGTCCAACCTAACGGTCAGTGGGCAGGCGAAAAGGCCAAGCGGCCTTTATATTTTTTAGGAAACCTCATCCACGAGTGGGATGAGGCTTCCTAAAGCTAATACAAATTAAATAAAAACATTATTTTGAAATTAAAAACATGTCCCATCTCATGTGACACAGTCACAGGAGTGGACATGTTTCATTAAGTTTTTAGTGTCTTTATTTTATTAAAAAGCGCTTCAATCTCCCTGAGGCAGCTCCGTGCCTCAGGGAGATCGAAGAACTCTTTCGCACGCATGTACATACTGCGCGCCAGGCCCGTTCTCCCTCCTCCCACCGCCTGCACAGCTAGCGCTCGCTACCACCCGCGACCCACACAAGGCATGCCTTAATTGGCCCGCCCGCATAAAATCGAGGTGAGGAGCTGATCGCGGATGGCAGTTGGCTTCCCAACTGCCCCCGCCCACTCCCGCTGAGCTCGCCTGACGCGGGAAAAATTCAGGCCCTTCCCTGGAAAACTGTGTTTTAAAAGCTGGTGGGCTGATTTTGCTTTTGGGGAGAAAACAAGAAGGACCAACTGCTTGTTTAAAGAAGACAACAACACCTGAAGTGCCAGATACAGTCGAAAGTGAAAAATGAATGGAAATTATTCCGATGTCGCTCTGCATTCTGAAATCAACTGACTCCAAGTTTTCCATAAAATCCACCTGAAAAGTAATGCAAGGGTCATCGATAGTTTCGCAGACCAGTGCTGAGAGTTGAACTGTATAACTCGGACACCATCTCAAGGACTTCCCCATCTATCCTTCTCCCTTGAACCATTGGCTTTTAAATTTTTGCAGAATTCCTAATCTTTGGCGTGTGTATATGTGTGAGTTAGGGTATTTATAAAGAGCAATTATTATACTTCCATATTTCAAACTGTATGTTAATAAGCTTTGCCTGCTGCTTGACAAGTCTGGTTTCATAATAAATTAATAAATTGGTCGTTTGTTGAAGAAACCTGGGCATTGAGTGGTTATTCTGAGATCCATAGGGAAAGCACACATATTTGGCTGTATAGCGAGCTGGAGAAATCACTTAAATATATGTGCTGTGACCCATTGAGTAGTGGAACTAGAGACAGACAGTGCACTCCTCCCATCCCGTTTATAATACAATATGAAACAAGCTATCAATTTCCTATCTGCCTATTTTGTGCTGCCAGTGTTGAGAGTGTGGTATTCAATTGCTTAATTGTTCGGTGTTTGATCATGTGTGCCTGTTGACTTGTTACCTGCTCATTGTGTATGATTAGTTAAGCCTAGGTATGGTCACTTAGGGAAAGAAAGAGAGACTGAACTGAACCTAGTTGCTGTAAGCATGGGAGCAGACATTTTAAAAGCATTGTGAGTAAAACTTGGAGGGTGTTGTTTCTGCATATCTCCAAGGTATAAAACACGGCAGAGAGATTTCACCCCCTTGTGACTGCAGAGAGTTAAATTTTTCAGGGAACAAGTATATGTGTGTCACAAGATTTTAATCTTAATAGTCAATAGTCCTGTGGTATGTATTTCATGAGTCAAAGCCAAGTATGGTCTTCAGGTGAAGTGGGGTTTGAGTACAGGTGTTATTTAACTTGTGTTTCCAGCATTTTCTGTTTTGATCCAGCATTCACAATGTTTAGCTTTTGTTGCACAGATGTAATTTGGATTCCACGGTAAAGACAAATGTTGGGAATGCTCAGTAGATCAGGCAGCATCTGTGGAGAGAAACAGAGTTAATGGGCAGAATTTTACAACCCCATTTTGGCAGGGACAGGGCCGGGGCTGTAAAATGTGGCGAGACATTCCAAACCTCATTGGCTTCAGCGGGAACGTAAAATCCCCCTGCCGTAGAATTTCACCCAATATTTCAGATCAATGATCAGATAATCTGTTTTTGTGATGTTTATTGAAGGATAAATATTGGTCAAAACACTGAGGATAACTCCCCTGCTCTCCTTCAAAATAGTGCCATTGGGCCTTTCATGAGGGCCTCAGTTTAATACCTCATCCATAAGGCAGCACCCCAAAGAGTGCAGCCTCATTACTGCACTGAAGTGTCAGACTTGATGATTATATCTTATTTGGTTCTTATTTTGTTATTCTCAGTCCCATATTCTTTATCAAACCATTATTGACAAATTTGCATAAGCAGTTTTCATTATAACATGGGCTTAGGCATTTCTAATGGAAAAAATTAACAGGAGGTCTGTGCAGATGTAAGTATTTTAATGCATTTATTTATAAAGAAAAGAAAGGCTTGTATTTACATTGCTCCTTTCATGACCGCTAGGCATCTCCAAGCACTTTACATCACTAAAGCACATTTTTTTCAAAGTGTAGTCACTGTTGTACTGTAGCAAATGCAGCAGCCAGTTTGCATCCAGCAAACTCCCACAAGCAGGAATGTCATAAGGAGCAATAATAACTGAAAATGTTGGGAATGCTCAGTAGATCAGGCAGCAGCTGTAGAGAGAAACAGAGTTAATATTTCAGATCAACAACCAGATAATCTGTTTTTGTGATGTAGATTGAAGGATAAATATTGGCCAAAGTACTGAGGATAACTCCCCTGCTCTCCTTCAAAATAGTGCCATTGGACCTTTCATGAGGGCCTCAGTTTAACACCTCATCCATGCACCCCTGAGAGTGCAGCCTCATTACTGCACTGAAGTGTCAGACTTGATGATTGTATCCTGAAGTGAGGCTTGAACCCAGAACATTCTGACGTAAAGGCAAATGTGCTATGAGCTGAGCCACAGCTAACAAATATAAAAATTGATTAACTTACACTATATATTTCATTCCCAACTTGTGATCATAATATACGTATTATGTACTGATACATTTTACCTATCACATGATGTCATAACTTTAGATCTGGTGCCATTAACAAATTTTCTTCTTGCTGTGCCACCTCTGCTATGGAAACTACACCAATCACATAATGGTAAATGTGGTGTAAAACAAACTGGTAGGTTTTTTTATGATGACTATTCAGTGTATATTACATACAACATGAATAACTGTCTGTGAATTCCAGGCTGTAATTCAATATTGGGGTTCTGCTGACGTGCATAAACTGCTCAAGCTTCACTTGTCATTTGTAACATCTCAACTTCCAGATTGAATTACAACCTTGTAACTCACTGCAAGCTATCTATTATCCCACAACTAATGTTATTTGGTGAGAATTATGATACAAAATAAGTTTTATCAATATTATGTGTTTGTTTAAATATTATTCCTGGTTGATGGAACAGCTTGGGCTTTGGAGTTATCAATTGCAGCCAACTTCATGATTTAGCTCATGATTTGGGCAGAAGTTTTGAGCCTTGGTTGATTTTATGGGCTTTTCCTGACACAGAAACTGGATTGTGGAAGGAGGCCATTCAGACTATCTTGTCTGGGCTGACTGCTTGTTAGAGAACTAATCCCTTAGACCCAACTCTGTCCCCCATACCCTGCATCTTCCCATGCTTCAAATATTTTCCTACATAGTAGGTTGGTTTAAAACAGGATACTATAACCACTGAGGACTTTTGGGTTTCCATGTCAAATTAGACTATTCAAATAGAACTACCTTGTTGGCAAACTGCTAAGCATTCAGCCCATCCAACACAGATGTATCACTTTACATAAAAAATTGTGTTACTGACTGCCAAGCAAGTTATATAGTTTTTCAAAAGTTCAAATATGAATAATTTTCCATCTGACGTGAATAAATTAGATTAATGAACTGAGAGATTGCAAGGGTTTCTTAACCCTTTAAAAAGAAGGAATGCTAAATTGGATAACCCTTAAAAATGGAAGGGAGTTTGTGATGCGTGATAAACTCATACCCACTCTAGGTAATGCAGGCAACCTGCCAATTTTGTGCATAAACAGCAGCCACCCCTTCTCTGAGTGCTGCAGTGGACATTGAAACTGCTGCCATTATGGCTGTGGATTACTGTGTGGAAAGGGACTTGTAGGGTATCACAGTAATCCAGCAATTTATCCTTCACAGATTTCTAGGATTGCTGAAGTGCCTGGGATGAGTGGCAGTGGCTCCATGCTCTCCTCTCTCAGAATAAGAGTATTCGTGTCCCCACCGCTGTCATTCCATCAATGCCCTTGCTGTTGCCTGTCAGCCAGCCAGCCTAGATTGCTACTGCTCATGCCAAAATGATGTAGTCCACAACCAGACCTTCTAGGCCCAGAGCTGCTCGAGGTCATCCTCCAGGTCCATCTGCAGTCTCCTCCACTGAAAGTCAGCAGCCTTTCACCAGCCATGCAGCAGGAACTGGGGTAGCACAGCATAGGATCACAAGGATAGGTAAAGTCACACAGAAGACAGGCACTAATAGAATGCACCAGGGTCCTCAGTTGACTTATATATATGGTAAGTTTGGTTTGGAATGTTTATTTTGTGGTGGTTATTATTTTGCATTATGGCCAAGAGGACACTGAGATGGCCAGTAACAGATGGAAGGCAAGGTATGGGACGGCTGTTGATTAGGAAATTGGGTTTGCAGTTATTGGCATCACACTTGGATGAGTTAGTTACAGGCAGCCCAAGCGCATAGGAGCTGTCTCTTTCCCCTCCTCCTCCTCTTCCTAATGCTCCTGTTCCTTAACAAATCACTGTATAGCTGGTGACAAGAGTGGTGCCCTCATGATGATGAGGTTGTGCAGCATGCAGCAGACCACTACGGATCTTGACATCCACTCTGCCAAGAACGTCAGGTCTCCTCCAGTGAGACCCAGGCACAGGAACTATTGCTTCAGCATGCCGATGTTATGCTTTACCACATTTGGTGTGGCAACATAGCTTTCATTACATTCATGCTGTATACATGTGCTTGGTTGCACACTGGAGCCATCAGCAATGTCCTCAGCAGATAGCCCTTGTTACCCAGTAGTTGCCACCCTTTGGTTTGCTCTGGCGGCTCAAATGCAATTGGCACAGTAGACTGCTACAGAATGAAGGCATCATGATTGCTACTAGGATACCAGATTTTGAACTGCATGAATCGCTGCCTATGGTCACACACCAGCTGGATGTTGAGGGAGTGGTTCTGTTATTGGGTAGAGTTGATGCAATGTGCCTACAAAGTGATGTGTATGCAGTCAGTGGCACCCTCAGGGTAGTGGCATAGGCCCAAACATCTTCAACTGCTTCATCAATGACCTTCCTTCCATCATAAGGTCAGAAGTGGGGATGTTCGCTGATGATTGCACAATGTTCAGCACTATTCGCGACTTCTCAGATACTGAAGCAGTCCATGTCCAAATGCAGCAAGGCCTGGATAACATCCAGGCCTGAGCTAACAAGTGGCAAGAAACATTCATGCCACACAAGTGCCAGGTAATGACCATCTCTAACAAGAAAGAATCTAACCATTGCCCCTTGACATTCAATAGCATACCATCACTGAATCCTTCATTATCAACATCCTAGGGGTTACCATTAACCAAAAACTGACCTGGACTAGCCATATAAATACTGTGGCTACAAGAGCTGGTCAGAGGCTAGGAATCTTGTGGCGAATAGCTCACCTCCTGACTCCCCAAAGCCTGTCCAGCATCTACAAGGCAAAAGCCAGGAGTGTGATGGAATACTCACCACTTGCCTGGATGAATGTAGCTCCAACAACACTCAAGAAGCTCAACATCATCCAGGACAAAGCAGCCCACTTGATTGGCACCACATCCACAAACATTCACTCCCTCCACCACTGACTCACAGTGGCAGCAATGTGTACTATCTACAAGATGCTCTGCAGCAATTCACCAAGGCAACTTAGACAGCACCTTCCAAACCCATCTAGAAGGACCAGGGCAGCAGATAGATGGGAACACCACCACCTGGAAGTTCCCCTCCAAGTCACTCACCATCCTGACTTGAAAATGTATTGCCGTTCCTTCACTGTCGCTGGCTCAAAATCCTGGAACTGCGTCCCTAACAACATTGTGGATGTACCTACACCACATGGACTGCAGCAGTCCAAGAAGACAGCTCACCACCATTTTCTCAAGTGTAACTAGGAACAGGCAATAAATGTTGGCCCAGCCAGCAAAGCCGACATCCCGTGAATGAATCTTAAAAAAACCCTGCACCGTGGGAAAGCCTGAAAACCTAGAAAAGCTGCGTACTCGCTCCAGCTACATGTCTCTGCAAGAGAGAACGAGATCTAGTCAGCTCTCATTCGAAAAAGGGCCTCAATGACCACCCTTTTACAATAATGGACAGCAAACTGTACAATGTTGCAAACATCTCCAGCTCCAGTCTGGAAGGGGCCAAACACACAAAAATACAAGGCCACAGTCAGCTGCACAATCAGTGGCAATGCAGTGCTTACCCTGCTCTGAGGCTGCAGTGGTGGTTGCAAAAACAGACACATTTCAGCGAGGTCATCCTTATTGAAGCACAGAGATCTCACACATTGTTCCTCTCTGAGGTCAAGTAGGAGAGTATCTCTCTGAACAGCCTGGCAGGATATAGTCTCCTTCTTTTTCCTTTTCCTCCTCCTCCATTTTGCTCTTTGAACATGCTCAACTGCGCGAGGTTAAAAGGAGATTTTAGCTTGAGAATTGAACTCCAAAATGACACCCCCAGCATCAAATCAGCATTGCATGTTGATTCATGTTATGATCTGCCTGCTCAGCATATTTCCAGTGGATTTTTCCTGCAATACACTCCACATCCCCAAAAGTATGGTGTCTTATGTGATGTGCCCCATAAGGGTGCATGTAATATGTGGATGCCATTTTTGGCACTCAGGGCAAATGTAGTACCCAAATAATGGGTGCTAAAGAGCCCAGTTTCTCTCCCAAGACCTTTGTAATCCAGAACAAGTGACCAACTTCAATTGTCCTTTTCCTGTGATCAACATCAATTATGTGCATAGTTCTTTCTTGAGCGAGAGTCATTTTTTTCATATACACTACTGCATACGTTTTTAGTTTGGAACATGAAATTGATTTTTGATAGAATGCATTTTCCAGTTTGACTCAATGGGCAGAATTTTACATTTGGAACATGAAATGACACACACTGACGTCGAGCATGTGTCCCAATGCCATCGCAAAGTGGCGCAATATTTCGTTTGGCGGGTACACGCCGCAGTCGGCTTCACACCACCGATAATTGATAGGCCTATTAAGGCCATTGACCAGGTAATTAACCTGAATTTTACGCTGCCCATCCAACCTTACGGTTGGCAGGCAAGTGAAAAGGCCAAGCGGCCTTTAACTATTTTCGGAAACCTCATCCACAAGCAGGATGAGGTTTCCTGAAGCTATTACAAATTAAATAAATAGTTTCATTTTTCAGTTAAAAACATGTCCCATCTCATGTGACACAGTCTCATGAGGGGACATGTTTCATTGAAGTTTTCTGCTGTTTATTAATTTTTACATAAAGCGCTTCAATCTCCCTGAGGCAGCTCCGTGCCTCAAGGAGATTGAAGCGCTATTTCGCACACATGTGCAAATGGTGCACTAGGTCCGGCTCTCCCTCCTCCCCCCACCCACACAAGTAGCGCTCAGCACTGCCACTCGGGATCCATGCAGGGCGGGCCTTAATTGGCTCATCCGCATAAAATTGCGGTGCGGAGCCAATCAGAATTTACATCTACTTCAAGCAAATATCCACAGGTGTCCATTGACACATCAGGTGATGGTGGAGGTGTGTTGTCGGCAGCATCCTGAGGTTCCTGAAAGGGTCATTGTGGGTGGGACGGAGCCAAATGCCTCCAAACTCTGAGGTCCTTTACCTTAGAGCAGAGAAAGCAAGATCTAATAGAAGTATTCAAAATTAAGAAGGGTTTTGATAGAACGAGTCGGGAGAAAATGATTCCTCTGGCAAGTGGGTTAGTAACCAGATGTTGCAGATTTAAAGTAATTAGCAAAAAAAAATAGTAGGGAAATGAGGAGTAATGTTTTCATGTGGAGATTGTTATGATCTGGAACATATGACCTGAAGAGGTGATGGAAGCAAATTCCATCGGAACTTTAAAAAAAAAATGTACTTGAAGAGGACTAATTTGCAGGATTGTGAGGAAAATGTTGGGATGTGGGGTTAAATTGGACAGTGCTTTCAAAGAGCTGGCACTAGCATGGTGGGTTGAATGGCCTCCTTCTGTGCTCTAATATTCTATGATATTCTCATACCTCAACAGTGCACAGAAACAATCACTCAAGAATCACAACTAATGTGTACCTTGAATCTTTGTATGCTTGACTTCCTATGAGATCTTTGGCATTTGCCTAATACTTGTCATATCTCTCAGATAGATGGATGGATCCTACCTTAAAAATAAGTGATCTCAGCAATGATTAAGCATAGATAACATTTTGTAAAGATCCCATTTGAATGTCCGAATTTTGAGTTGGATAACCTTTCTTATGGGCTACACATCATCTGGCGCTAGGACAGAACAATTATTGAAGTCATAAATGTGTACCTAAGATGGAGCCAGTGTTTCATCAGGCCCAGAGATAAAAGTACTGCCTTTTGTGTTTGAAATAGAAATCTGAAACAGAATTCGAAGGTGGAATTTTCCATTAATGAGACTAAGTGCATTGGCGAGCACTTTCAGCAGACCCCACTCCGTTGGCCAGAATGGCAGGAACTCACGCCCAATTCCACACTTGGAGGGTCATTCATTATGCACAGGTGCATATCGGGCCAAATCACCTGGTGGGTTGGGCGCTAATTCATCCGCCTGCCGTCAGCTGGCAGGATAGAAGGTCCGGGCGGCATATTTAAAAGCCAATCCAACACCCAATCTCACTCTCTCTAGCCCTCTCTTCCAGGATCATGCAGAGATGTCTTGCAGCCAGTAGAAGAAGGCTGAGAGCCTCAAGAAGAAGGCAGTACCCAACTTCACCCACCAGGCCCTGCAGGCCTTGATCAGAGGGGTGCAGGCACACAGGCAAGTCCTGTATCCCAGGGTTGGCTAGGAAGCACAGCAGCCTCACCTCGCCGGCCAGGGAGGCTGTCACAGAGCAGTTCAGCGCGGCCTGAAATGCCACCCAGTACAGGAAGAGGATGAATGATCTCATCCACTCCACCAGGGTAAGTCATCCGTCAACTCCCTCCAATATCAAACTCTCATCATGACATCTGTACTTTCTTCAGAGGTTTCATGCAATCATTAGCGGGGGGACACATATCAACACCCATTCTCTCAGTAAGATGTTCACATCACCATCATCCCATCGATTATGTTGCTCACACTCCATCCTCTGGCCCTCTGGGAGGGTTCACCACACACAGAGGGACGTGCATCTCACCCAACCTCTGCTCCACCCCATCTCATCACATGCCTTTATTTCTTCTTCATACAGGCCAAGCTGGCGCATAGCAGGCACAAGAGATCGCAGACCGAAGGAGGGACGGCCGACATCATTGCCCTCACTGAGTTTGAGGAGGCTGCAGCCAAGCTGGCTGGGGAGGATAGGGAATCACTCCTGTGGGAAAGGGGAGATAGGCCTCTCCCAGCAACCCAGTACAGATGACAGCTCCCTCACCTCATCAAATCCTGACAATCACAGCCAGTCACATGCAGTCTTTTATAGCTCATGCTCATTAACCGAAACTCTATATTCTATTTTCTAGGCACCAGCAGATCGAGGCCCCCAAACCAGTCCAGCACCAGTCTGAGCCACCAAACCACATCCAAAGAGGAAGCTCTGAAAAAACCGTCATGTCACTCACACGCACGCTCCACCAGCTGAGAAACACACACGTTGGTGGGGCACATGTAGATTAGGCTCGGGCTCACTTCCTGGGGGACATCTCACTGACACACAGCAATCAGAGACAGGGGCAGCCCAGGTCTCCAGCATTCGGAGGGCAACTCAATGCTGGAGATGCAACGACAGACGGCAGAACATCAGGCAGAGATTCGGCAGTCACTCAGCAGACCAGAGCGAACAATGGAGGAGTCCAGCCACATTCTATATAATGTCGTGGCTCTGAATTGCGAGCACCTCGAGGTCACCATGAGCTGGCGACCACTGTGGAGACCTTGGGCCAGCAGCTCTTGCCAGATTTGTGCTCATCCCTGCACTCCATGGCCACACATCCTGGTGGGCACCATCAAGTTGTTGGTGACATGGGATGAGGCACCTTGATCTCCCTCCAGGTGCGCCATCTCCGGCAGGAGTCAGAGCAGGGCCCTTGGGCACCCACAGGGAGGATGCATATCAATTGAACACCCCAGGGGCCTCCTCTCAGGACACTCCAAGAGTGTGCAATCTCTCACAACCCCCTCTGCCTGTGACCCCATCCGCTCAAGTTTCTCAGGCCGCTGAGGGCACTTCTGCCCTTGGCCAGGTGACCTGTATCAGGCCGGGGCCCTCCAGACCCTGGGCCATCAGAGGATGTCTGCCAAGGTCATCACAGACATCAGGACGTAGCAGTCAGCAGGCTGCCTCCACCCCTGCTGTGGATGTCAGGGCTGCACCCAGGTGTAACGGTAGAGTTAGAAAACTGAAGAAAAATTGATGCCATTTTTTGGTCAGGGGTGTGCCAGACATGTAAAAAAATTGCACTTTTGTTAATACAACTGATGCTTGTGTGAATGTTCCTGTTAAGTGAAGGGGTTGTGATTTTGTACTTTGGAATCCTCTTATTTTAAGGTTTAACCTTCCTCCCACTCAGTAATAATGTCCCACTCTGAGATTAATGTTCCTGTGATATCAACATAAGTTGAACTAGTATCCACACCCCTTGTGTGTTGTCAGGGAAATGTGTATAAATCTTTATTGAAAGTATGTGATGTAAGTGTTTCGAGCCCTTCCTCCTCAATGAGCACCATTGAGTGAGGGCAGCTCATCAGCATCGCTATTCTAGCAGCATTTATGTCTCTTCCATGATAGTGGTAGAAGAAAAAACATTCACGGGAGAAGGAAATCCCTACGCATGTCCACATCTTAGCCACAGCAGATGGCGGCAAAGGCTTCAAGTCTTCTCTCGCATTGCTTTTGTTCCTCAGTGGACTCTCAGTTCCCAGTATAAGCCCACTCACAGGGCCCCATGGTCCAAAGCAAAGATGATTCATGAGGCCAGGACGTGCAAATGTGAATGCGGGACTCTTTCTCATTGCAAGTGGCTGGACATCCCGAGATGAAAGTGAATGGCATTGAGGGCTAGGAAAGATGTGGCCATATTCCCTAACTTTACTTTTCCTGGAACTTGTCAGCAATTAACGTATCATGGGCACATCTCCCACGTCTTCCTTCCTCCATGACGTGATCACACTCATGCTGGCCCTAAACAGCCTCCTGAGTTTCCTGGGCTTCCAGATCTTCATCCTCCAATGAGCTCTCATCCTCCTCCAGGACATCCTCTGGCAGTGGTTCACCTCTTTGCATAGCGGATTGTGAAGGGCGCAACATACTGTGATGATGTGGGAAACCCTGTCAGGAGTGTATTGGAGTGAGCCACCTGAGTGGTCCAAGCATCTGAAGGGTATCTTCAGAAGCCCTATGGTCTGCTCTATAAGGGAGCATGTGGAGCCGTAAACAGCGTTGTACCTCTCCTCAGAATGATTCTAAGGGTGACGCACCAGTGTCATCAGCCAGCGGGTTCAGTGGATACCACTTATCCCCAAACAGCCTTCTCTGCAGATGTAATGGCCCCTCGGAAAGCTCAGGTACCTGGGAGTGACTCAGGATATAGGATTCATGGCAACTCCCAGGGTATCATGTACAAAAGTGCAGTATGTGCTTCTGGTGATCACATACTAGTTGTTCATCACTGGAATGGTAGCCCTTGCGGTTTATAAACATTAGGGACTGCTGCCATGGAGCCTGTGTAACTAGATGGGTGCAGTCGATTGCACCCTGCACTCAAGGGAAGTGTGAGGTGGAAGCGAAGCTGGCGAACCTCGCAGTCTGGCTATCTTCGTCCTGAGCAAACCTGACATAATGATGCATCGATGTGTTGCAGACTGAGAGATGCTGCACAGGCCCCCTGTTGATCCTTGGAAAGAACCAGAGGTAAATAAATTTAGTGCTGTGATCACCTCCAAAGCCCTGGCTAGGAATACCCTCCATGCGGTGCCAGGTCTTCACAAAGAATGTGGCATATGTGATGTACCAGAGATCAGAACAAGTGCAGACGTGCACGGCCTTGCCTCTCCCTCATTTGTAAATAGGAGACTTTTCTACAAAAGACCCTACATCTGGCAATTCACCCCCATTGTCTGGGTCTCATCTCCTGATCCTCCTATTCATGCTGTGACTCTGCTTGACCATGTCTCTCAGGCATGGTCTCCTGCTGGAACTACATGCGGAGTCGCCTTTCCCTCCTTCGCCTCTTCCATTGCATTAGGACCCTGACAAAGGAACGTTGAGCCCTGGATCCATATCAGCTTTTGCCTTCTCTCTGAAAGGAAATATTGGAGACATTAATGATTCAAGGAGAAAGAAAGCAAAGCTCAGAGGTTGACATGTTTGGAGACTGCAAGGGTCCATAGTTTTTGCTGCCCTACTTGCACGGTGACTAATGCCACCTTGTACCTGAGATGCTGGTATGCATCTTGGGGTGACAAAGATAGCATTGCAAATATGTAACATCTTGAGCCCCTGCATTGGATGCTAAGGTTTAATTGAGATGAGTGACCCAACCTAGCTCTGTGCTCCGATTTCTGATGTGGCATATTAATGACCTATCATTTGCTCATGGTCAATGAGTGGGTGCCCTTTGGCCCATTAGAAGTGTCACATCTGGTGAACATGTGACAGGCCTTCACTGATGGAATGCCATATATGATACAGCTGTGCCTCCTTCACTATTGCCTGCATTCCCAAATTCTACAATCCTATGTGTGTCCCTCATTTTGTTAATTTAGTTTAATTGTTTTAACTCAAAAAGAGTTACTGCTGAGTTTTTCCAGGTAATTCTGTTTTTGTTTTACAATCCTATGTGTTACTCTTGAGATGCAGCAACTGTGATCTGAAACCACTATGTTCTGAGTAGCCCTTCAACAGTGCTAACGAAGCCATTGGCTTTCAGTGGTTTTCTTTGCAAGGAGGCCTTCTTCCTTTCTTTCTAAACAGACCCCTGCAGCAACAAGAAGTTAGAAGGCAACCCCAGAAAGGTCCATTTATGTTTCGCCCTTCCCCCTCACTGCCATTCCACAGCCTTCCCTTCCCTTTGCCCACCTTGTGTTCATCAACTCCACCTCACAGCCCACTCCCGGTTGAAGTACTGGTTTTGAAAGTGGAGTCCTTCCTGACTACCACTGCACAGCGGTGTCCTTGGGGACAACAGTCTCAGCTACCAGGAGTAGAAGACCTCTGCACTCCCCAACCCTGGCCGCAGTGCTGATCACTCTCTGAAAGTGGAGGCCTGCATGAGCACCACAGCACAGTGGGTGTTCTTCGGGACAATGGAGGCAAAGAGCAGGAACAGACCAACCCTACAGCCCCAGCAATGAAACGTTCATCGCAACAAGACTGGTGCAGCACTGTGGCAGGTAATCTATGTATGTTGCACTCACCTCGAAGTTACGAGTGAAATGAGGTCTGGCTTGTGCATGCCACCCATTTTCAAATGGGTCTGAGTCCGATGTAATTTCCCGCTAGTGTGCCGCAAGTGTGCAAGGCCTGGCAAGCAGTTGTTTAATGAGCATTCGTGAGATGTTAATGAATACAAATGGCATTCACGCCACTAATCGGCGGGATAACCGACCCACCATAAACCCACCATCAGAGAATTGTCAACTGCTTTTATGCCGGCGAATTTCTGACTTTTTGCCTGCCGCTGGATTCTCTGCTCCCGCCCATCACGAAACCCACCACAGGCAGGATAGGAAAATTCTAACCCATCTTTCACCGTAATGATCTAAAAACAGCTATTTGTCAGTATGTGGGGAAAATATTAAAATACTGACTGAATTGTTTACAGCTAAGACTGTTACCAAGCAATGAATGCTTGATTGACAAATAGACTACCAACTGGTTTTCAGAGTTCTGCATGGTGAAAATAAGGATTGTTCCAATGAGTGCTAACAGTTATGTAAGGAATCTTCAAGGATATCCTTGTATATCCCAGTATTTTAGAGTCACCAAATCTCTGACTTTAGTTGTGAGGAACGTTCTGGAATAGTATGCTCATGACAGGTCAGTCTATTTGGTTGTGGACATTATTAACAAACACTACACAAAGTTATGCAATTTATCAATTTTCTTAAAATGTGTGTATACATTGTAGTGAGCATAAAAGCATGCTGCACCTTCTTTGAGTAGAGATCCGACAGCTACTTTCTTTTACATTAAGTATGTACTGTGTGATAATAGCCATTCCAGTTCCAAGAACATTGATATAAAAACAAGAGTCTGCATTAACTCTTTATTTTATGTCAAATGATATAAGTATGACAGAAATATACAGAGCTCTACAGATAATGAGTGTAAATGTATGTAAACTGGAGGTTAAGCTGCCAGTAACCAAATTGCTAGATGCTATCTCACAGCTTTGTTTAACTAAAATGCTTTCCCCCCATTTTAGTCAAACTGCAAAAGCAGCTGGCCTTGCAATGAGGGTTGACCTGTATGTCAGTGGGGGCATTAGTCTTTCATGAATCCTTATTAGAAAAATTAACAAAATTTCTTATTCCTTCCACACATTCTTGCTTAAACATTTAACATACCTCTGCTAAATGCTATACCTGGGCAACATTCCCACTGTTTACAATTAAATGGGCAGCACTTAAAAAGCACCTAAAATTTTGAACAGTGGTATTTCAGTCAGTCAAACAAATTTGCAGCAAAGACAGGAAATGCTGACTGTAGTTTTGTTTCTCTACACAGTAATCACAGATGAGAAGGACTAATGATACAACACAGCTTATAGTGATCAGAGGTGGATCAATCTGCTTTGAGGAGTAATTAACTATTTGCTAAACTTGCAGAATTGATTTCCAGTTAAAATAAAGAGAGTGGCTTTAAATGAAGACCAATTTCATGGCTCTTATTAGAGGAGTGCAGAGTCAAAGTCAGTAGATACAGTGCATGATAAATTGGGAGCTTTTAATTGGGAGACAAAAAATGGAACAAGAAATAGATATGTAAAATCCAGTTCTGCTTCCCACATCCGACATCTGATTGCTTGCTAATGCAATTATATACATAATACAGGCAAATTGATTCCTACTTTGGAGGGAAATAGATTCTCTGCAACACAATAACTGAAAGCCACTAACCAGAAAAGCATTTTGAATTAAAGTCAGAACCAATGTGCCAAGCAAATGGCATAAACTCTGATCTCCCTTGAAGACTAGTGTGTAAATGTATCAGTTGAAGTAAGTGACTCATTGGTGGCGTAATTACGTTAGGGACCAATAAGGCTGGTTGAAAATCAATTCTAAGAGGCCAATGTATTTGGTAGAAATCCATGCAGCCAATTCAGTACTACATTAGTCTAGAGGGTCTCTCGCTGACCTCTGGGGGATTAGGGTTGACACTCCAGTAAGGGGTTCGTCCAGGAAAGGACAGAAGTAACAGAAGACTGTTATCTCTTCTAAATTGGATTACCACTATCCACTATTTCAGTTTGAAGATGTTTGTGGTCAAGGATTTCTTGTCCCTGTCTATCTCTCACTCTTTGCCTTTTACTCATTACTTCCCATTGCTTGCTGCACATACAGTTTTAACTAATGTTGCATGGGCAAGTGTATTAAGTCATTAAGAGAATGAAAAAAATTACATTTACAGTGTGTTTAATTTGGATTAAATCCACAATATGCATAAATGTGCAGCGAAAGTAGTATCAGTGCTGTCAGTTCAAATCTACTTTGATTAATTCTGTAAGAACCACAATCTTTTAAACTAAGAAATATAACAAGGGTTATATCTTTGAGTTCATTCACATAATATTATGACTGAAGAACTGTGCTGAGGCTTTATAGTAATGTAATATATCGAAAAGCTTTCAGACATTGGAAACAGTGGGCACTTGAACTTCCCAGAACAGAATGGATGGAATTTTACGCCGCAGGGATTTTAAGGTCCTGCCGAAGTCAATGGAGTTTAGAATGGCGTGCTGCATTTTACAGCCCCATTCCCGCCATGACGGTGCCATAAAATTCCGGCCAATGAGTTCTGTATTTCAATGCTTTTGTATACTGTGGCAGAGAGAAAGGACTGAATATACTCTGCAGTTAGGTGGCCTAATGGGCAAAGAAGTTAGTTCTTTTGAACTGTGTCTTCTCTTACTTTTAAATTGAGTTTGATATTATCATATGAAAACATGCTAATTGAAGCAAAGGAAAAGGGTATGTTATAAAAAACCATATTGATGTTTGTACAGTGACTTTGGAGTCTTTGCTAAATAATGGAAAACCTTTGCTACAATCAGCCCAATGATCTAGCCTATCCTCCAATTTTTTTTATTCATTATTCAAATATAAACTGGCAAGGCCAGCATTTATTGCCCATTCCTAATTGCCCTTGAGGAGGTGAGGAGGTGAGCTGCCTTACACAGAACACTGGCATTTATCTATTACTATTATAATATTCAACGTTAAAGTTTATTCAAAAAACCCTTAGCTGATGTGAAGTAGAAAAGCAAATGGTTTGTAAGATCCTACAAAATTTCATACAAACAAGATGAGAATAGATAAGTATATTTCACCAAAGCCAGTTCAATCTCTAAAGTGATCCAAAATGGACCAAACTGGTTCAGGTTGCAATTAGCCAAATTTTCCTAGTTTAAAATTATTGGGACTCTGCAAGGCATGTGCTATAGTCAGGCCAACACAGTTTGTTTCTGCAGAAAGCAGCCACAAAAATGCCAAGGTCAGTTTTGATGAAGGAATCCAAATCTGTCTCCAAATTTCAAGAATGTTGAACCTAATTCTTTGCATCTCTGTCCTTAAAATATTGTTGATCATTTCACTTCATTTCATTCATCAATGAGTCAAGATAGGAAAAATATGGCTGAGAAATTCTATGGAGTTGCACTGATTTTGTAGGTGCAAAACAAGCATCTAAGAATTTAAAGTTGAGGCACAGTGGTGGAAATGTGCCCCCCAAGATGTTAGATAAGCTGTTCTGTAAGGACCCAAGCCACATGCCAGAACTGTTTTAAACAATTTATATCCATTTTTCTAACACCCTATTAACTTCCTTCAGCCTAGTGTTACAGTCCTTGCCCTCACTTCATTACAAATGGAACCACAAATACCAAATCCATATCATTAAATAACTTATCTGCCAACTCAATTATTTTTTAACTAATATTTTATAGGAATAATTAGTAATCACCCTATGCAGCTCCTTGGAGCTTGGCTTGTGTGTTTATTTACCTACCTATTATGCTTCTACAAGGTGATTCCTCAGAGGCTATGGGCTGTGAAGTGGGAATTTTGCTGAGTTTCTTTTGGGGCCATTTGAGATGGCCCTGGTGGGTAAGCTCAAGTAGCTCTTGGCCTTGAGTCCCTGGTTGCAGAGTGCGACCTGGCAGCAGGTTGTACCGCATTGTGTGGCTGAGGGAATGTTTGGGAGCAGGCTTTCTATTGTCTGGAGAGAGGCTACCCTCCCGGAACGGTGTCTCATCACTCCAAGTCTCCACATGAGAACAGAGTGTAGGAGTAATGTGATGCTCTCAAAAAAATCTGTCAACACTCCCCTCTCAGAGCCAAGATGCCAGCCATCTGAGTTTATATGACAACAGCGTGAGCTGCCATGAAAGTTGTCAGAACTGTCAGCAGATGCTTGATCATGGTGCATGGCGCTATCCCAATCATGGAGCTGACCACTCCATGTTGGGCAGAATGGATTTCATGCTTTGTGTGAAGCCCATCACAGACTGAAGCTGGACTCGCCTGTGCTCTGAGTGATTACATGTATGCTCGGTGGCAGGCAGCACCTAGCATTTCCGGGTGTATAAGCCAGCAAAAAGACTATGGATACTGGAAATCTGAAATAAAAAACAGAAAATGCTGGAAATGCTCAGCAAGGCAGGCAGCATCTGTAGAGAGAGAAACAGAGTTAACTTTTCAGGTTGATGGCCTCGTGCCAGAACTGGTAGAAGTTCACGGTTTTAAACTGATACAGCGGCAGGTAAGAGGGAGTGGAGGAACCAACAAAGGGGAAGGCGGGGAGCTTAACTCACAAAAGGGTTGGTGCAAGTCAAAAGAAGATAGTAATGAGACAAGTAAAGAAATAAAAGATCAATCCAGAGGAATTGTAAATGGGAATAGCAGAATCATCACAAACAGCTGCCTTCCAAGAGAAATTGAGCAAAGGTTATGATCTGAAATCGTTGAACTCAATGTTGAGTCTGGAAGGTTGTAAGGTGCCTCATTAAAAGAAGTCAGGCTAGAAATTAGCCTGCCATCTGTCTTTTGGGCATAAGGATGCTGATTCGCGATCTGCCCACAGTCATTTCTGTGTTGACAAGTAACATGCAAATTTGGTGCTACCATCTTTACTTTTGGAAAAATATACTTTATTTATAAAATATCTGAAAGAACATTACAAAACATTTCTAAATGACCATTACAAAATGTGCAATCATATTCAACTTTTACGCATGGATCACAAGGTGCCTCAATACAATCAATGAATATTACAGTCTGTAATATGGTCATTACAGACAGTCAGACAGTGCAATGATATTGGAGTTATCGACGTACATATGTTGCACTCTGAGGTGCTTCAATACAATTATGTTGCATATAGTATTCACTACATACATTCATTATGAATCGTACAGCCCAAGGGGTCTATACAATTCCCAGCCCCTCTTAGGTCTTAGACAGCGACCTTTCCCCATTGCGCCTTTGCGGTGGCTGCCCCAAGCTTTAGTGCGTCCCTCAGCACATAGTCCTGGCCCTTAGAATGTGTCAGTCTGTAACATTTGGTCGGGGACAACTTTTGTGCTGGAAGACCAACCGGTCTCGGGCAGACCAAAGAGCGTCTTTCACCGAGTTGAGGATCCTCCAACTGCATTTAATGTTTATCTCGGTGTGTGTCCCTGGGAACAGCCCGTAGAGCACAGAGCCATGTGTCACAGAACTGCTCGGGATGAATCTTGACAAAAACCATTGCATCACTCTCCAGACCTTCTTTGCAAAGGCACAATCCACAAGGAGGTGAACAACAGTCTCTTCCCCACCACAGCCGCCATAGGGGCAGCATGCAGAGGGGGTGAGACTCCTGGCATGTAGGAAGGATCCAACGGGGAGGGCCTTTCTCAAAGGGCTGGCCTGATTTTTTTTTTGGAGCTACCTCCTTGTTTAGCTGATTATATCAATGGTCCAAGTGGCTGTAACATGTAGTGCAGCCAGTCTGCTCTTCTTATAGGCCGTCGGTCCCTCTTTAAGGAAAGCTGCACTGAATTACAGAAGGCTGCTGCTGAATGTTATTGCTGCAATTTTTGAAGAAGGGGAATGGAACACCCGGGCAGGGAGAGGGCCCCTAAGTTCATGGATGCAGCATCAGAATCTGTGGTGATAATGATAGACAGGAGGAGAGCGGCCACATTCCCAAAAGGAATCAGGACACATTCAAGGGCCGCATGTCTAAGGGACTGATGTCAGGTGGACAGACAGATCAATTTCCAGAGCCTGGTCTCCAGGACATGACCAAAGTACCACAAGAAGTCTACCAGGTGCCTCCACTTTAAGAGATTCTGGCTCCCATTAACTAGTATCAGTCAAGCCTGGTTTCTGCTCCCACCTCCAAAAAAAACCAGATCTGCTGCCTAGGAATAGCAGTGCTAGTGCTGCCTATATGGCTGACATGTTATAATGAGATACCAGCATCAACTTTATTTGCTGCCTGAGACCAGACAAAGAGGGGTGTGAATCA
The DNA here is from genome assembly GCF_017639515.1 of Carcharodon carcharias. Taxonomy (NCBI): domain Eukaryota; kingdom Metazoa; phylum Chordata; class Chondrichthyes; order Lamniformes; family Lamnidae; genus Carcharodon; species Carcharodon carcharias. The sequence continues at coordinate 164,707,827 of NC_054473.1, read as the reverse complement.
TGAATCCCACATCCTGCATGGCTGGTTCCAAGCGCAGTCGAATTCTGAGCCTGATGACTCTTTTAACACTCATTTTGTTTTGGCCATTTGATGTGACCACGTTCAGACTGTCAAGCATATAAAGCTGGCAGCAACATTAGAAAGATCCACTTTTTAAATATAAACAAAGGAGAAAATGAAGGAAAGGGAAGAAATGTCTTTACAGCAAAGAGATAGAAAGAAGTTAAAAAGGGCAGGTGTAGAAAAGTTTGAACACAAGAAAAGGAATTTAAAGATTAACTCAAAAGTCAGGGCTATTCACACCAGCAGCATTCCCATGACTCCATTCGTACTGTGGTTTAGTATGAAATACTTGAGGTGTGTTTGCTATCCTCTTTATATTGCAGAACCACTTCAGCTACAAGTGGTCCTGAAATACTCTGCAGCTCCTGGTGCTGCAGAATCTGCCCAATTATATCATGGCATGCATTCCAAAGCATCAGCAGAAGCAGATACATAATTGTATATGAGTTGAAGTTGGATGTGCTATTAATGGCAACCCTGTAATGTGAAACAATCATTAAAATCAGCTTAGTTGTGGTTGGGCACACTATTTCAAAGTTGAATTTGTATGATATTACATGAATTCTGTTGTGGCTTAATGTACTTAATGTGGGTATTTGGTACTATTATAGATTTCTAAGAATTCATTGAAGCAGAAATGGCATCTAAGTAACCAACACTCCCATTATACTTTGTTGTCCATATGATATTGACACTTCATGCCAGCTTCCTTAAAAGCGCACAAAGGTATTTATTAAATTGGCATCTTGCCCCCAGTTTCCGCAATGTAGTAATGTAAACAGTTCAACTCCTTTTGTTTCCAGTTTGTATTGTACAAGAGAATCCTCATGTAGCCAGAATACTTAATGTTCCTTGAATTTATTTGTTCATTAATAACATTGTTTATCCGACATGTAAAAAGAAAGTTGTTTCAATATTATGGATAGTTCACTTATTAACTTGACACCACTGTAACTATTGTTGCTAATGTCATAGAATGGACAGTAGGTTAGTTGGGTGATGCTTTGCCAAACTACTAGTTACCATGCACTCCAGGCCCAAAAGCGCAAAATGCACGTGGAATCACTCAAACTGCATCATGGGGTGGACTATTGTGCTGCTCCCTGTCGTGTTGTTATAATGATATAGGCACCAATTGCTCATAAGGGATTGTGCAAACATGTTGTGGTTCATTTATTTAGACTAGCCACATGGGATTAGAGTGGATAGGAGCTTGATGACTGGTGGGGACATGATGGGCTGAAGGGCCTCTTTCTGTGCTATAAAACTCTTTGAATCTATAACACTTATACACTGGTAGAAAGCTTGAAGACATCAGCAGCAGAGCTGTGTGTGTGTGCTCTGCTCAAAGGCAAAAGTGGAACTAAGACTGGATTGCATGACACACTTCCCTTCTGGGATGTCAAGCTGCTAACACTTAAAGGCACATTACAATGTCCACCTTTCTTTTTAATGATACTTTCCCCTTCCAAATAAGTATATCTATTTACAATACATATGTGTTCAGTCACCATTACGTAAGTGTATAGAACTGATGAAACTATGAGTTTCTAAAGCATAGAGGTAATCTGCTGGTACATCCAGACCTTGTAATGGTAACCTTGTCTGGAAGTTTCTTTAATTGCACTGTGATCTGTGTGATTGTCATTCTTGGGTGTTGTTCCTGGTTGCATTTAAGATCGAGTCCTCAATGCAGTAGGGCTGCATGGTGGTTGGGGAGCTGGAATGGACCTGTTTTGTCCTCAGTTACATCTCACTGTTGCACTTTCAGATGACTTCATAGGACCTGGTTTCCTAACAAATCCTTGTCACCTCAGCTGGTTGCCATGTACCTTCTGTGGGATCTTGGATGTGAACTTGTTGTCCCAACTCTAAAATTGTCAATTCTGTACCTGCTTTTTTGTCATGCATGTTGGTCAACTTCTCTTGCAGTTTTGAAAGTTGCTCTTTTATTTCTGAGAGAGTAGAATGGGTAAGAGTAGGTAAATTGGTATGCACTGGTCTGCCAAATATGAGCTCTGCCAGTGATGGAGTAGTTGTACTTAAAGGTGTCACTTGCAGATATAACATTGCAAAGTGTAGATCTTGCTTGGATTGTCTATATTTGAGAATTAGGGGTTTCAACATGTGAATCATTTATTTAGCTAGGCCATTAGATTAAGGGTAATGATGCAAAGAAGTAGTGTGATTGATATTCCACTTCTCACACATATCCTGAAATGGCTTACCAATAAATTGCAGACTGTAATGATCTCTGTAGGCACACCAAATAAACTGAAAATAGCACTTAGTGTGTACAACAGTTGTGCGTGATGTATTGTGCAATTGTCAAATAATAGGGTACTTGGTAAAGTGGTCAACAATGACAATGTAGTCGGTGCCATGGAGATGAAGGAGGTCAAATATGACTTTTGGCCAATGATGGGTAGGAAATTCATGTGGAATCAGTGGTTCTTTGTGCTGAATTGGCACATGCTCTTGATATGCCTCACACTTCTTGATGATGACTTCAAAGTCATTGTTCATATCCGGCCAATAGACTGTCTATCTTGCAAGTCTTCTCATCCAATTTATGCCCAGGTGTGAATGATGAAGTTGTTGAAGAAAATCAGGGTACAAAGATTCCAGTACAATAGCCGGCCTGCCTTTAAAAATTATTCCCCAGAAGATGCCTAGCTCATCCCGGTAAGACCAAAATGGTCTCGTGTTCATGGACATGCTGAATTGAATCAGGCCACCATTCAATGATGGTTTTCCATGGTTTTTGTGATGTGGAATCTTTCATCATTTCTTATTGTAACTGCTGGCATTTGCATTGCACAAAATGTAGAATATTTGGAGAACATCTTCAATATTGATGTCAATGAAGTCAACTTGTAGATCCAAGGATATATCTTTTGTTTTTGCTGGGTTAGGCAACCTGCTAAGTGGATCTGATGTGACTATCAAGTTACCTGGCTTGTACATAATCTCACAGTCATAACCTTGGATCTTTATCAAGAGAATTTGCAATCTTGGTGGTGCTCTGGTCAATGGTTTTTGTCAAATCATCTCCAGTGGCTTGTGGTTGGACTCTACCACAAATCTTTTGCTAGATAGATAGGTATGAAAATGCATGATTCCAAACACTAAAGCTAATGTTTTCCCGCTCAATGTTGGAATAGTTGGATTGTGTTGCGTACTGAGATTTTGAAGCAAATACTACCTTTTTGTAGTAAACATGCTCCCAGACCTTTCTGTGAGGCATATATCCCCAGAGTAGTTGTCTCCCTAGGATTGTAAAAATGCAACATCGATGCTTCTGATAATGACTGTTTCAGTGCTTCAAAGAGGTATTGGTAATCTTCGTGCTATAGGAAAGGCATCTGCTTTCTCAACAATTCCTCTGGCGATGAAGATTTTTGAGCAAAATTAAGAATCTACAGAGACAAGAAATTAATGAGACCTTGATATCTTCGAAGACCGTCCCCATCTTCAAAAGCTGGTGAGTTGGCATGGCATAACATTCTCTATTTTACATAGATCAGGACGTATGCTAGCACTGGAATAAATAGGACTGAAGAAATTGATCTGCTACAGTTTGACGGCACATTTCCAATTGTTGACCACCAATCTTCCATTGCATGTCACTTGCATCAATAAGTACAGATTATGATCATGTTCTTGCTTTGTTTTTCCCACAACAGCAATGTCATCAGTTATGCAGATATATCCTGGCACTGTGCATGTAATGTGGTCCATGTGAACTTGAAAAAGATCCTGGCTAACAGGTTGTCCAAAAAGAAATCATTGAAAACAGTATCATCCAAACGGGATATGAAATGTAGTAGCCTCTTGGGACTTCTCCATGGGATCTACTGACCAATAGCCATGCCTGGCATCAAGCTTCAATAAAAGCTTTGGACTTGCAAATCTCAGATTTAACTCTTCTAAATGTGGGTATTTCAAATCCGAATTTAAGCATTGTGAATCAAGGCGTATTCTTAATGATTCGTGCTTCTTCATGACACATGTAATTATGCTGCACCAACCATTGACCAGTAATCTTCTAATGATACTGTATTTCTCCATTTTGTCTAGCTCGACCTTTAATTTGTCTTGTACTTATGTGGTGGATTAATTGATGGACTTGCATTCTCCTGCAAGTGTAACATTGCAGCTCCCTTGAAACTGGCAATTTTGTTGAAATATTCTGGATATTTCAATGTTAAATCTTGAACTGAGATGATAGGAGTAGTTTCTAAGGTTGATCTACCATGTGACATCTGACTGATTCCATGGATTATCACTAGTGCGAGGTCATGGCATGCCGGTAGACATGCGATCACTAGGCCTTTAGTCTCCATGATGTAGAACATATGTGACACCCAGAAGCATTGATTTGTACTTGCGCTTCAGGCCCAAGGAAACTACACATGGAATTAGTCATTGTGTGTTGAAATTTGTGCAGCAGTAGGTTTTGCCATGGCCTTCCAGGTCTGTGGATACATGTCTTTTAGAATTCATGGGGTATTATGTTACCACTTGCCCTTGTGTCAATCTTAGGACAGTTAATTTGAATCTTAGCAAACTCGTTGGATGATGTAACGACATTTATGTTTTCCACAAGATTGACAGTGTAAAACATGCTCACCGCTCTTCATGCACATCATTGTCATTTTCTGGTTTGTCAACCACCTCATGTATATGTTCCTGACGGGTTAATGGATGGTCATTTTTATTGCTTTAAAGTACCTGTTGTGTGTGGTTTATTTGGATCAGTGCATGGCTCTTTATAGCTGCTAAAGCCTTTGCTCTGGTGCACTGCTGCTGCCAATGACCATTTCTGTCACATGCCTTGCAGAATTGTTGGAAAGCTGTACATTTTCTTGGTGCATGAAGAAGGCCACACCCTCCACAGGTCTTGCTAGGTTTGGGTGTTCTAGTAAGTGCATCAATAATTGGGGCTATATTTAGCTCCTGTAAGCTTTGTTGTCCTGCAAGGATCACTTCATGCTTACATCCATCCTTGAGTAGCCCTTCAAGGCTATACATTTTGAGCTTGTCTAGCAGATCTTTCTAGAATGCTTCTACAGGAGTGGATGTAATCAACAATTCAATAATTCTGTCTTCTAGTCCTGTGTCCAAAAAATTCCAGTACGTACCTTTTTGTGTTGTCAAAAGACTCTAGTCAATGAATATAGAAATTTAACCTGATTCTGAACCAGTCTTCCAATGTAGTCCATATTTTGGAGGGACCCTTTAGCTTTTCTGCTGTTAATCCTGATATGTTCAGTCTGTGTAGCCCTTCATTCCCAATTGATGGTGAGCTTTTATGGCATGCTTGTCTGGTCCAGACACACCTGAATCAGGAAACCACAGTTCTGTATATTTTTAAATATTTTGAATTCAAATAGGTCAGCTGTGTTCCAATTCAAATTGGAGAATTTTATGGGCATTTTGACAATATCTCTTTGACTTTCCTTTTCCTATAGTACCTGGGATGAGTGTCACTGTAGCCGCTTTGTGCACTTTTCCAAAGCTCTGCCCATTATAATCACAATCTTCTCTGGCTTGATTTTTATGATGGCTTTTTTTTTGTTTGACTCTCCCTCGCTTGCTATCGATCTGGCCCACACAAATGCCGACTGAGCTAACCATGAAGTGTTAGTTCTCTCACCACATTGTCCCACTTACTGACTGATAGGCTATGTGCTGCAGTCTCACTACATGGGATCCATCTGCTTACCAGCTTTTTGTTTGAGCACTATCTCTGCACTGTGTATTCAAAGCTTTTCTGTACAGTCACCACGCTGAGATTTCAACACCCTCTGATGCTGCGACCCTGTTGCAGTCTGACCAGAACGTTGAGGGTCATCTCATGTCAAGTAGAATGACCTAAGACTGTTCACCATGTTGTATCTGTATTTAATCTTGTTTGACCAGTGCTGAGCACTATGTTTTGTTCTTATACTGATATAAGCTTCAAACGTTCATAAGGGATTGCATAAACATGTTGTGGGTTCATTTATTTAGACTAGGCACATGGGAGCATTTATACATAGGTATACTTAGATAGAAAGCTTGAAGATGTCAGCAGCAGAGTGGTGCATGTGATCTGCTCAAAGGCAAAAGTGAAACTAAGACTGGATTTCATGACAAAATTACCTTTGTGATGTCATGTTGCTATTCCTTAAAGGCATATTACAACACTTCCAGGAGCCAGGAACAAGGCGGAAGGGGAACTTAATAGAGTGGAAGGCCAAAAATCAGCTTCCCAAAGGCAGAATGAAACTAAAGTTTGAAGGCAGGTCCAGCTTCCTGAAGCATCAGAAAGTTTCCCTTTTCCATGCACCAGCATGTCATGCATGTTCATTAAAAGACCATCTCACCAGAATTAAGTTCTCCTACCCAATTAAGTTATCCACGAGCGAGCAAAAGGTGCGTTCAGATTTACAGCTGCAGATAAGTGATGTGCAGCAGACGAGGTCATCAACTTGCTGGTTTTGGAGTGAGTCACCACTGTTTTTTTCCTCTTTTGGCTGTGGTGTTCAGCAGTGCAATGATCAGATGGTGGCAGTCTAATAGGCATGAAGCAGGGAGGCTGGCCAAGGGAGGGTGATAGTCCATAGCAGGAAAGGAGACAGGCAGGAAAGGAAAGCAAGGGTGCAGAGATATGGGGAGGGAGGGAAAGGCCTTTCAAGTTGTGTTTGGAGGACCTGTGGCTGTGTGAGAGATAGTTTTCCCGGATATGGATAATGGGAGAGATGTAGTTCTAAAGAGCTGGATCAGTGCTGTCAATGATGATATCTTGAAGGTTGAACTGAGGGCTCAGGGCAATGGAGGGAACAGCTACAGTGAGAGGGAATAGTGGGACCTGGCAGGGTGACAAGTCCAGGCTCATGGTCAGATAGCAGATGGTCTCATGGGGCAGGTCATGGAAACGGACAAAACATGTGATCTGGATAAAGGAAGGGGTCAGGGTCAGGGTGGGCATTGGGGCAGTAATGGGTGTAGGCTCAGAGGGAAGAGAAAGCTGATGATTATAGGTTCAAGAGTAATGGGAGGGGGTTCAAGGATAACAGAGCAAAATGGAATGGTTATATTGGATGGGAGAAGAGTGATGGAGGGAAGTTGGTGGGTGACAGGGGAGATAGAAGGTGGTGGGGTGTATCTGAAAGATGATGCACACCATCTTTTTAATCTCGACCAGAAAATGCAGTCCGCCGGTAAGTGCAGTCCCGCAAAATAGGAGGAGAGTCTTTTCGGGTAGGTGGAGTTCAAGATCAGCACAATTGGTTGATTAAAGGGACACCCTAACAAACATGAGTCAACTGGATGAGAACCGTGCTCTGTTGAGTTTGCCTCTCTATGCTCACCCTCTGAACACAGTAGCATTGGTGCCTGACCCACGGATTTCCTCCCAGTGAGATCCCAGCAAGGTCGGGAGCTGGAGGAGAGTACGTGATGAAGAGCAGCTCTTGCTGACCAAGGCAGGGAGGAATGGAGGGAGGGAGGAGCGAGGGAGTTGGCAGTACCACAATCTCTCAGGGGTTGTGGGGAAGGAGGGGTTCGGGTACAGAGAGAGGGCTAAAGTTATACTGGACCATGCAGGAAAGTCCAATGTAGGAAGTCCCCAGGTCCAAAATGACTGTGGGAACAGCAAGGGGCATACTAGGAATGGTATTCCTGAGGTCCTGAGACTCAAGGGTAAATGAGGGAAGCTCAGGGATAATAGAGATGGATCACAAGTTGGGGGTTAAGGTTTGGTGGGGAGTGGGGGGGTGGGAGGGGGGGAGGGGAAATGGGTGAGTGGGGGCACAGTGCAGGTTTGGAACCTCAAGGACCTCTGACAGCTGGCCATGGCTGAAAAGGGAGTTGGTGAAGCTTATCTGTGGTCAAGGCTTATCTGTGTTGGACTGTGGCTCAAGGATTATGGAGGTAAGCTCAACGGTGATAGGAGGGTGCACGATCACTGCTTCCAATTTCAGTGTCAGTGCTCCAGTCTCCATGCACATGGACTGCATCAACTGGAAGGTATCTCAGTATTGATCCTCCAGATTGGGATTGATCAAGTGGTGTGGTTGGAAGCTAGGGTTTGCCTGATGCCAAGTATAGATCTTTCCATTGGGCAGAAATGCTCTGGACAGGAGGCAGGGCCTCAACGAATGTGCTGATCAGATCAACCCCTGCAATTTGGTCATAGGGTAACCTCGGGAATAAAGTGCAACACTCAAATGCAGGCGACCATTGCAGCAACTAGCAGCAGAATTAAAACACAACATACATGAATAAAGTACAATTAAACATGTATTTACAAATGTGTTTCATATCTACAGTGATTAGACACCTGTGCCTCCTTTTATAATGTTATAATTTCATTGACTGCAAATCCAGCAGCCACTCAGTACTGTGCAAGACCAGGCCTCCATGGTGGTCACCATCCTTTCCATGTAGGAAACCAAGTGCTCACCTGCTAGAGCCTTGACAGTACATGGTGTGGAAGGACTTTTCCAGCCTTCACTCAAGTCTGCGCATGGCCTCTGAAATCTCTGACTGATGTTCTCCTGCCTGTCTCTGCATCTGCATCTCCATCAGGAATCGTATGGCCGAACCCAGAGGCTCGTTGTCTGCATGGGGCTGAACATGAGCCTGGTCCCCAGCAGTCCTCCGAGTGCCCGGGACTTTGGCTATCACATCCTCCACCAGCTGTAGGCACATGCCTGCGATGTGCTTACCAAATTGTGACCTGGAACCCAATCTGGAATGTGAATCCACTGAGGTGAATGTCTCTGTGCTGGTGGAGGGTGTAAAGGTATGCATGATGGGGCTTCCTCTGAGGATTCAGCACCACCATCCTCAGTGGTGGTTGCGGAGATGGAGCTGGAGCCAGGAGCAGGCCGTCTCCTTTTCTTAGATTTTGACTTGCTGCGAGAGCCTGCAGTGGAGAACAAGAAGAATTAGCTGAGGATTATGCAGCAGACTGGAGGCATCCTCACTGGATCGCTGCAACACTCCAGACTCCATCTGCACAGACTCAGTCCTGGGTCTCCCAAGCAAGTTCCAAGGCCTCTTCTTCAAACAGTATCAGGGTTCTAATATCGGGGATGCCTCCTCCAGTCTTTGATCCTTTCCAATGAGCATTTTTCTCCAGCAGACAGACAGACAATGATTGTCATCCCAGTGGGTGCATGGCCACTTTCTGAGCATGCATGGCTATGACAGCTCCTGAGTCATCACCAGTAAGTGCTTAACACCCACACTGTCCTGCAATTGGTACAACATTCACAGGATCAAGCGACACATTCAGTGTCCACGTCCCATCTGCTGCTGATGGATGCAATGCAGACTCCTGTCTGACATCCCTCGAGCTCACTGCTTGATGCCCTTTTGAGTGTCACTTTGCAGTGACTACACGTTGCCACTTATCCTGGGACAGTGCAGCAGATCATTCATCCTTTCCCTGCACTGCACCCAGGTTCTGGAGTGGGTCCCACAGGCACTAACACTAAGTCTTTGGTCAGAGGGCCTCCTGCTGTCATCCCTGGGAAACAGGACCACCCTTCTTTCCCGGTTGGCCTGGAGGATAACCTGCAGGGAGGCTTTGCTGAACCAGGGGCCATTTGTTGTCTGCTCTGTGACATGATGGTAGGTTGTCCACAAGTGTGAAAAAGTGCCAACACCTCCAGAATGACAGTCATACTGATGTTCCTGACTTGCAGGAAATTAATGCCTGTCTGAGCGCTCTTTAAATATGACATCTGGACCATTGACCTGCTGAGGTAACAATGACTTCCTGCCCACCCCCACCGCATGGTTCGCCATGCTCCCCGCGCATGCTTGGCTAATTGGCAGGCCGCTGCGTAATCCCATATGGCCAGCTATCGCACCCCCGAGCAGAAGTGTCACTCTCTTTCTGTCCTGCTGCCGGCAACCTCGCCACTACCAGAAAACTCAGCCGCTTGGCTATGAATCACAGACTGCCTTTCAGAGCAAGCTTACAAATGTAGGCTCACTGTGAACCAAGTTTTACACTGGAATTAGATTTCAAATATGGTCAGCAGAGGACAGCATTCCAGGGACAGCTAACACTCCATGGGGCAGGATTTTGAGTTTGGTGTGTGGGCACGGTCAATGGGCCCAGGCCACTGCCCACAATCGGCCCCTGGATGCGACTTCACACTTGCTGATGTAAATTCTGTCCAAACATTTTTATTTTTTTTTAATTAACCTTGGAAACCTCATCCTACCCTTTTGATGAGGTTTCCTCAAAAAGGCAAAGGCTGCCTGGCTGATTTGCCCACCTGCCAACCATAACGAATGGGCAATGGAAAATCACTGTTATCTACTACAGTAATGGCCTTAATAGGCCTCTTAATTGGCGGCGGACGTGCTGCCGATCCTCGCACGTACTCACCAACCGAAATGTCACGTGCGTGCGTGATGACATCTGGACGCTCGCCCACGTCAGCACATGTTATTTCACGCTCGAGTGGGACAAGCACGCACCCGCACGCCAAGCGAAAAATTCTGCCACATGGTTTTCATTGAGAGAACAGAAACTATGGAGACAAATTCCCTTTGTATTAACTCAAGAATGGATATATAACTGCACCTGAAAGGTTTTGCTCCAATCAGTTTAAGCAACTAAAGGGTGGCACTAAACCTTTGTATTCTTTTTGTAACTCTGGGTTTCAGAACATCTTGGTACAAGTATTGATGCTAAGTCTGCTTTAACAGGGGCATTAATCAGTGGTCCCCGTTTCAATAGTGAAGTTTATAAACCTCTAAAATCATGAACATGAAATTGTGTAATGGTAGAAATGTGACAAACTGTCATGGTGATAAGCAGATTATACTGCACCAGTTAAATTAAATAAAGTTATACCTTTCGAAATGGCAGCAATTGATCTGCCTGAAGAGTGTCTTTGTTATGCAGGTGACATCATTACTCTACTGGCAGAACAAAACTGATGGAGTTTCACTTCCAATTATGTTCCATAAGAGGTAAACCTCATAAGGAATTATTCTCAATGGTACAATATCTGCAGCAATTGATTATTGCTGCATATCGGCTATACCAGATAGTCAAAAGGAATTACTTAAAACTGCATGATAACTGAACTGAATAGGCCACATGTGGGTGTTTGGTATGTTTTGGACAGCCAAGTTGTGGCCTTATCTGGAAAGCATGAGCAGAAACAAAAGCTTGACACTGAAATCTGCAACAATAAATGTCAAAGTGGTTGAAAAAAGCTTTGAAACTTTTCTATAACAAAAGAGCAGAATTAACGACAAATGTCCCTTCATCAAAAATAAAATACACCCATGGTTATCACAAGGGATGGATTGTCCATATGGGGAATCATGAGGTTTTTGGAGTTCCCCCAGTGAATGGTTCCATAGCACTGGATTAACAGTGTCTCCATCTTTATCTGTAAGAATCCTCAATAATCCCACACTCTTCCAGGAGAGTCAGTCCATCCCTGGTTATCATTGCAAATAGAATGAAATTCATAACAGAATGACAAAGAACACGCAGCACAGAGGCAGCCATTCAAACCAACCAGTCCCTGCTCACCTTTATATTCCACTTGAACTTCGTCCAACTGTTATGGACAGGGCTGGGGAAGAACTGAAATCCTTGTGCCCCTTTCCTTACTGTCCATAATCAGTTTGTTTTTGTGAAGAAATATGTGTATGTTTCTCAGCCCGTGAGTGTGTGGTCAATTGTTAAATGTTCAGCAGCAAGCTTTTGTGGGTTTAAATAAAGAGAATTATTTATTCACGCATTTACCCAGAAAGCCTAAATGCTACATCATGCACCCATACTCGAGAAAGGTACAATTCAAGAGGATAGTACACTTTTACAAGTTGTAAACAAAAGAATAGTTCATAGTTCATGTGTTTAGAAAAACGGTCATTACAGACCGTTGAAGGTAGCATTTTCACGCCAGAAGGGTAGTTTAGTAGGTTTCAAGAGCTGTCGTCGAATATCAAGGACTATTGTAGAATTCCCTCAAAGAGATGTATTTTCAGCAGGTCACAAAGTTTGTGTTTTCTTGCCAGGAGGCCAAGTTTCTTTACAGGTGAACATGAAATACGAATGAGGCTAGGAGACTTTAAAAATGTAGCAGTCTCCAAGTTTAAAAAGGCATAGGCATTATTGCCTCATTCTGCAGCTGATATTCTGCATTGGGTGTTCTTTGCAGACTGCCCAGGTTCTCTTTGGTTCTTGGGATAGTAGATTTGCTGTCTATAGCCAGTTTCAGTCACATGAGGGCAAGTTTCAGTGCCTTCCATTGTCCACATAATGGGTTGGAAACAGGATCATTGTTGCACAAAGAGGAATGATTGGTAACCCATCAACATACCATCTACAATTAGCTCACTGGAAGACCTTATTTGATATTCCACCCTCATGGCTCAGACACACCTGACAGTTATTGTTTGCTAGATCTCTTCTATCGTGTTTGTAAGGATATGGTCCCTTTGCACCTGAGAAACCTATTTGCATTTGAAAGCTTTCCAGAGGCATTTCAGACAATAATCCTCTATCTGTGCAGAAATTGCAAAAGTCATCTGACACTTGGCTATCATCTTAGTAGTCTGTTTAGTGTCCATTTTTTTAAAAGGAAGACAATTCCAGAAATTTATATACTGGATGCAGTCCACATTTAAAGTTATAAATATGATGTTTCCTTCACTGAACATGGCACTACTCTAACGGAATGCCCTCCAATCCTTTCTCCCTCAAATGCTTATCTAATATCCACTTAAATACATCTATACTATTTGCCTCAACTGTTCCCTTTGGCAGTGGGTTCCAAGTTCTCATGACTCTCTCGGTTAAAAAAAAGTTTCTTCTGAATTCCTTATCTTACATTGATGTTCTTCCCCACAAGGGGAAGTGGACTCTGACTCTGTATTTATTCCATTTATACATTCCATTATTTTAAAGAAGTCTTTTAGGTCATCACTCAGAATAGAGACCCAGCCATTTTATCCTTTCCTGATAACCTCACGGTTCTAGCATCATCTTTGTAAATCTTCTTTGCACCATCTCCAGTATTTTGATAGCCTTTTGATAATATGGCAACCAGAACTATACTCAGTACTGCAAGTGTGATCTAACCAAGATTTGATACAAGTTTAGAATAACTTCTCTTTTTTTACTTCTATCCCTCTAATAATAAACCTTTGTGCTTGGTTTGCTTTTTTATGTTGCTGTGTTGCTACTTTTAGTGATTTGTGCATTTGTACTCCCTGATTCCTTTGCTTCTCTATCTCATTTAGATTCTTATTTCCTACATGATGTATGACCTCCTTACCTTTCTTATCAAAATGTAATATCTCACACTTGTCTATGTTGAAATTCATTTGCCAATTATATGCCCATTCTTCAAGTTTATTAATGTCTTTTTGTAATTTGTTGCAGTCCTCCTCAGTGTTGCCCATCTCTTCCAATTTGGTGTCATCTACAAATTTAGAAATTATGTTTTTGATTCCAAAGCCTAATCCATTCATAGGAATTGTAAACACTAGTGAACCCAGTACTGATCCTTGTGGGGCTCCATTTCTCATCTTCTGCCACTCTACAGCTACCCTTTAACCTTCCTTTCTGCTTCCTGCCTTTCAGCCAACCAGTTAGCATTCAGATACTTGTCCCTTGACTCTGCACTCCTTATTCATTAATGGAACTTTATTGAAGGTCTTTTGGAAATCCAGAAATATTAAATTGCTACATTAGCCTTGCCTCCTCCTTCTGTCGCTTCCTTAAAGAATCCAATGAGGTTGGTCAAGCAAGCCTTTCCTTTCTTAAATCTATGTTGACTATTCATTAGTATATTTCTGGTTTCAAAATGATTTTCTATTTTCTCCTTTAGTAGGGATTTCATTAATTTTCCAATTATCAATGTTAAGCTGACTGGTTTATAATTCCCTGGACATGTTATATCTCCCTTCTTAAATGTAGGTGTAATGTTAGCTATCCACCAATCCTATTTAGCACTACACATTTTTTTGATAAATTTTGGATATGTGTAATAGCACCTATGCCAGCCCTTCCCTAGATTCTTTTAGAATGTGCAGATACAATTTGTCTAGACCAGGGGCTTCATTCTTTTGAAAATGATGCAGGATGCATTCTCATAACATTTATCTACCTGTTCTCGTTAGTTATTAACTTATTCCCTGTTTTGATTTCAGACTTACAGCATGTGTATATTTTTCTTTTTATCATTAGCTACAAAATGATTTCCTTCTGTGGTGTGTTACCTTATAGGTATGTAATCATCAGATCGTCGAAACCTATAGCAAAGATCACTGCAACGTGGGCAAAAGGATGACTGCAGCTTTAATTGTTTGCCCAGTAAATACCTTTCTGTGTGTTTTCTAGATACTGGAAGCCCGGTTTCATTCTATTTATTTACGTTGCTGTATCTTCAAGTTTGTTCGCTTTTCAATTTTTCTGCTCACCCACAACTTGTTTATTTCTTTTATCTTCTATTTTATTGATCTCATTAACTTCTATTATTATCATATTATAATTCCTATCAGAATGCCAGCTGATGCTGTGTGTTTTATTATGTTTTATAGGTGCATAATTTCTTCATACCAAGAAGTGAAATGTTTTCAAGGGAAGATATATCTGATTTTTTTTTTAAATGTAGCCCGGTAGCATTTTTGTATGTAGAGAAAATGGCAAAGTGTTTTCCAGTATATTTGATTTTAAAAAATCCCACACATGCAATATCCTATTTCCAAGAGATTGTCCATACAATCAGAATGCCTAATGTGGACTATCAGCACATCCTCAATAACAGGGTTCTGCTTTTAAATTCATTCAGCTCTGACCTAAAGGTTTAGTTTATACTCTATTCCTAACATTTGAATACGTTGTGTGGCTAGTTTTGGATGCGAGTTTCTCCAATCTAAGATTGTTAATGTTCTATATTTAAAACATGTATGTAAACAAGGCCACTTTGCCCATTGTCCCTTTGTACCTATTTAGTGCAGCTTTACAGTCCAATCTTGTAGGATTACAAGAAGCCAAGGAGTCATTAATTTTTATCTGTGACTGTCTGTAGGTTTTAATGCATCCTCACTGCTTATGGTGCTACCAATTACATGTCATAAGTGGTTGTATATGCTGGAACAGCAGTGGGGCTGATGAATCACTGCTGCACCCATGATTAGTATGCACAAGGCTGCTCACCACTAAAACATCTGGCATTCCAATGACCCTGAGCCTGCCTGGTCAAGAGGACTGGACAAGAATTCAATATGGATTGCTTTAATTAAGCGCCTAAGCACACAAATGCCAAGAAACAACTCCATCATTTAGACAAACTCTGAATAAAATGAAGTCTGTATGGCAAGAAGCATTGAAAAATAGAAATTGAGTGAGAGAGAGACAGAAGGAAAATAATTTCATAGGCAATTCCCTTTGAACCCTTAGGATCTATTTTAATACAGGTCTTGTTACTCCCTTTGATGGTTACAGCTGTAATCCCTTTAACTAGGAACAAACTAAATTATTTAAGTAGACAATGCTATTTCTATAGCATTTTTTACATATTTACAATACATATAATTTAGGCTTGTTTCCTTAAATGCTTTGAAACATTATGATATTTAAGGCTGAGAAAACAAAAGTCAGACAGCTCCAGCCTGGACTTCTGGGAGTTCGATTTTCTCCTGTACATCTGAATTTAGCGTCTGTCAGTTACAAAGGCACTGAACTTGTCTTTAAACATGGGTAGAATCCAGTTAGTGGGTAATACACTATAATAGGCTGATCAATACTCATTATGACCTAAATGTCTGACCAAAGATACAACTGTATATATTGGGAATACAGCAGCCAGGGCTAGGTGGCTTATTTCACCTGCTATTCTTTATTTTGTGCTGCAGGTCCCTATCAATGAATGGTCATTCTTCATTAACTCATTACTAACGTGCAGCGTTTGGGTTGCCTGTGTACCTTTACAACCACTGCCTTTCCTTGAATGGAGCCAGTTCCATATTTTCATATCGTCTGAAGTGTCTGCCTGTTCCATCTGTAGCCCATTTAAGTGTATCGATTTTTAAAAGCCAAAATATCCCCTGTTCATTGCTGTGGAAGCCTGTTCTGTTAAGTGCGTCACAAAAGGATCATCTTGATTTAAGTGTATAGTTTTGCAGTAAATACACACAATGCACATTCAAGCAGCAGATTAATGGGCCACATTCCCACCTTTGCTAACACTAATCCTCTTATTGTTTGTCAAAATACGTCACTTTCCCAACGCTTATTGCATTTAACCCTAGAGGCTATGCAATGCTAAATTCTTTAATACCCTGCACATACTTGTGCTGAAAATTTGCATTCATTTCGAATATCTAGCAGGTTTCCAACAACTGTAGAAAAATAAACACTGGGGACTTATTTACTCTCATCATATTTCAGAGCAGTGAGTCCTACCTCTTCCCCTCAGCCATGGATTGGGTGCTGTGAAAGAAGGAAGTTTGCATAATTCTTGTATGGAAACAAATTATATAAATCTTGTGGTTTAAACCAGAAATTAAAATTCAGTACATGTGTCAAGCGGGCAATTCAATAAAATTTAATATCTCCCCACACATAAATAGAGGGCTCAAAGCAAAACTCGTAGACCAAATTGAATGCAATCTCTAGGGTTTGTAAAGTATAAACAGGATTTAAAATAGCCGAAAAATGGAATATTTTAAAATAAACAACATTTTTTTTTGGTTGGGGGGGGTGGCGGGGGTGGGGATGGCGGTGGATATTCCTGGTTGATACTCAAGCATACCATATTCTAACAACCAGCCGTAGAGTCACACGCCGTCTCTGAGCCCTGGTAATTGACCCTCAAAGCGCAGTTCTATTTACACTCAAACCTGTTATTCACTGGTTGGTCCTGCATGAATATAGTGAACATGGAGATTTGGAAAGGACTGTTTGTAACACTGTGAATGAAATTGGCGAATGAAACCCCCAGATAAAAACTGAGACCTATTAATATTAAAATTGTGAGATATGTGCAAATTAATGGGACGTAGATTAAACTTCAAAAATGGATTCCTATGGACTTTGTGAGACATATCTAAGTAACAACAACAATCTGCATTTATATAGCACCTTTGATGAAGTAAAATGTCCCAAGGCATCTTACAAGAGTGATAGCAGGCAAAATTTGACACCGAGTCACAGAAGAAGATACAAGGACATGTCATCAAAAGCTTGGTCAAAAGAGGCAGGATTTAAGGAATATCTGGAAAGAGAGGCAGAATGGTTTAGGGAGGGAATTCTTAAAACAACATTAAGCAAATGGTTTGGAAACTCCATCAAAGGATGCCTCCTTTTGGTTCTAGAACACTCCTTTAGTAATTGCACAAAACAAGAGTAACATTCAGTGATATACTTAAAGTCAGTTCATAGATAGATCTACAGTACAGCATCTACAAACACGCAGGCCTGCAAGATCCTAGCTTTGTCCCTGGTTTGTGCTGAGTTAGCTGATCTTTCATAGCCAGGAAACTTCAACACCTCTGGCTAGGATTCAACAATGGTTCCTGAACTTGATCACTATCCACTGAATCAGCCCCCAAATAAAACTGCGCATGTGTAGACATTGAGAGAGACCAGAATTTAGTTCTTCTGTGATGGTTCATATAGTCAAATAGTCTGATGACGTGACCCTTGCAGATTCTTACATGAAGAATTACCTTTTGGGAACCAGCAGAATGCCATAATCTGGAATTCCCTTCCAATAAGAGAGTAAGGGAAAGAGCAGAATGCACTTTTTTAAAAAATTGCAAATAAAACAGGAATAAGATGCAAAATGTAACAATGTTTGTTTTCTACGATCTGTACCCTGATGTATTACCAGTGATGTTACTAGTATCTTAAATCTGTCTTTATAAAATGGGGGAGGGGAGTGTCTTGCAGACATTTATTATGTATGAGGACAGTATCTCATCAAATTCCATAATGTGCTTTTACATTTTCTATATGGAAGTCATATTTCCATACACTGAGTTATTGGTGACAGGGCACTGTTTTAATAAAACATTTTCCATGTGCTGTAAAATTCAACTGGTCACCTTCAAGAAAGCTGTTATTACAGCGTTGCTGTAATATCCTAATTCTGCATAGAGAGGTAAGTATATCATAACACTGTATATAAAGCTGTGAAGATAGAACCTTTTACTAAATCTGCAGTGGATTTATCTTATTTCACTTTTGCCTTGGTTATTATGGCATTACTGCTCCTTAATGAGGGTACTTTCCTCCAAAAGATACACTGAACAATGGCTATTATAGGATTCTTTCTGCAGCTATTTCATTAGTATTAAAAACATGGAGGGTTACTGGTTGGAAACCCTTTTATCCCTAATACAGTCAGATATATACAGGATAATCTGCATGAGGAGTTCAGTGACGAACAGGAACTGATTGAAGGGAGCAGCCTGCGTGTCGCTGTAGCAGCATACTGGCTGTATCCTAATTGCAGGATATCACGTGCTTTATACCAGGGCATCACACAGTTTAAGATTAGTGTCTATTATTGAGGTATAGAATGCCTTGAGTATATGATATGAAATTCAATTTCTGCATTCTGTCTTGATTGACCTAGTATAGAAACATAACTTTTGTTTTTTTGCTATTATCAGAACAATCTTCCAAAATTAATTAAAATTTCTACAAATAATTTTTTGTTTATTTTCAAAAGAACGTTTTCAGATTGATAATTTAACTAATTTGTGGCGTTTTCTCCAGAGATGCAAAAATCCTGTTGCGAATACAAGTCTTTGGCAGCATTCGATGAAGAAAACATTATTCCCATATTTTAAGTCAATATAAAAAGGAACTTCATGAAAACATTCCCAACAAAAGTATTAGCATTTAGATCTATGCAACCTGATGTGGATGTAAGACATATGGTAAAAATTGACAGAAAAAGGCAGTATGAGAGGAAGCTTACACAAACACTGTGAAGGATTAAGTGTTGAAGGGCGGAGTGGAGTTGTAGGTCAACCGTGAAACATGCCAATGTTTTTATACCAAAAGATTTTGTTGGACGTAGTATTTGTATGTTGAGGTGCACTCAAACAAGTTAACCTCTCCTGTCATTTCAATAGATGTTTTATTTTAAAATTAAGCTGATACATGCTCTTTTGTTCAAATATGTGGAATATATGGGACATATTGCATGTTACGTGGGGGAATCTGGAATTTATTTCACTCATGAGTGCCTGTAGTCTTCCTGGCTCGTGAAATACATGCAGATTTCGCTGCTTAATGTGCAATTTCCTATAGCTATAGTTATTCAAGAAGGATCTGTATATTCTCCTGCATTAGCTCTCAGAGGACAATAGAGGGGACAATTTGGGACACACAATTAGTAGATTCATCAAAGAGATGCAGGATCAATCACAACCAAGATTCTGAGTAGCAATTCAATCTTTGCCTATTTATTTGATTCTTTGTTGGCAAATTGAAAGCTGTGCTCTATTTGATTTTAAATTCTTGTGCAAACAGTTTTGCTGGCTATCCTAAATTGCTGAAATTAATTTGGCCTACATTCTTAAAAAGATTCTAAGGTTATGTCAGAGCAGGCCCATGTCTTCCACTAGCTTGAAGTGTGACATTCACAGTGCATTCCAGTTCACAGTCATCATTTTAATAGTGGACCTGAGATATGTTTCCATGTGAACCGACCATCACGTTTCTATAGCAACGGAGAAGTAGCACTACATGGATGAATTTTACAGCAAAGCCTTGCACCTAAGCACTAATGATAAGATTCAGCAGTTTTATTGCATAAAATTAATGTAAACAAGCATCAAATAACCCAAGACACTTTCATAATTGATTAATGCAGCCTGCAGAAAGTTCCATTACCTTTTGTTTAGCTCAGGGGATCTGACTAGCTGGAATCCATTGCTGAAACTAATTACAACATATAATTAAACTGTGACATGAAGATATTATACCGTTAGTTTACTAATGACACTAGTAAACCATACAGCAGCTCAGGACAGTAATTATGCCTCATATATTATTTATCCTTTTGCTAAATGAGACCCTGACATTTTCAAAAATTACTTTAGGCTTGTTAATTGCCAGAAGCCGTCCTTATGCTAAGAGTCGCACAGTTATTTACTCCCTAAAAAAATCTCATAAGCTTTCAGAGACTTGCAAAGCCCACCCTTTCCTAATTAAGTTCACACTTACACTAAATAGTCGTTTTAACATTCCTCTTATATGACTAAGTTTTTTTCATTCACCTATAATTTTAATCCATTACAAGAGGTGTAGTTTATCCAGGACAGAGCCATAACCTTTCAATAACCCCAACAGTAATGTTATCTTCCTACAATCATCAGATACACTGGAAGTCCACTTGAGAAGTATTTTAATTTCTTATGAGCGTAATGGCATCCAGGTTTCATAATTATGTTTTGCTCCTGTCCTGATCAAATACAGCTTTAACAGCTTACTGATTAATGTTCTAATACAGAATGCTCAGCCAAATTCTGTGACAATAGAAGAGGACAAAAAGCCAATGTCATCATGTGAGATTGGAAACTTTGTTTGAGTTTTATACAGTGCTAAGGATGCTTGAAGTATGTTTCCTTTAGTGATGTTTATTTCTTTTCCCTAAAATTGCAAAAAAAAAGCTAAATGATTGCAATTACTTTACCCATATGTATTTGATGCATCAAAATCATTGAGAATCTCTGGTGTGTAGGTCTGTTTTGTTACCTACACACAGTTTGGAGGAGGGGCATGACTATGAAACCAGTTTAACAATTCTAAACTATCCTTCTATTCATAAATCTGAATTTTGCTCTTGAGAACAGGTAATTCTCAACAGCACTAATATTTTTCAAGGTAAACTAACCCCTTTTTATTATATGTAATCTGCTTCTGTTTGGTTCATATTCTCTTGCTTGATTTTCAGACACGTAATCACGTACAGCAACTTCGGGTTCAGCCGAATTGCATAAATCTCTGTTGCGTGAACCTTGCAAGAATGTTGATTTTTGAAGACATGCATTGTTCACACAGAGCACTCCATATAGCTGTGGGTAGGGGCATAATCAAACTTATCAATAAGAAAAAATGCAGAGAGATGGGAAATGGGCATAAAAGGCAGGGATGTTTAAATTATAAGTTATTGTTAGGTATACAGCTGTTGCTTTTTTTTAATAAGCTTTGCTTCTCATTCAGTTGAATGAAAAGTGGAGGCTCATCAGTTTTCAAGTGGTGGTGTCTTGCTGATGTGACAAGCACACAGAATTCACATTCCAACCAGCATATATTTACAGCCATTTGTGACCAGTGATTTGTAATGTATAGACTCTGGAAAGTCTATGCAGCAATAACCTATTACAATCATTTCAAGCCATCTCAAAAATAAAAGCTCTTTGCTTCTTGTTGAAAAGTATGAAGAGTGGAATCTCATAACAAACAGTAAAGCGGCAGCGGCGTACTGATATCAGAGGTATAGTAAAGGACAGGGGTATCTCTTACTCAGAAATTTTAGCATTTTCTTGCCAGTTCAACGGTACACTGTAGCTTACCAGTAAAATGAACTATCTTGGTTCAGATGTTCTGATGAGTTGAAAACATACTATCTTAAACCCATTAAACCAAATGTTAAAACCAAGTCATCAAAATTCCTTTTTCCTTTGTTTATGAAATGAAAAGAGAAATTATAGGTTTTTACAGATAGCAAGATGATGCTGATGCTTGTTTAAAAGTCATTGTTGTCCACCCCCACCTCCCACCCACCCCGTATATTCTTTGAACAATACCTTCCATCAATTACAGCAGTTTTTGATCACTAGTCATCAGGCATCCCAGCCAACACTTGAGTAATAGTGCTGAAATGAAGAAAACTGCGGAATAGAGCTACAATATTACAGGAGTGTTATTGACTGTGAAAAATACACACAGACACAGGATAACCTGTGCTCAATAACGTGGAGAAACAATTCATTTTCAAACGATACAGTGAATGGCACTGTTAGTTATGAGCAGGGCGAAAACATAATCTGCTAATGGTTAATAGAAATAGTATATTGTAGAATGGCACATCACAAAGGTGCAATATTACTAACAGAGCAAGAAAACATATAAACATAGAGCTAACATTTACTTAGCTAGGTAGAAAATGTTTTTTTCTGGGGCATTGATAAGTGATATTGGCAGCTATTTGACATGGACATTGATGAAGAACAGAATATTGGATATTAATTTCAATCTTATCCTTTTTGTATGTATTAAACCTTGCTTTACACATTCAGATACTATTGCTATGAGCAACTACATGCATAGTTCTCACTGCGTTAACTATGATACTTAGTGGTAATAGTGGCAATGGCTTTGTGTTCAGCTCCTGTTTCTCATTTCAACATGTTTCATATTATCATCCATCACAACTTTAAGCAAGGAAGATAGCAACATAAGCTGAGCATTTTTATTTCAATGTAGCAACAGGCTCATATAGAACATAAACACTAGCATGGACTACTTGGGCCAAATTAACTATTTCTACGTAATCAATAATGAGAAGGTACCGGACAACAGATATCTTTAAGTTGTAAAATATGATTCATAACCAGTATCCTTCACTGAAGATATGTTATAAAACAGTAATTATGAACTCACCTAGCATGAGAGAAGGACAAATGGCCTTTGTTATGGTACGAGTGGTAATAATGGCAGAAAGGATGGTAGTAATGAATACAGCTGAGGTAGAAGAGCAGTTTTGTAGTCAGAGGAAGAAATTGGGAATATGAAGGGTAGCAGCCTGACAGATGACACTGTGAATTGACTCAGATGAAACGCTCGATAGCTATAGCACAAATATCCATGAAAGAAATAGTAACAAAACATACACCAATATTGCCGCATGACTTTTCTTTGGGACTTCGATAGTACTAGCCTTAGGATCATCAGTTGTGGAAGTAATTTTTGATGTCAGTTTGCAATTGCATTTTTGATTGAAAAAAGATTTATGAGGAGGTGGGCCTGGCAGGTTCTTAGTGGAGCTGGAGGGGTTGGGTGGGAGTAGCAGTGGTATTGGGACGTTTTGATCTTTATAGGTGAGGTTAAGAGATTTTGTCTTTAACTACATGACCTGCTCTGCTCTCTGCCCCGTTGGCTGCTCTCAGGATTGCAGATTCATCAATATGTTGCTTAGCGAGGGAGAGGGGGAGACAGTCGGGTAGTTGTTCCATGTCTCTCGCTTATTTGTCAGTGTTTGTATTAAATAAAATGCAAAGTCTGCAGTTCATAAGGCTTTGGCTAGCTAACCAAGTGATTTAAATGAAATCCAAGCAGCTTGCATTTCATAGCCAGTCAGGTTAAAACAAACTAAATTCAGAATAAGTACAAGCTACTCGGATTTTATGTCAGTCAAGCTAAATAACACTACTGTTCTAGTAAAACCCATATAGCTGTACCCAGCACTCAGTCAAGCAAAAACACACTCATTTTAAAATAAAATCCAAGTAGTTCTTACTTATCTGTAAGTCAAGATGAAGTGTGCTATCTCAATCCAAAAATCCTGTACTTTGCACCAAATCCAGTTAAAAACAGAAGGCGAGATTTTAATTCCTTCTGCTTGGAAGAACTGGCACATTAATGGCATTAAAATCAAGGTGATCTGCTTGCCACCGACTCCCCTTTTATTTATTCTAGTCCAACAACATCCCCCCACCCCGGCCTGGTTCATTAATCTGTGCAAGTCAAAGTCCTATGATAGGAATATCGGAACAGCAGTAGGCCATTCAGCCCCTCAAGCCTGCCCTACCATTTAATGAGATCATGGCTGACTTGTATTCCATCTCTAGCTACCTGCTTTGAGTTGCTATCCCTTGTTACTCTTGGTGATCTCAGATTTAAAATTATTAATTGAGCTCGTGATGTACATGGGCTTCTAATGCACTTTTAACAGCCGACAGTAACCAATGTGGATGCTTCACTTAGTACAGCTGGCAGTCAAAAGGAAAAGGCTAAATTAAGTACTGCAATTATTTTTCTGGGACCAAAATGGGAAGGATTGTTCATTCAGGCTTCATAAAAATGCAAGCTGCTGCTTCCACCTGCCAGGCCTACCTTCCTAGCAACTGATGCCTGAGCTTGTGCCAGTCTGGAGCCAGGGATTGGCAATAAGATGCCAGCTTGCTAGGCCCCCGAGAAAATAATGGTTTTTAAAAAGTACCATAAGAAGCTAGTGTTAATTTGGCTAGGCCTGTGAAGTAAAGCTGGCTTCCCATTGGTGGGATTAGCCACACAATAGTTGAAATTGGTCCTAAGTGTCTTTTTTTCTGCACTCAACTGGAATTGTCAATAACTTTCAGAACAAATTCAAACTGAAGGAAAAGGAGACAGGAGTTTTGTACTCTGGACAGCAGAAATAGCTCTATTTTTCCTTTCAGGAGAGATCTGGTTTACCAGGCTTAGATTTACCCAAAATTTATCTTCAAAAATTCAAGACAATCTATTGAACACATAAAGAGTGTCCAGAATGTACACGAACTGATTACAACATGCAGTACTAAAAAGGAACGATTATCTGACAACATGGTACTGTACATGGAGTGCGGAATGTAGGAAGCAGGGAAATGAAACATCTTTCTAAGATAAATACACTCATAACTATTTCATACATAGTTTTTGCAGTGCAGATAAAAGTTTTTAAAAGTTTGTTTTATTATTATTCATTCTCAGGACATGAGTATTGTCCAGCCCTAGTTGCCTTGAGAAGGCAGTGGTAGGCCCTCTTCTTGAACCATTGCTAGTTATTTGATACAACTGTATGGCTTGCTAGGTCACTATAGAGGACATTTAACAGCCAACCACAGGACTGGGACAGATAGGTCAGACCAGGTAATGATGGCAGTTTTCCTTCCCTAAAGAAGGAAATTGAAGGAAGTGAAGCAATTGGGTTTTTCCAACACCTTTATGGTCACTTTTACTGATACTAACATTTTATTTCAATTTTTTTTAAAACTGAATTCAAAGCTGGAATTTGAACCCTCTCTGGATTATTAATCCAATCCTGTGGATCACTATCTTATTAACATAACTATCATACTTTGCATATAGGTAAATCCTGTTAAATCAAAACAAAATAACTGGTCATTGTCATCCCTTAGTTCTCAATCACACTATCCAATACGTTAGTCAAAACTTGGTTAACTGTAATGAAAAAAAAGAGAATCTGATTGAAGAGGCATAAGCCCATTCCTCCAAATCTGTCACCCCCACCCTGAACATGAACCATAGGCAATCCAACTGAAAGCTGCTCACAGCAACCATTAATGAAAACTGTTCCAATTACTCTTAGCTTGTGACCTTGCAGAGGTGCGTTTCACTTATGCAAACCAGATTACTTTCACTGTCCTGATTTGATCCAAATCATAGATTACCCCATTCGCATTCAGATATTGTACCATGCATTATGCATGTTCTGACACATGTGCAACTGGATTCCAACATTTGGAGTAAACCCGACTGGTGTCATTGTTGTAGCATGTGTTGTTGATATTATGTCCAATATTCATGTTTTGATGTAAACTCAGAAAAGTATAATCAGCTCAGATCAGGTCAGTTAGAATTGGAGAGTCATTCCCAAACTTGCACCATGGATAAAGGGGAGCCTGTAGATGTACTACACTTGATTTCCAGAAGGCATTTGATAAGGTGCCACATCAAAAGTTTTTGCGGAAAATAAAAGTTCATAATGTAGAGGGTAACATATTAGCCTGAACAGAAGATTGCCTGGCTGGGAGAAAACAGAGAATGCATAATTGGGTCATTTTCTGATTGGCAGGATGTAACAAGCAGAGTCCTGCAGGGGTCTGTGCTGGGATCTCAATATTTTACAATTTTACAATTTTACAATTTTATCAATGACTTAGATGAGGGGAGTGAAGGCATGGCAGCTAAATTTGTAGGTGACTCAAAGTAGTAAGTATGCTGTGAAGAGGACATAAGGAGGTTGCAGACAGATATAAATAGGTTTAGTGAGTGGGTAAAAATCTGGCAGATGGAGTACAATGTGGGAAAATGTGAAGTTGTTCGCTTTGGCAGGAAGAATAAAAAAACAGTATTATTTAAATGGAGAATGACTGCAGAATTCTGAGGTGCAGAGGGATCTAGGTATCCTCATGCATGGGTCGCAAAAAGTTAGTGTGCAGGTACAAGTAATTAAGAAGGCTAATGGGATGCACTCCTTCATTATGAGAGGAATTGAACATAAAAGTAAAGATGTTATGCTTCAGTTATACAGGGCATTGGTGAGACCACATCTCAAATATTGTGTGCAGTTTTGGTCTCCTTATTTAACAAAGGAAGTTAATGCATGAGAGGCAGTTCAGAGGAGGATTACTAGATTGACAACTGGAACGAGAGGGTTGTCTTATGAGGAAAGGTTAGACAGACTGGGCTTGTTTCCACTGGAGTTTAGAAGAGTGAGGGAGGACTTGATTGAAGTATGTAAGATCCTGAATGGTCTTGACAAGGTGGATGCAAAAATGATGTTTCCTCTTGATGGTGATTGCAAAACTAGGGGGCACTGTTTTAAAATTAGGGGGAGCCTTTTAGGACAGAGATGTGACTGAGGGTTGCGCAACTTTGGAACACTCTGCCTCAGAAGGTGGGGTCATTGAATATCTTTAAGATAAAGGTAGATGGATTCTTATTAGGCTAGGGAATCAAAGGTTATGGGGGTAGGTGAGAATGTGGCACTGATAATACAATCAGATCAGCCATGATCTTTTGGATGGTGGAGAAGGCTCGACGGGCCGAATGGTCTACTTCAGCTCCTTTTTCATACATTCGTAATGATTTCTCTTGGTTCTCTCCACAGATTCCCTTGGTGGGGGATTCATTAGGTACATTTATACCTGAAATAATGCAGAGACCAAACCACAAAATGCTCTAAACGTCTCTCTTGTACACACTATTATTTCAAAATGATTTGAAAGGAATATTTAAGTTTACCAGATGTGGTGTTATGAGCAGTGGTTATGACTGACGGTCATGAGTCTTTGGTGCTGTTGATGAAATACTTTAAGCGCCAGTCATATCTTATGTTAGCCAAGCGTTCCATTCTTCCCTCATGACTCTCTTTCTCTGTTTTAGTCTTCCTCTCTTCAGTGGCACTCTATATTCCTCTTATATGGAGCTTTCCAGAAGAACCAATTAAGGTGTAATGAGCTTGCAATAAGATTAACCACACTGCCAATGGGATCAGGCCATTCCTGTACAATGGTTAAGAATGAACAAATAGAGGAAACAATTTAAATCTGTTAAAAATTGCAGCACTGTCTGACGTCTGGGAAGAACAGATTAGCAGTGAAAAATGTCTGGGGAAAATATCACTTATTATGGAGTCAGTACAGTCAGATTTACAGTGCTTGAAAGCGACTGGGTCTTCCCTATTCAAGGGTATATTTTCAAAAACTTACCCTTTCTCAATGTGTTCAACAACAACTACTTGCATTTATATACCACCTTTAACACAGTAAAACGTCCCAAATTTTTCAAACAAAATACACAACATTAGGTTCCACACATATGCTGACAACCTGAATCTTTTGATAGATTTTGATTCAGGTACAGAATCACCCGGCCCATTGAGTCTGCACCAGCTATTTTGAAGAGTAATCCAGTTAATCCCACTCCACCCGTCTTTCCCCATACCCCTTTGGGTGAGTTCTACTTCCCCAATTCTATTTTTCTCACCGTCATGCTGCTTGTCCAGCATCCTGTACTGGAGGAGCCAAGTGGCATTATGTAGATGAGAAATAGCAAGAGTCTAAGATAGATTTGTGGAGGACACCAGAATTGGTGCAGGATCAGGAAAAGGGGAACCTTCATAGAAGTTTGGCCTGTAGCCCTATGAAAAGAAACAGCAGTGCAAGACAGAGCTGATAAGATGGTTGCAATCTTAGTGACAAAAGAAGTCCATGAGCTCTTTGCATTTGTTGTTGGAGTGAGAATCAGGAGGCAGGGAGAGGGATTTAAGAAAGTAGTGTGCAGTGGCAAAGATAAGCTGGGGGTTATCTTTGCATTTCAGGGTGATTCCTGGGATAGTGAGTTGTTTTAGCAAAGGAAACAGGACCTGATAGTGCTTTATATGGCCCAGCCAGATCTGGTTTTCAATGAGTAAATTAGTTGTCTGCCATGAATTTTCAAGTCTGCATACCTTGGACATATAGGGGTGCAGCTAAGGGCGGTACCTGGGGAAAGACCAAGATGAGGGAGAATGGAGACAAGAGCATCAAAAGTGGAGGCTAGAGTGTGATTAACCAAATGGGAAGCTACAAAAATGTCACGGTGAATGAAGAACCAAAGGTTAGATTGTCGAAAGTGCCATTTAAAAGTATCCTCTATACATTCCAATCTATCCTTTGAGAAGTGGCAGTGCTGGCTGACATTCTGGTGAGGACACACCATTGCCATGTGTTGGAAATCTCTCTGATGAGATAAAAGTTCAGAAATTTCAGCATTGACAATAAAAACAAAACAATACAACGAACATGCTTATTGAGATATGGACACTACAATGCCATCTGAATGCTTTAAGCATTCATGTATCCATATTAGTGTTTGATTTCGAAGCTAAAACCCTGTTTATTTGGCAGGAGAAAACTTGATGCCAAGGGGTCATTTTCAGAGAGCCAGTGGACCTAGTTGCACTAATGAGGCCTGAACCATTTTTCAAACCCAGGCATCACCTGCCTATGCTGGCAAGCTGCAACAACTGAACCAGCATTCACAGGGATTTGACTGGATGGTGGGGCAGTGGGAAATCTGGGTGCTCCTATAATGAGACAGAGAGGCAGTTGCGGGGGTGGAGTGTGCATGGGACTATAGCGGGACGAGAAGTTTGATGGGGCCAGGAGCAGAAATAACGCTCCTCCTGGCTTCACAAAAATCTTATGAAAAATGAAGAAGCACTTGTCTCAGGAGCGACCTCTAGCAGATATGTCACTTGGATATGTCACTTGGTGTTCAATACCATATACTCCACCCATTAGTACACAAAAACGACACTGAGACCCAAAAGTGGCATAGGAACTCAATAAGGGCCCTTGGCGGAGCCCCGGTCGCCCGTTCGAAAGTTTGTTCAAAAAACAAGTCAGCTGAGACTCGGGACGGAACTTTAAAAAATAATCATCTGCTGATGACTGTATGAACAGAGCAGTTGATGGACAAAAATTGCCCTCCAATAGCAAACATACTGCTGCCTTTGTTCTTAGCTCTCAAGTAAAGGCTACAGATAAAATATCCACAGTTGACATGAGAAAACCCTTCCTTCCATGACCTGCATTTGAAGTCACTGTGCTACAATTTGATTCAGCCTCTGGCTGTGTAAACCTTCCTGCTCACAGATTAAATCTAAGGCCCAGAACCCACAGCCAAGTGATTGAGAGGTCATGAGAAAAAGATAATATATCACTAGATTTACGTAACACTAAGCCTAGACACAAACAAAACGCATGCAAATTAAAAGAAAGGAAGGTAAGAAAGCTAACATTGTGCAGCACACAAGTGCAATTACACCATTATATCAAACACATTGGCCAGGATTTTTCCGTCAGCGAGCAGGGGGCAGGGCCCGCTTGCCGATGCATAAAATGACGTGCAGTGATGTCAGGTGGAACTCCCAATGTCACCCTACCCCATTTAAATTTTGAGGTAAGCAGGGGCTCAACAGAATCAGCTGTGCGCCCGCTGCCCTGTCAATGGCCAATTGAGGCCATTGACAGTCACTTAAGTAATTAATGGACCTGCCCGTCCAACCTTAAGGCTGGCAGGCTTCAGGGAAAGCATGTAACCTCATCCACGGGCAGGATGAGGTTTCATGTAGGTTTTAAAACATTTAATTAAAGTGTTTTTAAAAGTTATGGACGTGTCCCAACTCATGTGACATTGTCACATGAGGGGACATGTCAGGGAATATTTTTTTCTATTTTTAATATTTTTAACAGTGGAGCTGATCCCCCTGAGACAGCACTTAGTCTCAGGGAGATGAGTGTGCTCTTTCATGCATATGCGTGAAAGAGCGCACTCTCAGGTTTAGGGATTCCCCCGCCCACACAAGGAGCGCATAGTGCTTCAGTGTGGATGTCACACTGGGTGGGCCTTAATTGGCCGCCAACCACGATCGACCCCTGACCGCGATTTCACACTGGCTGGCCAATTAATGGGATGGGAAGAGGGCAAGTGCTGAAGTCAGCGCAGGTGCGGGGAATGCGGAAGGAACGCTCCCTGAAGGCAGAGAGCTCCCTCAGGAAGCTGATGAATTTAAAATCAATAAAAACAGATTTTAAGACCTGGAAAAAATGTCCACACATCAGAATGAGCCAGTTCTGTGCATAGGTTTATAACTTATTTAATTTAATTACAGAAACCTCATCCCATCCTTGGTTGAGGTTTCCTGAAAAATGTAAAGGCCGCCTAGCTAATTCACCCACCTGCCAATCATAAGGTCGGACAGGCAGTGAAAAACCCCTGTTAATTGATACTTTAATGGCCTTAATCAGCCACTTTAATGGCCTTAATCAGCCTCTTAATTGTCAGCGGGCACGCTGCCAACTCTTTCACGCACCCACCAACCGAAATACCGAGTGCATGATGACATTGGGACCCTTGCCCGACGTAATCGTGCATTATTTTACGCTCAAGAGTGTCGGGCGCGCACCCACAAGCCGAGCAGAAAATTCTGCCCATTGCCTTTTTTCTTTCATCTTTCCTCAATAAAAGCTAAGATTGTAATTGGCAGGGTATGCACCAAGCTAGATTCCATGCTTCTGGTGTTGAAACATGCTGTGGCAATCAGCATTGTGTTGTGAACCATTCCTTCCTAGGATGTACCAGGAACTGACCTGGTAAAAAAAGACTTAAGACTTCACCAGTTAGAAGACCATCAGAGCAATCAACTACGTTTTAGAGGAGGCAGTGGCATCGTCATATTGCCACTGGACTAATAATCCAGAGACCCAGGGTAATGCTCAGGGGACCAGAGTTCGAATCCCACCGTGGCAGATGATGAAATTTGAAGTCAATCAATAAATATCTGGAATTAAAAATCTAATGATGACCATGAAACAATTGGAGATTGTTGTTTTTTTAAAAAAAAACATCTGGTTCACTAATATCCTTTAGGGAAGGAAATCTGCTGGCCTTTCCTGGTCTGGCCTACCTGTGACTCCAGATCCACAGCAATGTGGTTGACTCTCAAATGCCCGGTGAAACGGCCTAGCAAGCAGTTCAGTTGTACAAAACCACTAGAAAGTCAATAAGGATTGAAACTGAACGTACCACCTGGCATTGACCTAGGCACTGGGAAATGCCAATGGTAAACTCAGCCCTGCAAAGTCCTCCTTACTAACATCTAGGTGCCTGTGCCAAAATTGGGAGAGCTGTCTCACAGATTAATCAAGCAACAGCCTGACATAGTCATATATACAGAATCTTACCTTACAGATAATGTCACAGAGACCACCATCACCATCACCATCTCTGGGTATGTCCTGTCCCACCGGCAGCACAGACCCAGCAGAGGTGGCTGCACAGTAGTATTGAGTCAGGTGGGAGTTGCCTTGGGAGTCCTCAACATCGACTCCAGACCCCATGAGGTCTCATGGCATCAGGTCAAACAACATGGGGACGGAAAACTGCTAATTACCACATAATGCAGTATCCCTGCAGCCTCACACCGCCACCACCCCCGCTCCCCTCCACCCATCCCCTCGCCCACTGCAACCCACCCCCCATCACCTCAGCTGATAAATCAGTTCTTCTCTATGCTGAATACCACTTGGAGAAAGCGATGAGGGTGGCAAAGGCACAGAGTGTACTCTGGGTGGGGGACTTCAATGTCTGTTAGGAAGAGTGGTTCAGTAGCATCTCTACTGACTGAGTTGGCCGAGTCCTTAAGGACATAACTGTTGGACTGGGTCTGTGGCAGGTGGTGAGGGAACCAACAAGAGAGAAAAACATACTTGACCTCATATTCACCAACCAACCTGCTGCGGGTGCATCTATCCATAACAGTATCAGTAGGATTGACCACTGCACAGTCATTGTGAAGACAAAGTCCCGACTTCACACTGAGGATACCCTCCATTGTGTTGTGTGGTACTCCCACCGTGTAAATGAGATAGATTTCAAACAGATCTAGCAACTCAAGACTGGGCATCCATGAGGTGCTTTGAACCATCAGCAGCAGCAGAATTGCACTCAAACACAATTTATTAGCTCACGGCCTTACATATCCCCAACTTTACCATTACCACTGAGCCAGGGAATCAACCATGGTTCGGTAACAAATGCAGGAAGGCATGCCAGGAGCTGCACCAGGCACATCTAAAAATGAGGTGTTAACCTGGTGAAGCTATAACACAGGACTGCTTGCATGCCAAACAGCATAAGCAGCAAGTGATAGGAAGAGCTAAATGATTCTACAACAATAGATCAGATCTAAGTTCTTCAGTCCTACCATATCCAGTCATGAATGGTGGTGGACAATTAAACAACTCACTGGAGGAGGAGTCTCCACATATATCCCCATCCTTAATGATGGGGAGCTCAGCACATCCGTGCAAAAGATAAGGCTGAAGCATTTGCAACAATCTTCAGCCAGAAATGCCGAGTGGATGATCCATCTCGGCCTCCTCCAGAGGTCCCCAGCATCATAGATGCCAGTCTTCAGCTAATTCAATTCACTCCATATGATATCAAGAAATGGCAGAAGGCACTGGATATGTCAAAGTCTATGGGACCTGACAATATTCCAGCAATAATGCTGAAGAATTGTGTTCCAAAACTTGCCATGTCCCTAGCTAAACTGTGCTAGTACAGCTACAACTTTGAACTGCTCCAGTATTGGAGGAGTTGCACTGATCATTGTGCAATTATCAGTGAACATTCCCACTTCTGACCTTATGATGGAAGGAAGGTCATTGATGAAGCAGCTGAAGATAGTTAGGATTAGGACAACCTGGACAATATCTGGGCTTGGGCTGACAAATAGCAAGTAAAATTTGGGCCACATAAGTGCCAGGCAATGACCATCATCAACAAGACAGAATCTAACTGTCATCGCTTGACATTCCAGCATTACCATCGCTGATTCCCCCATATCAGCATCCTGGGGGGTTATCATTGACCAGAAACTGAACTGGACTAGCCACATAAATACTGTGGCTACAAGAACAGGTCAGAGGCTAGGAATCCTACGGCGAGTAACTCACTTCTTGACTCCCTAAAGCCTGCCTACAATCTACAAGGCATGAGTCAGGTGTGTGAGGGAATTCTCCCCACTTGCCTGGATGAGTGCAGATCCAATAACAT
This sequence comes from Carcharodon carcharias, assembly GCF_017639515.1. NCBI lineage: Eukaryota > Metazoa > Chordata > Chondrichthyes > Lamniformes > Lamnidae > Carcharodon > Carcharodon carcharias. Next base: position 164,674,394 of record NC_054473.1, on the reverse strand, counting down.
TCAAGAAGCTTCACACCATCCAGGACAAAGCAGCCCACTTGAATGGCACCACATCCACAAACATTCACTCCCTCCACCACAGTGGCAGCAGTGTGTACCATCTACAACTCCCACAACAAACAGTGGCAACAGTGTGTACCATCTACAACTCCCACAACAAACAGTGGCAGCAATGTGTACCATCTACAAGATGCAGTGCAGGAACTCACCAAGGCTCCTCAGACAGCACCTTCCAAACCCATGACCACTACCATCTAGAAGGACAAGGGCAGCAGGTTCATGGGAACACCACCACCTGGAAGTTCCCCTCCAAGTCACTTACCATCCTGACTTGGAAATATATTGCTGTTCCTTCACTGTCACTGGGCCAAAATCCAATAACTCACTCCCTAACAGCTCTGTGGGTGTACCTACACCACATGGATTGCAGCAGTTCAAGAAGGCAGCTCAGCACCACCTTCTCAAGGGCAATTAGGAATCGGCAATAAATGTTGGCCCAGCCAGTGATGCCCACATCCCATGAATGAATAAAAAGAAAATTAGAGGCGTTTGGGTCTGACCTTAACATAACTGTACCATTTACAATGATGTGATGCAGGGCTCAAGTCACTGTTTCAGCATTCCAAAAGAGAGTAATGAATCCCTATGTTTATCCATAAATTTGAAGGACATTCTCTTCTATAATGTACAAATGTAGATATAATTTTGAAAACCTTTCAGGTAATTTTTAACGTGCTTGTCCCATTGGCAAAATAATCTTTTGGCTGGACCATCTACAACATAGTCTTATTCACAATGTTCCGTGAGAGCAATAGTCACTGTACAACAAATGCAGGTTAGAAACAGCAGCATGAAGTTTTTTTCACATTTTGAAATACAAATGCACTGAATTTAAACAGAAGTAGAATCCTGGTGGGCGGAGCATGAGGTGACCTCCAAATTCTCCTCACTGAACCCTATTTTTGGCAATGTGAGCACCCAGACAATATTAACTATATCATTGAGAGGAGTTTTGAGAAGCAGGAAGCCACCAGTTGGCACCAAAGGGAGCATCAGCAGCCTCAGGCTAAATCATGCAAGGAGATTTGGTAGACCCTAGTGGGAGGGAAGGGGGGAACCCCGGGACAGCAGGTGCTGAAACTTCATTTCCTTGTGGGGCTGAGCTGATGCTCCTGGCCTCAATAAGGGGAAAATAATCTCACTTGCTTTGACCGCTCCAGTCGCAGATCCTCTTCCTGTCATCATCAGTTGATGGATAGACCACAACAGCACCGGGCAGAGTTGGAGTTGAGGCCCAGTGTCATCATCGGACACAAATTTATCTATTTAAAAAAATGACCCCAGTTGCTTCAGGCAGGGATCTGTTCACAAAACAGTAGGTTAAACTTGAAGAAAGTGGAACCTGTGAAAGATGTTGGTGGGCAAGTGACCTTGGCTGATTTTCACTGCTCACCAAGCTAGTTTCCAGTAAGTGAGTACAGTTAAAATTGCCCCTAAAGTTTTAAAGAATGCAAATAACTTTCTCTGGTAATGTTGATAGTGAATTAAAAGGTATTTCTCTCTAATGAAAGGCATTATCTTTTTCCCAACCTCATTTTGGGACTAGAGCAGAGATGATGGACAGCATTGTTGGTGAAATAAATATGTAGCAATGAAGACAAATAATTTGCTTATCCCTGTTATTATTTGGGCAACTCTTAGCCCCCAGTCAGTAGTACCAGTTAACGGTTTAGCTGCTCTCCACAAGATAAGGATGTCACTGCAGCTAATTTGGAGTGCTTTTTTTAGATATTCAGCAGGCAGCTTGCCCAGTTTCCAAATTAGTTTTCATGTGATATGACATGTAGTCTCACTTAATAAGATTGACATGGTGTCTGTGTTCGGAGATGCATTATTTAAAGTGTAGAGAAATCAGAGATCTGTACCACTAATTACTTCTAAAAGTATATTAATCACATGACACTTTAATATGCAATCAATACATTAATTTGTCATTGACCTTGAAAAACCTCTTGACTTTAACCCGCGATATACAGGAAGATTGGCAACATAATTTGTACTGAATAAAGGCTGTAAAGAATTATGAAAAGAGGTAACATTATATCCTGGTGATGTTACACCTATGGAGTTGCAGGTTTCAATGTAGTGGGAAAATGTATACACTTTACTCAACATGCTCAGTTAGTTTTTTGCCTGATTGCTTGAGGGAGGTTCCTGGTCTTGTTAATTTGAGAAAACTAATGCAAGTCCTGCTGATCCACAACTGGTTCTATCCTTCATTCAGTGAGCCTTTATGGTCTTGTAAGAGTAATGTTGTTCTGCAAGTTTTACAGATAGTTGCAAAACCATCTAGTGTGGAAATCATATCTGACTGCTGAGATTTTGCTGAATATTGACAATGGAGATGACAATATGGACCTGTAGATTGTGCTGTGCAAGTGTTATTCACTAAACTTTAACGATTGGCAAAGGGACACTTTGCGGAGAATCGAATTAAAGGAACTTCAACCTTCTTTTATTGACCCACAAACAGTATAAGTACCACAGTGCATTGCTATTGATTTCCTTTCGCACAGCATGGCTGTTCTTTCCTTAATGCCCATATGACAGCAAGTAGTGAGATGTCATTCCCCCTCCCCCACCTGACACAGAGTTCTATTTTGGGCTATTTTCCAAGACCAGAAAGATACCTGTCCTAAGGAGGAAATTAGGATCAATAAAAGCAATAAGTTAGATCTTTACACACAAGCTCCTGAGCTCAACACTGCCAGAGGTGATGCTTTACATGTCCCTAAAACACTTCCCCTGGGAGCTTGTGCCTATCTGCCATGTTATGCCACTTTTTTCTTTCTGATCTCATTCAACTATATGGTGGACCTCTTTGCTTCAATCAGATCTTTGACTTTGCGTTGGATCTACCATCAGTTTATAGAACTGTCCGTCCTGGTTAGTTCTGAGGAAGGCATAGCCAAAGGGTTTGTCATGGTAGCAGGTGAGCTCTTGAGTTTATGTTTCTAGTTTTAAAGCAGTTTCTTACTGTTGCAAGCTCATCCAGTGAGTAGTTGAACTGTAAAGACAGAGATGGTCCCAGGCTTGATTCTCATTCTGTGTGGGAAACCTGATCTCAATTGCAGAAGCGGTAGAAGAACAACAGTTTACTTCCATGGCCTAGCGAGGAAAGGCAGGGCTCCTGTTACTCATTGCCATGGAATGAGCTCTTCTCAAAGTGCGCAAGCCACGAATGACAAGCAGTGACAAGATTGGGCTGAGATGTGATGCCCCTACAGATGAGTAACTCAAACGTTCACAGCTAAGATTCACACATGAATAACCACTTACATGAGAAACCAGGTCATCAGTGCCCATGAAACCATAGCACAGGGAAGGAGTCAGGCCTTCAAGACAAAATAAAAACTGGTTGAGAAAATTGGCTATAAAAGGAGAGAGGGGTGGCGGGGGGGATGGGGTGGTTCAAAAAGAGAACTGTTTGAATGATTTGTTAGCTTTGTGTGTAGGGCTCAGTCTTTTGGTAAAATATATTGCATGCTATGCTATAGATTTGGTGCAGAGAAATCTACAGTATTATGATGATTATATCGAGTCACCAATCATACTCCTGCCATGATGTAGCTGGAGTAAATACTTAAATAAAAATCCACGGACGGCACTGCAGATGTTTGTGCTGCTGCAATTAATGCATCCAATGCAACTCGGACATATTCCAACAGCAAAAATTCCGACATTTGAATCAAATTTTTGGAGCAGTTTAATTCTGGTTGTTATTCAGCAGAGCTCGCTCAATGCAAATGATGTTTGCTGGTAACGAAAATCTTCAGATGTTTGACAGGTTTCAACATTTACAGCTTGGGAAACGTTCATGTCAAAGACATGTTTGTAAAATTGAAAATGAGAACTTTAGAACAAGATTGATGTTCTGCCATTTCTCATCAATAGGGCACTTAACGCATGCTTTGACCATTTAATGGTACTGAAAAGGGACAGCATCTGCTGCACATGGGCTATGGCTTTAACAGTATTAATACTAGAGATATCTGTTAAAATAATTTCCTGCCGTATTCTCATTAATTGGCATATTAGTAAGTCATATTAAAGGACATCCTAATTGTCTGATTTGTTTTATTTTGGGAACAAAAGGCATAAAAGGGTTTCTTTTTATCTGTGTGTTGTGCAAGATTCTGTCTCTCTGCATTATGAGAGTGAGCCTTTGAACGGGAGTGTTTTTTTAAAAATTATCATTGGCTAGTCTAAAAAGGAAACACTATTTCTGCAGTCAGAAGATTTATCTTGCCTGCTATGTGTATTCATCTTACATGCTTTTTGCTCTGATTGAACATATCGACAACCTCAGAAAGAGAGTCTAACAATAGAAAAAATGGAAGCAAATCTGTGGTTTGAAGAACTGTTGCAACCATGATTAAATGTGAGCTATTCACAATGGAGGGTTCTGATTGGTGGAGGGCTGTGGTAAACCCCTGATAAACAGCTATCCTTCGCACCTGCAGAGCTTTTGAACAAAGCTCAATGTGCATTTTGATTGCAATAATGGATGAGAAGGTTGTGCCTTGACTGTGGGATTTTGCCACCTTTTCAAGAACTCAGAGCTGCCTCATAACACTGGTGTGCTTAAGTTCACAATTTCCATGCCTTCTTACTCATTACTACCCTAATGCTTCAACACCCTAGTTTTTGTTTATTTGCTAAACTTATTTCTGCAGCATGGCGAATCATATAGCTCTCAGCACATAAGCCATCAATTGCAAATATAGTACAGTGACAATAACTGCAGAGCTTCCTGATTTAGCTCCATTATCTCACTTTCAGCAGGACCCTGTGGTGAGGTTAAACAACTGCTTAAATTTCCAGCAAAATTTATAATGTGACCGAGAGTCTAGATACCTAAAATCTGCTATCTGGCTGTCATACATCTCATTTAGATATTCCTATTTTTCTTTCAATTAATGACTATGCATTCAATTATTTCGCAAATTTTCTGCCATTGTTTCTCTTAAAATGGTCATTAAGGTAGTGCAGCATCACTGCGTAAGTACTGCGCAAGCGGCAATTTCTGATCTTGGCTGTGGTGTGAAGCAGGTATGCAGAGCTGAGGAAAGGCAATTTTTCATGGCGAGGTGGGGTATCTTGTGCAATAGCGTGAAGCAGCAATTGTGAATCAGCCACCTGTTTTACATACCACCCAACTTTGTTTCAATTGAAGTGATTGTGGCCCCTTTTGCACAATCACCTAAGAAAGATTTATACCCCATTGGATTAGAGAGTAAGACACTCTGAGTTAGGCTCTTGTGTGCCTCCTGGTTGTTGAATTTAGGATAGTAATGGCCGAGGATTGTGAGTATACCCCCTGTCGACCTCCAGCCCGAAAGGATACATGCTGAAGGAGGGGTTTCAGTAGGGGAGAGAAAATAGAAAGTAGTTTAACATGGGGAAGAAAGGTAGGCTTTTCCATTAAACAGTAAATATTGCCCAAGTACTTTAGGAAGATTCTATCCATGTAGTTTCAGGAAAGAATGGTTTACACAGTCTAGTTTTGACAAGAACTAATTAGCTTAAACTAATTTTGGACAAAGATGAAGCCTCTTAACAGTTATTAGTCATTTGATGTTTTTTTAGACAATGTTGGTCAACATTATTATTGGGAGTACATAGCATTTCAAAGCAATCAAGTACGAGCCTAAATGGTGCTTCTCCCCATAAAGCTGTAGTTAAGTGCACTTGGAAGTGTGATATTGAGCCATAAGGATTAGTTCAGTCCAAGGTTCAGTCCCTGATCAATTTTGACTAAGGAGTGGTGGGGAATCAGCCTGGCTTCTCACCACTGAATCCAATGACTCCTGTTGAAAATACAAATATGCAAACTTTACAGGCGATCAAATGTATCTTTGGAGGTAGTACAAAACAGGTGATAGAGAACTGGCTGCCCACTTTATACCTTGCTCAATTTAATGGAAAAGAATGAACCATCATTGGTTTTACACCACTGGCTGCATTACATCTCTGGGCAATTGAAGTTATTCTGTCACTTCAAGCTGAGTTGTCTGCAGACGTTGCTATCCAAGCTCACCTCTTGTAGGATACCAGAGATTCCAACCATCCTATGGAACCATGTTCGACACTGTAGCGTGGGACCCTTGGAGAATGCGACTGGAGAATTGATAACGGGGAACAGGGAAATGGCAGATAATTTAAACCAACATTTTACATCAGTCTTCACAGTGGAGGGCATTAGAAACATCCCAAAGATATCAGATAAGCAAGGAGCTAATGGGAGGAAAGACCTTGTAACAGTCTCTATCACGAGGGACAAAGTATTTGCCAAACTGACGGGAATAAAGGCAGACAAGTCCCCAGGACCTGATAGCCTGCACCCAAGGGTTTTAAAGGAAGTGGCTGCAGAGATAGTGGAGGCATTGGTCGAAATATTCTAAAACTCACTGGATACTGGGAGGGTCCCAGCGGATTGGAAAACTGCTAATGTGACACCCCTGTTCAAGAAGGGATGGAGATAAAAAGCAGGAAGCTATAGGCCAGTCAGCCTAACACCTGTCATTGGGAAAATGCTAGAGTCCATTATTAAGGAAGAAATAGCAGAACATTTAGAAAAGCTTATACAGAGTCAACATGGTTTTGTAAAATGGAAATCATTCATGTTTGACAAATTTGCTAGAGTTCTTTGAGGATATAACAAGCAGAGTTGATAAAGGGGAACCAATAGATGTAGTGTATTTGGATTTCCAGAAGGCATTTGATAAGGTGCCACAAAAAGGTTATTGCACAATATAGGTGCTCACGGTATGGGGGGTAATGAATTAGCATGGATTGAGGTAAAAGCAAAATACTGCAGATGCTGGAAATCTGAAACAAAAGCAAAAATTGCTGGAAAAACTCAGCAGGTCTGACAGCATCTGTGGAGAGAAAGACAGAGTTAACATTTTGAGTCATTATGACTCTTCTTCAGAGCATGGACTGAGGATTGGTTAACACACAGAAGACAGAGAACCGGGATTAATGGGTCTTTTTCAGGTTAGAAAGGCATAACTAGTAGACTGCCACAGTATCAGTCCTGGGGCCTCAATTATTTACTCTCTATATTAATGACTTGGAGGAGGGGCAAGTGTTTATTGTATCCAAATTTGCTGACAATACAAAAATAGGTGGGAGGTCATATTGTGATGAGGCCATAAGGAATCTGCAAGGGATATAGACAGATTAAGTGAGTGGGCAAAAACTTGGCAGATGGAGTTTAATGTAGGAAAGTGAGGTCATACACTTTGGTAGAAAGAATCAAAAGGCAGACTATTATTTAAATGGAGAGAGACTCCAAAAAAGTGCAGCAGAGAGGGATCTGGGTGTTCTTGTGCATGAAACACAAAAAGTTAACATGCAAGCATAGCAACTAATTAAGAAGGCAAATGGAATTTTGGCCTGTATTGCTAGGAGGTTGGAGTTTAAAAACAGGGAAGTCTTGTTACAACTGTACAGGGTGTTGCTAAGGCATAACCTGGAGCACTGTGCACAGTTTTGGTCCCCAGTATTTAAGAAAGGATATACTGGCATTGGAGGCAGTTCAAAAAAGATTCACTAGGCTGATTCCTGAGATGAAGGGGCTGACTTATCAAGAATAGTTAATCAGTTTAGGTCTTTATTCATTAGAGTTTAGAAAAATGAGGGGTGATCTCATTGAAATGTACAAGATTCTGGAGGGTGCTTGACAGGGTAGATGTTGAGAAGATGTTTCCACTAGCGGGAGAATCTCAAACTAGGGGACATAGTTACAGAATAAGGGGGTACTCATTTAAAACTGAGATGAGAAGGAATTTCTTCTCTCAGAGGGTAGTGAATGTTCGGAATTCTCCACCCCAAAGAGTTGTGGAGGCTCGATCACTGAAAATATTTAAAGAGGAGGTAGATAGAATTTTGAAATATTGGGGAGTTGAGGGTTATGAGGAGCTGGCATGAAAGAGGAGTTGAGGCCTGGGGTCAATCAGCCATGATCTTATTGAATGACAGGGAAGGCTTGAGGGGCCAAATGGCCTACTCCTGCTTCTATTTCTTATGTTCTTATGTAGCAGCTTTTAGGATAGAATAATTAAAGGGTGATGATTGAGAAAAATAAATCCAATAAGTAATTAATTCTTCTTGTTTTATTCATTTGGTCATTTTAACAAGGATTCTGATGATCAGAAAAGAATGAGAGGCTCCATTATAAATTTATAATAATTTTAATATTTTTTTTGAAAAGTCTCCTTCTCTCTTTTTCTCTGCCTCTGTCTTGAGACAAAGCACCCATGACCCATACTTTTTTTTATTCATTCACAGGATGTGGGTGTCACTGGCTAGGCCAACATTTTTTTGCCTATTCATAAATGCCCTTGGAAAGGTGGTACTGAGCCAGCTTCTTGAACCGCTGCAGTCCATATGGTGTAGGTACTGCCACAATGCTGTTAGGAAGAAAGTCCCAGGATTTTGACCTGGACAGTGAAGGAACAGTGATATGGTTCTAACTCAGGATGAGGTGTGACTGGAGGGGAACTTTCGGGTGGTAGTTTTCCTATGTGTCTGCTACCCTTGGCCTTCTGGGTGGTAGAGGTCATGGGTTTGGAAGAGGCTGTTGAAGGAGCCTTGATGAGTTGCCACAGTCCATCTTGTAGATGGTACGCAGTGCCATCGCTGGGTACCGGTGAGGGAATGAATGTTTTAGGTGGCAGATGGGGTGCCAGTCAAACAGGTTGTTTTGTCCTAGATGGTGTTGAACTTCTTCAGTATTGTGGGAGCTGCACGCATCCAGACAAATGGGGAGTATTCCATCACACCCCTGAATTGTGCTTTGTAGATAGTGGACAGGCTCTGGAGAGTCAGGAGCTGAGTTACTCTGCAAAATTCCCAGCTCCTCACCGGCTCTTGTAACAACAGTACTCATATAGCTGGTCTAGTTCAGCTTCTGGTCAATGGTAACCCCCAAGATATTGATAGAGGGAGATTCAGCAATGGCAATGCCATTTAATGTCAAGGGGATTAGAATGTCAAGTTAGATTCTCTCTCTCGTTGGAGATAGTCGTTGCCTGTCACTTGTGCATATGTTATTTGCCAGCTATCAGCCCAATCCTTAATGTTGCCCAGGTTTTGCTGCATTTGGACATGGCATCTCAGCATCTCAGGAGTCACAAATGGTGCTGAACATTGTGCAATAATCAATGAACATTTCCACTTCTGACCTTATGACGGAGGGAAGCTAATTGGAGCAGTTGAAGATGGTTGGGCCAAGGACACTATCCTGAGGAACTCCTGCAGTGATATCCCGGGACTGAAATGATTGACGTCTAACAACCACGACAATTTTCCTTTGTGCTAGGTTTGACTCCAACCAGTGGAGAGTTTTCCCCTTGATTCCCATCCACTCCAGTTTTGCTGGGGCTCCTTGATGCCACACTCACTCAAATGCTGTTTTGATGTCAAGGGCAGTCACTCTCACCTCACCTCTGGAATTCAGCTCTTTTGTCCATGTTTGGACCAAGGCCAATAAGGTCAGCAGCTTAATGACCCTGATGGAACCCAAACTGAGCATCAGTGAGCAGGTTATTGCTGACAACATGTATCTGCAACAGATTTTGTGGTGTTCCTGTAGTGCGCTGCCAGCTCCTTTCCTGTTTATATGGCACAGTGACCACCCTTTCTAAACAGCAGGCATGTGCCACAAATGACTATAAGAAGTGTTTTGTGCCTGCTTTGAAGGTACTTATTAACAAAAATAATGTAGCAAAAATATGTGTGAGAATAACATAAAACACAGCCCTATCCTTATTGTTGTGTTATTGGCAACATAATGTCACATGCGCACTAAAGTTATGATCCAGGGAAAGGAGTTGTTCCTTTTGTGGTCCAGACAGGCCTTTTTATTGAAGCACTTATGTGGGGGAAAAAAGATGATGATAATGGGCAAACACTGCAGCATTTTCATATGCTGCTGTCTCTGCAGAATTTAAATTGTCAACAAAATGGCTCGGTTCATTTAACCCTTTTTTGCCAGTGGTGGCATTTATGCATCAACATGAAAAATGAAACAGCACTGTATTATCTGTTGCCAGTCAGCAAAGATATGATCTGTGGTTCCATGAGCCTGTTTAATTCATAAGACTTTTGCAACTATTCATCTTTTCTCCTGTTAAACATGATGGTAGAGAACTACCATGTTTCCAACTCTACTGAGGAGCTTGGTACTTAAAGGGTTAAATGGTGATTTATTCATGGGTGATTTTGTATGACACTTTTTAATGTTTTTAAAATTGGACTACGCAGGCTGCCAAAGAGAATTGCTACAGTTGTAATGAAATGCATAGAGTGCTTCATTTTGCAACCAGTACAAAATCAGGAAGACCTTCACAAGCTGCAGTTTATACACATTGAAAATTTATACAGTCTAGCCTCTCTTTTCCATGAGTTTGCCACCAGTTTATTTGTAATAAAATATACTTAATATAATCCTGTAGTTAACATTATTCTGCAGTTAATATTATTCTGCCAGCATTTTTGAGATTTCTGCAATTTCGTCCTCATTTTTGCCCTCACTATTCCTTTTATTCTTCCAAACTATCTGGGGATTGTACTTTGACGGGAGATGAGCACAGCATATATTAATGGTTGGTTGATTCTGAATTCATGAAATGGACAAACAGATCACTGGGGAGCAATACTCCAGCTTTAAGAAGAGGATATTTGAGCCAGTAGAGCCGTTGCATTTTTGTCACCAGCTATCATCATAAGATTATCATTTTTAGTTACATAGCAGACGTCTCAAACAGAAGATAGTTTATTTTGCTCCACTGGAAACATGATTTGAACAGGAAATTAATTTTATTAGGGGATGTTGACATTTGATCTTAACTTATGTGTGTATATATGTATATATATATATATATAACATATATTTAAAAATCCTATATTAGCTTTAGTCCACTCGACTGAGACCAACAGATATTTGGGAAAAAACCAATGACAGTGAGAGTGTGATTGTTCCAATGACTTCATGAACATGTTCCAAAGACAAGACGGGTTCATAGCATTCTGCTGCCATATGCAGTCAGCCTTGTCAGCAGGGTTTTTTTTAACAAACTGCCTCAACAATGGCTTGTGCATCTATAAGGCACAGTAAGTGCATTATCAATGTCTGTTGTGTTTGTGGACCACCAGTTTGTGCAACTGAAAACCTGTGACTCTTATCAGCAGGCACTAGTCTTACTGCTTAATGTAGCTACAGTCTTAATTTAAAGGCTTTCCTTTCATTTAGTCAATGTGAACTTTGCCTGACTTTCAGAATAAATGTGTTTAACACTTCCTGTGAAAATTTGTTGTGTTTTAACTGGCTCCTCCGAATATATTTTTCAGTTTAAAATTTAATTGTTTGTTTTCAATGCAGATTGATAGAACTTGTGCTTCTGATACTGGTCTATAACAGACTAAGTGCTGACCCCTGATACAAGGCACCATTTTGGCTACATTAAATGTGGACTTCAAAGAGCCATACACCATACTGAGGTCACACCCAAGTAATGTGCTTACATTTTTTGCGATGCACCCTGATGTAATCATATCAGGATTCAGCAAAAAAAAAACTTCCTGAAATATTTTTAAAAAGCAACAGGGTCCCTTTTTTAATAAATATGTTTCACTGCAAAGATATTGGGGGTTTCCTGTTTCATTATGGATTTGAACCATTTGACTGGTTTGCCACTTCACCTATTACATTCTACTGGTGTCCCAACCATTTTAAACTTATGTTTAAAACAAAAATAGAATTACCTGGAAAAACTCAGCAGGTCTGGCAGCATCGGCGGAGAAGAAAAGAGTTGAAATTTCGAGTCCTCATGACCCTTCGACAGAACTATGTTTGGTGTTTTCTCAGCTTATTCCCACAGTCTGTTGCAGCCTACTAAGGAAGGTTTATTTAAGCGGCTGCATATTATTCAAAAGATGCAGCAACAATTAAAATTGAGCAGCAGCCTCATACACTAATTCTGTCAGCTTTATGGAGCGTGAGATATCCTTGCCAAAATACCACCACAGCAGACAGTCAGGAAACCAATACATAGGGAGTATACATAAATAAAGTGGGAAATTTAAAGATTGTTGTATTTGGTGATGCAGAAGGAGCAAGAGAGGAACAGTTAATAGAATTAAAACAGCAAAAGGTTGCAATGGAACAAAAGACGAGAGAAAAGAGGTGCCCTAAACCCCACGAAATAAAAGAAACAAAGGAAAAATATCAATATAAAACTCAAAGAGAGGGACTGTGAAAGAGAAACATGGAAGAGATAGGAGGAAAATGCTATCAGAGACTTACGAAAGAATCACAAAAAGAGAGGAAGAAAGACAAATGAATAGAAGATAGAAATGACAAGAGTGAGCCTTAACTTTTGTTTCCACCTTTTGAATTGAGAATTGAGAACGAATTAGATTCTTTTTAATGCTATTTCAAACTATTATGCTGGAAAAAGGGCTGTAATTTTAATAGGTGACTTTGAATGTAAAAAGACTTTTAATTACTCTTCCTCGTGTTCTATCTGAGTAGATTATTTAATAAGTAATAGTACTTGTTAATCACTCCAGACGTAATACTCATTGCATTTTAACTGATTCTTGACATTTTTAGTACGTTGAAACGCATACTGTAATTTTTCCATAGGCCTTTCTCTGTTCCCCATTTAGTCATAATAGCTTTTATTTTAATAACTTTTGGTCCAGTACCATAACTACTACACTGCTCTGCCTGTTGAACCCTTGGATCTTTTCCCAAGCAACTTCCTCTTTCATGTAGAAATGCAAATAGCTATGGTGTTCTATACAAACATAGGGCCTCTGAGTTCAGTAGGTGTGATTGAGTTACAGGGCACAAACAATATGTACTTCTGCAACAGCTTTACAGAAGAATGTCTAAGATGTTTGTCCCAAGGCCCAGCATTCTCCATTCTGCCAGGGTGGTCTAGTAATGAGGTAATATCATCTATTACAATTTTGTTTCCAAATATCATGCTTTAAATGTTGGTACATATTGCTACATCTTCCTCTCTTATGAGCGTACAAGACAACACATTTCTGCCATGGCTTTTAGGTACATTGTGCCCTGCGTTGTTTCCTTAACAAATACCCTCGTTTTATGTGATCAGATCCTTAGCCTGACCAGAGGAGACTGAGTAGATGTGGTAGAGTGGTTGGGGTCACCACTCCATTCTCATTGGTTGCGAGAACCTTATGAACACCTACCTAGTATTCTGGGTTGCCTGTGGCTTTAACTGCATGAAGAATACAAAATAATTTTACCACAAGAAATGAAAGTGGATTGAGATTTGTTTCTTTGTCATCAGTATATCTCCAGAAATTATATTATTTTATGGTATTGAGACATGAAACAACTAATGTAAGCTGATCATAAATAGAACAGAACAGAAATCTAACCATAGTGACAGATATCACATTAGAACCAAAGTTTTACAAAGCAAATAAACAAAATTATTGGTATTATACATATTCTTTATGATTCATTGTAAGTATTAACAATAGGAATAATATGAAAAAATGGAAACCACTGAATACAGTGTTGTGAGTGCTATTTTTAGGGGCACAATCATATCTTTCACGAGCCATCTGATTCATATTGGACCCAGCTTCCACATTTCAGCCTTCAGTCTTTCATATTACACGATCTGAGAGAAATCCAGCCTCAGTGACGTGATTGGAATTCATCTCCTCAATGATAAAATAAAAATTCATGGCAGGAGAACGAGACTTGACACTCTTCCAAAGACATATTACAGGTAGTGTTATTTATTGTGCCAGAGTTCATAGAAGTGTTTCCTTAAAGAACAGTCAGAGCTTCTAAAAAGCCCATCTCCTATCAGGTGGAGCAGATTTATGTTGCCGGCAGAAGGAAGGTCAGGCAGAGAAACAAGGAAGACAGTTCCTCTGAGGAAAACCTCCATTCTAGCTCTTTTCCCCTGCAGTTTGGTCTATTATGGCCGCCATCCATTTGTACAGAAATAAATGCTGAGCTGCTCGCTTATTACTTGGAAAGGATACAAATGGAAGTCTGTTAAGGTGCATTTGGAACAGACATATTCTACCATCACGACTAAAATGGCCTATATAGAGCATGTTGTCAATATTTTAAAACTTATTTGAATGGATATCAAGTAATTAATGTTTGCAGTTGACCAAAGAATTAAATTATCTCTGACAGAAGGAGGTGCTGGAGGTACTTTGTTAGCACATATTATATAAAGAAGAGTATAATATTTCATAAAACCATCTCATGATGATTTCATCTAGGATTTGCCTCATTTAATTGCTGGGATTTTTTATCTGCAGCGAATATATTTGAAACTGTAGTACCTACTTGGTTCCAATTCAGCTGTTAATTTTGTTTTTGCTAGAAAATTATTGCCTTTTACTGGTAAATAGTATGGGCTGACATCATACTGCTGCTCCGAAAAGTGACAATATCATATTACTGCACAGTGAAGCTGGGGCAAGGGGTTGCATTTTAAATAAGCGTTTCCAGTCAATATTATTTAATGCCTATTGATTTTAAAATTAGCCAAATATATATCTGTAGAGTAATAGTCAATAATAACAGAGCTGTACCATGTTTACAGAATATCACATGCATTTCACTCATTCAAGAGAAATATAGTCCCAACACAAGTAGAGAGAAGATATTTCCTCTAACATTGTAATTGTACAAGCCCTGTGTAAAACTGAGAGGGCACAAAATTGGACTTGATAATGCTTTTAGATGGGCACTCTGGGTGAAAATTGTGCCAAATGCCATCTTGGTGAGGGTGCATCACATACCCAGCTCACACTTGCCCAAAGTATGCAAAGCAGGTAGAACATGACATCAATCAGCAAGCATAGCTTATTTGATGCCATTGTGCCATTTTGGAGATCAACACTCCAGCCAACAACTCTTAACTGCACAGCTGAACATGCACTAAGCAGCAGGAAGGACATTCCCCCACCACCAATGCCACCGCAACCATCCCACCAGTGATATTGAAAGGGTCATTAACATATTTTAATGTTAATTGCTAGTTGATCTCTTCTGGCTATTGCTATTAATTGTACAACTGTTTGGTGTCTTACATAGTTCTTGCCAATTGCAAAAGTCCACTGGGAATGGTGTAGCAGAGATACCCTAGGACTTTTTCATGACTTCAACGTTTCTGCTCAAACCAAATGCTTCCAGGCGTGGGTGCAGTGAGAAGCATTGCCCCTGGAATACAGTATGTTTTGAAGAATGACAAGAGGTCAAGAAGAGCAGGACAAGCGGTTGGAAGAAGAGATGGGAAAGGCACTCAGCAAGAGACCATATCCACCTAGTTGTTCAGGGAGCTTCGCATTCTTCTTTCTGACCTTCAGCAAGAAATAATGTGCAAAATGCTTGTGCTTCAACATGCTTGTCCTCATTGAAATCTACTATGTGCCACAACTGCAACTCAGAACAGATAAGGGCAGCATTGTGGGTGGCGTTGAATGTTTCCACAGCAATGAGTCTTTACACATTGGGATCCTACTATGCTGGAGCCTAGAAATGAAATCATGCCAGATTGCATACAAAGGTAAACTATTCACCCCTGTACACTCCCTTTTGTGCCTTTCTAACACGTGCCTTTGCCTGTCCTACACACTATGACCTAAGAGACTGCAGTATGGTTGCTGGAAGGCTACTAACTTTCAATGGAGCTGAGTGCTGATGGGCTTGGAGGATGACCTCAAGCAGCTTTAGGCCTAGAAGGACTGCATCATCTCAGTATGGGTAGCAGCAGTCTGGGTAGCTGGCTAATGGGCAAGACAAGGGCACTGGCAAAGTGACAGTGGTGGGAGGACAAATGCCATCACCCTGAGAGAGGACAGCAGGCTCCTGCCTGGTGGAGAGACTGTCACTCCCCTGAGGTGGCACTTCAATAATCTATTCATCTGTCAGAGGGCAGATTGCCAGAATTCTTTGCCATGCTACAAGCTGCTCTGAACACTGGTATCCCCAGCCATGATGGCAGCAGTCTGAACTTGCATGGTGACAAGCTGATCATGCAGGATAGCATTCTGATGTGCACCTGCAGCACTCAGGCTGTTGTTGTTACTTCTGCTGCAATGGAAGCTGTAACCTTGGCCATCAGTCCTGCATCATGGCTGGATGCACAAACGTGAGGCCAGAGTTGGCTACCACTTACATGCTGGAAACTATAGGGTCCAAGCTCTGTGCAAACTCCTGGTGCTGGACTCCTCCATGCCCCTTTAGATTGAAGGTAGGTTTTCTGACAATCATCCCAATGCACCAAGCATTTCGTCCTTTGGCAAAGTGGCACCTGTGCTTTCCTTGCGTTGTACCCTGGCTACAATGAACTTTTGCCCAGTATCTTACCACACACAGATCTCAACTTTAATCTGTCCATTAAAACATTTGCAGTGTAAGAATTTGAGCCAGTGGCTGCGTCTGTGAAATCAAGTGATGGTACTGTGTCACCTTCATTACGCTGTTCTTGGTGTTCACCTGCTGCCTGGCCAGCGGCAGGGGCTAGAGGTGCAGTTGGTGGGAGATGATATTTGAAGTTGCATTCACTGACACTAATGATTTGTAGGAGCTTGGACTTCTTGCTACACTGCATCCAGGCCCTTGGTGACTGAACCCTGACATTGATCTCCATAGCTAACTGTTCCCACTGCCTTTTTGCCTCCTAGCCCCATGCACATACACAACTATTCTCCTCCTCTCCACCTCCTCCACCAAAATTCCAGAGCAGTTTTCAAAAATCTTGGAGCCCAGTCTCCTATACCTTGTGCCATTTCTCACTTTTTGCCAATTCAGACTCTCTTCCTGCACAACTGACAGCACCTGCTCCAGTCACAATGCACCTCAGAGGGGCAGACCAACTTTAAGCAGGGCAGCTAGCTTGAAGTGGTATTCGAAAGTTACAATTTTGGGCCATTTGCTGATGTATGCAGCCAATGAACAGCGCAGTTAGCATGGCTGGATGCAGAAATCATTCTAATGTGCACAAAGTTAATGTGTGCCTGCATTTCTATCAATAGGCTTGGGTTAATCACACATTGTGACCCCACACCCATTTTTAGGGGCTATCCAATTTAACCCACAGAGTATTCCAATTCGTCCTTTTATGAAATGCCACATTTAGTCAATCAACAACTTGTTAGTCATAACCTGTAATCTCTTTTAACTAATTTCCCAATGGATGGTTTTTTGTATGGGTCAACACATGAAAGTTGGCTTAATACATCACTGGCCTGTCACACTTTTTAAAATTTTCTGCATTAGAAATTGTTGATGATATTAATGTTATAATATGTACCAGATTACAAGAAAGCCTATTATCAATGTACACAGTGAGCCATTTTTCTTATGCATAGCAACTCAGGCAAGTTAAAGCTGTACCATTAAGCATTGCCTCATGACTGCTTGCAAAGCAGCTCCTAACCATTGCCACCCTTTGAAAACTGCTTTGACTGGACAGGGTTAAATAGATGCTTGTGCTATTATTGTCGATTAGAGATGAACAAAAGGTTCAGATGTAGTGGCTGTCTTTGAAGGGGAGTAGTCACCATTTCTGGAAATCATTATTATTTCAGGCCCGTCATTAAGGTTTCCATTTTGAGATTAATCATGGTCTGTTACCATACAATAGCATACCTTTAAATTTACAGCATTTTTAAATTCAAATCAAGGGAAATCACTCTTTAAATAATAGAAGTGTAAAAACTGTGCCATGTGCAGGGGATTGAGGTTCTGCAAAAACTACTTTTAAAATACTCCAGAAAGTCAATACAGGGCCTGTTACATTTAAACATTTCATATTGTGCAAAAGTTGAAATGTTTTATTTTTAATTCTATCTTCAGCTGAACGCTCGTTGCCTGAACTGCCATCATGTGCCTGGATGTAGTCGTAACTACGTCCTACTAATTGATGTCAGCAAGAAATAGTCTTCAGAGAAGAATGCTGCCAAGCAATAGAACAGAGACTATTGCCAGCTGACATCTCAAAGGGCAGGCCTGTGCAAAGAGGGTGCAAAGGTTTCCTGTTTTTACAAATAAATTCAGTCCAAGAGTATAATAAATCAAATATTGCCTGTAGTGCTCAAGCTATAAAGTAAACCATTGTCCCTCGGGTTACAGAAGTGATGTTTAGTGCACAATAATGCCCTCAGCCTTCAGCATTATAATGTGCTCCCAGGCATTTCTGTCAATAATTTATTGGTATAGCCCTCAAATGCAGTCAATATTTGTATACTGTAAATACAGATTCTAGTTAAGGTTTGTTAAGTGTAGAATAATAAATATGTGAGAAGGAGTTACGAGGTTGTAATGCAATCAAGGGACTTGGATGATGTTATAAACTACAAAAGTACAGCTTAAACAGTGCAAATGACACTAAATCCTGAGCTCATATTACAGATTTTAATTTGCTTGCATATATTACTAGCTTGATACAGTCTGCAGTTATGGGCACAGTAACTGAGTTCTTATGATAGTAATCCAGAGGCCTGGACTAATAATCCAGAAGCATAGGGGTGAATTTTACACCCAGCAGTAGTCACTACTCTTTTCTGACGCTGCTGGGACTACAGGACTACTGGCCAATCAGATTGGCTGGCAGCTCTCTAGGGCAGGACTTCCTGTTCCTGAGGAGCGGAAGTCCTAATCTCGCACTATTAAGGCTGCCCAAAGTATATTACCATTGTGGGGGCAGCCAGGTATCATGTTGATGAAGTACTGACTGATCTTAGATTAGGGTTCGGGGGTGGGAGCTGTGAGGAATAATCCATCATTCCCCCCCACACCCACCGCAAAATCTACCCCATGAGTTCAAATCTCACCAGAACAGCTGGAAAATTTATATTCAGTTAATTAAATAAATCTGGAGATAAAAAGATAACACTGGCAATGGTGACCATGAAACTAGTGGATTGTTATGAAAACCCACCAGTTCACTAATGTCTTTTTGGAAGGAAACTTGCTGTCCTCATCTGATCTGGCCTATATGTGACTCCAGATCCACAGCAGTGTGGTTGACCCTTTGTGGCTTAGCAAGTTACTCAATTGTCACTACTCTGTTTTGGATAGGCAATGAACATTGGCCTTGACAGCAGCAATGCCCACATCCCATAAACGAATAAATTTGAAAAATATTCTGAATAAATTTGAAAAATGTTTGCATAATTAAGCAATGGTTTCTTATCCTTGTGTGCGGTATTGCAGTGGGTCTAAGTTGTGGTACCATACTTCAACTGGTAGCACTCTTGCTTCTGCGTTGAAGAATTGTAGGTGCAAGTCCTACTCCAGAAACTTGAGCACAAAAATCTAAGTTGACATTCCAGTACAGTACTGAGGGACTGCTCAGTTGGAGGCATGTCTTTCAGATGAGATGTTAAACTAAGGCCCTGTCTGCTCTCCCAGATGAATGTAAAAGATCCCATGAAACTATTTCGAAAAAGAGCAGGGAAGCTCCCCTGGTATTCTGGCCATTACTTGTCCCTCAATCAGCATCACTAAAACAGATGAAAGATAAACTTCACCTTCTCATACTTCTCAACCTGTCTGCAACCTTTGATAAGGTTGACCACACCATCCTTCTCCAATGCCTCTCTGCTGTCGTTCAGCTGGGTGGAACTGCTCTTACCTGCTTCCACTCTTATTTATCTAATCATTGCAATGGCTTCTCTTCCTGTTCCCACAACCTTTCTTCTGGTGCCCCCAAGGATCTATCTTTGGCAACTTCCTCATTCTCATTTCCATGCTGCCCGTTGATGACACCCGGCTCCACCACCTCTCATGGCTCTGCCACTGTTGCTAAATTATCAGGCTGCTCATCGCCATCCAATACTTGATGAACAGAAATTTCCTCCATTAAATATTGGGAAGATTGAAGCCTTTGTTTGTCATCCCCACTCCAAATTCTGTTGCCTAATTACCAACTGAATCCCTCTCCCTGGAAACAGTCTGAGATTAAGCCAGTCTGTTCACAACCTTGATGTCGCATTTGACTCTGAGATAGCCTTCCAACCTCATGTTCACACCATTATGAAAACCATTTATTTCCACCTGCATAACATTGCCTGAATTCACCTCCAATTCAGCTGATCTGCTGCTGAAACCTTTGTTCATGCTTTTTTATCTCTAGACTTGACAATTCCAATGCACTTCTCGATGATCTCCCACAGTCTACCCTCCACTACCCTATGTGAACTTGAGGTCATCCAGAATTCTGCCTATGTCTTATCTCGCAGCAAGTCCCGTTTTCTCCTTTCAACCCTCTGCATGCTAACCTACATGGGCTCCCAGTCGAGCAACATCTTGATTTTAAAATTCTCATCCTTGCTTTCAAATCCATCCATGGCCTTGCCATTCCCTACCTCTGCAACCTCTTCCAGCACCACAACTCTCTGAGACATCTGTGCTCCTTTCATTCTAGCCTCTTGAGCAACCCTAAATTTGACCACTCCATCATTGGTGGCCACATTTTCAGTTGCTTAGGCACTAAGCTCTGGTATACCTCCCCTCCACATCTCCTCCTACCTATCCTGCTTTCATTCTTTAAGGCAAACCTTAAAACCTTTTTGACCAAGCGTGTGGTCACCTGACCTAGCATCTCCTTTTGTGGCTTAATGCTGTATTTTGTTTTATAATACTCCTGTGAAGCACCTTGGGATGTTTTATTATGTTAAAGGCATTGTATAGATATAAGTTGTTATGATCTAGTCATCCCACATTTTATGGGAGTTTAATGCGCACAAATTTGCTGCTGCATTTCTTACATTGCAACAGTGATTACACTTCAAAAATATTTCTGTAAAGTGCTTTATATAGCACCTTTCCTAACATGATGAAAGGTGCTAGATAATTGCAAGCCTTTCTTTTTTTGCTGAGATGTTGTCAGAGAAATGTTCACTTTCATCTTTCGGGCAATAAACTGGTGGTACAGATTGCCCAACCGTTATAAACCCGCCTGATTTTAAACTGTATTAAAATGAATGAAAATGAAGGCTGGGTAGGCTCTAACATGGGCCAACAATTCTCCCCACCAGTTCACAAGCAGGCGATGAAGGTGAACATTATCCTCCATGACTCCAAAATTAACTTGCGTTGTGATCATCATGTTATATGTTCTTGGCAGTGTAATCAGTATTCCAATTTTAGATGATCAATTTACCAACATATCCATTATTATTGGAAGTAAAGGTTTTTCTTTCTCTTATATGTTTTTCTCCATCACACACCATTGAGTTGACAAACAGTCAGCCAACTATTCCGATCAATGCTGCTTTTCAATTAAGCAATATCCAGGTGCACAACAGTGGGGTAGTTCAGCCTCCACCCACAGACTATCTTTCCCACCTTCCGATGGGGAATTATCAGCTGTCCACTGATAGCCCGGCTACTGAGGCTCAGAGCTTACCTTAAGGGAAATTCATAATGAAGCTTTCAAATGTACTTTATTTTCATTCTGAACTCATGCTGAAAACTGGAAAATTTATTGGAAACAGTAGCATAGATATTTTTATAACTTCCATAGTTTAATACATGTTTGAACTGCAAATATTGGATCTAGCGAATTCCATCAATTTACATAATTAGTTCAAACAAGAATTACATAAAATAATATGCAAGGTTTGTGCTGTGAAATCCACCAATAGTACTCTAACTGAGGGCTTTGTAGGCTGTTGCATTAGCTTGGAAACTTCAGAATAATTTCAAAGCATTCCTCATAAGTCTTTTTGAAAAGGGCTTTCCTCGGGAAACAGAGCTTGGGATTGAACCCATGGAGCTGTGTATCCTTTTCATCAATGTGATATTGCACATAGCAATATTGCTGAAATGCTGACCAAAGGGACATGCCATTGAAGCTTTTCATCTTGCACTCATCAGGGCAGATACAGAAGAATACCAATAGTAAAGGGAGCAACAATTTATACTGCATGTGAAGAGAGTGCTGATTGGTTGGCAAGTGGACTGATTGATAGAAGTGTTGCCATGGAAAGTGCACCAGGGAACAGTTAACTGCCAAGCTTTTGTTTAAATTCAAACCAGACAGTTTGGCTCTGATTGGTCAAGGCACTGCCATGGGGAATGAACCAGGGAATGGCCATTTTGTTGAAAAAGGTGCAATATGTGCTCCTTTTGTCTGCAAAGGACAGGACCCTGTGTGTAAATATTTGTACCTTTTAGCATGCGTAAGTGAGCCACACTGTAAGCCCAACTGATAATCATAAAATGGTTTTCAGTGTAATTCTTAGCACAACCAGGATTGTTAAGCAAGTGCTGTCCAATTGCAAAATCATATCTACTGTTGGACACGATGTTTTGAAATTTTGCAAATACGGGCTTGTTAGGTACAGTCAGTACTTTGCCTGATGCGAACAGTTGAAGGGATGTGCTGTTTGATATGATCTGCCAGTCATTGGGATCTGCCCTGATCTGTCCATCTGTCCTGATGAGTGCAAGAAAAAAAGCTTCAAGAGCATGTCTCTTTTTTCAGCAATACTCAATTTGCTGTATTATGATTTGTGTCTTGTGTAAACAAAAAAAACTTTGCTCAGTAGTTTTTCACGAAGACAGTGCCCCTTTAATTTTCAAAGTAAAACATTTTTAACTGAAGCTAAATGTCCCAGACTAGGGGTGCCTAGATTTTTACTCTGCCGAAAAAAATGAAAATGACCTAACTTGGCCCTGCGAATTGAATCTAAACATTGTTTGGCTGCAGTAATTATCTTTATGAAGGCTTTGATTGAGGGACGCTACTTACTGAAACTCTTTATTGACTCAAAACCCTCCAAAACCTTCTGTGACTTTCCTGCATGCTTCACTTAATCGGGTAAAGTAGAATTTAGTTGTAGTTTCTTCAAGACATACCATCAATACAGAAGCATTGTTATTTGCTGCCTTGATCATAGGACTGGCATGCCGTTTAATCCTGTAAAAGTTCTTCAGTCAAATGTACCACCAGTGTTTGAACTTTCTAATCACATCGGAAGCAGACAATGATCCACTTCTCCTTGATCTTCAATGACTGTGGTCCTGTCCTGCAGCCTTGTTTGCAGGAGCCTTGTTTGCAGGTACTTGGTAGTCAATTTAGAAAGACTTTGCAGCAGAACATACTGCGTGTACTGAGAGAAAGGAGGGAAGCTGAAAAGAAGAAAGTAGCGAGAGTTGGCAGCTCCAATCAAATTTTGAAAAATTTACAAAATGACTTTTTTAAAGAATACGTTTTTTTCTGCAAAGATTTGAAGATTTCATTTCTGAAGAAGTATTCTGTCCAAGATATTTAAATCTACACTGCTTTCTTTGTCTTCAAAATATTGCATGAATGCACGTCTCTTCTAAACTTTACATTCTTAGATTTCAGATGATAATTCATATATCACTGGGGTAGAACAGAACAGTTCCTTGTACAACTATAATGTCTAATTTTTGTAAATATGTCCCTCTTTACAAGAGCTCAGCACCACTTGTTTCCAGTTTGCAGTATTGTGTGGCAGGTTAATAGATTTTTGCAAAATGTCTTGGTTTTACTAGCAAGTTATAATGCGTTTCACATAATTTAATATCATTATAATATTGATGAGAGCCTGGATTAAATCAGTAGCTAATTTCCTAATACAGAACAGACGGTGGCTAAAAGGATAGACAAAGTGGCCCGAGACCTAGCAGCAGGTTAAGGGTGGATACTTTGGAAATCTAATAGTCTCCGGGTTAAAATGTCATGCCATTGCCAAAGCCTTTTCACTTCTAGTCATCCGGCTGCTATAACACAAAAGCCCCAAATGATTTAGATGTAGCTAAATTTGATCCCCTTTAGGCCACTGAGCACAGCTGAATAAAAATACAAATTTGATGTTTCCACAGTATCTGGTTCACTGGGCAAGTGGAGGTTATCTGGGCTGGATCACTGCCAGACCTACAGACCTGTTAGGGTATTCTCAGTCATGACTTTCTTATCCATCTGCCTGTGCTTTCCTGGGATGTCTAATCTCTCTATATGCCTCGTGGAAGCCATGCTATTGATTTCTGTGTCTCTATAAACCTCAGTCGTGTTCAATGCTTGTTAGACATCTGAAAGAATATACACTCAGCTCCCAGGGCAATTTGACTGAGGAGCTTGATAGCTACTTGTAGAAAGTTTTGAAAGGTTAGTGGGAAATCTAATCAAAAAGATGTACCTTTACTGCAACTATTTTAGCATTTGTGCTCAACATACCATCTCTAAAATGACATCATATAAAGTAATGTTCCAAAAAAATGAAATACACCATGTCAAAATTTGGATCTTCACTCTGATATGCAAAACAGTTGCCCTAGTAGAACCAAGCGTTGTTGCCACCTGAGACACTATTCCATCTTTTCCTTTTTATGCTTCTGGTCACCTGGATCTGGAGCGGCGAGGTGAAGATTTTGTCTGTCAATGTTACCAGTTGTGTGTTGAATGTAGTCACCCAGTCATTGCCTCGTGCATGATTAACTTGAGCCCACAGCGTGGAAATTGACAGCCTTTACTCTGGAGACCCAAGATTAAGAATATGTAGAATTGAGATGTCATGTGATTCAATGAGACTTTGCAGCATTCTGTCAGGATACGATAGATATAGACCCAGTCTAGCAGTGGACTCCTGCTGGACTATATCCCACCTTCCAACACTATTTTACCTATCATAATAGATTACATTTCATTTTCAACTTGTGTAAATTCATCATACTGAATTTCTTCACCACATTGTAATTTGCAAAAATATGATTTAAAGCTAATGAATGACACTTGTATGTATTCAGTTTTACATGCTCCTACTTACACAGATATAACAAAGCGAAGCAAACATATTCTAAGAAATCCGAAATAAGATTTCAAAATATAATATAACCCGCAAAATATGCTGTATAACTTAGACAAATGTGCAGCAATATTTTAACTGTTCAAAAATATTTTAATCAATATTGTTTTGGAACAGATATTAAACAAATTGATTAATGTTTCGGGGATGATTAAACTTACTGGTATGTACTACTTTCATATACAGCGGTGGGGGTGGGAGGGGGGTTGCTTTCCTCAGTGAATTGCAATATCAGTTCGCTGCCAAAATGTAAATCCATATCTGTATGTCATGCATAAAATATCATTCACTCACATGCTTTATTATTTTTCTTACTAATGTTATATTGTGATTTCATTTTTTAGCTAATTACGTTTAATCTGTTGTGTTTCAGCTTGACTGGGGCAATTGTTTCACATTAAAGGGTAATTTCCTTTAAATAAAATTGCCTCTGGGCAGTTAAGCATTAGGGAATAAAAATACTGGCAGAAGGAAAAGTGGAAATTATTTTGACAAAGGAATTAGGTCTTTGGGTGAACCCTTTGGCATAACACTGCACCATCTGGGTTTTTCTTTTAATTTTAGACAAAAGATCTATATCCAGTGGTTCCTGGAGGAAAGAAATGGATATATAAGTAGACATAGGGTTTGTGCCACTGTATCAAATTTGAGCAAACACAGCAAAGATTGATACATTAATATATGACAGGAACATACACAGCATAAGAGACCTCTAATCGGATCTATGAAGAACGCATGCAAGACCTCTGTGGTATAAACTGCATGCCGCAAGTGGCCTGATCGCAGAGCCCACAAGTCATGGTTGTTATGTTAGGTGGGGGTGGGGAATGAATCGAGAGTTATAGGTAGATTTCTTGCTGTACAAGTGCTGTGTGTGTTCACTTCACATAACAAGCTTTTATAATCAATTTAGAGATGGGGGTTGTCCCTTTTTTACAAAACTGATAAATTTTTTAAAAGTATTCAGATCCCAGTGGAGATGTTGTCAGACAATTGTCATTGCACGGATTCTGAGAAACATAACGGTGGCATAAAAATATAACATTTCCATCATTCGTGAGTTTTGTTAACACTTTAATGAGGTTGCATTATTTTGATGCGTACAGTTCAAGGAAAGAAGAGAGATTTTTCTCCCCTCTCCCTTCTACCTCAGTGCATCACCAGCATTTAAGCAGTAAGTTACTAAATTGTTAATGGCATCAGAAATGTTGGCAATGCTGCCTATACATAGGCCAGTGTGATTGCAAACAGCCTGATTACATATTCAGATACAGCTGGATTACTACACGCTGAATATTACGTACTCTTGCCACTGGTTGCAGAACAATGCTGAGATTTCAATGATGTATCATAATCCACCCCTTTATATCTGAGGAGAATATGGGAATAAAAAACAATGAAGCCCTTCTTCACACCAGCTAAATACAGACATTTCTCAAGTGCCCTTTGGGCTCTTTGTTCTTTTCCACTCAAGTAGACACCTCATATCCAGTAGATTGCATTCATCTGGAGAAGAGTGGTTAAAATACAGAGAGTTGCACTCTCTTCCCCAAAGATCGTAACCTGTAGACTGCTGTGTCCTGCCCCAGGTTGGTCAGTTTAATGAGCAAATATTAGTATTAGTTAAAATTAGAGCAATGGTTACACAAATGTTAGAGTTTCTATATTATATATTTATGCTGGACCATAAAACAAAATTTAACATCCAATTTTAGTTAAAAAGTGATGCACTTCTCCTCACTCAGTCATCCCTTATACACACACACCCCTCCCCCCTCAACTTTTCCTTCTTTTGATTCATTTTATTTTTCCTCAATGATTTTAAAGATTATTTTGATCTCTGTCATTACAACACAGCTATACCAAATATTGCTGCCAGCAATCAAGACGGTGCATAATTAATTCATTCACAGCACAGTTCAAAAGATCCTTGCCTCTAACTGGGTATAAGTATTTGGATGGAACAGAATGCAAGTAAGTGAAACTGATAGTCAATGCAATTCTGTGTAAAGGCTGTTTTCAGACTGGGATGGCTTTAATATTTATTAATTTGGGTTATACGTTCTTGGAATTAGTGAAACAATGTTTTCTTCGTGAATAAATTTGGAAAGCAAGATGGTGTTTCAAAACCCTTGTTTTGTTTGGGTGCTAATTTTGTGGACTTAAAAATGGCCATCAGATATTTTCTTTTGCTAACAATGCTTATTGCCAGGTCATACAAATGAAAGAACGTGAGTATGAAAGTCTGATTGAAGAAAATGCTTTGATCTGAATTGCAAAACATCATGCCTGTAACAGTAAAGTTGTATTTACTGTGACAAAACACATGGAATTTTGGATAATGACAACATTTAGTGTTAGAAAAGATGGTGGGAGCTGAGGCAGCGGTAGTGGCCAAGTAGAAGATCTCACTAAGTGCACACTATTGATATCATTGTTGTTAAATGATAAGTTTTGTTTAAAATTATGAAATATAGGGATGACACAAACTTTATTATGGGCTTCTAATCAGTTATCAGGCCCTTAGGGTTCTGTTTTATGTAGACGTGCAATTTAATGCCTGTGTTTATCTCTGTAGAGCAATATACTGTAGTCTCTGAAAGCTATGGAGATGTCTGGTATTTGTCTGCTGTTTTAGTTAATCTATAGGTGGGTTGCAAGTTGAACAGCGGAAATGTATCAGACTTCTAAACTGAGGCCTGTAACAGAGTTACTGAGCTGATTTCATAAGCAGGAGTTTCTTCATTGCTAAGTTATGTGGCATGGACTTGCAGGGTTTTTACACCTGATGTAACCAAGGTCTGAAAAGTGGGCTACATTCTGTCCATCCATAGTGAATGATCAGAAAATGTATCTTAACACTGCAACATGTTTATACTGGCAATTATAAATTGGGAAGCTCCATATTTTGAGCACAGACTAGTTTGCAGTGTTTGCTCACAACAGTTCTGGGTTTTCTGGGGCAAATATACAATCCATTTGTGGCCTAGAGGTTTTGCTTGTGATGGAAGGAATCATCCAAGATACACCAGCATTAGGACCCTTATGAAATTCATCAGGAGGATGAATAACCTAGCTGGAATTTGTCATCTCCAGTGAGAGATCAAAGATAGTAAGGGGGAATGTAACAGAACTGACTCTACATGTTGAGGAAGACCAGATAACTCTTAAATCATTAATGCTAATTTAATCAAGTGAATTATGAGTTTTATGTGTTATCACAGTAGAATACTGTTCACTCTTAATCAATGCAAACCTGAGTTCTTCTTTTAATTGCGTCTGACAGAAGAACTGTCTGACATTGCACTATAACTTCTTGTTCATGAAGCATTAATATTCTGAATGCACTGAAGAGAAAGTCCCCAGGTGTCTCAGTTGTTAAAGGTAACTGTGTCATACAAAGCCGATGGTACCAGTTTCATTTCCAGTTTGCTCGGTTAGCTGGGCAGCTGTAAGCATGCTATAGATGCCCTCAAGATTCCTGGACGAAGGGAAGGAAAGCAACTACAGCTCCTGTTGGAGTTCACAATCCAATTAACATGTGTATGGATATCAGATGAAGAAAGCATTAGTGTTGGTTGTAATCCTCCCATGATCAAACAGTCTACACTAACACATGAAGAATAGCCACTTGTATGATATACTAGAAAGTTACAACTGTTCATGTAAAGGTACCCTAGCATAATCAGCATTTTCAAGGGGAGAAAAAATCAAATCAAATATTGTATGAATAATTTTATACAAACTAATCATATAAAAGCAGCAGTGTGTAATATCAAGTAAGAGTCAGAAACATTACATTATTCTAGTAAGGATGTCACTGCTGAGTGACAGTCAGTTTTTTCCAGGTTGCTGCGGTGCCTCATTTACTCTGTCAGTTACAACTCATTAATAAATTCTTCAGAGTGGTTTATCTATACTATCTCTGCAAAATGTTAGGACACAGTACCAAAAGTACTGTAGATGCTCTCACCAGGAATTTCCTTGGGGATTTTCCTATTTGTCTGCTATAATTTTGGAAGATCAGAAACTAAACAGACGTGGAAACGGATTTTGAACAAGCTTCCGGTCAATCGGGAGAAGCCTTCATGAATTTCCTGGTGGATACAAAATTCATAGCAACCTGTCTAAAAATTTCAAAAATTTTGACTGTGTTCAGAAATTGACTTTTCGTCTGAGTTTATGGTGTTCTCTGAAACCTTTGATTGTGAAACTCTTAGTATCTTTTATCTTTCATATCTCATAGATAAACATGTATGTTTTTATGAAGAAACCTAAGTAAAATGCCACAGTGCAGAATACCACCATGGTTAAAATGAGTAAAATAAATGAGGAAAACAGTAGTGATCAGATAATTTTGTAAGCATGTTTTTTTGTTATTCATTCATGGGATGAGGGCATCGCTATCTAGGTCAGCATTTATTGCCCACCCCTAATTGCCCTTGTTCAGAGGGCATTTAAGAGTCAACCACATTGCTGTGGGCCTGGAGTCACATGTAGGCCAGACCAGGTAAGGATGGCACATTTCCTTCCCTAAAGGATGTTAGTGAACCAGATGGTTTTTTTTAAACAACAATCAACAATAGTTTCATGGTCATCATCAGACTTTTAATTTCAGATTTTTATTGAATTAATTTTACCAGGCGGCCATGATGGTGGGTTTTCACACCGCATTGTTCCAAACCTGCTGCATGACTTATGCATTCCTGGGAAACCCGCCGTTTCCATGGCGGGCAGGTTCTCATTCGCCCACCATGCTATCACCTCCCCGCTTCATCACGCCAGGCACCACATTTAAAGTACAGCCGCATTCAGTGCTTCCAGCCCAGGACTGCAACAAACAAGACATGGCCCCCGAAAGGCAAAAAGTCTGTGGCCCTCGAGCGCCTTTTGGACACCATGGAGACCTGCTGTGATGTCTTCTACCCCACCCTGGCTGCAGGAGGGGCAGCTACATCATCACTCTGGCTTGGTAGACGGTGGCAGTAGTGGTCAGTGCCAATGCTGCACGGAAGAGGTTTGCCATCCAATACGGACAGAGGAAGAATGATCTCATCCGCACAACCAGTATATGCCAACCATGTCATCACTCTAAACTCTCACACTCAAGCCCATCACATATTCATTGGTATCTCACTCACAGCCAGCTCAAGGAATATCGCCACCCATTCTCACACACATACCCTTACATATCCATTTGGCCTCATCTCATCTCCTGTGGAGACTGCCTCCTCAACCCTCACTGTTTTGAGGCCACTTGCACAGATCAACATGTGTCCCCACCCCACACACCCTGGGATACCCTCCTTCCCAGTACAGCTCTCGTCCTGCAGCCTATTCCTTTGCCTGAGGCCTCTTCTCCCCCTTCCCCCAAACAAGACCTTGCCCTGCAGCCATTGAAAAGCCACCCACATGTGGCTGACCTGATAGGTAGAGACCTATCCTTGAGCCCCCCTAAAAGTGATGTGGTGCTGCCTGTGAAGCCTGGCGCTGATGATTGCGAGTGCTGATCAAAGCAAAGTAGGCAAACAAACCTTGAAATCTCGAGTGAACTGCGGCCCGCCAGGTGCACGTCATTTTTGTGCTGTTATGAAACACATCAGCGTGTTTTCCTGCTTACAATCCAGCGGAGGGCAGGGTGGGGGGTGGTGAGTCCAGCGGACTGGCTTTTTAATGATATGCTGATGTATTACAATGAGGCTCCTGATGTCTGATGGTGGGAAATGCAGCCCGTCATCAGTGGGCAGAGTGGATGATCATGAACTGGTTTCACAGCGTCATGAAACCAGTTGTGCCATATTGTCCACTCACACCACCAATCACGCTCGATTCTGGTGAGCATGAAAAATCCCAGCCACAATAAATTAAAATTCTACCCACAACACTGAAGGTTTTATTTTGAACTTCTTTATATCACTGGTAACAAAGTCCAAATGTTTTGTTTAGTCTTGAGAAATCACATTAATAAGATGTGATAAGATCAGGATGTTCTGTATGAGTGCACTGTTCCTTGTTGAAATTCACAAGAATGGCATTCTCTCATATGTACATATTATCGTGAAGCGCCAGGGAAGACTGTCATTCAGGACTCCCCACCCCTACTGGGTAATGCAAACCATGCATTGGTTTGCACCCTCTTTTAAAGTATGTCTGCATTAAACAAGTCATCAATATTTCCTTTGTCAATTATTACTGCAATTACAATAAATATAAATTTGAAAATTCAGGGACACCAGTTTGAGACCCTATGATGTATGGTCACAGGGGATGGCAGCCCTGATGAGGTACTGGCAAATAATTGGAATAATGGTCAAGGAAAGGTAGCAGTGCATAGTACGTGTGACAATATGGTTAAGCAGTTATAACAGTGACTGATGATTGTTGTAGCTACCTTGGCAGGAGATATATTACAATGCCAGATGGCAAATAGCCAAAGTCATAGTCTAGGTATGTGAGAAAGGCCGAGGTGAAGCGGAGATCAGGAGAGAGGGAGAACAACCTAGATAACATGACAATAGCTAGGCTGGGGACTATGCAAATGGATGAATGGGGCTCAGGGTAGCCTGGAGAAGATCAAGATTGACATGTGGTGTTCCTCAGGGAATAATACTCCTTTTTTCAGATTTTCACCTTATGCATAATTATGATGTAAATGAAGAAATACAATTGTACATCCAAGCTTCGGGGTAACACTAGGTTAGGGATACAGTGAGCTGTGTAGATAGAAGCAGAAAGATAGAAGATAATGGACAGGCTTCGTCAGTGGACAAAACTACAGCAGATGAAATTCAAATTGGAAAAGAGTGAGGTCATTCACTTTGCTTTAAATTTTGTCTTCCTGAGATCCAGTGTTTTCCTTAATCACAAGGTGATTGGAATACAAAGTCAGTAAATGATGCTTCCGTTGCACAGAGCTTTGATCAGACTTCATCTGGAGTGCTGCATTCAGTTCAAGAAAAATATATTGGCCTTGGAGGGGGCACATTGCAATTCACCAGAGTTATACTAGGACTTAAAGGGTTAAATTATGAAGACAGATTGCATAAAGTTGATTTGTATTCCCTTGAGTTGAGGAACTTGGGGTATGGGGGGTCTAATCTTTAAAATGTTTTAACAGGGCAGATACAGAAGGCTCACTTCTTTGGGCAGGAGTCCTCTCCCAGTTCAACGGATCCTTTTACCCATCTCCAATATTCTCCCTCCACCTGGACCCCTCCCTCTGGATTCTTACCTTCTCTTGATCTTTTCATTGAGAACTGTCGGCGCGACATTAGTCGTCTCAATTTCTCTGCTCCTCTCACCCATTCTAACCTGTCTCTCTCTGAACTTACTGCACTCCATTCTCTCAGGTCCAACCCTGACATTGTCATCAAACCCGCTGACAAGGGTGGTGCTGTTGTTGTCTGGCGCACTGACCTCTACCTCGCGGAGGCTGAGCGTCAACTCGCAGACACTTCCTCCTACCTCTCCCTGGACCATGACCCCACCACTGAACATCAAGCCATTGTTTCCAGGACTGTCACTGACCTCATCTCCTCTGGGGATCTCCCTCCCACAGCTTCCAACCTGATAGTCTCCCAACCTCGGACGGCCCGCTTCTATCTCCTACCCAAAATCCACAAACAGAACTGCCCCGGTAGACCGATCATCTCAGCTTGTTCCTGCCCCACAGAACTCATTTCTCGTTATCTTGACTCCCTTCTCTCTCCCCTTGTCCATTCCCTTCCCACCTACATCCGTGATTCCTCTGACACTTTACGTCATATCAACAATTTCCAGTTCCCTGGCCCCAACCGCTTCCTCTTCACCATGGACGTCCAATCCCTCTACACCTCCATCCCCCACCAGGATGGTCTGAGGGCCCTTAGCTTCTTCCTTGAACAGAGGCCCGAACAATCCCCATCCACCACTACTCTCCTCCGTCTGGCTGAACTTGTTCTCACACTGAACAATTTCTCCTTCAACTCCTCTCACTTCCTTCAAATAAAAGGTGTGGCTATGGGTACCCACATGGGCCCCAGCTATGCCTGTCTCTTTATGGGGTATGTGGAACATTCCTTGTTGCAGTCCTACTCCGGCCCCCTTCCACAACTCTTTCTCCGGTACATCGATGATTACTTCG
Organism: Carcharodon carcharias; assembly: GCF_017639515.1. Taxonomy (NCBI): domain Eukaryota; kingdom Metazoa; phylum Chordata; class Chondrichthyes; order Lamniformes; family Lamnidae; genus Carcharodon; species Carcharodon carcharias. The sequence goes on along the minus strand of NC_054473.1, from coordinate 164,641,348 downwards.
GTGCCGCTTCATGCTCTCGTCAGGACTTGGAAAAATTTATTAATTTTGCTTCCAATCTCCACCCCTCCATCATTTTCACGTGGTCCATCTCTGACACTTCCCTTCCCTTCCTTGACCTCTCTGTCTCAATCTCTGGTGATAGACTGTCCACCAATATCCATTACAAACCCACCGACTCCCACAGCTATCTCGACTACAGCTCCTCACACCCCGCTTCCTGTAAAGACTCCATCCCATTCTCTCAGTTCCTTTGCCTCCGTCGCATCTGTTCCGATGATGCTACATTCAAAAACAGTTCCTCTGACATGTCCTCCTTCCCCACCAGCCTCCGCATTCAAAGGATCATCCTCCGCCATTTCCGCCAACTCCAGCATGATGCCACCACCAAACACATCTTCCCTTCACCCCCCTTATCGGCATTCCGTAGGGATCGCTCCCTCCGGGACACCCTGGTCCACTCCTCCATCACCCCCTACTCCTCAACCCCCTCCTATGGCACCACCCCATGCCCACGCAAAAGATGCAACACCTGCCCCTTCACTTCCTCTCTCCTCACCGTCCAAGGACCCAAACACTCCTTTCAAGTGAAGCAGCATTTCACTTGCATTTCCCCCAACTTAGTCTACTGCATTCGTTGCTCCCAATGTGGTCTCCTCTACATTGGAGAGACCGAACGTAAACTGGGCGACCGCTTTGCAGAACACCTGCGGTCTGTCCGCAAGAATGACCCAAACCTCCCTGTCGCTTGCCATTTCAACACTCCACCCTGCTCTCCTGCCCATATGTCTGTCCTTGGCTTGCTGCATTGTTCCAGTGAAGCCCAACGCAAACTGGAGGAACAACACCTCATCTTCCGACTAGGGACTTTACAGCCTTCCAGACTGAATATTGAATTCAACAACTTTAGGTCGTAAGCTCCCTCCCCCATCCCCACCCCCTTTCTGTTTCCCCCTTCCCTTTTTTTTCCAATAAATTATAAAGATTTTCCTTTTCCCACCTATTTCCATTATATAAAAAAAAATAAAAAAAAAACCCCACTAGAGCTATACCTTGAGTGCCCTACCATCCATTCTTAATTAGCACATTCGTTTAGATAATATCACCAACTTTAATTTTAACACCTATGTGTTCTATTGTACTATTGTCGTTGACATCTTTTGATGATCTGCTTCTATCACTGCTTGTTTGTCCCTACAACCACAGCACCCCCACCTCCACCTCTTTGTCTCTCTATCTCTCCGCCCCCCACACACACACCTTAAACCAGCTTATATTTCAACTCTTTCTTGGACTCGCACGCAAGTTCTGTCGAAGGGTCATGAGGACTCGAAACGTCAACTCTTTTCTTCTCCGCCGATGCTGCCAGACCTGCTGAGTTTTTCCAGGTAATTCTGTTTTTGTTTCAGATACAGAAACTATTTCCCCTAAACATGAATCCAAAAAAAATTAAGTTAGAGCTGGATCATTCAGAGTGAAATCAGGAAGCTTTTTGGTTGTGAAACAGTGAATTGGAAACCTACAAAAGGTTTTGAATCCTGGGTTATTTATCAAGACAGTGATTGATCGATTCTTGTTAGGTAAGGATATCAAGAAAAATGGTTCAAAGACAGATAAATGGAGTTGAGATATGGGTCAGACATGATCTGTTTGAATATGGAATAGGCTTGAGGGACTGAATGGCCCACTTCTGTGTGCCTATGCTTAAATGGAGGCAACAGCTTTGTTAAGGTAGCATTAGCTATGTGCATGTCTAAGCCTGGTTAAGGTAGATGGTAGGGGAAACAAGCCATGTAAGATAGCAATGACAGAGGCACAAGGCTATAAATGATATAGTCAATACAACATAATACAGCCTAGTTTGATTCAGATAGTTATTTTTCTATTTTTAATAGCTGCTGCAGACTGAAGGACTATTATGATTTTTACCGTGATCATTGCTTTTAGGTTCATTTTAAGACAAAAAAACATTAAAATGAGAGAAGCTTCAAATTCTGTTTACTTCATATTCATTTTGATAATAATAGGTTTTGCACATTCCCAGGTTATATATCAAGCACAAGATCATGTTCATCATCTCCAATTAAATGTCATACTCAAAAAAGAAAATACTTGCATTGCCATTACCAATGTGCTAGGTTTCTGCCTTTATATTGAAATATTAGATGGAAGAGATGAAGATTAAGATGAATCAGAAAAAGTATGTTTAGGGCAGTTGTCAGATAGATAAGTGAGAACCAGGCTGAATATAAGGTGCAGAGGGGGATTAGAAAAGCAAATAAGATAAGCAAAGAGAGAGTATGAGAAGGGACTGGCAGTTAACGTAAAAAGAAACCCCAAAGTCATCTTTAGGCATATAAAAAGTAAAAAGGGGTAAAAAGGGGTCGTGGGGCTGGATCAGGACCAAAAAGGGGATTTATGCATGGAGGCAAGGGACTTCTGAGATATTAAATGAATATTTTGCATCTGTCTTTACCAAGGAAGAAGATGATGCCCAGGTCATGGTAAAAGAGGAGGTAATTCAGACACTTAAAGCTTAAAACTGATAATGAGAAGGAGTTGATAAGGCACTAAGACCAGACGAGATGCCTCCAAGGATATTAAGGGAAGTGAGAGTGGAAATTGCAGAGGCACTGACCATAATTTTCCAGTTTTCCTTAGACTCAATGGTAGTGGCAAAGGACTAAGGAATTGCAAATGTTATGCCCTTGTTCAAAAAAGGATGTAAAGACAAGCCCAGTGATTACAGGCCAGTCAGTTTAGCTTTAGTGGTGGGGAAACTTCTAGAAACGATAATCCGGGACAAAGTTAATAATCACTTGAGCAAATATGGGTTAATTAAGGAAATCCAGCATGGATATGTTAAGGGCAAATCATGTTTAACTTGCCTGAGATTTGATGAGTTAACAGAGAGGGTGATGCTGTTGAAGTGGTATACATGGACTTCCAAAAGGCATTTGATTTTGTGCTGCACAACTGACTTGTGAGCACAGTTAGAGCTCATGCAATGAAAGGGACAGTGGCAAGTTGGTTGAGTGACAGGAAACAAAGACTGGTGGTGAATGGTGATGTTTTGGACTGGAGAAAGGTTTATAGTGGTGTACCCTAGTGGTCGGTGTTTGGACCCCTGCTCTTTTTTCATATATTAATGGCCTAGACCTTGATGTAGAGGGCACAATTTCAAAATTTGCAGATGTTATGAAACTTGGAAGTATTGTGAACCATGAGGAGGATAACGTAGAATTTAAAAGGACATAGATATGTTGGGGGAATGGGTGGAGATGTGGCAGGCAAAATTTAATGCAGAAAAGTGTGAAGTGGTCCATTTTGGTAGGAAGAACACAGAAAGATGATATAAAATAAAGGGTACAATTCTAAAGGTGGTACAGGAGTAGAAGGACTTGGCTGTATATGTATATAAACGAAGAGTGCAGGAAGGTATGCAAAGAGCAGCACCAAGCATACCTAAAAGTAAAGTGCCAAACTGGTGAAGCTACAACACAGGACTACTTTCATGCCAAACCGTGGAAGCAGCATACAATAGACGAAGCTAAGCCATCCCACAACCAATGGATCAGATCTAATCTCTGCAGTTCTACCACAGTCATGAATGGATTGGACAATTAAACAACTAACAGGTGGAGGAGGCTCAAAATGTCCCTATCCTCAATGATGGGGGAACCCAACACATCAGTGCAAAAGACAAGATGAAGCATTTGTAATCATCTTCAAAAGTGCTGAGTTGATGGTCTATCTCAATCTTTCCCTGAGGTTCCCAGCATCACATATGCCAGTCTTCAGACAATTCTATTCACTCCACATGATAACAAGAAATGGCTGGAGGCACCAGATACTGAAAAGGCTATGGGCCCTAACAACATTCTGGTAATAATACTGAAGACTTGTGCTTCAGAACTAGCCGTATTGCTAGCCAAGCTGTTCCAATACAGCTATAGCACTGGCATCACTCCTTGATGTTCAATGAATCCCCCACTATCAACGTCCTGGGGGTTGCCATTGGCCAGAAACAGAACTGGACTAGCCAGATAAATACTGTGGCTACAAGAGCAGGTCAGATGCTACGAATTCTGTGACAAGTAACCCACCTCCTGACTCCGCAAAGCCTGTCCACCATCTACAAGGCACAAGTCAGGAGTGTGATGGAATAGTCCCCACTTGCCTGGATGAGTGCAGCTCCCACAACTCAAGAAGTTCCACAACATCCAGGAAAAAGCAGACCACTTGATTGGCACCCCACCCACAAACATTCGCTCCCTCCACCACTGAGGCATAGTAGCAGCAGTGTGTACCATCTACAAGATGCACTGTCGGAATTCACCAAGGCTCCTTAGACAGCACCTTCCAAACCCATGACCACTCCCATCAGGAAGAACAAGGACAGAAGACACATGGGAACACCACCACCTGGGAGTTCCCCTCCAAGTCACTCACCATCCTGACTTGGAAATATATCGTCGTTCCTTCACTGTCGCTGAGTCAAAATCCTGGAGCTCCCTTCCTAACAGCACTGTGGTGTACCTATACCACATGGACTGCAGCGATTCAAGAAAGCAGCTCACCACCATCTTCTCAAGGACAACTAGAGATGGGCAATAAATGCTGGCCCAGTCAGTGAAGCCCACATCCAATGAATATTTTTTAAAAAAATCTACCTGACAATGTGGAAAATTGCCCTGTATTTCCTGTCCACAAAAAGCACAACAAATGCAACCTGGCCAACCATTGCCCCATCAGTCTACTCTCAATCATCAGCAAAATGATTGAAGGTGTCGTCGACAATGCTATCATTCAGCATTGACTCAGCACTTACACAGTGTCGCTGGGTCAAAATCTGGGAACTCTCTCCCTAACATCAACTTCTGAAGGGCAATTAGGGTTGGGCAATAAATGCTGGCCTAGCCAGTGATGCCCACACCCCATGAATGAATATTAAAAAATAACCAGTTCATTTTGGGTTCCATCAGGGCCACTCAGCTCCTGACCTCATTATAGCCTTGGGCCAAACATGGACAAAACAACTGAACTGGTGAGGTGAGAGTGACTGCCCTTGACATCAAGGCCACATTTGACCAAGTGTGGCATCAGAGTCCTAGACAAACTGAAGTCAATGGGAATTAGGAGGCAAAGCTCTCCACTGGATAGAGTCATACTTAGCACAAAGGATGCACTGCAGTGACTCACCAAGGCTCCTCTGACAGTACCTTCCAAACTCGCAACCTCTACCACCTTGAAAAACAAGAGCAGCAGAGACGCGGGAACACTACCACCTGCCAGTTCCCCGCCAAGCCTCACACCATCATGACTTGGAAGTATACCGCTGATCCTTCATTGTTACTGGGTCAAAATCCTGAACTGCCTTCCTAACGACACATGGACTACAGCACTTCAAGAAGTCAGCTCACCACCGCCTTCTTAAGGGCTATTAGGGATGCACAATAAATGCTGGCCTTATAATGGCACCTACAACCCATGAAAGAGTAAATTAAAAACTAAAATCTTTGAAGGTGGCAGGACTGGTTGAGGAAGTGTTTAATAAAGCATTTATCATCATGGACTTCATTAATAGGGGCATGGAGTACAAAAGCAAGAAAGTTTTTATAAACCTGTACACAACCCTGGTTCAGCCTCAGCTGGAGTATTGCATCCAGTTCTGAGCACCACACTTTAATGCCTTCATGTTCTCCCTGGAGCAATTGCGGAAACAATTCACAAGAATGGTTCCAGGGATGAGGAACTTCAGTTAAGTAAAAAGATTGGAAAAGTTGGGAGTGTTCTCCTTGAAGAATACAAGGTTGAGAGAAGGAGGTATTCAAAATCATGAGTAGCTAGGGAGAAACTGTTCTCATTGGTGGAAGTATCAAAAGCCAGAGGCCACAGATTTAAGATGATTGGCAAAAGAAGCAATGTTGACATGAGCAAACTTTTTTCACACAGTGAGTGATTGGGATCTGGAGTACGCTGCCTAAGAATGTGGTGGAGGCAGGGTTAGTTGAGGCTTTCAAAAGGGAATTCGATCATTATCTAAAAAGCAAAAATTTGCAGGGTTACAGGGAAAAGGCATGGGAGTGGCACTAAGTGAACTACTTTTTCAGAGGGCCAGCACCAACGTGACAGGCCGAAAGGCTGTGCTGTAACCATTCTATGATTCTTTGCTTCTTTAACGAGGAATTTCTGCCATTGGAAAGGGAAATCTAAACTCCCAGGAAATTAAGGTGTAAGTGATTACCACGGTACCATAATATCCTGGGATTCCTACCCAGCACAGCCCTTGCCGAAACTATAAAAGGCTATTTATCGCACTTTGTCCCACTTTCAAGGAATGTTCTGATTTACACTAGTTTTCTTTCTGCAACCACTTAGGCTGAAAACTAAGGGCCTTTGGTCACATGTAGCTGCGTGATTTATGACTCTTATGATTCCAAGCCTGGGAGGACCATTATTCATAGATATACATTGTAAATGCATAGTTAAAAGATTTAGAAGTTAGATAATGCACAGGTTTCAGAGGATTGTCTCCTGGACGTATATCTCTGCTGGTTTCTTTTTAAATCCAAGTTGTGATCCAAGTGTTCCAATAGTCAAATCAATAATGAAGTTCAGTACATTCCAACAAATTTACGGTTTCATCAAGAGCTACAAGTTTAACACAGTTTGTACAGTGGCATTTCTAATTATAAATGTGTAAATTGGGACTGAGTGAGGTGCTTTTTTGTATCAGTATTTACTTTTTAGTTCTGTGAAAAATATTGCAGAGCTTTTTGTTGTGTTTTGGTGCCTCCAAGGTATGCAGAGGTGACACGCCAGTTTCTATGCCTAAACAGGAACCTTATTTACAATGCTTCTTTAAAATTGTTGTAGTCTGTCCATACTCTGTATACATCATCAGACAGGAAATGAATGCCACCTGTCATGAGGCCCATTAGTTGGAATGTGTTAATTGAGCAAGCAAGACATACTAATAAGAGCTCTCTAACAACATGTACATACTACTGTAATCTTTTACCAGTCCTACTTGAGTGATTGGTGAGTCTATGTTTTGAAGGATAGAAGGAAACGCAACAAAAAAGCCTGCACTCTCATGCTTCCAGCTGATTTGCTTCTGTTTCTCTCTGTAAACACACCTAGACTTGACCAATAACACACAGCACACAGTGAAGAGTCACCAGACATACCTAATCAAACACCAAACAATTGAATACATATTTTCTCCCTTGTGAAAATACCTTATTTTAAATTAAACTATCCAACATATCTACATTGAGTCACTTCTTGGAGTTCAGTGTACCTATTTTCTCTAAGTCAGAAATAGTCTTCAAGATGTGAAGATCTCTGATGTCTATACTGAGATCTATGAATTTGAGATTGTGGATCTGCATGATCAGCTCAATAAGATGGATGATCACCATCACAGTCAGTCTGCACTGGACCGTTGCATTAGAGTGTTACAGCTGGAGCTCGGTGAGAGAGGGAGTTTGGTGAAGAGGGAAGGGGGAACCCTTTCATTTTCTACTTTTCCTCAGTAAGAAGAGCAGCAGCCTTGGTGAATAGGACCTAGTAAGTATTTCTTCTGTCCTTAATATTCGCCAGACTACAGAAAGTGAAAGTAAAGGGAGTAATTTAAAGTTAAGTCATGGGAGAGCAGCTCGGCCAAGCGGAATCCTCCTCCTGTGCGATGTGGGAATTCAGGGACACTTCCATTGTCCAAAGCCACCACGTGTGCCGGAAGTGTCTCCAGCTGCAGCTACCCAAAACCTGCGTCTTGGAGCTGGAGCTGAGGCTGGAGTCACTGTGGAGCATCTGCTAGGATAAGATCTTCATGGATAGCACATACACTGCAGGTAAAGAGTTCACAGGCAGAAAGGAGATGGGTGACCACCAGACAAAGTAAAAGCACTAGGAAGGGAGTGCAGGAGTCCATTTGGTCCATCTCCCCCTCCAACAGATTTTCCATTTTGGATACTGCCGGGGAAGATGGTTTCTCAGGGGAGATGCAGCAAGAGCCAAGTCCATGGCACCATGAGTGGCTCAGCTGCACAGAGTGGGGAACAAAAAAGTGGGAGAGCAATGGTGATAGGGAATTCTACTGTAAGGGGATTGGATGGACATTTCTGCGGCCGCAGACATGACAGCAGGATAGTTTGCTGCCTCCCTGGTGCCAGAGTCAAGGATGTCACTAAGCAGTTGCAGGACATTCTGAAGGGTGAGAATCAACAGCTAGAGGTTGTGGTTCATATCGGTAACAACGACATTGGTAGAAAGAGGGATGATGTCCTGAAAGCAGAATATAAGGAGCTAGGAGATAAATTAAAAAGCAGGACCTCAATGGTATTGATCTCAGATTTATTCCCAATGCCACATGCTAGCGAGATCAGGAATAGGAGAATAGACCAGGTGAACGCATAGCTGGAGAGATGGTGTACGAGGGAGAGATTTAGATTCCTGAGGCATTGGGACCAATTCTGGGGAAGATGAGACCTGTACAAGCCGGACAGGTTGTACCCCAGCAGGACTGGAACCAATATCCTCACAGGAGTATTTGATAGTACTGTGGGGGAGGGTTTGAACTAGTTTGAGGGGAATGTGAACCTGAGCAGGGAGACACGAGAGGGAAGCAAAGGTAGAAATGAAAGATAGAAAAGTAGAAAGCAAAAGTGGAAGGCAGAGGAAACAAGGGCTAGCAGCAAATAGGACCAGTACAAAAAAAGTGTAAAAATGTTAAAAAGACAAGTCTAAAGGCACTGTATCTGAATGCATTTATAATAAGGTAGATGAATTAATAGCGCAAATAGATGTAAACAGTATGATATGATTGCGATTATGGAGACAAAGCTGCAGAGTGACCAAGGCCGGGAACTGAATATCCAAGGCTACTCAATATTTAGGATGGACAGGCAAAAAGGAAAAGAGATGATGTGGCATTGTTAGTTAAGGATGAAATCAGTGCAATAGGGAAAGAGAATGTTGGCTCTGAAAATCTAGATGTAGAATCAGTCTGTGTAGAGCTAAGAAGCAACAAGGGGTGGAAAACATTAGTGGGAGTTGTCTTTAGGTCTCCAAACAGTTGTGATAAGGCAGGGGATAGCATTAAACAGGAAATTAGAGATGCATGTAACAAGGGTGCTATAGTGATCATATATAGGCTGGGCATACCAAGTTAGCAATAATACTGTGGCGGATGAATTCCTTGATTGTGTACAAGTTGGTTTTATTTAGACCAGTATGTTGAGGAACCAACTAGGGAACAGGCTATCCTACATTTGGTATTGTCCAATGAGAAGGGGTTAATTAATGATCTTGTTGGGCAGGGTCCTTTAGGGTACAGTGATCATAACATGATGGAATTCTTCATTAGGATGGCAAGTGAAGCAGTTCGATCTGAAGCTAGGGTCCTAAATCTTAACAAAGGAAACTACGAAGGTATGAGGTGTGAGTTGGCTAAGATAGATTGGGGAACTTTATTAAAATAAATGACGGTGGATAGGCAATAGTTAATATTTACGGAACAAATGTATGCATTGCGAAACTTATACATTCCTTTCTGGTGCAAAAACACAACAGGAAAAGCAGCCCAACCATGGCTAACAAAATAAATTAAGGATAGTATTAGATCCAAAGAGGAGTCATATAAAGTTGCTAGAAAAAGTAGCAGGCCTGAGGATTGGGAACAGTTTAAATTCAGAAAAGGAGGACCAAGAGATAGATTAAGAGGGGAAAAATAGAGTATGAGAGTAAACTTGCAAGGAACATAAAATCAGACTGTAAAAGTTTCTATAAGTATGTAAAAAGAAAAAGATTAGTGAAGACAAATGTCGGTCCCTTACAATCCGAAACGGGAGAATCTATAATAGAGAACAAGAAAATGGCAGAGCAATTAAACAACTACTTTAGTTCTGTCTTCACGGAGGAAGACACAAATAACTTCCCAGAAATACTAGGGAACCAAGGGTCTAGTGAGAAGGAGGAATTGAAGGAAATTAGTATTACTAAAACAATAGAGAAATTAATGGAAGTGAAAGCTGATAAATCCCCAGGGCATGATAATCTACATCCCAGAGTACTAAAGGAGGTAACTATGTAAATAATGGATGCATTGGTTGTTATCTTCCAAAATTCTGTAGATTCTGGAACAGTCCCAACAGATTGAAGGTTGGCAAATGTAAGCCCACCATTTAAAAAGGGAGAGAGGAAGAAAGCAGGGAATTATAGACCGGTTAGCCTAACAACAGTAGTAAGGAAAATGCTAAAGTCTATTATACAGGATGTGATAACAGGACACTTAGAAAGTATCAGTGGGATTAGACAAAGTCAACTCAGAGTTATGAAAGGGAAATCATGCTTGACAAACCTACTGGAATTTTTTGAGGATGTAACAAACAGAATAGATAAGAGCGAACTAGTCGATGTGGTGTATTTGGATTTTCAGAAAGCTTTTGATAAAGTCTCACATAAGACATTAGTGTGCAAGATTAAAGCACATGGGATTGGGGGTAATATATTCACATGGATTGAGAATTGGTTGGTAGATAGGAAACAGAGAGTAGGAATAAACGGGTCTTTTTCTGGAGCACCAGGTGGTGACTAGTGTGGTACCGCAGGGATCAGTGCTGGAGTCCCAGCTAGTCACAACATATATCAATGATTTGAATGAGATAACAAAATGTAATATTTCCAAAGTTTGCCATTGACATGAAACTTGGTGGGAATGTGAGTGGTGAGGAGGGTGTTAAGAGGCTTCAAGGCGATTTAGACAGGTTGAGTGAGTGGGCAGATGCAATATAACGCGGATAAGTGTGAAGTTATTCACTTCAATAGGTAAAACAGAATGGCAGAGTATTACTTAAATGGTGATCGATTGGGAAACATTGATGTACAAAGGGACCTGGGTGTCCTTGTACACCAATCACTGAAAGCAAGCATGCAGGTGCAGCAAGCAGTTAAGAAAGCAAATGGTATGTTTGCCTTCATTTTGAGAGGACTTGAGTACCGGAGCAAGGATGTCTTACTGCAGCTAAACAGGGCATTGTTGAGATCATGCAGTTTTGGTCTCCTTACCTAAGAAAGGATATACTTCCCACAGATGGAATGCAGTGAAGGTTCACCAGACTGATTCCTGAGATGGAAGGATTGTCATATGAAGAGAGATTGGGCCGGCTCGGCCTGTATTCACTGGAGTTTAGAAGGATGAAAGGGGATCTCATTGAAATATATAAAATCCTGACGGGGATGGACAGACTGGATGCAGTGATGATGTTTCCTCTGGCTGGGGGCATCTAGTACAAGGGGTCACAGTCTCAGGACACGGGGTAGACCATTTAGGTCTGAGATGAGGAGCAACATCTTCACCCAGAGGGTGGTGAACCTATGGAATTCTCTTCCACAGAAGGCTGTGGAGGCCAAGTCACTGAATATATTTAAGAAGTAAATCGGTAGATTTCTGGACGCTAAAGGCATCAAGGGTTATGGCGAGAGGGCGGGAGTTCGGCATTGACATAGAGGATCAGCTATGGTCATGTTGAATGGTGGAGTAAGTTTGAAGGGCTGAATGTCCAATTCCTGCTTCTATTATCTATGTTTCAATGTTTCATTGGAAAAGGAAATGTATCCTCATAATCACTGTCCTCAATATCCCGGTCTGCTTGCTATCAAATGTCTCACATTCCACTTCATGTTGTCATCCAGTAGGTAAGCATTGGTACCAAGCAGCTGTTTGATCTGTTTAGGTCAGGGTAGAGATGATGCAAGTTTGTGGTTTTGAGTTGGCTGTTTGATGTGAACCCAAACTCTAACTTCTGTATGTTTGCTTGTTGAAGTAAGCTTTTGCTTACCTTGTTGCTTTGCAATTTCTTCTGCTTTCACTCTGATTTTCCCATTGGAATGTAACAGTTTAAGAATGGCCAGTAGTATGTGAAAGCTATGACCTGTCATAAGTTCAGCCAGTGACTTTCTAGTCAGATTGTGGGGTAGGTCGATGTGTGCGAAGTAGGATATGAATGGATTGTTCTAATATTTTCCCCTCTGACATACTAACTCTTAGATTGTCTGTTATCACCTTGTTGAATCATTCAATGCCACCATTTGATTGTGGGTTGTATCACAATGTTAGATGATGGTGAATTCCATTGCTCGCTAGGAACTCGGTGAACTGATTTCGGGATTTTGGGCTAACCGCTAGACTTCTGCATGTGATGTTGTTGTCATCAAACAATGCAAGTTCATTGCATAATCTGAAGTGTGGGATCAGTTCTTCCTCTATTTCGCGAGGCCACTTGGTTTTTATGTACTGACTTACTTTCTACAGTACACTAAGCATCTTTGATTCTGCCTTCAGCTTCTCTTGCATAACAAGAGTTTTAGTAGTGTGCAAAATCACCAAATCAGATTGTCTTTTTGTTGAAGTCGCTTCACTATCATTAAGGTTGTGTACAATAGTAGTACAGCTAAGCACGCTAGCTACTTGGTTGCATGAGCCTGTGAGATACTTGACCTCAAAGTTGTACCGATGAAGATGATCTGACCATCTGCAGTTGTGTAGAGGATGATGATCAAATCCTGATGTGGCTAACGATATAGTCAATGCTTGGTGATTAGTGTGGAGAGTGCACTTTCTATCATAGAGATACATGCACCAATGTTTACAAGCATAGACGTAGGCTAGTGCTTCCCACTCTCTAGTAGAGCTTTTGCATTCGGTTTCCGAATATGAGTGTGATGTGTTAGCAGTTGGTCATTCACTTCCTTCAATGTACTGAGTACAGCTCCAATCACACTTCCTGATGCATCTGTTGTGACATACGTTTCTATATGTGGATTGAAATGAGTGAGGACTAGCGGAGATGCTATATTTGCCTTTAACATGTCAAATACTGTTTGCTGTGCGCTTGTCCGTTCACATTGTGCGTCTTTGCACGGAAGCTTTCGATCTCTTTCCATCACTTTCAGTGATCTCTTAGGAATGAATTTATGATAGAAGTTGGTAGTACCAAGGAATGAAGCCAACCCTTTCAAGTTAGATGGGTCAGAAACACATGAATGGCTTTGATGTGTGTAGGCTTCACTCCAGCAGCTGTCACTGTATTTTAGAAAGTCAAATCCAGATCCTGCACCTGTGCCTTTGTCCTTGTTGAGTGTCAATTTGTGTTGTGCAAGTTGAGTGAGCATCACTGATAACTGCTGATTCTGTTCTTCTTTGTCCCTTCCATGGACAGTGACATGGTCAAGTAGATTGAGCATCTCCTCATACCTGACAAGACTGAAGAAGCAATCTTCAGGGATGCACTGGGTGCTGAACTTGGTGCCTAGGGTATTCTGCGGTACTGAAACACACCCTTGTAAGCAACAAAAGCTGTAAGGTATCAGCTTTGCTCCGCTGTTTGTTTCTGCAGATAGCTTCATCTTATGTTGAGCTTTATGAAAACTGTGGAATCATGAAATGAAGTCAATAGCTCTTGAAACATAGGAATTGAATACCTTGTCTGGAACGATTGTTTTGTTGACTGCCTTAAGGTTGCTGCACAGTCTAAGTTCGCCATTTTTGCATTGCACAATGATGAGGCTCAATATCCATGGCAATGAATCAATTCACTTAATGATGCCATCTGCTTCAAGTCGTTTCAGCTCCTATGATATTTCAGCATGGATCACAAATGGCAACCATTTCAAATTTTATGAAACTGGCAAAATTGATGTGTCAATGTGACTATGTGACAGTACCCCTTAATCTCCCCAAATCAGGTAAATATGAAAGGACACCATTTGGTATAGTCAGTGTCATTGATCACATTAGTGTGTGCTTCAGTTGACTTCTCAAGTTTGAAGCCAAGCTTGTTGAAAAAGTTCACCCCCACCCAGGTTCTGCCTTTGGCTACATAGAACATGAAGCTGACTAGAGTGATGTTTTTGTAGTGCACTGGAACTCTGATCGTTCTCAAAACTGGAATAATGAGTTGTTAGAGTTGTCATAAGCTTGAAGAGTGTCGCAAGAGTGAGAGAAAGATGTGGAAAATACTGATGGTAGAGCTTGTCGGTCAACATGGATACTTTCATGCCAATGTCAATGAGGAGCGACACTGAAATGGCCACGTTCTGAAACCTGCAATCTTTAAAATGACCTGGTGCTTTAATGTCCGTGATGGTATACACATACCTTTTTTATCTCTCAAGAAGAGACTCCTCCACGTGTCAAACAAATTAAATCTTCTTCTTTGACCTACACACCTTTGCAAAGTGATTCCAGTTGAAGCATGAGTTCTACTTTTTCCCTCAAACTGGACATAGTGTTGTGAATCGATGGATACCTCTACGTTTTGGGCACATTTTTGAAGGTATCTGACTGGGCATTCTGGCACCTCTGGCAGAATATATAACATTTAATCAACACAATTTTCTTTGGCCCCAAGTATTCCTCGAGAACACAAGCTACCGTATCATATATAAACATGTCTTCTGTGATCTGCTCTGAGATAGTGGGCAGAGTTTTCCCAAAATGAATCTAAACCCGGTGGCGAACAGTTTCGGCATTGCCCAGCCCACTGTCCGTAATGGTGGCAACTCGAACACGATTCTGCGCTTGGAGCCTCATTAATTATGCAGAGGCACATATCACTCTGAATGACCTGGCAGGTCCAGAGCTGATTCATCTGGTGGGATAGAAGTTCCTGGCGCCATATTTAAATTCCAGTCCAACATGCAATCTCACTTTCTCCAGCCCACCAGAGATGCCTGGCAGCCTGAAGAGGAAGGCTGAGAGACTAAACAGGAAGGCAGTGCCCTGCATCACACACCAGGTCCTCCAGGTCTTGATCAGATGGGTGCATCCTGTATTCCAGGGATGGCTGCAGAAAGCACCACAGCCTTACCTCTCCAGCCTGGGAGGCCATTGCGAAGCGGGTCAGCGTGGCTGGCATCCACGCCCGAAGTGCCACCTGGTGAAGGAAGAGGGTGAATGATCTCATCCACTCCTACAGGGTAATTCATCCTTCAACACCCTCCAATATCAAACTCTCATCACAGCATCATGCACCCTCTTCAGGGGATTCACGCAACCATTAGCGGGGGACACATATCAACACTCATTCTCTCACCAAGACCTTCACATCACCACCATCCCATCCATCATGTTGCTCAAACTCCGCACTCTGGCCCTTTTGGGAAGGGCTCACCACACACACGGGATAGGCATGTCACCAAACCTCTGCTCCACCCCTTTCATTACATGCCTTTCTCTCTTCTTCACACAGGCCAAGCTAGTGTAGAACAGGTGTGAGAGACTGCAGGTTGGGGGAGGGCCGGATGACATCGCCGCCCTCACTGAGTTTGAGGAGGCTGGAGCCAAGCTGGCTGGAGAAGACAGGGATTGCTCCTGCGGGGAAGGGAAGATTGGCCTCTCCCACCAACCTAGCACAGATCACGGCTCCATCACTTCAACAAATCCTGACATTCACAATGAATCACATGCAGCCTTATCTAGCACATGCTCATTAGCTGAAACTCTATTTTCTATTTTCTAGGCACCAGCAAATCGAGACCCCCAAGCCAATCAACAAATCAGTATGAGCCCCCAAATTTCATCTGAGGAGGAGGCTCTGGAAGAACCATCACGCTACCCACATGCACCCTCCACCAGCTCAGAGACACGCATGTCGGTGGGCCACACATATAGTTTAGGCTGGGGCTCACTTTCTGGGGAACACCTCACTAACATGTCCCCGCAGCAGTCGGAGGCAGGGACAGCCCAGGCCTCCAGCACTTGGAGGGTTGCTGGAAACCAGGCACCTGCTCAGTCCGAGTCAGATGATGAGCCTCTGGAAGCAGCCGCCAAATCTATGCTGGAAATGCAACGACAGGTGGCGGAATATCAGGCAGAGATTTAGAAGTCACTCAGCAGACGAGAGCGAACGATGGAGGAGTCCGTCCACATTCTGTCTGTTGTTGCAGCTCTGACATGCGAGCGCCTCAAGGTCACCATGGGAAGGCTGGCAACCACAATGGAGACCTTGGTCCAGCAGCTCTTGCCAGATTTGTGCTCGGCCCCGCACTCCATGGCCACAGACCCTGATGGGCACCACCAGGACTTAGACAACATGGGGACGAGGCACCTTGACCCCCTCCAGGTGCACCATCTGCTGCAGGGGTCAGGGTGGGGTCCTCGGGCACCCACAGGGAGGATGCATGTCAGGCGAACACCCCAGGGGCTTCCTCTCAGGACATTCCAAGGATGTGCAGCCGCTTACAGCCCCCTCTGCCTGTGACCCCATCCACTCCAGCTTCTCAGGCCGCCGAGGGTGCTTCTGCCCCTGAGCAGGTGACCTTTATCCAGCTAGGGCCCTCCAAGCCCGGGGCCACCAGATGACATCCACCATGGTCATCACAACATCAGGATGTAGCAGTCAGCAGGCTGCCTCCACCCCTGCTGCAGATGTCAGGGCTGCACCCAGGCACAGTGCTGGCGTTAGGAAAGTGAAGAAAAATTGATGTCACTTTTGGGTCAGGGGTGTGCCAGACATGTAAATAAATTGCACTTTTGTTAATACAACTGATGGTTATGTGAATGTTCCTGTTAAATGAAGGGGTTGTAATTTTGTACTTTGGAATCCTCTTATTTCAGATTTAGCCTTTCTCCTACTCAGTGATAATGTCCCAATGTGAGATTAATGTTCCTGTGATGTCAACCTCAGTTGAACTAATATCCACACCCCTTGTATGTTGTCAGGGAGATGTGTATAAATCTTTATTGAAAGTATGTGATATAAGCGTTTCTAACCCTTCTTCCTCAATGTGCACCATTGAGTGAGGGCAGCTCATCAGCATCGCTATTCTAGCAGCATTTATATCTCCTCAGTGGTCGTGGCAGAAGATAAGATATGCACAGGAGGAGGAGACCCCTAGATAAGTCCACATCTTAGCTGCAGCAGTGTTGGCATCATTCGATGGTGGCAAAAGCTTCAAGTCTTCTCTTGCATTGATCTTATTCCAAAGTTGGCTCTCAGTTCCCAGAGTGAGCCCACTCATAGGGCCCCCATGGACCAAAGCAAAGATAATGGCTGGCGATTCATGAGGCAAGTGTGAATGCAGGACTCGTTCTCACTGCAAATGGGTGGACACCCCCTGAATTGAAAGAAAATGGCATTGAGGACGAGGAGAGATGTGGCCATATTCCCTCACTTGACTTTACTCTTCCTGGAACCTGTCAGCAAT
The DNA here is from genome assembly GCF_017639515.1 of Carcharodon carcharias. Taxonomy (NCBI): domain Eukaryota; kingdom Metazoa; phylum Chordata; class Chondrichthyes; order Lamniformes; family Lamnidae; genus Carcharodon; species Carcharodon carcharias. The sequence goes on along the minus strand of NC_054473.1, from coordinate 164,624,137 downwards.
TAACGTATCCCTGGCACGTCTCCCACATCTTCCTTTCTACATGGTGTGATCACGCTCATACTGACCTTCAGAGCTTCATGAGGTTCTTGGGCCTCTGGATCTTTATCCTCCAATGAGCTCTCATCTTCCTCCAGGTCATCATCAGGCAGGGGGGTCACCTCTTTGCATTTCCAGATCGTGAAGGGCGGAGCACACTGCGATGATGCAGGAAACCCTGTCGGGAGTGTATTAAAGTGAGCCACTTGAGCGGTCCAAACATCTGAAATGCATCTTCAGAAGCCCTGTGGTCTGCCCTATAAGGGAACGTGTGGAGCTATGAGCAGCATTGTTCCTCTCCTCAGAATGACCCTGAATGACTCATTGGTGTCATCAGCCAGCATTTCCCTTATCCCCAAGCAGCCATCCCTGAAGACGTAATGGCCCCTCGAAAACTTCAGGCACCTGGGAGCGACTCAGGATGTATGAGTCATGGCAACTCCCAGGCCACCGTGCACAAAAGTGCAGCCTGTGCTTCTGGTGATCTCACACTAGTTGCAAATCACTCGAATGATAGCCCTTGCGCTTTATAAACATTAGAGACCACTGCCATTGAGCCTGTATAGCCACATGGGTGCAGTCGATTGCACCCTGCACTCTAGGGAAGTCTGCGTTGGAAGCAAAGCCGGTGAACCTCGCAGCCTGGCTATCTTCGACCAGAACAAACCTGACATAATGATGGGCCTCCCTGTAAAGGGCATCTGTAACCTCCTTTATGCATCGATGTGTTGCGGACTGAGAGATGCTGCACAGGTCATCTGTTGATCCTTGGAAAGAACCAGAGGCCAAGAAATTGAGTGCTGTGGTCACCGTCAAAGCCAGTGGCAGTGAATACCTTCCAACTCCACATGGTGTCAGGTCTTCACGTGGATTATGTGCTGCATGAGACCTCATTTGTAAATAGGAGACTCTTCTAAAATAAGCTCTAGGTCTGGCAAATCACCCCCATTGCCTGGGTCTCTCCTCCTGACCCTCCTGTTCATGCTGTGGCTCTGCTTGACCATGTCCCTCCTGCTGAAACTGTGTGTGGAGTCGCCTCTCCCTTTTCCACCTCCTCCATTGCATTAGGATCCTGACAAAGGCAACATTGAGCCCTAAATCCATATCAGCTTTTGCCTTCTCTCTGAAAGGAAATATTGGAGACATTAATGATCCAAGGAGCAAGAAAGCGAAGCTCAGAGCATGACACATTTGGAGACTATAAGGTTCCATAGTTTTTGCTGCCCTACTTGCATGATGAGACATTTGCACACATATCGAGGTGACCAAGATTGCAGATTTAACATCTTAAGAACTGCGTGGGATGCTAAACTTCAAGTGAGATGAGTGGTCCAACCTAGCTCTCTGCTCCAATCTCTGATGTGACATATTAATGACCAATCAGTTGCTCATGGTCAACGAGTGGATCCCCTTTGGCCCGTTAGGAGTGTCACATCTAGTGAACATGTGTGACAGGCCTTCACTGATGGAATGCCATATATGATACAGCTGTGCCTCCCTCACTAGTGCCTGCATTCCCAAATTCTACAGTCCTTTATGTTACACTTGAGATGCAATGATTGTGATATGCAACCACTAAGTTCTGAGTAGCCCTTTAACTGTTCTAATGAAGCCGTTGGCTTTCAGTGGCTTTCACCGCAAGGAGGTCTTCTTTCTTTCGAAACAGACTCCTGCTCACTCCTGCGGCAACAAAAGGTTAGAGAGCGATCCCTGGAAAGCACCCATAGTGTTCGCCCTTCCCCCTCACTGCCATTCCACAGACTTCCCTCCCTGTTGCCCCCATTATGTTCGCCCTTCCCTCTCACTGCCATTCCACCAACTTATTCCCTGTTGCCCCCATTGTGCTCATCAGCCCGACCCTCGCCTCACAGCCCACCCATGGTTGAAGTGTTTTTCTCTGAAAGTGGAGGCCTGCATGAGTACCACAGCACAGAGGTGTTCCTCAAGACAATGAGAGCAAAGAGAAGGAGCAATCCAACCCTACAGACCCAGCGGAGTGGGGTTCACCGCAATAAGACCGGCACAGCGCTACGGCAAGTATGTCCCACTCACCTCGAAATTACCAGTGAGCTGAGGTTCGATTTGTGCATGCCACCCTTTTTCAAACGGGTTTTTGAGGCTGACATAATTTCCTGCTGGTGTGACGGAAGATTGGAAGGCCTGGCAAGATTCCCGCGAGCAGCTGTTTTAATGAGCATTCATGACATGCTAACGAAGGCAAATGGTGTTCACACCATTAGTCGGTGGGATAACTGACCCACCATGGACACGCCGTCCGCAGAATTGCGACTTGTTTTATGTCGGCAGATTTGAGACTTTTTGCCTGCCGCTGGATTCTCCACTCCCACCCTCCAGGAAACCAGCTGCAGGCTGTATGAGAAAATTGCGGCCAATTTATGAGTTTCCCCTTCTTGCAAGTCACTGCTGCATCCAGACTGTCCATCCCTATAGCAAGCAAATAGGTCTTCAATCCTGAAATCCACCAACTCCACAGGCTGGATGGATCTCCTGGCAAAGAAAGGAATGGTGCTGGAAGCTGTAAATATAATTTTTTTCTCCACCGTTCTCCTCGCCAGTTGTTGTGTTTTGTGCCTCGGAGATATGCAGAGATGACACACCAATTTCTATGTCTAAACAGGACCTTTATTTCCAATGTTTTTTATAAATGACTGCACTCTCATGCTCCCAGCTGCTTCTCTCTGTTTAGTTTCTGTTTTACTCTGTAACCACACCAAGGCTTGACTAATAGCATATAGCACACGGTGGAAGAGTCAACAAGCACACATGATCAAACATTGAACAATTGAACATTTCACTTCTTTTCTCCAATTCTTTCCAATAAAAAAGTGCTAGAAATCAGGACAACTTTAATTCAAGACATGAATTATTGATAGCATCGTTATCCTCAGACTTTTGGAAGCATTGTTTGCCCACGCAGAGACTTACTAATGAAACAAATGCATAGGGTACATGAGATTCTTAACAGAAACTGTGCCAATCCTGAGGTCCCCAGTTTTCCACTATTCATAATGCTGCCAGAAGCTCGAATTACTTCTTGCCAGAATTTTGGAGTAACTTCACCATAAAATGACGGAAATTGTGACTTGCATTGCCTGATCAACCATTCCAGGAAATTCTCGACCATTCTGATATAAATCCCTTACAGCATTGTATTTTCACCATATTGTTTGAAAACTAATCCAGGGAGATCCTGCAGGATTAATACTATTTTACGCCACCTTATATGATCCTGTTGGACAATTTGAAAACCCTAAATGATTTTTAATACATACTGTTTGCAAATTGTATTTTATAGTATAAGGACTTGGCCTTTCATCCACTGTTTAATCAGCTTGCATCAAGATTGATTTGAAGAAAGCCTAACCTCTACATAATGACAACAATCAGAACATTATTACTATGACCTCCCAAGTTTACTCTTTTTCCAGCCAAGTCTTTTCCATAACGGTATACTTTTGTACATCAATAAAAAAACAGCCAGTCTGTGGAAGAATGGTTATTTTTCTTTTATGGAAGTGTCCAAGGGATTTTTAATTTTTCTTTTGTGTTCAGCAGTAGCTCAGACTGTCAAGCTTACTCTTCAGTATGTGTCCGAACCCAGTGGCATCAAAGTCAAGCTGCTATCTATAGACTTATTTAACATTAGTTGGGATTATTATTAATTTTAAAAACAATCCTTGAGCCTTTGAACAAATAAAGTGTGACATTTACCATTTGTGTTTTACATGACTGCTATATTACAGTTCTGGAAAAAATCAATACCGGGGCCCATGTGCTGAGACAGTGATGAGGTGCGAAGCTGGCAGGATTTTCTTTATTTTTTGTTCGCCTTGTTTGCCTCCTAACACTCCGCACTTCATTTCTTTCCTTTTGTCATCTGGCCTCCCTTAGAGTCCTTGTCATCTCTGCACACAGGAAAGTCATTAAAAAACCCTTGCAAAGTCATTTCCTTTTTTTGTTGTCCACAGGCACCAGGGGAGGGAAGCCGTCTGGTGGCTTTGGAATCACTTTGACCTCAGTGTCCTCATTTTATTTATCCTTTTTTTTGTCGCCTCCTTTCTTCCTTCAGTGTCTCCTACCCAACGCCACCACCCCTCCCCCCCACCACCTTCCCCGTGAATCTTAAAAACCAAAGCACTTCAAGATAGCACAATTCTAAAATTGCTCCTCTTCACTATTTGCTCAAATTAGGTAAATAAATGACAAAGAATCTGCAAGCTGATGGGGATAACCCGATTATATTATCCTTATTAATATTACATTTGTGTAGTTCTCATTGTGTCCAGCTGTCTCGATTGGTTGCTTTGACACAAGGCACACATTTAACCAAGTCTTGTTAATCCCTAGAAAAGTGGCGTGATAGCGTCCTGTGCAGAAAAAAAGGAAAGAACTGGCCACATCTAGCATAAATTTTATATTAAAGTGATTACCTGTGCTGCTCTGTTCTATCACTTAATAATTAAATATATGGTCTGTGACAGGTAATTTTTGTTTTAATTTTTAGCCATTTGAAGAAAATGGAACTCTAGCTCCTGCCGATACCAAAGGTCACTCAAGAATTAAATTTTTAAAAAAAGCAATTACATATTGAATAATTTAGTATATAGTCAAGTAAGACTTTTAGTAATAATGCAGTCATGTTTTATCATTGTAAGCAAACACATATATGCATGTACATATACACATAAACCTTCACACATACAAAGTATGCACACCAATCGATGTAATGCGACAAATTGTTTAAACTGACTTGTTTATCGTAGCAAAAAGAAACAAAAATGCCTATTGTCATGTCTTTTTAGCTGCTAACCTTATCACTTTGACTGTTTTGATTAAGAAAAGTATCCAAGTAACTTAGATAAACTAAATTAGTTCCATCTTTAGTAAAAATTAATACATATAAGTCCAGAAAGTCTAGTTTGAAAAAAATCTCATTATTTGACTATGCAGAATGTTTCCCAACGGGAATCTGTTCAAAAATGATAGAGTGCTCCATTCAGAGTCAGAGGCCTGAACTTTTATCTCAGTGCAATTGGCAGGCCTGGGATCGGCCAGGAAACAGATCGCCGACCGCAATCAGCCCCCGACTGTGAAGCGCATGCTGAAAAAATCTCAGCGCTGTCAGGGTAGGACGGGAGGAGGGTGGGCAATGACATCAACACAGGCATGGGAGAGCGCTGAGAGAAAGCTCCCTAAAGGCAGAGGGCTGCCTCAGAGAGCTGTAGGTCCGAACATGTTCCGATAAAGTTTTAAAAAGCAGAAAAAAAATGTCAGAGCATCACCATCAGGCACCTGAAAATATAGACGATTAAAAATGCTGGCCAAAGATTTTTATTTTTATTTCATTTTATAACGGAAACCTCATCCCACCCTTGGACGAGGTTTCATGAAAATGTAAAAGGCCGCGGGGCTGCTTCGCCCGTCCGCCAACCGTAAGGCTGTTCAGGCGACAAAAAATGGCAGACAGTTGCGCCGTTAATGGGCTTAATTGCCCTCTTAATTGTCGGTGGGAGCGCTTCCAACTTGTGTGCGCGCCCGCCAAGCAAAATATCATGCAAGTGTGCGATGACTCCGGTACTCTCGCCTGATGTCATCTCCTGTGATTTCACTCCCAATCGGGTCGGGCGCGTGCCCACTCGATCAACATAAAATTCGGCCCACAGAATTGCACTTGTTATTCAGAAGTTTCTGGGAAGCCACTTTTTAATTGTTATTCTTTGCCATGTGGTGTGAGTAATGCATTCAGAATCACTAATTATCAGTTAGTACAGCGCCATTGGTATTGGGAAGGTAATAAGTCATCTTCCCAAAGCAAAATATATATCAATATTTAACTTGAGGCAACGTTTGAGAAAGAGACTATCATGACCTCCACATTCTTAATTTTAACAAGTGGAACATTATGTGAGAAAAATATTCGTTATTGTAAATATGAACTATTTGACATTTTATCTCGTTAAAACTATATATGATATCTATCTGGCACCAAAGCGATTTCAGCCCACAACACTACGCCATGTGTATTTGCTAGTTAAAGGGATCATAATTCTCTGCATTCGCTTCGTTTTACCTAACGTATTAATAAAATATGGCCATTGTATTTTGAAAATAAATATTGAAAGCTTACTGTCATTTTTTTTTAAATCAGTTTATTTTTAAAGAAGCATATGCTTATGTAGAAAGAGTTGTTACATGCCACAGGAAGAGCTTGATGTGTTAAATACTTAGCCATCCAAATCAACTCTCTAAAACTCTGACATCACTATTTTGAATTCTAACATTTTATCTCTTTATTGTGTAAATGTCATTCATTTTTGAATGTTATCTTCACCTTTTTTAAATGGCTGATAAAATAAGCATATACTGTATTTTTTTCTTTTGGATGATAGCAGTCATACTAAAGTAGCAAAGTGCAAAGGTCACCTCAGTTTTACACTGATTGGCTATCTGCTGGCTGCACTGACATTTCTGCAGTTTCATCAGAAATTCTAAATCCTGAGTGTAACCCACTGCTTTATTTACCAACGATGCAGGCACTGCATGCTTTGCTAGCATGAATATATTACACGTAATTCACTCTCCATTCTTCTCATAGTGAGAAATGATAGCGTCAGCCTCAAAGACATGCCTATTATTGCATTGGAGAGTTACCTGAATTCATTTCATTCTGCGATTATTATTAACGCAGTTACATTCTGTGTATTCTGTTCATTATTGTGTTTCTTGAGTGGAAGGAACTGGGTTTTTTTTTGTAAAACCTCCAGTGTACGTTCTACCAGATCATTGTGAATCATTATAAATGATAATTTGGTAAGATTCAGAGCTGATTTTGTGGTTTTTTTGGAATGAATTTGAACCTGTTCAACTAACTTTAGGAAGAAACAATCAGGCAGCGAAACCCAGATCATTCAAATGGAACCATGTGGCCATTTATGGTGACAGATTTCTGGTGCACAGCACAGCACCAAACAACTTCAACTGAATGTATTTTCCATGACATTGCTCCGGTTTGAAGAGTTTGGGTAACAAGTCGGACGTTTTGTTGTTTTATAATTGTTATGTTGATCTCTCATAAGAGACAGACAGCTTGATAGGAGCCTGATTTTTTTTTTCAAATGTTCTCAAGCATCATATTTGGGCAAAACAATGTGGCAGGTTTGAGCTGGAATTATCTGAGTAGCTGGTGTAAAGTGACTGCCTGGAGGCAATCTTTCAATAACAGCCCCCAAACACAATATGAGGTGCATTCACACTAACTGTTCTGTTGGTGCAAAGTGGTTTTGTTTAGCCCGAAGTTCTAGCTGCATGTGAATACACTCTGAATCTATAGTCAGAGCCGAACACAGTGCTGGAGCAGTAAAGATGATTGGGAATCCCTGGAGGAAATCTTTCCATTTTGCTTTGCTGTAAAATCATTTTGGGCTATTTATACTCCAAAAGTCTAGTTTTGGTGCTTTGCATCAAGCCAAACAGGTAAGCTCTGATGACTTGATGAGTGAGTTGGGAGGGCAGGATCCAAGGCAAGTGGAAAGGGATTTAGGCTTTGGCAATGTGAGGCCTGGGCAAGTTGAATTACTCCCAGACCCAATTCACATGTGTTTGGCCACCTCAAACCAGTGGGACATGGCAGCTGCACAATGGATGGGCGTGGAATATCAGGCAGATGAAGGCTGATAATGAGGTCTGGCACTCAGGTAGGTCAGAGGAAGAGAAAAGACACACAATGGGTAAGATAAAAGGCTGAGAGCCGAGGAGACTTAAACATTTTCTTGCGGAATCCATCTCCCCTGCTGCTCCAAGCCCCACAAGGAAAGTCTCTGTAAAAATTATAACATTATATCTTTGGGCTTATTCTGGCGCTGACCCTTTTTCCTGACGGCTTCTCCTCATGGGAAGCTTTTCTTGAAATTCTTCTAATAAGGAAATTAGATAGTTTGTTGAAAAAAAGAAGAATATTAATAGGTATGGGGAGCGAACACGAAAATGGGATTAAAGCACAACTTTTTATGGAAAAAACTTTAGGTACAGATTTGATGTATGTAATGAATTTAGCGCAAGTATGGGAAGTGAATAGACTTACCTAGAAAATGATTCTAATAATGCTGAGCAAAAATCTAAACATTGAACAGAATCTGAAGCAGGCAGCAGTCAATCCTTTAGCCCCCAATTAGCAATAAAAAGTATGGAAAATAACTTGTGTTGGAAAGCCCATGTTGTGGAGCAGAAATTACAAAGGCAATATATTATTTAATAATATGAACACCCAGAAATAAGCGTGATGTTGTAAAGCATTCTTGCTCTAGTCACATCACCCTGATAAATACAATATATGGCTAATTATATGGTGAGCCCATGGCTGACAGAAGATGTTTAAACTACAAGTGGATTCAGGAGCATAAATGCCAAGTGGCAAAGGCTTAAGCTGATTGTTGTAATCAGGTTATGAGTGATACCATGGCTGGTAAGCTGTGTGTTCTCTTTTCCTGTCATGGTTCTTTTTAAAGTTTTTTTTAAAATCAATTTTGGTGGGTCAAGGATCTCATCTATGTGTATATGATTTTCCTTTTCTGTGACAACTCCATAAAGCAAGACGATTACATTATCAAACTCAAAAATGGCAAGCAAATACTCTCAAATAGTTTGCATTTAATGCATGTTAAACTTGAAGACCTTGCATTGTGCTCTGGCTAGCAACAGAACAGTTATTACTATTTGTACAAATGCCTGAGTTAGAGAGGCTTACCTTCAATTTATTGGCACCTCATGTGTTTTAAATGGGGAGAGATTAAATTCCAAGCACGTGTCTGTTTCACTTTTTACTTCTTACATTATTCTGGGTGTCTTTGATACACCAAAAGTGTTCTCTTTTTATTATTAAAATGTTACTTTGTTATAGAAGGGATTTTGTCAGGCCAATAAGGGTCTCACCCATTGAAAGAAAACCATTGGAGAACCCCTGTCAGTTCCATGGAGGTGGCCCGACTGAATCATGCCCTTCAGGCTCTTAATTTGCCACTGTCGGGCCTTCCCTGTGATTGAGGTCCCCAGTGGTGGAAGTCCCACCTGCTGAGAGTAGCCGGCCAATGAGAGGCCAGTGGCTCTTCATTGTCACCAGCAACAACTGGAGCAGTGACTGCTGGAGGCAGAGGCTTAGACTTGTGACGGGACCCAGGCAGGATGTGGGGATCATGGGCAAGTGGGGGGAGGGGGATTCAGAGGCAAGGACAGTGAGGGATGGCCCAACAGGTTTTGCTGGGCGGCTTTCAAGCCCAAGGGTGCAGGAAAGCCATGCAGCCTCCATTTAATCCCTGAACCACCACTAAATTACTGTGGACTCAATTGGTGTCAATTGGTTCATTCATAAGTCAAATTGAAATTCCACCGGCAACAGCCAGGAATCCCCCATCAGCCCTTTCTGTCCTCTGACATAATGGGGAGAGGCTTTCCTGCCACTGGGAGACTGATGCGGGGCCTCTCCCATGATTAAGTGGGCCTGGTCACCATGGTTCCTATCATGATAGGCTGCATAAAGTCCAGCCCACTGTCTTGGGCAGTTCACAGATTGACCCAAGATTAGAACAGTTTCCTTTATATTAAACGCTGAAAAATAACCCCTACAAGTTAATTTCTAGCTGCTTATTTAAGCAGAACCATATCAGTTCATGCCATTTGTCTGGTTACTAAACATTGACAACACACATCACTCTACTCTTCCCACTCTCTTTCTTTGTTTTGCTGTTTTTCTCCTTTCCTAAAGTCCGAATTTCCTCCCCAAAGCTTTCCTTTTTTTCCTTTAAAACCTGTTTCATGCACTAAGCTTTTGGCCATCTATCCTGAAATCTCCTTGGGTGGCTTGGTGTCAAATTTTGTCTCAACATACCTGTGAACACAGTGGATTTTCACAATCTCACCGTAATTTACAGTTGTCACCACCGACTTCAAAATATGCCAACAGCTCCTGCTGCATTCCTCCCTCACTCAAAGAGCCTCGATCTTCCCTTGTTGTTAAATGCAGCACCAATTTTGTCCTACGTGTGCTCAATACAAATGTTTGCAGAAAAAAATTTCAGTTACACACATACACACACACACACGCACACAGACACAGACACACACACACACACACACACACACACACAAACATTTGACCCATGTGCTCAACATTGAAATACTCACCAGCAAATGTAGTCAAGCCAATAAGTAAATGGTGAGATGATTTACCCTGACACAATGGATGGAGTTGCTCCTCCAGTTCTCCTAGAAGTTAGTACCTATGCATGTTTCTATAGATGCTCTATTAAAAAAAACATTTTTAGATTTTACTAAATTAATATATGGTCCTTCCAAGTTCAATGTTCCAATTTAACCGTCCACAGGACCCAATGAGAATTGCCTGAGGCACCAAACGGGACATTGTTTTTAGACTTAGCTTCCTATGGTTAGTAAAGGCTATCCTATTGGGCCTGCAGTTTCCCTGGTCCACCCGCTGTCTTTAATTGGTCAGGGCTATTGGATACAGTTTCTTAATTGGTTGTGACTGACACCCCACCACCGCTACATCTGGGTTTCTGAACTATATTTGAGCCTGATGTCAGGGTGCCTGTGATCATCACCAAATCCAGTCCTATGGTGCCATATGGGACTTTGGAGGGGTTGGTGGGGTGATGGTGGTGGTGAATTGGAATTGAGTTACTGCCTTGAGAGGCTGTACTTTTTATGTCCACGGGATTGGGTATTGCTGGCTAGGCCAGCATTTATTGCCCACCCTTAATTGCCCTTGCACACTGTGTTGTTGAATAGCTGCGGTTCATGTGATGTAGGTACACCAACAGTGCTGTTAGGAAGAGATTTTTTACCCAACGACAATGAAGGAACAGCAAAATAGTTCTAAGTCGCATGGTGTGTGGCTTGAGGGGAACTTGCAAGTGAAAATATTCCTTTTCGCCTGATAGCCTTTTTCTTCTAGATGGTGGAGATCACAGGTTTGGAAGGTGTTGTCAAAGGAGCCTTGGTGAGTTGCTGCAGTGCACTTTATAGATGGCACATACTGCTGCTACTGTTTCAGTGGTGGAGCGAATGAATGTTTAAGGGAATGGATGGGGTGCCAGTCAAGTGGGCTGCTTTGTCTTGGATGAAGTCAACCTTCTTATATGCTTTTGGAGCAGAATTTATCCAGGCAAATGGAGAGCATTCCATCATGATCCTGACTTGTGCCTTGCAGATGGTGGACAGGCTTTGGGGAGTCAGGAAATGAATTACTCGCCACAGAATTAGACGGCTTCATTACCTGAGGAGCTGTGAATGGAACTGAATGTTCCTACTTCTGACCTGGAGGGCAAGTCATTGATGAAGCAGCTGAAATGATTGAGCCTGGAACACTGCCCTGAAGAACTCCTGCTGGGATAGCTGAGGGTTGGGATGATTGGCCTCCAACAATCACAAGCATCATCCTTTGTGCTGAATGTAACTCCAGCCAGTGGAGCTGTTCCCCACCATCTCCCATTGATTTCAATTTTCTTTAGGCTCCTTGGTGCCACACTCAGTCAAATGCTGCCTTGATGTCAAGGGTGGTCACTCATACCTCATCTCTGAAGTTCAGTTTTGACAAAGCTTGTAATGAGGTCTGGAGCCAAACGGTCCTGGTGGAACCCAAACTGAGTATTAGTGGGCAGGTTATTGGTGAGTAAGTGCAGCTTGAAAGAACTGTTGACTACCCCTTCCATCACTTTGTTGGTGAATGAGAGGAGACTGGAGTTCTAATTTGCTGGGTTGGATTTCTCCTGCTCTTTGTGGACAGGACATACTTGGGCAATTTTCCACTATGACCTTCTTATACCCCAATATGAGTCAACACCTTCGGGAACAGAGAAAAGAAACCTGTTAATAAAAAAGTTATTGCAGGCGGTATTATTTTTTTACTTTCCTTAAGTGGGGGCAATATGTATTTAATTGATATGAGTAGTCCACTGCCTTTTCGCATTAGTCAAGTCATAAAATGAACAGTAGGTCAAAATCCATGCCAGAGGAAAATGGGCAATTCCCTTTTAATACCATATATGGAAGGCACTCTCGGTAGCTTATTTGTGTCATTCAATAATTATACCAATCATGTTTTAAGAAGGCACAAAAATATCTAGAAAACAGGTACTTGATACAAAAACTGCATGAAATTTTACCTCTTGAATTATTTGTTTCTTCAATAGGGATTATATAATAAAAATCAATTTCCTTCAAGAGTATTCTGTCACTTTTATGGTATCCGGAATATTCCAAAATCCTTTAAGAAGAAATAGCGAGAAGACACAAGTTGATTCTATCAGTAGTATTTAAATCCCAAAACGTAGAAGAATTTGAATGATGGAATATTTTTCTAAAGTTTCCAAAAATAGGAAGAACTGATACATATGTTACAATATGATTTCAAATGATTGAGATGTAAAATTAAATGAAACTCGTCAATCTGCTCTAAAAGCACAGATTTTCATGACTTTTGGTGAAATTCCCTTTCTCATAAATTAATCCCCTTCTCAATATTGGATTTCCTCTAAATCTTTTGATACATACATTTACTTTCTAACTTTTAGATTTGAATAAAATGTGGCCTGTGGGACATGGATTTGAAATGCAACCTAAACAAAGAACTAGGATCTTGCTTCGTTCCCATTCTGAGGGGCTGTTAAAGATCTTGAAACATATTGTGCCAGTCTCAGTCAAGTTCCCAGTGGATGTAAGTCCACAGACCAAGTATGTTCCCACGTTTGTCATTAGTTGGTACAATTCATGATTCACATGAAGAAAAAAATAAACTCACTGTAAAGTTCTGGTGGCGAGTACAGTATTCCTCATAAAATCTCAATCCAAATATTTGTAAAGTTAGATAACTTGGCTAAGGTTCAAATGACTCCCTTTTGATTGAACTAGGGTAGAGTTCCCAGTTTGTGCACATTTGGAAAATTGCGCCCAAAATGCGCTTGAAATTGTGCTGTGCAAGTTTCTGATAAAATTAATTTAAACCGCAAACTAATGTACAGTAAATTAGCGAAATCCAGCAGTACAATAGGACATAACCGTATTTTTCCTTCGCATGAGGAAATATTCCTTGATGTAAGTGTGGTAACTTGATGCAATTGATGGCAACTTTCTTAAGTCAACCCTTAGGTTCAACATGGAGGATGAAAATAAAAATGAAAAAAAATCTTGAATGTCAAATATCTGGCCTCGTGTGGAAATTATTATAAAATTATGGCGCCATACTTGAGGAAGGATGTGAAGGCATTGGAGAGAGTACAGAGGAGATTCACAAGAATGATTCCAGGGATAAACAGCTGTAGCTACGAGGATAGATTGGAGAGGTTGTGACTGTTTTCCTTGAAGAAAAGAAGGCTGAGAGGAGACCTAATAGAGGTATTCAAGCTCCAGAGGGGTATGGACAGGGTAAATAGTGAGACATTATTCCCACTCAAGAGAGCATCAAAAACTAGAAGGCACAGATTGAAAATAATGGGCAAAAGGAGTAGAAGTGATGTGAGGAAAAATTGTTTTTACCCAAAGGGTTGCTGGAGTCTGGAACAAACTTCCTGAAAGGATGGTGGAGGCAGGTTCGATCGAGGTAATTGAAAGGGAATTGGATAACTATCTGAAAAGAAAGACCATGCAATATTATGGGGTTAAGACAGGGGAGTGGGATTAGGTAGACTGCTCTTTCAGTGAGCCAGTGCAGACTCGATGGGCTGAATGGCCTCCTTTTGCATTGTAAATATTCTGTGTTTCTGTGTGCTTCCCCGATTTTGATCAATCCACCATTGGCAGTCATGCCTTCAGCTGCCTAGGTTTTAAGCTGTGCAATTTCCCCCACCCCACCCCTTGCACACATCCACCCACCACCACCACCACACATCACCACCACCCACCCCCCCCACTTCCTCCAAATCACAATGCCTCTAAAACTCTTCCTCTTCCTTTTAAGACACCACTCGTTCAACCATACATTACCTCTCCAAACATTGCCTATGTGGCTTGTTGTCAATTTTTGTTTGATAAAACAACTGTGAAGCACCTGCAGCAATTTACCGTGCTAAAGGTGCTATAATATGTCAAATTTATTGTTCAAAGCAAATGAACCAACATGAGTTAAAATTAGCAAAAGCTGCTTAATGAGAACATGTACAAACCTATAGGAAGGGAAGCTTTCAAACCCAAAAATATTTTGTAAACTCTGACCCTCTCTTCAACCAAACCAGAAGAAACCATCACAGAAGATTAGAAAGCATTGCTAGAATACAATATTTCAAGCGCTAACTATTTTGGGCTATATTTCCCACTCCATTGATTCTGTATTAGCAGAAAAGCCAGTTGTATATATATATTATCAGATAATTTTTTTTTTAATTTTTTCTATTTCAGATTAGTTTTCTATTAATCAGCCCTGCAAATTTCATTCTGCCACAAGTTGCATATTTCAACTTGTGGCAGGTTATATAGTCTGTGACAGACTATATAAAACAACAATTAAAAAGCTGTCGGCTAATGTATTTTTAATTCAAACACAGGACCGTTTGCATGCAACTCTGGAGTACCCCTTTCCTCATTCAGTTTCTCACTAATGTACTAGTCCTTTGATATGCTGGTCTTGACAATCTTGACTTTTTGTGTATATTTATGTTTCTTCACTAAATTCAAGAAGAAAATAATGCAGACAACAAGTGTTTGGGACCAATTGCGTCTGATCTCCCTTAGTCTTTAGATATGCCACTGAGCTTGTGCTGCGTGAATTTGTTGTAGACTAAAACCTTCTGTTGAAAAAGGGGCTTAAAGTAGAAACCACATTTTCCCACTTCTAGCAATTTACCTGTCCGTATTCAGTCCAGGATGGATAAGAGTAAATCTAGGCCCAAAATCCAGGTTTATCTGAACTTTGGAGATTTTAGAGTCAAGCTAGAGGCCTGTTTTTTTTAAATACATAACTTTAATGGTAAAGTGGAAAATTCAAGCTGAGCTGAGTTTTGACTTTGGAATTGAACTAGTGGAAGGAATAGTAATTTTAGCAGTTTGAATCTGTCCTGGATTTAACTCCTAATTTTGGCCGGATTTGGTTCTGATTCAGTAGGAGGCAATTTGCTCATCTCTAAGAGTCAGCAATCTGTGTTCTCAGGCAGATTTTGGAAATAGATAGTTGTAATGACATTTAATTAACTTCTGGAAAAGTAAGGTCAGCCAGTTCACGCAATGCATGTCATGAAATCAGTACTTCTGAGTATGAGGGTAGTGTGAAAATGATGAAATTCAAGAGCAATTTACTGACCGGACCAAAATCATCAGTGTCGGTGTCCGTTATATGGCTGCCTCAGATTGTTGAAAAGAGCACTTCAGAAATTTTATTCAACATTGGTTTTCCAGAAACGGTACAAATGTGCCAGACGATACAAATAAAGGATGTTTCTTTGATTATTGTATTATAAGTGCAAATCTTTCATTCTCTTAACACTATTGAAAATGTTTTTCAATAATTCCCCAGTTATTCACCATTCCTCTCCTTAATCTTGAAATGACCATTTCCTCTAAATATTCCAGTACCTCGGAGT
This sequence comes from Carcharodon carcharias, assembly GCF_017639515.1. Classification (NCBI taxonomy): domain Eukaryota; kingdom Metazoa; phylum Chordata; class Chondrichthyes; order Lamniformes; family Lamnidae; genus Carcharodon; species Carcharodon carcharias. The sequence continues at coordinate 164,608,499 of NC_054473.1, read as the reverse complement.
TGAAAATTCCTCTTGTACAATGGTGTAAAACAGACTGTACCGAATCGGCTTTCTATGCAACGCCTGAAATTCAGTTCCATTTCATGAGATTAAATAATAGGCACAGAGCATAATGAGAGGCTGATCTAACATTTTATGCCACCCTCTGGGACCAATTTCTGGCTCTTGGACTTTTATTTCTGCTCACCACAGAAACATTTTTTGAACAGGTCTGAACTATCGGAGTCTGCATTGAAATGAAAAGTAGATGAACTTGAGCATTAGGTTCACTTTGTTTCAAAGATCCAAATAAAGAGATCCAAGATTACAAGGCTCCAGGAATGAGTTTGTGAATTTACACTTGGTGGCAACTTTTAACAGATGCAAGGTTAGCAGGAGACTGCTGAAGGAATGATGCCATGTAAGAAGTATTTCTAAAAGTGTTCTGTAACTAAAATAGAACTGCAGGAAACAACAGGGAGCTTCAACAGCACATGCCACTTACAAGATGGAGGCACTGGCTCACACTGACAGTGTAATTATACTCTATTGGACTGGACAAAATACATTTTCCATGGTACTAATTGTGCTAGAATGAAAACAATGAGGCACAGTGTGAAGGCACAGAGGGATAAAAAGCATTACTAGGCACATTAGTGTTGCAAATCAGAGCCCTACCAAGAAGATATAAGAGCTGTAGTTGGTACCCACAGCATTCGGGATGCATTTTTATGTCATTCTTTCATTATCATTGCCCCGAAAGCCAAAATCTCCTGGAATTGTTCTCATTTTTCCCCTTTTTTTCTCCTCCCATTCATTATTATTCCATTCTAAACCACCTTTCTGCAGCTGGGAGAGTAACAGGCCAGCTGGGATCACTTTAGTCAAAGCGTAGGATTTCTCCCTGATACGACTTTCACCTTCTAACTCACTCAAGATTTTGCTCCTCATAGGTTACATACCAGGTGACTGGTGGTAGGTTTTGAAAACTGTAGCTGCTCGTGTTGCATTATCTATTTAACAAAATATGTTATGCAAAAGTATGATAGACAGTAGAATCTAACTCTGCTGGACAAATAAAAAAACACTGTATGAAAAGAAATGGTAATAAATAACCAAATCAATGGTTAAGATTTTAATCTCTATATTTATTGTTAACTTAATGGAACCTCTTATAATACAAAGTCCAGTTATCCAGTTACAACAGATGAAAAGCATCCTATGCTCAGAGGCCTGACACTTAGACTCATAGGCCTTTACAGCTCAGAAGGAGGCCATTCGGCCCATCTTGTCCACACCAATCAACAAAGATCTGACTACACTAATCCCATTTTCCAGCACTTGGCCCATAGCCCTGGAGGCTATGGCAACGCAAGGGAATATCTAAATACTTCTTAAATGTTACAAGAGTTTCTGACTCAACTACCCTTTCAGGCAGTGAGTTCCAGACTCCCACTACATTCTAGGAGAAAGAATTTCTCCTCAGCTCCCCTCCTAGCCTTCTCCCTCTTACCTTAAATCTATGCCCCCTGGTTATTGACCCCTCAACCAATGGAAAAAGTGCCTTCCTATCCACCCTATCTCTGCCCCTCATAATCTTATACACCCCTATCAGGCCCCCTCTCAACCTTCACTGCTCCACAGAAAACCATCCCAGCCTATCCAATCTTTCCACATAACTCAGATCCTCCCCTTCCCCACCTCCAGTGCAATCACATCCTTCCTATAATGTGGTGACTAGAATGGCACACAATACTCCAGTTGTGGCCTAACCAGCATCTTATACCGTTCCAGCATAACCTCCCTGCTCTTTTATTCTATGCCTTGACTAATAAAGGCAAGAATTCCATATGCCTTTTTAACCATAGCGATAAAAACAAAAAACTGCAGATGCTGGAAATCCAAAACAAAAACAGAATTACCTGGAAAATTACCAGCAGGTCTGGCAGCATCGGCAGAGAAGAAAAGAGTTGACGTTTCGAGTCCTCATGACTCTGTTGAAGGGTCATGAGGACTCGAAACATCAACTCTTTTCTTCTCCACCGATGCTGCCAGACCTGCTGAGTTTTTCCAGGTAATTCTGTTTTTGCCTTTTTAACCACCTAATCTACCTGCCCTGCTACCTTCAGGGATCTGTGGATATGCACACCAAGGTCCCTCTGATCTTCAGTACTTTCCAGGGTCCTACCATTCATAGTGTAATCCCTTGCCTTGTTAGACCTCCCCAAGTTCATTACCTCACACCTTTCCAGGTTGAATTCCATTTGGCACTGCTCTGCCCACCTGACCAGTCCATTGATATCATGCTGCAGTTCACTATCCTCCTCACTATTTATCACCCTACCATTTTTTGTGGCATCTGCGAACTTCTTGATCCATACCCCCTACATTTAAGTCCAAATCATTTATCCATACTACAAACAGCAGGAGCCCCAGCACCAAGCTCTGCAGAATCTCACTGGAAACAAACTTCCAGTCACAGAAATATGCCTCTACCATCACTCTCAGCTTCCTGCCTCAGCCAATTTTGGATCCAACATGCCACTTTGCCTTGGATCCCATGGTCTCTTACTGCCTTGACCAGTCTGCCAAGAGGGACCTTATCAAAAGCAAGCTAAAGTCCATGTAGACCACATCAAATCCATTACTCTCATCAGCATTCCTGGTTACCTCCTCAAAAAATTCCATCAAGTTTGTCAAACACGACCTTCCCTTAACAAATCCATGTTGACTATCCCTGATTAATCCGTGTCTCTCCAAGTGCAGATGTATTCTGTACCTCAGGTTTCTTTCGAAACTTCCCTACCACTAAGGTTAGACTGACTGGCCTGTAATCTCCCTTTTTTAATAATGGGACAACATTAGCAGTCTTCCAGTCCTTTGGCACCTCACCTCTGGCCAGAGAGGATTTGAAAATTACTGCCATGACCCCTGATATCTCTTCCCTTGCCTCCCTCAACAGCTTGGGATACATCTCATCCAGGCCTGCGGATTTATCCACTTTTAAGGCCGCTAAACCCACTAGTACCTCCTCTCTCTCTATTAATTTCCTCTAATATTTCACAGTCCTCCACCCCGATGTCCATACCTGCAACATCCGGTTCCGTTGTGCATTCGATTTGCTGCACGTTATGAGGAGTGAAATCCAGTCACCATGTATATTTTTGTGTCTAGTAGGATGGTTACTAGTACAATTACTATTGGATATACAAGGGTGTAGATTTAAATCGGCTCTGATTTTTGGAGTTCATTTCTTCTCATACTAGACAGGTGTGTTAAATGCAGGAACTCATTGCCCTCTTGATCCCATTTTTCTTGATCACGCCTGGATATATACTCTATATAAAGATGTTTTGCATCATCAAACATATTAGATCAAAGCCGCAATAACCCTTTTCAAATGGATCTGCCTGTAAATTTCAAAGTCCCCATCAGCCAGCACCCTGCAAATACAGTACTTAAGCTGATCATTTTCCTGCTCCATCAGTAAGGAAGTGACTTTAATTGCATAATAGCAATTTAATAATTTTGAAATGTAAAACAAGAACAATTATGGCAAAGGATGGAGAGTGTCTTGTTCCCAATTTTAGTTTTTACTTTTTGTCCATACAATATCTGGAAAGATAATGTACCTTTTAGAAAGATTGGAAAGATAATTTTCTGCTGTGTGAATTATTAAACATGATCAAAAAAGTAAAATTACAATGCAGTATATTATCTGAATGCATTAGCAATTTTTCTTACGTAGGTTATTGATTATCTTTGAAGTACCTATTGGAAGTACTGCCATTTGCTTATGGCTGAATAGTCCTGATAACCAATGTCACAGTAGGAACCTGGGGTGGGTTGGTGAACATCATCACAACTCAGTACTTTCTTACTGTTATTTTCTCCATTTTGTTTTCATCAGTGGAGCTAACTCTATCATTATTTAGCCTCTCCTCTCATCGCTTAAGAAACAGTGGGCAGAATTTAATGTGGGCAGTGGGGGTCTCACCTGCTGGCTGGAGAACTGGAGGGAGCCCTTGCAGCATCACTGTCGGTGAAGGACTGCCAGAATTAAGTGCCTATCAGGCAGTTAGCTGTTCAGAGGCGAGCCTTCCTTGGGATTTAGGATCACAGGGGTGGAAATCCCCACCCATGAGAGCTGTTGGCCAATCAGGCTGGCAGTTCTCCAATGCCTCTCAGCGTCACTGAAAGCAATGGCAGTTTAGCCTACCAGAGGCCTAGGATAGTCGAGGGACTCTGGCCTCAGATAAATGAGGGTGGGATAGGAGTCGCAGGGAGGGGGATGTTTGCTTCGTGGGGGAGGGCTGTCAGAAGAAAGGGCATGGGATGACTCTGTGCTACTCCCCAACCTCCCCAATGTCTGGTCCCTCGATCTGGTGCTGAGTCCCTTTGAACGAGGGACCCCACCTCCTCCTGGGAGCCCACAAACAACCCTGACCCGGGCCTCCTGCATGGCAACCACCTCACCCGCATTAGTTGCTCACTTAAGGGCCATAATTAGCATGTGGGGGGGAAGTCATCCAAGAGCGTTCCTGCCCGGGCTTAATCGGGTAGCAGCAGGAAGGTGGCAGGATCCCCACTCCACACTCCCCCCACCTCCAAATACCACCAGGGAGGCAATAAACTCCTCCATGTGACCAGAGCTTATGGTGTTCACATTGTGAATGGTCTCAACTCAAGCCATCGGCCATCGTTCATTGACTGTGTGATTTGCTTAACTAGATCCATTAATGGTGGAAGCAAAAACTAATAAAGACTTCTCTGACCATTTTCCTTTTCATGTGAAAGTTTGTGATCTGTTCTGCTTGTTGCTACTCATAATGTGTACTGCTTGGACACCATCAAGCAATCTTGTTGATGTCATAAAAAGTCTTTATTAACATTACTGAACTATGTACATGTGTACAGTAGAGAGTAAAGATATGGAGAGGACCCCATGCTAGGTCCTTACATGTTGCTACCTATTTCTAGACTTGCCTTAGCTCTAGATTATGTGCCTTCTTACATCACTGTGTGAGCGATACTGTACTCAATTCCATGTTAACACTTTAGGTATCAGATTCTTCTACTAAACCTCCCCTCAAGTCTTTATCCCCTGGATATAGACTGACATTAGTTTACCTCCAGTTTGTTTCAAGACTTATATCGCTATAAGTCTTGTGCACTTTAATTGAGTGTTGCAACTATGGACTAGTCCAACTCTAAACTACTTAATGATTAACATTGCAATATTAACAGCATGCACGAACAATGTTCTTACTACCCTCATCCTCCCCTTCAAGTCCTTGACCTCAGAGAGTCAGCTGGCCTGGAGCTCTTAACCCTTCCACTTTCTATTCACTGTTCAATCAGGAGAGTGGTGAATTCTGGAGGTGCTTACTCTTGCCATTGGCTTGGAGGTTGCTCCAGCATCTGGTTGCCCATGTGAATCGTGCTCCATCTTGCAATGGGGGATGCCTGGCCAGGGAGAGGGCGGAGGCTCCTCCTGTTGCGCCTGACTATTCCCTCTGACATACCGATTTGGTAGGATTGGGGTTGGTCCTCATTTAGGTGAAGGACTGTGCCTTGTCTCCCAAGGTCCAGGATCCAAACCTTGTCACCCTGGTGCAGTTGTGGTGGGTGCCTGGTGCGGTGTCGTCTATTCTAGACAGAGGCCTGCTCCTGCCTGTATGCCTGCTCCTTCTCATGTATGGCCTGGTAGTCTTTGGCTGCCAACCATGGCAGGAGTTTCTTCGGCAGGATTGGAAGTTGAATGCGCAGTTTCCTGCCCATCAGGAGCTCTGATGGGGAGAGGCCACACAGTAAGGACATGGACCTGGATGTAAACAAGGCAGTGGGAAAGCCCTCCTTCTTCAAGAGGGCCTTTAACATGTGGATACCTGTTCTGTTTCACTGTTGGACTGTGGGGAATTTCAGGAGAGGTACGGTGGCAGAATCCAGCTGCTGCTGCAAAATGCGTGAAGCATTGATTAGGGAACTGGGGGCCATTATCAGAAACAAGCCTGTCCAGAATGCCGTGACTTGAAAATATCGCCTTGAGTGCCTTGATGACCGTCTCCATAGTGGTTGTGTGGAGTTTCTTTACCTCTGCCCATCTGGAGTAGTAGCCCTTGATAGATCCGGGAGGATATGCCATTGTAGATGAACAGGTTCAACGCCAGCCTTTGCCATGACCTGTCGGGAACTGTGAAGGAATTAATGGCTCTCTCTGGTCCTGGCGGTGCAAGGCACAAGTGTGGCAATTGGCAATGGCTCCTTCTATTGCCTTGGAGATGCCTGGCCACCGTTTAGTGATCCTGTGATGCTCCAGTGTATCTGAAAGACGGTCGCCCACAGAGGGAGTAGGATGACTAGTCACTTGTCATAGACCAGCAGGTTATCTATGACTGTGAAGTGGCTCTGTTGCTCAAACCATGCTTTGGCTGAAGTACCACTTGGTCGCTGATGAGGCCATCCTGATAGGCAGTAGGAGTGGGAGCAGGCATGCTCCTTGTTGTGGTGCTGTTCTTGGTAGAGCTGTTGAAGTCAGGTCGTGGATGCCGGAAAGAGGCTAGTAGTGGCCTGGGAGAAGGCCTCCACTTCATGACAAAGACGATATCATGGTCAGTCAAAAGCTCTGTGGTGACCCTAGAAAGGGCTGTCGTCTGGTTCTTTCCCTGGACATAGACAGTCTCATGTGAAAAATGCATGAGGTAGGCGAAACTGCTGGGTCTGAGGAGCCATCTTTGCGAGCTCATTCTCGTTCAGCAGAGAGAGCAATGGCTTGTGGTCTATCTCAGTGGTCATTTTTAGGCTGATGATGTAGCCTGAGAACTTTTCACAGGCCCGTGTAACTGCCAAAGTTTCTTTTCAATGAGGGCATAGTTGGTTTCCGTGTCAGCTAATCCTCTTGAAGCAAAGTAGACTGGTCACCGTGTGCCATCCAAGACCCATGGACGAGGCATCAGCTGCGATGGTAGTGAGTAGGGCCAGGTCATAATGGGCCAGGATGTCTGTAGAGAGCAGCATCTTGATGCGGGCAAATGCCTGGTCCTACGGGGAATCCAAACCCGGGCTTGGTCCTTCCTAAGGATACGTCTCAGTGGCTCTGTGATCTGTGCCAGGTGAGGCAAAAAACTTTGCCAGCTGGTTCACCAGCCCAGGAGGTGTTGAAGGTCTGGAATGGAGGCTGGAGTCGGGAAGACAGTGATCGCCTTGGTTCTCTGGGCTCCGCTGTGATACCTCTGCTGCTGACAACTTGGCCCAGGAACCGGATGGAGGTTTTTGAGAACTCTCATTTTTCGTTCAGCATTAGACCTGCCTCTGGCAGCCTTTCCAGGACCTCTGTGAGCCGCTTGTCATGCTCTTGTGCCATGGCCCCTTGGACCAGAACATTGCCCACGTTGGCAAATGGCCCCTTGAAGGCCCTGCAAGATGTTTGACATTGTGTGCTGGAAGATCTCTGACACCAATGTGATCCCAAAGGGTAGATGGTTGAAGCAGAATCTACCGCAGAGGGTTATGAAGGTGATTAAGGACCCTTGCCAGGTAGGAGGTGCTAGAAACTGCTGTTAGCATCCAGTTTTGAAAAAATAGCGCTGCATGAAAGCTTAGTCAAGTTGTCATCCACCGAGGCCATGTGGTGGATCTCCCTGGCTACTACATTGTTAAGCTGTGTGAGGTTGGCATGGGTGCTTAGAAAGCCATCCGGTTTACGAACCAGGACCATCCTCGGAGACCATGTGGTGAGCTGCTTCACTGGGGAATGACTCCCAGATTCACCAGGCTAAAGAGCTGGTGTCGTACCTCATCAACAAGGGGGTGGGGAACCTTTCTCAGAGTGACACGTCGCTCCTGAGTGTTAGTTTGTAGCCGTTCTTGAGGCAGCTCAGGCTTGTGAAGAGATTCTGGAACAGTTGTCTGTATTTTGAGTCTGGCAGTAGCTGGTTGACACCGCCGGTGCATTGTAGGAGGTTAAGCTCAATACAGGCATCTCAGTTCAGTAGCACATAGTCCTGGTTGGGGATTATGAGGAGGGTTACGCAAATTGATTTGCAGCTGTATTGCAGTATTGCTTACAGGTTACTCTTGACCATCAGGCAGAGTCCTCCCACTGCATGGAGCAAAGTGCCCGTCAGTTGGAGCTATAGGCCCTTAAGCCACAGTACCTTGTCGAACAGGACAGTTATCCCAGCACAATTTAAAATTGGTCAGATGGTCATTCGCCAAGATGTCTGCATTCCAGGATGAAGAGCTGCATCCCCTGATGTCGCCCATGAGAAAAGGCTGTGTCTCTTCCGGATCGAGGGCCTCGACTTCATGGATGTCTCTCAGGTATCTTTGTGATGCTGAGGTCGCGACTGGCACAGCTTACTGAAGTGTCTTTGGTAGTGGAAGCAATCGGCAGCACACACAGAGCATTGGGCCTTCCTGTGAGTGAGTTTCACACCGCAGCCCCGGCACAGTCATTCAGCCGGGTGGTTGGGGGATGTCTTACCCTGGCTCGATTGGTCCCAGCACTTGTGTGGCTTCATGTGGTGGACCAAGGCGTAGCATCTGCCCCATGAAGTGCTTTCCCCATTGGGAATAGTCCTATGTTGGTCTCGCATTTCGGACAGCCTAACTAGCTGGACAGCCTCGTCGAAAATAAAGGCATCTTTGGCTTGGAGAAGGTCGGAGCGAATTGTCCATGACACCCACCATGATTCCTTCTCAGATGAGTTCTGATTTCACATCTCCGTATTCGCATCCTTCTGTCATGTTATCATTGACAAAGGAATCGACAGTCTCCCCAGTCTGGTGGACTCTCCTGTTAAATTTGATGCTTTTTAAAAAAAAATACATTCATGGGATGTGGGCATCATTGGCTAGGCCAGCATTTATTGCCCATCCATAATTGCTGTGGTTCAGAGGGCATTTAAGAGTCAACCACATTGTTGTGGGTCTGGAATCACATGTAGGCCAGACCAGGTAAGGTCAGCAGATTTCTTTCCCTAAAGGATATTTGTGAACCAGATGGGTTTTAATGACAATTGGCAGTGGCTTCATGGTCATCATCAGATGTTTTATTCCAGATTTCAATCGATTTCAAATTTCACCATCTGCAGTGGTGGATTCAAACCCGAGTCCCCAGAGCATGACCCTGGATCAGTGGAATGCTAGTCAGTGACAATACCACTATGCCACCGCCTCCAAGATCTTGTTAAATTTCAGGTCGAAGAAGAGGTCGAAAGATCTCAAAACATCGTCAAATTTAGCAGATGATTCACCTTTGGCTTGCCTGGCGATGATATCGCCTGTACTCAGCCCAATGGAATAAGTAACATGTTAACTTATTCTCCCTCTGACAAGTTATTTAATCCTGCAGCAGTGCGATACCTCAGGAACCTTCTCCTCCAATAACTTCAATTGTGAGATTGGTCAGGGTCATAGGTGAGGCACATTGGAGGTGGCAAGTGTACCGTCTTTAAAATATTTTAATGTGTGGCTGTACCTTTATGAGTGAAGGTAATTTCAAGATGGCGTTGCCAGTATTGATAATAACGGGATTTTTGCGGGCTTCGAAGTTTTGGCATCAAAATTCTAAATCGCGGCAGCAGTCCACTGGGAAAGAGAACCCTAAAATGGCTGTGGATTGGGTTGCTGCTGAGGGTTGTTTTAGTCGTGACAGCATGTTACAAGTCGGGGACAGGCTGGTGGGAGGGGCAGAATTCTCGCTGACCTGGAGGTTGAAGAATCACAAGGCACCGATTTGCGTTTGCAAAACATTATCCTTGTTCAATCTCTTTTTTTGCTTTTTTGTAATGTCCTGGACTCGGCGCCATGTCCAGAGTTTGGGCTAGCAATGAAATGCACAACAAGGTTTCTGCCTGACTGGATTTTTTTTTTTAAATAGTCTACAGGACTGACTTGCCTGGAATTTTAAAAGGATTTTATCTCACTCTGCAGGTTTCCAGCTCTGCTTTGTTGAAGCTAATTTTCCATAGGGATTCAGTGGAGACTTTTGCATGAGCTTCATTTCTACCCTTTTTCTGCTGCCTGGCTCTTGTGTCTCTGGAGCTTCTCAGGTGAGTTTCTCAACACCTTGCTTCTTGCATGAAGTTGTTTCAGGGCAGAATCTTTGCTGGTGTCCTTTTCTTGAGAGTTCTTCAGTCTTTTGGAGAGGATGTGGATTTTTGTCCCTTGCTGCTACCAAGATCTGTTCTGGTGTTGCTACCTGTGATGTGTATTGCTTGGACACCATGAAGCAGTCTTGTTGAAGTTACAAAGAAGTCTTTATTAACAGTACTGAACTATGTACATATTTACAGTAGAGGGTAGAGGTGTGGAGAAGGCTCCATACTAGGTCCTTACATGTTACGACCTATTTCGAGACTGGCCTCAGCTCTAGGTCATGTGCCTTCTTATATCACCATGTGGGTGGTACTTTACTCAGTCCCATGTTAACCCTTTAGGTACCAGATCCTTCTACTACAGTTTTTAGCCATCTTAATTGTGAAACAATAAGCTCGTGTATCAACATATTTTGTGGACAGGCACGGGTTAATTTGAGTAAATTAGTTCTTAGTTAATGAGTAATCATAGGCCAGAATATTACACTCGGCGTGTGCCTGACACACCTGAGCATAAGTGGCACGTGATGACGTTGGGCGTGCGTGATATTTCGTTTGGTAGACGTGCTCGCCAACAATTGAAATTATTAAGGCCATTAACAACTTCATTAGCTTGAAATTTACGCTGCCCATCCAACCTAATGGTTGACGGGCAGGCAAAAAGTCCAGGCAGCCTTTACATTTTTTAGGAAACCTCATCAACAAGTGGAATGAGGTTTCCTAAAGCTAATACACATTAAATGAAAACTTTGTTTTGGAATTAAAAACATGTCCCGTCTCATTTAACAGAGTCAACTTGAGGGGACATGTTTTATCAAATTTTTACTGTCTTTATTAATTTTTTTAAAAAGCGCTTCAATTTCCCTGAGGCAGCTTAGTGCTGCCACTTGTAATCCATGCAGGGTGGGCCTTAATTGGGCCGCCCGTGTGAAATCGCGGTGTGGAGCCGATTGCGGGCGGCGAGGCTTCCTGACCACCCCCGCCAAGCACCCCCGCCGAGGGCAAAATCCTGCCCATAATATCTATGGTTGATTCCTGCAATTTATAAAAATTGTAACAATGGTTAACCATTAATTATTTTATAATACATTCTTTCAAAACAATGGGAGCTGGTCAGGGCAATAAAGATGTAACCTGAAACCAGACGAATGAATGTTGGTCTCCATGTGTACTCAAAATGTCAATGTGAGCCCCAACATAATCGGAGCAGCCACCATTTCACCAAACCAGGGCCCCGGCCAGGTATGTGGCCTCCATCAAGGGTTAATTTCATTTAACATATTATATGATTTGCTTTTTTTATTTATGCAGTTTTTAAATGGTCTTTTTGCATATTTCCTCATGCATTACTTGGCACGGTAGTTTGGTAGTTATGTTATTGAGCTTGTGATACAGGGGCATGAACAAACAATCCAATCAATACAAGCTCAAATCCCCCCATGGCAGTTTGAGAATTTGATTTCAGTCCAAAAATTCTGGAAATAAAAAGCTAGTAATAGGAAAGTGACTGAAAAATTGCTTGTCCTAAAAACACAACTGGTTCACTGTTGCTCAGGGAAGAAAACTTAAGGGAAGACTTTCAGTTGTATCAAACCAAATGAAGTGGCTCAAGAAGATGGTTTACCATCACCCTCTGAGGGCAAGCAGGAATGGACAACAAATTTTGAGCTTTTCAGTGACATTTATATCCCAAGAGTTTTCGCTTCCAGGCTGGGAGCGGAGATTCAGGACAATTCCCGGCTCCACAACCTGGAAAAGGTGCCAAGAAAGTGTGGATTTTCAGTCCAGGGAAAATGGGAGTTGTAGCAGCTGGCCCGGAAAGAGCTTGGAGGCTACCGGGTGTGGAGGCAGGCTGGGTGAATGTCCAGCCTCGGTGCTCTGGCATTTTGTTGAGGATGTGTAAAAGTAAATAAAGCCACAAACAGCCCTCACACCCCCTCACCCCTCACATACTCCCCAGGACTACAGCCACTGCCCCACGGTCCCTCATAACCTCCATGCTAACCTTTGCCCCCTGCCCCTCCCATAGCCTTGATAGGCCAACTTAGTGTAACTCTTGCCATCCCATGTCCCCCACTCATCACCCTTTGCCCTTATACCCAAAAATTCTAAATCTGGTTGTGGCTGGGTGTTACAGAATGAGTTACATCGGGAAGCTTTCACATGTCTGACTATTAAGACCAATAATGGCAGACATAAGGTGAAAATCAGCCCCTTTTAGAGTAGGGAGTAGCATAAAATGTCGGGAACCTAAAGGGATGGGGAAAAAAGAAGATCCAAAACCATTGGGGAAACATTTAATAATAACTAATATTGTTTGCCTGAGATTAGATATAGAAATCAAGATGGTACTGTTTAGATATCCTAATGTGAAACGGAAGGAGAAAGAAATCATCGCTAATAAGGGAAACATTGCTATTCACAGGTGCAGCTGCAGATCACCTTGCATTAAAGAGAGGACTGTGTTTCAGCTCTTCTGCAGCCCTGTGCATACTTCATACTGTTATTTGTGTGCTCCAACTTGAAGGTACGTGATGCTATGTTACAACTACAGCACTGAATACAGCATGCCCACTGTATGGATTCAATAACTGTAAACACCAGCTGGAACATTATTGTTAGCTATATAAAGTTCAGTTCAATTAATCATATTGCTGTGCTTTTAAGAAGATTGTTCAAAATTGTTTCAGTGAAATAGTCTGTTTATTTTAGCAAATGAGTGCCTGAGGAATAGGTCACGTGATCACTTGGAGCCAATTTTTTTGGCATAACCTGTTCCAGTGAAAGTTTGGCAAACATTCTTTGCTTATTCTTGCTGAAGTAATAAAAGCAGAGCTTCAATAATGTCTGTATATTCAATCAGATTTCCATTGTGTTCTTCTCAGAAGTAGTTAATGCATGTTTCCTTTGTGTTTCCCATTGTGTCCTGTTCAATATTTAACAGAACAATGAAATCATGAAAACATTTGCAAATCATATTTCTTTGTGAAGTGGAGTGGAGAATAGACAGAAATGGCCTGGCCAACCTTTGTCAGGATGATGTCACATGTTGTATCATGTGTTGGCAAATAAATTCAGTGAAAGTTCAGCAAATAATTTTATATCATAAACTTCATACCCCATTAAGAACGTCAGGAGAATATAGCCTCCCGTCTTCATTGGTAACCTATTGCAGTTCAATCATTATTATCTTAAAAGCTCCATGTTATTAGAATTTAAAGCATTGTTTGAGTGATTATGCTCCACAAGTGCTTTCTTCCACCCTGCTTACTGCATCTTACCTTTTTGACCCCAAGCAGAATTTCCAAACCCATGCCCTTGCCAATGTAAAGTTCTTCTACTTCCGTAGATTGCTTTTATCAGCAATCTCCACCCCTGTCTTAGCCCATCTTATGCCAACATCCTCATCCTCACCTTTGTCACTTGCTGACTTGTTTATTCCAATGCTGTCCTGGCCAACTTTCCATTCTTCGCTTTTTATAAACTCCAGCTCTTCGAAAAGCCTAATGCGCATAGCAAGCATTAACTCCCACTTAGCCTTCACCCCTGTACCTGCTGTACTACATTGACTCGCAGTCCATCATTGCCTAACATTTAAAATACTCATTCCCATGTTCAATTTTCCTTCATGACCTCACCCTTTCCTTTCTTTGTGACCCTCCAAGAACTCTGTGTTTCTCCAATTTTGAAATTAATTTATCCCACTACTGGCCCTTTTTTTGGTCCTTGAAGTCAACAGCTCTAGAATTCCACCACCACACCTCCCTGCTTCTGCACCTCCCTCATCTCTATTCAGGCACTCGTTAAAAGCTATCTCTTCGACCAAATCTTTTGTCACCCCTCTTGATATCCCCTTCTTTAGCTAGTATTGATTTTGATCCAATTATGCTTCCGTGAAGCACCTTGGGATGTTAAAGGCACTATATAATTGCAAGTTGTTGTTGCTTGAAACATGTAATTCCTGCCAATGGATTATTCATTCAGAAAAAATACATGTATTTCCAATTTTTCATTAGAAGGCAAATTTCACCCTGGAATTCTATAAGGATACAGTGAATACTAGCAATATTACTAATTAAACAATTGCAGTTTAGATCTGCTCCGGCGGACTGACAGATCCATCAAAGTGAGATCCTTCTATTAGCCAGTTAAAATCTTCCAATCAAGTACAGTTGCCATCTAACTAAGCACTTTTTAAGAATAAAGAAACATTTATTTATAATTTAAAGGATTTGGGTCAATTTAAGTGTGACACAAAATCAAATATTGATTTAGACCTTAGTATCAAAATCCATGATTTTGGTCATTCATTCTTAGGATACGGATGTCACTAACAAGGCAAATCTTTATTGGCCATCCCCCTTTTGCCTTTGAGAAGGGGTGAGCCATCTTCTTGAAAATTCTGTTGTTCGGTTGGTGAAGGTACTCCTGGAGTGCTGCTGGTAGGAAGTTTCACAATTGTGACCCAAGGACAGGAAAGGATCAGCATTACAGTGATATATTTCCAAGGCAGAATGGTGTGTGAGTTGGAGAGGAACTTGGAGCTGGTGGTGTTCCCATGCATCTGATGCCCTGTCTTTCCTGATGGTAGAGGTCATGGATTTGGAAGGTGCTGTCAAATAAGTGCTGGTAAGTTGCTGCAGTGCTTTTTGTGGATGGTGCAAGCTGCCAAAGTAATGAAAGGCATGGATATTGAAACCCACTCCTCTGATTGCATTACTTTTGTTGGATTATGGATGTACCTCTTTTATTGAGATAGTTAAATTGTTTTTCGTGGACTTCATTTATTGTCTGTGATTATCAATATTTCCAGCTCCAGGGCCAGGATGTTACTGTGGCATGTCTCTCCCCCAACACCACCCCCCTCCCACCCCCCCCACCACCCCAGCAGATGCGGTGAGCCATTCAAATCTTTGTTCAGTTCAGCGGAACTGTAATACCCTGGCGGGCAGAAGTAGCCATAAAATCCTGGTCCAGAAACATATGTTTTTGTATCTTGTGCATTGCTGAGGGAAAAATGCACAAAAACGGGTGATGGTCGGAAGGACTGGATTATGTTATTTTCTTCGCTTCCATCAGCATCTCTGCTACAAACAATAAAAAGTTCCGAGACTGAATGAAATTTTAATTTCACCAGTGGTTGTGCTAGGAATGATGTAATAATTATTCCCCACCAATCATAACTTTCTTTTACCTGTCATCCATGCCTTTGTTACCTTCAGACTTTTACCATTGCAATACACTTCTGGCCAGCCTCTCACATCATCGAAAGGTCATTCAAAACTCTGGTGTCCGCTTTGCACCAGGTCCTGTTTATGCATCCTCCCTGTGCTCACTGACCTACCTTGGACCTTGGTTAAGCAACAACTCAGGATGAATTTTATGGTTTCCCCGCCAGCAGATATAAAGGCTGGTGGTATAATGAAATAAAACAGGTGACCTGCCCACTGCCTTCCTGCCCATTCCCGACCTATCTCCCATATTATGGTGGGCAGGTAATGCAGCAGGCAGCTTGCCTGCCCTTGGGCTGATTGAGGCCCTTAAATGGCCAACAGTTCTGTTGAAGGGTCATGAGGACTCGAAACGTCGACTCTTTTCTTCTCCGCCGATGCTGCCAGACCTGCTGAGTTTTTCCAGGTAATTCTGTTTTTGTTTTGGATTTCCAGCATCTGCAGTTTTTTGTTTTTATTTAATTGCTCCATCATTGGTAGCCATGCCTTCAGTTGTCAAACTCTGGCATTCTATTGCTAAACCTCTTTGCCTCTCTACCTCTCTTTCTTCATTTGAAAATGCTCCTTTAAACTTGCATCTTTAACCAAGCTTTTGTTCATCCACCCTAACATCCCCTTCTGTGGCTCAGTGCCAAACTTTGTTTGATGACACCTCTGTGAAATACCTTTGGGCATTTTATTGTGTTAAAGGCTCTGTATAAACTGTTGTTATCAGTGTAATGTTTTTATAATGCCCCTCATTTTGTTTTGCCTATTTACAAATGTGTTGCTAACCTGCAACGCATGATTTATAACAACTAGTTAGATAGTTAAATTCACAGATTTCATATGAACCTATTCAATTTACTACATTGCTGGACATTTTTATTGGGCTATGGTTTTTATTTTGCTAAGTATCAAATATTAACATTCATTTGGAGGCATTACTTAACAAGTAATTACAGATGTACCATTCACTAAACTTTACTGCTGTACAAATTTCTGCCTTGCCTGAAATTGATTTACAGATGCCTACAGCTCTTGTAAATAAGTAACAAACACTGTGAAAACCATGTAGCATTTATATTGATTATATTTTTGACAACATGGCCCCCACATAATGATACAAAGAGCACAACAAGGTGGGAATCATTGTAGAAACCCTCCAAAGAAATGGTGTCCTGTACACTAATTTATTACTTGGACCAGACAAACACCCCGGTGACCTAGAGCTACCAGCTCAATAATCTGTCTGTTTCAGAGCTTTGAGATAAGCTAAAAGGTCCTGCTTTTTCCAGAATGCTTTCCCTGTGCTTTTAAAGGGCACACCAGCACTGACCATTTTTGCCTCGGGCTTATATTTAAGATGCCTGTGGGGGAATAAAACTGGCAGCAGTCAAGTATCTTTGCAAGGTTGTGTATCTTGGCCAACCTGTGATCTTCTTAATAGAATAGGTCTTCATATATATTCCCTCACAGAGTCCCAAGAGCAGCAGCAGATCTCACAGGAATTTAACAAAACGGTGTACTTTCACAACATATTGACCCTCTTGTATATAGGAATCTCTCAGCAGGCAATCTCAGGGTCCTGACTTTTTTCAGAAAGTTATTCAGTGCAGTGACAATGTAGGTAGTCCGTGTTTTCAAATCTTTCATCATTTCTCTAGCTCCAATTATTTCTTCAGGGTGTAGGGTCCTTCACACCTTTAGCCACACCTGAGCAAATTCCTCCTGAAGTACTGTTCTCCAGCAGCTCGTACTGATGTAGCCATACTGACCACCTTTTGCTAGAAAATATAATCACAGAAGATGTGCTGAAAGCTGAAATGCTACCAAACAGAGGCATTTGAAAGCTAAAATGACCTTCTATCTACCATAAATTGCAGCGTTTAAGTCAACCTGGCTTATAAGATACCCCATTTTTCGGCACTAAAATTCATGTTTAAGCCCCTACTTGGCATATAAATTGATCCAGCTTTTCTGCTAAGAAATACTAGATTGCATTAGGGGTTGGTCTCAATTTCTCATCTCAGAAATGCAAGTTTTACTCACCTTGTAAGTTAGCACATGGAATCAAGCAGGCAATAGGGGGTGTGTTGCCAAGAGGATGCAGACTTTAAGACGCCCACACACAGCGAATGACGAGCAGAAATTGATCCTCTGGCATAAGGAATGGAGTACTGAAGCTGGTTTCAAATTAAAAGTTGTAAAATTTGCTAACTTGTCAAATAACTGTGCTGCAGCAAGGGAATTCAGTGTTGGAGGAAAAATTGACGTGAGAATGGAAAAAGGAGGGGTCTGCCCTGAAGAAGGTGCCCAAGACCAAATGCACCATGAGAACAGGGACCAGTCACCGGCCTGATCTTGAAAAGCAATAATCAGAATATGTCCTTGGTAATTAATCATCAGAATGGCGACATTATCAGCAGAAATGTAATGCATATAAATGCACTTGAGTGGGCCAAATCAAACCCTGAATCCAGTTCAGAGCAACAACGAGTTGGCATAGTCACTTTGCAGAACAAAAATGTCTAGTATTGCAGCAGAAGATCACTCAGAGAATACCAAAAGACCTCAATGCCAAAATTACCACTTTCCAGCAATACATCATCAAAAAAAAAATCAAGCAGAAACACCAGTCACATTGGCAAAATGGGTGAAATGCCCATGGATTTCGATAATCCCACCAACTGAACTTTGGAATGGAAAACTTCAAAACCAATTCTATTGAAAACCACAGGACATGAGAAGGCACGATTCAAAGTGGTACTAGCCTGCATGGCAGATGGAACAAAATTAAAGCTTCTGGTGATTTTCAACTTGGTTTTACATTTTAAAATTAAGTTCAGCGCAGGAGTTTTTATGCCTGCTGGTGACAACGGCTGGATCCATGAGGATGGAGTGAAGTGAATAATCGATAATTTGTGGAATAGGTGTTCTGGTGGCCTATGCAAAAAATGTAGCTTACTGGTGTGGGATATGTTCAGATTTAATGAGATCAAGAGGTGCCTGCAAAAAAAACATCCAAATTGCAGTTATATCAGGGGATTTAACTTCTGTAGTTCAACCTTTGGATATGTGCCTCAATAATCTGTTCATGGATCATGTTCGCACCAAATGGGATAGGTGGATGCTTGATGGAGAAGGAAATCTTCTGTGTGCTGCCCTGCTTGATGTTTTCTATGGTTTTGTCATCAAATCAGGGGATACTGTTAGTGCACAAGCTGTCATCAGATATTTCAAAAAATGTAGAATATACCATTCAATGGATGGAGAGGGAGATGATTTGTTGGAGAGGGATGATTCTGAAAGCAAAAGTGCCAAATCTGATCCAGAGTGGGATCTTTATGATGATGCCATAGTCAAAGTCACTCATAATGAATTTGATGAACTCTTTGCATCAGTTACCAAAGACAATGAATTCGACTGTTTTGAAAACATTTTGATTGTGGTTAAAGGTATCTTGTAGAATTCATTCATTGAATAAAATTTGATTTAGTTTGAATTACCAGTGGTATGTTTATTTTTCACATTTCAAAATGGCGACCACCTACACCAAAATTGATGATTCACATTTTATATTCAGCATATATGTTCACCCCCATTTTTGGAAGTTTTTTTGAGGCTTCAAAAGTTGACTTGTACACTGCAATCTATGGCATTTCATTTTAAATATAAAATAGCATTTGTATTCCATAATACACCTGTCCATTTCTTAGATCGTACTTAAATTGCCTTGGACTGGACAGACAATCTCCCTTTAGAAAAATATAAAGAAATGGAAGGGCTACATTAGAAGTATGGGCTAAACATTGCAATGTACCCTTTTCTGATGTAGCGGAGCACATGGTACAAAGTTACAGACGGTAAAGGCGTGATTTTCCACCAATCAATATTTAATGGGTGGAAAATCATTTAGTGGAAGTGAGCACTTTTATGACAGGCTCAGTGCATTCTAGAAACAGGTACATCAGAATGGCTTGCCCCTAAATCACAATTTGCACATTGTGTGAAGGTAGGATATACTAGCTTGCCATAATATACAAAAGTACCTTGTAGCATGTACAGGATAATTACGCTATTTTAAAGATAAGCAGAAGTAATGTTCAGACTTTGAAGTAGATACCAGATTGATTTATATCTAATCTTAGAAGTATGTGCTAAGCTTGCAAATTCCACAGCTATAATTAATTTAGACCATAATTTCAGCTATATGTTAAAACTGTAGTAGGTGGTCCATAGCTTGGGGTAACAGTTTGTGTGGCACTGGCAGGGTTTAGATGGATTCCTGCAATCCTCCACTCACAGGATTCCAAATGGCAATCATGTCATCATGAGGGATTGCTGAATGAAGGCAAAGAGATGTGGGTATAATGTTTGGGGATGGACTCCCCAAATTCTTGCAGTTCGCTTAGTGACTGGTTAAGCAGCCTAGGCAGAAACCTGAGAGTAGGTTATGAAAGGAGAAGAGCACTGTACCTTGCTTTTCACAGAAAAATGGCTGGAATTGTGGAATATGAACCCCTAAACCTTATGTCCTGCAGATTCCTAAAATTGTGTAATAAAAATGATATTTTATTTAAGTTGTTACCTTAAACCTGCGGGCTGAATTATAAATAGATAGAATCATGAAGTATGGTCCCCAAAACACCTGTAATCAATTCCATATAATAAAAGGAAAATTTCATTTGGTCGATCATAATCAAATATTTATCCGGACTATTGGTAACTGAGGCAAATGATAGCGACTTATCCTTCAATCAACTTCATACTTTTACATAGTTACATTGTGCAGCACAGAAAGTGACCATTCAGCCCAACAGGTCCATGCTGGTGTTTATCCTCCACACATGCCTCTCCCCACCCTCCTCTATCCAACCTGAACAACATATCCTTCTATTTCATTCTCTCTCATGTGTTTATCCAATTTGTTCCTAAATGCATCTTTGCTATTTGCCTCAACAAGTCCTTGTGATATTAAGGCTCACAGTTTAGTCACTTTCCGGGGAAAGAGGTTTCTAGATTTTCTATTGGATTTATTAGTAGTAATCTCATATTTATGGTCCATAGTGTTGATCTCCTTCACAAGTCGAAGCATCTTTTCTACTTCTACTCAATAAAACCATTTCATAATTTGTAAGGACTCTTATCAGGTCACCCTCTGTCAAGTCTTTTAACTTCGAAAGAAAAGAGCCCCATCCTGTTCAATCTTTCCTGATAGCTACAACTTCGAGTTCCGGTATCATTCTATTAAATCTTCTTTGCACCTTCTCTACGTGCTTTGTATAAAATAGAGGCCAGGACTGTTCACAGTATTCCAAGAGTGGTCTAACTGGGTCCTGATGGACTTCATCCTGGGGTCTTAAAAGAAGTGGCTAGTGAGATAGTTGATGCATTGACCTTAATTTTCCAAAATTCTCTAGATTCGGGGTATGTTCCATTAGATTGGAAAATAGCGAATGTAACTCCTTTTTTCAAAAAAGGAGGGAGACAGAAAGCAGGGGTAGAATTTTATGTTCTGCAGGCGGGCACGCGCCCGACCTGATCGGGCATAAAGTAGCACGCGATGATGTCAGGCAAGCGTCCTGACATCATTGTGCACTCGCGTGCTATTTCGGTCAGCAGGCATGCATGAGAGTCGGCAGCACGCCCGCCGACAATTAAGAGGCCTGTTAAGACCATTAAAGTATTAACTAAGTGTTATTTTTCACTGCCTGTCCAACCTTACAGTTGGCAGGCAGGCGAATCGGCCAAGCGGCCTTTGGTTTTTTAGGAAATATCATCCACGGGCAGGATGAGGTTTCCAACATTAATTTTTTTTTTTATGAAAATGTTTTGACATAATTTTTATCATGATTCTGTTCATGTGAGTGAGTCCTACGTGGGGACAATTCTTTCTGATTTTCAAAACCTTTATTTTTTATTTTAAAATTCTTCAGCTCCCTGAGGCAGCTCTCTGCCTTCAGGGAGCTTTCAGTGCGCACTCCCCAACGCATGCACAGGCTTTTGCGCTCGCCCTCTTCCTACCCCCCGCCCTAGCAGTGCTGAGCTTCAAGCCGTTAATTGGCCAGCCAGCACGAAATCATGGTCAGGAGCCAATTGCGGGCCATTTCCCGGCCATTCCTGGGTCTCTCCGCCGCACCCCGCATGACAACCCGAAAATCCTGCCCCAGGAATCTGCAGGCCAGTTAGCTTAATATCTGTCATAGGAAAAGTTAGAAGCTCTTATTAAAAATGTTATGGCAGGGCACTTAGAAAAAATCAAGACAATCAGGCAGAGTCAACGTGGTTTTGTGAAAGGGAAATCATGTTTAGCCAACTTATTGGAGTCCTTTGAAGGAGTCACATGTGCTGAGGATAAAGGGGAACTGATGGATATACTCTATTTAGATTTCCAGAAGGCATTTAGTAGGGTCCTCATCAAAGGTTATTACAGACAATAAAAGCTCATGGTGTAGGGCATAACATATTGGCATAGGCAGAAGATTGGCTAGCTAACAGGAAATAGAGAGTAGGCATAAATGGGTCATTTCTGGTTGGAAGGATGTAACCAGTGGTGTGCCACAAGGGTCAGTGCTTGGGCCTCAACTTTTTACCATTTATATAAATGACTTGGATGAAGGGACAGATGGTATGCTTGTTAAATTTGCAGACGACATAAAGATTGGTAGAAAAGTAAGTTGTGAAGGGGACAGAAGGGTCTGCAAAGAGACATAGACAGGTTAAGTGAATGGGCAAAGATCTGGCAAATGGGATATAATGTGTAAATTGTCCATTTTGGCAGGAAGAATGAAAAAGAAGCATGTCATCTAAACGACGAGAGATTACAGAGCTCTGAGATTCAGAATGACCTGGGCATCCGAGTGCATGAATCACAAAAGGCTAGTATGCAAGGACAACAATTAAATAGGAAAGCTAATAGAATGCTATCATTTATTGCAAGGGGATTTGGTTACAAAAGTAGGGAGATTGTGCTTCAGTTCTACAGAGCACTGGTGAGATCACATCTGGAGTACTGTGTACAATATTGGTCTCCTTCTGTAAGGAAGTATGTAAATGTATTAAAAGCAGTTCAGAGATGATTCACTAGACTGATACCAGGAATGAGTGAGTTGCTTTATGAGAAAATGTTGGACAGGTTGGACGTGTATCCACAGGAATTTAGAAGAGTAAGCGGCAACTTGATTGAAACTTTTAAGATCCTGAGGGGCCTTGACAGGGCGGATTTGGAGAGGATGTTTCCTCTTATGGAATAATCTAGAACTAGGGGGTCACTGTTTAAAAATAAGGGGTTATTCATTTGAGACAAAGATGAGGAGAATTTTCTTTCTCTGAGGCTCACGAGTCTTTGGAACTCTTCCTCAAAAGGCAGTGGAAGGAGGCTCGTTGAATATTTTTAAGGCAAAGCTGGGTGGATTCTTGATTAACAAGTAGGTGAAAGGTTATCAGGGGTAGGCAGGAGGTTACAACCAGATCAGCCATGATCTTATTGAATGGCAGAGCAGGCTCGAGGGGCAGAGTGGCCTACTCCTGCTCCTAATTTGTATGTTCGCATGTTTGTAAGGTTCTATATAAGTTTAACAATTTCCCTGCTTTTCAGCTCTATCCCCTTATAAAAGTGTCAGCTTGGTTTAGGGGTAGCAATCACACCTCTGAATCATCTTGGTTGTGGATCCAAGACACTTAAGCATATAATCCAGGGTGATAGGTCTTTACAGTATTGAGAGAGTGTCACACTTTTGGAGGTGCCCTCTTTTGGATGCGTTGTTAAACCAAGATACCATCCTCCCACTGAATTGGACGTAAAAGATCCGGTGATGCTATATGAGGAAGTGTTAGGGACCTCTCCCGCTATCCTGGCCAATATTATCTACAACCAACATCACTGAAAGGAAAAACAGATTATCTGGTCACTAATATAATTGCTGAGACATTGCTGTGCACTTACTGGCTGCACTTCAAAAAGTACATAACTGGCTGTGAAGCAGTTTGGGGTATCCAGAGGTCATGCAAGGCACGAAGCCAAGTTCTTTATTTTCTTTTAGTATTTTTCTTAATGTCTGGCTTTTAAAACAAAGTCATATTTTTGTGATTGCCTGTGGAGCTTTCCATGCTGTTCATCACCTTTCATACAGAAGAAGAAGAATGTCATTGCAAAGTAACTTATCGTATGGGTAGCATTTAGGTATATATCTGCGAGATGTGTTGAAATACTATATAAATTTGAATTCTTCTTCCCTCCTTTCCTTTCATTTCATTTCAGCAGTGTTGTGATAACAGGAGGGAGGGCAGTCAATAGGCTTCCTTTTGAGCCTCTCTACTCTGCTGTATTAGACCTAGTGGGATTGGTCTCTCCGGGGACTTACCATCGAACTCACTGGCTATGTTTTCGTTTTTTCTAGTTTTCAGTGTTCTGACTCCACGGCAAATGCCTGTATTTTCAAATATTTTTCAACCTGTTAAAAAAAATCCATAAACACGATGTAAATTTACTGTCAAATGCAGTCACACATTTAAATTTACCATATTAAATTTACTATATTTACCCTGAATATTTTTCAGCAATCAATTTTGCATGAAAATGCTGGCAACCTCATTGCGCAAAGAAAAATTTGTATTTGCATCGTGCTTTTCACAGCTACTCGATGTCTCCAAGCACTTTACAGCCAATGGAGTACTTTTGATATATGTCACCAATTACCTGTAGAATCTCTTCACCTTTTAAACATTTCTGTCCTTTTATTTTTTATTCCTCCTGATGGTTTCCACTGAATATGGCACTCTCACCTGGACCTTTGCTCCCGGGTTGGGTGTGCAGAATCGGGATATTTCCTGGCTCTGCAAACTCAACCCAGGATAAGGTGGCCTAGAGGTTGGGATTTTCATTCTGGGATGGCGGGGTTTTCTGGGAGTAGGGTCAGGTGACCCTGAAACAAGTATGGAGGCTGCTGGGTGGAAGGCCTGTCTCGATGCTCCGGAACAGTGTTTGAATTTCTAAAAAAATAAATAAAACATAAAGCAACCCTCATGCCTCAGACCCCCTCACCACCCTCACACACTTCCCAATCCTCAACCATGCCAACCCATGCCCCCCCCCACCCCCCGGCCCCTCGTACCCGTCAAGCCATCTCATGCCTGCCATCCACTCCCATTGCCTCTCATATATTCCATGCCAAATTATTCCCTCACCTACCCCTAATGATGCCTCATGCTCTCCCTGCCAACCTATGGTCCCTCATATCCTTCATGCCAACTTATGACTGTAGTATAAAGGTATATGGCATAGCAATAGTTCATGTGGGACTGGGAAGCAATACTGCCCACAGTTTGATGTAAAGAGACTCATGACCTGAGACTAGAGTCAGTTGTGGAATGGACAGAGACCTGTGTAGAAGCAAGTATGGAGTTAGCTTATAGCTTGGGCCATACCCTGTACGTATGTACATAGTTATGTGTTATCAATAACCAGTTAATGTTCAAACATACAAGATTCAGAACCTCTTTGTAAGACCTACTGATCGTACAATGTACCACATGGTAGCAGCTAATGGAAAACCCCAGAACCTCAGAGAAGCTGGATCAGACATTCAAAAGCTGGAAAATTAAAAGAGCAGCATTCTGACCTGACTGAAAGCACCTGAAGTGAAGACACGGAATGAGATCACTTAAAAGATGCTCCATTGTAGAATTGGAAGCAGAAAAACAGAGAAAAAAATTCCACTGTGCTGCTAAGGACTCCACAAGATCTTGTGGAGATCCACTGTGAATGTCCACAGAGTGCAGTGTCAAAGAGCCAAGCAGGGGTGAGCAAAAAATTCAGCTCTAAGCTAGGACTAGCATAAAAAGCTTTAGTGCTATAAAAATAAGTCAGAGTAGCCTGTTTCGGAAATCACCATGGCCAGCCAGGTTCAGAATCAGCACCATGTCACATGGCAGCTGAGCTCGTTGTAAGAAAACAAAGAACCAGAAGGTTTAAAAACCTCAGCCAAAGCTTTTATAATCAATTATAAAATTCCTGAAAATTCTCCAATATTGCAAGGAAGTCTCCAAGGCCAGGATATTGAGGTCGACGAGCGGGGACCGGGGCACGCTCGCCAACATGGGCGGAACTCCAGACGTCACCCCACGGCATTTCAATTTTCAGGTCGGCGGGGGCGCAACCGAATCAGCTATGCACCTGCCAACAGCCAATTGCGGCTATTTAAAAACTAATTCAACTAGTTAATGGACTTGCCTGTCCAACCTTAAGATTGGCGGACAGGCCGGGAGCCCTGGCGGGCTTCAGAAAAAGCACGAAACCTCATTCACTGGTGGGATGAGGTTTCATGTAGGTTTTTAAAAATTTAATAAAAGTTTCATTAAAAATGATGGACATGTCCCAATTCATGTGACAGTGTGAAATGACAGGACATGTCAGGGAAATTTTATTTCTCTACATTTCCCATTTTTAAACTTGGCGCCGTCTCCCTGAGGCAGCACTTAGCCTCAGGGAGGTCAGTGCACTCTTAGGTGCGCATGTGTGAAAGAGCTCACTCTCAGCTGAGGGAATCCTCCAATCCCCGCTCCCCCCACCACCCCCCCTGCCCACACAGGGGAGCGCATAGCTCTTCCTGGCTGATGTCATGCTGGGTGGGTCTTAATTGGCCTGCCCACATAAAATGGCGGTGCACCCCCAATTGGGGGCACTGATCGGAGGTGTGCCCACATGTGCCCGCTCCTGAACTCCCCCACCGCCCCCCCCACAATGGGAGAAAAATTCTACCCTAAATCATTGATCTTACAAATCACTGCAAAAAAAATTAAACCCCAAGGAGGTTGGGAAGCCTGCCAAAATGCAACAAGCGCAGGAAGACTCTTTGAAAAACAGTTACTGCAGCACCAACTTTAAAACCTGCACTGCATTTAAAGCTATACTCACCTGAACTTTAAAGCCACCATAGGCAACAAATCAACATTACCAGACCAACTTGGACTGATCCAAGGGTCAGACCAAACACAAAATTGGGGACTTTAGTGGAAAAGATTCTGAAGATACATGATAGCTTCAGGATTAGGTAAAGAGATAGAAGTTGAACAAGAGAATACACTAATTTATTCAATAGGTCCAATAGCCAATGATATTATTGCGAGGCAAGGAATAAACAAATCCTCAGATAAACTTGATGAAGTTCTAAAATCATTCGATAGGTAATCTAAAAAGCAGCAAAATTTTAAAGGGAATGACATTCAACAAATGTGTTCAACAGTCTGGAGATCTAGCTGACTCTTTTATAAATGAATTATACAGATTGGCTGAAGGCTGTGACTATGGGAACCTTAAGTCAGAATTCATAAGGCTGACTATGTCCTTTCAGTCATACCACAGGCCAAGGAAGATCTGACTCTAGAAAAGGCCATCCAAATAGTCAGACATCTGAAACCCACAAACAGCACCAATCCATTTTACATGGCAAAAGCAATCCATAGTACAGAGCAACCCCAACTGTTCAGCTACTGTTAAGCAACAAAGGGGCAAAGAGAATCCAGGCCAAGGAAGGCAATACCCAAGCTGACCACAAGAGGGTGGGCGATCATGTCAACGCTGTGGAGTCAAATGACCTCACAGGCAAGTGCAATGTCCAGCAATCTCAGTGCAGTGTTTCAACTGTAACCGTCTGGGACACTTTGGAAAGATGTGCAAAGCTAAGACACCCAGATGGCTGGAGGATCCCAAGACAATCCATGAGATTGAGGTACCACACCAGGTAGAGACCCAACTGTGCTCCTTGAGTGAGGTCAAGAATCTTGGATTCTCTTTCTGGAATGCGGATATCTCAGTAAATGGTCACCTCACCAACTTTAAGTTGGACACAGGATCAAGTGTTATGGTCCTCTCAGATAAGGAACCATGTCTGGAAGACCTGGGGCCACGAACAACAGACCACTCCATGAGCCTGGAGGAATCTGACTTCTAGTCATAGGCATGATCCTAGAACCACTAAGGTATTGGGACAAGCAGATGTTCGAAGTCGTGAACAACGTCCGCAACCAATCTTTTCCTCTCTTGAGCAGAGATGCCTGTGCTACCCTTAAGCTTCTTAAAATGGCAGAAGACATCAAGACAACCTCCATCATCAACTCCATGGAACTGCAACTTTCTGAGAGATCCAACAGACTCCCGACTGGAACTTCAGCTCTGAATTGCTTTCACTCTTCGAAGAGCCAGTTTGTCCAACTTCCTTGCAGGTGGCAGAAGCTCCTCTTTGGTCACACCAGCCAAGCCTTCAGATAATCACCACTGTACCTCAAGTGGAAGATACACAGGAAAATGGCCAGCAATAGAAGAATGAGTCCCAACCCCAGGCTCCAGCAGTTGCTGTCATACTACCTGTACACACCACAACACAGACACTGCAACCTCCAATCAATGCACAAAGCTACAAGATGATACTGGAGCAAGGAACTAGCAAGCATCAACTCGCCACAGCACACCTCAGTGAGGCACAGAGACACATGGAAGAACACAGTGAGGTGGTAAAAGCCAAACTGCAAGCTGAGGAACATCCACCTGACAAGGGGAGACACCTACCGCTCCCACAAAGATCACAGCAGACCATATGGGGAAAAAAAACTGGATTTGTACCATGAATGAATGGAGTGAACACTCTCCCTGGAAAGAACGGGACAAGCCAGTGCTCAATGAGCAGAGCAGATGGGAGTTGAAAAAGAGAAGCTCAACTCCAAGGAGCGAGAAAAGCATTTTAGAAGAAGACAACAAAGTGCCAGAAACACAGACTACAAATCAAACTCTGAATCAACAAAGGTTGCCCAAATCAACAGAGCCTACCACTCCTCTGAATATGACCAGAACGAGATCTGGAAGAATTGTCAAGCTTCCAGAACATCCAGATTTATAGAGTCAGAGACTTGAGGGGGGAGAGAAGAGGTAGCATGATTGTATTGTAAATACATTGAATAAAGACTTGGTGGAGGTGTAGTATAAAGGTATCTGGCACAAGCAAGGGTTAATGTGGTGCTGAGAAACAGTACTGCCCACAGAGTGATGTAAAGAGACCCATGACTAGAATTAAGTTCAACCTTACAAGACTCAGGACCTCTTCATGAGACCTACTGAACATACAACATACAACAATGCTCACCACCCCGAAGGCCCCTCATACCCTCCATGCCAACCTATGCCTCTATGGCCACCCCTCCATGGCCCCTTGTATCCTCCATGCAATCTCTTGCCTCCACACACTCCTCACAGCCCTTCATACCCTCCATGCCAAGTTATTCCCCTCTGCCTACTCCTCCATGGCCTCTTATACCCTCCATGCCAACTTATGCCCCTCTGCCCACCCATATGGGTGCTTTATAGCCCCATGCCAACCTTGTGCCAACTCATGACTCTATCACCCTTTGCCCTTGCACCTATAATACCAACTCATCCAGTATCCATCAGGGACAGACCTCAGTAGCCATGCTAAGATGAAATAATATGAATTTTGAAGTATCTATTGCAGCCACTATTTACAAAAATACTCATTCATGAAAATTTTTACTACATTTACATTCCTTCAGCTACATAATCCCTTATAAAAACAAATATTTCATTCAAGTGCATAATCACTGATAAAAACAAGCATTGGAATTCATAGCCCCACTTCGAAGAGTCTATAATCACTTGGAGCTGTTAATCAAACTGTGAAATAGCAGGTACCCTACTGTGATAATGGAAGCTTTTAAAATAAGTCATACAGAACTAATCCAGTAGCCATAGTCCTCAGGCTTATGTCAACAGATGGAATGAAATAGCAAGCAATGGTTTTTTTTAAAAATTCTGAAAAAATTTTCAAAGATTTAAAGGGCAAAAGTTTTAAATGCCTTGACAGCTGGGCAGTTGCCATTGGCAGTTCATTTGGACACTTTTGACAGTTCCAATGAGCTTGACCATTTATGCATTTTTACACACAATCATGCCTAAGTTTAACAATCCCAAAGAGCACCTGACCCTCCTAAAAGAGCACCTAGTCTCCCCAAAAGTATCCCGGAACCATATCCAAAGGGATACCCTATCTGTCCAAAATGGTACCCCATCTCTCCAAAGGACTGCACAAAGTTCAGACCTGCTCCTACCACGTCTAACCTGCACACATCATGTTTCCCACACCTGGATCACCAAAATTATACATGAGTGGAGGCA
Source organism: Carcharodon carcharias (assembly GCF_017639515.1). Classification (NCBI taxonomy): domain Eukaryota; kingdom Metazoa; phylum Chordata; class Chondrichthyes; order Lamniformes; family Lamnidae; genus Carcharodon; species Carcharodon carcharias. Next base: position 164,579,025 of record NC_054473.1, on the reverse strand, counting down.
GCTGCTGCTTTATATTGGCAGAAAATCCACAAAATGGGCATGCACAAATCCTGACCCAGGCCTGTTCCCACCCAGCAAAAATGGTAGGTGCTTTACTCAGGGGTAGGACTTCCAATTTTTGGCCTTTTCCGCCATTTTCACAATGATGGAGAGGCTCTCTGTCGTTGCAAAAATCTAGGCCTCTGTATCCATTAAGTTGAATCAATTGAATCTGTGCCAAGTATTCACATGAATACTTCTCAGTCAGATTGCTATCCATGATGCACATAATGTTTCGATAGTGCTTATAAGGAGGTAAACGTAATCAAAGAGTTTCAGGAAAAATTCAAAATATTGGCATGGATTGACAGCTAAGGGCTTACCCGCATAATTTGAGGGCATGGGGTCAGGCCAATAATTCACAACATGAGGAATTCAATGCCTGATTTAAATAGCTTTACTAGGTATGACCTCTGGAATGCTTTTCTACTCTGCACCAGGCTGTCCCAGGCTAGGTAAAACAAGGACCACATGCAAAGCCAATCTTCAGTCACGCTGTACCTAAACTTAAAGGAGTGTTTCCTACTGTGTGAATTTTTCTAGTCCCTAGCTAGTGAGATTTAGCAAGTTGGTTGGAAATATTTTCACCTGCTTCTAGCTGAGTTAGGGTTGTCCAAACACGCCATGCAATATCTTAATAGAGAAGAGATTTTAACCCCATTAGTCTGGCTAGATTCATAGCCAAATCCCAGCACTGAAAATGATGCTATCCTTGACCAGTTTCCCTTAAAGTAACTTTAGCAGTTTTTAATATTAATTTTCAAGATGTAGGCATCGCTGGCAAGGCAGGTAATCCATGCCAATTCTTATTTGGTAGTGTGCCTTCATTTTGAATGGCAGTTTGATGCAACTGAGTGGCTTATGAGGCCACTTGAGAAGGCCTTTTAGTGGGCAGTGCCATTATAAAAATTCCACCAAAGTAACACCAAGATTGCATGGAAATGCCCCTGTGTAATCTTGGCCTCTTGACTGAAATGGCCTCATTTAACTCATAACTAAGACACTGCCTTATACTTTAATGCTAACAACAACAAAACTGCAACTGACCAATATAAGACAAACTATTTCTGGATAGACAGATAAGTCACTTGTCTCCATTAATATAATTCAATTAGAATGAACATTAAGAGAAATATTTAACAATCACTGAGATGTACTTAATGTACTGCATAATATTTTAACAGTTATATTTGTACTGTTAACTATTCATAATGGGATACAGCTTTAACACATTATTCTCTAGCTGTAAGTTCAGTTATGGTGATGAGTTCAGGGCTAGTTCGAATATCCTAAAATCTGTGACATTGCTTCTTGTATGCTTCCCAATTGAAAACTGTAGGTAATCAACAAAAAGAGTGTATGAAATGACTGAGAAATTTAATTGAGTACTTAAGTGGCTGTTAATGGTTTTGTTAAGCTGAAACAGTGAGAATTTCATTGTAAATCATAGCAAGCTTTCCATTCTGAAGATCCTGTGGGTGTAGGCATTCAGTTCAGCAAAGATCAGAATTTTGTTTATAATTGCAACAGTGGGCAACTGTTGGATTATGTTACAGAGGACTTTGCTGCTATGAACTTAGAAATTGGATATTCTATGGGTATGGTGGAACAGATTGTGATCGGGACGGTCAAGTGTTATGCCATCTAATTGCCTTAGGGTTAGGCCTTACAGACCAAGGCATGTGTAGCTTGACCAGGCTGCAGAAGTGCTTCATGAGCAGCTGATGTTACAAAGATGACGTGACTAACTTTTCCATCTTTTGCACAAAGACCTACAGGGGACTCAATGCAGTCATTAAAAGCGAACACAACAAAAGCTAGAACTTTTATGCCACTGGGTCCTTCTGCCACCCACTGAAGACATATCAGGAGTCAATTGGCATTTTCATTCCTGCATTAGGGACATGACTGAAGGAAGCAAGCACATACATTAAGTTCAGTAGCAGCAGAAACAACAGCTGGAGTTTGATAGGATTGGAAGATGTTCATTGGGTCTATGAATTGAGACAAAGGTTGCAATTTATTATTGATAATTGCTTTTTTATTTATCTAGGCGACTCCATAGTTATCTTTTAAGCATGCATCCTAAATTTGATGTGCCCAGTGCTACTCAGCCTGCCTTTTTCACTTTCTCATGTTATGAAGGAAGCAGCTCAATTACAATGAGTAATATTTGCTTTTCCACTGTTCATAAAGGTTTCAGTGTAGCTCTCGAGCCTACCAGTAGCGCCTAGTCCTGTGGTGAAAGGAATTTCTTCCCCTTGAGCTACCACAAACTCATTTTACATGAGATTCCACCTTTGTTCTTAATGACCCTTTCTAAGTCTTTTAAATGAATAAAATTATTGAATCATAACACCTCTGGGGCATAAGACAGCAGGCACCCCTGCTCGGTCATCAGTCCACCAACACAGTGTTAGCTTTGGCTACATACAATCTGGAGACTCTCCTCTCTGGACAGAAGCCAAATGAAATAATAATACCAAAATCAAATCTTTTCATTGGTGATAGGAAGTCTGCACAAAAGTGTTTTTACAAGAATGAAATATATTTGCGTGCATAATAGCCAGATCCTTTCTTGCTGCTGAGGGGTTCTGTTTACCTTTATAATAAAAATACACTTTGTCATGGTCAATGACTCTCATAAATTACTACGTAGGTGCCAACCACTTTTCTAGGTTACTAAACTAACTAAAAAGAAGCTTCTGCAAGGCTTTGATGAACTATGGAGAACACATGTATCTCTGGGATACGTGCTGCTGTCTACAGATGGCGCAACCCAATCTGATTTATGAGGTTCAACCTTGCAAGTTCTCTTACCTACAACATTTACTTCTTTAGGGGCTCATGTCTCCTGAAATGCTTTTAGCACAGACCAGAGTTCCAGCTGATATGAAGTTATTTTAGAGGCTCACTTTTGTGTGGTGTTTGGCAACATTTTAAAAATATTTCTATTTAAGTCTTTTACCGAACAGCATTTGTTTCATGTGTTCTTTGCTCAGAGAATGTCACACAGCTGTAATGTTTTATTGATTGCAATAAAATGAAAATAGCGCAGTGCAAAACCTAAATAGAGGTTAATGCCATCCTGGAGGCATTTTGTCCAAACCTAAACATGTGTCTAAGCTACAGAAAGTTAACCCTTTTTATACTGAATTAGACTGACATCTGTGGAATACAGACATCTCTTCCATCACTTAGGGTACAATTATACTGTCACTTCAGCAATAATGCAAAGTGGTTTTGAGTGCACATTAGTGAAAAATGGCAGTATAAGTCCTTATATTTCCAAAAAAAACAAGGTAATTCCAAATGTTTTTATGCTCCACTTATTCAAATCCCTTCCGCCTCCATCTCTCAAGTTGTCTCACATTGGTTTTGTACCACATGCAGTTTAACTCCAACCTTAACATTCTTTGCGACTGCATTCTGTAAAGTTACTACACCATGCTATTTAAAATAAAGTAGCCTGGTGTTTCTGTGAAATTATACTGATTTCTTTACAATGCAGTTCACCTGAAAACTGCCAAGCCCATGCAAAAGATCTAGGAATTTCAAGTGTAAATTCTGTGCAATGTAAATCAAGTTTCCACAATCCTTTGTGCCTTGTTTAAAAAACATTGCACTGGAAGCAGGCCCCACTCTCAAAATTGGCCATACAACCAGATTTAATTAATCACCATGGCTAGTTTCCATTAATTCCACTTGTATCTGGGTCTTCGAGGAGGGCCTTAAAATGAATCTTTTTTTTAAGTATGAGGATAATATGCACCTTTGAAAAGCTTCAAAATATTAAAAAATGTTTAACTTACTAAGAAACTGAGCATCAATTAAACTAGGACATGGTTTTATGTAGTTTTTAAAGTCATTTTCAGCTAATTGAAACTCTCAGCTGGTGGGACTAGATACTCTAAAAAGATGGCTATTTTTTGTAATCAATCCATTTTCAGCTTCTTAATAAAATGGTGCCAAAGTACTACTTTTAAATATATTGAGGAATATTTTTTACAGCAAGAAAGGCACACACAATTATGTAATAAAACACTGATTACACTGGTCCATGAAACATTTTCCATTTGGCAATATGCAAATTAATTTGATCAAGGGTCAAGCATGGCCTTCCTACCCAAAAACTAATTGAAATCCTTAAGTGGCCACTTAAAGGCCTCATCCTACCACTGCTGGTATCCAACCAGTGGAAGCCATGCTATGTGGACGAGCCATCATGTAAACCCTGGTAGGCAAGCAGCCTGGTGGGCAGGACACTCCTTGGGCACCTTCTATCGGAAAGGAAGGGACCCGTGGGAGGACATCCACTCCTGCCCTTTACACCGACCCACCTCCCTAGCCAGGTCCTCGCTGACTGGCACTGCGGTCCCGCCACACTTAGCTATGTTCTAGGGCCCCAGCAATGATCCTCCTCCTACTGCAGTACTGGCAGTGACCACACATCATGGTGGCGCTGCTGGCAGCTCTCAGGAAATTCCTCCTGCAGAATTCAGGAACCCCAAAAGCAACCAGCAGACTGCCTGAATGGGATGAAATCCTGTCAGAAATGGTTGCGCTGGAGTCATCACTGGCTTTCCAGCTGATGGTTGAGTCCACTACCACAAGCATTAAATTCCGCCCTATGAATGCAATTTTCAGCCAAGTTGCCAATTGCAGCCAACTTAAGAACTACACCAGTCTGTATGCTTAAAATAACATGAACATGAAAAAATGAATTACAATATTATATCTAGTTACAGAATGCCTTATTGAAATCTTAGTAAACTTTAATTTATTTTATAGTCATATATGGCAATGTTGATTGTACATCTTTGCTATATGTAGATTGGCTATTGCTCTCTCCTACATGGGGGGTTGTGGTGTAGTGGTATTGTCACTGGACTAGTAGAGATCCAGGGTAATGCTCTGGGGAACCTGGGTTCAAATCCCACCATGGCAGATGGTGAAATTTGAACTCAATAAAAATCTGGAATTAAAATCCTGATAATAACCACAAAACCATTGTGAATTGTTGTAAAAACTTATCTGGTTCACTCCTTTAGGGAAGGAAATCTGCCATCCTTACCTGGCCTGGTCTATATGTTACTCCAGACCCACAGCAATGTGGTTGACTCTTAAATGCTCCCTGAATAAGGGCAATTAGGGTGATGGGCAATAAAATCTGGTCTAGCCAGTGATGCCCACATCACATAAATGAATAAAAAAAACAACATTGTCTGCACTTCAAAAGTACTTAATTAGCTGTGACATGTTTTGGGATCTCTTAATGCCATAAAAGGTGTTATATAAATGCAGGCCTGCTTTTTCTTTTCTAACTTTCTCATCCTCTGGATATGTCAAAGTGCATTACTTCAAACTGCTTCCAGTTAATAGTTTGAAAGAATGATACAACAAGACTTCACATTTTAAGATGGTGACTGTAACTAAAGACTCTATTGATTAAACATTCTTTTTATGGGCAATTTATACTATAAATCTCAGAACAGAATTCCCATTCCCACACCACCTTTTTTATTTTATCACCCAATTCACAGGTATATGTTGCACTGTCTTTTTAGTAGACATTCAATTCTCTCAAAATCAGTCCAAAATAAATCCTCACTCCCAAGGGTTTATTTCCAATCTTTTCTGTTCCCAGCCTGGAAACTTTTAACTCCAGAATTGTATTTCACAGTACCAGTTTTCCTGGAGACTTCTCCATCTAGCTAAAGCTAGGCAAATCTTCCAGACTCATTTTAACTCCCCACGAATTTGGTCCTTCCAGCCCCAGCGTGAGTTTCCACCGACATTTCTACATGGTGAACCGTAGAGATTTTTGGCCTCTAGCTGCTTCCTCACTCCCCAACCCTGGCAAACTAACTGTGTCTATGAATTTTCAGGGATATCTCAGAAAGCCTTCCACTCTCAAAGCCAATTTCCATGGCAATGAGAATCACATGGGCCTTGTATCCAGGTAGAGATGCTGACTAGCTATCATTGAGAACCCAACTCTCTTTCATCTTGGAGCTAAATGGACAGTTAAAAGCATAACTCTTTACAACCCAACATTCTCAACACTTTTCTGGAACATTGGAGACTCACAATCTATCCATTGTTAGCACTAAGGCTGCTGCCATTGTGTCCAAGCATAAACACCTTATACCGTTTTCCCAGTAAAATAATCTGGGCCCCCTTTAATCTCCAACAATTAAACCACCCAAGCTTGCTGTCAGGCGGACTTCAGAACAGATAATATGACCCATTCATATTACCCTAAACTTAAAGACACAGTGCCAAAATATAATAATTTTATCAACCTCATAATTCTAACAATAGCCAAGCAAATACTTCTGAAGCGTTATCGCTGTTGTTACACATAAGAATGACTGACAACCTGTGCACAAAGAGCATTGAGCTTCTTCTGCTTAGGCAGTCCCTCGGGATCAAAGATGACTTGTTTTTGCTCTGGTTCAATTGATTCTGAGATGGCTGGTAAGCCCAATGTGTGATCTACAGAACCTGCCATATGTGGGGCAGGCGGTGCTGGAAGGTTGGGTAGATGAGGTGTTTGGAGGTTTATGTGCTCCCTCTGTTGCCTCAAACATATCTCTGTGAGTTTCCAATGAAGTCTTTCAGTGTGTTTGGTTCCTTCCTGAATGCACCTTCTCCATTTTGGCCAGTCACAAGCCAGGAACTGCCATGAGTTGGCAAGGATGTTTGACCTTTACAAGGATGTTTTGAGGATACCCCTAAAGGATTTCCACTGTCCACAGGGGCATCTCTTGATCAACCAAGTTGCAAGAAGAACAGTTGCTTCAGGAGTCTGGTATCACTTATACAAATGATATGTCTTGCTCGGAGGATTTGGTTTTGAATTATTTGCACCTCGGTGCTGGGCATGTTGGCTTGGCAGAGGTCATTGCTGCTGGACCACCTTTCTTGCCACTGGAATTAGATGATCTTGTGAAGGCACCGCTGGTGACACTTCAGTGCTTTCAGGTGTCTGCTGTAGGTTGTCCAAGTCACCAAAACATACAGGGATTTTGCATGGCTTGTATGCTTGAAACTCCAAGGTCCCAAGGTTCTGCATCAATGTTGATTTGGTCCCAGAGATCTATATGTGACAAGATATTTCAAGGTTTACTGACCCAGGGGGAACCTGTCCTTTCTGATTAGACAGAAGGGAGGGCCTGAATAAAGTAGGGAAGGTGAATGGATCAAAAAAGTGATAAGGGAGTGGTGGTGGGGAAGTGGACTGTTCCATGCAACTCCTTTAGCAAGTGGGCAAATATCAGGATAAGAAAGTTATGAGGGTTTATGCAAAAGCTTCCTCATACCATAGGAAGGTACTGAGCTTGCAAACACCATTGTAGTCTGTCTGGTTGGTCTGAATGTAATAAGGTACTTATTTTCCAATTACAACCTCGAACAACAAGCAGAGGAAATTCTGTAGACAAACTCTTGTGTCAATGTTGTTTCTGGTTTTAGGGATGATTTTAACAATTAGTGCCTGAATCTTACATTCGTCGGCACGCGCGATTGGCAAGCCTGGAAGCGGATGCAAAATGCACTTCGGCCTGCGATCAGCCTCCAAGTGCAATTTCATGCTGGCTGGCCAATTAATGGTCAGCCAGCGTGAAACGTGCACTGAGAAAGCCTCAGTGCTGCCAAGGGGCGGCAGGAAGAGGGTGGGCGCCGACAAAAGTGAGTGTGCGGGTGGGCGTTTCTAAGAACTCCCTGAAGGCAGGCAGATGCCTCAGGGACCTGCAGACCTGGACAGATTAAATGACAAGAAAAAAATGCACCCACCTGTGCCTATGCAACACACTCAAGCCCCCAACAGCAGAACTCAAAAAAAAATCAGTCCCTAGATAACTTTTTTAATTATATTTCACACTGGACATTTAAATCCCTCCCCCACCCCGGATCAAGGTTTCAGTGCAAGTGTAAAAGCCGCCTGGCGATTGGCCCATCCGCCAGCCGTAAAAGTGGATGGGCCACGTAAAATCGATCTCAATTGTCTCCTTGCCTGCCGAGTGAAATATCGCGAGTGCGCAATGATATCGGGACGCGGACTCTAACGTCTTCTCGCGCAATTTCATGTACTGTTGGGTCGGGCGCATACCCACATAACCAACGTAAAATTTTGGCCTAGGTCTTCTACCATTTGTGTTTTTGTGTAAGAGTTGACATTTTTTGTGGAAACTTAAATGTGCAAACCTTGGATTATCCAAATTTTAATAGCTTGTTAACAAGCCCACCTGGTTGCCAAATAGAGATTAAGGACATCCCTAGGCCCAATTTTCATCATTCCTCTCATTCATGATTTGTTTGGTTGTTTGCTTATTTATTCAGCTTATATGGGTAAACACTTCAGACTAAGCATCACAAACCATGCTGGGCCTCAAAAGGGGAAAGCCTGTCTTAGCAAAAGGTTGTTAATCAAGGTGAAAATTTACTGCAGGGTTCAAACTTCAGGACTTTTATCACAAAGGTTTTTTTTTTCTCTTCAGAGCTAAATCAACTCCAGGTTCACTTCCAAATATAACATACCATATTAACAGAACTCTAGATGGGTGGTGTCAAATGGCAACAACCATGTGCTGCAATGCTGTTTGATCCTACGTAAGATATTGCCTGCTTGAAGCGAGCTAGCAGGTGAAGCTGTTTTATGCCATTTAACTGATGTTATTTTAGCCAGTCACGTCACAGGATTCTAGCCCAAGGGTGTAACAAACAATATTATTGCTTAGCCAGTGTAATAATTAGTTCATCTATAGTAAGTATATCTTTGGTGTTGTTGTAAAATGAGCCGAAGGACCCTTGTGAACCTATAAAGCTTCTCAAGTTAAACAGAAACACTAGTGGTCACATTTGTAAATTAGCTATAAACTTGTTATGGTGATAGGGTGAGGGGTATCATGTAGGTGACTTCAGGAGACAATGTTTCATTCCACGAAGTGGAGTTAGCATTAGTGAAATAAGATCCGCTATGTGCCACATATTATTCAAAAGAATATAGTGTATTCAATGTTAATTGGCTGTCTGTACTGTTAAATTCATTTTAAAATCCACACTTTTTTTTACAGAGTCGTAAAATAAATTCTTCAGCTTTGCAGTCATATTCTCTTAATTTAGATGTATTGCATGTTTAAAGAAGTTAGGGTTTGTGAAGAAAAATGGTGTGAAAAGTGATATTTGAGATAACTCTTTCCTCAAAGTACATGGAGAAAATTAGATTGCACAAATCCGTTTATGTGTTTTAAAAGCATCTTCAGTGTTTTTTGTGTTTACTGTTTAACTGATACATGAACTATTGAAGTGTATAGTTCAGAATGAAACCATTTGGTTCATTGTGTCTGTCCCAACTCTGCACTAAAGCAAGCCAAAACTAATCCCCATTGCCCTGCCGTTTTCTCCCCATAGTGGTACCTTTCTCTGCTTCAAATATTTACCAATTTTCGCTGAGCAACAATCTCTGCTTCAACCACTGCCTGTGGCAAAACATTCCATGCTTCACCAATCCTCTGTAAAGAAATTTCTCTTAACCTCTCTATCACATCCTCTTCGTGATAATTTTAAATTGATGACATTTCATCACTACTCCCCAACAAAGGAAATGACCTTTATATATTCACTCTATCAAAACTACTTATAAGTACATTGCTGTAACCTAATCAATGCTTTCTATAAATATATCATTACTTCTTTACCCTAGCACTCTATGCCCCATTTATAAAACCCGAAATGTTATTATTTCTTTTGCAGCTCTACCTACCTGCACTTGTACTGACCTGTACACGTTGGTCTTCTGTTCACTAACACCTGCGGTGTTTTCCATTTGGGTGTATAATCCAATTTCTTGTTTCCCTCTAAATATTTATTACTTCACACTAATCCATATTAAATTGCACCTGCCACCTCTTGGCCCAATCCACTAAGCTGTGTCTTCTAGTAGTTTATATAGTCTACCTTGCTGGTCGCTAAAATTCCTACCTTGGTATTGTAAGTAAATTTTGAAATTTGTGTTTACCTAGCTGAAGTTCAAATCATCTCCATTTGCAGAGAACATGATGTAGACCAGTTCCAAGCAATGCTCATTTATCCTATCTCTGTTTCCTCTTTGTCAGCCAACTTTCTTTCCACACTGCTACATTTTATCTAATTCCATTCATCTGAAATTTTCTAACAAGCCTCTTGTAAGATACTCTATCACTGACTTCTGAAAATCCCTATACACTACATTGACAGCATTGAATTGACTGATTGATTTATCCATTCAGTCATTTCTTCAAAAAAGAAGACCACTATTAAATTTGTGAAAAATTACTTGTCTTTTAACATTTTTATATTGACTGCCCTTGATTAACCAATGAATTTCTAAATGCTTACTAATTCTAAATCAATATACTGCCCGTTGGAAACAACTGCCCCGGAGTAGCCTGAAGTCTCTGGACCCAATGCAATATTGGGTAGCCCAGAGTTCAGCCCAGCCCCAAAAATGATAGAACAAGGGTTCATTAGCAGGGGCCTAGATTAGTTTTCTGCAAGCTCAAGGGACACTTCTGATCCTCCTGGCCTGAGAAAAATCGGTAATAATGTACCTTTCAGATGCCAACTCCAAAAAGAAAGAAATAACTGAAGTTGTCGAATTACAATTTTTAAAGTTTAATTGTAAATATTGTTTTACCATGATACTTTCTTTGTATTTGAATTTACATTGCGAGGTTTTCACTTTCATAAATCCAAATCTGTTTCTCGACCTTCCAAATCCTTTTGATAACGTGTTCCAGTTTATTATACTTCCCTGAAGTTATCTGGAGTGGTTTCATCTCTGATACAAAATGCCAGCAAGCAATTTAACTCTGGACTGGTAATCCAGAAACCCAGGGTGATGCTCTGGGGACCGGGGTTCGAATCCTGCCAAGGCAGATGGTGGAATTTGATTTCAATAAAAATCTGGAATTAAAGTCTAACAATGACCCTGAGACCATTGTCGATTGTTGTAAATACCCATCTGGTTCACTCATGTCCTTTAGGGGGAAGGAAATCTGCCATCCTTACCTGGTCTGGCCTACATGTAACTTCAGACCCACAGCAATGTGGTTGACTCTTAAAGGCCCTCCGAAATGGCCTAGCAAGCCATTCACTTGTATCAAACCGCTATAAAGTCTCAAAAAAGGAGTGAAACCATCTGGGATCGACCTAGGCACCTGCAATAACAATGGCAAACTCAGCCCAGTCGATCCTGCAAAGTCCCCCTTACTAACGTCTGGGGCTAGTGCCAAAATTGGGAGAGCTGTCTCACAGACTAGTCAAGCAACAGCCTGACGTAGTCATCCTCACGGAATCATATCTTACAGATAATGTCCCAGACACCACCATCACCATCCCTGGGTATGTCCTGGCCCACCAGCAGGACCGACCCAGTAGAGGTGACAGCACAGTGGTATACAGTCAGGAGGGAGTTGCTCTGGGAGTCCTCAACATCAACTCTTGACCTCCTGAAGTCACTGGCATCAGATCAAACATGGACAAGGAAACCTCCTGCCGATTACCATACACCATCATTCCTCAGCTGATGAATCAGTGCTCCCCCATGTTGAACACCACCTGGAGGAAGCATTGAGGGTGGCAATGGTGCAGAATGTACTCTGGTGGAGAAACTCAATGTCTATCACTAAGAGTGGTTCGGTAGCACCACTATTGATCAAGCTGGCCGAGTCCTAAATGACATAGCTGCTAGACTGGTCTGCGGCAGGTGGTGAGGGAACCAACAAGAGGGAAAAACATGCCTTGACCAGCCTGCCAGCTGCAGATGGATCTGTCAATGACAGAATCGGTAAGAGTGACAACCGTACGGTCCTTGTGGAGATGAAGCCCTGCATTCACATTGAGGATACCCTCCATTGTGTTGTGTGGCAGTACCAACATGCTAAATGAGATAGATTTTGAACAGGTCTAGCAACTCAAGACTGGACATCCATGAGGCACTGTAGCCATCAGCAGCAGCAGAATTGTACTTGAACACAATGTGTAACCTCATGGCCCGGCATATCCCCCACTGTACCATTAACATCAAGCCAGGAGGTCAACCCTGGTTCAATGAAGAGTGCAGGAGGGTATGCCAGGAGCAGCACCAGGCATACCTAAAAATGAGCTGTCAAACTGGTGAAGCTATAACACAGGACTGTTTGCATGTGAAACAGCATAAGCAGCAAGTGATAGACAGATAGACAACCAACGGATCAGATCTAAGCTCTGCAACCCTGCCACATCCAGTCATGAATGGTGGTGGGCAATTAAACAAAAGACTGTAGGAGGACACTCCGCAAATCTCCCCATCCTCAATGATGGGAGAGCCCAGCACATCAGTGCAAAAGATAAGGCTGAAGCATTTACAACAGCCAGAAGTGCTGAGTGGATTATCCACCTTGGCATCCTTCGGAGGTCCCCAACATCACAGGTGCCAGTCTTCAGCTAATTCAATTCACTCAACATGATATAAAGAAATGGCTAAAAGCACTTGATACTGCAAAGGCCATGGACCCTCCCAATATTTTGGCAATAGTATTGAAGACTTGTGCTCCAGTACTTGCCGTGATCCTAGCCAAGCTGTTCCAGTACAACTACAACACTGGCATCTACCTGGCTATGCAGAAAGTTGCCTAGGTATGTCCTGTACACAAAAAGCAGGACAAATCCAACCCAGCCAATTACTACCCCATCAGTCTACTCTCAATCATCAGTAAAGAAATGGAAGGGATCATTAACAGTGCTATCAAGCAGCACTTGCTTAGCAATAACCTGCTCACTGACACCCAGTTTATGTTCCGCCAAGACCACTCAGCTCCTTCCTGACTTCAATACAGTCTTGGTTCAATCTGGACAAAAGAGCTGAACTCAAGAGGTGAGAGTGACTGCCCTTGACATCAAGGTCGCATTTGACCGAGTGTGGCATCAAAGTGCCCTAACAAAACTGGAGTCAATGGGAATCACGGGGAAACTCTCCAGTTGTTGGGGTCATACCTAGCACAAAGGAAGATGGTTGTGGTTGTTGGAAGGCAGTCATCTCAGCTCCAGAACACCACTGCAGGATTTCCTTAGGGTAGTGTCCTCAGCCCAACCATCTCCCACTGCTTCATCAATGACCTTTCTTCAATCATAAGGTCAGAAGTGGGGATGTTCGCTGCTGATTGCACAATGTTTAGCACCATTCATGACTCCTGAGATACTGAAGCAGTCCATGTCCAAATGTAGCAAGACCTGGACAATACCCAGGCTTGGGCTGACAAATGTCAAGTAACACTTGCACCACATAAGTGCCAAGCAATGACCATCTCCAACAAGAGAGAATCTAACTATCACCCCTTGACATTCAATTGCATTACCATCACTGTATCTCCCACTATCAACATCCTAGGAGTTACCATTGACCAGAAAATGAACTGGACTAGCCATATAAACACTGAGGCTACAAGAGCAGGACAGATGGTAGGAATTCTGCGACAAGTAATTCACCTCCTGATTCCCCAAAGCCTGTCCACCATACAAGGCACAAGTCAGGAGTGTGATGGAATACTCTCCAATTGCCTGGATGAGTCCAGCTCCCACAACACTCAAGAAGCTCGACATCATCCAGGACAAAGCTGCCCACTTGATTGGCACCACATCCACAAAAAACATTCACTCCCTCCACCACCGATGCACAGAAGTAGCAGTACATACCATCTACAAGATGCACTGCAGGGATTCACCAAGGCTCCTTCAACAGCACCCTCCAAATCCATGACCACCACCATCTAGAAGGACAGGGGCAGCAGATAGATGGGAACATCACCAACTAGAAGTTCCCCTCCAAGTCACTCACCATCCTGACTTGGAAATATATCACTATTCCTTCACTGTCGAAATCTGGGACAAAATCCTGGAACTTCATTCCTAACAGCACTATGGGTGAACCTACACCACATGGTCTGCAGCGGTTCAAGAAGGCAGCTTATCACCACCTTCTCAAGGGCAATTAGGGATGGGTAATAAATGCTGGCCCAGCCAGCGAAGCCCACATCCCGTGAATGAATTTTTAAAAATCTCCAGAATGATGATTACCTAGATTAATTCAGTGTAAACGATACTTAAAATTGGCTTTGAATCACTCCACAGTCCCTCTTTGATGCACACTAAGCGGCTCTGAGTAACAGAGGAATGCTAGTGTGGTGATGTGTTCACCCCACTGGCATCTGTCCAAAGTACCTGCGTGGTCCAATACTTTTCTATTGCTCTGCAAATGTGGAAAAATGCAGACCTTATGTTAAGCGAAACAAACTGAAGTCATATAGAATGACACCATTTTGCTCTACATGAATGGGGCTTTTGTGTCAGTTTAGTGCTTCGACACTGTAATTTCAGGCTGCCACTTCTTTGTAGGTGTAAATTGGATTCCCTCTTTACTTGTAACGTTCTGGATGTAATAGCTCTCCAAGAGCTGCATTAAAGTACCAAAATTAATTAGCTATACTGATAAACAAGCCACACAACTGAAAGGCATCACATTAATAACTGCCTGCAAATATAAAAGATAAGCAAACAAAGACAGAAAACATGAACCTATTTTAACTGCTGAGAATATTTCTGAAAAAAATACTAATCAACACAATAGCATCTGTAGAATATTATTGATGAAGGTGGAAGTGGCAAGGGTATTAATAGTCAAATTAAACTAGAAAAGCTTTATCAGTTACATAAAGAATTAGTGTGGACAAAGACCTTTTTGCTTTTCTTTTCACACGTTGCCATTATCCCCATAGAAACTGTAAAATGATTCTGCTATTTAAGCTCCATCCCACTTCCTGATCTAATTTGAAATGCAGTCAAGTTTGAAAAGCAAACCTGACCATTTTAAAATACCAAATGCAGACAGAATTCTAAAATCACATTTAACTCGGAATAGAGGAAATCAAGTATCAGGTTTCCTCCAGTTAGGTGATTTCTCCATTTTAATTTGCTAAAGAAATCTAGCTGTACAAGAATTATAGGTGACTAAATAGACTCATTCATCAATATTAATATTACTTCCATTTCTTTTCAATGGATTAATTAAACATGATTTTAAGGTGAACATTGTATTAAATTAAATTAAAAATATACAAAGAAGGGCAACAAAAACCTGATAAAATTGTTAGGCACAATATTGAAAAAAAATTATTGAACCGAACTTGGTCGGGATGAGAAATGGCAATTTAACCCATTTAGTATGCATAGTTCCATTTTTATCCCTCACCCCCAAAACAACACTCTCATGTTTCTCCTGCCTCACTAACAGACTTATATCCCTATATGCCACCTGAATCATGAATGAGTCTCTTTTGAAAGCTTTTGGTTGAATCTTCTTTAAACACGCCAGGTTGCAATTAGATATAGTTTGCAGTTTCCTTGGTTAATAATAATATCCTCCAGCTCTCATTTCCTGGTTTAACATAAAAGCCCATCCACCCCACTGATTCCATCTTCCCCAGTTAGAACAGATTTAGCTGCCGTAGCCTCTTTTCACGGTTCACTGATTTAAGACATTGCACCATCCTTGTGGCTCGTCTTTGATCCCTCTCTCTTCCCTGCCTCCTTTTTTTGAAAACCCAGTTCCCAAAACTAGACAAGATCTTCAAATATTCCAATGGTGCCCTATGAAATATCATTGGAGCCCCCTTTGGACTGCTGCACACAACAATGGCCTTGGTAATTGTTGCCACATCAGTAATGATACCTAAATATTTTCTTTGCTGTATTTAATTTAACAGTATATTTGTGAATTAATGTTGTTTGCTATTTCCTTTAGCTTAATTACAATGTGTCTTGTATTTGCCAATATTAAATGCAATTTGTGATTCATTTACCAAGTTACTTAATGCCCTCAGATCTCTTTGCCCAATGTTCCCTTCAAAATATCTTGCATTCCCACAAAACATAAAATTATTTTCAAATCTTAACATTTTTCTAATAATATCTTCATCAAAACATTAATAAATATTGGTATCCCAAGACTGATCCCAGAGAGAACTATACTGATCCAAACTACCCAGTTGGAGCTGTTCGTTTCCCATTATTGAGACCATTATTGATCTACACTGGATAGTTGGATGGTGTGTTCAGACTGGCAATTAAAGGGGAAGCTAGATAAGTACATAGGGGAGCAAGGAATAGCAGGGTCTGCTGATAGGATGTTGGGTTGGAGAAGGCTCATGGGAAGCATAAACACTGGTATAGATCGGTTTCTGTGCTGTAAATTCGCAAAATCCTGTGTAAAGCACCAACCACTATGAGAGCTAGGAATATCTGACTCAGATATTGTATTCCTTCAGTCTCTTAAGTCAGCATCATGCCCCTGTCCCTTTCCTACTTCTTCAAAAATGCTTCAACATAATTGAGTGTCATCTTCCTACTGAGAATTCACCAGGCAACAGAGGGTTCCCTCTCCTGTTTTAGTACTTGACCATATTGGTAACATGGGCCTGAATTTTTCCCTCATCAGGCACGTGTGATCAGCAGGCCCAGGAGCTGTTGGGAAACGAGCCCCTGACCACGATCAGCCCCCGACCAGGATTTCACGCTGGCTGGCCAATTAACGGTCAGCCAGCAAGAAACATGAGCTGAAAGGCTCAGCGCTGCCGGGGTGGGGGCAGGAGGGGGGTGCGGGTGATGATGTCACCACGGGCGCGGCTGAGCACTTCGAGAGAGCTCCCTGAAGGCAGGCAGCTGCCTCAGTGTGCTGCCGACCTGCAAATAATAGAATAAAGTGCAAAAAAAGCTGCAAAAAATAATGTCTATGTATCGCAATCAAGCACCTGAAAGCATATCTCATAAAAATGCTGTTCCCAGATGCTTCTTTTTATTTTATTTCCTAATGTAGGCTTCATCCTGCCCTTGAATGAGGTTTCATAAAAAACGTAAAGCCTGCCTGGCCGATTGGCCCGTCCACCAACCATAAGGTTGGACGGGCCATGAAAAATCGCAGATAATTGCGCCATTTTGGGCTTTATTACCCGCTTAATTGTTGGCGGGCGCGCTTCCAACTGCCACGCGTGCCTGCCAAGCGGAATATCGTGCAAGTGCGCAGTGATGTTGGGTTGCTCACCCAACGTCATCCCGTGCAATTTTACAACTGATCGAGTGGGGCGCGCGCCAGCCAGTGGGACATAAAATTCTGCCTCATGAACTTTACAAGTTCCCTTCCTCGGATTATTCATGAATCCCTTCTATTTAAATCCAATCATAAAATTGTTATTTTTCATCAAGGGACTATTTTGGTGGCTGTTTATCCTTCCACACCACTTTTTCCTTCCATACCAATTTAGCCCATTGGTCTCAGCAGGACTTGCTGATCTGTCAAGCCTGACCCATATTCTTGATGCCTGTAGCATGATGATTAGACACCCCAGCCCCCGCACTCTGAGCAACATTGTAATCTCCTGGGAGAGGCGCAAAATCTGAAAAAGAAACCCATGATGCATGATAGAATAACTCCTTCATCAGCAGCCTTCAGAGTTTGCTGGTTTAGATCTGTGCCAAATATTCTTTGTCTCTATTTGTGCAGTCACTTCAATCCATGAGTCTTGTGGCTCTAACCAGACACTCCATACTCCAAAAGAATAGAATGAAAGTGCTTGACTCTGCAGATAGACACCTTCACCTTCTGGAATAGTACACATAGATAGGACTCTGGATAGCTTTCTCTCTGAATAATTGCTTTCATACGATGTACTTTTATGTATTTTCATACTTGACCACCATGAGAGATGGATTAGACATCATTGGTGGATCCCAAATAATAAAATACTCTAAGAATAAGGAAGTATATTAATTAACAATATATGTTGTGTTTTCCATCCTCTTTATTCATGTAGTATAACATCACAGACCCCCAACACCATTTTTCACTCAATATTAAAGGCCTCTTCTTCAGTTTGTCAGAATATTGGAACTATCCTTCTGCCATCTATTATTGACAACTGAGAAGGAATGTTCAATTTGTTATGCACATAACCTAGCATTTTCTTTCCATTTCATGCTTGGGATTAGTTAATGTGGTCGCTCAGAATTCTGTGTATTTCTCATCAATTCTGGAATTGCTTCCTCATCATTCTCCTTTTGTGACAAGAAATAAGTATCTTCCTAGACAAGGAGATTCAAGTTGTCCTAACGTCGAGAGTTTTCTCATTATCAGATTCATCAGCAGGTTGACGGTGTTCAGTATTGGCATACAGAAGAGTCCATCATGATGCCTGTTCTGTGCTAAGTTTGATACTTGAGGCAAAGGAAAGAGCTTTTAAGACGGCATGTCTGAACGAATTCGTTGCAAGAATCCAATGCTGAAAGCCAATCTTAGCTTATGTTGCTTCGTGCAGGAACAGATTCAGGAAATTTCTCCCATTGTTAGCTGTCTAATTTTTCCAGGTTACATTATCCAGGTTTGGAGGTACATAGGTATAGTTCAGTCAGTACACTTCTTCCACCTGGAGCATCAGGCGAGGCTCTGCTTTGTCATTTACCTTGACGTTCAGATTTCTGCTGGCTCTGAAACGAGCTCAAGTTCTGTTCCAGTACTTAACTGTCTGCAGAACACTATTTCAACACATTGTAACTCCAAAGCACTGTGCTACTGAACTTCAAGCTGTAGGTTCATATTCATGATTTCCCACATGGTGAGATGTTGATCTTTAGTCTGGCAGATCTGAAGGTGTCCACCCTGTGGCAAATAGGATAGAAGATAGAAAATATTGAAACTTAAAGTTTCAAGAGATTGATATAGTATTTCTCATAGGGCTGTTTTCCCAGTTTTTCAGTTGGTTATTCTGCCTTGGATCTAACTATTCCTAGCCCTACTGGTGAATGCTTTCCACAGAATAGACATAATCCTAGATTGGACAATTTTGATTGGACATGTAGTGGCCAACTGATATGCTTTGTTTGTGGATTCTATCACCCCAATCCTATTGAAATTGCTACCATTTTTTCAGAGTTTTGCTGTTCAGTGCTTGGGTTAAGCAAATTAGATTTTCTCTGTTGCGGCACTTGCCAGGAGTACACCTGAGCATTTCTCATGTCACATTTGCCAATGCCTTGCCTTATAATGGTCAAAACACTGATGCTTGAGGATATCACTCTTTATACCTCACTGGGATAGGTTTGAATCAAGAAGTCCTTTCAGGCTGACTTGAATAAACGCTTACCGCACTGAGACAAGAGAAATAATTCAAAATGTAATTTGCAAAGGAGTTAAATTAACACTTAGTCATTCACATTCATTGTAACTGAATTTGCATAATTTTTTAGAATTCTATCTTTCACTGGCCAAAATGTATTCTTTTCAGCCCAAAGGTAGGTCTGGGCTAGACTTCAGTAGAATGGCCTAACCTACATTAGTTTCTTCTTCCTCAAATCAGATGGCTGACTTCCAGACCAACAGCACCAGCAGGAACTGACCAAACTCACTTATCTGAGATGTCTCGATCGCATAAATTAAAGAGTCTGTGGGAAAGAGTGTTTTGTAGCTGTAGTTTTTGATGCATTTCAAGAAACTATGAAAATAGAAATGTAGATCAATAAATAATATTGACAGTGACTTGGTAGTACAGAACTTGAATAAGAACATAAGAAATAGGAACAGGAGTGGACCATTCGGCTCCTCGAACCTGCTCCGTCATTCAATAAGATCATGACTGATCATCTTGTGTTTCGATTTCCACATTCCCATCTAACCCCGATAACCTTTGATTCCCTTGCCTAAGAAGAATCTATCTACCAGTGTCTTAAAAATATTCAATGACCTCGCCTCCACCACCTTCTGGGGCAGGGAATTCCAAGTCGCACAACCCTCTGAGGGAAAAGATTTCTCCTCATCTCTGTCCTAAAAGGGCGATCCCTAATTTTAAAACAGTGCCCCCTAGTTCTGGAGTCACCCACAAGAGGAAACATCCTTTCGACGTCCACCTTGTCAAGGTCGTTCAGGGTCTTGTGTGTATATATATTTATATATATATATATATATATATATATATATAGTATATACATGTTGCCAAAGCTTTTTGTTTTGCACTCATCAGGACAAAAGCAAGAATGCCAAATTTCAAGCAATCACAATTAAGTCTGCATGAGGAAAGGGGTGCTGAATCATTGGCAAAATGTGAAAAAGGGTTAAAGAAGCTGTTTCACGCTGCTACAATGCTGCCATCAGTCCAAAAAGACTTTCTGCCTCCTACTCAATTGAGAAATCTCATGAAAGAATTTCAGTGCCGGTGCAATGCCAGGTAAGCAGGCTGACTGGCTGATCGAATCAGATGGCATGTTCCTTCAGTTGTTCATGATAGTCGGAATACAGTTTGTACTCAACCATCATTTGCAAAACTCCAAAATGAAACATCTACTATTAGATGTGATTTCGTGATTGGCCAGCACTTGCTGAACAATCCTGAGTATGCTAATAGCTGCATTAACAATCAATTTAAGATAATCAGTCAAGCTCATAAAGTGGCTCATTTATGTCTGCCAGAAGTGACATATATTCATTTGCAGAGACCTGTTCTTTGCAAAGAAAAGATCCAAAGCCTTTTTTGAATTACACCAGAGCTTGGGAAGCCTATAGTTCCCCGTTGCTTTCTCCATGGCAATCAGAGTCAACTTTCCAACCAATCACAAACCTTTTCTCCTGTCGTGATCATTTGAACTTTGACATTCTTGTATTTGCCCTGATCTGTGCAAGACAAAAGGCTTCAGCAACATGACTCTTTTCAGCAACATAATATTGAACTAAACCTGGTATATTTTTCCTTGTTTCCATGGTTTAAAGTATAAAATAAAAGAAGAGAGCTGTAAAGGCCCTTTTAGGACACAACTGTATGTGTGACTGATTGCAGCAGCGTATCTAATTGTGTGATGAATGACAAGGTCATGCCATCAATCACTGACAATATAATCACCTACAAGCTTGCAAACTTCAATATGCAATGAAAAAAATAAGCTGTAGAAGTTTGGTTTTCTCTACATTCAAGAGGAAGTGTAATCCTGCCTGCAATTAAAGGCACTTGTGGAACTTACACACAAAGGTTGTGTGCCATTCCTGCAGCTTCCAAGTTTAACCTGCTGAACTAAAGAGGCAAGAGGGAAACCCATTGGAAACCAAAGGGTCCTCCTTCAAAATATGTAGGCTCGTCTCTGATGTCAATGGGGCCCGACTGCTATTTTAACCAGAAGCTGGCATGGAGAAGACATTGTGGCTTTCCTGGCAGGCCAATATAGAAGGCGGGACCTGGAAAGCCAGAGGAAGGGAAGTTGTTTTAGTTTCTTTGACTCTCCTTTTGGGACCAGGAGGAGTTGAATTTCTAGTCTGCTCCTCAGAATCCCACAAGGAAGGTTTAAATTTCCCTTTTCCAGCCCCCACTCAATCACCGGCTCCTCTAAACCTCTTTTCCGTGACTTCCATCAGCGGTAGCTTCCTGCCACCTGGCCTTGTGCACTCGCATGCTGGCAAGCTGTGACTTTCCAATGGTTTCAGGCGAGAGACCAAATGATTCTACGCCAATGAAACCTCGGGGCCCCATACTGCCAAAAGCTGGCTGCATTGTCACCCACCTTAGTCGCCAGCCACCCCAACTCTTCCAAATTAAGAACTGGGTTTCAGCATTTGCTAGAGTATAAACTTACTCTGGCAGAAAGATTTTAGCAGAGCTTTTAGAAATGGCTTTAAAATTTCCAAATCAGCTGAATCTTTTCTCATTCAACGTGCCATCCATCTGCCAGCAACCAGATTGAAGTTTGGTATATTCAGAAATGAAGGCTTATGACCCAGATTAGATGATTTGGATTATGTGGGCTGCACCTTTAAGAGCATAAAGGTGGAGTTTGCAAAGGGGCACTCCTAGTGCTGTTTCACCTGCCAACAGTGCAAATCGCAAATTCAGGGTCAGAGTTTATCACGCTCCAAAGGGTTTACTGTCTATTAACTAAATAGCATAAACTTCCGTGGGCCCTTCTGACCTTTGCTTCCAAATTCCTGACATGCATTCCCAAAGTGTGAAGTTTCTACACCAGGAGCTCAAATCTATCCTATACCGTCTTGCATATTTGGCCGTTATTTTATTGCCTGTTGTGTCTGTGTGTTATGGGCATTCATATTTCATGGGTTTCCGCTCTGGCAGTTGCCAGTTTCCAGCCTTCATCCAATTGAACATAAACTGCTCAGGCCCCTAACATTATGCAAAATGAACTTACAAACTTTCAGCGTTTGCTGGACATTGTTGTGAAGGGTAGGGAAAAGGCTTTGCTGCTGCATAAATTATGCGATTTTTCCAGTAGGAAGTATTTTTGGAATGAGGTACCAGTTAGGAATTTCTCCTAGGACCTCTATACCTTTAAGTCCCAAATTGTAAATCCTGGCAATAGTATCTCAGAAACAGCTACCTAAGAGGTGGAGATCGTGATACTGTTTCTTTTCCTCCCAGTGGCAGGAGGCTTATCATTATGGGATGCAAATGCAGTAATCTTCTCACTAAATGACAGTGGATCAGCTCCTTTCTGTTGCAGTGTGGAGCGGAAAGGGCTAACTATTTAAGAGAATCCAAACTCTCGGGATCAATTTACGGCCCAGTAGCGTCTGAGGGGGCTGGGGGAAGGGGGGTGGAAAGGGTGGTGACCTGAACAAAGACAGGAGACGGTAGTGAGAGCTGCCTTGGTCTGGTACTGCAGTTCCTCATGTAGAAAACATGAATTTAGGACACAAGACAATTGATCCTGGTCTATGGATGAGCAGCATTTCTCTATTAATGCTAATGAAAGAAGGTAATTTACTTCATGACTCAAAGTGGAGACCTCAGATGAAAATCAAGTTTTTATCCTAAAAGCTAGTACTTCTAAAAGGGCTATGTTTTCAAGATATGTCTACTTCCTGCTCAAACAGATGCTTCGTATTCTATTTGGCAATGTGCACCACTTTCATTTCAAAAATCAGAAAAAAACAATGGTTTTTTTGCTATTTACAAGCTTTTTCCTACAGGTATTTACCAAATTCAGTATTAGTTTTTGTAACCAGAAGAAGGTTCAACATGCTTGAATAGTTACCAGAGACTGAGCTGTGGAACAGGCAGGAAATTTCCCAGCTTCCAGATTCTCAGCGATTTACTGCATCAAAATTACCCACGAATCTATCGGTAATCAGGTCAGGTCACTGGGAGCAATAAATTCCATTTGTCTATGGGCTTCTTTTACATCTTACACAAGGCCGCTATTGTAGATATTTTGTATTTTTTAGTGATGCCATTTTGCAGATTAAAATTCACTGACTATAAGGTATTTCTATCAGGAAAACTCTTCATTGGTTTTAGTTTTGTCTTTTTCTTAAATGAATTTTAAGTTAATCAAAGTACAATGACAAGCAGGAAATAATTTGAAAAATTCTGGAATAATTCAATCCACAGGAGCTTCTTTTAAGGTTTGCAAACACTAAATGAGCTCCATTGTACAATGTAAGTTCAAAGGGAAATAATTGCATCGTGTTTAACAATTGTAAATGACTATTATCATGTAAAATATTTTAATTATAGTGGAATAAGGCAATCCTTGCACTCCTATTACATTTGCAAGGTTATGTGTGAAGTGTGTCGCTCTAATCTGAGTAAAAGTCTAATGAATCCGCGTTTATACACAGAGACTCGACAGATGCCGCTGCGCAGTCAGCCGTCTCTCACTTCAACAGCATCCAGTAAAACAAAGGCTGGTGGCAGGCGAGTGTCTGTTGAATGCTTTCGGTGACACAACCCCGTTAGTATGCTAATTCAGTCCCTGCATTATAAATTCAGATCAGCTTCTCTTTCCTAGAGCCTTGTATTATAGCAGAGGCTGCTATGTTTAATTGCTAATTTCTTGCATGCATTATACACGCGCACGCATACACACACAGACACTGACACTGACACAGACACACACACACACACACACACACACACACATACACACACATCCAGACAGTCTCTGCCTTCCCTCGACAAGACAGTTCTCCGTGCTTGACCCAGACTTTGTAAAGGTGAGTAGCACTGCTGTTACAGCAATTGGCGGATGTCTTTCCCTGATGCCAGCCTTTATTATGTAATTTCCTGTTAGCAAAATGCTGATTCTCAGACTTAGATGTATATAGCAGATTGTTTCTGCCAGCAATTGTGAAAAGTTATTTCGCTAGAGGGTTGGCCCCTTTTTAATGCAAACTTTGATAGACTGGGGAGAATGTAAACCTTTTGATAAAATAGGAACTGGTGCATGAGAAATTCCCATTGAGAAGACAGAACGCCCGTATTTATACAGTAGAATACCACTTCAACTTGGGCATGCTCACTTGGCAACCCACTCCTCCCTCACAGTGTCGTCAGCAGTAGTGACTTATTGGTTTTCTCCTGCAGCCCTAGAGTACACATGCACAGAAATTCCTGTTAAGACTCAGGGACAATCATAGCTCTGAAACAAGTGGCTGGATCAATGGCGTACCATTATTCAACACTCTCATTCATTTCACTGGGGTTGGCACTGGGCCAAGCTGTGCTTTCTCCTCTCTTCTCTCGCTCCCTCTTCTGTTTTTTATAATAAAACATTTGGCATGCTACGGCTTCTTAATGCTTTATGCCTCCCTTCCTTTTCAAAAAAATCTTAGTACGTCTCAAACAGGAGCTCACAATCCTTTTTGCACGCAGTTAGGTTTACTTACAAGAATGCGACACAATCTTTTTTTCTCCTTCACGTTCCAGTCGCTACACGACTGCAAAATGAGTGGATGCATCACAGACGTTTGCATAGTCACAGCATTAGAACAGTAATCATGTATTACCTTACCGCTCTTCTTGTCACAGAGCCAAGGAAACCTCTGTTACGTAGTAGCTACCTCCTGTTCCCTGTGAGTCAGTTCTTTTACACGTTGCCATACCCTTACGTAGCAGAAATGCGTACTTCCCATGCCTGCGGAGATGCCCTGCCACCTCTCTCACTCATCTGGCTTTCTCTCACGCTCTTTCTCGCTGCCTTTTCTCTCCTTTCTCTGTGCCACCAGTCACCAGATGGGATGCGGCTGGCTTGCAGGAGCTGTCTTTGCTCTCTGTGCCAGCTTAACACCAACAACACACTGTACAATGAATAATCAATAGCCTTATTGATTTGTTGTGAACGTTTGTAAATTCCTGAAAGGAAGGAAAGGAAAGCACTGATACTCGCGGGAACTCAAAGGGGAAAGCTCATTGGTCTGTCTAGTCCATTCGTGCTGAGAAACCAGTGTGCCTCTGCAACAATTGACTACACAGGGACTGTGATTTTGTGAGGGAATGCAAAAAACAAAATCTTTGATATGCTGCGTATCAAACAGTCTGAATTAACTATCTTTGCAATTGTGGCACTGCTTATGGCCTACAATGAAAGCACCTGACTAGATAGTGTTGGTAGTACACCCAGACCCAGGTCTGGGACACTCAAGCCAGGCTATCGCCTTTTTTCAGTTGAGCAATCATGCTTGAATACAAGATCAACTCAACACATAGCACCTAGATTGGGTTTGTGACAGGAGCATTAGTAACCTTTATGATATTAATCGGGAGCTGGATTTGATTTCAGGATTCAATTCTCTGATTCGGTATGGAAGGAGAGCCATCCATTTTATCAGACAGAGCCAGTGGGATGATTTTTTTTTTTGCAGAGCACTGATTAGCTGCCGTGATCCAATTAGCAGCACACTTCTATCAGAGACCCAGCTCCACAATATTGTTGCAGTGTCCAGGACCTAGTCATAAATCCTGAAGACAGTGAATCTTTCCACTGGGAAAGATTAATTGCAGCCGCAGCCTGTATATAAAAATGTTCAAGATTGAGCTTAGTACAGAGAGATGAAAATTCTAATATGTGTAAAATGTTAGCAGTTTAAGCAGACTTTTAAAAAACACTGAAGCAGTGATTGTGCATAAATGGTATAAAAGCTTGTAACTGGAATATTAAAATCAGTTAATATTTCTGTTTACTATATGTCTTGGGCAAAATTTATAAGTGTAATTTAATATATTGGGTGAAATATTCATGTATACATCTGTCATTGGCTGCTGAGATATAAATTAGTTTTAGTTATATTTTAAAATTAAATGTTGAAATCAGTGACCTGGTAAGTCTTTGAAATGCTACATTTTAAATTGCATGATTTTAAAAGTACTCAGCCACTTAGACTTCAATTTCAAATATTATGCATATTGTTGCAACAATTTTTGAAGTGATTTCCTATTTTGTTGGGTTCTATTGCTAGATTTTTGGTGCTGCTGTGATGGTGATGTCAGTGGCATACTGATGCTTGGAGCTCATTCAGCTGCTATCTTTGTACAACAATAATTTGCATTTATGTAGCACCGTTAAGGTAATAAAACATCACGAAGGGCTTCACATAAAAGGTCAAAGACACAAGGCAGAGGTGGAAAAATGAACAGAGATAAGCAAATGTGTTGTCAAAAAGAGAGGTTTATTTTTAAATGCTTGAAAGAAAGAGAGAGAGAAAAGCAGCAGAATGGACTTGGAGAAAGCATTCCCTTGAGTAAGGTAGAAACAGCTGAAGGCATTGCCAGCAAAAAAGGAGTGATGGAAGAGTGGGATGTGCAAAAGGCCAAAGTCAGAGGCTTATAAAGCATGGATTGGCAATTAGGTTTGGAGGAGATTGCAGAGTTAAGGAAGAAAGAGGCTATGACATGATCTGTAAACAAGAACAAGGATTTTGAATTAAGTGCATTGGGGGTGGGAGGTTAATGAGGGCATGGGTGAAATTATTGTTGGTCAGTTGGGAGTGGCAGTGTTTCAGATCAGCTAGAGTTTATGTAAGGAAGAGATTATGATTGCCAGTGAGTATGACATTGGCAAACACAAATTTAAGTGTCTGTGAAGATGTTAGGACTGGGGTTAAAGAGTGAACAATGTGACAGAGACAGAAGTCAGTGATTTGGGTTTTGGGTAGGATATGAGGGTTGCTGCTTGGCCTAGAGTTGAACAGGACTCCAAAAGTGTGCACTGGCTGGTTCAGCCTCAACAAGGGGCCAAGAAGGAGGGTAGAGCTTGGGACTTGGGCATGAGCTTTTGGCGAGAATAGAATGAAAATGGCTTCAGATTTCAATTTAAGCAAATTCTGACCCATTCACAAGAGGCAATCTGATAAAACAGCAGTGGGGGTTGTGAAATTGGGGATAATGGTAAAGCAGAGAATAGGAATTTATCAGTATACATATAGAAACTCACCCTGTGCTTGCAGATGGTGGTCTCAGCATTCTAAATCAGTCTTGCTGGTGTGGACGGAGCTGGAACTGTTCTCAGATTCACACTACCATATTCTTAGTTTTATCCTCAGTCCTTCAATTTCTCCAGAAGTCAGCACAGCAGCTTAATATGTGCTAGCTGAAATGTGGAAATGCATTTTTTTTATTCACTCACGGGATGTGGGCTTCGCTGGCTGGGCCAGCATTTATCGCCCATTCCTAATTTCCCTTGAAAAGGTGGTGGTGAGTTTCCTTCTTGAACCACTGCAGTCCATGTGGTGTAGATACACTCACAGTGCTATTAGAGCAGGAGTTCCAGGATGTTGACCCAGCGAGAGTGAAGGAACGATGATACATTTCCAAGCCAGGATGGTGAGTGACTTGGAGGGGAATTTGCAGGTGGTTAGGCTCCCAATCTGCCCTTGTCCTTCTAGATGGTAGTGGTTATGGATTTGGAAGGTGCTGCCTATGGATTCTTGCTGAATTCCTGCAGTGCCCCTTGTAGATGGAACACACTGCTGCTACTGTTCATCAGTGGTGGAGGGAGTGAATATTTATGGATGGGGTGCCAATCAAGCAGGCTGATTTTTCTTGGATGGTGTCAAGCTTCTTGAGTGTTGTTGGATCTGCACTCATCCAGGCAAGTGGAGAGTATTCCATCACGTTCCTGACTTGTGCCTTGAAGATGGTGGACAGGCTTTGGGGAGGTGCTCAGGAGGTGAGTTACTTGCCGTAGGTTTCTAGCCTCTGATATATGCCAGTTGTATTACAATGAGAGAAAAATGGCATTGCCCCTGCCCTTAGGGAAATGGTGCACACATTAGGCCACCTGTTAGACCCCAGCTTTCTAAGCATTTACATACATAGGAATAAGAAGAAGGTAAAATATTTTCGAAACCATTTGATCTACTTTTCATCAGCAACTTTAAGTCCGCTGGTATTGCCACCAGGAAACGGGTCTCATCTTGACATATTGCTATTGACTTTCACCCAATTCTAAGAGACTCATTGGCAGAAACCATGGCATGGGAAACTACTGGGGTGGGTGGCAGGCCCACCTTTCTGGAAATGGCCTCAGTTGGAAAGATGAATTGGAATTCCCAATTGGAATATCTTAGGGTGCTGGAGGTGGGGATGGGAGGAATACAGGAAAAAATGATCATAGGAACAAAACAAATCGGAGCAGGAGTAGGTCATTTGGCCTCTCAGGTCTGCTGTACTATTCAATAAGATCATTGCTGATCTGATTGCGGCCTTAGCTTTGCTTTCCTACTTGCCCTCCATAACTATTGACTCCCTTGTCAATCAAAAATCTGTCTAACTCAGCCTTGAATATATTCAAACACCCAACCTTCACTGCTCTCTGGG
The DNA here is from genome assembly GCF_017639515.1 of Carcharodon carcharias. NCBI lineage: Eukaryota > Metazoa > Chordata > Chondrichthyes > Lamniformes > Lamnidae > Carcharodon > Carcharodon carcharias. The sequence continues at coordinate 164,550,331 of NC_054473.1, read as the reverse complement.
GTAGAAAAGCCCAAAGATTAACTACAAGAGATGAAATTCTTCCTCATCTCCACATTAAATGGGAGACCCCTTATTGATGGATTATCCACTCAGCACTTCTGGCTGAAGATTGTTGCTAATGTTTCAGCCTTATCTTTTCCACTGATGTGCTGCGCTTCCCCCATCATTGAGGATGGGGATACTTGTGGAGCCTCCTCCTCCAATGAGTTGTTTAATTGTCCACCACCATTCATGACTGGATGTGGCAGGACTGCAGAGCTTAGATCTGATTCGTCAGTCGTTGAGTCACTTAGTTTTGTTTGTCACATGCTGTTTACGCTGTTTGGCATACAAGTAGTCCTGTGTTGTAGCTTCGCCGGGCTGATACCTCATTTTTAGGTGTGCCTGGTGCTGTTCCTGACATGCCCTCTTGCACTCTTCATTAAACCAGGGTTGAACCCTTGGCTTGGTGGTCATGTAGAGTGGGGGATATGCTGGACCATGAGTTTACAGATTGTGCTCGAGTACAATTCTGCTACTGCTGATGGCCCACAGCGCCTCACGGATGCCCGGTCTTAAATTGCTAGATCTGTTCGAAATCTATCCTATTTAGCACGGTGGTAGTCGCACACATCACGATCGAGGGTATCCGCAATGTGTAGGCGGGACTTCGTCTCCACAGTGACTGTGTGGTCCTATCGATACTGCCATGGACAGATGCATCTGCAGTAGGCAGGTTGGTGAGGATGAGGTCAAATATGTTTTTCCCTCTTGATTTCCTTACCAGTCTAGCAGCTTATGTCATTTAGGGCTCGGCCAGCTCAGTCAGTAGTGGCGCTACTGAGCCACTCTTGGTAATAAACATTGAAGTCCCCCAGCCAGAGTACATTCTGCACCCTTGCAACCCACAGTGCTTCCTCCAAATGGAGTACTGACAGCAGCAGGGGGACGGTACATAGTCAGTAATCGGGGGTTTCTTTGCCCATGTTTGACCTGATGTAATCATGGGGCCCGGAATCGATGTTGACGGTTGAGGACTTCCAGGTCAACTCCCCTCCTGACTCGATACCACTGTGCCACTACCTCTGCTGGAGGCATGGTGATGATGGTGTCAGGGACATTATCTGTAAGGTATGATTCTGTGAGTACGACTATGTCAGGCTGTGGGACAGCTCTCCCAGTTTTGGCACAAGCCCCCAGATGTTAGTTAGGAGGACTTTGTAGGGTCAACTGGGCTGAGTTTGCCATTATCACGTCTGGTGCCTAAATCGATACTGAGTGGTCTGTCTGGTTTCATTCCTTATGGACTTTATGGTGGTTTGATACAACTGAGTGGTCAGAGGGCATATAAGAGTCAACCACATTGCTGGTAGGCCAGACCAGGTAAGGACAGCAGATTTCCTTCCCTAAAGGGCATTAGTGAACCAGATGGGTTTTTTACGATAATCAACGATGGTTTCATGGTCATTACTAGACTTTTAATTTTACATTTTTATTCGAATCAAATTCTACCATCTGCCATGGTGGGATTCGAACCCACGTCCCCAGATCGTTATCCTGGGTCTCTGGATTATTAGTCTATTGACAATACCACTGCAACACTGCCTCCCCATAAGACCGGATAATTGTGTTCTGTGGAGTACAGAGGTGAAAGATGGCTAGGAAGGTTAATATGGCATGTTTATAGTCCCAGAGAACTAGATAGTCTCAGTGTGCTGGACAGGATCGAAGTCAGATTGAAAGGATTTGAAAAGGGGAGTTTGGAGAAGTAAGCAAAAAGTTGAGAGATGACGACATATTAAAAAAAATTTAGAGAGCGAAAGGTTAGATTGAGAATGGTAATTGGAGAAGATAGAAGTGGGTTTTTTTTTACAATGGGCATGGTAACATTCGTGCCACACAAGTGCCAGGCAATGACCTTCTCCAACAAGAGAGAATCTAATCATCGCCCCTTGACATTCAATGACATTACAATCACTGAATCCCCCACTGTCAACACACTGGGCATTACCATTGACTCGAAAATGAACTGGGCTAGCCATATAAATAATGTGGCTGAAAGAGCAGGTCAGGGGCTGGGAATTTTGTGGTGAGTAACCCACCTCCTGACTCCCCAAAGCCCATCCACCATCAACAAGGCACAAGTCAGGAGTGAGATGGAATATGCCCCACTTGCCTACATGAATGCAGCTTCCAGAAAACTCAAGAAGCCCAACACCATCCAAGACAAAGCAGTCCACTTGATTGGCACCCCATCCACCACCTTCAATATTCACTCCCTGCACCACTGATGCACAGTGCCAGCAGCGTGTACCATCTAGAAGATGCACTGCAGCAACTCAGCAAGTGTAGTAACTGTAGCTTTAAATCTTATTGTGCTGTGTAGTATCATGTGACAGTGTGAACAAATCCAGCCCTAAGCACAGGGAACCTTAAGGGTGGAGTTTCTGCCTAGTTGTAGATCTTGATGGAAGCATGTAACTGCTGCTGAAGCCCTGTAAATAAAGTTCACTTTTTCCTAAGAGAAACCTGTCTGGAAAACCAAGTCCATAACAACTGGCAACAAGAATAAATTGGTTCCAGCACTGTCCCTCGCGCAGTGAATGTGAGTATCTTGTTTTAAACAGAAGGGAACATATACTTGCCAGTGTGCCCCTTCGACTCGTCCACAGAGGATCAGAGTCAATATATAGAATGCCTCGGTTTCATTTTCCAAAGAAACGAAATAATGGTGGAGGAAAAAAGAAAAGCAATTCTCCTAAGTGTCTGTTGGAGTAAAATTTATAATTTAATTTGTGGTTCAACGGCCTCGAACACTTCCGATTCGAAGACCTTCAGCAAATTGGTAGACCTCGTAAAGGGTTATTTTCAACCCAAACCCTTCGTAATCATGGAGAGCTTCAAATTCAATTTGAGAGTAAGCGCCCCGGGGAGCCCATAGCAACATACGTAGTGAAGTTGAAACAGCTAACTGAACATTGTGATTGGATGTTAAGGGATCGTTTGGTCTGCGGTGTGCACGATGATGCCATTCAACAACGATTATTAGCTGAAGTAAATATGGATTTTAAAAGAGGACTGGAAATAGCACTTGTGCTGCCAAGTGCTGAGCAAGATTCGCAGGCCTTACAGGGTGTACAAAATGGCGCCATTTTCTAGTTGGGGTGGGAACAGACTGCCGGGCGTGGCACATAAACCAGGGAGCCAGCTGCAAAAAGGGAGACAGCCCCTACTACCGGCACTACCTATGGCATTGGAGTGGTACTATCTCACAAGATGAAAGACGGTTCAGAAAAGCCAATAGGCTGAGTATCCTAAACCCTCTCTACAGCTGAGAAGGTTTATTCACAATCAAGAGAGAAGGATTATTGATTATTTTTGGAGTTAAAAAATTCCACCGTGGCCGACACTTTACTATACAATCTGATCACAATCTGCTTTTGGGCCTTTTCGGTGAAGAAAACGCTATCCCTCCCATAGCTTCCGCAAGAATTCAAAGATGGGCTTTGATTTTATCAGCATATGAACATACTTTTAGATGCAGATGCATATAGCCAATGCAGAAGCCCTATGTCACCTTCCTTTGCAGGAGAGCATTGAACATGCTCCAACTCCCTATGAGATCGTATTAACAATGAATTTCCTGAATTCTTCACCAGTCTGCGCAAGGCAAATAAGAAACTGAATGAACCATGATCCAGTCTTGTCTAGAGTACGAGACCAGGTATTGAAAGGATGGTCCCAGGAACCAATCCCGGAAGAATTGAAGCCATTCTCCATTCAAAGGAGTGAAGTGAGAAGTCAGGATGCTATCCTATTATGGGCTGCATGAGCTGTGGCTCCTTCATAAGGAAACAGAAAATGCTGGGAAAAACTCAGCAGGCCTGGCAGCAGCTGTGGAGAGAGAAACCGAGTTAACATTTCAAGTCCACATGATTCTTCTTCAGAGCTAGAAATAGACCTACATAATCGATATGCAGTCTCATCCAGGGTCAACCAGGCCATTCCCATGGGTGTAGTGGGACTGCAACAGGCAGTTAGCACTGTTAACTGAGTTGCATAGCGCACATCCTGGAATTTCCAAAATGAAAATACTTGCAAGGAGCCATATCTGGTGGCCAGTGACATGGAAAACATGGTTAAACACTGCCTCTAGTGCCAGCAACTACAGAAGTTGCCTGTTGCAGCCCCACGGCAGCCATGGGAATGGCCTGGTTGGCCCTGGATGAGACTGCATATCGATTATGTAGGTCAATTTCTAGCTCTGAAGAAGAATCATATGGACTTGAAACGTTAACTCTGTTTCTTTCTCCACAGATGCTGCCAGACCTGCTGAGTTTTTCCAACATTTTCTGTTTTTAACTCATTTATAGAACCAGCTTTACAATCTGTTGTGTGTAATGCACTAGCCCCCAAGTATAAATGAATAAAAGAATTTAGAAAGATTTATCCTATGTTTCGTCTTTATGGGAACAAAGTAGGATCTTGCCCTTCCCACAATTTGTAAGTTTTTTTTTAAATCTACGTTTTGAAGTTGTGCTCCTTTCTCCAACTTGAGGAGAAGATGGCAGTTTGTGTGGAAGGATGTGGGTCTGTTCCCAGGAATTTCCAGATGCTATTCTAAAATCAGCTGCCAGGAGGTGTATGAGAGCAGCCCAGGAGTCTAAAATGTCTCCCTGTGGAAAGGTGCCTGTTCTACACTAGCATCTTCCCAAGACATGGCCAAAATCTACTCCTTATATGATTGCAGTCACAGGGCACAGAAGATTTAACCTGCCACTAACATCCTGGGACACTTGCATATTTGGAAAAAAACAATGCACCACAACACCATTCAGCCATAGTGGAAATGCTCTAACTATTCTGACATGGATTGTTTTATTATACAATTATTTTTCTGGCTAAATATTGTTCATTTGATTTGAAAAATAAATTGATGTGCTTTGGTTTTAATCATATGTTAAATCAGGCCTTCAAGTGCAAAGGTAAAATACTTTCAGTGTACACTTCCAATGCAAGGTTAGTTGCTTAGCCTTCAGAAGAAGCCAAATGAGAAACTTGCATTTAGTTTTAATGTTATTAATTATACCCATCCCCATGCATTTCTCTGCACTACATTACAAAGCACACCCCAACTAAAGGGTGAGCAGAGCAACCTGCTGCTAGAGGCTGAGCTGTTGCTGAATTAGCTAAGAGAAACCTGGGGAAAGCACCCATTATTCCTACCCTATTGTAGGAAACCACCAAGCCCTGTTCGTTAGCACAGCTCTGATTGGGAATTCACCATGTGGAAAAATACTGGTTCAAAACCCAAATCCTTCCAATGAACTCTGTTGAAGTATGTGTGAAAGGAGCAGCTAAATAGGCAGAGTACTAGAACTACCTTTACATTGTGTGATACCTGAGCTGGTGGCACTGATGCACAAATCTAATGCAGCCCAGTAAAAATGGGCTGTTTCTGTAAGCAGCCTTATTAAATCCTGACAATTTTTGTGGGGGTGTTGCACCAAACTGTGAAAGACAATTATTGAGAGCCGGCGATATTAGCACAAGTCTTAGTGCAATACGGGAAAAACTTAAGCAGAGCCTTGGATCACTATCCTTTCACTTCTGTGTCATGGACTTGAATTGGATCTAGATGGATGGAATGAAAGTGTCTTCTGCCTAGCAGGTGCAAGTGGCTTAAGTGAAACTTTGTTGAGTTGATTCGGTCCAGTTGGCTGTAGGGGTGCATCTACAGCGCAACACTGGCAATTGCTTAACGCTCCATGGAATCAGAGAAAGACTGTGGAAAGTGTAATTTCAGACAAATGGAAGAGAGGTGCTCTTCGGAGTTTAGCGTTGAGGCAGAGCAGATAGAACTTAACATTGTATCAAACCCATCCATTATCTGATTTGGGATAATGCTTGGTGCTAAAATGGTAAATATGTTCTATTCCTCAACACATTTTCTCTAAGAAACACACACTGATTAAAAATGTTAAACAATATGGGTACTAAAAATGTTAGCGTTGGTTGGGGTAGGGGATCGGATTTGCCATACAGATTAATCTCTGAACAATATGGTAAGCTTTGTTCACTGATTGGCTTTGCACATATTGAATCTTCACATCATTTCTTAAATTACATCTGTAAATTGTGAGTTCCTGAATAAATGGGCACAGGGGGAAAATATCAGTGGAAAAAGATCTGCTAATACAAAATATATTCTTCCACCAAATGACAGTAATGGTAATAGAGGATGCCATTTTTAAATACTACTTTGATTTGAATGACAAAGGACTGTTAGTTTAGCCACTAAGCTTATATTAATGATTTATATTGTACATTTCTCTATAAATGCAGTCCCTCACACTTCAAGACATAGAAGGAAATGTCAGTATAATCTAGACAAAAAGGCTTTTCATCTAATTCATGCATAGTGTTCAATCTATACCTGGAACATCACTTGAATCCATTTGTGGAACTTGCACAAGTTAAACAAATGGCCCTTAATTTCTTGGCAAGTTTGGGCGTATGATCATTGTTGCAGCTTTTTTTCTGAAGAGATTTTCCTGACTTATTAACTAACTTACATCAGTTTTGCACCAAATATCACAATATGTGATTCCCTCAATCGTACAAGGTGTATCCACAGAAATTCCCTTTGTCTGATTGCCATAGCTGCACCTCCATTCAAAAGAGCAATAAAAGCAAGCTGCCTATATTTATATTCATTTTGAACCAGTGCGAATTAATGCTCAAAATCTTACTCATAGGATCCAAAGGTACTATTTCTGGTCTTTTATAACAATGTTTTAGCAATTATATTTACTATATTTCTCCTTACTGAGACCTATCCTGTATTTTCAATATCTTTGATTTTTTTATGGCATTAGAATCTGGTACGTTAAAAGGGAAAAGCGGCTGCATTTTCTTAAATCTGATATGCTTAATGCTGGTTCGGTGGCTTCAAACTTAATGTTTATAACATCAACAAGATAAAGAGGAGCTTTAAAAATGAAGGTGGCGTATCATTTGCAATTCCCTCAAGTCCAGATTGTTTACACTGACTTCTGCTTGTTTTACGCTGTCTTTTAAGTTCCAATGTATGCTGGAGGCTCTTTACACTTGGCACAAGTTCTCATCAGTAAGATCAACATAGAAGCCGGCTTGCGATGTAACCAAATTGTAGTGCCATTTCTGCACCAGTGCAATCCATGAAATTCCTGACCACGATGTCAGTTTTTAAACAGTCTTCCTTTTCTGTCATTTAAGACAATCATAGATATGGGCTCTTCCATGGAAGGACACTCAAATGTATATCGCTTTTTGTCTTTGGTCATTAAAAATCCATCAGTAAAATCTCTTTTGAACTTGACTTTGTTAAACCATCCTGAATATTGAAAATTAAGATAATTAAGATAATTTCAAATACACATTGCCATGGTATGCTAACAGCACAGTGAGTTCGCCAACTTAATTTTCAACTTCAACTACCCATTGCTCAAGTTCTCAGCTGGACCCTGGATTGAAGTATCACACACAAGGCAGGTGCTTGGTAGTAGGAAGGTAAAAGGAGTAAAAATTAGCAGGGGAGATTTCTCAATTAGGGCAGATCACTTGATTCCAAAAGGTACCTGTAGTGATTGTAAGCTAAGCCTTTTCTTACTGTTATGCGGATCATGTGACACTGCAGACGAATCAGCCCTAAGCACGGGGAATCTTAGGAACGGAGTTTCCTAGCTTTGATCTTGGAACAAGCATGTAGTTTCATCAGGAGCTATGTAAATGAAGTTTACTGTTTCTTACAGGAAACCTACCCTACATTCCAAGTTTATTACAATTGGCAATGAGGATAAATAGTGCCGACACAGCACCTTGCCTCGCGACTATGAGTATTTTGATTTTTAAGGGAAGAAAGAGAAAAGGTGTACTCACCAGCAATGCCTCTCTTTGACAGAATTGACCCATACAACGCATCCATTGAGGACTGGAGTCAGTGCATAGAGCGACTAGGGTTTCTACCTTGTGGCGAATGAATTAACGGCAGAGGAGAAAAGAAGGCCATTCTTCTAAGTGTTTGCGGGAACAAAACATATAACCTAATCAATAGCTTGACGTCCCCGAACACACCAAATTCCTGACCCTTCACCAAGCTAGTAGACCTCATGAAGGGGCATTTTAAACCTAAACCCTCAGTGATCATGCAAAATTCAAGTTTAACTCTCGAATAAGGGTCCCCAGTGAGTTGATCATAACGTACATCACAAAGTTAAAACATTTAGTGGAGCACTGTGACTTTGGTGATACTTTAAGCGACATGTAGCAAGGTTGTTTGGTTTGTGGTATAAACGACAATGTCGTTCAGCGCTGTTTGCTTGCAGAAGGTGAGATAGACCTGAAGCGTGCCATGGAGACAGGGCTAGCAATGGATAGTGCTAAGAGGGACTTGCAGGCTTTGCAGAGTGTGCAACATGGTGCCGTTCTGCAGTGAGGGTGGGAACCTGCCTCTGGGTTTGGCACAAAGACAAGGGATGGAGGCTATCGTGAAGCGGGACACAGTCCCTACCGCTAAGTAAATGAAAGGAAATACTGGAAGCATCTCACCAATAATCTAGAAATTAAAGTGTTACCATTATGGGGGAAATCATGTACCTGAAACCTGCAGATTTAAAGAGGCAGAATGCTACTGCTATCACAAAAAAGGGCATATTGTTAAACAGTGCAGAGCTAGATCAAGACAGCCATTCAGATAGCGGGTCAAGTTAAATGAAGTGCACAATATAGATGAACCAGAAGCAGCTGAGACTGACATTTATTCCCTACACAATCTGAAGGCCAGGAAAACTGAACCAATCACTGCTACCCATCAAGTAAATAGAAAGCCTCTGGTCATAGAGGTTGACACAGGAACATTGACCACAGTGGTGGGAGAACACATCTTTAAATACCTCCGAGTAGGTACCCAGCCATTGAGTTTGGAGTTAGGAATAATCTAGCCAGTTCAATTTTCTGAATGGGCAGCATCCATAGTCCCTGTGATGAAACCAGACCAAACCTTTCGCATCTTCAGAGATTATAAATTAACTGTGAACATGGCTGCAAAATTAGACAAATACCCAATCTCATGGATTGAAGATCTGTACACTAAACTTGCAGGAGGAAGATCCCACACTAAACTGGACATGAGCCATGCATATCAACAACTAGAGCTGGACAACACATCAAGAAGTTACATCACCATAAACACGCACAAGGGCCTGTACCAATATACATGCCTACCCTTTGGTGTGTCATCTGCCTGTGCGATTTTCCAAAGAGTCATGGAAAGCCTACTACAAGGACTCCCCTGAATTATAGTGTACCTGGACAACTCCCTTATTACAGAGTCCATGGAAGCAGAACATGTGGCCAACCTGGAAGGGGGTCTGAAGAGATTTTTGGAGGCTGGCGTCGTTTGAAAAAAGAGAAGTACACTTTCCAAGCAAAGGAAGTTGCGTGTCTGGGTCATCGAGTGGATGCATTATCGAGTTGAATCCATTAGGGGAGAAAGTCAAGTCATTCAAGGAAGTGCCCTCTCCTACCAATGTCATGGAGCTCAAGTCTTTTTTGGGCATGGTTAATTATTACAATCAATTTGTGCTTAATTTATCTACAGTGTTAGTCCCTTTACACTTATTATTGAAGAAGAACCACAGATGGTCCTGGAAGACACAGCAAGAGGAATGTTTCATAAGAGTCCAGAAACTTTTACACTCTTCATGTCTGCTAGTGCACTACGACTTGTCTAAGGAATTGATACTCACTTGTGATGCATCTCCCTAAGGAGTGGGAGCTGTATTGTCATGCAAGATGGAGGGTGGATCTGAAAGACTGATAGGGTATGTATCCAGAACCCTTTCTGCAGCTGAGAAAGGTCACTCACAGATTGAAAAAGAAGGCTTATCGATCATGTTTGGAGTAAAGAAGCTCCATCAATATTTGCATGGTCGATACTTCACCATAGTGTCAGAACACAAGCCACAAAAGATATTCCAACAGCCAGTTAATCCACCTGAAATCAAAGTTGAGCCTTTGATTCTTGAGGTGCCAGATTGACAAAGAATAGACGTACCGGATATCTCTGTGGTAGTAAATAATTCTGAACTGCCATTGTCTGAGGATGTCCCAGATGTTGCAGTTTCTGGTCAACTCAATCCAATGGAAGAACCTCCAGTTGTAGAGTTGCGTCACTCTACCCGAATCCGTAAACCTCCTCAAAGACTAAATTTACAATTGTATGAATTGTATATATTTGTATATGATATGGGTTAAGAGGCTTTTGTAAATAAGAGGGTAAAACAAAATTAAAGGGCGTAGTAATTATAAACTGAATCTTTTCTTACAGTTATGGGAATCATGTGACTGTACAGGTAAATCAGCCCTAAACACGGGGAATCTTAGGGGCAGAGTTTTCTAGTCTTGGTCTTGGAACAAGCATGGTAGCTTCATCTGAAGCTCTGCAAATAAAGTTTATTGTTTCTTACCTGAAACCTGCCCTGCATTACAACTTTATTACAGTACTTGATATGAGGTTTAAAATGGGAAGGCTTACAAAAGATTGAGTAAAAATGTTATATAGCATCATTGAATTGAATACAACCGCATCACTGGCAGCAAGAGCATTGGCAAAGTCATCTATCCATTAACACCTGGTCAAATTTCTGTTCAGTCACAACATTGGTTATTATTTGATTGGTGATACTGCCAACACAAAAGGTGAATGTATAGCAATACCATTAATGTAAACATTAATGCTGTATTAGCATATTTTGGGCATGCTCTCAAAATGTTTTAAGTACTAAATCTATAATGCATGTGAACAATTTTGAGGTACTTTTAATGAGCCATTCCCTATTTCAGTGGTCTTGCTGCATTTTCTTAAACCTGGTATGCTTATATCCTATAAGTGAATCTTGGATCTTCTATGATCTAGAAACTTCTGTCGCTTGAATTTCTGTCCAACAGAAAACTTGTACCTTAAATGCTCACAGAGATCCCAGTTAACCATTTTAATTTGCACCCTTACTGCGGTTCTTGTCATTCCAGGAAAGAAATAACACACCACACTCGAGTTATTTTCAGGCTCCAAATTGAATTACTAAATTTATTTATAGTAATTCTAACAAGTAACAGAACATCACAGTTCTACACAATGACTAACTACTTACTCCCGGACCTGTGATGATGCCCTCTGCTCATTCAGTGGTAAACAGTAGTCTTTTGCACCACAAGCCTGTCTCTTATTGCAGTGCTAATGTCACAACAGTTCCCAGGGAGGTTCCTTGCAACTCTTTCTAGTTTATCAAGCTCTCCAGCTGCCTTGGAACATTAACTTATTCAGTTTCTCTTTGATTTATTCAGAGAATCTGGTAAATTTATTAAAGGCATAAAAAGGTGGTTCTATCCTTTAGCCAATGACTTGTTTTCTCACTTTTCTTCCTGTGGCGCCTGTACCAAAGTGAACTGAATATGGTTTTCACAGAATAGGTATTGCTCATGTGGTCCCATTGGCTTGATTAGCACATCAAACTTATCTGAGGAAAACAATCAGTGGTCCAGACATGTTGGCACCCTGTTGGCCATCTTGGCACAGGACAAATCTAGCCTTTGCTTTTCAATTGATTCAAAGACAATAAAATATAATAAAAAGGTTTGTTTTATCTCCAACTAAATTTATACTATGCCATGTGTATTGACCAACACAATGCCATATTAAAAGAACGTTGGTTTCTTCCCCAACAATTAAATGCACATGTGCAGAACGGTTGCCAGCAGTGAGATACAGATTTATTAATAGCTCCCTTCATTACAATCCCTCCTATTCATGTGGCATTATAGCAGTGGAGGTTCTGGAGTTCCAGCACCAAACAGAGCACACTGTAAAGGGGAACGCAACTGCTAAAGCCCATGCACCAGTAAGAGAATTGTACTTCACCGTGGGACTCCAGCACCATCTTAACGTTATCTTGGTTCACTTCAGAAAATTTCAGAAAGTCCTACCTTGCTTGCCATAGACACCGTGGGTGGAATTCTACGGGGCCATAAGATGTGGTGAGCCATTCAAAATTCCATTGACTTTGGTGAGACTGTAAAATCCCACTGGTGTAAATTTCCACCCAATAATGCTGAATTTTCCGCCTGTTGGGCAAAATTGAATGGTGGGCGTGCACAAGCGCGCTTCCGATTGGCGCCTCCAATCAGGGGCGCGGTGCCATTTTACGAGGGTGGGCTAATTAAGGCCACCCAGCGTGATGTCACACAGAAGTGCTATGTGCTTCCTGCGCGGGCGAGGGGAATCCCAAAATCGAGAGTGTGCTCTTTCGCGTATGTGCATGAAAGAGTGCATTCATCTCCCTGAGGCTAAGTGCTGCTTCAGGGAGAGCAGCTCTAAATGTAAAAAACCTAAAGATAGAAAAATAAAATTTCCGTTACATGTCCCCTCATATGACAATGTCACATGAGTTGGGACATGTCCATAATTTTCACAAAAACTTTATTAAAATTTTTAAAAACATACATGAAACTTCATCCCGCCCTTGGATGAAGTTTTGTGCTTTTTCTACTTCCCGCCGGGGCTCCTGGCCTGCCCACCAACCTTTAGGTTGGACAGGCAGGTCCTTTAATTACTTAATTGCCACTGTCAATGGCCTCAATTGGTCATTGACAGGTCGGCGGGCATGCAGCTGATTTCGCTGTGGCCCCGCTTTCTTGAAAATTTAAATCAGGCACGGTGACATCAGGAGTTCCCCCCTCCCACTGACGTCACCGTGCGTTATTTTACGCGTCAGCGAGCAGGTCCCTCCCCCACTCGCCAACGCGTAAAATCCTGCCCAATGTCTTGGTCTACAGATTCAGTTGATTTAGTGAAGCAGTGGAAGCCCTGAACAGCTTCAGGGGAGATCGTGTGCCAAACACATGTTGTACCACGTCCCAAGCATCTTCCATGTGGTTAATTGCCTGAACAATGACACAACAATTGCTCATACCTGGGATATGTGGTCCCATTGGCTTGATTAGCACATCAAACTTATCTGAGGAAAACAATCAGTGGTCCAGACATGTTGGCACCCTGTTGGCCATCTTGGCACAGGACAAATCTAACGTATTACTGGCTCACCTTCACTTTCTGACTCTCTGATGAGTTGTGTGAAAGTCCCATGCAGAGAGTATGCCTTGAGGTTGTAAGCCATGGATTGGATCAAGGATATGGTGTTTTTAGGGAAGCATTCTATAGCCTTCTTTGGACAGGTTTTTCAGATTTAAAGGGTGACCTGTGGCATTGTCCAAAAGTACAAAGCTTATGAGAAGTGTTTATCTGAGCACAATATCCCTTGACAGCTGGGCAAAAAATGCACTGAAAACCACTCAGAAAACGTGCTCCTTGTTTCCCAAGCTTTCTTATTTGACTTTCAAGTTTAATATGTCCCTTGCTGTAACCCTTCATTGCTCATAGAGTTTCTGAGTGGCACACGAGCAGAGGCTTAAGCTTGAAGTCACCTTCTGCATTGTCACCCAGTAACAAAGTCAGCCAATCCTCAGCTGGCTTGAATCCTGGGTGCGGTTTACTTTGCAGTTGAAATAAATGTCCCACAGAACAAATGTTTAGAGAATTAGATGTACTTTCAGGGGTAAGAACTGGAGACAAGAGCATAACAAACTTGCGGAATGCTGACAACACAATGCTACTTGAAGATTCAGAAGAGGCCTTACAAAATATCGTAGATCAAAAAAAATCTAGAAATTTAGAATATGGATTGAGTATGATCACCAAAAAGACAATACATTAGGAAACCAGAGTGAAGATTGAAGTGGATGGTATCACACTGGAACAAATAGATAAGTTAATTTATTTTGGACTAGTTATAACAGAAGATGGCAGACGTCATGAGAAGTGAGAAGAAGGATATAGATAACTAGAAGTGATTTTGTGAAGATGAAAGATGAGTTAACAACAAGAAAACACAAGCTTGTAACAAGGAAAAAACTCATAAGCTGCTACATTCTACTCACTTCCCTGTATGCTTCCGAAATCTGGACAATAAATAAAGATCTGTGGAAGGAAATAGAGGCCTTTGAAATGTGGACGCTAAGATATATGTTAAAAATTTCAAATACAAAACATAAGACAAATGAAGAGGTACATGAAATAGCAAAAGCAAAAAGAACTTTTAAAAAGTGACATGAAGAAAGTAAAATATCAGTATTTTGGCTGAGTATCAGAGCTGAAAAGCTACAAAGAACTCTTCTAGAGGACTAAGCAGAGGGCAGGGTAAAGAGGGGTTGACCTAGGCTTAGCTGGATGACAGACATTACAGGGCGGTTGCAAATGAGCTACAGTGCGTGTGTGAGGATGGTGCAAGACAGACGAGCATGGCATACCATGACAGCAGATCCCTTGGTCGGAGTAGCTACAAGCAGCAGCAACAGATGTCCTGATGAGCATACTCTTCCAAAAAAAGTCCACCTTATCCACATTTGAAGATTTGCTTCAGTGTTTAGCCTCCCTCATCAACAATTGGCCTTCAATTCAGAAGGATAATTACTGGCTGTTCACTGGATTTCCACATTTGCAGCTTCACCACACACCTTGATGTTATGTAAGCTATGACGTCTGTCGAATCTATCAAACTAACCACAGCTTGCAATAAAAGTTTCAATGGTAGAACCCTCACTTTCTTGCTGTTCCAGGTTGTTAAACAAATTCTTCACCTTTTCTTGGATAGTCAGTTTATTAACAGGCATGTTCCTTTGGTTCTGGTCCTCGATCCACACAATCAGTAATTGTTCCATATTTTCTGCACCTAGTACGGGTATTCTTCATAGCACTTGGAGAAGCATTATGTTGGCTACTAGCCTTTATCTTTGTTCTTCTTGATACTGCACACTGTCATTAGTGGAAGCCCAAGTGAGCTCACAATGGTTGCTGGCTTCTCACCCACATCATGTCATAATCCATCTAATTTCTATTCCAAACTAATAATTTGCCCCATCCTTTTGGGAGTAGTGGAGTCCTTATCACTTAATGCACTTTTGCTAACCATCTTGTAGGCTTCACTCATGTATTACAAGGTAAAATAACGATGCAAAATAATGCAACACCAGTTATCATACCTTGGACAATTTCAAATCTTTTTTTTTATTCATGTACAGGATGTGGGCTTCGTTGGCTGGACCAGCATTTATTGCCCATCCCTAGTTGCCCTTGAGAAGGTGGTGGTGAGCTGCCTTCCTGAACCGCTGCAGTCCATGTGGTATAAGTACACCCACAGTGCTGTTGATCATGACACAGTAATAGTGACCATGACAACTATCATTGATTGTTGAAATTTGTGTACGTAAATACGTCCACAGAGTGAGTTTGCACATTGAACATGCACAATCTATTGTAACTAAGTCTCCGTGATGGTGACATAGTGGTAATGTCACTGGACTACCAAACCAGAGGCCCAGACTAATGCTTTAGGGACATGGGTTCAAATCTCACCATGGCAGCTGGAGGAAGTAACATTCAATTAATAAATCTGGATATAAAGCTAGTCTCAGTAACGGTGATCCTGACAACTATCACTGATTATCGTAAAAACCAATCTGGTTCAACAGTGTCCTTTGAGGAAGAAAATCTGCCATCCTTACCCTGTCTGGCCTACATGTGACTCCAGACCTGCAGCAAAGTGTTTGACTCTTAATTGCCCTCTGAAATGCCCTAGGAAGCCATTCAGTTCAAGGATAATTAGGGATGGGCAACAAAAGCTGGCCTTGCCTGCGACACCCACATTGCATGAAAGACTAAAGAAAAAACATAATGAGAATTTTACGAGGTGCTCATTTTGCCCATCAGAATGCCCATTACGTATCATTAATTTTGGCTATTAAGTATAATTATGTTGTTCCCAACGAGTTGTAGCATACAATGAATAAATAGGTAGTAATTTGTTAATTACTTAACGAAACTACATTATTTGAAACTACTTAGATCAGGGTATGGTTGTAACTTTCATTCACTACTCAAATGGTTTGATCAGTCAGCTACATTCCAGTTATTGAATAGTTAGACTGTTTCATTGGGTCAGAGGTTGGGTCTTCACAAGAATTGTCAAAAAAATCTTAAGCTTACTTGCATCATTTGTATTTTAATAAAGATCTCTGCAACATGAGTTACTGTTTCTATGGCATTTCTGCACCACATTTTCATTCAGTACTTCTTTTCTAGAACTGGGGCCAGTCCTGCTGTTCAGTAACTTTTCTTCTGTCCTTTTATTTTGATAATCGTTCAGACACCAGATACAAATTTAAAAGGAACTTAACTATCCCAGCCCCTTAGAGCACAACAAAAATAAAATAGACAAGTATTGGAAAATTTAAAATGCAAAGTTTCACTTGTCACACAAACATTTCGTGTGCTCAAGCAATGGTTCTGATGTTTGACTTTGACTGAATTTGCAACAGCAGTAGTTACATGTTATAGGCTGCACAATACAGCCTTTAAAACTGTTTATTTATGGAAGATGATCAGTATCCCTTAAGTCTTTCCTCTCGGATTATTGGGCATTCTTTCCTCTAAGTAGCCATTCTTCAGTCATGCTATTTGTGGAAATCATTAATTTTGAACGCAAACAAACTATCTGTTGCCTTTTTTAACATCATGTAACGCTCTGCCTCACCCTGTGTTACAGGCACTGTACCATTTCTGCAAAACATGCAACTGCAGGAATTTAGTGTCCTTTTGGTGTCATATCCCATGAAAGGATAGAAAAAAAGTCAATGCACTTATCTAGGAACCTTGTTATTGCTAATGAAAACTGATCTTCGAATCATAGAACATTATAGCGCAGAAGGAGGCCATTCAGTTCACCCCCTGTCCCAATGAAAGAGCAATCCAATTAGTTCCACTGCCAACATCCTTTCCGCACAGCCCTGCAAACTTTCCATTTTCAAGTTTACATCCATTTCCCCTTCGAAAGTTATGATTAAATTAGCTTCTATCACCCTTTCAGGCAGTCCATCTCAGATCATAACAACTTGCTGCCTACAAAAATTGTCTCCTCAGTTTCCCTCTGGTTCCTTTGTCAATTCTCTTAACTCTAAGATTACTTGCCACTGGGCACAGTTTCCCCTTATTAACTCTATCAAAAGCCCTCAAAAATTTGAACGCTATTATTAAAACTCCCTTTTTCCTTCTTTGCTCCAAAGTGAACAATCCCAGATTCTCCAATCTCGCCGCATAACTGAAGGCCCTCATCCCTGGCATCATTCTGATAAACCTGGCCAGTGGAGCATTTCAATTCAAAGCACAATAAGTGCTTTACAGCTGCTGAAATATTTACACACAGAAGATTCATTATTCTACAAACCTCTTCTCCAGTTTGCACAGCATCCATGGGAGGTTTGGCCTGCTTGGTCTCTCTAACCAGCTATGCTCCATGACTTTAGTTGAATTGGGCTTTTTTTTTCTGCAAGGAGAAGGTAAGTATGCACTGAATGAATGAACATTGCATGCTGTGTATTTTAGCTACAGATTATGGCCTTGTGCAGAACTTTCCTGATTGTAAAATGCCGTGTCTGCAGAAGGATTTTGAGAAGGGTATCCTAGCTGGCTGACTGTATTATAATTGTTAACTGGATATGCAAATAATTATAATCAATCCTCAATTTTTTTAGCTGGATGACTTTACTGGTATCTTGGCTGATATTTATTCCTCAGCCAACATCACTAAAACAGATGGCATGGTCATTTTCACATTACTTTTTGCAGACCTTTCTGTGCACAAATTGGCTGCCACATTTCCTACATTACAATGGTGACTATGTTTCAAAAGTATTTCAGTGGCTGTAAAGCAGTTTGGGATTTTCTGAGATTATGAAAGATAAATGAAAATCTGTCTTTCTTTTAGATTCAATTTACCTGACTCTGCTGTTCTGAAGTATGTTTATTACTTCCTTTGGTGCTGCATTTGTCCTGGGTTACTATATCAGTTTGGGTTAAGTATTCAGAAGGACTCAAGCAACCACCTCAAACATCTATAATTTACTTCGTTTTAGTTAGTGTAGTTTCTACACACGGCAACATATGTATACAGTAGGCTGTGCTTCTTTATCTCCTTTCTCATTTCTTACATTGGCACAACAATCCTGACACCTGCTTCCAGATATCCAGCATCTCCTGGTATGTGACCGCGTGTGAAGCTTGTATAGGATGGCCTGTTGCACCTATTTCACCCTCTGGCCATTGGCTGTATGGCCTTCCATTATGCACGGCACACTTCACTGTGCACTTGTGCCACCGGTTATGATCTGCAGATATTGTCTGTAAATGTTTGTTTATGACTTTTGTACTTTCCCTCCATTCCTTATGGAATATGCACATTTCAGAGATGAGTTGACCTGAAGAGGACCTTTGATGGTGACTTAAGCAATCGCTTCGAGAAGCAGTATTCCTGCAATGTTTCTTGCTTCCCAACTGGCCGGTCAGTTGTGTATAACTTTGAAGGTATCCTAATGCTTTCAAGTGCCTAACATGCGCAGGGATTTTAATTCCCATTTAACGCACTGATTATGCAGTGAAAGTAACTTAACCCGCCTTGTTGTTCAGGTCCATTGCAGCTTTTCCGAAGCTCCTGTGGATCTAACAGCAAACTGTTGAGAAAATTGGAAATTGTTGTTTGTCTAATGCAAGGGATGACTGGTTGAAGAAGTATCATACTCTTAAGAATGTACTTTGAGCATATTCAATTGATCAAAGGAATCCGGTGGACGGATCTTTGAAATAAATGCTCAGTGCTTCAGCTGTTATTTGTCATTAGGGGCCTGCAATGCAAAGCATTTGGGAACTCGTGATGTCCTTGAATGTATTAATTTAGCAACTTATGTGTTAAATCCACCGTGGGTAGCTCCTCATGTGCTTGGTTGTGTTTGACATCCCATGGAGCTCACCACACCCTTCTGATTCTTTACTAAGATTGTGAGGACCCCTTTGCTGCTTCTTTATCAAGATTTTCCACAATGGAAGTAAATGCAGAAGTGGGATAGCCATCGCCTAATGGTGGCATCAGAAAATACTTGACGTTTGTAAAAGATTATGGGGTGTCAGCAGTATTTTCTTGTTCCATGAATTTGTCACAGTCTTTAATTTGAAAGTTAAACCAGGGATCAATGGCTTAGAGCCATTGCCTTTCAGTACTGTGACCTCAGTTCACTTCTCAGAAGAAATTAGTTGGTGAAGGTCATTGGCTGGCTCAGGCTGATTAGGAACACATGTTTGGCAGTTCTCAATCTCAGCAGAAATTCATTGTTCACATTTTAAGAAAAAAAACTTTCACCTAAACGGAATGCAGAAATTTTAAAAAGGCTCTTTTGGCAATTTCATGATCCCTTGCAAATGTCAAGTCACTTACACCGTTGACTCATATCCTGGTAATAATAAGCACAAGGAATTGTGGGATGCTGGTGGGTGGTAACTCTAGCTTAAACAAGGTTAATAATCCAAAGCAAAGGCATAATATTTTTACATGTGATGAAATGAATATATGACAAGACAAGAAAATGCTATCTGGTGGACAATATGGAACCCCTGTAGATCATATTTGTACCAACTGCACCATATATCCCCTGTTTCTTCTTTATCCTAAAACGTACAGCCTAATATACTGTTCACATGTGCAGAACATGATTGGACTTCAGATTTTAACATTGATTTCCAAAGCCACGATGTTTAAAAAATTTGTTTAAAAACAGTACATCAGCAACAATAACAACATGTATGAGTACAGAATCTTCAATGTGATACAGCATTTTTTAGACATTTCACATAACAGAGAACAGGCCCAGCAGCGGTAAGAGAATTAACATGGTGGGAAGGGGGCAGGCGGTGACCAA
The DNA here is from genome assembly GCF_017639515.1 of Carcharodon carcharias. Classification (NCBI taxonomy): domain Eukaryota; kingdom Metazoa; phylum Chordata; class Chondrichthyes; order Lamniformes; family Lamnidae; genus Carcharodon; species Carcharodon carcharias. The sequence goes on along the minus strand of NC_054473.1, from coordinate 164,530,456 downwards.
AGACATGGTTTTGAGGAGAGTTATTGAAGTCGAGGGGAAAAATTGCGATTTGAAGAGGTTTGGGCAGACAGATCTAGAAGATGGCACCTGAACAGCTGAAAGTATTTAACATGAAAAAGTTATTTCAAACAAATGTAGTCCTGGGCATTTTTATCATTTCTTTTGCATCAAAACAATCAGATAAAATTAGCATGCACCTGCTTTACCTCAATGGAGCAATGTTTTCTGAATAGGTATGTGAGAGGTGGAAATTTCTGTTTTAGCAGACTCCCAGAATATTTCGGTCAAGGCTGGAGTTTCACCCAGCTCAGCCCCTGCTAATGACCCAGGGATGGTCCTCCAGGAGCAGAACACTTTGCATATTTGAGGCCAATTCTAAGGCCTCCATTGGAGAACCTACACAGAGGGATGGGAGAGGAGTTGAAAAACTATGGCAGGCTCTGGAGGAGTGTGACTGGCAACTTTGTTACCAGGAAATATTATTTTAAACATTTGGATTTTTTTAACATTCCATCTTATTTTTTTTTAAAGTGGTTTAGACAATGCAGTTGATCATTCTGTAATTGATTGCAGAGGCTAAGGCATCCTATTAATTTTTAAAACCCCATTGGCCCTAGTAACATTGCCTGCCAGAGTGCACAGGCATTCTTCATGTCCACTGTTGCTCAGACAAATATGTTGGGAATTACTTCCAGGTGGGCCTATTGTAGAACACAGGATAGATTTTCAACTTGCCACCTGAGCGTCAATTTTCTGCCTGTTAACAAAACATCCCAAAATGGAAATGAAAATCAGGCAGTTTCTCTATGAATAGCTGATCCTCAATGATGTTTCGCGTTGTTAAAAATCTTCCCCCCCCCCCCCACACACACACACACACACACACACACACACACACTCAAAATAGAAAATCTCAGAAATGGCAAGGGGGAGCACGGAGAGTTCACAGAATCAGCTGCAAAAGGTTTTTCTGGCTCCCTTCAACTGAAGAAATACTGGGAAGCTGGCATATCTCTAACAGAGAATCTACATCTTTGTGTATGGGAATTAGGACTAAATCTGGGGTTAACTTATACTGATGTATGAGTGATCAGCTGTTGGGATTTGCCACCATTTATAGAAGTGTCAGGTCAGTGAGTTCACTCAGAGGCTGGGATTCTCCCTTTACTGTTGGGACTGTCTATCACAGTGAGGATGGACTGCCTTGTTCCCATGCTGCCCCAGGAGAAACCTCTGTCAAGCTGGTCCAAGCGTGTCATTGATGATCCCCATTGAGCTCCAGGTTGGTAGAAAGTACACACAGGTACAAAGAGTTAAGTCCAAAGAAAACCTGAAGAAGGTTTTGACACTAAAATTGTAATAAGTTAAAATAATCAAGACCATCAATTTCAGAAAAAAATATTTTTTTACCTTTATTGAAAACAATTTATTTTCACCAACATGTTTTCATGAAACCCAAGTCACTACAAAGAGTACAGTTCACTTGAACAGAGAAGACCATATAAATAAACATAAAATTGAAAGGTGTTTATTTAAGTTCTTTGAAGGAGCTTTAGGGATGTATAAGGACCTATTCTGCACTGAAGTCTATTGAAATGTCTAGAAGTAGTGTTGGACATTGGTCACTGTGCAAAGTCATAACTCTCAAATGCATTGTTATATGTGATTCTTTTTAATTTATTCATGGGATGTGAGCATCACTGGTAAAGCCAGAATATGTTGCCTGTTCTGAACTGCCACAATGTTCTAATATTGCGTCCTTCTGTCTTGGGCTCTAGGTGTGGGACTTGGTTTTCTGACAGACTGTAGACAGGCTCTGATATCTGCTGAACACTTGTTTATTAGTACTACATCTAACAAGTTACAGATAGGGACATTGCACCTAGGCATGATTCCAATTTCTCTCTCTTGAGAGTCTAAAACATGACTGACTAATGTCAGTGGTACATCATCATCCATGTCATACGTTAGTATATCCCATCTGTTAACCCTTTATACTGAACCACCCTCAAGTATACTATTATACTTTTTAACAACAACATGAAACTTTTGCTGGAATTGTCCACTCCCGTTGGTGGCGGGCGTGTTTGGGGGCATGAATGGGCAATATGGTGAGAAGGCCAAAAATCAGTTTTACGCTGTCATGAAACCAGTTTGCAATCGTCCACTCTGCCAGTCAATGGTGAGCTGTATTTCCCAGCATCCAGCATTGGCAACTCAATTTTAATGCATTTGCATCTCATTGTGGCCACACACCGGAATCATCCCCAAAGTCACATTAACCTCCCACATCGATGTGACTTCAGAACGGCGTGAGTTACGACTGCCTTTAAAAGGTGTGCACCTGGCGAGCTGATCTTGGAGGGGAACTCGGAGGTGAGTGCACACAAACTTGCACAGCGCTCGCAAGGATCATCCATAGGGCATTAAGGGAGAGGTACCGCACATTCAGCGGTGGGGGCACAGGCAAGTCGCTTTTTCCCAGCTGGCTTTCAGTGTGGTGCCAGGGCAAGGGCTCCAGTGCAGATGGGGAAAGGGAATGGGCAAGGCAGCACAGACTGATCGAAGTACACAAGCAGTTGCCCGGGGGGGTGGGGTTGCATTGGAGGGTGAGGGATGCTGCCATGAACTTGGAAAATCTTGTCAAAATTGAACATTCTTCCACAGCTGAGATTGTTCAGCTGCAGCTTCATTGACATGCTTGGAGTTGGGCCTCTGAAACATTTCTGCCCACTCAAGCAATGCAAAAGCATGAATGTGCCACCAAATGTTTCAGAACTTTTCACCCCTCAGGTGCAGACTGCAAGTTAATGTGTGTTTTAGAGGGCAGCAGAACAATTGGATGACTGGGCAAGTTGTAGAATCCCCTTGCGAAAGGTGGCCATAGTGCAGTCACTGGTGGAGGTGCTCAGAGCTCCTTGCAATGTCTTTATTCAGGTTTGGACCTGTGTCCCTCATGGCTTAAGCTGACAGTGCAGCTTTGCAGTGCGGGTTAAGATAATGCCTACACCTGAGCTGAGAGCACAGCACGCAGTCCAGTGTCCGAAGCTGCTGCCAATCGGTCAAGTGGAGTGGGGCGGAAGTGGGTGCGGTTTCAGGACAGCCACGAAGTGCACTAAACGCTGGCCATCCAAGTGGTAGCCAGCACTCTCCTGCACGTGGGAAGGGGCCTTCAGATTTAACCGAGAGGTCCTTAGGACACATATGCTAACCCACCCATATCTCGCTTTGATCCTGCAGGAGGAGAACATCAAGATCATAGAGCCTGGTGAACTAGTGGTATGCCTCATGGCTTATAGGGAGCAGAGAAGAAGGAGAAGAGAGCAATGTAGGTGACTGGCTGAACAAAGGGAAGAGCACCTCCCTCAAGATGAATCTGTGGCAGGGCCTCCTGCGCACACACCTGAAGATCCACAGCGAGCCATCGCTGGTCGGTGCCTCACTTGTCCCAGGGTACATAGATGGCCCATGTCATTCCTGCAGATGACTGAGAACCAATGTTGCCAAAGACTGCACATGTCTAGGGAACTTGTCGATCACATATACCACCTGCTGCAGGATTTGGTGCCACAAGGACACTGAAGGCATCCAGTGTCAGGGGCCACGAAAGTGACCAAGGCACTCAATTTTTACACCAGTGGCTCCTTCCACAACTCCACAGGTGACCTGTACAGGATCTTGCAAGCCTTCATGCACAGGTGCATCCAGGAGGTCATGGACACCATCTTTGCAAAGCTGCAGGACTTTGTGCATTTTGTCCAGGATCAGGCAAGCCTGGAAGCAAGAGCGCTGGGATTTGCGGTGATCTCAGGTTTTCTACAGGATGCCATCGACTCATTCAAATGGTGCTTAGATGTCCATGGCAACAAGCAGTCCACGACATCAACCACAAGAGCTTCCACTCACTGAATGTTCAACTGGTCTGTGGCCACCACAAACACACTCTACAGGTCTATGCATGATTTCCAGGGAGCATCCATAACTCCTACTTCTTCAGCAGGTCTCAAATCCCTGACATCTTCCAGGGACCACATAGGCTGCAGGGTTGGCTTCTCAGAGTAAAGGGCTACCCACAGAGAACATGGCTGATGATGTCCATGGTGGAGTGAATGATAGGATATTGAAAATGAGGTTCCGGTGCTTTGACAGGTCTGGTAGAACACAGAAATACAGTCCTCAGATGGTGTCACATCACCGTAGCTTGCTACCCTCTACCCAACTGGCGCTGCGGCGGGGAGTGAACCTGGCTGAGGAGGAAATGGAGGAGCTGCACTTCTCCTCCAATGTGGAGGATGCCAAAGGAGACGAGGGTGACCGAGGTCCTCGAAGGTGAGGATGCTGGCGATGAGGCCAGCGTACTGGCCAGACAACACAGGTGCGCTCATGAGGACCTGATAACTGCAAGATTTATGGAGGATGATGATGAGATTCAGTGAGGACAGTCCTGATATCCTCACCTTTCATTTGTGAATCTTTGACTCTTTTATGGCTCAGGGCAGCGCGCATACCCTCTGTGATCAGGCTCATGTCATGGAGAAGAAGTGGAGGCCCTAATAGTTGCTAGATTCCAGGAGGATGATGGCGACACGCAGTGAAGACACACTTTAGATCTTCAAATTGCCTCTGTGAACGTCTGACTCCTGTCTGACCAAGGGCAGCTCGCTTACGTTCTGTGATCAGGATCATATCAAGGAGACACAGCTGTGACACTTTAAATGCAGTTGATCCTTTGTCAGCCTTGAACACCTGTCCCCTTCAGAACCATACCATCACTGGACACAGATGCTGAAGAGATGGGGGCCAGCCCCACGTCAAGGACGCTGAGAGCACACGGAGAGAATAATGAAACTCTATGATGCCTGCCCACAACATTCCGGCAGCAATGACAAGTACCATCGAGGTGCAGGCATCAGCAATGTGTCCAGTGAGTGTGAAGCCAGACCATCACTTTGTTCTGAAGGTTAAACACTGCACAGGGAAGAGGTCCTAGACTGAGATACCTGCCTTTATCTTGTGCAGGAACCAAGGTTTCACATCTGAATGACACTAACACTCATTAGAACAAGGAGCCATTGACAAAGAGACATTCTTGGGAGTTTATTTACAATAGTGAACATTATGTACAAGTGATTAACACCTGTGCCCATGCAGTGCAACTTGGCCTAAATAGCCAAGTGGTTATGGTACTGGGCTTGTAACCCCAAGATCAAGAGTTCAAATCTCACAATGGCAAACTATGAAACAATGTAACTTCATCTGAAACAGATAGAAACGGGTTTGTACTCGAAAGAGTTTGAGCTTGACCTAAATAGCCAAGTGGTTATGGTACTGGGTTTGTAACCCCAAGATCAAGAGTTCAAATCTCACAATGGCAAACTATGAAACAATGTAACTTCATCTGAATAGGAACAGATGGAAACGTGTTTGTACTCGAAAGAGTTACATCTTCTTAACCTTCCTAACACTGCCGCCACGTCTTGATGCCCCCTGGGCATCCACAGCGGAGGTTTAGGCAGCCTGCTGACTGCCTAACCCTATCTGTGATGACCTTGGCGGGCGTCCTCTGGAGGACTGAGACCTGGAGTGCCCCGGCCTGCTTTGGGTGGCCTGCCTTGGGCCAGGTGCACACTCCTCAACTTGTGGAACTGGAGATGATGAGGTCACAGGAAGAGGGGATTTGGATTAGCCAGACATTCCTGGAGTCACCTGGGTGGATGGCACCAGGACATCAAGCTGGCCAGTCCTCCTCCATGTGGGTGCCCGACAGCCTCTGGCTGACTCCTTGAGGAGAAGGGAAGCTGGAGTGAGGTTGAGCTGCCCTGCACACCTCTCATGTTGACACTTTTGGAGGCCAACTGGGGCCTTAGCCTGTGCAGCAGTGCAGGAGCGATGTCCTGGACCAAGGCCTCCATGGCAGCCATCATCCTGCCAGTGTTGACGTCAGTATGTCGGCATGCCAGCGCTATCACCTCAGACTTAAGACAGACAGACCCTTCCATCATCCCTTGTAATCTGAAGAGTGTACCAGACATACCTTCCTGATGTTCCACTGATTGTCTCTGGAGCTCCAACAACAGATTGAGGACCAAGTCCAGAGGCTCATCATCTGACTCAGCAGACTCCTTGCCTCTAGCAGTCCTCCGAGTGCCAGCAACCTCAGATGTCCCTGCCTCCACCTGCTGTGGAACAGATTGTGTGCTGTGTCCACAAGATTGTGATTCCGAGGCCGCTCTACATCTAGTTCCCACCGTGATGTGTGTCAATGCGCTGGCAATGGGTGTGGGTGAGCACCATGACAAATTTTCAACTGTGCTGCCCTCAGGGTCCTCATTCAAGATGCTCTCGGCGCTGGAGTCAAGGTCAAGGTTGTCTGAGTACAACATGGCGGATATGCCTAGGAGAGAAAGTGGAGATTATTAGTGCTTGGCAGCCACATTACCCACAGAACAGTGGACACAGAGTAGCGTTGACAGAGGGATGAGCTAATGCAGGATCCTCACGTGAATGTTTGTCGCTGATCTCACCCTCACCGCAGCAACGGTCCATGTCCTCTCCAGCTCTAATGCATGATTCTCGAACAGAGTGAGGACCTTGATGTCTGGGACTCCAAACCCCTGGTCTGGGTCCTCTCCCGCTGTGCACGATCTTGTCCTGCATAAAGACAGATGGAGAGAGAGTGTGAGCAAGGCACATGGCAGGCCAAATGAGAAGGATGCCAGTTGTGCATGTGTGCTGAGTGGAGCCATGAGCGGGATGAGGATGCTATCTCCAGAGGAGATGAGGCCAGATGGAGATGTGAGGGTTTTGTGAACCAGGGAATGGTGATGTCCCTTTCACTGGCAGTGAGTGAGATACCATGAATGTGTGATAGGTTTGTGAGTGGTTGAGTTGAAAGCAATGAGATGGTTGACTTACCCTGGTGGCATGGGTGGCTGACCCCTTGTGTGCAGGGTTGGCACTGACCACTGCTGCCAACACCCTCCACCCCCACCCCCCAAGCCAGAGTGGTGAGACTGATGGTCCTCCTGCAGCCAGAGTGGGAGTAAAGAACATCGAGGTGGGCATCCACAGCGTCCAGAAGGCATCCCAGGGATGCGTCACTGAAACAGGGGGTCAGTGGGTCTGAACTCTCCTTGGCTTTTGGGGCCAAGTCTTCATTGCAGCAGTCCTGGGCGGCAAGCATTGAGAACTGTGCATGCGGCTGTAGTTTAAGTATGGCACCGGGAGCGAGGAAGTGATGAGGTAACAGCGTGGCGGGCAAATCGGAGGCCACCTGCCAACAAGACAGCATGTTTCCCATGGCTGCATAATTTATGAGGCTGGAAGGGTAGATGTGGCGCGAAAATCCACTATTGCGGCTAGTGGGTAAAGCATCATTTTTCACGCCCGTTACTGCATCTAGGACCATTCTGCCCTATGCTTTTAACTATTTACATTACATTTCTGTAACTTCCTTTTTACAACTACAAACTCTACTCAACTCTAACTCCTATTCTTACCCTCCCCAGGTCACAGATCTGGGATTTCAGTCTCCCTCAGTATTCTTGGCCCTAAGGGAAGACATCATCTGCAGAATAGGACAATGCTTTATCAGCATTTCTGTCAGCATTGCTGGAAAGCAGGGTGTGGATTGTAGAATGACTGATCTGCAAGGACAATGAAGATTTTGGAACAAAAGACTGATCCAAAAGAGAAGACTAAAGAGAATCAAACTCTGGATCCTTTGGGACTAGAAGAGAAGAACTCAAGAGACTCTGAGGAACTTGTTGCTCCCTTGAAAAGCTCTAAGAAGACTGTCACAGCTGTATCATCAACTGCTGTATCATCAACTGCTGCATTGAAGACTGAACGGGTATTGAAGATCTGATATTTCAATGAACTTAGATAATGAAGGAAAAAGACAACTAATCCCAGTAAGCCTTAGAGATAATTTCCAAAATATATTTCAGAAGGAATGTCTACGTTGTGTAGACAGTGGTGAGAGATCCACACTTTTCTGTGTGTGCAGATGCTCCATTCTGGGCAATGGGAAGAATTGTTAAGGATATGAAGACAAGACAACACCACTTTCTGCACTGGGACAAATATCAATAACAAAATGAAGATGAATGTCCTGTAGACAAATAACTCAGGATTGCAAAGCCTCAGAGGTGCTAAAGATTCTGCTGCAGTTTCTGTGCTGATCTCCAGCTCTGAAGAGACGATTTTCAGCTTGGAATGAAGAATGAGGACCAATTGACTTTTACCTTTGGGAGGTACCAACCCTTTAGCAGTGTGATCTTCTATGGATTCTAACATAGGCTCAGGCAAAGCATTCTCTGTACAAGACTCTTCATGGACAACAGGAGATAAAGTAAGTTAAGCATTGGTAGATTTAGTGGAACTAAGATCTGAATGCTGCTCAGCCACTACACAGCTGATTCTTCTAAAGAGACAACAAAGGCATCAAAAAGTGCACCCATCAATGGAAAAGATGAATCATTCTCCAGGACCTCAATCTCGAAGAGGTCACTCAGTTTTGCAAGGGATTCTTCCTTATCGCTCTCTAGCAAGAGCAATTTCGGGTCCATCAGCTCTTCATGGTCACCATCTACTGCAGTGTCTTCTGTATCCTCCACTTCTTGTCTTATTTCATGAAGAACTGAGTGATTCATAACTTATTTGTCTGCCTTGAGTCTAGTAGCTGCCGTCTCTGTCACTTAAACACTGTTGAGTGTATAAACTTCTTCAGCTCCTGAAAGCTGAATTTCCATGGTTTCCATATAAAAGGTTGAAGATAGTTGCATGAAAGACGCATAGTCGTTCAAATGATGAGCATCATCTGGCTTTTCTACGATTCCTGGAAGTAAGCCAACATTGCCACTCAGCAAGGATGTACGTTGATTAAGAAGAAAACAGAGAGAATCAACAATCTGTCAGTCCCTGTAACTGATAGCAGCAATAATCCTGCCTTTTGATTAGAAGGTCAATGCTGCTTGGACCTTGATTCGAATGGATAAAGGGTCATCGGCTGAAGCCAGTCGAGCTAATCTACTCATACATTACCAGCCACTCCACTATCAATTTTAAAAATAGTATCAAAGTCTTGAATTTAGACTGTAACTGACCAGGTGTCTGGATTAAGACAATCTACTTCCCCTAGGAGCTCTGTAGGATCATTGTTTTCTAGACTTTCCATTTCTTGGAAGTCTCACAAAACTATAATATTTTTCATAATATTATTGTAGGCTTATGGGTGTGAGTGTGGATGGTTCTGTCTGTGTGACTGATTTAATTGAATTAAAGAAGGATAGACTGCAAGGTTGAAATTATCAAGAGTTATGTGTAAAGCAGACATGAAATGGAGATAGACATGCGAGGGTGAGGGTTCCACAGATAAAGTGTGAATGAAATTTGCATTTTTAGATAAGTGAAGGGGTTGTTTGATTTTCAAAGGGATGGTAAGGTGTTTATAACTAACAAGATGAATAGGCCAAGGTTATTTTGTTTATTTTTCCCAAAAGGAAATAGGCCGTATTGACAACATGAAAGATTTCTATATTATGGGAAAAGTTACTTTCTGAAGGCATTTAGAACTGTGGTGTTTTACACTTTAAAGAGAGAGAAACATGCTTAAAGGAGGATGGAAGGTTATGTGGGGGTGGCCATGTAACATCTGGAAAGGTATACCGTGTAAAGCAGCCTGAGGGGAAAGCCTCTGGCCACTTTTGCCATTGTATCCAATGACTAAAGTTGTGTTAAAAAGCCTTTGGAATTCCACTGTCAAGTGGCATGTGATAACCTTGCTGGATTACCTATTTAAATTAAAAATCTTTTTTGGACTGTTGCCTTAAAAAGGATGTATAGTTGGGAGTCAGGTTAATTAGGAATTTCGGGATTTGTTATAATGTCAAGTAACTATAATCTTTTGTCTGTGTTTGAATTCTTTTCTTTTATTACTAAATGTTTTCATTTCATTTTTAAAATCTCTAAAGTTGTTAGCGGACACACCACTTCTGAATTCTGCGCACCAATCTTCTCATAATAAATACAAATTGAAAAACCGTTGCGATGACGTGGCCAAGTTTCCCTTATGGATTTGGTCTGCCTGGTACATATCCCCAGCCACATCATAACAGAAAGAATGTGTTTCATAAATATTTGCTGGTCTGTAACTTCGATTAAAATTACTGGAGAAATGCTTGAAATGTCCAGTTTGGCCACATAGAAGATTTCCGCGCCCCCTTCTGGGCAGTCTTGGTATCTATGCTTATTGTTTGTGCCACCACGCTTTCATGCTTTTGCAGTAGTTTGGGGGGCTTTCTTGTGGATGGGGTTGCTGCTCATGAGCCTACCAAAACTATAGAGTCATGTAAACCTTGGAGTCACCCAAATTATAGCCCGATTCAATAATGCGGTTCCATGGCAGATTCACAAGTTATCAACAGCTTTATTAATGGAATCAAAATCTGCGATGGACTCCTGCACACCCTACCTTAAATGAACATCGCCTGCTACTAGACCTACTGCGTATAGAAAGGAACCAACTTGGAGCTTTGGCTCTTTTTCCTGAAGACATGATGCTGCTTGGTACGGGATAGGATGGTGTTTCCATAATTCCTACTACTGGTCTCTCTGCGTGCCCTCAAGGCAGTCAAAAAGGCAGGGGAAGGGCAGGGACTGCTCACTAGATACAGTCACCGTTACCTCTCTCCAGTGTGCCTCCTTCTACTGTCAAAACTTCTCAAGTTGCTTTCAAAGGTTTCTTCACTCTGTGGTTCCTTTGTTAAGGCCAGTGTGTCTTTTATATCAATGTCTCCACTGTTGCCACCATGTTCTGAGTTGCCATCATGTTCTGAGATTGGATCCTTCTGACTTGGGCTCTAGGCGTGAAACTTGGTAGACAGGCTCTGGTATCTGCTTAACAGTTGTTTATTAGTACTACATCTAAACAAGTTACAGAGTATGCAAGTAGCTCTGAAGATTCCAACCTCTCTTTTGAGAGTCTAACACACGACTGACTACTGTCAGTGGTACATCATCATCTATGTCATACTTTAGCATATCCCATCTGCCAAACCATTATACTATATTGTCCACCTCTAACTGTCCTTCAGAAGATGGTGGTGAGGGTGAGCCACCTTCTTGAACCACAGCAATGCATGTAGTCTAGGAGCACCCACCGTGCTATTGGGGAGGGAGTTCCAGGATTTTGACCCAGTTCCAAGTCAGGATAGTGTGTGTTTTGTAGGGGAACTTGTGTCTGTTGCCCTTGTCCTTCTTGGTGATGGAGGTCAGAGGTTTGGAAGGTGCTGTTGAAAGAGCCTTGGCAAGTTGCTAATGTATATCTTTATCAGAGATAGCTTTTAATAAATCCCTTCCCTCTGTCTTCAAACCCCAATTATGACACACAGATGAGCATTGCAAAGGGATTATTTGCTAAATGGAAAATTATTTTTTACATTTTCCATGTCTATCTGGGGTTGGGTGCTTGTGGGTAATCTGTAACACAGCAACGTACTTAAACTGTCTCTATATTAGATTAACCAACTTTTACTCCATGTTGTTGACTTGCTATTCCAAACTGACCAAGAAACTGGCACAAACATAACACAATAATCATGTTGGCTTTTAATAACACCAAGGGTACACCAAGTACCTGTTTATTTCACTCTCTTTGCCTTCAGGGAAATTGAAATGACACAGATTTTTGGGAGATGTTGGGAAATGAGAATGATCCCATGTAATAGAATGTATGTTGTGGGTGAAAAAAGATACGCAATGTCCTCTTCCTCCTCACTATGAGAATTCAACTTCATTTGCATAGCCAGTGCCAGGAGATTTTGGGCCAGTAAAAACAGTAGGGATGAACAGGACGATGAGGTTGCAAATGTTGTTTTGGTGCCCCACTGTTGTTCTTTCCTGCTTAAGCTCTCATTTTAACTTAAAAAAGCTGAGTTCAGGCAGCTATAGTAATTGTGGTGGCACACTGAACTGATAGGGAAATTGTTTTATAAGCATCATCTTATTTTCTAAATGTTACTCAGGCTGGTTGTGGAGGCTGAAGGGGAGTGCCGCTTTCAGTTTTAGCTTTTGCAAGTTGATCGATCATTGCTAAGCTCATGACTAATAATACCACTTACTGGACTGATCAGGAAGGAATTAGAGATCCTGATTCTAATGGTGGGGGGGCGGGGGGTGGGGGGGGATGGTGTAGGGGGGAAGAAAGTGGCAGGCAAGAGGTTTTACTTAGGAGTTAGCAACTCTTGTACTGTTGCCATTTTAAACGTTGGAGAAGAATTCTGATACTACAGGACTACATGCCTTCATGCCCCACTGAGCCAAGGAGAAAAAGATTTTTTTCCTTGTGGCCTGCCAAAGAGGAGAATGATATTCCATCAGTGACTCTGCAGAACTTTGTATGACTGAATTTGCCAATCATGACAAGTTTTTAGAATCCCCACTCTTCTGCCACCTTTTAGAGCTATTTTCTCTGATTTCCTCCAGTGATAATGAAACAGAGCTATCGCATGCTACCAGTCGAGAGCTGTTCTTGAAGGGGATCTGTGTTGGAGCTACAACCATCTTAGTGTACTCCACCTCTCTGACCCTCACTCTCTTTAAATATGGCTGTCTGCTGGTAGTGCAGGATCAGTGAATTTATCCTTGTACCTTTCCAAACAGAGTTATTAACTTCACTTTCTCAGTGCTAAAATAACAAATCATTTGCCCGCTCACCGCCCAATCAGGTCTATTTCTGCCTCTAGTGATTCAGTCACCTCTTGTCTTTCAAATGGCAAATTAAGTTATAGAGAGTAGTGTCATCCTCAGAGACGACGACATCACTTGTAATGACATCCACCACAGCACTAGCTGGAGATGATCATGCTAGCCGAGGCCCCCTGGATAAGAACGCAACAAGAAACTAATGCTCGGTTTTTCAGGTGTCTGTTGGGTGAACCCAATCAGAAGATTGAGCAGAGCTCTGTAACATTGGATCTCCACTTGCTTTTTTCCCTGGTCTGATTTCTTCTCAGTCAGACTTGGGCCAGCTCCAGGAAGCATCTACCCCTATGCAGCTCTATGTAAATGAATGAATAATGTGACATTGATTTGCCCCATGGACTTCTGAACCTATCCTTCAGGCTAAAATGTGGGTCCAAAGATTGCACGGTTTGGGGAACAGTCACTCTTTGTGATTTGAAGGAGGTTCTGCTGAAAGAATTTGAACAGTTAGGAGCTAAATTAAAAAGCAGAACTTCTGAGGTAATAATCTCAGGATTGCTACCTGAGCCACAGGCAAACTGGCATAGGGTAAATAAAGTCAAGGAGTTAAATGTGTGTCTCAGAGATTGGTGTGGGAGGAATGGGTTTCAGTTCATGGGGCACTGGCACCAGTACTGGGGTAGAAGGGAGCTGATCCGGTGGGAATGGCTTCACTTGAACCGTGCTGGGACCAGTGTCCTGGTGAACTGAATAACTTGAGCTGTAGAGAGGGCTTTAAACTAAATGGGGTGGGGGGCGGGGGGGGATGTTCTGGAAAGGGGATATGTAGGCTGATAAAGCAAAAGGGTATGGCAGCCTTACAGGGCAGTTATTTAGGTAATGATACCCAGAGTGGATGGGACAGAGTGTACAAACATTTTAAAAAAGCAGCAAATAGAGTCTATTAGGGAAAAAATGGTAAAAAGGCAAAACTAATGACCTTTACTTAAATTAATGTAGTATTCAGAACAAAATAAAGGAATTAACAGCAGAAATACAGGTTAATGCATATGATCTTATAGCCATTATGGAGACATGGTTACAAGGAGATCAAAGCTGGGAACTAAATATTCAGGGGTATGTGACTTTTCAGAAGGACAGGCAGGAAGGAAAGGATGGTAGGGTAGCACTGTTAGTACGAAATAGAATAAGTACGATAGCAAGAAAGGATCTTGGATCAGAAAATGTAGAATCCAAATGGGTAGAAGTAAGAAATAACAAGGGGAAGAAGTAGAGGGAGTAGTCTATAGGCCCCTGAACAGTAGCTATACTGTAGGACAGAGAATAAATCAGGAGATAGTGAGGGCATGTAAAAAAGGGTGACTTTAATCTTCATGTAGATTTGGAAAATCAAACTGGCATAGGTAGACATGAGCAACAATGCAACAATTCATAGAGTGTAATTGGGACAGTTTCTTAGAACAATATTTTGTGAATCCAACCAGGGACCAGGCAATTTTGAATCTGGTAATGAGGCAGGTTTAATAAATGGTCTCGGAGTAAAGGATCCCCAAGGAAACAGTGACAATAATATGGTAGAATTTAGCATTCAGTTTGAGAGTCAGAAACTTGGGTCAGAAACAACTGTGCTAAACTTAAATAAGGGTAATTACAAAGGAATGCGGGCAGAGTTGGCTGGAGTAGACTGGGATAAGATTTTAGCAGAAAAGACGGTTGATGAACAATGGTAGACATTTAAGAAAATAGTTCACAACTCTCAACAAAGATATATCCCAGTGAAGAAGGATTCAAGGCAGGGGATAAACCAACCATGGCTAATCAAGGAAGTTAAGGACAGTATCAAATTAAAAGAAAAAACATACAATGTGGCAAAGATTAGTGGTAAGCTGGAGGATTGGGAAAGTTTTAAAAACCAACAAAAGATGACCAAAAAAATAATAAAAAGGGAGAAAGTAAACTTTGAGGGTAAACTAGCAAGCAATATAAAAACGGACAGTAAGAGTTTCTTTAAATATATAAAAAGAAAGAGAGAGGCCAAAGTGAACATAGGCCCCTTAGAGAATGAGGCTGGGGAAATAATAATGGGGAACCAGGAAATGGCAGAGGAGTTGAATAATTACTTTGGGCAGAATTTTACCCTTGGTGGGCAGGCGGGCCCCATTGGCTCGGTGGCGGGCGGGCAGCCGACCCCCACTGCCGAAACGAGGCCCGCCGCCATTTTGAGTGGGCGGGCCAATTAAGGCCCGCCCTGCAGCCTGCCCGACAGGAAGTGCTATGCGCTTCCTGTGCGCGAGGGGGAGGAATTCCTCATCTGTCAAAGTGTGCTCTTTCACACGCATACGCGCGATCGAGCGCTCTGCTCTCTGAGACTAAGTGCTGTCTCAGGGAGATTAATGACAGGTTAAAAAACTCTAAAAATAAGATAAATAAAAACAGTATTAACATGTCCCCCTCATGTGACGATGTCACACGAGATGGGACATGTTAATAAGAAGCACTGAAACTTTATTAAAGTTTTTAAACATGAACATGAAACCTCATCCCGCCAGTGGATGAGGTTTCATGTATTATCAGAAGCCCGCTGGGGCTCCTGGCCTGCCCACCAGCCTTAAGGTTGGATGGGCAGGTCTTTAATTATCCTATCAATGGCCTCAATTGGCCATTGACAGGTCTGCAGACGGATAGCTGATTTTGCTAAGCCTCCACCTTCCTGAAGATTTAAATGGACCGAGATGACGTTGGGGGTTCCGCCCAACATCATCCCACATCATTTTCCCCGCCCCCAAATCGCCGACGGGAAAATTCTGGCCTTTGCTTCAGTCTTCACGGTAGAAGCCAAGAATAGCATTCCAAAAATCCTTAGATTCTGGGAAAGTCCAAGAGGAATAGTGAATGGCCAATGTAACGCTCTTATTCAAAAAGGATGGGAGACAAAAACAGGTAACTATAGGCCAGTTAGCTTAACATCTGTCATTGGGAAAATGTTGGAGTCTATTATAAAGGATGTAATGGCAGAAATACATCATCTAATCAAGCATAGTCAGCATGGGTTCATGAAGGAGATTTCATGCCTAACAAATTTAGTAGAATTATTTGAGGCGGTAACAAGCAGGATAAAGGGGAACCAGTAGATGTAATATATTTGGATTTCTAAAAGGCTTTTGATAAGGGACCACATATAAGGGTGCTTAACAAGATAAGAGCCCATGCTGTTGGGGTATTATATTAGCATGGATAGATGAATGGCTAGCTAATAGAAGACAGAGAGTTGGGATAAGGGGACATTTTCTAGATGGCAACCTGTAACTAGTGGAGTGTCACAGGGATCAGTGCTGGAGTCGCAATTATTTATAATATATGTTAATGACATGGATGAGGAAAGTGAATGTACTATCACCAATTTTTTGAATGATACAAAAATAGGTGGGAAGGCAAGTGGTGAGGATGACACAAAGAGTATACAGAGGGATAGAGACAGGTTAAGTGAGTGGGCAAAAACTTGGCAGATGGAATGTAATGTGGGAAAATGTAAGGTTATGAACTTTGACAGGAAGAATAGAGAAGCAGAATATTATTTAAATGGAGAAAGACTGCAAAAGCTACAGCACAAAGGGATTTGGGAGTCCTTGTGCATGAATCCCAAAAAGCTAACATACAAGTTCAACAGGTAATAGGGAAGGCAAACGGAATGTTGGTGTTTATTTTAAAGGGAATGGAGTATAAAAATAGGGAAGTCTTGCTTAAACTATACAAGGCACTAGTTAGACCATACCTGGAATACTTGTGAACAGTTTTGGTCCCCTTATCTTAGGGAAGATATACTGGCATTGGAGGCAGTCCAAAGAAGATTCACCAGGTTGATCCCGCGTATGGAGGGATTTTCTTATGAGGAGAGGTTGAGTATGTGGAGTTTAGAAGAATGAGAGGTGACCTCATTGAAATATATAAGATTCTTAGCGTGCTTGATAGGGTAGATGCTGAGAGGTTGTTTCCTCTTGTGGGAGAGTCTAGGACCAGAGGGCATAATCTCAGAGTAAGGGGTCGCTCACTTAAGACAGAGATGAGGAGGAATTTCTTCTCTAAGAGGGTAGTGAATCTGTGGAATTCTTTACTGCAGAGGGCTGTAGAGACTGGGTCATTAAGTATATTCAAGTTGAGATAGACATGTTTTTAATCAGTAAGGGAATCAAGGATTATGGGGAAAAGGCAGGAAAGTGGAGTTGAGGATTAGCAGATCAGCCATTATCTCATTGATTGGCGGAGCAGACTCGATGAGCCGAAAGGCCTACCTCTGCTCCTACGTCTTATGGTCTGTGGTTTTCCCCAAACTAGCGAATTAACAGCCAGAAGGCAGGCTCACCAGGTGGCCTCTTGAAACTGAAGGCTTCCAGCTCAAAAGGGGCTGAAGGTTTTGCTGGCTGGCTAGTAAGAGAGAGAATGGTTCAAATGGAGGTGCCTTCCATCCAACTTTTTTTAAAGTTTAAGTTAAAGCCAGGCAGGCAGGAAAACATGCTTGGATCACTGCCAGCACCCTGATCTGTCACCAGAAGGCCAGGAGACTCCTAAACTGGTCCCACAGTGGCCAGAGGGGCTATTTTTAGCTACTGCTCCCTCCAATCCCAGCCTTTGTTGGGGCCTAAAAATTAAGTCTGTCATGTTTGGCTGTTTACACTGTTTCATTCACCACTCATAGAAATTGGTCATTCATTGTTGCTAGGTGCTATGCTCCATATAGAAGTCAGTGAACAAGACTGGAAATAAAATTGTCAGACCATTGCTGAAAATTTTCTCCTATTTTATTCCACTTTTGCTGCTGAGATCTTCAATGACCCTTTATTGCAATTGCTCTATCTTCATTTTTCAAACTCCTGTAGCCATTGTGCCAGTTTAGGGAATTGCTTTACATGTCTGCTTGGTGGAAGAAATGCCAATAAGAGAGTTGGCATACAGGTCTAGCCCACACTAGAATATATAGGCAAAGGTGCACATCATACTTCCACTTGTCTGAAAGCAGTTCCAATGGTGGCATCTATTCACCAGGGTGGCCATGGATTACTGCTATCTCCTGCATGTAAACCAAGCACAGCACTACCAGAGGCTTTAAAAGTCACAACTCCGCTTAAAGACTGTGCATCAAGGTTCTTTCAAGCTGCCTTTGGGAGCACCGTAAACATAAGAGGATCAACTGTGTGTAGATAATGTGAAGCAAGTCACAAATTCATTATTTGCACAGGTCGCTCCTTTCCCTCTGGACAATCTAGAGCAGTAGGAAAATTCTATGGAAGTTTACAACTTTGCCCAGGATTATAGATTGCACTTGGCTCATACCTGCTCCCCAATGCCACCACCTACATAAATAGAAAAGGATTTCACTCTCTAAATGCCTAGCTTTGTTTGCAACATTCAGCACCAGGTTACGGAAGCCAAAGTTTATTTTCCAGGCAGCTTTCACAGTACCGTCACTTTAAGGCAGTCCACCATCCCAAGAATATTTGACCCATAAAGGCAAATCTCAAGATGGTTCCTGGGAGGCCATTGTTATCCTCTGCAGTCAAGGTACATGACACCTCCACAGTATTTCAGTGCACCAGCTGAATATAGATATAATGAGGTACACATTTCCTGCAAGGCAATTGCTGAGCATGTAATTGGCATGTTGACCTCCCCAGCTTCCTGTTCCGATTACCTTTTCAGGGTGTGCATTGAGGGCTTCCTGGGCCTGTGGAAACATTGCTTCTGTTCCCCTTTCAACCTCCTGCACTGCAACCTTCTCTCCATTGTTCCATTTTTGTGATGTTATTTGTCTTTTGTTCCTGCAGACAGTCTGCAACAACTTTAGTGCAATAAGTGAAACTCCCTTTAGATTTAAAGGGAGCTTTGGTCAAGATATTTGCAGATGATACAAGATTGGCCATATGGTTAATAGTGAGGATGAAAGCTATGGACTGGTCAGATAGTCATAAAAATTGATACTGGAGTTCAATCCAGAGGAGTGTGAGGTAATGCATTTGGAGAGGACAAACAAGGCCAGAGAATACACAATAAATTGTAGGATTCTGAAAAGTATAGAGAGCAGAGGGACCTCGGAATGCATATCTACAAATCCCTGAAGGTAACAGGACCAGTAGAACTTCTGGTCAAGAAGTCACATGGGAAACTTTCCTTTATTGACCGAGGTTATAAGAGCAGGGAGGTTATGCTAGAACTGTATAATACACCAGTTAGAATACAGCTAGAGTACTGTGTACAGTTCTGACCACGTTTTACAGACATTTTGTGATCACACTAAAGAGGGTACAGGAGAGATTCACAAGGATGTTGTCAGGAATGGAGGATTTTAGCAATGTGGAAATATTGGATAGGCTGGGTTTGTTTCCTTTAGAACAGAGGAGGCTGAGAGAAGATTTAATTGAAAAATGATGAGAGGCCCATAGAGAAGATAAGGAATGACTATTTCCAATAGCAGAGAGGTCAATAAATAGCTGGCATCGATTTAAAGTGATTGGTAGAAGAATTAGATGGAAGTTGAGAAGAAATGTTTTCACCCAGAGAAAGGACGGTAGAGCCAGAAATCTGTGTTGCATTGATATGCACCTGAGATGCTGTACACTACAGGGCAAAGGAGCTAGAGCTAGAAGGTGGGATTAGGCTCGAAAGTCCTTTACAGCCTGAATGGCCATGAGATGGCCTCTTTCTGTGCTGTAAATCTTTCTGTTTCTACTTTCAGATGAAGCCTTGTTATGCAAAAGGTACTTACAGCCTTATGAACATTGCAACTAAGACTGTGTCAGGGTCAAATATTCCATAAGTGCTGTACATGCTTAATATTCTGTAGAAATGTGCAGCCTTAATGAGCACTTGTAACTTGTCTGATTAATGAAATTTTCCTGTGCTGCTTATGTGCACAAGATGTTGTGGAAGAATTAATGTTAGACGCAACCGCTTCCCATTTCCCCAGGGCTACTCTTTCTTGGGGCCTACACCACATAGGCAAAGCATTGCTGTCCTCTGCTTCACTTCTTCCAGCAGATTGACTTCGGTCTAACTGACTCCCTTTTACTTCATCCATCTTTCAGAAAAGATATTAAACTGAGGCCATGTCTGCCTTCTCAGATGTATGCAAAAAAAAAAAATCCCCATAGCACTATTCTGAAGATCAGTCAACATAACTGAAATATCTGGTCATTCTTATATTACTGCTTGTAGGAGCTTGCTTTACACAAATTGGCTGCCATGTTTCCAACATTAAAACAGTGACAACACTTCAAAAGTACTTCCTTTCTGTGAAACACTGGAATGTTTTGAGGTTAATGAAAGGCACTAGGTAAATGCAAGCTTTCTTTTCTTTCCATAATCCTTCTGGCATAACAGCTCGTCTTTCTCCCCAGTCTGAAATATCTGGGTGCCTTCCCCTTTAATTTACAGCAGGTCTTTAAACCCTGCTGCACGCAATTTTCTGCACCTCCCAAAATCACATGGCATCAGTGCACTATAAATCAAATGCGCGATTAATGCACTACCTAACTTCAGGTTTCCAGATGTAGTTTGATTCTAAATTCTGCTTTCTCACAAAACATAATAGAAGATCTGTTTGAAGTCTACTTTGTGTAGATGCTGTGGAATCCATCGGGCGTTTTTTATTGAATCAATGCCATGAAACCCAATGGTATCTTTTACACAATTATTCAATAAGCCTTATGATTTTTGATCAGGTAACAGAGTTTGCCATATTTTCTATGACCTTAGTGGATCCTTTAGGAACATTTCAAATTCCTGAAAGATTTTTTAATTCTCTGGAGTGTTGCAAGTCATTGTCTGTCTGTCTGCATGTGTAGCAGTCTGTGAACCTATTCATCTCAATCACTTGCACATGTCTTTATCAGATTGTAAATACATTTCACAAGTGCCTTATTCTAATCAGTCACCCCATTCCTTTCAAAAATTAGATGATGAGAACCATCCAGGTATCTGTAAACATGAATTATAATATCAGAATTCTCTTCCTGGATTTTCACCGAACTTAATTGATTGCCGTCCTTACCTGGTCTGGCCTACATGTGACTCCAGGCCCACAACAATGTGGTTGACTCTTAAATGCCCTCTGAAATGGCCTTGCAAGGCACTCAGTTCTCAAGGGTAATTAGGGATGGGCAATAAATGCTGGCCCTGCCAGCAACGCTCACATCTCATGAATGAATAAAAAATAACTTCCTTCCATGAGCCTCCAATATGCTGGGAACTGAGTATGCTAGGTTGTGAATTTGTGCTCAACTAAAGATCTGTAACACTATGTTTTTGGACACTAATTTGTCACTTAAATCGTGAAATATATATTATTGGATTTTTAATAAAAAAACATAAGTGTCTATGATGTTACTTACGCTCCTGTTGAGAAAGGTTGCACAAGAGATCAGGTGATCAATTGGAACCATTAAATTTTCACCTTGATAACTTGAAAAAATATCTTTGACTGGACTTGCTTTCAAATATAATGTCATTTTAATAAATTGAAACTGTTGTGCCAAATTTTAATGGAAATTAATGTGTCCTGATCCATAAATTACAAAAAAAGAGTATTTATTCATTCTGCATTGCCACTTCCATATCCATCTGCATTTCCTGTCATAACAGTACTGTCTGCTTTATGATGGTTTTTAAAGTCAACACTCGTTGAGGGATTTTTGTTAGCCTTGTGCACTTTTCTGGATTGAGAAGGGTTTTTTTGTGCATCTGTAGCTAATAATTGTTCAGAAATATCAAGAGCCTTGTGGAATGCACGTGCAATTAAGTGTTACCTGTGTCAGGAGAAGTATTGATCTGAATGTCGGTACTTACATTAACAATTGAAAAGTGAGAGTTGTTCTGACCCCATGTTCTTTACACTTGAGAGGGTCAAAATGAAGATTTAGGAGGTCACCCTCAGCACTTACTCATGGACAAATTTGTCTAGTGCAAGTCAAAAATAATTTAGATAAGTAGACAGCATAGATATTTAATGTATCTTCTCTGCTTGAGCCTCATGAACTGGATTGTGCTATAAATAATGTGCATTTTCTGATACTTGACTTTGCCAACAGCTTCCATAAAAGTGCTAAATTAAGGAGTTTTTGTGGAAAATGCTGGGAATTATTTTTAATATAACAATCCAGAAATTCTGCATGTATTGTTTTTTTTAATTCTGGCTGGGCTGGAGTTACTCATTTGAGTTAAATTGTAGTGTCTATTCCCGACCAGTAGGTGAAACTATCACTGCAAACTCTTTTTGGGTAATGAAAATGCCACCAAAAATATCCCAAGAATTCTTCAGTAAATTGGAAACTGCTTTCTCATTAAACCGGCTGTGTTTTAGTGGCTACAATGTTTTTACTTCCTCAAACCATAGATTGTTTAAACAAAGTTAATAACCCACGCAACTTAGCTTGACTTTCTGTAAGAAGTGTAGTGGCACCCTCTTAACAGTCGTGTGCAGTCTAACCTTATTTAACCAAAATCTAGGGGATCTGGGTTTGATAAAGGCGCAATGATTAACTGTAGCAAACTAGAAAAGAGTTTTTTCTTTAATTAATAGGATGCTCATATAAACATTGTAAGAGCTTTCATGGTCTTCGCAGTGGGTCACCATTGCTCCTCTTGATTTTTTGAAGGGGTAAGAGGCAGTTCTTGTGAGTAATTGGCTGCTGCTCTAGTTTGCTAAAATGAAAGTACCGTGTTTAGACACCAGCAGCTGGCTACCATTGCCATCTGTTTTCAATGCTGTGTGTTTTTGCAGTGCTTTGTGGTCTACATGAGATGCACCAGAGCAGACAGGAAAAGACATGCGGTCAGAGAAAACTGGGAGTGACAACTAGTGTTCTGGTTACCATAAGTACATGCAACAACTAGGTACTGAAGTTCGCATGGACTAAAATTCCTTTGCAATTACTGCACTAGCTTCATCCCTAACAGCGCCTAATATTTGAATATATATTACAAACAGCATGTTTCTCCGGGTGTTTTTTAAAAAAAAGATTGTATGCATTTCATGAATTTGATACGACTGTTCCTTCTGTTGCTGTACTTAAGCTGTAATCCAAACTCGTACAAGCTTTGACCTATTTAATATTACCTTCTAAACACTTGCACATTCCAAAAAGGTTGTGGATGTATTTTAACCCTTTCCCCAGCATCAATCAGTGGGTAGGATGCAACAAAACGTCTGCTGGATGAATTGCATTGGTTTATCACTTTAACATCCTCAAATTCTAAAACCCTCCCAAACTCTGGCCATTCCTCTGGCTCTGGCCTTTTCTTCATCCACCATTTCCTTCACCTCACCATTGGTGGCCATGACGTTTGTTATGTCAGCCCTATATTCTGGAATTTCTTCCCCAAACTGCCTTGTCTCTCCAGTTCTCCATATATTTGAAGACGCTGCTTAATTTTCTGGCTCCAACCCACAGATCTCTGTGTTTAACTCGAGTACCTTAGATGCTTGTGCATGTCCTCCTCAGGAGCGGTGGGTTGCCTGTTAACACATGCTCATTTGGAGCCATATTTCAATGCATTTTCAAATTTACGCTTCCTGAAACTGGCCAGTGAAAGCAAAGCAAGATCACAATGGCAATTTTTAATTTTTTGGAACTTTCTTTTAATAGTTTATGTGATGCAGGTGTTGTTGACAAGGCTAGCATTTGTTGCCATACCTAATAACCCCTTGAGAACTTGGTGATGAGCCACCTTCCTTAATTGCTGAATGTCCTTGTGGTGTAGGTACACTCACATCCTGTTAGGGAGGGTGTTCCAGGATTTTGACCCAGGAACAGTACAAGAACTGCAATATATTCCTAGATCAGGATGGTGTGCAATTTGGAGGTGAACCTGCAGGTGGTATTCTCATGCATCTGTTGCCCTTGTCCTTCTAGGTGTTAGAGGTTGCAGGTTTGGAAGGTGCTGTCGAAGGAGGCTTGGCACTGCAGCTACTGGGCATTGGTGGTGGAGGGACCCAATGTTTAAGGTGGCAGTTAGGTGGGGGCTGCTTGGTCCTGAATGGTGCCGTGCTTCTTGGGTGTGGTTGGAGCTGCACTCATCCAGGCCAATGGAGAATATTTCATCACGCTCCTGACTTGTGCTTTGTAGATGGTGAACAGGCTGTGGGGAGGCAGGAGGTGAGTCACTTGCCACAGAATTCCCAGCCTCTGACCTGCTGTTGTAGCCACAGCATTTATGTGGTTGATGCAGTTAATTGGGTGCTGAATCAAATTTATGGAAATACTGCAATAAACTCAATACTCACAGCTGCTTTCTTACCTGCTAGTGGGATAGGGTTTGTGAACAGTCCTTTAGCTGAGAGGTTACTTCCTACACTTTGGAAGTTTTCTGGATCACTGCAGGATGATTGGCACCTTGACTGCTTTAGATTGGACCTTGCTCAAGGACCATTATGACCAGCAGCAGCAGCCTGCTTAAGAAACCTGGAACTGGACAGCAGAGAGTGGAGTGGCAGAGAGCTGCAGCTCAGAGGAAGCACGAGCTGTGACATTGTGTGCAGACATGTTATTATTTGCCCCCCGGAAACGGCAGTGTTACAGCAGGCTCGGGTTGTCATGTCAGATGGTGGCAGACATCTGCAGGCCTGCTAGAAGAAGACTTGCAAACGGCTGGACCTGGCGGGCACACATTAACATTGCCTGTCAAAGTCATCACTGCCCTCAACTTTATGTCCTCTGAAATCCTTCCAGGTCTTGCCAGACAGACATCCAGCATCTGCGAGTTGGTGGCCCACAAATACATGAGATAAATAACCGATGGGATGTTTACTAGGGCTGCCAATTTGTGAATGTCGCCCGTGATGACACCAATCAGTATGAGTGGGTGCTCAGTTTGCAGCACTGAATGGCTCTCTGCTGGGGCAGGGTGTCATTAGCTGCATACACATTGCAATCCACACATTCCCAGATTAACCAGGAATATCTGTCAACTGCAAGAGCTTCCACTCCATCAATGTGCACGTTGCATGCAACCACAATGAGATATTTTTGCAGTTATGCGCAGAATTCCCAGAAAACTACCATGATTTTTTTTGTCCTGCAGCAGTCCAAGCTCCCTGACATTTTCAAACCTACACTCGTACTTAAGGGATGGCTACTCAGAGACGAAGGATGCCCAACTCAAACTTGGTCAATGATACCTGTCAGAAACCCGATCAAGGAACCCCAAAAATGAATTCCATATGACCACCAGTTGTGTGGTTGAACAAGCCAAAGGGGGCCGAGGAGATCTGGAGGAGCCTTTCAACATACACTAACCAGGATGTCCAGAATGGTTGTGATATGCTAATCTTTGTATAACATTGAACAATAGTACAGTTCAGACTTACAGGAGGAACAAGGCGCAGAGTTCAGATCCTATTCTGGTCATTCCAAGGGTGAAGATGCTAAAGGCGATGCTCCACCAGATATTCACATTGTTGTCGCACAGGCCTTAATAACTCACGGTTCACTTTGGTTGTATCAGTGGATCGCTTGGTCAAAATCCTAGAACTCTCTCCCTAACAGCACTGTGGGTGTATCTACAGCACATGGGCTGCAGCAGTTCAAGAAGGAAGGTCACCACCACCTTCTCAAAGGCAACTAGGGTTGGGCAATAAATGCTGGTCCAGCCAGTGAAGCCCACAAACCGTGAATGAATAAAAAAAAAAGTGGAGCCATCTCAGAAGCACATGCAATGGCCATATTTCCTGTATCACCACCACCCCCATCACCCCCATATCACTGGCACTAATAAGTCTTGCAAACAACAAACCCTTACACATTCTCCATTGTTCCCTGTCAATTCTTGTGTTCCCAGCTAGTCTCAGTAATGGTGACCTTTAAACTATCATTGATTGTTGTAAAAACCTATTTGGTTTACTAAGTCCTTTAGGGATGGAAATCTGCCGTCCTTATCTGGTCTGGCCTACATGTGATTCCAGATGTGCACTATGTGGCTGGCTCTTAACTGCCTGCTGAAATGGCCTAGCAAGCCACTCAGCTTTAGGACAATTAAGGATGGGCAACAAATGCTGGCAGCAACACCCGCATCCCATGAAATTTTTTTTTAAATCGCCATCAGACAAGTTTTAGGATGGCTTGCCACCCAGAAACAAAGAATGGCCAAAATGGGAAACAGTGAAGTTTATGTGATTGAATGGAACACAAAAACTTTACAGCAGAAAATGTCCTCCTACATGCACGTTTATCTGCATGTGCATCCAAAAATCTTTTCTACCCTTCTTCCTTCCACTCCTACAAAGTGCAAACCCTGTGACTTGAGCAGAGGTAGCGACAGGCCATTCAGATCCCTGCCCTGACTGCTGAGAGCCTCTTGGTTGACAACCTCTGGGTTTTGGAGCCCATGAGGGCCCTGCCAAAGACTGCTCCACCTGCTCTTGTGCAGGAGCAGACTTGACCATCAAGACATGAGGTAGCATATCGGGTACTGGCTGAGAGAGGGAGGCAACGGTTGAGAAGTGGAAGGGCATTGACCAAACTGTCTTCCATGTCCCCTTTCATTCTCATAGTCCAGTCACAATTCACTGCTTCCACCCTCCCTAAGAGCACAATGGTACAAATCAGTACCTTACTATAATGCCAAGGCTAAGGTATCTGTCATCCCACTTAAGGCAGCAGACCATTTGCATCCACACTCTGCATGGCCATGGTCAAACTGTGAATAAACTCATTTGATTGGAGTGCTTGATGTTCCATGGAGTTGACCACTCCACCCATGAAAGAATGCATCATCGGAGTGTCCTGCAACATCAACCCACTCCTGCTGGAGGCAGACTCTTCCATTCTCTCTACAATCATGGTCCATGGACTTGGAAGACCTGTTGTGTATTGCACATTCTCTGCTGCTGCTCAATGATTCTGCTTTTCAGCAATGGCTCCCTGAGCACAGTACCTGTGTCCAGCTGAGCAAAGCTTAGAGAGGGCTGCATCCTCTGACAGACTGTTCACTGCTCCCCACCACCACCACCTCTTGCTCACTTCTGAAGTGCGGATCACCAATTGGAAACAGAGCTGGCTGTCTAACTGGTCCCACCAGAGTACGAGTATCTGAGCTGCTGCATGAGTCCTGTGACGGTACACCCTGAGATGGTATTGTCATCCATGACCTCCACCAACTGCTGCAGCATGTGTGAAGGACCCGTCAGAGATAAATGATATGATTTAGCACTGGTAAGATTAGAATGTTGCAACTATTGTTATGAAGATGATCATATTTCACTCATTGTTGAAATCAAGCCACCATGACTGAGTGATTTATGGCATGTGGGCAACTGATATTTCATTGTCAGCAGCTGGCTAGGGGATCCTCATCTCCCCATCTCGAATGGCCAGGGATGCTGAAACGCCACTGATATTGAACGCTTCTTCCTCTGCAGTTGTGAGCTGCAAGATCTGTAGAGGGCCATCCCCCATTCTCTCTCTCTCTCTCTCCCTCATGCTCTGTGCTCTCCTCTGGAGCAAGACCAGACCTATGGTTGAGTGTAATGGGATGTCTTCATCCAATGGATGGAGTGCATTTGAGAAGGGTGACAATCAGGGAGAGGCATGAAATTGCATAATTGGCAGTGCCAGATGGATAAATGGGGAAGTGCATAGAAAGAGAAGGATGGGTGTGAGGAGTGATACAATGGAGCAAGCTCAACAAGGCAGAGTGAAGGGGGTTGAGGTTACATCCTCAGATTAGCATTTTAAATAATGGAGTTTAAATAATATCTTACAGGTCCTCATCACACCCACTGTCATAGATTGGACAGCAAGCCTGGAGGTAAAATGCTAATAAACTAGCTAATTTAAAATATCTTTAACTTACTTTCAGTTTTGCAATGTGATATTGGATCCCCACCCGCCTCCCCACCACCCCTTACCCTGCCAGCTCCCAACACATCTCCAAGTTAGTATTAGCCCCAATGCCTCCTTTTTTGGCTCCACGTCAATCATTTTTCTAATTACTCTGCTGTGAGACACTTTGGGATGTTTCACTATGTTAAAGGTGTGACATAAATTCAATTTATTGTTGCACTTTGTGCTAACTGCTGTGTTATTTTAAAGCAGCAAGAAAATGTTGGATTTATATGGTATTCAGAAGACCCAGTGCCAGAAAGACCATTGAATTGGAACAAAGCTCTTAACCAACTTATTTTGGCAAAACAGTTCAACAGGAAGCAAAGGAAGCTGTTAGATCACCCCACATTAACAGCAAGCAGAGTGCTGTTGTAAAAGTGTTTCATAAAGCAGACGAGGCATTGGAAAGGGCAGTGCACATCTCTGGTAATCTGTAAATATCCATACAAAGAAAGTTGAACTAGTTTACTCAGTGAAAAAGCACAGTTCCTGATTGCCAAAAGAGAAAAAAAACTGCTATTTAGGCAAAAAAGAGTTATTATCGTGGATTATACCCTCTAAAAGTATTTTGGCCTGAAGATAGCTGGTGGTTTTAAGAAGTGGTGGAACTTGGAAGAATGGATATAAAATCAGAAATTAAGTTATAACGAGGTACGTCTACACTCCCACCACATCACCGCATTAAGCAGTGTGGTTGGATATGGTACAGTCTTGCTTACCATGAGGGACTCGGCGTAGCCCAGTCAGATTCAGCAACTCACAAAATCTTGAAACCCATTATCGTTATCCCACCTGGTTACATTTGCTCTGTCATTTAGTAATGACACTAAAAACCCCAGCCACTTTGTTAATAAGTAAAACAGGGTTGACATTAGACTGAAGAAAATTATCATTAATTGAAAAGATTTTTTACATATGGGAGAATACTGAAGAGCTTTTTTAAATCTTAGGATTAAATATTTCCATATGCAGCTGCTGCCAAATACAAAAAAATGTTTGATAATTACATTTGATTCCTATGTCTGACAGATTTTTCCATATTTATGCAGTTTCCCATTTTCCCGGAGTCTGTGTAACTGTGTTACATAAATTTACTGCTTTTTTAACTCTTTACCAGTTGCACTAAATCTTGCCATTTGAGAGACACTGGGGGGTTTGCAAGACTTGTTATCGGACAGCTTCTACTGGCTGCAATGCGAGGGGCAGATCGAGAGTTCAGTTGGGGTGGGAAAGAGGGGAGAAGCCCAGAGAAACTGGGGCTGAAACTTTACCTGAAGAAGCCCTGCTCCTACTGGCCCCAGCTTAACATTCACCCTCGTGGCCTCACTATTCTTCAGAGCAGCTTTCATTTGACAAAGGCGGTCATGACAGGTCTTCCATTCACACGTACTTAAGAGACCATCAACGACTTAGTCATTTATAGGGCCCCAATTTGCATACATGAATGAGGCTTGCACCTGATTGAGGTTGGCATCTTATTTCCCACAACAAACAACAGTGTGGGTACTGTGTGGGTAATTCTTCCTATGAAATGCCCCCAATGAGTTTCTGTTGGGCACAGGGAGTTAAAATTACTGCTGAAAATGAACAGCTTAGAGGTGTTTTTGTTCTTGAGAAATGAGAGTGGTCATATCATTGTTTCTATTTTAAAGCTGGAAAAATACTGAAATTAGCATTCTGACTGAACTCCCAAAAAACAGGGCTGAGGTTTGATGCTGAGCTTCAGACCTCCCTTCACTTGGCTGGTGTGGTTTGACACATCTGACATAAAGAAAACCTTCAGGAAATGTCCAGCTGGCAATCTGATTGGCGCAGGCTTGGAGGGCCAAAGGGCCTGTTCCTGTGCTGTACTTTTCTTTGTTCTGGCATCGTACACCAAGGACATCTTGTCTGCAGCTATTGAGCTCTGCAGTCTTGGAGCACTGGCTATCCAGCCCTTGAAGCTCAGGTGTCTCAATTCTATTTACACTTTTATTTATTGTTTGATGCCTTGTCCTGTTTGAATTCTGTAAGCTTATTGGTTTGGTAAGGGCTGTTTTTAATGCTATTGTCTAATATCAATATATTATCACTTACGAACAAACTCTTTGAATCTATTAATCAAGATAAAATTAGTGAGGATTCAGAATAGATGATTTAATGAAGTGCAGCCAGCATAGGTTTCTTAAAGGTAAGCTATGTTTGAGAAACATAAGAGTCTTTGAAGATGTAGATTGGTTGGGCAAAGGGATTGCAATAGGAGTTTCTTAAGGTATTTGTGTTATATGCTTTTGTTCTTGATCCTTTGGTACGAACCCAACAGCACTTTGGGGCTTATAAATAAGGGCACAGCAAGTGCAAATGTAAACATGTAATACATTTGTACAATCCGTTGGTTAGGCCACAGCTACAGTACCATGTGCAACATTTGGGCACTCCATTGTAGATAGGACATTAAAGCAGGCAAAGCATTTAGCTTGCATTCATCATCATGATAACTAATATGGGAAATTATAATTATGAGTTTAGACTTCATTCCTTCACTGTCACTGGTTCAAAATCCTGGAACTCCCTCCCTAACAGCACTGTAAGTGTTCCTACAACACATGGACCACAGCGGTTCAAGAAGGCAGCTCACCACCACCTTCTCAAGGGCAATTAGGAATGGGCAATAAATGCTGGCCTGGCCAGTGATGCCCACATCCCATGAATGGATAAAAAAACAACTTGAAAGACTGAAACTAGTTGAATCAGAGAAGGCTCAGAGAAAATTTAATTTAAAAATTAAGAAAAGTTTTGGTAACTTTAGGCCAGAAGCTATGGGCTGTATTCCAAACATAGGCCAGAATTTTTCTGCGGGCGATTTGGGGGCGGGGCCCGCTCGCTGACGGGACAATTATACGGGATGATGGCGGGAGGAACCCCCAACATCATCCCGCCCCATTTAAATATTCAGGAAGGTGGTTGGACAGCAAAATCAGCTGTCTGCCCACCGACCTGTCAATGGCCAATTGAGGCCATTGACAGGATAATTAAACCAACTAAAGGCCTTGACCATCCAACCTTAAGGCTGGCGGGCAGGCCAGGATCCCCAGCGGGCTTCTGACAAAGCATGAAATCTCATCCACTGGCGGGATGAGGTTTCATGTCCGTTTTAAAAATCTTTATAAACTTTATGTCATATTTATTAAAATGTCCCATCTCGTGTGACATTGTCGTATGAGCGGGTACATGTTAATTTTTTTATTTTTCTATTTCTGAGGTTTTTTAAACTGTCACCAATCTCCCTGAGACAGCACTTAGTCTCAGGGAGCAGTGCGCTCTTTCGCGTGCATGGGTGAAAGAGCGCACTTTGACAGATGGGGAATCCCTCCTCCCCCCCACCACCCCGCACGGGAAGCGTCTGGCAGCCCGCAGGCCCGCCCACTCAAAATGGCGGTGGGGCCCATTTCGGCGGTGGAGTTCGGCTGCCCACCCGCCGCCAAGCCAGTGGGGCTCGCCTGTCCATCGAGGGCTAAATTCTGCCCATAAAGTTCTTTCTGTAACTCAATAAAATAGGGAAAGACTATTTCTTCTGTTTGGGGAGTAAATAACAAGAGGTTTTCCATTTAAAATCTCTAGGAGTATAAAGAGGGAGGTTAGACTTAGAAGCTTTATCTCATCTACAGACGCATGAGGCAGACAAAGCCCACAGCCATTACAGAGCCAATTTTTTAATATAATCTTTCACGGGATGTCAGTGTTGCTGGCTATGCCAGCAATTTTTGCCCATCCCTAATTGCCCTTGAGATGGTGGTAGTATGCTGCCTTCTTGAACTGCTGCAGTCCATGTGTTGTAGGAACTGTTGTTGTTAACTGCTGTTAGGAAGGGAGTTCCTAACAGTGATAGTGACAGGACGATGATATAGTTCCCAGTCAGGATGGTATGTGAGGGGAACTTGCAGGTGCTGGTGTTCTCCTGCATCTGCTGCTTGTCCTTCTAGGTGGTGGGGGTCGTGGGTGTGGAAGTGCTGTTGAAAGAGTCTTGGTGAGTTGGTACACACTGCTGGCACTGTATGTCGATGGTGGAGGAAGTAAATGTCTAAGGTGGTGGATGGGTGCTAATCAAGCGGGCTGCTTTGTCCTGGATGGTGTCAAGCTTCTTGAGTGTTGTTGGAGCTGCACTCACCCAGGGAAGTGGAGAGTATTCCATCATAATCCTGAGTTGTGCCTCAAAGATGGTGGACTGGCTTTGGGGAGTCAGGAGATGAGTTATTCTCTGCAGAATTCCTAGCCTCTAACCTGCTCTTGTAGCCACAGTATTTATATGGCTAGTCCAGTTCAGTTTCTGGTCAATGGTAACCCCCACAATGTTAATAGTGTGGGATTCAGTGATAGTAATGCCACTGTATGTCAAGGGGAGATAGTTGGATTCTCTCTTCCTAGAGATGGTCATTTCCTTGCAATGTTACTTGCCACTTATCAACCCAAGCCTGAACATTGTCCAAGTCTTGCTGCATATGGACATGAACTGCTTCAGTATCTGAGGAGTCATGAATGGTACTGAATATTGTGCAATCATCCTTGAACATCCCCACTTCTGCCCTTATGAAGGAGGAAAGGTCATTGATGAAGCAGCTGAAGATGGTTGGGCCTTGGATACCACTCTGAGGAACTCCTGCAGCAATGTTCTGGGACTGAGATGATTGATCTCCAACTATCACAACCATTTTCGTTTTTGCTAGGTATAACTCCAACCAGTAGAGAGTTTTCCCCCGATTCCCATTGACTTCAGTTTTGCTAGGGTGCCTTGATGCCACACTCGGTCAAAGGCCACTTCGATGTCAAGGTTGCAAGGTGACTAAGGCTGGGACATGAATATTGAAAGGTATTTGATATTTTGAAAATACAGGAAGATAGGAAAAGCTGATGGGCTAGCTCTATTGATTAAATATGTCATTAATACAGTAGTGGGAGATGTCCTTTTGCTCAAAAGAGGAAGATGTACGACTGGATTTTCATTCCCTCATCTGGTATGCAGAGTTGGGACATTTCCCCGATCTATGGTTCTGACTGGGAAAAAGAGGCCCAGAAGTTGGGATTTTTGTTCCGGGGTGGGGGTGAGGGTTGTGGGCTGGATTAGAAGTTGGCCCACCATCTCCGGAACAAGTGCAGGGGCTGCTGGATGCAGAAGCAGGCTAGGCGAAAGGCCTGGTCTCTGTGCATTATGTGAAAGATTGAAAAAAATCAATAAAACAAAAATCATCCCTCCAGCCCTCACGTCTTACCTCCATACACACAGCCCATGCCCTATCCATGCCAATTTATGCCCCTCTACCCACCTCCATGGCCCCTCACATTCCCTATGCCAACACATGCCCTCCACTCATCCCCATGGCCCTTTATAGCCCCTGTGCCAACTTAGTGCCAATTCATGCCAACCAATGCCCCCGTTCACCATTCTTTGCCCTTACCTCTTCCATACCAACTCACCTAGTATCTGCCATGGGCAAACCTCAGGAGCCATGCTGACATAAAATAAAGTTATGCCTATTCATGACATCACTTTTTGTTTAAAAAAGCATTCAGTGCATTGAAATTCCTTCAACATTAGTTGAACATTAGTCTTATGAAAATAAACATTTCACTTAAGTACTTAATCCGTTTACTTATGAAAACAAACATTTCACTTCAGTAATTAATCTCTTATGAAAACAAACATCTCTATTCTATAACCACATGGAGCTGTAAATCAACCTGCTCACTTAACAAGCACCCTAGTGTGATAAAATCAGTCATACAGCACAAATCCTATAATGATAACCCTCAGGCTTTGTCAAAAGACAGAATGAAATAGCCAGCACTGATTTTTTTTTAGACACCACACTTTTTTAAACTTAAAACCCAGCGGTGTTCAATCCCTTGACAGCTTTGATAGTTCCAATGAGCTTTGGCAGTTCTTTGACAGCTTGACAGTTCTTTGACTACCTTTACAGTTCCAATGAGTTTATGCATTTTTATCTGAACATTCATATCTATCTTTAACAATCCCAAAGAGCACCTGACTACTCCCAAAGGATCCCAGGACCATAACCAAATTACCTCCAACGTACCTCTCCAAAAGGGTACTCTGGCTATCCAAATGAATCCACAAAGTTCAGAATTGATCATACCAGGTCTAATCTGCACATTTCACGTTTTAGGCACTTACCTCACCAAAATCACATGAGTATAGGCAGCTGCTGCTTTATGTGGGCAGCTGCCTCTGTTAATCATGGATGTGCAATTTAGAACCTGCCCCCATTCCAGCCCCCTGCAAAAATGATGGAGGCCAGGTTCAGGAGTGGGCCTTTGCCAGCATTTTCATGCAGATGGGGAGCCTCTCTATCAGCATGAAAATTCAGGCCAAAGAATCAGTTTAAGTAGAGATAAGAAATAGAAAATGTAAGATGTCACTTGTGGGAGTAGTTTATAGACTCCTAACAGTAGTTATATTATAGGACAGGGTATAAAGGAAGAAATAAATGGGGCAGGTAAGAAAGGTACCACATAATCATGGGTGACTTTGATCTATATGTAGAATGGACGAATCAGATTGGCAAACATAGCCTGGAAAATTAGATTGGAGAGTGTATTCGGAACAATTTCTTAGAGCAGTATAATCTAGAAGCAATCAGGCTATCCTAAACCTGGCAATGAGCATTGAGACAGGATTAATCAATCACCACATGGTAAAGGAGTCTCTAGGCAGCAGTGGTCATTAAATGATAGAATTTCATGTTCAGTTTGAAAAGGAGAAGTGTGGGTCTAACACTAGTGTTTTAAACCTAAATAAATAAGGGCATGATGACAGAGCTAAAGTGAATTGGGAAATTAGGTTAAAAGGTAGGACAGTAGAAATGCAGAGGCAGACTTTAAAGGAGATATTTAATAACTGTCAGCAAAGATTTATCCCAGTGTGAAAGAAAGACACTTTGAGAAAGGTGCATCACATGTGGCTAAATAAGAAAGTTAAGGATAGTATCAAATTAAAAGAAAAACTACAAATCTGCAAAAGAGTGGTGGTGGATCAGAAGACTGGATAGATTTTAAGAACAAGCAAAGAGTGAGGGGAAAAAAAGTAGAGATAATAGAGTATGAGAGAATGCTAACTCGTAAAATAAAATCAAATTGTCAGAGTTTCTACAAGTATTCAAATAGGAAAATAATAACTAAAGCTGGTGTTGGTCCTCTAGAGAGTGAGTCTAGGGAATTGATAATGGAAAACAAGGAAACGGTAGAAGTGTTAGACAGTATTTTATGTTTGTCTTCAATGTAGAAGACTTAGAAAACTCCCTAAATATACTTGAAAATCAAGAGGTGAAAGAAAGGGAGGAACTGAAAACAATCACCAGCACCAGGGAAAAGATGTTGAGAAAAATATTAGACCGAAAGGTTGACAAGTCACCAGGACAAGATGGCCTGCACTCTAGAGTCTTAAAAGAAGTGGCTGCAGAGATAGTAAGGTCACTGGTTATAACCTTCCAAACTTCATTTGATTCTGGAAGTATCCCAGCAGATTGGAAGATAGCAAATGTAATACCTTTATTCAAGAAAGGAGGGAGACAGAAAGCAAGAAACTATAAGCCATTTAGCCTAATACTTGGCATAGAGAAATTGCTAGAATCCATTATTAAAGAAGTTATAGCAGGATACTTAGAAAATCATAATGTGATCAGGCAGGGTCAACATGGCTTTGTGAAAGGGAAATCTTGTTTAAAGAAAGAAACAAGCAAGGTGATTAAAGGGGATCCTGTAGATAAGATGTACTTAGATTTCCAAAAGGCATTTGATAAGGTTCCACATCAATGGTATAACTACACAAGGTAAGAGCACATGGTGTATGGGGGTAACATGTTAGCATGGATAAGAGATTGGTTTGCTAACAGGAAACAGAGAGTAGGATTAAATGGTTTTTTTTGGGTTGGCAAGCTGTATCTACTGGAGTGCCACAGGGATCAGTGCTGGGGCCTCAACTGTTTACAATCTATATCAATGACTTGGATGAAGGGACCAAATGTGTGGTAGCTAAATTTGCTGATGATACCAAAATAGGTAAGAAAGTAAATTGTCAAAGGGAGGTAAAGAGGTTAAGTGAGTGGGCACAAATTTGGCAGCTGGAGTATAATGTGGGAAAATGTGAACTTGTCCATTTTGGCAGGAAGAATAGAAAAGCAGCATTATAATTAAATGGAGAGAGATTGAAGAGCTCGATGGCACAGTTGGATCTGGGTGTCCTGGTACATGAATCATGAAAAGCTAGTATGCAAGTTTGTCAAGTGATTGGGAAGGCAAATGGAATGTTGAGGTTTATTACAAGTGGTATGGAATATAAAAGTAGGGAAGCTTCCTGCAGCTGTACAGGGCCTTGGTGAAGCACATCTGGAGTACTGTGTACAGTTTTGGTCGTCTTGTTTGAAAAATAATATAATTGTGTTAGAAGCAGTACAAAGAAGGTTCACTCAGCTCATTCCTGGGATGAAGGGCTTATCTTATGAAGAAAGTTTGAACAAGTGTCTATACCCAATGGTGTTTAGAAGAATGAGAGGTGATCTTATTGAAACATATAAGATTCTGAGGGGGCTTGGCAGGGTGGATACCAGGAGGATGTTTCCTCTTATGAGGGAGATTAGAACTAGGGGACACAGTTTAAGAATAAGAGTTATTCCCTCTAATGCAAAGATGATGAGAAATTTTTCTCTGAAAGGGTTGTTAGTCTGTGAAATTCTCTTCCCTAAAAAGCTGTGGAGGCTAGGCCTTTTTATTTATTCCAGGCAGAGTTGGACAGGTTTTTGATAAACAAGGGAGTCAAGAGTTATGGGGGGGCAGGGCAGGCAGACAGTAAAGTGGAGTTGAGACCACAATCAGATTAGCCATGATCTTATCGAATGGTGGAGCAGGCTTGAAGGGCTGAATGACCTACTCCTGCTCCTAAGCCCTATGTTCCCTCTGTACATCTATTTTCCAAAGCTTGTTTTTCCTGGAACAGGTCACTAATCTGAAGCTAGAGGCTATAGCTTGAAGGGCACCACTCCACTTAAAGTATGGTTGACCAGGAGTGCCTCCTGCTCTTACATCTGCCATAGGTGTGTTAGAAGAATTTGCAGGTTAACAAGCAACCTGTTTAGTCATGCCATGAACGCACCTTTCTTTATCTTCATGTCTTGGAGTGGGATTTGGGCTTCTGGTTCAGTGGCAGGTGGCTACCCACAGCTCCAAAAGACCTCCAAGAGAGGTTAGAATATTTCTTTTAACCTGAGGGTGGTTGCAGCATGGAATGCTTTGCCATGAAGAGTGATTGAGTCATATATTATTGTAACTTGTAAGAAAAATTAAATCAATACTTGAAGGAGAGGAAGTTCCAGGCCTACAAGGAGAGGGCAGAGCATTGGGATTAGTCTTGGATTGCAGAGGCAAAAGGTCAGGACAGAGGCAATGGTTCAAATGGCTGATTTCTGCATTAAAACACCAAAATCTATTGTATCAGCAACATGAGATACATGGGATTGTGGTTTTATCCTTTACATGTGGTTCTTGGTACACATGTATGTGCCTCATAATGACAAAAAGATTGCACACCCCTTCATACATGAATAGGCAAATTAAAGAGTTGTAAAATCAGTGGGGAAAAATGTCCCATTCGGCATGCTAAGCAACCTGTAAGCAGCAGGTCAAATCATAGGAAGAGAACAAGTAGTACATGTATATTATATCCCTGGACTGAAAAGCTAAAGATGTTCAGCAAAAAAAAAACATAAAAAGTTAGGAAACTATTTTCGCTCTTCCCCTTGAATTGCTGTTGACAGAGAATAGTTTTCAGTTGACTGAAGTCCACGGAAAAATGTGGCTTATGGATGCATATGCTGCATTTCCAGTGGTTTTAGCTCAGAAATATACCAAATTAAATAATGGCTGACATTTTGAAGGCCTTAGGTAAATTAGAGCCTCTTGAGGTTCACAAGACCTTGAGCATACAATAATAACTGTAGTATTGAAGCACACATGTTTTTTGGCAATCCTTATTCATTAGTTTACAATTATAGTCCTCAAATACAATCAATACTTGTCTAATGTAATCTATGATCAAACACGCCCTGCATTTATTATTTATCTCTGTGCAAATAGGATTGTGTTCAGAAAACTTTATGATCCTCATTAACAATAAAGTTAAAAGAGAGCAGCTCTGCATTGAATAACTTTTAATGTGCAGTTAAGTTTACCGAATGGGAATTCGCTAAAAGTTTACAGAACTTTGAAAGTATTTTTTTTAAAAAACATTTCCACTTGGGAAACTTAAGCACATGTTAAAAGTAACTCGCTAGAATTTTTTCCTTAACTTTTTTTCCCCCTTTTGGTGCCCATTTTCATTTCTGCTACTTCTGACTGCTATGTGTGATGATTTGATAGGCTGATACCATTCTTAATCAAAAGCAGCAGAAGGTGGGTTTTTGCAGGCTTGGATACATCTGATCCTATCAAAAACTGGTGAAACTTGTCCAGTGAAAGAAGATAAGTTTATCAACATGATATTTGACTTCAGCTCCTCTCAGTTAAGAGCCTAACCATCTACTGCTGGAGCCAGTGAGCTGTCTGCAAATATTTTATTTAAATATGCTTTCTCATGGATTCAGTCAAGAGAGGCAAAGTTCATATTTAACATACAAGTACTTACAGCTTATTAAGGCTTTATCATCAAAATATTGTTCCAGTATTTATGAAACTGAGAGGGACTGTGCTGTAATACCTTTAGCCCAGAAGCTCTAGGCACTATTCCAAACCGAAAGTTATTTCTGTAACATGAGGAACGATATTATAGCATTTAAAGTCAGGGAAAAAATGATAGTGAATATTTGTTTTATTTTCCCATTTGGCTGAAGTTGCATACATTATAAAGATCACAAACACCATAAAGAACACCGACATTTAGCTGGTTCTGTTGTACAGCAGAGCTGAACAACATGGCTGAAGCCTTTCTCCATATTTATTGAACTTAAGCCCAAGGGTGCGACTGGTAAAACAGCTGGTCCTAATTAGATCAGACTATAGTATCTTCTGACTCATTCATTCTCATCCAGCCCTGTCTGCACACCAATAGTGCCTGCAGAATCAACTCACCACTACCCTTAACGATACCTTCAGGCTCCAAGATGGTGTTGCTTGCTTACATAATGCACGTGGTATAAAGTAAACCCAAAATCAGGTTGCCGATGATTGCTGAGATATCAACACATTCAGTAACAATGATATGTGATGCCATTGTGTTTTTATTAATTCACTTTAAGCCTGAAAATCTATTGCATGGAAATTTCTCCTCTGTTCAAACTTTGCATCGCTTGCACTTGCACATGTGCTAAATCCCTGAATCCTAAATGTGAGGAGATGAAAAGCAAATATTGGATGCATCCCTTAGATTTTGAGCAGGTAAATTATTAGGTTTGGTCTCTTATAATTTTGCAACTTTTAGTCAATGATGCTTCAGTGTTTTCATGGTTCTGTAATATTTTCAGTTTTGTTGCTTATGGGTTCCATGGAACTCGCATTGATTTCCTGAGAATGAGTATAATACAGAAGAGGACAGTTTGTTCAAAGAGTAAATATCTAGCCTTGACTCCTTGATGTATGAAAGGATTGTTCACTCAGTGGTAGTAAATGACTGATGTTTCATTCGAGCAAAAAGAATAACTAGAAGTTACTGCACTAGGTAATCTCATCAAAGGCCTGTACCCAAGGGCCTTATACAAATATGATGCCCTCCCCATGTTTACATGGTACCCTCATAAAACATATTAGCATTGTAGCAAAGAATGGTTGGGTGGTTGGGGGGATGGTGATTGGTGTTTCTGCCAAGTGGTTATGCTGATGTCATCACAGGCTACTGGAGTGAAGTTACAAGTTTGTATGATATCAAAATACATTTACTACATGATGGCAATTTACATGTCCCCCGTTGTAAAGAAATCTCATCACTGACAGTGCAAATCAAAAATTCCCATGCGGGCTACCCATGTTTACCAATCATGTGCAGCACACACCCAAACCTCTGATGTGCACTTCTCGTGGGCAAACCTCGCCAGTAGAACAGACTCATGAAAGATCCCCCTGCATGTTTGGCATCACTGAATAACAGTTCTGGCTTCAGCTACGCATCAACACTAAAATTGAATTATTAAGATCTGGGTGTTGAAGTCCAAAGTGACTCCAATGTGAAGTGAGACTCCCTCTTCAACTTTGCACCCATAACAAGTTGAACTCTGTTAAGGCCCTTTTTTTCTCACAGTGTTAGCTGCGTCCTAGTCTTGTTTATGTATAGTGGATGACAGCTACGCCTGTGTACTGAGCTAGGAACAGTTGCAATTCTCTAAGGGGGCCCAGCACACCGTCCAAATTGGTGTCTTGACATAGCACCAAAGCTAAGGGAGTCAGTGAGTTTCATTTTTTTCTCAAATGCTCGAAGGAACTTGAAAATGTTTCATGGGAATCATGAACATTAAAGAGATTGCCATTGTTGGTAATGCTGAATATATCTTTCACATGGTTAAGACATAATAATATTCACTGTAAAGAAGGTAATTGAGTGGAAAGTTTATTGAGTGATAATCCGCAGTTTATCACTGGAAAATAGAACAGTCAGTACGCATCATACAAAGAATATTGGATATCAGTGATTGCTTAAAAAAAAGTAATCTCGTCAAGAGATTTAGATGAAGTATTAAACCATGAGAGCAAATCCTAGCCAAATGAATTCTGAGATAAAATTATTTTCAATTACTCCCACATCAATTGTATCCTTAAGAGACATGAACAAAAGAAATTAAGTCTGATCTGTGAAAGTAGTCCCTGATGACATCATGACAACTGTGACATCACTTAAAAAAAACAAGAATTTTGTATGCAAAATAAAAATAAGAAAGACTTGCATCTATATAGTGCCTTCTACAGTCTTAAAAACTGCCAAGCCACTCTACAGCCAGTGAAGGACTTTTCAAGTGTCTTGACTGTTGTGATGTGGGAAACGTGGCAGCCGATTTGTGCACAGTAAGATCCCACAAATGGCAACGTGACAATGACCAGATGTTGGTTGAGGGATAAATATTAGCCAGGACACCAGGGCAAACTCACCTACTCTTCTTTGAAGTAGTGGAGTTTTTCCCTCCAACTGAAAGGCCAAATGGGGCCTCAGTTTAACATCTCATCCAAAAGACTTCGATCAATCAGTTGCTAAACTTAAGCTTTGTGAAGTTACCTTCTGTCTTCATACCTCAAATGAAATTTTATATTGCTCCCAAGTTTCATGATTTCTTTTTGTTACCTATTTGGGCCAGAGGGGTTTTTTGATTAATTTTGATTATAGAGAAGAAGGAATGGTTTAATGGAAAACACACAGCTCTGTATGTTATATTAATTAATACCTGTAACTGATCCAGTGGTACGATCCAGGATATTTTTTTCTCTTGTAACCCTAAATAAATAAATCACTTGAACTTGTCAGGTCTTCCATTGTTGCTTTTGCAGTGAGAGCCCTTGAATCCACATGTCATACTTGCAGGATCAGGAATATTCTCTTCAAATTTATTGTCACAAAACAAATCTCTCTTGCTGCTATTTTTTTTCCATAAATGCTATCTTTATAATAATTATTATAAACTCCTCACTGAACAAAATTCATTATTATGGATCTCACCCACGTCTAATCGAACCATCGGAGGTTGTGAAATCTCCAAGGTGTCCCAGTTCTAAAGTTTGTGCTAAAATATGTTGATCAGGGCAAAGTTATGGCTCATGAACAGAATTTGCCTTATATTGACTTTTATTTCCTTACATGGAACGATCAAAGTAATATTGCAGATTAAAGTTGGTGCTGGTTTATATATTTCTCTCTGTCTGTAGAAACATTTTCTACCTTCTCCGTTCATTGTGCCAGATATTGAAAACATATCTGGGTGGGGACAAACTGCAATTTAGCGTCGGCTGCCTTGAATAATTCTTTAAGGATTCAGAAGCTATAAAATCAGTCTAAGTAGGTTGAAATAAGGCTCTTTGGGAAATCTGCCATTTTCTGCAATGCCTGCCGGGACTAATGGAAAAGTCATGAGGGGAAGAAAATGAACTCTGGAAACTCAGACTCACTGGTTGTAATTTTTCCAGTCTCCATGACCCGAGTTCCTTACTGGTATGAGATTCCCACTTGGGGTTGTGCACTATCACCAAGGCCCAGAGCCATGGACAGTCGGGCAACAACTAACCAGCCACCCAATTTGTTTGGTGTTACCACCAGCATAGTAAATGCTTAATAGAAGCCAGCAGTTCCTACCAAAGCCAGGGCCACTCAAGATTTCAACTCCCTAAGGGCTGGATCGTTATTTAGCTGATCCACAGGGAGCAAGTGGGTCAGAAAGTTGAAAGGAACTCAGAAATCAGGATTCCCATGCACGGTGTAGAGTTCTAACTCCACAGTGTGCAAGAAGTGACCGATCAGTTCCCTGCCCCGGAAGCCATTTTGGGGCCTGGAGGGTACGAGGGAGATCAGGGGCCTCACAGAGAGGGGTGTGGGGGGTGCCTGGGGGAGGGTGTGGTGGGTCAAGGGCCTAGAAAAAGGGGATCGATCTCGTGACAGAAGAAATCTGGGGCCTGTTTGGGGAGGGGCCGATTAGGGGTCTGAAGGAGGGGTGCCAAATCAGGGCCTGGTTGACTAGGTGAGCAAGATCAGAGGCCTGGCACCATTGGGAGATTAGAGGCCTTGTGGTGTTATTGGAGGTATCTGGGAGAATGGTCAGGGGAATGGTGGGGGCGGTAGGTTGCCCAATCACAGTGGGGGTTCCTGTGAGTCAAGCATTTGGATCTAAAAGGTATGTGTAAAGGCACTCACCTCCTAAATCCCTCAAATCCTTGTCTCACTGAAGCTGCCAGGCTTCCTGATGCTCAGGAAACCTGACTGACTTGAGCTGAAGACTTGAATGACAATGGAGTTCGCAATCTAACTGTCATATTTAAAGTTCCTACCTGCCTCCTTGGAGTGGGTTGGCTGCCTCATTTAAAGTCAGATATGGGTGAATTGGAGGTAAGTGTGATCTAAGAAACTGATTTTTCAGACTTTAACAGCCCTGTCCAACCCAAGCCCAGCTGTTTCTTTAGGTTAAAATTCTCCCTTAAGTTT
Source organism: Carcharodon carcharias (assembly GCF_017639515.1). Lineage (NCBI taxonomy): Eukaryota > Metazoa > Chordata > Chondrichthyes > Lamniformes > Lamnidae > Carcharodon > Carcharodon carcharias. The sequence goes on along the minus strand of NC_054473.1, from coordinate 164,487,730 downwards.
CTACAAAAATGAGCCCCAGTAGCACAGGGCCCAAAGGAAAAATGAAGTTGCACAATTACCAGTGGGCAAGATTACTGTTCCATAGCCATCTTGCTGGGTAATGAAAATCATCTCCATTACATGAAAATCCAGCTGGATAGATATTACCAGGTTGGCACTGGTCCAGACCTGAACGAAAGAAAAAAGAATGAAAGAACTTGCATTCATATAACCACCTTAGGACATCCCAAAGCACTTTACAGTCATTGAAGTATTTTTGATATGTAAGTACTGCAATAATGTAGAAATGCAGCAGCCAATTTACAGAGAGCAAGGTCCCACAAAAAACAATCTGATAATGACTAGATAATTAGCATATTTTTTAGCTTTGTTGTCTGAGGGATATTGATTGGTAATGACACCAGGGAAAACTCCCCTGCTATTCAAAATAGTGATCTGGGATATCTTACATCCACCTAAAAGGGCAAACAGGGCCTTGGTTTAACATCTCATCCAAAAGACAGCAATTCTGACAGTAGCATCCCTCAGTACCGCATTGGAATGTCGGTCTAGTTTATGGTTCCAAGGAATTTGAATTTATAATCTTCTAATTCAGAGATCAAGAGTGCCACCAAGCAGGTTTCTAGCCATGTCTCACCCCAAGGAAAGTGTAAAGGAAAATGGGGGAAAAAAAGTTACCACTTGCAACAAAATAAGTGCCAAAACAATTCTTCAGTGTAAAGCAAAGGTTGAAAATTAAAACTCATGTTTTAGATCAAAATAAGTAAGCACCAAAAATGAATTAATTCAACAACATGGGGGGAATGTTGATTTTGGACAAAATTAATTTATGATTGGCACAGATTAATCAGTGTCCCTCAATAGTTTATGTCTTAGACAGGAAAATAATTCATTCAATAATCCCTAGTGCCATATCTTTTTCTTGCCATTTTTCTACCCAACTCGCCTTTTGAAGGTTTTCACTTTTTTTTAGGGATTGGTTTCACGGATTCTGTGCAGTCCCCATTAGCTCATTCAAACAATCATTGTTGACATGAGATTTGGCAGTGAACTTTACACTCTGTTTAAAAGTATGGGGACTTTAAACAAAAACTCTCATTGCCCCATGCACAAGTCCTTCCAAGATCATTCGGTAGTGTCCAGCAGCCAAAACCTTATCTGGTTTGTACTTCCCTGAGGGCCAGCCCAGGTGAGTTCAACAAACACAACACAGACCATAGAACCTGAGACCATCCTAGTCTGTTCATTTCAGCTACTCACTTTTTATAAACACACAAGGGGTTAATTTTACTTTGGCTGATAATGTAAGCTAGGTGATATATATCCATTGTATCTCTCTCTCGATTTTCATTTCCATTAACTTTACACAAAGTTAAAATTATCCCCCAGTGAATTTCAGGAAGTCCAGAGTCATATCTATCTTGAATAAAACAGAGACCAGTACTCTCCCTGTAGAACAGTTGGTAGCTATTAATCGATAGAACTGAGAACAGCAGCATTGTAAATATCAGTAAAGTGAGGAGCCCAGAAGGGTTAAAAACTGTGCGTTTACCTCACAAAAACTTTCAGTTTGAAGGCAGCACAAACTGAAGTGGTACATTCCTTGAGAGGTCTCAGATTGCAAGTGAATTGAGTTTGGGCAGCAATTCTTTGTGCTTATGAGTCTATGGTACTTTACATTAATTACTGATATAACAAGTCTCACTCTGAGGGGAAGATGTGGTGTAAAGAATGGAAATGTCACATTGGTCCAATAGACAGTGCTCTCCTAAGGTTAAAAGCAAAGGAGGATAAGGCTCAAGAAAATCTTTGGAAATTGTTTGTTTTATTTGAGAACCGCTGTTCATTATTTTCTTCCCAATGATTAGATACAAAGGACAAAACTATATAATCGCAATGTCCCTCATATGCTTATTGTTTGCAAACAAAGAAGGGTTCATCACCTACCTAATTAAAGGCTGTCTCTTCTGTGGCTTGCAATTGGGACATGAGCAGAAGTAGTTTCACTCTGCATCTCATTGTGATAATTCTTGAACGTTCCCAGTGGCGTGTCCTGCTGGAACGTTTCTCTGATGGGACAAAGCTCAGCCACAATCACACACTGACCACAGTAAGGGCAACATTGCTGAAATATGACTAAAATGTGCTTCTCAATTCAGAATTTACCTCGATAACTAACTTTTTTTAACCAGTACAAAAAACTGTCACAGAAAAATACTTAGGGTGGGACTTTCCAGCCCTGCCTGCCACCAGGATCATCCACTCCCGCCAAAGGTCAATGGACATCTGGCTGCATCGCCGAATCTCCAGCGGCAGGTCCTGCCACAATGGGGCTGGAAAATCCCAGCCTTAGTATTGGTCCTATGTGGAGATAGAAAAGTATTCCATCCTTATGTGGTCTTATCTTTGTGCTCAGTACTGCATCTACCAGAGGAGAATGACAGGATCAACGTCATCACTCACTAACATGATTATTCATTTATTCATTTTAATGATTATCAAATCATCAAAACTTATTCTGATAGTTCCAGATGAAATACATGTTTGTGTATTGCACTGTAGAAAGCTGTTTAGAACATTTAAAAGATGCCTGCACACAACACAGATATTTCAAAACAGATAGCGATAAGACATAAAAGCTGTGAAAACATTAATAATTTAGAGAGGAGATAAGGGTTTTTGTTCAAGGAAAATAGTTTGTGACGAACCAGCCAATCTGATAAAATCTTATAAACCTTGACCTTGCAAATACACCAGGACAAGGTGTACTTTTTGGCAGTGATGTTTGCAATGATATTTGTTGAACTGTATATCATAACCATGTATTCATAACAGAAGTATTTATTTGCCATGGATTTGTTCTGTGTTAACATCGCAACATGCTTTTAGCTTCCAGTTAGATTTCTAGGTATAAAAGTAAATTTGAAATAACATTTGATTGGGACTATGTCACAAGACTGCACAACAGCCAAAATAGTTAGAAGCTTTCACTCTGAACAGAACGTAAGAATGCAATAAAATAGAATCCACTCAACTGGTCCATCTTTTCTGGCCAGAAATCTCTCATCCACTACAGGCTCATATCCTTCAACTCCCTTCTGAACCAAGAGTCTGTCCAGCTTCTTCACATGGTTTACGTAACAAAATGTAGAGATTCTGAAGACAGTCAGTGACATTCACCTATAGAACTGATGTTGTGAATAACATATGGAAGAAAGGGAATTTTGAAAACTGTGACTTGGCTTACCACCTCTAATTGTCTGCTTCATGCAGATTTTTGCTTCTCAGTTCCTTTCCTCCATGTTTTATTGATTGGTCAGGATCACACAGAATAGCAATAATAGTCAACATCTTGTATGCATTATATACAGCATTCCAAGTACTTGGGAGCAATTCAAGGCAGTCACCTCATTGCAGGGATTCAGATGTCATTGTAAATCATGGGAGTTCATAACTGCCATTTGAACCCCAGCATGGGATTCCAGCCTTAACTTCACTCTTATGTTTCCATTTTTTGTTGTAAGCTGCCATTAATCAAGCGAATTTGTTCCCTACTTGATGAAACCATGTCAAACCTTGAGAACTAGACTTAGATCAAATAAAGGAGTCCTACTGGTTGATGAGTTATCTGTGGACAGCATGATGATGCCATGATGGGATGATTTGTCAACAGCACAGCAAGGGTTAAAATAAATGATCACAGTCCCAAGCTTTAAATTGCAAGTGTAAGAGAGTTGAACATTTCATGATAGATGTGTGAAAGGTTGTGTTTCTGGAAAACATCGCTAGATTTAATTGTAAGGGAATAACAACCAATCGACTTGGTTTGCATGTATTGTTATGGACATGTGGAAAACAAATGTCTTTTAACATTAAGTGGTTGGAAATGGAGTTGTGGCCATGATTTCCCACCCAGTGAATTGTCCAGTCTTGTCCAGGTTATTAAAGGCAGGCAATGGGTGGAAACAAGACACCTCCCTTTACACCACAAGGAAAATGCATTGGGCGAGATTCTCCAGCCCTGCCTGCCGCCGGATTCGCCTGGTCCTGCCAAAAGTCAATGGACTTTTGGCTGGGCTGCCAGAATTCCCGCAGTGGGTACTACCACGGCCGGGCCAGAAAATCTCAGCCCTTGCATCACGCACTGCCACCGACTTCAGCTGTAGCTTGGAAAAGTTACTGCTGCGTGGATGGTCATGCCTTCAGCTGTCTAGATCCTAAACTTGGGAATTTTCTTAGCATCTTTTTCACCTCTCCATCTGTCTCTCTCTCTTTCTCTCTCTCTCTCTCTCCTTTAGGACACTACTAAAAACCCACTTTAACTAAGCATTTTGTCACCTGTCCTCACCTGTCCTGAGCCATCTTTGGCTCAGTGTCTATTTTCATCTGATAACACTCCAGTGAAGTCCCTTGAGAGATTTTACCATGTTCAAGGTGCTGTAAATGTAAGTTGCTGTTGCTGTTGGTACATAAACAGCAGTAACTATGTCAATAATCCTTAAAGGGAGAGAAAATAATTAATTAAGGAATGGTGAAAGTATTTGTAAAATGGATTTATAGCAACTTTTTAACATTAAAATGCATAATTCCACTGTGACCACACAAAACAGTGAAAGTCTAGTGACCAATGGATATTGTTTGCCACGTGGGGACCACTACAGTCAGCAGCCAACTCATGGGGCTGCAGAAACACACATGCACATTGTAGGCAGACAAACATGTCAGCAGCTACTAGAGTGTAACCCAAATAACAGACTGATGACAGGAGCTTCCAACCTGGCAGCATCCCTAAGATTTACATTTCGAGAGAGGATTTGTAAATCATCCCAATGGAGCAGCTTGCTCCATTTGGCATTGCTGAAAGTACTATACTGCCGAGGAGACACATCCTCCCACAACTCTGATTTATAAAACATTTATGATCTGCCAAAATGCCACCATGCATAGATTTAACGTATAAGTACTCTCAGGGTTGGCAGCGCAGAACCATTACACATTGGGCCAGGATGTTTGGTCCTGGCCAGGTGCTGAATTTTACCCTAACAAAGTTAACCTGCAGATTTATGCAGATTTATCTTAAAATAAAATTAGTTCATTAACAGAAAATAAAACATTTTGTACGCCTATCTGAATCAAGGGTGCACAACATGGGCTTTGTCAATAGCCTGCTCCACCATTCTGTGCCTACCTTTGGAGTACACTTAGGCATGTCACACTGTTAAAGTTACTAACATCTTTCAGTTATAAGCATAATTAGGCTTGGTATGCTAAACTGGGTGCATGTAGGAAAAGAGACATTAAATATTCATAATGCTGAATGTATTTTGTGTCATTTTTTTTTCCTTGGAAAATGCTCAGAATTGTCTTTGCTCATGTTTCAAGCTTGGCAGTTGAATTATAGCACTGCTAATGTACAGCATCATTTTTCTATTTTTATGCTTGGGAGTAGTGCATCTTTCAGCCAGTGTTATGTTCCTGCTCTCCCAGGCCTAGCTCAAACATTCCTAGTTAAATAAAACGGTAGTTTTTGTTTGTCACTTTTAATAGAAACCATACAGATTTCTAAAATTTAAAAAAAAAAGAATCTATACCTCAGGGATCTGGGTTTGAATCGAGCCCAGAAAGCAGAAAAGAAATTCTTCTCTCTCTAGTGGCTGACAAGGGTCACAAGTAAAATGAGTTCTGGCAGTCTCGATCCAGTTCCCAATGGGCAAGTCCACTGCATAAAATTTGCCCTGAATTCTGCAGCAATTTACACTAACTTAACGCTGTTGCTCTAATGGGAGGCCAGAGGATAAAAAGTCTGGAAATCAAATGTGTTATGATGGTGCACAGGGGGTGCCCTTGTCATTGCTTCATCCTGTCACTGGTTGCAAAGTTCCATATCTCCAGCACCACTCCTTAACTGAGAACTAAAGATGCCAAACAGTAATGTCTTTAGACACAGAAGGCCTGATTTTAACCTTGCCAGTTCACATCAGGCAAGTGGTTAAATGGTGGTCGGGGGATTTGTCCCAGGTACTCAATGCATGCGCAGCAACCGGAATTTTAGCTGCCAAAAGTCTGGTGGTGTGGAGGCTACAGGTTATAGAAAAGGTGGACACTTGATTAAAATGTGAAAATTACAGTTCAGTGATGCATGTCGATGCCTTAACACAACACATTTAGAACTTAAAATCATGGGAGGCCCGTACAAGGACGAAGCCATGAATGAAAATTGGCTTGAGGCACTCTGACCAGAAGCACCCAAGGTAAGTTAAATTTCAAAGTCCTTAGAATGACTCCTTGGAGGCTAGGTGGAGCAGAATTGCTTCTCTGAAACCCACAGGAATCCTTGGGCACTCCTGCTGCAATTTTTCCTCTCTCAACAGTACTGTAAACCCCTCCCCTTTCCATCATGTGGACATTTGGCCACTGTGAGAAAATACGTGCAGGTAAGATGCTGTGCGCTCTTACAATTCAATAATTAAATTGTGCCATATATCTTTCAGATTAGTTCGGCTGCATGACCTGTGTCAGCGCAATATAGATGTAGTAAGGGTAGCATAACTGCAGTTAATGAACTGCAAGTAACTCACTTTCTGAGCACCGCGAGACTGCCTGGAGGAGGATGTCTCACCCTATTTCACCTTCACACTGGTCCCAATGCAACCTTTCCTGCTGCAAAGCTGAATGTTGACATTTTTCACCAGCAACTGTAAGCCAGAGTCAGAGTCCTGTGCATGCAGGTACCCGTTTTCAGATTTTGGCTTTGCCTAATCGCAGCCCAATGCAAGCAGATTGAATTGGCTCAGGCCATTCCAAGTGCTGTACTGGTCTCAAACAATGCAATGCACTCTACAACCTGGCCCATTCAGATGGCAAGAATGGCCATAAGGCACCAAATAAACAATCTTATCTCAATGGTCCTGGAATTGACAAACAATTATATTGATTTCATTTACATTGCCTTTTCTGACACAACAGTAGGCCATGATTTTAACTGCCTTCACCTGGCTGAGTCTGGGGAGGTGGGGTTAGTTGGATAAGGCCTTCTTTGATGATCGTGCTGCCTTCCTGCCATGACCTGATCTAAGCTACTTTTTTGAGCAGGCAAATAGGACACCCACAGGAAGGAAGTGGGGTCCTACTTTAAATATGCAGATCAGGTCTAGTGATGTCATCCGGATTGGTCTACAATTTTAGCTGAAGGCTGGAGTGAGGTTAATGACAACCACCCCATCAGAGTGAGGTTAATGACAACCACCCCACTCCGTCAGTGAACCACACAATCAGAAACCATTGCATATTTCTGAATAGAGAAAGCACACCCACAAACTCAGCCTTCTGCTCCATTCCAATAACGTTAGTCCTTCCCTTCTGCTTTTACGTGGTTTGGGGGTTTGAGTGATGGCTGTGCTTATGAAGGAGGCAGCTGGAAACAGGTATTTTATTCCATTTTGATAACGTCAAGTCAGATACAACATGGGCCAGTGCAAAATACAGTTCCTGTAATCTGCCATAACAATTTGCCTCAGCTTCAAACTAGAAATGTCTCACTTACCACACCAGGGCAGAGCATATTGCAGAGAAGGAAGCCAGTTGGTCCATCATGTTTGTGCGTTGGAAGCAGTTCAGAGAATGTTTACTAGACTAATACCTGGAAAGGACGGGTGTTTCATGACAAAAAGTTGGACAGGTTAGGCTTGTATCCACTTGAGTTCAGAAGATTAAGAGGCAACTTGATTGAAATATATAAGATCTTGAGAGGTCTTCACAGGGTGGATGTGGAGAGAATGTTTCCTGTTGTAGGAAAATCTGGAACTAGGGGTTACTGTTTAAAAATAAGGGGTCGCCCATTTAAAACAGAGAAGAAGATAATTTTTTTCTCTCAGAAGTTTGAGAGTCTTTGGAATCCCCATCCTCAAAAGGCAGTGGAAGCAGAGTTTTTTTAATATTTTTAAGGCAGAGCTAGATAGATTCTTGATAAGCAAGGGTCTGGAAGATTATCAGGGTTAGGCAGGAATGCAGGGTTGGTTAAAATCAGATCAGCTATGATCTTATTGAATGGTGGAACAGGCTCGAGGGGCTGAGTGGCCTACTCCTGCTCCTATTTCATATGTTCATATGTGTATCAGAAGCCAGAGGAGACCCAGAAAGTAAGTTTAAAGGTTCTAATTTAGGTCTACGTGCTGCACATCCTCTAGCTCAGCTTTTTGCCATATTATTGCATTATTTTTTATTAACACAACTTTCTTCCACCTCCACAACATTGCAGGCCCCCTACCCCTTCTCCACTGTTATAGAAAAGATGATCAATACCTTCATCACCTTGTGGCTGAATGTTCTCCTGATGCAGCCTTCTCACCTCAACCTTCCACTAGTTATAACTCATTATACCACAGCCTCTGTACACATCCAATCAAAATCTTGTACTGTCATCACTTCTATCTTTCCCAAGCCTCTCCATATAACGTGACCCCCAATATTCATGTCCTTATTTTCAAACCCTTCGATAGCCTTAATGTGTCCTTCCGCCTCCAACACCAACATTTTCCTATTAATTTGAGCTCCTGATAGGACCTGCTCCAATTATAGAATGTTACAGCACAGAATGGGGCTACTCTGTCCATCATGTCTCTGCTAGCTCTTTGGTAAAGCCATCCAATTAGTTCCACTCTGCTCTTTCCCCATAGCCCTGCTTATGAATAAATTTCTACCTTGGCCTTGATCTGTGTAACATTCTGCTTAGTTCCCTCTAACCTGCTTCCTGAGCCCTCCAGAAATACGTTTACTTTGCCTGGGCCATCTGCCTTCCCAGGCCTAGGTAAAAGAAACATCAAATTATAGGCCTGTGGGCCTCACTTCTACAGTTGAAATAGTTTTTGAAATACAGGAATAATGCTTGCTTGTTCAGTGGTAAATATGTGACACGTTACCAGCATTTAGGGTTATCAGAAATGTACCAAGAGAATACTGCGGCTAGGTGAGATTGATGGGCCGAAGTTGTGCATTCTGCCTGGAACTGTCACTATGGCTGGGATTCTGACAGCCCAACAGGGATCTTGCTACCAACTGGTGAACCAGTGGGAACCCTCTTAGTTCTGTGAGGGAAGCCTGACAGAATCAAGTGCCCTTCAGGCACTAAATTGGCCATCACTGGGCCTTCCCTGCAATTGAGCGCCCTGTTGGCACAAGTCCCACCCACTGAGAGCTGCCAGCCAATCAAAGGCCTGCAGGAGCAATGGCAGATGGTGGCACTGCACCCACCTGAGGGCCAGGATCATGGAGGGACTCCTCAGACTACAGGTCAGTGAAGGTGGGATAGGGGGTCACAAGGTGTGGATCACAGGATGGTGGGGGCAGACCGGGTTGCCAGAGGCAAGGATAGGTGGTGGCTTTCAGTGACCATCCCTCTGCCCAATGCCGGGTCACTCAATTGGGCACAGTGCATGATAGTGGCAGTTTTCCCGCTGCCAACAGACTGGTGCGGGGCCTCGCCCACGATTAAGTGGGCCTGGGCACCATGGTTCCTGCCACAATGGGCTACAGAAAACCCAGGCCTATGGAACTACATCATTGTTTCTCTGTCCTTACTGTAGACAAACAACACTATAGAGATATAAGTTATAGCTCTGTGATTTGGTGCTCAGAGGGAAAAGCTACTTCAGAGTATTTAAAATGTGTCTACCCTGCAATGGGGCACTATTCCACCGAAGCCCTGGCTATAACGTGGAAAACACATCCAGTTGTACGGATGGGAGAAATCCCGAACTAATACTTTGTGTTTCTCCAGACTACAGTGAAAAGTTAGAATCAGGACTAAATTAAACAGTAGATCATAAATCATTTAGGTTTATGTCTTTTAATAACTTAATAACAAAGCACGTGTTCTGTATAAAAGGAAAACTAAACCTTGACAAGTAATGGAATAGTCAGTGAACTACATAAAAAGTTCCCATGGGGTTTAAGGTAGTCTTCTCTGAGTTCCCAATTTTTTTTCTGGGATTATATAAAGAAATGCAGCTGTTTATAACAGACCATATTAATTATTCCACATTCTACATTGCATAGCTTAAAGATGTTATTAATACTTTGGTAAAGAAAGCTGTTGAAATATGATCCGGTATCAGATACCTGACACCAAAACAGCTTAGCCAAAGAGCTGTTAGCAAAGCATTTGTTGGGACAAGAGGAGATAGTCAACTGCTTTTCACTAACTTAACCAAAGGGATGAAAATTGGCTTTGTACTATCAATAATGAAACACATATGGTCAGATAATATTGATTAAGAGCCATGAATAAACTTAATTCTGCCAAGTCTGAACCTGCAATTCATTAATTATGAATGTTATTGATGGAAACCATAATGAAAAGAGATGATGCTGTCTTGGTCACAGGTTCAGATTTTTTCCATTAAAGCAAGCACAAAAGTATCTATCATTAATGAACAATGTGGCTAGACAAAGAAAATAAGATACAGACCTATAATGGCCTTTATAACCTGCTGCCCAAGCTTCTAACAAACAGTAAGAGGGGAAAACCAGCTGTAGCTTGATTTTAATTAAGTCTGTAAGATTCATCAATATTTGTTACACAGAATATTCTGGATCTTTCTTGGCAGCGTCTGCGCATCAGTCATTGTGGTCACATTGCTCTCAGTGTAAATCAGAGTCATAAAGTCTTATGAACAGTCAACACTGGGTTAGTTTCAACATGTGGTCATTTAGCATAAACCAGATACAGCTGGGATTGTAGCTAGTGGCTGTGAGCCTACATTAAGCTTGGATTGATTAAATAATAAAGAAATAGCTGTTTTTATTACAACAGCAAAACAACTGCTGCTTGCAGATTTAAATTATGCACCAATTTTGAAATCATTTGTGTATCTTTCAGGTGACAGTTTTCTTACTTGTCCAGTATCCTGGGTGAAAACACTTACTTGGCAACATCCGAAGATATATATACATTGATTTAATTTTGACAGCTTTTTCGTAACACCTGCATGTAGTTGTGTGTCACATACACTAATGTGTCAAAGTTTAGTTGGTTTGAATCATCTAAATCCCTCTACTTACCTCAGTTTCTAGGATGATTATTCCCGCCCTTTATTCTACAAATATATCGGCCATGCTGATGTTTTTGATATAGCCGTCCAGTTAAAGGACTGTCGTCACCTTGTTAGGGATTCTTTTGAGCAAGCCCACTTTGAGAACAGCCTGCTATCACAACCCCTTGCTATGCCACCACATGATTTCCCAGAAAATGTTTATGCCACAGCAGGCCTGTATGAACCTGTTGTGCCAGGCAAGATTGGCAAGACCACATCACTGTGTTGCCAAGTGCACCATCATTTTGTATAAACAATCTAAACTGTCCTGGGCATTGCACCTCTGATACATAGGAGTTTACTTAACAAAGTTGCTCAGATTAATCATTGGTCTTCTCACTACTGCACCTATCCTCTTGCTGCCTCACTGCCTTGACACTTAATGGAGATAAATGTTAGCTTTTACTGTGGGGAGAAGAACCTTCAACAAACAGGTAACCAAAATTATATTGCTCTATATCACATAGCATTAAAATTCAAGATGTAAAGTTGCCTTTCCTTTTTTATATGGGAACTGATTTAACTAGTCAGTTTTATCAGGGCTTCATGCAGTGAGGTTTTGAGCTCCTACAATGACTAATTGTGTTCTTGGTAGGGCCAAGAAAAGGTTTTGTGAAAATGGAACATTGTACTGGCGATAGTCTATGGGTCATTGGAACGGTAGAGTTTAACAGTTGGAACTCCACACTTCTTCTCAATCTGAATGAACATTTGAACTTATTTTTTTTCTAAGCGCACAACACAACAGCCGACTTTAATCATCTCACTCTAGTGGAAAAGAGATAGTAGCAGAGTTAAAATAGCTGTGGGGAACTTACCATTCAGTTCTTGCTGTTCTTCCACGGAGAGACCCAGGCATTTGCCTGGTCAAGCAGTTGCCTCATTATTGTATGTAAACTAGGGCCTGTGATATAAACAGGACACTGATGCAATTTTGCAAGACAACTGGGAAAATATAAGTGAGAAAGAGTGCTTCTCTGAGTTTTACATGAATATTGATATTGAATCTTCCTTCTCTGGGCTCCATGATCCTTCTTTGTGACTTTTAAAAATTCTTTCATAGGATATGGGCATCATTGCCTAGGCCAGTATTTGTTGCCCATCCTAATTAATCTTGGGAAGGTGGTGGTCAGCCATGGTCTCGAATTGCTGCTGTTCATGTGTGGGTACACCTACGGTACTGTTAAGAAGGGAATTCCAGAATTTTGTCTCCGTGACAGTGAAGGAGGGGTGATATAGTTCCAAGTCAGGATGGTGTGTGGCTTGATGGGGCACTCAGTAATTTGTTTCCGTGCATATGATGTACTTGTCCTTCTAGGTGCCAAAGGTCATGAGTTTGGAAAGTGCTATTGAAAGAGGCTTGATGAGTTGCTGCAGTGCACTTTATACATGGCAAACACCATATATGTGGCTCTTTTTTGCCCACCCTCTGGACTTACTTCCCAGTTGGCCAGGTTGGCATCCAGGTGACTAATATTGGGCTGACCTGTGGCTGGCAAGTGTTCAGAGTATCTGCTTATTAGTGGCATGGTAAAGAGGTCCAGCCCTCTCATCTTCAGCTGGCATCTTAGAGTTAAAATCTGCCTAATCGTTCACACAGATTTCAATTTAGAGGACTTTCATTTTGGGTGCATGTTCAGATCAGTCTGCCGGTAAAACCCACAACTAGTTTGTGAGACTTTAATAACAATATTCAACCATAAAATATAAAATTCACCTCCTCATCTACTTTTGGTGTCATAAGCTAAGAGAGAGCATTCCCAGTTCTCCAAGAAACATTTTGTGCTGAACCATTTAAATCTTTAGCGAGGTTTTGCACATGAGATGTTCATTCCACTTAACTAAGGCTGACAGTGTGAGGGAGCTGAATTAACATATGCAGTTGAATTGACAAGATCCCTGAAGTACCCCAAGGTTAATGACTATCTGATGTTAATTCAGCTTCCACATACCAATAGATCCAGCACTCCAAGTGCTTAGAACTCACTGGGATTTATTTTAGCATTCATTGCATAGCAACAAATGGGTGACAGCAATGTGGCTGTCCATTTTACTGCTTATTCGAATAACAAGAAAATAAGACAGGGTGTAAAATAGGCAGCTGATCTGTTACAGCCTGTTTTTTGTTTGACGATGAAAGTTAAAATAACCTAGCAGTTCGGCTATGGCATTGCATTGTCCATTCCTCAGGGTATATACTAGAATGTGATACAGGAAATGCATGTGATACGCATGGCATTTAATATAGGTTTTAAATACATACAGAAGCAAAATACAGAATGCAAAAAAATTATTTTGTAAATTGTTCAGTGTGTAAAGTAGCAATTCTTTTAAAATCTTTGTTTAATTGTTTTCAAAAGATAAATAATAAAGAAACGTTTAAAAGGCAGGAGTGAGACTGCATCATGTCCTAATGCTAATCTTTGTTCTTCCCAATCCCAATCTTATTGAGAAACTACCCACCCCACAAATTACATGAAGCTCACACTTTGCTCCACAACCCAGAATTTAACCCAACAACTCTGATTTTAGCCCAACCTGCTCAGCAGGAACAAGGTGGGTGAGCAGTTAAAATTCTGAAAATCAACTTACTGCCCCATTCCCGGCAGAAGCCTTCCACCCACCATTTTAATTCTGGAGCTGGCTTGGGTGGCAAGCACAGCTACTTGAATTAGGAAGATACCTCAAGATTAATTTCAAATAGCGGTCTTCTGACATCATCAGGATTCCAATACAATTTATAACTGGGCGAGGCAGAAGTCCCACCTGGCAGGAAATCACTGAGTAAAGTCAGGTGGGAATGGCTTCACATGCTGACTCTCATAACTTGAAGCAACATTAGGAAGATACCCCTCTGCAGGTATTAGAGTCATTATGATAGGTGTCATATTGTGTGCAGTGCATTTCCAAGGTTTCCAGTTTGCTTCCTTCTGATTTCCACACTCCCCACCCGCCCAACTTACTTAAGTTCGTTCAACACTTGCTGTTTATCATAGGTGCTGTTTTTGCTTCAACCTTTGGATGAACCAGCTGAAGGAAGAGAAACAGCAGCAGCTTCAACTAATGGGACAAGCAACAACAGAGCCTGTTACAAGGCTGCAGGTTCACTCAGGGTCCACTGGTCAAGAGTTAGTTTCTTGGATACTTTTGAGCAGCAGCACAGGAGGAAACTGTGCTTCACCGGGCAGGCTGCTGCTGATTTATACAGCCCGTTGGAACATTCAGAAGGCATGTTTTGCAAGTGGCTGTCAAAGTCACCACTGCCCTTCACTCTCTCACCACAGGCTCCTTCCTGGCTGGTAGATGGGGCATTATCCAGATCACCCACTCTGCAGTTCACAGCTGCGATCAACAGGTCACCAATGCTACCACCCCCCCACCCCTGTCAAAGCAAACTAGGCCATTACCATTCATAATGTTTGCCAACAGACAGAATGAGAGGGCAGTGAGATTTTCAGCTGTAACTGTCTTACCTCATGTCCAGAGCATTGTTGAATGAACTCATGTAGCTGTAAAGGCATGAGATGATGAGCCAGCTATTACAATGAACAGTAAGGACTTCAACTCCCTCAATGTGTAACTAGTGTGTGATCACCACAAAGGATAATGCATGTTTGCAGCAGTTTCACTGGCAGCTGTCTCAATGTCTTTATTCATCACATCCACCACATCTCTTTCCATCCATCCAGAAACATCAGGGGATGGCCACTAGAGCAAAGGAATACATCTTACACAAAGGGCTGATGGAACCCCTCCACAACAGCACCATATATGGACAACTCAGAGCCATAGGATCACATGAAACATCACAGAGCATACCACTGCCATTTTTAAGCAAAGATTCAGGCACTTCAATATGGCCCAGGAAAAGGGTGCTTTTATGTCTTGGGTAAATGAGCTTGTTGGCTGACTGAACTCTAACTGCATGCCTTCCTATGCTCTCATCAATTGCTGCTCGCAACCAACAATGGGGAGGGACTGATGTAAGAATAACCAGTGATGGTTTATTGAGACATAGAGCAGAGCATCAGATCATAAATGCTCACTCAGAAACCTCCAGACTAGACTCTCAGTTCCCAGTTGCCCACGCTGTACAGTGATTTATCGGTGCTGTCACATGATCAGTATTCTTGCATTCTCTTAAAGGGACAGGGTGCCTCACTTTACCAGAGGTCCATGCATTCTGCGCAACCTGGCAACACAAAGTGGAAAGGCATAATCAAACGAGGGAGAATCACAGGAGGGAGGATCAGCAAACCACTCTGCATCTAGACATGCCATGTAGAAATTGTTAGAGAAATACTTTTGCAACCTCCTCAATTCCACTACAGAGAAAAGCAGGAGTCCCTCAGCTGTTTCAGCTCCTTTGACCCAACTTCACCATTCAATTACAGAATAGATACCCAGAATGGAGTTCAAAAGCTGTGGGATTCTGCTGTGCATGAATTGGGCTGACAAGTGCCTGCATTTTCACAGTTGCTACACTTCCAAAGAGCTTGGGGACATCTTGAGGTCGAGAAAGGTATATAAATGCAAGCTTTCTTTCTCCCTAGCAGTGCTGTGCAGATCAACTGATGTAAATAAGAGCTTGGCATTTGGTCTGCAGGCTTAGGACCTTTCGATTTTCTCATCTTTTCTCAATCCTTCCTCAATATCTGTTGAATTCTGTTGAAAAGATTAGATCAAACGTGTAGGGCAGAATCGTCCCAGGTTTGCATGAAGTGTGGTAGCAGGTGGGTAAAACAATGTTTTAACCGTCAACAGCAATGGCGGCTTATCACGCCGTATTGTTCCAAACCCGACATATTAGCTATGCATTCCCAGGAAACACAATCCATTTCCATGGCTGGTGGGCTCTCATTCACCTGCTACTCCATCACTTCACCACATCATCACGCCGGGCTCCATATTTAAAGTCCAGCCATGTGCACGCATCTGCGTCCAGCCCACGACTACTGCAGGGAAGATGTCCATGAAAGGCAAAAAGACTGCAGTCCCCAGGTTTAACGATGCATTGCTGGAATGTCTTTTGGACACTGTGCAGGCCCACCTCGGTGATCTCCACCCCCGCTCTAGCCACAGGATGGGCAGCGGCATCACCAATCCACCATGGCAGTGCCCTGCAAAAGAAAACAGCCACCCAGTGCCACTACATGATGAATGGTCTCACCTGTTCCGCCAGGGTAACTCCCTCTTCTCATCACTCACAAACTCATCACACATCCACAGGGATCTCATACCTCAAGGGACAACACCACTAACTCTCACACGCACCCTCACATTTCCATCAGGCTCATACCCTCTCGAGCTCACGTCCTCATCCTGTCCATGGCTCCGTTCACCACACAAACATTCCACGCAGTGCTATGTGTCCGGCTCACACTCTCTCCATCTGTTTTCATGCAGGAGAAGCCTGCTCAAATCAGCAGGGAGAGGCCCCAGATTGGGGGTGGACTGGCCCACATTAGGCCCCTCACTCATTTTGAGGAGCGTGCCATCGCGCTGACTGGTGAGGATGTGAACCCTGCCTGTGGCGATGGTAAGGTCAGCAGCGAACACCCACCTGAGGACCCTGCACCACATCATCCCTCCCTCAATGCAACTGAGTGCTCTCTCTCCTGCATTTTACTCTATGCACTATTATCTCTACTTCAGTTCACAGGGAGCTCTACCAAGGGACTGACACCCTCCGCCAGCCAGTCCCTCAGCTCCAACCACGTCTTCATCTGCAGCCAAGAGGATACCTCCTCCAGTGAAGAGCTGGAAGTAAGCAGCCTGGAAGAACTGTCACAGTGCTTACCCACACCCTCCACCAGCGCAGAGACACACACCTTGGTGGGGCCTAGATCTAGAGCTGGCTCCAGTTCACAATCTGGTGGTCACTGCACAGACATATATCCGCAGCAGGGAGAGGCAGGTCAAGCCAAGCTCCCCAGCACTTGGAGGACTGTGGGGCATCTATGAGGTCCGAGTCAAGTGATGAACCCCTAGATTTGGCCTTCCAACTCATCCTGGAAAGTCAGCAGAAGGTGGGGGAACATCACGCAGAACTGTTGGAAGCCCTCAGCAGAATGGCACGCAAGTCAGAGCAGTGTGTCCACCTGCTCTCTGATGAAGTGGTGCTCACGTGTGTGTTTATGGAGGTCTCCATGGGGAGGATGCCATGGAGAACCTGGTCCAGCAGAAAGTGGAGATGTGTGCAGACCTGCGCTCCATCGTGGGAGTTATGGGTGACTTCCTGCAATGGCAACGCCAGAGAGAAATGGGGCACTTTGACATCCCTCCAGGTGCTCCTTCCCCTCAGTGAGTCAGGCCAGGGCCCTCGGGCACCCGAAGGGATGAGGAGCAGCAGCTGGACAACTCTAAGTCATTCACTGAGGAATCTCAAACTGTCCTCTCCCTGAGTCCCTTTTGCCTGTCAGCCCCTCAATCTCATCCTCAGTCACCGCAGAGGGAACAGCTGGCCAACGAGTGACTCTGGAGGGAACTGTATGTGGTGGGGCCTTTTGGAGCCTCATGCAAGCACTCTCCCACACATGTGGATCCTTCACGTATCATACTCAACTCAATGTCCTGAGCATTTTGAATGCTGCCTGCTGGGAATCGCTTTCAGTTGTCCATCTGAGCTGACCTGCATCTCCAACCACTCACTGATCACACTCCCATGCAGAAGCTGATCTCACCCACCACGACTGTTACTTCATTTTCGATTTGGACAGCATGGTCTGGATTCGCTTTTTCATCAGGTCCCCCATCTTTTTGCGTCCCCCAGTCACCCATTTCCTTTTCCCTGTCACAGTTGACCCATGGTATCACCTTCCACCTCCCCTCTGTGACCTAGTAGGCACAACCCCTTTCCTTCAGAGATGTCCAGGCGAATGTGCACGTTCCCTTCCTCCCTGAAAATTCCAACCCCAGCCACATCCCATTCCCGACCTCTTCCTTCCCACTCCCAGGGTCCATGTCTGCCTCCGAGTGCCCAACAACCACCGTCGTTGTCCCTTCTATCACTACCGTCGAAACCTCACCCTACTGCCTGACTCTGCCCTCGGTCATTTTCACCATTCCCTCATACCACGGCCACTCTCAGTTCGCTCCCCAGGAGGCAGACATGGACCTATCAGACCCTTCCCTTGCATGTTCACCCGCACATTCCCTCCCTCCAGACCCCTTCCTGCTTACTTAGTCCATCCCCCTTCCTTCTTGTGCCACCTTTAGTCATCCCCCCTCCAACTCCTTCCTTCAATATTACCTATTTCTTCAGCCTCACCTATTCCTCCAGCTTTGCTCCTCCCCCCTTCCTGACTCTCTCAGACACCCTTACTTCTTCCGCTAGCTTCACTCCTTCCCCTTTCCTGACTCCTTCCTCAACTCTCCGCACTCCTTCTTCCCATCCTCACCCCTGGACTCCTTCCCCTCCCCGCACTCCTTCCTCCCCCTGGATTCCTTCCCTTACACCTTCTACCCCCTTACACCTACATGCCCAGTTACCAACTTTTCCCCCGTTACTCCCTCTGCCCCCATACTCTTTCCCTCATCTCAACCTCACAAGCCCCTGATACCTTCATTACCCCTCCCCTCCCAACCTCATGCCCCCAACACCTCTTCCTGTCCCAGCCAATCCTAGATCTTCCTTTCCCACCCCCTTGACCATCATTCATTGTGAGCACCAACGGTGACTTTCCAATGTCCGGGAGCTGCTTCACAATGGAGCCATGTCCATAAGAATCCACCCAGTTTGCCATGGGCATTCCTCCACTGTGTCATTGTGGTCGGGCTCCAGTGTCTTCTGCTCCTTGGATGTCCACGGTGTGAGCAAGGCCCTGGTGGGTGAGTCCCAACTTCTGCACGTCACACTTGTCAGGATGAGTTTTGCACCAGCATGTTTTCCCACCGACATGGCCAGACGATCCAGCATGGGGGTGGGGGGGTGGGGTGGGCTCTTATAATGATATGCTGATGTATTACAATGTGGTTCCAGACATCCAATAGTGGGCAATGCGACCTGCCATCAGTGGGCAGAGCAGACGATTGCAAACTGGTTTCACAACATCATGAAACAGATTTTTGGCCTTCTTGCCATATTGTCCACTCACGCCACCAAACATGTCCAACACCAGCAGGCACAGAAAATCCTGGCCGGAAAATATTTTAGAGAGTAGCACCTAGTGGCCTAGTTAAACATCAGTGCTATTAATTTAGTCATTCAACTTAAAATTAAAAGGAGTAGGGAATTGTCCACAATATTGAGGCTCTGCAGTTTATGCCTCCACAGATTTCTGAACATTTGCTCCCCCATTTTCTATCGCAGGGATGAGAATATGTTAGTTTAGATTGAGCAGTCAACTATTGTCTTTTATAGTGGTTTTCTTGGTCCATATAAAAGTCTTCATAGCTGTTGTCAATATCCCACAACAGAGATCAGTAAGTTTCATATTATTATTACTATCAACATTGTTTTTTTGCAAACACAAAAGAGGCAAAACAGCATAAGTCTGTCATCCATTTTAATTTAATAAGTGCTATCGGGTCTTTACACATTGGTCCTTATTCACTCTGTGACACTGTGACCTCTTTATAACTTGCCATCTTTCATATGATTACTTTATATGCCAATGACACTCCCTTTATTTTAGGAGTCATAACCTTTACTCCTAAGCCTATGTTCCTCATCAATATTTTTCCCCTTTGATATTGAAGTATAATCAGTTCTCATTAGCTTTTGGACCGGCTCATGGTTGCAGCCTGGAGTAATTCTGACTTCTTCCTATAAACTGCATCTGAGACATTTTATATTTTGTGTTTCATATGTTAGATTTTATTTCATACAACTACTTAATTTACTTCAAATTACAGAAGTATGAAAACAAAAACAAAAAATTCTTGCAATTGTTGCTTGGTTTTGTTAACTCCATATTTTAACGTCACATAAATTGATTAAAGCAAAATTGCAGCAACACATGTGTCTCTACCTGAGATTATATTCATAGTCTATTGCCTCTTGGGGTCAAGATGGTCCCAGCTCAATTATCTCATCCCACTTGACCTGGATATTCTCAGACAACAACACTGCTTTCAGCAAAGGAGAAGACATGGCCACACTATGCATAATATGTCAACTCCAGTGTCTCTATTATGAAAGGAAAGATTGGATTGCAATAATTATACTAAATGATAGGGCCACTTTTCATCTCTGGGTGCTGATGCAATTTGTTCTGAGGAGGAGTGTACTACAGACTTATTTGGAGACATAGGGGCAATTGTGCCCCATACCAGTGAAAGCGATATTGTAATTTTCTATGTAAAGGCAGCAGACTGTAACTGGGCCATGGTGTTTTAGAATAGGTGTATCATCAGTACCTTAGAGAAATATTAGTGATGCCTGATCATCTCCAAATAAACAACTAGGAGCAGGGTTGGTCTAATGTCAAAAATATTTTTCTACTAATAAAATGTATCCAAAGTATCCATGACAATTTTTTGCTGCTACAGGTTGAACCCTGTAATGTGACACTGGCCAGTTCATTTCATTTGGGAAGAACATAGGAACAGGAGTAGGCCAGTTCATTTCATTTGGGAAGAACATAGGAACAGGAGTGATCTGCTCCACCATTCAGCTAAATAATATCTGATCTACAGCTTAACTGCGTCCTCCGTCCTTGGTTTCATAACCCTTAAGACACTTGCTCTGATAATCCAGGGGCAAAATGAAAATTATGAAGATATCTTGCTCAGTGTTTCTGCTAAATAATTTTACACAAAAATATATAAATATGTAACGTCTATATTAAATAGATGTGAATGCATCTATTAGCCAACAGAATTATATGAAAATTGCAAAGCACAGTTAGGCCCAATCAATCCACCTTCATTTGGCCTATTCCCTTCTCTTTTTATTCTTTTATCCTCCAACCATCTTTCCAACCTATTCCGAAATGTTGGCATGGAGTCTCCTTCACTCACTAATTCCAGCTATGCACTCTATCGCAACACAACCCTCTGGGTGAAAAGGTGTCTCTTGCTCTGAACTAAATCTCTTCAATCTAACCTGTGTCAGTGTCTCCCTCATTGTAGGCACATCATTGAATAAAATCTGTTTCTATCTGCTTTGTCTCATCCTTCCATAATTTGAAACACTATTTTAAACTGCTCCCTAATGTCCTCTCTTCTAATGAAAAACAAATACTCAGTTAAAGTCGTCCTTTGTATTTCTATTTCCTGACACCAGGCAACATCTTGGTGAATGTGTATTGTATTCTCTCTGTTGCCCCATCCTCCTCCTGAAAACATTAAGCCCAAAACTACACACACTACACAGAACTCCAACTGTGCTCTTAGTAAGGTTATACTCCATTCACCATTAAATCTCGGTTTAATATTCTATAACTCTTGCAATAAAAGCCAGCACTGTATTTGTCTTTTTTTTAATGGCCTTATCTACTTGAGGTGCTGCTTTCAATATCTTGTGAATTTGACCTCCAAACCCCTCTGTCCTTGACATCACTCAATCCTTTCCAATTCAGAATATAATTAGTACTGTTTAAAAAAGGTCTTGCATTTATATAGCACCTTTCATAAAATCAGGGTGCCCCAAAGTGCTTCACAGCCAATCAAGTATTTTAGAAGTTATTATTGTCACTGAGGAAATGTGGCAGTGACTTTGCACACAGCAGGGCCACACAGATAATGAAAGATCAGATAATTTGTGTTAATGATGCAAGGGTTGCAGGATAAATACTTTCCTAGACTTCTTTTCTTTAATTGTGCTATGGGATCTTTTAGGCTCACATGAGAGGGCAGACAGGGTCTCAATTTTAATGTCTCATCAGAAAAATGGCAACTCCAACCAGCATTGCACTGAAATTTCTGCCTACAATTTGTGCTCAAGTTTCTGAAGTGCGGCTTGAACCCACAATTTCCTAACTCAATGGTGAATCACAGTTGACTCTAAAATGTACCACTTCACATTTACTGACACCGACATTCCAACATCTTTTCAACACTGCCTGGCAGCTTTCTTTGGTAATTATTGTTTACAATGCTTCCTATTTTAATATCATCTACAAATAAGGGCACAAATTTCTTTTTTTTTGTCCTTTTATTTTATTCTTTCATGGGATGTGGGTGTGACTAGCAAGGCCAGCACTTGTTGCTCATCCTTAATTGCCCTTGAGAGTAGTTAAGAGTTGAGCACATTGCTGTGAGTCTGAAGTCACATGTAGGTCAGACCAGGTTATGTAGGCAGATTCCTTCCCTAAAGGACATCAGTAGCCTGATGAGTTTGCACAACAATCGATGATAGTTGTCATGGTCACCATTACAGAGACTGGTTTTATATTCCAGATTTATTAATTGAATTTAAATTCGCCAGCTGCTGTGGTGGGATTTGAACCCATGTCCACAGGGCATTAGCTGCTCCAATTCCGACAGATCCCATTTTCACGGTAGGGAAAAGGGACGATGTGTGGCTCACATGTGAGGGAAACCTAAACTCAGCAGGGCCATTTGAACTCTGCAGAGTTCAAATGGACCCCATTTTCACTGTAGCAAGGGCTTTATCCGGCAGTATGGGAGTCATGAATTTATGGAGGAGGCATAAATACTCATGAAGAACAGATAAGGTCTTCAGAAATGTCAAGCTGCCAAGTTATTTAAATCCCCAACCTTTTAAAAATAAAAAAAACTTGCCTGTTTCAGAGAGAGTTGAATAAAATCTGTTCTAGCAGCTCCAAAAGCTGTTTGTTGACACTAACATAAGGGCTATCATTAGATCACTATTAATGATTGGCTGCTGTCCACAACCTACAATTATCCTAGCAGTGGGGTTGTAAGTTCAGTTTGATTAACAGCTCAAAGAAGTTATTAAAGAATTAGTTGTCTTTGCAGGGTTATGAATACAAGACTGTTTGTTTTGGTCAGGGATTAAGTACTTGAGGGGCCTTTAAAGTTTTGAATGAGTTTTCATGAATGGGAGTGTTTTATTATTGTAAAAGCTGTAACAGATAGTTAAATCTTTATTTTATTTCATTTCAACATGGCACCTGAGTCTGTCCATAAATGAGTTGACGTGAAGGGTTTAAGCACAAAGAGTGGTAGAAGGGGGTGGTATAGATTGGCATGGGGTCTATAAGGGGCCATGAGAGTGGGTTGGCACATGTTGGCATGGAGGCTATGGGGACCTTAGGGTGGTGGCATAAATAGGCATGGCAATTGGGTGGGGGGCAATTTATGGACTGTGAGGGGTGAAGGTTAGAGGGCCTAATAATTACCAAAACAACTGGGAAAAGGTCCCAGAGAACCAAGGCACACTTTTTAAATAGCCTGCCTCAGAACTCAGCAGTCCCTGTGGCCACCCCCAATCTGTGCCCAGGAGAGGCAGGCCTGAATCCATTCCATACCCGCTCCCCCAGAGCAAACATCGCATCACTCGGGGCATTTTCTCCCAAGGTGGTGGAGCCATGCTAAGGAATTTCCTTCCTAACAGCTCTGTGGGTGTACCTACATCATATGGACTGCAGTGGTTTAAGAAGGCAGCTCACCACCACCAACTCGAGAGCAAACAGGGATGGGCAATAAATGCTGGCCAAGCCAGCAATGCCCACATCCCATGAAAGAATCTTTTAAAAGTCTGAGTTACCCGCCTTGGGAGCAAAAACCCAAATAATTACAGCTTCCCACTGTCTCCCCAAATGGTAGTGATTCCCTGTATCACTTTTTAACCTTTTTTAATTCAAAAGATTTAAGAATGTCCCTCACTTTCAATATTGAATTAACAGACAATGTCCCATTTCAGGTTAGAAACTGTTAATGTTTGTGTATTTGGATTTTTTTTAAACTGAGCCAATGTAGATTTCCTTTTCTCATTTTTGTATACAAAGGATCTGCTGGGCTGGCTGGCAGGTTTTTGCAATGCGAAAATTATTGCTCAATTTCAAACCTATTCATATCAATGAGAAACAGAACACAGATGTAATATAATAGTAGATTATTGACCTGCAAATGCTTTACAATTCCCAGGAGTAGGTGAAGCAGGATCCTGCCAAAGTTTTTGTACATGCAAATACACCTTTAGTGATCACAGATTTTAACTTTCATTTTTACCAGTGTTTGTTAGTTTTATGGTTTTAATATGTTAGGTTATGTAATGAACATTATATTCATAGTGCAGAACCATTGTGTGTATGTCTAAGAGGTACAATGGAATTGGAAAAGACCACCACAATCCATCTGGCTGGTCCTGACGTTCAAAAATGTTCCCCTATACACTGAACTGTTATGCTCATCAATCACTTCCCATTTCCCTCTCGTATTTGCTAACACTACAGAGCTGGGAGGTTCTGGGTGTGTGCAAAAGCACTCTCAGCAGAAGCTGAGTTGCCATCTCTGGTTCCATGCATTCCCAGAGGTTTATTCGCGTGATGTTAATGGCTTTAAGAACATTTGATTGGATAGATATTAAGACTGGTAAGCATGTTTCACATTTTGCTGTTAGTAACATCAGTGAACTAATTCTGAACCAGAATTGTATCAATTTATTTATGTGCAGTTTTTCATCCTGTAGTGTGATAATCTATGGAAAAGAATTGGCCTGATCAGTTTTCATACCGTAATTAAAACAGTACTAGTCACTCATGGAGGGCAGAATTATATACATTATTCTTACATTTTCTATTTTCAACTTTCATTGTAAATGATGAGACTATGAATTTCTTCTGTTACATAATAGAAGGCCTGATAATTTTGCACTAACAGCAAAGCAATGATCCAAATGTTTTCTGTTCAACTCATTAGCATCAAATACATTTTCCACTCTTGGGAAAGCTGGACGAATAAATTGAAGAATGTGGTATCCATTGTGATACTCAAGAAATCCGGATGGTGAAGGATAGAACAGGAGCCAATCTTTATACACTTTTATAAGCATTTATTTAGAGATACAAATTTCAAACCTCTTAACCAAGAACCACAGTATTAGTCTGTATCTATTTATAGGAACACAAGTAAATTCCCAGTTAATGCCCACCACTTGCATTCACTTAAAGCACAATTAATATACAATTAACATCCATTGTTTTCACTAGTATTGCAACAACATGACACTCAAACTTAGAATTAAAGTTAAGTCCTCCGATTGCACTTGGGACCCAACCTGGCACTGGGGCAGGAAAGAACAGCCCCTCTTGCTCCCTGAACATGCTTTCCTTAATTCAGGAGAATGGTGATTTCCGTGGGTGTGGTTGAGTATCAAGATTACAAAAAAGGAACTGAAAGAAGTTTGAAACAAAGCAATAGTTTCTTATACAGATGTCACCAGGCTGCTGACTTTGCAGAGCGAAACATTAAGCTAATTAAAACCCCATTGTTATTGTAGAACTTGACCATTGGAGTTCTCCTGGGCAGAATCAGACAAGAGAACACTGTTCATTAAAACCGAAAATGCTGGAAATACTCAGCTGGTCTGAGAGCACCTGTGGAGAGAGAAACGGAGTTAATGGCTTGAATTTTTGTTGAGTTGGAATGACGCAGGAACCCTTTAAAAATGGTGAGTGGGTCCTGATTCCAGGACTCCTGACTCCATTCCCAGGCTGTCTGATTTGCAGGAGTGCCTTTAAAGGGTGCAGGCTGGTTTATGTCAAAAGCCCACACATGGCACTCCTGACCAAGCCATTTTGGAGATAGGCATTGGGGGATTGGAAACAGCATGAGAGGAGGGGCAGTCAGGAGTGTGAAAACAGAGTGAATCCTAAAACATATACCTGTGTAATTAAAAATGGATACATTTTAGTTGTATTTGTGGGTGGCACCAGCATTTAATAAGCACAGTAAATTGTAGTATACATAGGAGTTATTCTAAATTAAAATATTTAAAATAAATTAGTAAATGAGTACTGTAGTAAGCACTTTATATTAAGCTTAAGGTATGTTAATGCAGTTCGGCCATGTGGAATGTGCATCCTGTGGGGTGTGGGAAGTCATGCAGGCACAAAGTGCCCTTGATGATTACACTTGCAGGAAGTGTCACCAGCTGCAGAAACTTGAGCTCTGAGTTGCCGAGCTCAAGCGGCAGCTGGAGTCACTGTGGTGCATCTGCAAGGCTGAGGATTATGTAGATAGCACATTTAGAATGGTGGCTACCCACAGCTAAGAAGTACACAGCCGGAGAGGAAATGGGTGACTGCAAGAATATCTAAGAGAAACAGGTAAGTAGTGCAGGAACCCCCTGAGGCTATTTCACTCCCAAACCACTTTTCCATTTTGGATACTGGTGAGCGAGATTGTTCCACAGAGCACTGTAGCAAGAGTCAAGTTGGGGCACCACAGTTGACTCAGCTGCACAGGAGGGGAGGGGAAGAATGGAAGTGCTATATTAATAGGGGATTCCATGGTTAGGGGACCAGACAGGAATTTCTGCAGCCATAGATGTGACTCCAGGATGGTATGTTGCTTCACTGGTGCCAGGGTCAAGGATGTCACAAAGGCTGCAGGACCTCCTTTTGGGGGAGGGTGAGCAGCCAGAGGTTATGATCCACACTGGGACTAATGACATAAGCAGGAACAGGGATGAGGCCCTGAAAGCAGATTTTAGGGAGTTAGGGAGGGAATTAAAAAGCAGGACCTCAAGAGCAGTATTCTCAAGATTACTCCCAGTATCACATGGTAGTGAGCATAAGAATAGGAAGATTGAGCTGTTCAACACATGGCTGGAGACATGAAGTGGAAGGGAGGGCTTTAGATTTCTGAGGTATTGGGACCAGTTCTGGGGCATGTGGGACCTGTAGAAGAAGGACAGGTTGCACCTTAACAGGACTGGAACTAATGTCCTCATGGGGAGGTTTGCTAGTGCTGTTGGGGAGGATTTAAACTAGATTGGTAGGGAAATGGGAACCTGAGGGGAAATCCAGAGTGGAGAGGAGAAAAACTTGCAGTGGAAAATAGAGAAGTATCAACTGATAACGTGGATATATCAGAGAGTAGTATCACAGTAGATAGAATACTCGGAGAGTTTGGTAGAATTAGAGTAGGCAATACTAAGTAATTAGATGAGGTCAGAATAAGGG
The DNA here is from genome assembly GCF_017639515.1 of Carcharodon carcharias. Lineage (NCBI taxonomy): Eukaryota > Metazoa > Chordata > Chondrichthyes > Lamniformes > Lamnidae > Carcharodon > Carcharodon carcharias. Next base: position 164,460,582 of record NC_054473.1, on the reverse strand, counting down.
GGAAAGTAAAAAAGCTTAAATCAAGGCTTAATGGGCATGTATGTGAATGCATGGAGTGTAATTAATAAGATTGGTGAACTGCAGGCACAGGTTGACAAATGGAATTATGATATTATTGCTATAACAGAGAGCTGGTTCAAAGAAGGGCAGGACTGGCATTAAATATTCTTGGGTACAAGGTGTTTAGGAGAGACAGGAAAGGAAGAAAATGGGGGAGAGTGGCAATAGTGATTAAAGATGGCATTACAGTACCGGAAAGAGAGGATATTCCAGAGGATTAAAGGATGGAATCTCTCTGGCTAGAGGTAAGGAATGAAAAAGGTGCAAAAACATTGATTGGTGTAGTATATAGACCACCAATTTAGTGCAAGGGATATAGAGAAACAAGTCTGCAAATAAATTACAGAGGGATAGAAGAATTATAGAGTAATCATAATGAGGGACTTCAATTATCCAACTATAGACTGGGATAGGAATACTACGAAGGGACAAGGGGGGTGAAAGTTGCTGGCATGTGTTCAAGATAACTTTCTGCAGCAGTATGTTTCCAGTCCAATGAGAGGACGTGCACTTTTGGATCTGGTTCTGGGGAACCAGTTGGCCCAAGTGGATCAAATATCAGTGGGAGAGCCTTTAGGGGACAGTGATCATTGTATTATAAGGTTTAGGTTGGTCATGGAAAAGGACAGGGCACCATCCAGAGCCGGGATAATTAATTGGGGGAAACCCAACTTTGATGGGATGAGAATGCATCTGAGTTGAGTAAATTGGAATCAAATGTTGGCAGAAAAGACGGTGGCTGAACAATGGGCCGCCTTCAAAGAAAGGGTATTGCAGGCAATGTCAAGGTATATTCCCTTGAAGGGGAAAGGTAGGAAAAATAAATCCAGAGCGCTCTTTATGGCGAGAGAGATAGAAGTGAAGATGTAAAGGAAGAAGTGCGTGTACGACAGATGTCAGGTAGAATGTACAATGGAGAATCAGGCTGAATATAGAATGACCAGAGGGGAAGTGAAGAAACTAATATGAAAAGCAAGGAGAGAGCATGAAAAGAAGATGGCAGCTAACATCAAAGGGAATCCCAAGATCTTCTATAAGCATGTAATTAATAAAAGGGTGGTATAAGAAAGATTAGGACCAATTAGGGAGAAAAAAAGGGGACTTGCATGTGAAGGCTGGAGAAATAGCAGAGATATTGAACAAATACTTAGCATCAGTCCTTACAAAGGAAGAAGATGCTACCCAGGCTGAGGTGGGAGTGGAGATAAGTGGTACACCAGAAGAATTTACAATTGAGAAGGAGGTAGTGTTAGAAAGGCTATCTTTGCTTAAAATAGTTAAGGTACCAGGATCTGATGAGATGCACCCAAGGGGACTGAAGAAAGTGAGAGTGGAAATTGCAAAGGCACTGGTGATAATCTTCCAGTCTTCCTTAGACACAAGGATGGTGCCAGAGGACTGGAGAATTGCGAATGTTTCATTCTTGTTCCAAAAGGGATGCAAGGATAAAGCTGGCAACTACGGACCTGTCAGTTTGACCTCAGTGGCAGGAAACTTCTGGAAGCTATGGTTTGGAAAAAAATTAATAGTCACTTATTGCAGGACAAGTGCAAGATAATCAAAGAAAGCCAGAATGGATTTGTTAAGGGAAAATTATGGTTAACTAACTTGTTGGAGTTTTTTGAGGAGATAACAGAAGGTTGACAAGGGAAATGCTGTTGATGTGGTGTATATGGTTTTTCAAAAGGCATTTGATACAGTGCCACACAACAGACTTGTGAGCAAAATTCTAACTCATGGAATAAAAGGGGCAGTTGGCACTTGGATAAGAAATTGGCTGAGTGGCAGGAAACCAAAAGTACTGATAAATGGTTGTTTTTCAGATTGGAGGAAAGTTTGTGGTGGAGTTCATCAGGGGTCAGTGTTGGGTCAGTCCTGATAGAAATTAATGACTTGGTGCGCAGGACATGATTTCAAAATTTGCAGATGATAAGAACATTGGAAATCTTGTCAACTGCGATGAGGATAGTCTTGAATTTCAAAAGGACATAGGCATGTTGGCAAATTGGGCAGACAAGTAGCAGATTAAGTTCAATGCAGAGAACTCTGAGGTGACCCATTTTGGCAGGAAGGGTATGGTGAGACCATATAAAATAAAGGGAGAAACTCTAAAGGAGGTGCAGGAACAAGGGACCTCGGTATATGTACATAGGTCATTGAAGATGGCAGGCCATGTTGAGAGAGCAATTAATAAAGCATATAATATCTTAAGCTTTATTAATAGGCGCATGTGTACAAGAGTAAGGAGGTCATGTTGAATTTGTATAAGACACTAGTTAGGCCTCATTTAGAGTACTGTGTTCAATTCTGGGTGCCATACTTGAAGAATAATGTAAAGGCATTGGAGAGAGTACAGAGGAGATTCACAATAATGATTCCAGGGATAAAGAACTGTAGCTATGCAGATACATTGGAGAGGTTGGGACTTTTTTCCTTGGAGAAAAGAAGGCTGAAAGGAGACTTGATAGAGGTATTCAAGATCCTGAGGGTTATGGATAGGGTAAATAATGGTGAATTGTTCCCACTCAAGAGAGCATCAAGAACTAAAAACAGATTTAAAATAATTGGTAAAAGAAGTAATAGTGATGTGAGGAAAATTTTTTCACCCAGAGGATGATTGGGGTCTGGAACAATCTCCCTGAGAGGATGGTGGAGGCAGGTTTGATCAAGGTATTCCAAAGGGAATTGGCCTGCTACCTGAAAAGAAATAATGTGCAAGGTTACAGGGATAAGGCAGGGAGTGGGACTAGGTAGAATGCTCTTTCAGAGATTCAATGCAGACTCGATGGGCTGAATGGCCTCCTTCTGCACTGTAAAGATTCTGTGATTTTGTGAATCTATGTCCTACTCCTTTTGTGGAGTCAGACCATGTTTTTAAAGGGTAATGGTTCATGGTCCTTCAGAGGAGTCAAAAACCCTCAGTCTGCATGAGGAGACCTTTTAAAAAGTAACTTCAAATGGTCCTCCTCATGCCCCCTCTGCTAAGGTAGAGCACACCACCCACACCCTTAGCTCCTCATGCCCCCTGTGCCAAGCTATGGCATCTCCATGGCCATTTACCCAATATACACTCTATAGAACCAATTAACCCTTCAGTGACAGTGGTATGTGTAAATAAAGACTTCTAAAAAGTCATTCAGTCATTCATTCGTTCTTTTCTGCTATGTTAAAAAAATTCCTTTCACTACAGCCCAATAGAAGTGTCAATAATCCAGACCCTTTAAAATATCAATAATATAAACCACAAGCCCATGAAACCACTTGAAATTGTGTAAGTAAACATTGTGGAACTGACAGCAGAGTTCAGAGCTGTAAATCAAGTAATGTTTTCCTTGAAGTACAGCTGTTTCAACAAGGGTAATGGATGCCTGGGTTCTTAGCCAAGTCTTATTATGTATGTTTGGCTGACAGTCCAGACAGCCATTACTCTTTTTGAAATAGTTGCACCCCAAGAAAGACATTTACAGCTCTGACAACTCTGATCTCCGCTGTCAATTGCACAATGTTTATTTATACAAGGGTAAGTGTTTTCAAGGGGTGTGGTTTCTGTTTATTGTTTATTGATAATTTAAAGGTTCTGGATGATTGATAATCTTATTGTGCAGAATAAGGAGATTTTTTAAACTTAGTTGAAAGGAATGAATAACGGTTTTAGCTATTTTTACACACCCTACTGTCACTGTAGGGTAAGTTGGTTCAATGCAGTGTAGATGGGCATGAAAGTACCATAGTCTGGTATGGGGTGACATGAGGTGCCATCGCTTGGCATGGGGGCATGAGAGGCCAAAGCTTGGCTTAGGGGGCATGAGAGCCATGGGGAGGGTGGGTGGAGGGGTATAGGGTGGTATTGGGGGGTGAGAGGCATGAGGTGGCTTGAATGGGGCATGGGGACTGTGTTCAGGATGAGGGTGTGAGGACCTTTCTATTTTTATTTTAGCTGGGTAAAAGTCCCACAGCACTGAGGCAGGCTTTTTAAACACCCCCCCCTTGGCACTTGGCAACCCTTGTGGCTGCCTCCAACCTCTTTCCCCAGTTGGCTGGCCTGACTCCAGCCCAGCCCATGCCCCAGGAATGAAGATCCTGCCTTTACAGGCACTTTCTCCTGAGGCGGGTAAGCCAAGCCAGGAATTAGCCAAGGCAATATTTCAGGTTGAAGACCCTTCATTAAAACTGGGAGTGCTTACAGATGTAATAACTTTTAAGCAAGATGGTGGAAAGAACAAATGGGAATAGGATTGAAGACAGGAGGGATAAAATGACCAAAGGGTTTGGGTTAGAGCTCAAATGATTTTTTAAAAATTCGATCATGGGATGTGGGAGTCATTGGCTCAGCCAGCATTTACTGCCCGTCCCTAATTGCCCTTGTTCAGAGGGCTTTTTTTTAAAGAATCAAACACATTGCTGTGGGTCTGGAGTCACATGTAGCCCAGACCAGGTAAGGGCAGCAGATTTCCTTCCCTAGAGGGCATTAGTGAAGCAAATGGGTTTTTACAACAATCGACAATGGTTTTGCGGTCATCATTAGACTCTTAATTCCAAATCTTTATTGAATTCACATTCCACCATCTGCCATGGCAGGATTCAAACCCAGATCCCCAGAGCACTACCCTGGGTCTCTGGATTACTAGGCCAGCAACAATACCATAACGCCATCACCTCACCCGAATTTTATGACCTGTGCTTACTGCTTCCACCAGTTCCACACATTAGGCTGTATTTTCAGTCGAGGCTGGGGTTCAGATCAGAGACAGGCAGGCTCGCAACTTTGCACCACTGGCTTTCCTGTCAAGTTCCTGCCACAATCCCAATTCCAAACCATTTTTTGAAGAGGCTAAGTCAGGATCAGATCGCTGCCCACCAGCAGGCAGCAGGTAGCCAAGTATCAGCAAATTAATTTAGTTAAAGGGCCTATTCAGGCTGAGTTCCCACGCCAACTGGAATTGCCAGTTAACAATGGGGGCAGCACTGTGGTTGGCTCAGGTGTGGGGGAACACGATTGATGTCTCGAGGGATATCCCCTCCACTTCCACCATGCACCCATAATGGCTGCTGAGCCACAACTGTGCTTTCTTCCAGTGTAAATGTTCTGTACCCTCCCCACAGCAGGATAATGACTAGAACTGAAAGTACTTGCTCAGGTGGCAATCAACCAATCCTTCAAACAAGTCCAACATGTTTTCCACCTCTGGATTTACTTTTCCCATCTACAACAATTGGACAAATCAGGTCGCACAATATATTTCACATGCCTCAAATATAAAAGGAAAGCCTTCCTACCTCTAGAAGATTTTAAACATTTACAGCTGCTGTTTTCATACTGAAATTGTATTTATCAGCATCCTTTGATAAATCTGCAAATATGCGCAAAGCATTAATTTCTTAAAAGCTACTCGATGGATTTAGTTCAAAAATAATACAGTCCTTCACTATCAATAGGTGCATCAACATACAGGAAATATCTAAATACACCTACAATTAACAATTCGGGATTTATCATCGCAGGATGCTTAAATTCTGGCAGAGCTGGAATGGCTCTTTGAAGTTATTATCCTTTTTCTTCCTATTTGGCAACGAAACTTATTTTCTTAACTAGTGTGAATTCATATTGGCTTTTTCAGGCAAATAAGTAATGCTGCAAGACTTTCCAGCATGCTGTAACTTTCAGTTGGAAAGACTAATCAGCTTGGCTTTCTCCAATGCAAAGAATGCTTCAAATAGGCACAAATAAATTTTCCAAAGACTTACAGTGATTAACTTGGCTACCCAAACCTAGAATCAATCTCCAATACATGCTACATTAATTGATCTCAAGTCAGGAGCATGCTATTCTTAAGCAATCATGCCAAAGTGTCAACCTAGGTTGTGTATTATTAGCTAGGCTGCCTGGTCTTGATCACTATCTATTGACCTCCACTTGATGTGGACAAGATTGCATTCAGTTGTGATCCTGAAAGTAATCTCTGACCTGCACTGTCATGACACATAAGTAAAAAACACCCAGTTGGGCGAGGTACCACATTGCTCCTCTAGCAAGAAGTCAGCCCCATCAGGAATAGAGAGAATGGGGGAAATTGTTGAGGCAACACATATTCAGGTGCAGATGCTTTGTTAGAAACCATCCCTATATACTATGGCCCATTAACTCTCTCAAACTCAGTATTGTTGCACAAGATTGAGTGACATTATCTTTTAAAGGGTGAATGTTGCCTTTTTGAGGAGAGTAATCTTATGATCAGCTCACCTACCAATGATAAGAGTCATGTTTTTACGGGACTGTCATGTTTTGGGCTCATTTGCTCTCAATCCTGTTCCTATGTCAGAAGGTTGTGTGTTCAAATCCCAAGCGCACATTTCCAATTGACCCTTGGGTCTGGGAGAGTGCTGCATAATCAAAATGCTGCACTTAAGAAGAATCTTCTGTCTGTTCAGCTGTCGAGGAGGAAGAAAAGAGTTGTTCCTGGTAGCCTGGCCAACATTCCCTCCTTAACCAATATCACCAAAAAGATATTAACTGGGCATTCATCATCTCCCTGTTGGAGCATATTATGTATAAAATGTTTGCCAAGAAAGCTGCTGCACTTAAAACTAATTTGTTGTACGTGAAGGACTTTGGGACATTCCTGAGACATGACATGAAGTGTAATGCAAGTGCAAGTCATTTTTTTTTTATTGAAGAACATAGTTACAAACATATTGCTGGCTTTCCAGTGACAAAGATCCCCTTTAATGGCAATAATTAAATGAAGGAAACAAGTAGGAAGGTTTGTTTAATATTGGAGACCAAAATAATCAGGAGATTAGATCAGCTTAATCTATGCAGCTGATGCTGCAAGTACTGAGTTGCCAAGGATGAAGCAACATTTATATATTAAACTTCAAAAACTCAGGCAGTTAAAAAGTTAATCCCCAGGGGGCAAGTGATCTCAGTGGAGATGACCATAAAATTGCAGTAAATTGGCTAGCTTTTAGATGAAATCATGAAATCTTTCAAGCTACTATTTTGTCATATGTTACTGTCTGTTAGGCTGGTGTATTGAATCTTGCTAAATATGAATTATACGTTTGTTAATACTTTTACCAGAATGTAGTCCCCATGATCTAGTTCCTACTTTTTAATTGCCATGGTTTATCAGGGATTTGTACCTTCTGTCGTGACTTCAAATTTTCAAAACAAAAACGTTCATGCAAATCTTGGATTTCTGCTCAGGGCATTTTCTTTGAAGGAAGATAGGATTGTCAACATTTATGTAATTTATATATTATGAAGACCTGGTGGCTATGTTTCAGATCAGGAATTGTTCAGAGGTGTGGTCTGGTGCATTGTTATCAGCTATCCCTAATAGTGGTTTGATTATAATACTGCTCCGTGTAGACACAATAAACTGTCAGGTGCAATTCAGAATGAGCAAAGTAAATATAGTTGTCAGGTTGTCGTAAACTGACTGAGCTGGAGTGAACGACAAGAAATGAAGCAAGTGGGTTATTTCTTCTTGAGAAAAGAGACCAAGACATACCTAAATCTAAATAATACTAGAAGTGTAAAAGGTGCTATTGTAACTAACTTTTGTTGATTTAAAAATAAAACAAAGGTTTATTATCAGCACTTTTGCTTTAGTACAGCTCTTCAGCAGTTATGGTTACAATGATCAGCCATTACTATAGCACAGCATTGTCCAATAGAAACTACCAAGTAGGTACAGGTGTTACTACAGGGACACTATTTCAGCTACGTGCACTAATTTTAACAGAAAATGCCATATTCACACTCACACAATTGTGCTAGATATGTATATTTACCTAACATAAACTTACCACCATTCAGTAGCCAAGGAGAAGTAATTTGAAAAAAACCCACATGCTCAGTTTTTGATCTTGCCATTTTACTAACAAACATGTACAAATGTTACAGCACACTTGCATAGACCGTGCAAAAACAAGTAGTGAGATCACATGCCCAAAGATTTTGTCCATTAGTCATATTTTATTTACTAATCAAAAGAATAATTCGCCACATCTGGAGTCCAAATTAATCACATGTGGTTAATGCAGTGAACAAAATTGTGTTAGGAAGGATCTCTCAGCCATGGTAAGGTTACAGAAGTGATTACCTAAGGTGATAACAGGGGTGCGAGGTTTGGATCTACTCTGTCACGTTTCTCCGTAATGTTAAACAATTATATCAATTCACCCTTTAGCCACCATTGTTCTAATAGAAATAGTCTCAAGCTTTGAAGTCTTTCTTCGTACCTGTACTTCCTCAGACCAAAGCAACAAACTGGATGAGGATTACTTTTGGTAGCAAGTGACTAGGGTATAGAATTGCAGACACAATGGTGAAAATAAAATCCATAATAGCATATAAAAAGAAAATTGATAAATATTTTATAATATTTAATATATAATTCAATAACTGTTTCTGGCAGATAGCACAGGTTCAGTGGATTGAAAGGCCTTGGCAATGTAAACTTTTGATTCTTTTGAATCTAATACAAGCTAATACTTGAGCTGTATCCTAGGCTCCAGTTATGATATGTTGCACTTATTTTTGGGACCTTTGTTCATTTTTATATTAAATCTGCGTATATGAAAATAAGGGAATATTGCCAAAGAACTGGCGGCCTATTGTGATTCCTATATTTAAAAAGGTCAATAGAACAATTCCAGGGAACTATAGACCTTAACATCAGTGCTAGGAAAGATAATAGAATCCACGCTCAAAGATGTAATAGAAAAACATCTAGAAACTTATAATATAATAAGAGTAGCCAGCATGGATTCTTAAAAATGGAAGATCATGCTTGACCAACCCTTATTGAATTCTTTGAGGAAATAACAGAGGGAGTAGGAAAGGGTAATGTTATAGATGTATATATTTAGATTTTCAAAAGGCTCTCAGCAAGAAAGTGCATAGTGGACTTTATGACCAAGGTCAGAAGATGTGGAGTTAAGGAATAAATGGCAGAATGGATAGCAAGTTGGCTATAAAACATAAATAGAGAATGAGGATTAAAGACTGGCAAAAGGTGAGAAGTAGTGTTCTACAGGATTGGTACTGGAATCAGTGTTGCTCACCATACATATAAATTGGAAGTTAGGAGTCAAGTCAGACAATTTAATAATTTGAAAATGACACTGTGTTGGGGAGAGAAATCATGGGCACTGGCACTTCGCCTGTTTCTGGGCCTCTTATTAGACCCCACTCCCCTTTAATCCTGCCCCTCACATCCTTTGGTTGCCCAGAATTGGGAACAATAGTCAAGTGGGGTCAAACTGTTTTATACAGGCTTAGTGATACCCCTGGGGCTTTTGTACTCTTAAGCCTCTATTCATAAAGCCCATTGAAAGCTCAGGTTTCAGTATGAAGCACTTTACAATCATGGCTTTGACAGGCAATTACACACAACTTGGTCACTCATATTAAGCAATCAGCTCCGCTTCTTTGAACCTGGCCCTATCTAATATCTGGACAGCAATATCCAAAAGATGTGAACCTCACAAGCACCGCAAACAACAATCCCATGTACAAATGAGAACATCTTGAACCAACAGTGACATATTCCATTGGTGCATGACTTCTAGTTTCACTTCCAAGTTTAAAAATGGCAAAGCCTTCGAGTAAATTAGCACCAACCTATCCACCTACAATCAGTGCTATTTCTATCCGCATACGTGGGCTTTGTTAACAGAAAAATCACTTTGAGTGATGAATACCCTTTCGTTTTAAATTAAAACTAGCCACATGTACAAACACCCAGCATGGAGCATATAATAGGAGAGCAAAGTACTGCAGATGTTGGAAATCTGAAATATAAACAGAAAATGCTGGAAATGCTCAGCAGCTGGTGCAGCATCTGTTGAGAGAGAAACAGAGTCGATGCTTCAGGTCCACAATCTGCACTAATCCTGACAAAGGGACACTGACCTCTGTTTCTCTCTGCACAAATGCCACTAGATGTGCTGAGCATTTCCAATGCTTTCCGTTTCTATTGAAGCAAAAATAATGCCTTTTGCCAGTCCCCTACAAAAAGTCAGACTTCTTGTCAGTGTCTCATTCCTCTTCAGCAAAAAAACCAGCAGCCGTTGTCTGAGATCTGGTTTGGCACAACATAAAACATTTTTTTAAAAAGTTAAGGTATAAGGAAAACATACACAACTGGTTGAGCAAAAAACAATCAATTTCAAAGCAATAAATTAATGAGTTTTAAAAAATGAGTAGTTAATAAAAATGACCATTAAAAAGCACCAAATAGCAGAGCTAACTAATAAGCCCTCTTTTCCCTTTTGATTTAAAAAGCAGAACTAGAGAGAGACAGACTAGGCCCCAAGTCCTGATCACCAGGGAAGGCGCAGGGGACCAGGGCTGAGCCAAGAAGTTGGGCTTAACTAAAACCAACGTTGCACTCACCTCTGGCGCACAGCCTGAGCTGACCTCAGTGAAATTCATACGAACATGGGATTGGAAGGATCAGCCTGGGTTTTCGTTCTCTCACAACCCATTTGTGTGAATAAGTTTTTAGGAGTGCATGTGGCTCTCGCCCATGCTCACTCCCTCCTGGCCCAGCAGGTTTGGAGATGTTATCATTGACGAGAAGTTTGGGATGGTTATGAAGGTGATAGGACACACTTCCTCCCCACTTTTTACTAACAGTCCACTGCCCTGGGTCTCGCTGATGCAGCAGCCACTGCTTCTCCTGGCCTGCTTTTTTTTCATTCGTTCATTGGATATGGGTGTTGCTGGCAAGGCCAGCATTTATTGCCCATCCCTAATTGCCCTCATTCAGAAGGCATTTAAGAGTTAACTACATTGCTGTGGGTCTGGAGTCACGTATAGGCCAGACCAGATAAGGACGACATATTTTTCCTTCCCTAATAGACATTAGTGAACCAAATGAGTTTTTATGACAGTCAGCAATGGTTTTGTGGTCATCAATCAGACTTTAAATTCCAGTTTTTTTTTTGCTGAATTCAAATTTCACCATCTGCCGGTGGTGAGGTTCAACCTCAGGTCCCCAGAGCATTACCCTAGGCCTCTGGAATACTAGTCCAACAACAATACCACTATGCCACCACGTCCCGCCATTTTGAATCCTGCAGTCCTTTAGTGGGCTGGCGCTTGTACGGAGAGCAAGAGCACAGCAAGGGTGGATACGTCACCCAGAATGCACCCTGGTTGTCAAAGCAAATGGCCATGCGAACTTGGGCTCAGACTCCAACAACTCCTTATACCACAGAACTTTAACCTGGAGTGGAGCACCCATCTTGCGCTTGTTGGCAAGCACATTGTGGCATGAGGCAGGAGCCATTTGAGAGAGGTTAAGAGGTGCTGCCTGAGCCTGGGCCCCCCAAAAGCACAAGTCCTGGTGATTAACACTGTGTACATCCCCCTCTCCTGGGTGCTGAGTACCGTTAACACAGAAGGGCTGCAACAAAATATGGGAAAACATTAATAAGCGTGCAATTGGAAAATTAATTTCAATATAGTTAAGTGTGAGATGGTACATTTTGATAGGAATAAGGAGGCCACGAATCCCTTGGAAAATAAGTGCTTGGGAGAGGTCGAGGAGCAGAGGGATCTGGGGATACATGCAAGAAATCACAGAAAGTAGCAATGTAAATTAATAAGGCCATTTAAAAAACAAAGAACTGAGGTTCATTTCTGAAAACACAGAAGTGAATTTAAACTGGTATAGCAACTTGGTTAGACCAGACTTGAAATATTGTGAATAGTCCTGGTCTTCACATTATAAAAAGTAGATAGGGGCACTGGAGGAGGTACAAAAAAAGGTTTACTGGAATGCTACCAGAATTGTGAGGATTTACATATCAGGTAAGATTGAACAGGCTAGGATTCTTTTCTCTAGAAAGGGAAGATTGAGAGCAGACCTAATTGAGGTCTTTAAAATTATGAAAGGGTTTCATAGGGTAGATATGGAGTAGATGTTTCAACCCGTGAAGGAGACCAGAATTAGGGGTGATAAATATAAAACAGTCACTAACAAAGCTATTAAGGAATTCAGAAAAAATTTCCTTACCCAAGGAATGGTTAGAATGTGGAACTCACTATCACTACTCGCGTAGGTGGATTTAAGGGGAAGATAGGTAAACAAATCAAGGAGAAAGGAATAGAAGAATGAGTTGATGAGGCTAGATGAAAGAGGGTGGGAGGAGGCACGTGGAGAATAAACACCGATATGGACCTGTGTGGCAGAATGGCCTGTTTCTGTGTTATTAATGCTTTGTAATTTTCCATAACGTCCTCTAATTCTCCATTATATGCCATTGATTCTAAATTGACTGTTTAATGTTAATGTCTTTATAATTTGTCATTAGATTTCTAACATTTTATTTAATATATCTGAAATAGAAAATGTGTCTTTTGTGTTTTAGTGCTATTGAATTTGGATATTAACAGAAACTGTATCAATCATTATTGCTGCAGTGGAAGCAAGGAGCTGAAAAGGGGTGTAATTTTGACTTTGTTTGATAATGAAGTCAATGGAAATAAAATCAGGAGAGATATAAAATGAGCAGCTATTACCTTTTTTACATTATCAAACCAAGTCAAAATTACACCCAGATCCTTTTATGTTCATTTACTTTTATTGAAATTTACTTATCTTTTGCTTAAAAAAATGTCAGTTTTTGATTTATGTTTAGGTATGTGAATTAATTTTAATTTATGGGTATTAACGAAAAAGACTTGCATTTATATAGCACCTTTCAGGACCAGCGGACTTCTCAAAGCACTTTACAGTCAATGAAGTGTTTTTGACCTTTAGTCATTGTTGTAATGTAGAAAAAAAATTGGAGTTAAATGTGTTACAACATAGATTGTGCCATTGTATTTTGTATATACGTGAAGTACGTTACACTTGATGCATTAATTCAAATGGAGTCATTCCTTCATGTTTTATTTCAGAAATATATATTTGCAGCTTTGTACTGTAATTGTCCAGTAACCTTCAAGCGCACCATTTGGCAGTTTTAAATAGAATTGTACTCCTAACAAGTTGCAATCATACCATCAGTAACAAGAAGTGATAATGAAAAAAGCTGACTAAAGGTCATGCCAGGATGCAAACATTTATATAAATTCTTACAGCAATTTTTTTTTTTTAACCAGTCAACAATAGATTGGGATTTGGTTTGTGGTGGTGGGCTCCTTGGTGCGAGAAGGAAGCAAACTAATCTGTTTTTAGTTTGAAGTCTCACATTTTGGGACAGAATCTGCTGCAAGGTCATTGTGTGATACATTTCACTGTAAGTACAAAAAACATAAGGAACATTCCAAGGATAAAAGAACTATAAATATGTCAATTTGCTGATGATTAAAATAGTGACAATTTATTTTCTGGCGAGTCCTCTCTCAAGTATGTTGATATCCTTCACTGCATTCACCTCTTCCTCCTCAACACAATATATAACTAACCGTGACAGGTTATGAAGGGCCACCTAATATTGATACAAGCCTAGCAGGACTTTGGTTTTTGTAAATTATGTTGTTAATATGTAATGCCTCAACATTTATTTATAAGCGTCTGGATTTTGCAGCAAGAAAAACAGGCACATCAGCACTCAATGTTATTAAGGAGTAAATTGTTCAGGAACTTCCAGTATCTGCACATATGCAGTTGAATGAACAAACCTGGAAGATGCTGTCCATGTTGCCCTCCTCCTCTGGAAGGTACATTACACTGATATCTTGCTGAGAGACCCTGAGTTCAAATAAATAAAAGGGCATAGATTTGCGGTCCTTACTCACTAAATACCTATTACATATGCCAGTAATAGTTAAGGTTGGTCCATTCAACTGTAAGTGAATTTTTAATGGCATGCTAAGTTTTATTTACTGCCAAATAACCTCTCTGACACTGAAAATTAACTTTTGCAAATGTGGAATCTCATTTTTTCAGATTATAATTATTAGAAATTTTTTTAATGAAAATTGTTTTCTGTTTGATCTCTTTTATCTCTTTATTTCTTAATCCCACATTCCTTTAATGCTCTTTATTTCATTTCTTGTACCTAATTTGACATCAAATATTCTAACTTGAACTATATGGTTTAGAATCCATAGACTGAATGTCAACTGTCAGACCAATTCACAAAGCAGGAGGCCGTCAGTGAGTCAGGAACACGAATGTATGCGGAGCAGGATTTGTCATGGCTTTTCAACACAGCCACAGTATTTGCATCTGAGCTCTGGGTTTCCTAACCAATTAGAATAGGCAGCCATGACAATGGCCCAGAGCAGGCTGTTTCAGCTCCACTATTTAAAGGAACCCTGTAGGAGTCAGAATTGAAATATTATCAAAGTGTCATAACAGAATCAGGAACTTGACAAAAGTGTCAACGTGGAAAGCAGCATCATGCTTTTCAGATGCACCCCTGGACATCATGGTGTGGGGTGTAAGGTTCTGCTGGAAGAATCCCTCTTTCACAGACAAAAGGAAGAAGGGACCCTCAGAGAACAAGTAGGCATGTTGAAAGGATTGGCCGATAGGATCTTTAGCAAGTTTGTCGTTCCATGCCCCTGGGATAAAGTGTCACAAGAGGTTCAATGAGCTGATCAAGGCAGAAAAGGTGCTTGGCAAAGCACGTTCAAGTACAATACCCTTGCTGCCTTCCATCTTTTTTTATTGATTCTATTCACGGGACACGAGCATTGCTGGCTAGGCCAGCATTTTTATTCTGTTGAAGGGTCATGAGGACTCGAAACGTCAACTCTTTTCTTCTCCGCCAATGCTGCCAGACCTGCTGAGTTTTTCCAGGTAATTCTGTTTTTGTTCAGCATTTTTATTGCCCATGTGAAGGTGGTGGTGAGCCACCTTCTTGAACCACTGCAGTCCATGTGGTGTAGGAACACCCACAACACTGATAAGGAGGGAGTTCCATGATTTTCAACCAGTGACAGCAAATGAACGATGATATAGTTCAAAGTCAAGATGCTGTCTGTCTTGGAGGAGAGCTTGCAGGCGATGGTGTTCCCATTCATTGGCTGACCTTGTCCTTCTAGGTGGCAGAGTTCACAGGTTTTGAAGATGCTGTCAAAGGAGCCTTGGTGAGTTGCTGTAGTGCACTGTGTAGATGGTACACACTGCTGCCACTGTGCATCGTTAGTGGAGGGAGTGGATCTTGAAGGTGGTGGATGAGTTGCCAATCCTGAATGTTGTTGAGCTTCTTGAGTGTCATTGGAGCTGCACTCATCCAGGCAAGTGGAGAGTATTCCCATCACACTCCTGACTTGTGCCTTATAGATGGTGGACAGGCTTTGGGGAGGTGGGAGGTGAGTTATTCGCTGCAGGATTCCTAATTTCTGACCTGTTCTTGTAGCCACAGTTTTTATATGGCTGGTCCAGTTCAGTTTCTGGTTAATGGTAATACCTAGGATGTTGCTGTGGGGATTTAGCGATGGTAATGCCATTGAATGCCAAGGGGAGATGGCTGGATTTTCTCTGTTATGGCAGGTGGATGATAATTGCCAAGCTGCTCAAATCCCAGGAGGAAACTTGAAGCAGCTGTCACAACTATTTGCAATTTGTATTATTTCGAGATGCAGGCTTTGAATTCAGTAAAAAGGCCACCAAGTCTTACGGATTTCTTACAAAGCTAAATTAATCCTTTATTAATAGAATAAGTTATTTTAAGCACGTACATAGACAGATTACAACCATGATAACTTCTAAATTCCCTAATTAACCTAAACCCCTGTTACACCTCTGTTAAGGCAACAGTGAGACACATAGATTTTAAAAGATCCAGGCAAAGTAACACACAATACCATGAACAGTTGAATTCAGTGAGGTTTTTTTCAGCTTCAGTTCCTTGTAGACAGGAACTTGAGGTTTAGATGCTGATGCTTTTCACACTTGTGTTAGATCTAAGAATGCCTGCGCTTACACACAGCCTTCTCTCCTTCATACGTTTTCCACTTTGAATGCAAATTCCTTTTGTTTCATTATGTCTTTGGACTTTACCTCTGAATTAATAATAAAATCTATCATAGTACTAATTTTACCAGTAATCTTTGGGAAAAATAAACACACTGTTTCTTAACTTCTCCTGGCGAGGTGTAACATTTCACTCCCTCTTTTGATTTCAAGCTGGCCTGGTTTATTTACAATAAATTCCAATAACATTATGAAAATTATTATATCTCCCTGACATCTCTTATTATAGATATTCATTGAATGGCACTTCTGTGGTATAAATGCTACTTGCCACTAACTTACTGTGACCCCTGATTCTGGACTCCCCCACCATTGGGAACATCCGTCCTGCATCTACCCTGTCTAGTCCTGTTAGAATTTTATAGGTTTCTATGAGATCCCCCCTCATTCTTCTGAATTCCAGCGAATGTAATCCTAACCTACTCAATCTCTCCTCATATGTCAGTCCCAATATCCCAGGAATCAGTCTGGTAAACCTTCACTGCACTCCCTCTATAGCAAGAACTTCCTTCCTCAAATAAGGAGACCAAAACTGCACACAATATTCCTGGTGTGGTCTCACCAAGGCCCTGTATAATTGCAGCAAGACATCCCTGCTCCTGTACTCGAATCCTCTCGCTATGAAGGCCAACACACCATTTGCCTTCTTTACCGCCTGCTGCATCTGCATGCTTACCTTCAACGACTGGTGTATGAGGACACTCAGGTCTCGTTGCACATTCCCCTCTTTCAATTTACAGCCATTCAGATAATAATCTGCCTTCCTGTTTTTGGTACTAAAGTGGATAACCTCACATTTATCCACATTATACTGCATTTGCCCACTCACTCAGCTTGTCCAAATCACTCTGCATCCTCCTCACAGCTTACCCTCCCATCCAGCTTTGTGTCATATGCAAATTTGGAGATATTATATTTTGTTCTCTCATCTAAATCATTAATATATATTGTGAATAACTGGGGTCCCAGTACCGATCCCTGCTGTACCCCACTAGTCACTGCCTACCCTTTGGAAAAAGATCCGTTTATTCCTACTATTTGTTTCCAGCCTGCCAACCAGTTTTCTATCCATCTCAATACACTACCCCCAATCCCTTGCGCTTTAATTTTACATGCTAATCTCTTATGTGGGACTTTGTCGAAAGCCTTTTGAAAGTCCAAATAAATCACATCCACTGGCTCCCCCTCATCAACCCTACTAGTTACATTCTCGAAAAATTCCAGTAGATTTGTCAAGCATGATTTCCCTTTTGTAAATCCATGCTGACTCTGTCTGATTTTGCCGCTGTTTTCCAAGTGCTCAGCTATTAAATCTATTATGATGGACTCTAGACTTTTCCCCACTACTGACATCAGGCCTGACTGGTCTATAATTCCCTGTTTTCTCTCTACCTCCCTTTTTAAATAGTGGGGTTACATTAGCTACCTACCAATATGTAGGAACTGTTCCAGAGTCTATAGGATCTCAGAAGATGACCACCAATGCATCCACTATTTCTCGGGCCACTTCCTTCAGTACTCTGGGATGTAGATTATCAGGCCCTGGGGATTTATAGGCCTTTAATCCCATCAATTTCCCCAACACTATTTCCCTACTAATACTGATTTCTTTCATTTCCTCCCTCTCACTAAACCCTGTGTTCCCCAACATTTCTGGTATGTTATTTGTATCCTCCCTTGTGAAGACAGAACCAAAGTATGTATTTAGTTGGTCAGCCATTTCTTTGTTCCCCATTATAAATTCCCCTGTTTCAGACTGTAAGGGACCTACATTTGTCTTCACCAATCTTTTTCTCTTCACATTCCTATAGAAACTTTTGCAGTCAGTTTTTATGTTTCCCGCAGTCTTACTCTCGTACTCTATTTTCCCCTTCTTAATCAATGCCTTGGTCCTCCTTTGCTGAATTCTAAACTGCTCCCAATCCACAGATCTTGTTTTTTTTTGCCAATTTGTATGCCTCTTCCTTGGATCTAATACTGTCTCTAATTTCCCTTGTAAGCCATAGTTTGACCATCTTTCCTGTTTTACTTTTGTGCCAGACAGGAATAAACAATTGTTGCAGTTCACCCATGCGCTCTTTGAATGTTTGCAATTGCCTATCCAACGTCTTCCCTTCAAGTAACGTTTCCTAATCCATTATAGCCAACTCACACCTCATACCATCGTTGTTTCCTTTATTAAGATTCAGGACCCTAGTCTCAGAATCAACTACATCACTCTCATATTATGGTTGCTCATCCCCAAGGAACCTCGCACAACTAGATTGCCAATTATTCCTTTCTCATTACACAATACCAGTCTCAGATGACCTGATCTCTAGTTGGTTCCTCAACGTATTGGTCCAGAAAACCATCCCGTATACATTCCAGGAATCCCTCCTCTACAGTATCGTTATTAATTTGATTTGCCCAATCCAAATGCAGATTAAAGTCACCCATAATTACAGATGTTCCTTTATTACGTCTATCTCTAATTTCCTGTTTAATGCCATTCCCAGCATCACCACTACAGTTTGTATACAACCTCCACTAATGTTTTTTGCCCCTTCGTGTTTCTCAGCTCTACCCATACAGATTCCATATTGTCGGAGCTAATATCTTTCCTCACTATTGCGTTAATTTCCTCTTTCCACTGCCTTTTCCTTTTTGTCTGTGCTTCCTAAATACTGAATACCCCTGGATGTTCAGTTCCCATCCCTGGTCACCCTGCAGCCATGTCTCCGTAATCCCGACTATATCATACCTGTTTACATCTATTTGCGCGGTTAATTCATCCACTTTATTGCGAATGCTCCTCGCATTCAGGCACAAAGCCTTAAGGCTTGTCTTTTTAACATTACTTGTCCCGTTCCCACTATTTTTCACTGAGGCCCTGTTTGATTCTTGCCCTTGATTTCTCTGCCTATCATTTTTCTTATTTCCCTTTTTGTCTTTTGTTCTTGTCCTTGATCCCGCCTCCTCTGACTCCTTGCATAGGTTCGCATCCCCCTGCCATTTTAGTTTAAACCCTCCCCAACCACTCTAGCAAATATTCCCTGGATGTCCTGAGATCATGAAAGATGCTATACAAATGCAATTCTTTCTAAATTAAAAAAGCAAGGTACTTTATTTTAATCAGACTTTTCAACTTGGTTAACAGGTAATATACAAGATCAGGTGAAGTAAAGGACAGGGTTAACCCCTCCAACCATCTGAGCCATTGATCACACCTGAAGTTGCTGTAGCGCACAGATTTTCAAATGGGGTCCATGAACCTCTAAGTATCATGAGTTCATTAGATTAGTGTCCATTTCAGGAAGGAAATATCACATGTTGCAAGCACAGTGATTCAAAAGTTGTATTTTTTTCTGTATTTGCTGATTTACTTGCATGATATTTTGGTTACTCTGCACTAAATTGTCCGCATGGAAAGCACTCATTAACCTGATCTTTTAGATGCTAGAAGCACATGTTGATATTTGCTGGGAATCCATGTGCAGAAAATATTGGAACTGTTACTCGTAAGATGCTCCCTCCTTCCAACATCAGGAGGTAGATCTTGAATTTGTCCGATATTGTAAAATGGATGGTAATGCATCGTAACCTGTCTTACAACTCTCCCATTTTTTTTATTTCTGTGGACTTCAGTAAGATGAGATGTAAATCATTTTACACCATCTACCCTCAGCATAACTGGGTCACTGTAGCCAGTTCCATTTGATTTGCTTTACCATTAACTCATCTGGTGCTTCCACAGTGAAAAGACAAGTTTTTACTCTTGCCTAATAATCATTAACTTCTATATGTCCTGGATAGGATCAAATCCATGATGCAGTGGGAAGCCTAGCTTGAAGAGAGCGTGAGTTGGAGCAAGAGTTATAACATTGCTGCACCAATTCTCCAACATGTGCTTCCTTGAAGCATAGCTGCCATGATAGCATAGGAGCTTTGGTTGTCACTGGTACATAAACTCCAGGCGAGGAACTGACACAAATCATCTATACAGCCACGCCAAAGGCTTGTCTGCTCTATCAGCTTGGGCCGGGCAGTATGCCGGGAGGGGGTGGTTTGGGGGGAAGTAAATGCTGCTCCAATAGTGGATATTTTCTTGTGTTGTATCATACTGTTTCAGGCTTCAGGTGTTTAAGTGTGAGAACAATAATTTATGAAACCTGTAAACACTAAGCTGCTTGGTATGGCACAAGGTGAGAACGTTATGGCTCAATATGCATCTAATGATCATGTCAGGGGTTTTTTTGGGCCGCTTGTGTTGACACAGTCATTTCATGCAGAGTAGCTGGAGCAGTCTAGAGTTGTTAAGGCAGAAAAATGTTGCTTAGTGCTTCCAATGAACTCGGATTCTCCCTCAGGCTTGCTGATAGGAAATAGGAAATTGCACATAATTTACTATGCAGGCCTATCTCCATTTCTTTCCCCCCTCCCCTTACAGTGGTATTTTTCTTCTCTAATATCTGCACACAGAGTATTGCAGACACTGCTCAGAACTGAGCCAAAGTAAAAACTTTGCTGTAAATTCTGTAATAAGAGGTGCTTTTGCATTTAATGCAGCACACTGAAAGGCCATGAAAATCTCTGCCAGTAAAGAACCTTTTGTGCTAACGTTGTGTTGATTTGTTTATAACTTCAGTTCATTAACTGGCAGAAGTATAGGTCTGTTTCCAGGTATGTGTTGATTACATTGTTATAATCACCTTTCTATAGTTCCTGTCAAATAAACCAGTTTAAACCAACAAATTTTCTTTAATTTCCATTTTAGTCAATGAACATTTTTCTTTGAGACCAATTTTTCAGTTATTTGCCACACAGGATGATGTTGAGGTTAAAAAGGAAAGACTTTTTTAATCAAAGTTAATAGGGTTAGAAAGAAAGTCAGAAATCCTATTATAATGGGGAAAAAGTAAACCAAAGCCATGTGTAACTTTCCAGTTTCATAAATTTTGTGGATGCAAGTTAGTTCCTTGCAATTCAAATCACAGCAGACCCCAGCCACTTTTTCTCTGTCTTGTTTCTGCTGTGAACCACAATTTAAAATCTGATGGTAAAAGTACAGCGAAAATGAAATGATGTTTTAAAATACTAAGGCATCAAATTCAATAGAACCTCTGAAAACTATTCCTATTTCTGAGCTACATCAATGATGTTTCGTGGGCTCAACTAACAAAGTACAACAAACTAAAGAAAATCAATGCCACTTAAAAATGATGTATCCTGAATTTTGTATTTCCAACTGGGATTGGACATATTCCAAGGTTTCATTATATGGCCTTCAGCTGAACCACCCTGCCAAAGAGTCGTTTATCTCATCTCCAATATTTTTATAACAAATCTGTGTTCAAATAAAATGGAAAAAAAACACTTTTCAATGATTTTTTGTTAGTTTCTTGGGGACAGCTGGTAAATCCCACCTGAATTGCCTCTGTATCCCTTCATTTGTTCTCTTAGGCCACTGCTCTGGGCATGAGCCCATGGGATGGATTTTAATTATGGAGCGGCTTAAAGTGCCATTAGCAGGTGCGAACCATTTTGTGGACCAAGTCTTCTTATCAAGCATGGAATGGTGTACATGGGTGTTCTAATATATCTTGCCAGCACCAGGCCAGTGCAATAATGGGTGGTCTAGAGAGTACAAATGTACGAATTAGAAGCGGGAGTAGGCAATTTGGCCCCTCGAGCTGGCTCTGCCATTTAATAAGATCATGGTTGATCTTCTTGCAGCCTCAACTCTGCTTTCCTATCTTTCCCCTATATCCTTCGACTCTCTTGCCAATCAAGAATCTGTCTAACTCGGCCTTAAAAGTATTCAATGACTTGCCACCAGCGTTCTCTGAGGAAGAGAATTCCACAGACCAACAACCCTCTGAGAGAAAAAAATTCTTCTCATGTCCATCTTAAATAGGAGACCACTTATTTTTAAACTGTGTCCTCTAGTTCTAGTCTCTCCCACAAGGGGAAACACCCTCTCAGCGTCCACACTGTCAATTCCTTTCAGGATATTATGTGTTTCAATAAGATCACCTCTCGTGCTTCTAAACTTCAATGGCTACAGGCCCAATCTGTCCAAACTTTCCTCACAAGATAACCCTTTCAACCAGGAATCAGTCAAGTGAACCTTCCTTAAACTGCTTCTGATGTAACTATATCCTTTTTCAAGTAAGGAGACCAAAGCTGTATACAGTACTCCAGATGTGGTCTCACCAATGCCCCATACAACTGTAGCAAAACTTCCCTATTTTAATATTCCATTCTTGTCGCAATAAACAATAACATTCCATTTGCCTTCCTAAACATGCTGTACCTGCATAATAATTTTTGTCATTCATGTACCAGGACACCCAGATCCCGCTGTACCATAGTTTTGCAATCTTTCTCCATTTAAATAATATGCTGATTTTCTATTCTTCCTGCTGAACTGGATGCATTCACACTTTCTCACATTATACTCCATCTGCCAATTTTTTGTCCACTCACTTAAAGAGTTTACAAAGGGATTTAGATGGGTTATATCCTCCTCACAATTTACCTTCCTAAACTATTATTGTGTCATCTGCAAATTTAGCAATCATACATTCCATTCATTCATCCAAGTCATTTATATTGATTGTAAATAGTTGAGGCCCCAACACTGATCCTTTTGGCACTCCACAAGTTGCAGCTTGCCAATCCTAAAATGACCCATTTATCACTACCCTCTGCTTTCTGTTAGCCAACTAATCCTCTAGCCTGATAATATGTTACCCTCTTCACCATGAGTTTTTTGCATAGTAACCTTTGATGTGGCACTATATCAAATGCCTTTTAGAAATCCAAGTGCACCACATCTACAGGTTCCCCTTTTTCCACATTATTAGAGTTCTTTGAGGAAGTAACAAATAAATTAGTCAAAGGTGATTTCTCTTTCATAAAACCATGTTGATTCTGCCTAATTGTGTTAAGATTTTCTAAGTGCCCAGCTATAACCTCCTTAATGATAGGTTCTAGCATTTTCCCTGTGACGTTCAGCTAACTGGCCTGTAATTTCCTGTTTTCTGTCTCCTTCCTTTCTTGAATAAAGGAGTTATATTTGCTATTTTCCAATCTGATGGGACAGTTGCAGAATCTACAGAATTTTGGGACATTAAAACCAATGCATCTGTTATCTCCACAGCCACTTCTTTTAGGACCTAGGATGAAGTCCATCAGGTCTTGGTGACTTGTCAGCCATTAGTTCTATTTGTTTTCTCAGTACCCTTTCCCTGTTGATTGTTATTGTTTTAAGTTCCCCCCCTCCCTTTCACCTCTTGATTTGTCAGTATTTCTGTGATGTTATTCGTGTCTTCTGTAGGCCCAGATTTTCAACATGACAGAGAGCCTCCCAGTCGTGGTAAAGATAACAGAACTGCCAGAAAATCGTAAGTCCCATCCCCAAACATAGCGTTTCCTGTTTTTGCAGGGATGGGTACATGGTGCGTTTCATGAAAACACATTTTATGGAGGCAGCTGGCCATTTAAATCAGCAGTTGCCTCCATTCTAGTCTGATTTTGGTAGTCTAAGAGTGCTGAACCTGAAGTGTGCAAAGTAGACCTGGTAAGAGCAGACCTGAACTTGGTGTATTTCTTTGCATAGCCTGGGAACCCCTTTGGAGAGGTAGCATACACCTATGCAATTAACTTTAAAATTTTATTCACAGCCCCAGAAGTGGCGCAAAACAAATTCCAACCATCTTCCCTTAACCCAAGGGAGTAGGAGGTAGGGTTCCTGCTCTTGCAGGGCAATTAATCTTTACCCACTACTAACACATGCATCCAGGTGCCAGAAAGAACTTTGTGCTGGAGAAGGGCACATAGTGTTTTGTGCGAAGGAGCATACAAGATGGACATGGCACCCTTCCGCACAGAGGCCATAGAAACCAGTCGGAGGCCAGGGGTAGGGTAGAAGGTCAGGAGGAAGAGGCTGCTGGCCGTGCACTAGGAAAGAGGAGGAGGAGGGCAGGACAACCAGGTACTACCCTGTAGGAAAGGTGTGCAGACATAGGACGTCCTTTCTCAACATGACAGAGAACCAGGGCCAAAGGCGACTGAGGCTAAGCTGAGAGATGGTGACAGATATATTTCACCTGGCCCAACAGCAACTCAAGCCACAATCCATCTACCTCCTCCCTGCTTCACTGTCCTCCCCAACTCTGCCCTACCAAGCCCTGCCAGTGACTGTGAAGGTTACCATGGCTCTCAGCTTCTATATCTCAGGATCTTTCCAGGGAAACATGAATGCATTGGATTCAATCACATTCATATGACTGAAACCCTCACCATCATAACCGTGAGCCTCATCAAACACCCATGATAATAAGTCATTCACAGCCTGGACCCTCACATGAACGCTAATGGCTGGGCCGACAGTATGATCGTCCTGTTAAGGATATGCAGCTCCTCATGTGTTCCATGGTTGTCAGCGCTCATACTCTGAGCAGATAGATCTAGGCTACTGAGGGAGGCTTGAACCCTTTCCTGGCCAAGACACTGCTCTTGCATCCTCTCTGAGTACTGCTGTATGTGTCTCACCATGAGATTGGCCAATCTCTCAAGGTCAGAGCTCATGCAGCTGAGGCTACCTGGAGCTCATGACGGTGATGGACTCCTCTGCTTGCAGTCCAAGAGCCCCTACTGCTTCTGGGAACTCCACCAGCTGTCCACACATCTGCTTCTGATTATTTCAATATTGTGCCCCAAAAGGTGACTCCTGAGGCTCCATATCCCTGCCCACCGGATCATCATTGTGACTTTCTATCCTCCTCTGAGGGGAGATGTCTCTGACTCTGTCACATCCTCCTGCATTCTGGTGTGGTGACTTTCACCCTATGCCACTGACTCTACATGCATACTACTTCCCTCCTAAGTGTTTGTATAAGAGTTGATGGAGTGTGGGCAAGTATGATGAGATAGTGCCTCCACGGTCATCTCTTGCTCCTCTTGATGCCTGAGGGGTGATCTGGCCCAAGGATAAGGGAGCAGAGTTGGGCCTTTGTGAGGCTCAAAAGGATTAAGTTAAGTATAGCCCTTCTCATTGTGAAAGAATGCACTGATGCCTTTAATCATGCTTGCAATCCCATCGTTGCTCTCATGCCAAAGTCCCCTCGTGCTCAGTGAACTGACATCATGATCTCCACCTTTACTATCATTTTCCAAGGTGATTTTAACATCACTTTATCACCTCCTACCAGCGATTCACCATCACCAACAGACAGCTGTTCAGGCACCCTGGTTATTTCCATGGCCATCTGTTCCACGAGATGGATGCTTCTCAGGCAGGCTGACCCACCCCCAGCATGGGCCATCTCAACAACAACATGATTTCATGTTACCCTGATATATATAGTGCATGGAGGGCCATCGCTCTTCACTGTGTCTGTACATCACAGTATTCATTCACATATGTTCTGTGTGCGCCTACATGAGCATGCACGCATACCTTTGTTTCAAGATTGAAACCTGTATGTGCTACATCTCACACATTAGCTGCAGCATGCAGATACAACACTTCCCTGGGAGCTGGATGAGCCAAGCTGCTCACCCTGTCAGAATGCAGCAAGTCAATTAACCCTTTCCCTAAGCACTGATAGCCTCCTTTTGCACTCACCACAGTCGCTGTTTGAATCCAGGCCTTCTTGGTTCTTGCAGGTGGACTATGGCGATCTGCTCTTCTGGATCTCTTCCACCAAAACTTGAAGGTCGTGGTCTGAAAGGCCTGGAGCAACTGGACCCATCCCTTCCCCATGTCTCCTCTGTGTAACATTCTATAAATAAAAATCTAAGGTGAATGTATCATGAGCCATTCATGTTACATGCTTTCATTTGCTTTTGTGTGCTTCCATGCACTAACCATTTTCACCATATCATCATCGATTACTGGTAAGGTTTGGTGGAGAAAATGGCTCTGCACAAATGCTTGGTGCCATGTACATTGTGGCTGTGACACCAAGGTCACATGCTGTGCCCTGTGACCACTGACAGCCCTATTGGTTTACTTCCCCTGTAGTCGCACTGTTGTGCCAAAACATTGTGCAACTGTGAGGGACCTACTCAAGGGTCAACAGTGTGCATGGATGCTGATAGATGGATGGCAGGAGTGCAAGTATATAGGATAATGAGCATGGCACTGTTTATCATTTATCCACCTACTGAGTCTTGGCAGCTAACTACATGATTGCATAATATCTGTACCAGGTATTGGTGGCAAGGCAATGGCATCTCCATGGCTGTGCCTTGAGAATTCACTCCATGCTTTCAGCGTTTCAGTAGAGTACACTTTGATTAGGTAGCACCAATGACACTCCTCCAGAGGGAAAGCCCATTATGGGCCATCTACTCCAGGGCCAGCTAAGAGTTGGACAATATTTACAGAGTTCTCACTCACCTGACAAGTCAATGACATCTCCTCAGAAGAACGGGGGCCTCAACATTGACAATCAACCTCTCAAATGAGCCTTTCTGAAGGCCTACTTTTTAGCTGTGTTCGAGTCGCCTGACCTATGCTGGGCCTACCCCTGACCACTTACCCAACCCAGGAGCAAAAATCTGAGCCAAAATATCTGTTCAACATTTCCACCATTTCCTTATTTCCCATTATTAATTCCCCAGACTCCCTCTCTAGAGGACTCACACTCCCATTAGTTACTCAATTACCTTTTAAATACCTGTAGAAACTTTTTACTACTAATTTTTATATTCCTAGCTAGTTTTCTCTCATACTCTAATTTCTCCCTCCTTATTAATTGTTTGCTGGTTTTTAATTTCCACCCAATCTTCTGACTTACCATTAATCTTCACAGAATTGTACGCTTTTTCTTTCAATTTGATTCTATCTTTAACTTCCTTAGATAGCCACAGATGGTGCCTTCAACTTCTAGAATCCTTCTTTCTCACTGGAATATATCATTCCTGAACGTTATGAAATATCTCCCTAAATGTCTGCCACTGCATTTCTACTGACCTACCCCCAACCTATTTCCCAGTTCACTTTAGCCAGCTCCATCTTCATATCCTTGTAATTGCCTTTAGTTAAGTTTAAAACACTAGCCTTAGAATCCATGGTGCCTGCTTTGTGCAGAGGGCATGTTAAAATGGGATCAAGTTTCTATGTACGTCATAAAGATCCAATTTGCACAAATTAATGAGAGCCCAGCCTGATTCAGGCTGACGTCTTGGTGACCCTGTGGAAGACCCTAGGATAAATGCTGGCAGCTAGAGCAGGAATAAGGTTGCAAGTGTAGCACCTCAATTTTAACTCTGCT
Organism: Carcharodon carcharias; assembly: GCF_017639515.1. Classification (NCBI taxonomy): domain Eukaryota; kingdom Metazoa; phylum Chordata; class Chondrichthyes; order Lamniformes; family Lamnidae; genus Carcharodon; species Carcharodon carcharias. The sequence goes on along the minus strand of NC_054473.1, from coordinate 164,433,305 downwards.
TTTTTTCTGACAGGCAGAGGGAGTGAAATCCAACCCTGCTCTGCCTCTTCATTTTCCTTGACCTCATGAACTCTTCTCCTCCTGTTGCCTTAACCCTTTTCTGTCACCCAGTCCTGGCACCTTTCATTCCTCCCAAAATAGGAGCAAAATAGGGGCCTTTCAGTAAATAAAATATTTTTTTTGCTTCTCTTAATAATTAACATTTAGGACCAGAAACTTCCATTGCATTTAGGCGTGTTTCGATAACAATATGGCTCTTAAGATCAACTGCCTCAAGAAAATACAGAATTCTCTGCCCAGAACAAGTGTTCCTTGAGATAGGTTCACAGAAACCAAATGAGGGAAGTCCCACCAAGCGAGGCAGCAGAGCGTCATGAAATAATTTACGACAATATTGGCAGACATACCTAGGCTTTAAATGCTGAAAATCCCCCTCCTACATCTCTCCACCCCTCTCCCTCTCTTTCCTCCTTTAAGACACTCATTAAAACCAACCTCTCTGAAGAAGATAAAAGCAAAAAACTGCTTTGGAAATCCAAAACAGAAACAAAAATACCTGGAAAAACTCAGCAGGTCTGGCAGCATCTGCAGAGAGGAACACAGTTAACGTTTCGAGTCCGAATGAACCTTCAACAGAACTAAGTAACAATAGAAGAGAGGTGAAATATAAACTGGTTTAAGGGGGGGTGCGGCAAGTAAAGCTGGATAGAGACCAGTGATAGGCGGAGATAACCAAAAGATGTCATAGATAAAAGGATAAAGAGGTGTTGAAGGTGATGATATTATCTAAAGGAATGGGCTAATTAAGGGTAGAAAGCAGGACAAGCAATGTACAGATAGCCCTAGTGGGGATGGGGTGAAGGAATCGAAAAAGGCTAAAAGGTAGAGATGAAACAATCGATGGAAATACATTTAAAAATAATGGAAATAGGTGGGCAAAGAAAAACCTATATAAATTATTGGAAAAAAAGGGGGGGTCGGAAAGGGGGTGGGATGGAGGAATTCATGATCTAAAATTGTTGAACTCAATATTCAGTCCGGAAGGCTGTAAAGTGCCTAGTCGGAAGATGAGATGCTGTTCCTCCAGTTTGCATTGAGCTTCACTGGAACAATGCATGTCCCCCTCCTTGACTGCTCTTCCCGCATGTCTGTCTCTCCGTCTGCTCCTCCCGCATAACCCTCTCTCCGACTGCTCTTCCCGCATGTCTGCCTCTCCTCTGCTCTTCCCGTATGTCCCCCTCTCTGACTGCTCTTCCCGCATGTCTGTCTCTCCGTCTGCTCCTCCCGCATGTCCCCCTCTCTGACTGCTCTTCCTGCATGTCTGTTTCTCCAACTGCTCTTCCCGCAGGTCCCTCTCTCTGGGTGCAGGGTGGAGTATTGAGATGGCAAGCGACAGGGAGGTCTGGGTAATGCTTGCGGACAGACCGAAGGTGTTCTGCAAAGTGATCACCCAGTCTACATTTGGTCTCTCCAATGTAGAGGAAACCACATTGGGAGCAACGACTGCAGTAGACTAAATTGAGGGAAGTGCAAGTAAAATGCTGCTTCACTTGAAAGGAGTGTTTGGGCCCTTGGATGTTGAGGAGAGGGGAAATAAAGGGGCAGGTGTTGCAGCTTCTGCGGTTGCATGGGAAGGTGCCGTGGGAGGAGGTTGAGGTGTAGGGGGTGATGGGGGAGTGGACCAGGGTGTCTCGGAGGGAACAATCCCTGCAGAATGCCGTCAGGGAGAGTGAAGGGAAGATGTGTTTGGTGGTGGCATCATGCTGGAGTTGGCGGAAATGGCGGAGGATGATCCTTTGAAGAAGTTTTGATCATCTGCCTGAATATCTCCTTATGTGCCTCAGTGTCACATTTTGTTTGCTTCTGTGACATGGACTTGGACTTTTTACTCAGTTAAAGGCACGATGTGAATGCAAGTTGTTGCTGGTGCAAACAAACTACAAAGGCTTATAAATACGGCTGCACATTGCTTAATTTTTGTCGGTCTACTTACTCCCAATATAGCGGGGAGGAAGCATGGGCTTTTGAGCAGTGTGTCATATTGGCAAAGGAAAGAACCGGTCACCCAGATTCTACACCTGAAACAGAAAGTACATCCTTTGCATGATGGGTCAACGTTTATCTGAGGCTCCACTGCAAGATTGGTTAGCCTGCCAGCTGCACTCAGGGAAAGCATATCTTGGAACCATTTTACAACCTAAAAGATAAGTTTCTCAATTAATTTGCCTCAACGTGGAGCTCGGAGCAGGAGTGCCCCTCCCTACCCCATGTATACAGAAAGCTTGCCACCAAACTTGGAATGAATTTGCTGTGAGTAACACACAACTTAATCTGCCTCACTGGAATCATACTCTCAAGATCAGTAAACATGCTTGCTTTCTTGAAACAATGTTCAGGAAAAACCCTGCCTAAAATCCTACAGACCACCTGAGAGCTATTTAGAATTTGTTAGACATCCCAATGGATCTTGCGTTGCTGCATCCAGAGATCAAGGGCTGGAGTTGGAGATGGGTGGGCGTTAAAGTAGTGCCACCTGCTGGCATGCCAGTTTCCCAGCTCCATCATGTAATCAGGCTAGTTTTGCAAAGGTTGGGTGGCAGGATGGGGGGCAGCAGAGCTACGCGGACATGGCAGGTAGCCCATCCAATTTGTTAAGGGTCTATTAAGGTCAATGAAAAGAAGCCAAGTGGGATTTTCCAATTGGTCTCCAGGGGCTGTACTTAATGGAGGCAATGGGAGTCTCAACCACTGGCTAGAGAGCCTGTGAAAGCTCTGCACCGCCTCCTTTGGGGAAGGCCCATTGAATTAGATGCCACTCAAGCACTTTACTGGGCAGCATTGGGCCTTCCTCAGGATGTAGGAACCGGATGCGGAAGTCCCGCCTGCAAAGAGCTGCCAGCCAATCAGAGGCCGGCAGCTCTTTATTGAACAGCGGCGCCAACAGGGAGGCTGTGGATGCTGCTGGTATTATAGCTACTGAGGCTAAGGATGGAAGATGGACCCAGGCACAAGTGAGTGGTTTCAAGGTGGGAGTCATGGGGGAGGGACGGAGGGGAATTGGCAGCAAGGGAAGGGGGTTGACCCTCAGCAGGTCCTCCTCCCAGTGCTGGGTCCTTTGATCAGACACTGAATGCCTTTGAATGAGGGATATCCCTGGAAGCCCACAAGCAAACATGCTGCTGACTGACTAGCAGTGTCAGCATTAATTGCCTCCATAAGGCTCTCAATTGGCAGCGGGGTAGGAATCCTCTTCCCAGGCCTTCCTGCCATGGACTTAGTCAAGGTGGAGGTGGGAAGATGGTGGGGTCCCCACCCGCCTGACTAAATGCTACCAACCTTGCAATGGAGAAGGGCATTAAATTCCCCCTTCCCCATCTCAAGGTTTCCAGTGGTGGTGAGGGCTAGCCTAGCTGTCTGTGGGCAGGTTCAATCCAGTGGAAGGCCGGCAGGTCAGCACTCCAGGCAGGCACGTAGGCCCTGCCTGTATTGGTGTTACCGCAGCCTCAGGCTGCCCCAGCCCCCTTGCACCATCAGCAACCCCCCTCTATCTTCACCACCACAGTTGTGCTCCAGCTGCAAAAGCCATGTTTAATTTAAACATGAAAGAAGTTAGAGAAACGGAGCTTCCATTTAACAGTGCCCTCTCCCTTACTTGCTTTGCACTGCAGCCTGGCGTTGCTTCCAAGCTGGAAGCCACCGAGCTTCAAAAGCCCGCTAATGGGACTTAATTGAGCGGTGAAATCACCTTAAGGGACTGCTTCCCACATGGGGCAGGATTTTGCCCTTGATGGGCAGGCGGGCACCACCGGCTCGGCAGCGGGCGGACAATCGATCACGGCTGCCGAAACGAGCCCCACCGCCATTTTGACCGTGTGGGCCAATTAAGGCCCGCCCAGTGGGCCACCCGATGAGTAGTGCTATGCGCTTCCTGTGCGGGGGAGGGGAGGGATTCCCCAACTTTCAGAGTACGCTCTTTTGCACGTGCGCACAAAAGAGAGCACACCTCCCTGAGAATAAGTGCTGTCTCAGGAAGATCACTGACAATGTTTCAAACTTCAAAAATAGAATAATTAAAAAATATATTAACATGTCCCCCTCATGTGACAATGTCACACGAGATGGGACATGTTAATAAATATCACATAAAGTTTATTCAAGTTTTTTAAAGCAGGCATGAAATCTCATCCCACCAGTGGATGAGGTTTCATGTTTTTTCAGAAGCCCGCTGGGGCTCTAGCCTGTCCGCCAGCCTTAAGGTTGGACAGGCAGGGCCTTTAATTGGCTTAATTATCCTGTCAATGGCTTCAATTGGTCATTGACAGGTTGGCGGGCGGACAGCTGATTGCGCTGTCTGCCTGCCTTCTTGAATATTTAAATGAGGCGGGATGATGTCGGGGATTCCCTCCTGACATCATCCCGCGTCATTTTCATGTCGGCGAGCGGGCCCCACCCCCAACTCGCCGACGGAAAATTCTGGCCATGGTGTTGAGTTCTGAACCCCATTTGAGGCTGATGATGGAGTCCTGAAGCCCCTGAGGAAAATCCTTCCCCATATTTTAAACCGTTTTTGCAGCAATGCAAAAGAAGTGATTTAACTGTGCTCTCTAAGAGTCATCACAAAGTGGACAAACTGAAGTTCAAATAGGTATTTTTACATAGAGGAAGTCTGCTTTGAAACCTGATACATTTCGTGATCATCGACCAATCACAAAGAAATTACACAGAATAACTGGTGCTTAGATGAAGCATATCAATTAGGGAATGTATTGAACATCTATTTATTCTGGAATACAAGCCATAGTCACAACCCTGTAAGTGCAAGTAACTTATATATGGTTTAAATGATTTAATCTTTAGATCTCTTTGCATACCTTCTGGAAATTAAAACTGACATTAGCCAATAAACAGAAGGCATTCTTCTAAAAACCAGAAAGATATTTCTTTAAATTACAGCAAAATAACATTTTAAAAGAAATCAAATATGTTTAACGTACCTTTCCAACAGCCTGTGTGATACCAGCTCTACTTGTGTATCATGCTGCAGTTGCATGTGTAATTTTTTCTGCAATCAATATCCTTTCTAAATTTGCTTCTATCATTCAACGGGTAATTTAAGAGTTTTACCTCTTGCATAATTTACAAAGCTATTCGTAAAATAACATTTTTTTTGCTAATTGATTCTAAATATATAATTTTCTTTGTTAAATTAGAAGATCATTCATGAAAATTTGCTGGACCAACTGTCCAGCACCAACTAAGTCCCATATTTTATAGGCTGATTTCAAACATTGCATCTTCATACTATGATCCAACTGACAAATGTTTGAGTGTTTTGGTTCTGTGCTAAGATAGGAGACTTCAAATGGATCGAAGTACTAAGCTATTGCCTTGTGCTTAATCCCTTTATAGTGAGAGCAGTAAAGACTTCTGCAGTAGTGTTTGAAGTAATTTGTTGCTCTGCATAACTTTAATTATTGTAGCCCGTAGGTTCTACATCTTGACAACTAAAGAAGTACTTGTTCTGACACCCAGATGCCTTTAAACAAAAATGTATCAAGTCAGTAAATGACCCTATTGATTTATGATCAGCTCGACATAATACTGTTGTTTTGGTCTGTGTTCAAGCCTTTGATAAGAGAGTGTTTCAACAGAAAAGACATGACCTGCTCCCATCAGAAAGACTTGAATGCAGACATGACAGAACCTAGTTCTGTAGAACTCTACTCTGAGTACAAATTATTCAGAACCAGAATGTGGTAGAAAATATTTTGTTCTTAGTTAAGTCTACAAAATACTTTGTCTGATTTGCATCTACAATAAAATCCCAATGAGACGGATCCCAGGGGATCCACCAACAAATTCACATTAAACAGAACTTTGTGATAGCCATGGTGTGCCCATTCCCACCTGAATGTAACCTAGTAGTTAAAATGCAGCCTATGTCAAAAACAACAAATTCAAATGCCAAACACAGCAAAGCAGTAAATGTGTGAAAAAGTCTTTATTCAATTTATTCACACCTTACAATGGTCTAACCTTGCAAAAGAATTGTATCAGAGATGGGAACGTTCTCTGCTCAAGCTGCCTTGAACCACATTAGCGGAGCTTCTTCAACATGGGGATAGGCAGTGTTCTCATCCTCTTCCTTGATGGAGGGAATGCCTGTTTGTCAAATTGTTCTAAGATGTTCACCTTGTGTTTCATAATGATGGACAAACTCAGTAGTGGAGTCTCCCACTCCTTTATGATGTCCACTTTCCGCTTTGCGCCATGTTTTTCAACTTGCTGTATCAGCTTCACCTTCTCTCCAATTGACAACACTTTTAATTTTTTCAAAGGTTTAACCATACTAATAGGTTTTGCACATCCTCTCACATGGAGGTCTCAGTGTCAAATTTGGCTTATCCATGATTTTGCGCTCCTCTGTGGCGTAACTCTGCTCTGATCGGTTGGCATGGTCATATGACAAGCTTAAACCAGTTTGGCTAATCCAGAGAATCCAGAGTTTGGCTTATCATGGGCATCATTCTTTGTGATTTGCTATTCTACCAGCGGGAATCATTGACGATTTCGATATAACCAGAATTTTGTATCATCTGAGTGTAACTCATTGCAATTTCACTATATTGATATAGGTATTGTTGCGCTGAAATGGAACGTGTTCTGCACTGAGTGCAATATATATAGTCAGCTCTTGTCCTATCAATGTTCAGGTTTTGAGCTGCCAGTTAGAGATGGCATTAGGAAAATGTCAACTTAGCATAGTGCATGATTCAGATCATGTAGAATAGTTGCATGGTATTGTAGTACTTAGAGCTCTCCACAATGTCTTTTTCTTGTCACAGAGCAGAATTTAATGCCCTCCATCATTGCAAGTTTGGTGGAGAGGAGCATTGAGTTGGCTGGCATGGCGGTGGGTGGGGACCCTATCACCTTACCACCCCCACATTGATTAAGTCCATAGTGGGAAGGCCCAATGGACAGCCTTCCCACCCTCCTGCCAATTGGGGCCCTTAAGTGGACAGTTAATGCCCACTTGTGGGTCTCAATCCACAGCCACTGGGCAGGAGACTCACCGTGTTGGGTTGCATGTGGGCTTCCAGCAGTGGGTGGGTGGGGTTTGGGGGAGGGAACATTCAAAGGCACTCAGTGCCTGATCAAGGGACCCAGCATTGGAAAGGGAGAAAAACCAATTTCAGCTGTTGACAAACATGCAAGTTTTAAATTACATTTGGTACCCAAAAAGCTTAATCTGCTCTGTTTCATTTCTGTGATACATGCCAGTGGCAAAACACATGCTTTGGCTAACTTTTTTATATTGTAGTTCACTGCTGTTACGCCTAGCTTACTTTTGAATATTCTCCCTTTTTCAGATTGCACCTTTGTAAATCAAGAAGTTAAACTTGCACAGTGTTCCCGTTTTCAAATGCACTAAATTTGAATCATAAAGGTGGAGAGTGGTGAGATAGCATGCAACATGTTCAAAACTGCCATTTCTCATTTGCAAGGAACAACTTAAATGTAGTTTTGCTGGGCCTTTTGTCATTTTGTTTGAACTACGCAGAATGCAAACAAAAGATATATTCAGGATCTATCAGAAAGGCCCGCTGAGAATCACACCCTGTCCACGCTGCTAAGCCCCCTCATATGTGCCCAGAATCCAGTGATAATGCAAGAGGCAGAATCTTCCCTTTTCGCCATGAGTTCCATAGTAGGATGAAGAAGTGGGAGTGATTCCCGCCATGGAGTGGGACAGGCTTTTCCTCACAATTATGCGCTCCCCACTTCATTCATTATGCATGCGCACATTCCATGTTGAGTCTCATGGAGGGTGGGCAGGAAGTTGTGCGCCCCACCGTCATGTCGAGACGCCATGTTTAAAAGCCACCCAGGCTACCCTTCACTAACAGTAAGTAGGAAAGGGTGAGCAGGAGAAGGCAGCAAGCTGTGGCTCCCTGCTTCAATGACGCATCCCTGGAGCATCTTCTGGGGGTAGTTCAGGAAAGGTGGGACATCCTCCTCCCCAGGGATGGTCACAGCTGACCACTGTGGCCTGGGGCCATCCCAGCTGACCACTGTGGCCTGGGGCCATCCCAGCTGACCATTGTAGCCTGGGGCCATCGTAGCTGACCACTGTGGCCTGGGAGGAGGTATTCAGGGCAATCGGCATCCTGCAGGAAAATGATTAATGATTTAGTCCGTGCCACTAGGGTAGGTGAACGTTCTACCCTCCCAACCCACCTCACCACATTTGTGTTTGCCTCATGGGTTGGGTATCACTGGCAAGGCTAGCATTTTCCTTGTCAATCCCTAAATGGCCTCGATAAGGTTGTGGGCTGCCCCTGCTGTCCATGTGCTGTACTATTTGCTAGGGAACTGCGGGGCTTTTACCCAGCCACACTGAAGGCACGGAGAGAAATTGCAGGTGCTGCTGCTCCCATGCGCCTGCTGTCCTTGTCCTTCTAGCTGCTAGAGCTTGGGGAGATGGAGGGTGCTGTTCAAGGAGCCTTGGTGACTTGCTGTGGTGTATCTGGTACATGGTACACACTGCTGCCACTCTGCATCGGTGGTGGAAGAACTGAATGTTGAGGGTGCTGAATGGGGTGTCAAGCAAGTGGCCTGCTTCGTCTTGAGTGTTCTGGGAGCTGCACTCATTAAGGCCATCTCACTCCTCACTTGTGCCATGGGAGGCAGCTTCTCCTGCAGTCCTCTGTGTGCCAGAGACCTTGATTGTCAATGCCTCCCCTCGCTGTAGACACGTGTCTATGAGATGACCACTGGAGTGTGAACCCAAGCCTAAACTAGATATATGAGCCACCAAGGAGCAGCTTCTGCTAAGCCTGAGTCAGATGATGAGCTTCTGAAGTCAGTTATTAGCCACAGAATTAGCAGCGTGCGCCCTGCTCTTTCATCATACATGCTCACAATCTATCTCTGTGTCTTTGTGCAGGAGAAGGAAATCCACAACAGGAGGGAGAGAGGAAAAAATGGAAGTGGGGGGATGCCTGAGCTCAGGCCCCTCATGCAGTATGAAGAGTAGGTTGCTGAGCTGGCAGGGGAGGACTGTGACCATGCCTGTGCTGACGGCAAGGTTGGCACCCCTAACTATCTCATGACAAAACATGTGTAATCCTGACAACCTCAGAAAATCAAGGTGATTGATGAGTGCCACCTTTGAGCCTAGGCAGTCACTCATTCTCTCCCCTCGACATTCTAGGTGCCAGCAGGAAGAGGGGGAAGCCAGCCTCCATACCCGAAGTCAGCCCCATCCCTCAGGGAGGCCTCGGCAGAGGACAAAGACGACTTCTCACCTGTGGAGCCGTCATAGCGTTCACCTGCACCCTCCACCAGCCCAGAGACACACACCTCAGTGGCTCATTCATATAGCTTAAGCTGGGTTCACACCCCACAGACCTGTGTCCGCATCAGGAGGGAGCAGGGACAGCCAAGGTCTCTGGCACTCAGGGGACTGCTGGAGAAGCTGCCTCTGCTAAGTCTGAGTCAGATGACAAGCTTCTGGAAGCAATCATGGAAAGGATACTGGAGTGTCAGGGAGACGCAGGGGAACATCAGGCAGACTTGTCAGAGGCCCCCAACAGAGTGGCACAAGAGACGGAGAAATTTGTCTGTGTGCTCTCTGACATAGTAGCTCCAACATGTGAGCACATCGAAGGATGGAGGACACCATGGAGAAGTTGGTCCAGCAGAATTCCCAGTTTCTGCCAGAGATGCGTTCAGACCTGCAATCCTCGCTGTAGCCATGGATGAGCTTTCGCAGTGGCTAAGTGAGAGGGGGACGGGCACCTTGACCTTCATCCAGGTGCCCCTTCTCCTCAAGGAGTCAGGGAGGGGCCCTCGGGCATCCAAAGGGAGGAGGGGCATCAAGCAAATACCCTGGGGGCATCCACCCAGGAACCTCCGAGGGTGTCCAGGCGTTTCTAATTCCCTCTGCCTGTGATCCCATCAGCTCCAGCTGCTCAGGGCAAGGATGGTGCACCTGCCCATGAGCAGGAGACCCAAAGCAGGCCAGGGTCCATCAGGCCTTGGACCTCCAGAGGACACCTGCCAAAGTCATCACAGACAACAGGGCATTGTAGTCAACAGGCTGCCTTCACCTCTGCTACAGATGTCGGGGGAGCACCTAAATGCAGTGGTAGAGTAAGGAAAATTACAAAGTATTGAATAAGCACTGGTGGCACGGGTATTCAACGATTGTAAGTAGTTTCTGCACTCCCAAATATATGTCATGTTGCACTCTTTGAAAGTCTCCTGGATTCATTCTTGCTGCTAGTAGTTTTAATGATCACGTACATTCCACCCCTTCTCACGGAGGGGGGGGCCAAGGATGGGTCTTCCTCCCGCTAACACATTGCGGCACATGGAAACATCGCTCTTTTCACTGCCATGTGTGAGAAGCCTCCATCTCACACCATTCAGCTTGTCTCCATTGCCCTCGAGACTCAATGACTAGACCTCGTCACAATGGAAAGGTTAACCTCATGAGCCCTTGTCAGGCAGATCCTTTCACCTGGGATCCCTCTGTCACCCACTGACTTCCTCCCATCACTGTCAACTACCCCCAACCCCCCTGCCCCACCTCCGAAATCACCTTCACTCTTCCCTTGGTTACCCTTGAGCCTCCTCCCATCACCCTAAACCCTATCACTCTTAATCTGCATGGGCCTTCCTTCCCCACTGAGCCCACCCCAGTGACCATTCCTATGCCCAGCCTGATCCACCTCATTCCCGTGATCCGTGTCACCATCTTTGACCCCCCCGGATGAGAACTACACCCGCCACATCCAGGCCCTGACCCTCCCACCCTACTGCATCCCACTTCCTCCTCTCACAGCCATGTCCCCTCATATAACTAGCACCCTCAGTTCTTCTACCATCCACCCACCCCCATCCCCCCCTCTCCCCCCCAAACAACCCCAGTATCCCAACATCAATTTGAATGACTCCTCCCTCTGAAGCACTCTGGCCCAACCACACCTCCCCTCCCCCCCTTCCCCCTAATGCCTTCCTTTCCCCTGCCCCTTCTCCTTCATGCCTTTTTTCCCCTCTCACTCCATCTAGACCCACCCCCCCACCTTGTTCTCATCCAGACTCTGCCTCCCCCTTCTTCTCTTCTGGAGCCCCACCTTCATATCTTGCACCCACCGCCACCCTACCTTTGTGTCTTCCGCGCACACCATACCTGCGGCCAGCTTTGACTCTAGGTAAGTACTTTAAAATTCTCCCTCACTGGGTGCACACCATGAATGCCCAGTCGTACTACAGCACAGCAAGAATTCCCACTGGTGAAGCAGGGGATTTGAGAGGGGTGCATGATTCTGGTCTGTTGGGCTTTTAATGCACATGCGTGAGGTACAAAGTGGGTTCCCACCGAGCTTCAGCAGGACACCCGACCCACATGAATGTCTTGGGAGGGGACGATCCTGATCTGGTTTCCCAACAATGGGAAACAAATTTTTCACTCCCACTACGTCTTCTGGCCCTGCCTGCCATGATTCCTGCTAATGGCCCAAGGGGGAAGTTTCCACTCTGGACCTCAGGTGGGTGTAGTACCGGCAGCAGCCACTGCCTCCTTGGTGGCACTGCTGTTCAATAGAACTGCCAGCGTCTGATTGGCCAGCAGCTGTCCATGAGCAGGACTGCTGCCCACAGGGCCCAGGATCCAGGGGAAGGCCCGCCGCTGCCCAGTTAAGTGCCTAAGAGGCACTTAATTAAGCGGGCCTTCCCTAAAAGGGGCGACATGGGGCTCTCACCTCTCTCCAGCTGCTGGGCAAGACCCTGTCACCTCCAGTAATTATTGCCCACTGTGTGTGACATCAAGCAAATTGAACATAATTAATTAGGCCCAAGTACAGAAGTTCTAATCAGGAGTTGGTCCACATTTTTTTAAGAGAGGATTTTGGCGGCAGACAGTGACTGTTTACTCCAGAAAATGCTGTCTGCAGCCATTCCAACCCTCACAAAGTTCAGCGAGATCATCCATAATAGTAAACCAGAATAGCAAAAAGGGATCATCGAAATTTACACAATTAAAGGAAAGACTTTTAGAAACCAACTTTCCCCATGTTGAATAGAAAGAAAAATCCTCTTGTGAAATTCTGCATTATTGGAACAAACTTACAAAACTGGATTTATAGGATATGAATTTGATGGATGAGATGTCTTTTTTTTAATCATGGAAGGCTCTATATTGTTAATATTTTTTGATGGAATTTTGGTAGCTGGCTAGCTGGTGGCCACTTTCATTTATTTACTCTTTGCTGGAAATGCACGTTCCATGTGTGCAGCTGAAATACACTTTATTTGTATCATGTGTTAATGTCACTTCAAAGGATGGATGAGTCACCTTTGTCCAGGTGGACTACCTTAAAAGGCACATATGTGACAGAAACACTTAATATTATGACCTGGCTACAAGAAGGAGACAGAAATCATTTAAGATTGCGAGCCCACCAGAGGGTGGGTGTTTTTGTGGGGGAGGGTGGGTTGGTGGATCTATGGCACTTATGAAAAGTCCTGTTTGAGAGGGGGGATTTTTAACTCCTCAGCCAGCAGAAACTGAGTGGAGATGGTTAAAATGGAGTGGAGGGGCCACCTATTAGACCGCTGTTCCAATCTGGCTAAGTGCAATTTTTAATTACTGGTGCTGATGTGACCCGGCCAGGATGACAGGGTTCTAGGCTAGATGTCCAAATAAGGCTCCAAGAACTTCTTTGGGGGCCCAACTGCATTCTTAACCCCAGATCTGTTGGGAAAAGCCAGGTTGGAAGCCCCAGCCTGTTTGGAAGCCTGTACAAAACCAAAAGATGCCCAGCCAATGAAGTTATTTACATTTAATTTTGTGGCTTCCTCCTGAGCCAGGCAGAGCTGGAGTGCTGGGCTCCAGGACATAAACGGATGTCTCTGCCCAGGCTTCCTTCCCCACACAACCCTCTCCTGAACCTCCACCTGACCACTTACGTTAGTGCCAGGCACAGTTTGTTATCCTGCCGCCTGATTTTAATGGCCCCACAGCCAACTTTCCAGCCTTTTTTGGGAATTCAGTCAGTGGCATGTTGATGAGGCCCAGCCATTTAACAACACCTGGGCCTCCTCATTAAAATGCCTTAATAAGTATTGCTAGATCCAATTCCCGGCCGAAAGTTAAAAGTGACTCCACAATGATCCTTTATTATGGAGATAACCTTTTGTATCGATCTTTGTTTCAATTCAGCGTCCAAAGCCATGAGGATATATAATTGGGTGCTTTACATCAAGTTCTTTATTCATGTTTTTTTTAACCAGGTGGATGACAAGTTGAAACGAGTGGAACTATTCCACGAATGTCCAATTTCACGAACAAATATTTTTTTCTCGGTGATGTGCGTTCCAAGTTATAAAAATTACCGAAGCTTTGAGATGCTCTTGTTATACTGATTTTGTTTTTGCATCAAGTGAGCCACAGTGACTTATCTTTTCTGCTGTTATTTGACATTTGCTCCTTCTGATTTTGTTTCATAATAAACCTGATTGCTTGTTTGTAGCCCTCAGTCAAAATGTGATCAGTTCATCATTTGAAGGAGTCCAGAGTTACTATTTAGATTCATCCTATTATCCGTATAAGGTGTTTAATTGGCAATCCCAGGGATGCAACATGATCAGATATTTTGCACTGAAGGTGGTATGGCCGTGTCATGATTATGGTACTAGACGAGCAACCCAGAGATTGCAAAATAATTGTAGATGAAGAAAGCTATTCAGCCAATTTTAATTCATCCATCCAGGGAAAGCATAACACCTTGTAACATACAACTGTATTTTTTCAAATGATTTCAGCGTTTATGTCTCCACTACACTATCTGGAAGTTTATTCCACACATTGATCACTCTTTATGTGAAGAAGCATTTCCTGCTACCAGTCCTGAAATTACCTTCTGCCACTTGGAACATGCGTCCCCAGGTTCTACTTTCACAGTTTAATTTGAAGTAATATTCCAGGTTAACTTTTTCTATACCCTTATCAATCTTGTATACCTCTGGAAGATCACCTCTTACGTGCTTCCCTTCTAGATTGAAAACCCAAGTATCACCAATCTCTCCTCATAACTCAGGCTCCATCCCATCATGGCAAGTTATATAATTGAATTCACTGAACGTGGTAATTGTGTGCTGGCACCATAAGCTGCAGGTTGCCTTTTTAAAAAAAAAACTCAAGTATCTCACAAACATCCATCAGGGAAGGGAACCTATCACTCCCACCTAATCAGGCCACTTCCTTGTTTTATCATTCCTAATAATATCAAAAAAAGTTACTTTGTAGACATGGCACTCCAGCTCACAAGAACAGATAATAAAGACAAAGCATTGCATTTCAAGTAGAATGAAGACTTGGCTTTGGATGCAGTCCTTCATGTTAGATATAAAAAAGTACCTAGTGTGAACCTGTAAATGTACAGAACAAGAGAATGTGCCCAAACAAATGAAAATATTGCATAATTAATGTAGCTCCAGACCCAATTAAATAGTGCATCGTGTTTTAACAGAAAATTATCAATATTTTAGTATAAGGTTAATAAAAACCGCTTCGCGGTGTACTTTTACTAAATTACTAGTCAATTTCCTGTGGCCTTGCACACTGAGAGTCAAGGGTGTTCCAGTTTTCAGATCAAGTAGATTAGTAAGCAGTAAGAAAACTGGGCCCAAGTGACTGACTGGAAGATAGGACAAGTGATAGAAGAAAGGTGATTGGAGGTGAAGGGGTTAAGGAGAAGGGCAGGGGAAGAGAAGAGGCAGGACAGGCAAGCAGAATGGGTTAGGGTAGAGCGAGTTAGTATATGGATCAAAGACAGAGAAATAGAATGCAGAGAAATGGTAGATGAGGAAGTTAGCTTTCAGGTCTGGTCCAATTTTCCCTTCAATGGGAAGGGGAGCTAGACTGAGTTAAGGTCCAATGCAAGAAAATGTGTTTGTTCCTGTCCGAGGGGATATTACATATTTTCAGCCTAGGGTTGCAGGGTGGGTAGATGTGGTGGTGCTAAGTGTTTCTGAGTAAAATGCTGGAAGAGGCATGAGTTGTTTTTACAGCACATATCAGGGTGCATTTGCTTCTTCTTAGGCATGTGGAGTTGCTGCGCACAAGATCAGGCACTAATATACTTGCTAAAAACAAAAAAACTGCGGATGTTGGAAATCCAAAACAAAAACAGAATTACCTGGAAAAACTCAGCAGGTCTGGCAGCATCGGCGGAGAAGAAAAGAGTTGACGTTTCGAGTCCTCATGACCCTTCGACAGAACTTGAGTTCGAGTCCAGGAAAGAGCTGAAATATAAGCTGGTTTAAGGTGTGTGTGTGGGAGGCGGAGAGATAGAGAGACAGAGAGGTGGGGTGGGGGTGTGGTTGTAGGGACAAACAAGCAGTGATAGAAGCAGATCATCAAAAGATGTCAACGACAATAGTACAATAGAACACATAGGTGTTAAAGTTAAAGTTGGTGATATTATCTAAACGAATGTGCTAATTAAGAATGGATGGTAGGGCACTCAAGGTATAGCTCTAGTGGGTTTTTTTTTTAATAATGGAAATAGGTGGGAAAAGGAAAATCTTTATAATTTATTGGAAAAAAAAAAGGAAGGGGGAAACAGAAAGGGGGTGGGGATGGGGGAGGGAGCTCACGACCTGAAGTTGTTGAATTCAATATTCAGTCCGGAAGGCTGTAAAGTCCCTAGTCGGAAGATGAGGTGTTGTTCCTCCAGTTTGCGTTGGGCTTCACTGGAACAATGCAGCAAGCCAAGGACAGACACATGGGCAAGAGAGCAGGGTGGAGTGTTAAAATGGCAAGCGACAGGGAGGTTTGGGTCATTCTTGCGGACAGCCCGCAGGTGTTCTGCAAAGTGGTCGCCCAGTTTATGTTTGGTCTCTCCAATGTAGAGGAGACCACATTGGGAGCAACGAATGCAGTAGACTAAGTTGGGGGAAATGCAAGTGAAATGCTGCTTCACTTGAAAGGAGTGTTTGGGTCCTTGGACGGTGAGGAGAGAGGAAGTGAAGGGGCAGGTGTTGCATCTTTTGCGTGGGCATGGGGTTGTGCCATAGGAGGGGGTTGAGGAATAGGGGGTGACGGAGGAGTGGACCAGGGTGTCCCGGAGGGAGCGATTCCTACGGAATGCCGATAAGGGGGGTGAAGGGAAGATGTGTTTGGTGGTGGCATCATGCTGGAGTTGGCGGAAATGGCGGAGGATGATCCTTTGAATGCGGAGGCTGGTGGGGTGATAAGTGAGGACAAGGGGGACCCTATCATGTTTCTGGGAGGGAGGAGAAGGCGTGAGGGCGGATGCGCGGGAGATGGGCCGGACACAGTTGAGGGCCCTGTCAACGACCGTGGGTGGAAAACCTCAGTTAAGGAAGAAGGAGGACATGTCAGAGGAACTGTTTTTGAATGTAGCATCATCGGAACAGATGCGACGGAGGCGAAGGAACTGAGAGAATGGGATGGAGTCCTTACAGGAAGCGGGGTGTGAGGAGCTGTAGTCGAGATAGCTGTGGGAGTCGGTGGGTTTGTAATGGATATTGGTGGACAGTCTATCACCAGAGATTGAGACAGAGAGGTCAAGGAAGGGAAGGGAAGTGTCAGAGATGGACCACGTGAAAATGATGGAGGGGTGGAGATTGGAAGCAAAATTAATAAATTTTTCCAAGTCCTGACGAGAGCATGAAGCGGCACCGAAGTAATCATCGATGTACCGGAGAAAGAGTTGTGGAAGGGGGCCAGAGTAGGACTGCAACAAGGAATGTTCCACATACCCCATAAAGAGACAGGCATAGCTGGGGCCCATGCGGGTATCCATAGCCTTTTATTTGGAGGAAGTGAGAGGAGTTGAAGGAGAAATTGTTCAGAGTGAGAACAAGTTCAGCCAGATGGAGGAGAGTAGTGGTGGATGGGGATTGTTCGGGCCTCTGTTCGAGGAAGAAGCTAAGGGCCCTCAGACCATCCTGGTGGGGGATGGAGGTGTAGAGGGATTGGACGTCCATGGTGAAGAGGAAGCGGTAGGGGCCAGGGAACTGGAAATTGTTGATGTGACATAAGGTGTCAGAGGAATCACGGATGTAGGTGGGAAGGGACTGGACAAGGGGAGAGAGAAGGGAGTCAAGATAACGAGAAATGAGTTCTGTGGGGCAGGAGCAAGCTGAGACGATCGGTCTACTGGGGCAGTTCTGTTTGTGGATTTTGGGTAGGAGATAGAAGCGGGCCGTCCGAGGTTGGGCGACTATCAGGTTGGAAGCTGTGGGAGGGAGATCCCCAGAGGAGATGAGGTCAGTGACAGTCCTGGAAACAGTGGCTTGATGTTCAGTGGTGGGGTCATGGTCCACGGAGAGGTAGGAGAAAGTGTCTGCGAGTTGACGCTCAGCCTCTGCGAGGTAGAGGTCAGTGCGCCAGACAACAACAGCACCACCCTTGTCAGCGGGTTTGATGACAATGTCAGGGTTGGACCTGAGAGAATGGAGTGCAGTAAGTTCGGAGAGAGACAGGTTAGAATGGGTGAGAGGAGCAGAGAAATTGAGACGACTAATGTCGCGCCGACAGTTCTCAGTGAAAAGATCGAGAGAAGGTAAGAATCCAGAGGGAGGGGTCCAGGTGGAGGGAGAATATTGGAGATGGGTAAAAGGATCAGTTGAACTGGGAGAGGACTCCTGCCCAAAGAAGTGAGCCCGGAGACGAAGACGGCGGAAGAAGAGTTCAGTATCATGCCGAGCCCGAAATTCATTGAGGTGAGGGTGTAAGGGTATGAAACTAAGTCCTTTGCTGACCACTGAACGTTCAGCATCGGAGAGGGGAAGGTCAGGGGGTATAGTGAATACACGGCTGGGGTTGGGACTGGAAGAAGGGGTGGGGACGGAGGGACAGGCAGGGGTGGAGGGTCCTAGATGGGTGTTGGTGTCGATGAGTTGTTGGAGCTTGCGTTCCTTAGCACTTGAGAGAAAGAGAAAAAGTTTCTTGTTGAGGCGTCGGATGAGCCAAAGGATAAAATGAAACTGGGGGCACGCGCAGCTTTGAAAAAGGGTACGGCGGTGCTTCTGGAGGGAGAGGTCGAGTGTGTTCATATGGCGGCGCATGGCACTGAGAGTGGATTTCAGAATGTGACGGGAACAGCAGTCCGAGAAACGTTTTATGTCCCGGAGATACCTGTAATCCTGGGTGGGTTCGAAACATGAGGGGTGGAATTTCAGTTGAACTCCACGTGGGGTAAGTCGGAGACGGAGACAGTCACTGAGAAAGGAGATATGGCTGTGAAAGCGGGTTTTAGTAAACACCTTGTCAAACACTAGGAGGGAAATGGAAAGCAATGAAGGTGAACAAGGTAACAGAGAGATACGGAAATCTTGTCGCAGAGAGGAACAGAACTTCTTCAAGGAGGTAGGCATTTCTTGAAGAGCAGTGGCAGTCAATTAAACACAGAGATAAAAACAAAAAAACTGCAGATGCTGGAAATCCAAAACAAAAACAGAATTACCTGGAAAAACTCAGCAGGTCTGGCAGCATCAGCGGAGAAGAAAAGAGTTGACGTTTCGAGTCCTCATGACCCTTCGACAGAACTTGAGTTCGAGTCCAGGAAAGAGCTGAAATATAAGCTGGTTTAAGGTGTGTGTGTGGGGGGCGGAAAGATAGAGAGACAGAGAGGTGGGGGGGTGGGGGTGTGGTTGTAGGGACAAGCAAGCAGTGATAGAAGCAGATCATCCAAAGATGTCAACGACAATAGTACAATAGAACACATAGGTGTTAAAGTTGGTGATATTATCTAAACGAATGTGCTAATTAAGAATGGATGGTAGGGCACTCAAGGTATAGCTCTAGTGGGGTTTTTTTTAATAATGGAAATAGGTGGGAAAAGGAAAATCTTTATAATTTATTGGAAAAAAAAAGGAAGGGGGAAACAGAAAGGGGGTGGGGATGGGGGAGGGAGCTCACGACCTAAAGTTGTTGAATTCAATATTCAGTCCGGAAGGCTGTAAAGTCCCTAGTCGGAAGATGAGGTGTTGTTCCTCCAGTTTGCGTTGGGCTTCACTGGAACAATGCAGCAAGCCAAGGACAGACATGTGGGCAAGAGAGCAGGGTGGAGTGTTAAAATGGCAAGCGACAGGGAGGTTTGGGTCATTCTTGCGGACAGACCGCAGGTGTTCTGCAAAGCGGTCGCCCAGTTTACGTTTGGTCTCTCCAATGTAGAGGAGACCACATTGGGAGCAACGAATGCAGTAGACTAAGTTGGGGGAAATGCAAGTGAAATGCTGCTTCACTTGAAAGGAGTGTTTGGGTCCTTGGACGGTGAGGAGAGAGGAAGTGAAGGGGCAGGTGTTGCATCTTTTGCGTGGGCATGGGGTTGTGCCATAGGAGGGGGTTGAGGAGTAGGGGGTGATGGAGGAGTGGACCAGGGTGTCCCGGAAGGAGCGATCCCTACGGAATGCCGCCTTTGTTCTACATGAGGGTAGGGTGGAGAACAAACTTCAGTTATAAGCAGGGAATTAGAATTTGTTCTTAGAGAGGGATAAAGAAAGGTTAAGCTTTTGTGCAGTGGTGGGGGGTGGGTGTGGGGTTGATGGCTGTAATTCTGTTCAATTTTCTATTTGGTAGATATTGCAGTCAGTGATTTGAAGAGGGTCTCATGGTGTCTCTTCTTAGGCAGGTGGGGGCAGCAAGGGGTGGGGGAAAGAGGGAAGTAATATAGTGGTCTTCTAATTCCCTATCTTGGATTAGAGTTGACATCAAACATTTGCTGCTCTGCTTTCAGTTAATTGTTTCTAAAGAGCGCCCTTGTCCAATATATTGTTCATCCTCAGTTACTGGGGGACTGGGAACACCAAGATTACCACTCACTGGCAATGGAGGTCAGGGATGGGGTATGGGACATGGACACTTTACCCTTGATGGCAAAGATTACCTTGCATTTGTAGGGCGCTGCTATCTCCAACCTTAAACAACTGTTTCAGTCATCTCTGTAGTGCTCAAATTGTTGGTGTGGGTGGACAGTAGATCTGCTCAATGATAGAGAAGAAGAACTGGGAAATGGTCTAGCATATTTCTCTTCTTATTTTTTTGGTTCTTCACTTCTAATGTGTGAAGTAATTTTCTCATGCTCTTTCAATGCACAGCTCTGTGACCACAAATATAAAGGCAGTGTGTGCTTTCCGACCTCGATTTTAATACACTTTGGTAATTGTTTTCTGATTTCTGATCTTTAAAATTGTGTTGCCTTCGCTTGCATGTGTCTTGGTTCTCCAGGACAATGACATTCATTTAAGGGAATAGATTAGGGTATCTGCAGCTTGAATCAGGTGTCATGTAATGTTAGGTGGTGACCATTACAATCAATTAATTATAACATATTATGGGTCACATTGTCACCTGCATGTGCCATACCATTGGAATCTTGGGGTGACTCTTCATTTTTAACCTACAATAGATTTTTGCTGGTGTGCATTTTCCAAACCATAATTGAACCATGATTTACAAATCTTTGATGATACTAAAGTCATTTATTTTCATTGATTTTTTTTCACATTTTTAAGATTTCATGCAGAGGCCTATTCTGGCAGTGGCTGAGTCTCCCTTTTGTGCCTTGTCCTCTGTTTGGCTTGCATTTGCTGGTCCTCATCAATTGCAATATGCACATGGATTACTGTCTGAACTGGCGAACAGCACTAATTACTTTCTTGCTAATCATGTTCATGTCCTCCAAAGTATGTTCTATGAACATTTCAGGTATACGCTTTAAACTTATAGGGCTGAGTGGTGACTAAAATGCCGTTAAACAAAGAATGATAATAGAATATTTGTTAAAGCTTCGTTGAAGGAATTGCTAAGAAAGGAGCTGCCTACTTGGCTGCTTCTAATGTATGTCAATCACATTAGCTTGCCACTCCGATTGACAGACAGCCCATTCTTTACAAATAGTGTTTTTCTCACATGCATCAAAGAAAAACTGATATTAATTTTAATTTAGAACATCTTAGAAATGGCTATTTTTTTTCCCCCTGAAGGAAGATGAGGGAAGTCAGCACTTCCAAGTTTCCTGCCATCTGCTGCAGTTTTTAAAATCCAACTGCAAATCTATGTAGGAGTCCTGATTGTTTGAGAATAGCATTTTGGGCAGTGTGACAAAGCTGGGCCTCCACATGCTGTGTCACAGAATGCCAGAATGGGCAGGTTGCACTCAAGATACCCCATGTGGCAAGTCCTTAATCTCAACTGTTCTATTAGCAGATGGAACTGATCAGAGCCTGACAATTTTCCTGCATGCAAGGAGGGAAGAAAATTGGTAATGGGTCACCTAAGAGTTCATCAGGGAACAACACAGACAGAGGCCTGGGGAGAGATCAGATGCCAATCCAAAAAAAAGATGAATAAAATATAATTGAATAGAGCAAATTTTCCTTTGTAGGAATGTGTTGATTTGACCTAATGCATATAAAACTAGGTTGAGTGCTTTGAAAAGGTAGACTTTTCCTCTGCTGTCACTTTGCATCATGTCCAAGCCTGGACTGTACTGTCTGAGAAATTGATATCCACAATCTATATCCCTTTTTGGTTCCCGTGGTTCAGTTGCTTGCCAATTACACAGGTGGAAGTCCTGAGGTGGTTTGGCTGAAATCTCCAAACTATTCCCCGAACAGTACGTTCCTGATTTCAGACATGATGTCAGGGTAGGGAAAAAGCAGAAGCCAGGCACTTCCCAAGCCCTACACTTGCACACCCAATAATAGCCCCTTAGAAATCAGTATGGTGGATGCATGCTGTTTTCCCATTGGCCAATGCAAGTGATGACCTAAGACAAGGAGAAAGCAAAAAAAGTAAAGGTCTATCTTTTAAGCACAATAATTTTAATGAACTTTTCACAAATATAAGGGGTGAAAATATTAAAATATACATGCTGTTTATTCAGCAATTCACTGATTGTCCTGCCTACAACTATAGGAAAATCTAACCTGCTACATCTCCTTCATCACAAATATTTTGCCAATGGATTTCAAGTGAACAACTAGTAAGTTTTTTATTTTTAAAAAAGCCTGACGTACACAACTGGTGATAAAGTGACATATATGATTCTACTCTGGCAACATTGTAGAACATATTTTAATAAGCCCTGTAAACTCTCTGCAATGACAATGTACTTCTAGTATTATGATTGTGCAGGAATATGTCAACAAGTTTCAATGTTGTTCAACTTTTCTGAGGAACCATTAGACTTCCATTGAATTGTCGCCCAGTTATGATATTGGGACTAAAAAATACAAATATTAAGGTGGAATATTGCTTAGTGGCAAAAAAAACTAATCAGTTCAATCATACAAATTTGTGTTAATTTTTAACTATCTAAATGCATTTCCCTGAACAATGCGAACAAATAATGACACAAAGAAGAATCCTAACATGGAGCCTAAATGAGCGGCTTAAACAGAACCAGTCAACACAGATTTTTTTCCCAACTGCCATAGCTTAAGTGAGCATGATGGAGAGATGCAACAGATGAATTCCAAGTGAGATGAGAGTTTTGGCTAGGCAGCAGAGGGATGAAAGGGAAAGGAAAGTGCAAACTAATTTTAATGAGAAATTATTTGTTCTCAAGTTGTAATAAATGTAAAAAAACTCCACCATTTTTCATGCTAAATATGATTTTTTTTTTTCTTTTTTTATTCTTTCGTGGGAAATGGCATTGCTTGCAAGGCCAATATTTGTTGCTCATCACTAATTGCCCTTGAGCGCAGTTAAGAGACAACAACATTGCTGAAAGTCTGGAGTCACATGTAGGCCAGACTGGTTATGGATGGTAGATTTCCTTCCTCGAAGGACGTTAGTGAGGCAGATGGGTCTTTTTTCACAATTGATTGTTTCATGGTCACCATTACTGAGACTAGCTTTTCACTGGGGATGTGATGATGTAGTGGTATTGTCACTGGACTAGTACTCCAGAGACCCAGGTTAATTCTGTGGGAATCTGGTTTCAAGTCCCACCATGGCAGAAGGTGAAATTTAAATTCAATAAAAAAATCTGGAATGAAATTGTTGAATTTCATAAAAACCCATCTGGTTCACTAATGTAAAGGGAAGGAAATCTGCCATCCTTACCTGGTCTGGCCTACATGTGACTTCAGGCACTGAGCAATGTGGTTGACTCTTAAATGCCTTCTGAAATGGCCTAGCAAGCCACTCAGTTTTCAAGGGCAATTAGGGATGGGCAATAAATGCTGACCTAGCCAGCAACGCTCACATCCCATGAACAAATAAAAAAATTCCAGAATTATTAATTAATTTAATTTGAATTCCACAATCTGGGATTTGAAGCCTTGTTTCTCCCAACTCCCCAATTGGTGCTGGGTATGGTTTTCTCTGGTCATAACATCAGCTCAAAAGTAGATCTGGGTATTGAATAAGAAACCTCCCTAATATACAGTGATTTTACCATAAGCATTAGTTGCTGGAGGAAAATATATTTGTTTAACTTAATAAAGATGATATTTAACTATTTACTTGGATAAATAAAATGTTTTCCTAACTTGTCCGGTTCTGTGTGTAAATGTAACACGATAAAGACCTGGAATTAAATGACGCCTTGGTGCCTGATGCTTATTGTTTCCTGTGCATTGAAAATGTTCACTGCCATTTGGTGTGACACAAAAACACATTCCAAGGAGGAAACAGTCATGAAAGCATTCTCTTGACCTCTATCAGAAGGTGAAAGTTTAATAATACAGAGAATTGAAGGTTCCAGTGCTCTTTCATTTATACTCCAGGCTACATTCTGCTGGTCTTCTAATGTTAAACTGTTTAAACAAGACAGTTTCCTTGTTTTTTTAACCCTGTTTCTAGATCCCTCCCTTTTTGTCCATTTATTTCCCCCATCACAGTTGATCCAGTTGATTGGTGGACTTGAATGCTGATCTCTGAGGGAGCTGTGCGTGCCTAAAGGTGGCTTTGGGTGAGCTGGACTCCCAGCAGAGAACTGTGTTCTACATTTTCATCAGCTCTGACTTGCTGCAAACGGATGAAATGCATTACTTATGTGACAGGCGGGAATGCTGGAATGTCAGGCTTTACCACAGCCAGATCTGCAGCAGCAGAGGTGTGTTATAAGCACCCTGTTCTGGTGCCACAAAACTACTTGACAACTCTCCTGTGCTTGTCAGTGTTAATCTGTTAAAAACCTTGGTGGTCTCACCAAGTACACTTTGCAGTGGATTGCCAACATGGGCAAATTTATATACTGTGTGCACAATATAGTCAAATTCACACATATACACGACACATATAAGCACACTACTGATAATGTCCTGATTAGATGCAAGTTGTTGTCAACTCCAAGTTGTGCTCCTCATATAATTAGTGATGACAGCAGTAGTTCCTAATGACTGCGGGTCCATAGCATAAGATTGACTATAATTTGGCATGAGTCTCACTTAGGGAGTCATTGAAGGCAGCAGGAGTGACAAATGGATAATTCCTAGTGATGCAGTAGAAGGTGCCTTTGTCTTCTGAGGCAACCAAGGCAAAGAAATGTGGCCTACAGCTTGCACTGGACTCACGTTATATCTAGCCTAGAAATGTTCATTTCTGTGCCAAAAGTATTTCATTCCCAGTGCAATCCTTTACCTTGATGAAAAGACAAATTCACGAAAAGTTGTACATACTGATTTGAACACTGTAAATTGTTTTACATAAAATCTATCCCAAAACCAATGTGGGAGTCATCCATTGTTTATTCAGCAACAATATGCTGCTTCCCAAGGGGTGAAAATTATTTCAGTTTTTGTATACTATAAGTGGAATGGTTGCCTTGGTGCAAAAATACAAGTGTGATTTATGGCAGGTTTATTCCTGTAAGATCTGTTAATGCTGGTATTTGTGTTCTAGTTATTTTTGTTCTTCAGTGTTGCCTGAGGTAATAGACAATGAAAGCATCAATAGTATCTTATTACCTCTGATGATGAGGTTACCAGTGTTTGTTTGGTGTCTATTGTTGTCTCCATTGACTTTGATTAAATTTCCCTTTTTCACATTTTAATATAACTCCGATCTTAGCTGTGTCATTAATTGCATTAGAGAAAGCATAACTGATTAACTTGTGCCATGTAAAGAACATTTTTTGCACATATTCCTTTTGTATATTCGTAGATTAGATCACATCTGTTTGCCAACAATTAGCAACTGGCATTAACATGAAACACGAGTAATATGATATTCACCTCTTTCGTGGTGACCACTGCTGTATCCCAGAGGGTACTACAGCAAAAGAAATAGATGTAGTGCTATTATGAGAAGTAGCAGGGTCAAATTACAGGAGGCTGATTAATCCCAGGTCTCCCTCATGGCCCTTCACCTGAACTGAGCCTCTTGCCTATACTGAGCCACACATAACAATCCCAGTTGTTTTCACATAGAAGAGGAGAGAATTTGTGAAAAACTTCATTGTATTAAGTCAACTTTAATCTTCGTTGAGAGCAACTTTTGCTCTCCAGTATCAGGCTTTTTGCCTTGGTTTTTGCTCTGTTCCTTCTGCCATTTTTGCTAGGATTTTTCACAGCATTTTAACCTAATGAAAATTCAAATGAGCCTATGCATCATTAGCATGTAATTTGGCATGTTAAATATGTTCACTGCTCGAGGAATGTGATTGCCCAGCATTTAGCTTCATTAAAGCATTTTGCACTGGACCAGAGCAGAAAGTATAATTTTCTCTGCAAAACACTAAGAGCCAACCATTTGCTACATTATGCCTGAAACCTTTTATTCTTTACTGCAAAGCTTGATGGCAAAAACTAGCTGGACTCAGTGAACCAAAAGCCACCATCTTCCAACCAAATGTAGCCTACCAACCAAATCTACAGGTGACCTGTCAGCAATACATTTACAGGTCAATATATCTAATCTGAAGCAGTGATACCTACAGGAGCATTGTGAATTATGATATTGATCAAAAATTTATGTTAAATTGATCAGGGCACATTTGTTTTGCCTCTTATGAATACTTTCACTTTCAAGTTTAGCCACCAGATAACATCAGGAGTAAAAACCTTAATAGAATAAAGGACTAAATTTTCACACACGCACTAGTTCTGAAGAAGAGTCATACGGACTCGAAATGTTAACTCTCTTTCTCCCCACAGATGGGCCAGAGTTTTCCCATCGGCGATTTGGGGGCAGGGCCCACTTGCCAACGGGAAAATAACGCGGGAGAAACCCCCAACATCATCCCAGCCCATTTAAATTTTTAGGAAAGTGGGCGGACAGCGAAATCAGCTGTTCTCCCACCGACCTGTCCATGGCCAATTGAGGCCATTGGCAGAGTAATTAAGATAATTAAAGACCCTGCCCGTCCAACCTTAAGGTTGGCGGGCAGGCCAGGAGCCCCAGCGGGCTTCTGATAATACATGAAACCTCATCCGCTGGCGGGATGAGGTTTCATGTCCATTTTTAAAAACTTTAATAAAGTTTATGTGATATTTATTAACATTGTCACATGAGGGGGACATGTTAATAATTTTCTAATTTTTCTACTTTTAAAGTCTTTTAGACTTTTAGTAATCTCCCTGAGACAGCACTTAGTGTCAGGTAGCAGTGCGCTCTTCTGTGTGCATGCGCAAAAGAGCGCACTTTGACAGATGTGGAATCTCTCCACCCCGCCCCCGCACAGGAAGCGCTTCCTGTTGGACAGGCCGCTGGGTGGGCCTTAATTGGCCCGCCCACTCAAAATGGCGGCAGGCCCTGTTTCAGAGGCGGAGTTCGGCTGCCTGCCCGCAGCCGAGCCGGTGGGGCCCATCTGCCAACCGAGGGCAAAATTCTGCCCCTGCTGTCAGACCTGCTGAGTTTTTCCAGAATTCTTTGTTTTTGTTTCAGATTTCCAGCATCTGCAAAATTTTGCCTTTATCTTGACTAAATTTTCAACCTGGGGTCAGGACTTGACACCTGGGTCATTTCCAGGTCCCAAACTGGTGTTGCGCCAGCATCAATGACATAATGTGGTTTTCATATGCAAAAGCCCTAACTGTTCCAGAGGTGAGTTTGTTGCCCAATTATTGGTGCCTGGTGCTGCCTGGAGTTGGAAACTAGCGCTGAAGGATGATTTTCTGTGGCAGATGGCAGCCATGGCAGCCACTGGGCTTGCAGTTGCCTAGACAAATGAGGCAGGCAAGAGATCAAAGGGCCAGCAACTTTTTTAAAATTAATTTACAGGGTGTGGGCTTCGTAGGCTGTGTCAGCATTTATTGCCCGTCCCTA
Source organism: Carcharodon carcharias (assembly GCF_017639515.1). Classification (NCBI taxonomy): domain Eukaryota; kingdom Metazoa; phylum Chordata; class Chondrichthyes; order Lamniformes; family Lamnidae; genus Carcharodon; species Carcharodon carcharias. Next base: position 164,406,046 of record NC_054473.1, on the reverse strand, counting down.
GATGCCCTTGAGAAGGTGGTGGTGAGCTGCCTTCTTGAACCACTGCAGTCCATGTGGTGTAGGTACACCCACAGTGCTGTTAGGGAGGGAGTTCCAGGATTTTGAAACAGTGACAGTGAGGGAACAGCGATATATTTCCAAGTCAGGGTAGTGAGTGGCTTGGAGGGGAACTTGCAGGTGGTGGTGTTCCCATCTATCTGCTGCCCTCATTCTTCTAGATGGAAGCAATCATGGGTTTGGAAGGTGCTGTCGAAGGAGCCTGGGTGAATTCCTGGACAAATTCCCAAATGCTCACTCATCAGGTACTTAATCAACTCTGCTCAAGCAATGGCACTTTTGCATCATCGCATGAGCATCTCAGTTTGACTATCCCTTTTTTAAAGGTTTTTAACCAGCAGCTACAATAGATAATGGCTCCCTGCTGTGCTCCTGATAGCTGTGCACCAATGTAGCCAATACCCTGTAGAGTAAAAGGTTAACATCAGAAGTGCACATGATGCTGATGGAAAAACGATGTCATATCACATAACTGAGGAGTAAGAGTGATTTGGAAGGAGCAGAAGCTGTAGAAGTCCAAATGTGTAAACGCTTCCTGTACATAAAGATTAATGGTTTTCAGCAACTACAGACTCAAACCGCACTACGAAACATGGTAGCAGTGAGTAAAAGACCCAGCAGACCTTCAAAAGAAGATACAGGGCTGGCCTGAAAAGAAATCGTCAAAGGAAGGACAAAAGAAAAAAAATTAAGACTCGCCGAGATGTTGGAACATCGCAGAAGCAGCAGATACATGCTGAGACACAGACCTGGAGACTGGATAGCAGTGAGCGTAGGTCTGAAACAGCAAGCAGCAGCACAGAAGCAGGAACAAATTTAGGGCTCAGCAGAAGTATGGAATCCACACTACCACTCCCAGAACCACTTCAGAGTGCCAAAGGCTCACAACTGGGACAAGTGGAGAAAAGGGTCCACAAGTTACAGAGCTGCTTCAGGATTGCTCAAAAAAAGTCAATTGGATTAGGTCAGTACACTACTTTATGCAGCAGAATCTAATGCTGATGACATGATAGCAAGACAGGTGTTAAATGAAACTTCAACTTCTTATGAAGCAGCCCTGCAAGCCTTCAACTTTCATTTCAGCATCTGTCATAATTTAATAATAGAGAGGGCTAAATTTAATAAAAGAAAGCAAAGACCAGGCAAAAGCATGGATGCATTCATCAATGATGACCATAGGTTGAAAAGGAATTGTGATTATGGAATCTTAAAAGATGAGCTGATTCACAACAGAATCATAGTCGGGGTCCTAGATGAAGCATTATTAGATCTCTTAGAGACGAGAAGATTTAACACTAGAGAAGGCAGTGCAGACTGCGAGGCAAACGGAACTCAGGAAACAGAGTTGAGTGTTTGTTCGCAGGAAGGAGAGGTTCCGAAGAAGATCAAGTGACACCATTCAGTTTGTAGGTCATAAGAGAGCATGTCAAAGCCTAAGCCTACCAAAATGGGGAATAGTGCACTAACTGCCACGTTAAAACGTCTTCGGTGTGGCGAGAGCAAACTGCACAAGCGCGAAGAATGTCCAGTCGTGTGGTGTGGTGGGATGGGGGGGGCGGGCACAGAATACCATAACTGTGGAAAAATTGGCCATTTCAAAACTGCTTGTTGCTGACAACCTGTAAAAAGAGGGAGAACATTTTAAAACAGAGCCACATACTGTTGTAATATGCCTTTAAGGGAAGTGTATCATGTGATCCAGCCTCAACTTCACTTTGGTCTGGAGCAGAACGCAGACACACAGCTTTGATGTCTTCAAACTTTCTATCCATGTGTATATGTTCGGATGTGGATAGAATGAATGAATGAACCCACAACATGTTTGCACAATCCTTGCAAGTGAATGGTGCCTTTATCTCATTATTACACCCATAACATGGTGTGTAGCAGTGATTCCTTCTGAACGACCTCGTGCTCAGCCTGGCAGCAAGATTAAATACAGGTACAGCATGGTGAACAGTTTTAGATTATGCTCCATGGCATGAGACAACGCTTGACGGTCTGGTCAGACCACAAGGGAGTCGCAGTGTTGGAGAAACCGCAGCGTGCCGACTGCGCAGAGATAATGCTCAAATAAAGAGCTGGGAAGCAGACGGAGCCCTTGTGGTGAGTAGAACAGCACATCAAGAGGACTAGCACTGGGTTAGCACAGTCAGGAAAGACCAGGGTTTGGGCCAGATCGATAGGAAGCGAGGGAGAGTCGAACAAAAGAAACCACTCAAACTTGTTATAAAAATTGGGCAAGAGAAGGTTGCGATAATAATGGACAGAGCTTCAGAGAAGCGTGCATAAGCAGCTACAGCAACATTCATCCCAGGTACTATCGGAGATGGAAGATCAAAGGGCTACTGTCAGAATGTCCACAAAGCTCCCAGTTTAAATTGGAATGCAAATGACCTGCTAACCGAATTCAAATTTTTTAAACAGTATACCGAGCCAAGGTTTCTTGATCTGGTGTATCTGAACCAGAAAAGCAAGCCAGAAAAACTTAAGGGAAGTGTGTCATGCTGCTATCCCTTAAAGGCATATTACAACACATACATGAAGAAGAATCACAAGAAAAGGAACTAACCTTCCTGGGGAGGTAAATGATACTGAAAGCAAGTATTGGAGTATTAAACTAGAAGTGGATGGACATCCCACAGAGGTTAAAATTAGACACAGGAACAGGGGTTTCTGTTTTATCAGATGAAGTCAAATAGCTCAAACAGATTACATTGTAAACCTCATTCATCAAATTACAAGGCCCTGGTAGGACAACTTTAAAAGTCAAAGGCCAACTCATAATGAAGCTGAAAGATTAAGACTGAGAAATCCTCAAGCCTCTCTTTGTCATTCAAAATCAAGGGTGCTCTCTACTAAGCAGAAAGTCATGCCTAAAACTGAAATTAATCTATAACGTGGACAAAGTTGCTGATGAGAACTACAGTAGTACATTTCAAAATGAATTTCCAAAATTGTTTACAGGGCTAGGGAAGTTAAAGACCAAGTACCATATCACCCTACAAGCTAATGCTAAATCAATTTCCCCCTACATACACCAAAGAAAGTCCCTCACCCACTCTTGGACAAAGTCAAGGATGAAATTGAAAAGATGCAGCAGCTCACTGGTCACTATGCCAACAAAATAGTGTTCAGGAATGGTTACAGTCCCAAAGCCAAATGACTCTATAATAATCTGTGAGGAATTAACTCGACTAAACAAATCAATGGAACGTGAGATCCGCCTGATGACCTCAGTGGATGAGAACCTTTCCAATCTAGCCAAGAGTACTTTATTTACCAAACTGGATGTGAACAGTGGATTTTGGCTGTTGCCTCTGGACAACCATATTTAGAAAGGCATTTAGTCATCATTGTTTTAATAGATTGCCCTTTGGAATAGTGTCTGCTCCAGATATTTTCCAGAATACAATGTCCCACACTCCAGAAGATGTAGAAGTAATATGCCATTTGGACAACATACTTTACATGGTTCCACAAGAGAATAGCATGATCACAGAGTCAGAGCAGTTCTGAGAGTCTTACAGGGTGCAGGCCTAACATTGAATGAAAAATGTGAGTTCACCAAACCTATGATCAAGTTTCTAGATCACATTGTACAAACTACTGGAATTACAGTTGATGCACAAAAAACGAAAGTAATCAGAGGATTTCCACAACCCAGGAAAATAATCAAACTTCAAAGATTCCTTGCTGTGGTCAACCAAGGAGGCAAGCTCCTACCAAATTTAGCAGAGATAAATGAGCCCTTCATTCAGCTGTTGAGACAGGGTCAACAGTGGCACTGGAATGTGGACCAGCAAAATGCTTTTGAAAGGATTAAACGACTTTTAATCTCTTCTGAAGTCCTGCAAAATTACAACACAGATTTACCAATGATCGTAACAGCAGATGCATTGTCTACAGGTCTGGGGCAGTTTTATTTCAACTGTAGAGAGATGGCAATCATAGACCAGACATGTCTATATGCTTCTAGGTCACTGACAGAAACAGAACAACATTACTTCATAATGGAAAAAGAAGCATTGGCAGCAACGTGGGCGTGTAAAATATTTTCATACTATGTTATAGGATTGCATTTCAAAATCTAAACAGACCATAAACCACAAATCATTTTTCCGAACATGAAAGAAATTACAAAGTTGCCACCCAGAACCCAACGATTCAGAACAAGATTGATGAGAAAAGAGTCCATTACAGAGTATGTGCAAGGGAAGTATCAAAAAATGGCAGACACACTGGGGAGGATCTTCCAGTCGGTGAGTGGGGGGCGGGGCCCACTTGCTGATGCATAAAATGACGCGGGATGACATCGCCAGAACTCCCAATGTCACCCCGCGTCATTTCCATTTTCAGGTTGGCGGGGGAGCAGCCAAGTCAGCTGTGCGCCCACCGAACTGTCAACAGCCTATTGAGGCCATTAGTAAACCAATTTAGGTAATTGATAGATATACCCGTCCAACCTTAGGGTTGGAGGGCAGGACGGGTGCCCTGGCGGGATGAGGTTTCATGAAGGTTTTTAAATATTTAATAAAGATTTGAGTAAAAGTGATGGATATGTCCCAACTCACGTGACAGTGTCACATGAGGGGACCTGTCAGGGAAATTTATTAAACATTTGTCTTAAAAGTTTTAATCCTGAGGCAATCTCCCTGAGGCAGCACTTAGCCTCAAGGAGACCAGTGCGCTCTTTCACATGCATGCATCAGTTTGATGGCCAGGCATTACTTGCTCTGTGGAAGAAATGATTTCTAACTGTCTTACTTGTGCCGTAAATAACCAAGAACAAAAGAGCCACTATTACCTTCTACTTTTCCATTATGACAATGGGGGCGCCTAGGAATGGACTTACCTGAATTTAAGGGGAAAACATTCCTTATTTTTATTGATTCCTACCCATGGTGGGCTGAAGTAAACAGATTGCATGGTATTACAGCAGAAGCAGCTATCCAAACCCTCGAGAATTTATACGATGCATGGCATCTCAGACATCGTAACGTCCGACAATGGCTGCAATTTACTAATGAAGTATTACGCAGTTTCACAAATGAATATGGTTTTGTTCATGACACCAGTTCACTCCACTATCCTCAAGCAAATGGAGAAGCTGAGAGAGGTGTATGAACCGTCAAAGATTGATTGAAGAAAAATGAAGACATTAATCTAGCCCTTCTGAGTTATTGAACCTCGCCAGTCCAAAATGTTTCACGCCATCAGAGTTACCAGTAGGTAGTAGATTGAGAACATATTACATAGAAAATCTCTAGCACAAAAACTCAACCTGATTATCACCATGAATGACCACAAGAGGGTAAAATAGCGTGAGGAAAAACAGAGAAACAAACAGGCTCGGAACTTTAATCACAGGCATAGAGCACGTGACTGCTGAAACCCAGGGAGAGACTATGGGTTCAAGACCAACAGGAGGAAGGCACAATCATTGATAAAACTTAACAGCTGAGATCACACAGGAATTAGACAGACCAGGGTATCATAAGGAGAAACTGTAGCCCCTTAATATCCTTGGAGAAAAAGCCAATAGAAACTTGGGCTTACTCCTCAGATCCTGGTGAAAAAGCAAGATCTACTACAAGCTCTACAGCCACTCGGGAGAAGAACATTCACACCGATAGAAGAGAGAGATCGGAACAAGAGCAGGGAGCTTGTTCCAGGCACCTCAGAGAGTCACCCTGTGAAGTCTGAGACTTTGGAGATGTAGAGTAAAGGGCTAACATCAGAAGCATACATGATGCTTATGTATTAATGACGTCAGATCACATGACTGAGGAGTAAGAGAGATTTGGGAGGAGAAGATCCAACCTCGTGTAGAGGTCTGAATGTGTAAATACATGCTACAAATAAAGAGTAATGGTTTTGAGAAACTACAGACGCCGACCACACAAAGTAACATCCCCGGCCCTCCTTTTGAAAACAGGGCTCTTGGATGGACTGTCAGTCTTCCGATGCCTCCATGACATGCTGTAACTTTCAAATTGAACTTTCACCCAATCTCAACCCAACAGGCAATTGAAAATCCAGCCCCGCATCTCTTGCAAATATAAACTTGCCATTTGCCCCACCACCAATCCAATTGCCTCTCTAAGTGAGAATGTCTATTTGGCAGAAGGTTAATAGTGAACTGGACTAGGGTAGGCCATCCGCTGAGCTGGATTCAATTCTAGAATTGTCAAGTCACTGGCAAATCTTCCTGTTTTGGCATATAAGAACTCCTCTGACCTGATCTGATTTGACCATATCTATTCTCATTCCTCTGGCTTTCAATCATTGGAAATGTTTTTTGTAGCTAGTATTTAACCAATCAAATCTTGGTTGTTTGTTGTTTCTACTTCCAAAATGGAAGAGGAAGGATCAAAGAAAGCAAGTAAAATACTTAAGTAAAATGTTTTTTGAGTTGGATTCTTTCTTCCCCAGCGAGTTGAGAATATAAAGAAGGTAAGTGTGGTAATTTGAAACAAAGGCAGAAAATGCTGGAAAAACTCAACAGGTCTGGCAGCATCTGTGGAAAGAGAAACAGAGTTAACGTTTCAAGTCCATATGACCCTTCTTCAAGTGTGGTAATATACCTTTAAGGAGAATGTTATAATGAAAGATCACATGATCTTAGTATCCAGTGGAGGAGTAGCGTGGGCTACCTCAGTAGTCCATAGTCAGAGTCTGTAGTGTGGAGGCAGAGTTTGAGCTGAATGCACACAAGTGTAGCTGCTGAATACCTTTGTAAATAAACAAAATGTATTCCACTTAAGAAGTGTCTGCTGACCTACTCTGTTTAGCATGCCAACTCAGACATCCCAAAACAAGCGTGCAGCCCGAACCCGGATCCATAAGTCCCAACAAACCGGTGACCAGGATCCAATGAAATGGCAACAAGGGAAAAGTGAGGAAAATACCAAAGATACAATAAACTGGCTTTGCAAATAGAACAAGTTAACAAAAAAAAAAATCAAGAGAAACTAAATCGAGCTGTACCTCACACGGTAATTGTAAGTGGAATTTCCGTCCTAATCGTCAAAGCAATCCCCTCACAGAATGCCGCAATTCGGAAGAATTGATCATTTCGATCCAGCCACAGACAATTGGTCTTATTATATTGAACGTTCTTTTTTCAAGCAAAGACATTGCAGGAGAAGAGAAGAGGCTAGCAATCACCATATCCGCGTGTGGGAATAAAAACTATGGATTGATTTGAAGTCTGACAGCACCCGGTGCCCCTGATTCAAAAGGTTTTGAGAAACTGGTGATCTCGTAAAAGGTCATTAGCAGCCAAAGCCCTCGGTAACAATGCAACAGTTGAAATTTAACTCAAGAAATAAAGCTCCTGGGAAGACAGTTGCTTGTCATATGGCAAGCTTGAAACAATTAACAGAACATTGTGAGTTGATAGACCCTTAAATCCTTAAACGACATGCTCAGAGATCGTTTAGTGTGCAGCATAAATAAGGACATGATACAGAAGTGATTACTGTCTGAAACAGATTTGGACTTTAAGAAGGCGCTAGAGATAGCACTGGCCGTGGAAAACACAGTAAAGGATCCAAAAGCCATACACGGAGCACAAAGTGCCACCGTCCTCCACATTGGGCGGGAAACCCCAGCCAAAAAGGGCACGAGAATGCAAGGCTCTGCCGAGAAGCAGGAAACAGCCACCGCTAGCAGGCAAATAAAAAAGAAGTGACTTAGCAGCGAAAACATGGAATAAGGCAACAAAGGTGGAAACAGACAACCTTATAATGATTGGCAGTTTAAAAAAATTGAATGTTTTTATTGTCATCAACACGGACACCTAATGAGACAGTGCAAGGAAAGAATCAGGCAGGCTTTCAAACAAAAGAAAAAAAACCTGTGAGATCTACAATATAGAAGAGCCTGAAGTAACATATTCAGCTATTTATTCACTAAGATAAAAGCACAATACTGCAGATGCTGGAAATCTGAAACAAAAACAGAAAATGCTGGAAAAACTCAGTAGACCTGGCAGCTTCTGTGGAGAGAGAAACAGAGTTAATGTTTCGAGTCTGTATGACCCTTCTTCAGAGCTTCTTCTCAGCAGCAATAGTCCCCATTCTTAAACCTGGCCAAAGCATTCAAATTTGAGGTTACAAATTGGCAGTTAATTAAGTGGCTAAGCTGGACAGACACCTCATACCAAAAATCAAAGATCTTTACGTTAAACTAGCAGGTGGAACCACCTACATGATGCTTTATTTGAGTCATGCTTATCAACAGTTGGAGTTAGAGAAGGCCTCCGGGGAATTTGTCACGTTAATACAAAGGGTTGTGCCTTTCGGCGTCTCCTCAGCTTGCACCATATTCCAGAGAACAATGAAAAATTTGCAGCAGGGAATGCCCCACATTGTAGTTTATTTAGATGATGTTCTCATGACAGGACTCACTGAAAAGGAGCATTCGACAAACTCAGAAGAAGCCCTAAAAAGTTTCTTGCAGGTTGGAGTGCATTTAAAAAATAGAAAAGTGCATGTTCCATGTGAGGGAGGTAATCTACGTGGATCACAGTAGATTCACAGGGCCTCCACCAGGTTGAGGAAAAAGTGAGAGCCATAAAAGAGGCACCTGCACCAAAGAACACCTCCGAGCTCAAATCATTCTTAGGAATGATCACTTACTATGGGCATTGCTTACATAATTTGTCCACAGAACACACCACTATATTACCTACTCAAGAAAAACCAACCTTGGTCTTGGCAAACGCTGCAGAAAGAAGCTTTCATAAAGATTTTAAAAATGTTGCCGATCTACTAGTACATTACAATTAGAGGAAAGAATTGGTGTTGACTTGTAACGGATCTCCCTATGGAGTTGGGGCAGTGCTCTCCCATCAAATGGATGATGACGTGGAATGGCCTGTAGGATATGTATCAAGAATGCTCATCACAGCGGAAAAGGGATACTCACAGATAGAAAAAGAAGGCCTGTCAATCATCTTTGGTGTCAAGAAACTTCACCAGTACATACATAGCCATCATTTTACTATAGTTTCAGACCATAACCCATTGCTAGGATTGTTCAGCGAGGACAAGGCTTTACCACCCATAGCCTCAGCAAGAATACAAAGATGGCCGTTGATCCTGGCAGCGTGCGAGTATGCTTTCATCCATAGGCCTGGAAGTCAAATCGCAAACAATGATGCACTTAGTCGCTTGCCCTTACAAGAAAAAGATGAGGTTGTCCCAGTCCCTCAAGAACTAGTTTTATTGTTGCACTTTTTAGATTCATCACCTGTATGTGCTAGACAGACCAAAAAGTGGACAAGTCGAGACCCAGTCTTATCCAAAGTACAAGAACAAGTTCTTCATGGTAGACTACAAGAGCAGACATCTGACAAAATGAAACTGTATTTTAACAGAAGACATGAAATAACCAGCCAGGGTGGTACTTATTGTGGTGAGCTCAAGTGATTGTTCCTCCAAAACGAAGAAAGCCATTGTTAATTGAACTACATAGTGCACATCCAGGAATTTTCCAAATAAAGAACATAGCATGCAGCTATCCATGGTGGCCTGCAATGGATGGAGAAATTGGGAGCTTAGTGAAGAATTGTATGCAGTGTCAGTAAGTGCAAAATTACCTTCAACAGCTCCATTACACCCTTGGAAGTAGCCAGGAAGACCATGGGTACAACTATACATTGACTATGTGGGACCTTTCATGTGAACAATATTTCTGCTCATTGTTGATGCCCACTCAAATGTTTCTGCTTATTGTTGAGGTCCATTCAAAATGGAAGAACGTGGATGAGGTGAAGTCACCAATGTCTTCCGCTACAATTGAGATGCTACATCAAAGTTTTGCCTTTCACTGACAATCAGAAGGGGTCGTATCAGATAATGGCATGGCACTTACGAGTGCTGAGTTTCAACAGTTTATGCCACAACGGTATCACTCATGTAAAAACTTCACCGTCCCACCCTTCCTCAAATGGACTGGCCGAAAGGGATGTTCAAACATTCAAGTCTGGCATGAAGAAATTAACTGGAAATTCCATAGCTACCAAGCTAGCGCACTTTCTTTTCCATTATAGGATCACCACTCACATAGCAACCGGTGTCACACCTACGGAATTATTGATGAAACACCATCTCAGGACGAGATTGAGATTAATAATGCCAAATTTAGGGGGGAAGGTGGAAAGGTGTCATGGAAGTCAGAAAACTAGACATGACTGGCATAGTCATGACAGGAGATTTACTGTAGGAGAGACAATATATGTGAAGAATTTTGGAGAAGGACCAAAGTGGTTATCGGGTGAAACAAATGCCTCTTTCTGGACCTCTTTCTTATCACGTGAAGGTGGAAGACTGAGTCATATGGAGACATGTGGATCATATAAGGAGGAGAGAAACCATTTACCAAGAAATGCTTCCACCACCATTCACTACCGAGTCAACGTTTCCTGTTGAGAAAACTCAACCGAGTACAGATGTGTCTGAAGGGTCGGCTGTACCTGCAAGAGATGAGGAAACAGATTTGCAGGTGCCTGCCAAAGAACCTGATGTTCAGAAGATTCCAGAAAAGGAGGTTCCTGACAAAGTATCTGAAGCTGTAGAGTTGAGACGTTCTACACACACTAGGAAACCCTCAGAAAGACTGAATTCATAAATTACTTATCTGTGCAAATAATTTGATATTTTGAGAAAATTGTAATTGTAACTGTAAAATGTATTTCTGAGTAAAGGGGGAGGGATGTGGTAATCTGCTGTGTAATATACCTTTAAGCAGAATGTTATAATGGAAGATCACATGGGCCTGAACTTTTCCCACGTCGGCCGGCTCAGCAGGAATGGTTGGGGACAGTTACGGAGCCAACCGGCGCCCATGATTGGCTCTGCACCGCCATTTTACGCGGGCAGGCCAATTAAGGCCCGTCCAGCATAATACACGAGTGGTAGCACTACCTGTGCAGTGGGGGAAGCGAGAGAGGGGTCCAGCACTTTTCCGCATGCATGCACGCGATGGAGAGCTTCAATCTCCCTGAGGCACGGAGCTGTCTCAGGGAGATTGAAGCGCCTTTGAAAAAAATAAATGAATGTAATAAAAATGTATATGAAACATGTCCCGTTATGTGACTGGGTCACATGAGATGGGACATGTTTTTATTTTTCAGAAAAAACCTTTTATTCTTAAAGGCTTTAGGAAACCTCATCCCGCTCAGGTTGAGGTTTCCTAAAAAAATGTAAAGGCCGCTTGGCTTTTTTGCTGCCCACCAATCATAAGGTTTGACGGGTGGCATAAACTTGAAATTAATTACTTCATTAATGGCCTTAATATGCCTGTTAATTATTAGCGGGTGCGCAGCCAACTCCGGTGCGCACGCGCCAAACGAAACATCGCCAGACAATGCAATGATGTCGGGACGCACCCCTGACATGATCACATGTCATTTTATGTGTCGGACCCGCCCCTGCACTCTGACTGCAAAATCCAGGCCATGATCTTAGTATCCAATAGAGGAGTAACGTGCATACCTCAATAGTCTGTAGTGTGAAACAGAGTTTGAATCTGAAGACGGAGGGGCATATTAGTGGGCAGATGGAAAAGGCATATGGGACGCTTGCCTTTATCAATCGAGGCATAGATTACAAAAGTAGGGAGGTCATGTTGGAGTTGTATAGAACCTTGGTGAGGCCACATCTGGAGTACTGTGTGCAGTTCTGGTCACCACATTGTAGGAAGGATGTGATTGCACTGGAGGGGGTGCAGAGGAGATTCACCAGGATGTTGCCTGGGATGAAACATTTAAGTTATGAAGAGAGGTTGGATCTCTTGGATAGTTTTCGTTGGAGCAGAGAAGACTGAGGGGCGACCTGATCGAGAAGATTATGAGGGGCATGGACAGGGTGGATTGGGAGCAGCTGTTCCCCTTAGTTGAAGGGTCAGTCATGAGGGGACATGAGTTCAAGTGAAAGGCAGGAGGTTTGGGGGGACGTAAGGAAAAACGTTTTTACCCAGAGGGTGGTGACAGTCTGGAATGCGGTGCCTGGCAGGATGGTGGAGGCGGGTTGCCTCACATCCTTTAAAAAGCACCTGGATGAGCACTTGGCACATCATAACATTCAAGGCTATGGGCCAAGTGCTGGTAAATGGGATTAGGTAGGTAGGTCAGGTGTTTCTCACATGTCGGTGCAGACTCGATAGGCCGAAGGGCCTCTACTGCATTGTGTGATTCTGTGCTTCTGTGAAAGCACACAATTGTAGCTGCTGAATACCTTTGTAAATAAACAGAATGTGTTCCACTTAAGAAGAGTCTGCTGGTCAACTCTGTCTATTGTAACAACTTGGCCATTCCAAAACAAGTGTGCAACCCAGATCCATAAGTCCCGTCAAACTGGTGACTAGGATCCAACTGTAAGTCAGATAGGAAAGTCAAATTAAAGTTAAAAGAAAGTGATAGGAAAACAAGAGGGAACGGTGGGGAAACAAGCGTGAGCAAAGTTCAATTTTTTCTGACATTGCTTATGTAGTTTTGGCATAACAATACAGTAATACAGCTACTTCTGACTTTTGACATCCAACCATAAAAATATTTGTGCAGAAGTTGAAAACTTATGGAACTGTCCAGTCCAAGGAGATAGTTGCTCAATTCCTTGGACCTGTTGGCAGTCTTAGGGTTAACAGACTTCCATTGGTAGCTGGTTTTAAAAATAAAGCAAAAAAAATAGAATAGCTTTAAGTATGCGACAAGCTCTAAATTTGCCATGGTCCAATGGGGATTTCTTTTTAAACGTATGTTCTTGTCACTGGAATGTGGTGTTCAAGGATTATTCCATCCAGATGAAGAAAGCCTACGTAATCAACAATGTTAATAGAAATAGCACTGCCTGAATTGAAAGAGATGGAAAGATCAGAACAAAAATCAATGAAGAGGTTTGTGGTCTTAAAGAACTGCCTCAGGCTACCCTACATCCCAGTTGTTACCAGTGAGGCCTTCACTGCCTGTTGTCTGTCTGTTGGCCTTTACTGGTTATTGGAATCTATCAAAAAAAAAAGTACAACATAGACATCAAAGTGAAAGCTTATCCCCATGGATATTACTGACTACTACAGATGCAGCAGGGGTTGACTGGAACAAATATGCATTGCTTTGGTTCTTTAGGTTTGTAATTACTATCTGCTGTGGTGAAAAGTTTGTGAAATAATGTCCACATTCTCACTGATAACAACTCCGAGTTCCAAGTATATGTATATTAGGAATATTTTGGATAAGATTAGCAATTGTTTATAAAATAAATCTATCGTAATACTTATGCGTGCCATTTAAGAATGATCTGACTTAACTTGCATCAGTTTGCCTTTATACAGCTGCCAAATTTCAGCAATACACCCGTAGTATTTTTGAAGGGCCCAAGGCTGTTTTTCTGGAGTTAATTAAGGCGGATAATAATATTACTGGTGAATCACACATGCTTATCTCTGCTCCTAGTGACCATTACCTAGCACTGTTAGATTATTGTAATCTTTGCATCCATCAACACACCCAAATAACATGGCCTCAAACCAGGAGGAATTCTCTACCCCCCCCCACCCTCACCAAGAGCTGTGATGTTCAATCATTGAGTATATTCAAGAGTGATCTATTAAATTTTTGGGTACTAGGGGAATTGAGGGGCAGGGATAAAGTGGGAAAATGGAGTGAAAAAATAGGACATCAGCCATGATCTTATTAAATGGCAGGGCAGACTCAAAGGCCCAAATGGCCCATTCCTACTTCTCATGTTATTAGAGATATCCATTCGTGTAGCAGTGGACTTCAGTCCCACCTGACTCGAAGTTTTCCAGCAGAAGGCTAACAGTAGACTTGATGCAGGTGATTAAAATCATGAAGGGTTTAGATAAAGTAAATGAAGAGAAATTGTTTACAGGGGGAGGCGGTGGCATAGTGCACTAGTATCCCAGAGACCAAAGGTAATGCTCTGGGGACACGGGTTTCAATCTCACCACGGCAGATGGTGAAATTTGAATTCAACAAAAACCTGGAATTAAAAGTCTGATGATGACCATGAAACCATTGTCAATTGTTGTAAAAACCCACCTAGTTCACCAATCTGCTGTCCTTATCTGGCCTGGCCTGGCCTACATGTGACTCCAGACCCACAGCAAAGTGTTTGACTCTTAAATGCCCTCTAAACATGGGCAATTAGGGATGGGCAATAAATGTTGGCCCAACGATGCCCATGTTCCATAAATGAATTTTTAAAAAGCAAGAGTATTCCATCCAACTCTGGCATCGTACTTTAGGAAGGACATGAAGGCTTTAGAGAAGATACAAAAGAATGGTGTCAGGGATGAGGGATGAGAGTTATGTGGATAGATTGGAGAAGATGTTTATTCTCCTTGGAGAAGGTTAAGAGTAAATGTTTAAAACCATGAAGGGTTTAGATAAGGTAAATAAAGAGAAATTGTTTCCAATGGCTGAAGGGTGGACAACCAGAGGGCACACAGTTAAGATGATTGGCAAGAGAACCAGAGTTGACATGAGATTAAACTTTTTTACACAATGAGTGGTAAGGATTTGGAATGGGCTGCCAGATAGAGTGGTGGATATAGATTTACTAGAATCAGTTCCCTTAAAAAGGGAATTAGATAAATAATGCTGAAGGAGCAAAAATTGTAGGGATATGGGGAAGTGGGACTAACACAAATGCTCTTTGAAAGGGCTGGCTCAGATTCAATGGCCCAAATGGCCTCCTTCTTTGCTGTTGGTTGGTTTCCCTTCTTTATTGAAGATTACTATTTCTTGCAAGTGTCGGGTCATCTGTTGTGCATTCTCGCGTGGCTCTGGAGACTGATTGCAGACTTGCATGGCTTTCCACAATGTGGGTGAGGATTAATTCCCTGATTTTGTTGGGACTGACCAGTCTTTCCAGCTAGCCTTTAATCCTTTGCTGTCTGAATTCTTTGCTGTTCGAAGGAAACAACAACACTATTTGAGATTGCTCCCCAGGTGATTCTTTCTTGTGCATTTTTCTCCCAGTCTGTAGTGGACATGCCACATTTCCTGAGGTTCACCTTCAAGGAATCCTTGAACCTTAATTTTGACCTACTTCATAGGCAATGTCCACATTTAAATTGTGAATGCATGACCGCCTTAGGGATTTTATCATCAGTCATACCTACTACATGTCCACTCCACCTGAGCTGGGCTCTGAGGATTGATTCAATTACGGATATTTGTCATTGAAGATTAATTACAGCCGGCACATTGTCCTCCAATTTGATGCCCATGATGTTCCAAATGCATCTCATTGGAAATCTGCTTAATGTGTGTGAAGTAGGTGATTCATGCCTCAAAGGCATATGGGAGGGTAGGTAATACCCCAGCTTTGTACACAGCAAGTTTAGTTGTAAGTTTGATACCTCGTTTCCTCCACAGTCTCTTGCATAAATGGGTGAATTGCTGAGCTTTCTCTGACAATTCTGTTTGCCACCTTGCTGTCAATGCAGACATTTCTGGAGATTGTGCTTCTGAGATAGGTGAAGTTATCTGCAGCCAATAGTTCTATAGGTGGGGTTTAGTCAGAATTTGTTGATGGTTGGTGGAGTATCTCTGTCCTCCTAAAGCTGATGGTTAGCTCACAGCTGTCAGCCACTTTTGTAAAACAATCCATGATCCTTTGAAGGCCATGCTCACAGTGTGACACAGTCATAAGTCAACAGCAATTCCTATGTCATCATCTGATGCCTTAGTTGAGGATTTTAGTTGTCTCAGGTTGAAGAGATTGTACTGTTCCATGACTTGATAATATGCTTATTTCACATTGGTTAAATCTTCAAGTTCCATCACTGGGTAGCTTTCAAATTAACAAGCAATTAATTTTGCCAATTTGCAGTAAGGGTAGTGGGAAAGCCTTCAAGAAATGTAGCCTCTTATCTGAAGTGTTCTGCCTAGTATATCACCCTTGTCTACCAAGAATTGGCACAAAATTGCAGCTAGAGCTCACATGCGAGTGTGGTCGCCATTGTAATGTAGGAAACATGGCAACCAATTTGCACGCAGCAAGCTCCCACAAAGAGAAATGTGATAATGACCCAGATCCACCTGTTTTTTTTAAGTGAAGTTGGTTGTTGAAGAAATATTGGGTACAATACACTAGGGACAAACTCCCAATTTCTCCTCTTCCAATAATACCTGTGAGATCTTCTACGTCATGTTACCCATGTCATCAATTCTAAAACATGAAATGTTGTTTTGTTCTGCATATTTTTAGCACTAGTTGTCTCTAAACTGAAAACTTCAAAATACGCCTCACTTGTGTACAGTCCTGATGTGTGCTCCTCATAGCTGGGTTTGATGTAGCAGGCCCAATTCTAACAGAATAACTTCATTTCTGCTGTGCTCTCTGTAGGGTTTCCCCACTGCCAACAGTGGTGCTGCAGTGAAGCGCATATGTGACATTCCATTTGTACATTAAATAAATGTGCTATCTTATTCAAATTTTTTAGGAAATATTAAAAACACCAATAAATTAGATAGTAGAATCATGACATTAAGAGGATTTGGGATGATTAGTTTCCAGGAACTGTTAGAAAAACTGTACTCCTAAAATCCTGACTGAGATGCCACAGATTTGTCCAAATGTTTGAAAATTATTTCTTTTATTTCATCTTCTGTTATTCCACCTAAAATTAAATAAAAGTTTACTTGTGAACCGGATGCAGTTAATGTGTCATAGCATTTTGACAATAAACATAGTGTTGCAGATCCCTCAATTACAATGCCAGCACTCACTTTAAATCAAAGAAAAAGATTTGTGCGGACTTAAGTAATTCTTTCTGTTCAAACCTGAAAGTTGCATGTACAATTAAGTTCTAATCCCAGCAGGATTACCATGAAGATTGTAACCTTTTCAAGGCTTAAATTTTGGGCATTGATTGGTCATTTGGATAGCTTTGTGTATCGGCCATGGTTCAGTTGGTAGCACACACACCTCTGAGACAGGAGGTTGTGGGCTCAACTCCCAGTCCAGGACTTGAGCACAAAACTCAAAGCTGACACTCCAGTGAAGTGGTCAGGGAGTGTTGTACTGTCAAAGGTGCTGTCTTTCTGATGAGGCATTAAGCTGAAGCCCCGTCTGTCCTGCAAGGTGGATATGAAAGATTATATGGCATTATTTCAAAGAACAGGAGAGTTTCCCCATTATCCTGGCCAATATTTATCCCTCAATTAGCATTGCAAAAAAAACCATTTTCTGGCCATTATCACATTATTGTTTGAGGGAGCTTGTTGTGCGCAAATTGGTTGTTGCATTTCCTACATATTATAACAGTAATTACTTCAAAAGTGCTTCATTGGTTGTAAAGCACTTTGGGATGTTCTGTGGTCATAAAAAGTCCTCTATAAATGCAAGCATTTCTTTTTTCCCTTTAAAACTCTTAAATTGGAGTTCAATATGCTAATGTAAAATGAGACCTATAGAGGGAGCTCTTCCAGGAAACAGAGATCCACCGATTCTAGTTCAGTTTTTCAGTTGACTGTTGGAGCACAAAATGCCTGCTTAAGTAACGTTATTAAAATATACTCTTGCCAATTTTATGTTTAAATTGGTAAGAGGCAGACAAAAAACAGCCAACTTACTTGCAAGATGACATTGCTGAGTTAAGGTTGAGGATGCTGGGCAATTACAAACTTTGATTCGACTCTGCGCTTCTTACCTTAGAACAACATGAAACCAGCCCTGAAAGAAATGTGATCTTGCTGGTATGAAATTGAAATCCATAGTTTTGGCTTACACTACATTGATTGTGCTGGACAGCAAGAAGTATACAGGTCTCTTGCCAACTTGTGTTTGGCAGTAGATGGAGGTGTACCTGATCCTGAAGTCAGAGTAATTT
Organism: Carcharodon carcharias; assembly: GCF_017639515.1. Lineage (NCBI taxonomy): Eukaryota > Metazoa > Chordata > Chondrichthyes > Lamniformes > Lamnidae > Carcharodon > Carcharodon carcharias. The sequence goes on along the minus strand of NC_054473.1, from coordinate 164,388,121 downwards.
GATATTTTGGACTAATAATCCTTACGGAGTACCCAAGTGAAATTATCTGAACTCAGTTCAGTTGCAATAATGAACAGTGATTATTCAATTTCAATGAGTTGATGGTAATCTGAATCTCTAGAAGTGAAGGAAAATAATTAAGACAACTATTGTGATCAGCCTCACAACCCAGTGCATGCTGTGTCAATCGAAGAAGGTTTAACCCTCCATGGGCATTTACAGTAGCATTGACGAAATGGCAAGAATGCAGAGTTCTTTTCAACTGTCACAAATAAGTGGAATGCCGTTCCTGAAATGTCTAAATCATATATTTTATAACTTGATAAATGCACATTATTTTCAATAAAACTTCCCTGTTGTCACTTTTAAAATTTGGAATAGGCATGGTTCTCAAATGAATGATCTGCATTTGCTTGGGTCAAGCCTGAACAGTAACACTCACCAGGCTTCATCATTCTGCACTTGAAACAAGCAACATCACTTAACATATAAAGTAATTATGGAGGACCAGATAACTAAGACAGCAGAATGCCACATGTCTAAATCAATAGAAAATAAATCAGCACGTTATGTTCAAACAGTACAGTTTTCTGGTAGAACTATAGGAACAGAAGTGAACCATTCAGAACATCGCTCCCCCCCTCTCCCCCCTAAAGCCTGTTCTGCCATTCATTGAGATCCTGGCTAACCCTACCTCAACCCATTTTATCCATTTTTTATTTCCTATCACTTAATACCCTAGCCTAACAAAAATCTATTGATCTCAGTCTTGAAAATTTCGAATGACCCAGCATCCATAGCCTTTTGGTGAGCAAATTTCTGGTTTGCCTTCTCAATGGCATGGCTCTAATTTTAAGATTATGCCTTCTTGTTTTGGGTTCTCCCCTAGAGGAAATACTTTCTCTTATCAAATCTCTTAGCCATTTTAATTACCTCAATTAGATTACCCCTCGACCTTCTAAACTCAAGTTTATGCAACCTGTCCTCATAGTTTAACGCTTTAGGTCCTGGTCTCATTCTGGTGATTCTGTTCCCCTTCAAGACCAATTTATCTTTTTTGAGGTTCAGTGCACAAAACCGCACACAGTATTCCCAATTAGGCCTGACCAGAGCTCTGTACATTTCTTCAATTCTTCACCTTTGAAATCAAAACTCCTTGAGATAAAGGCTAACATTCCATTTGCCTTCTGATTACGTTTTGTACCTGCACATCAGCTTTTAATGATTTGTGTACATGGACACCTAAAATCCCTTTTCCTGATTTACCTTTCTCAGATCAAAAATGGATGACCTCACACTTCTCTACACTGAACTCCATCTGAAATAGTTTTGCCGACTCACTAAATTGGTCTATGTCTCTTGTAACTTTCTGCTCCAATCTACAAACTTGACCCTGCCTCCTAATTTAGTATCACCTTCAAATTTGGAGGGACAACTCTTGATTCCTTCAACATGGTCATTAATTTAAGTGTGAAAAGCTGAAAGCTCACTACAGATCTTTGAGGAACACCACTTGTCGCATCACACCAATCAGAGATAATTGACAATGGCTCCTAAATCTATATTCCTGGGCAGAAAACTCTTCTGTATTCCTCACATGTTTCACCATTGTAGTGGGTTAGTAATCCAGAAGCCCAGGCTGATGCTCTGGGGACATGGGTTCAAATCCCACCAAGGCAACTGGAATTTAAATTCAATTAATTAATAATTCTGGATGGAAAAGCTAGTCTCAGTAATGGTGCCCATGAAACTATCATTGATTGTCAGTCTATTACTAATGTGCTTTATGGAAGGAAATCTGCTGTCCTTCCCTGGTCTAACCTACCTGTGACTCCAGAGCCATTGCAATATGGTTGGCTTAACTGCCCTCTGAAATGGCATAGTACACCACTCAGTTCAAGGGCAACAAATGTTGGCCTTGCCAGCAATGGCCACATCCCAACAAAGAAAGTTTGAAAACTTGGTTTAATTTACCAATTCTAGTGCAGGTGATTTCCTTTGGTTACAAATGCAGTAACATTAAAAAATGCAAGATGATGCCTTCTGATTGGTCTTCCCAATGACTTCAAACATGTATTCTTTTTCAATATTACCAGAAGTACCAAACAGTTATATTTACCATGTCATTGTGTATGGCAATTATTCTACCATGTCATTGTGTATGGCAATTATTCTATAAACGACTCACAGGGAACTAAATTGTCATTTGTCAAATCTCCACTGCAGTTACAGAATTCTGTATAAGTATCTCAAGACTGGCCTTTAAGAAGGCCTAAATTAGCACATTCTGACTTTTAAAAGTACTTTTCACAACTATTTCATGTTACATTATTGGATGTGGACCATAGGAACTATATAGGACTTATAATTTGCAATGATAAGCGCAGACTAATAAGGAAAAGGGAAAAAATCATTTATTTCTCACCTTTTTACATTCTCAGGTTGCCCTGACTGCCAGTTTTGGAGTGTAAGTATTATTGTTTCAAAGGCAAACATGGCAGCCAGTTTGTGCATTGCATGATCTAACAAATTAAATGAATAACCAGACAATCTCTTTTGGTGGTGCTGGTTAGGGTTAAATATTGGTCACTGTAGGCTTAAACCCACAAACTTCCGAATCAGGAAAAATATAGAGAATGTGTTACCACAGATCCATGTTGGCAAAGCATATTCACCCAACATTTCACCTGTATTTCAGTTGAAACATAGCACAAAATATCATACTACAGATGAACTTGGACAAGTTAGCACCTTGTAACTCGCCAGTTAGCTCAATGCCGAAGTTCTGATCCATTGTAAACCAGTTTAATTTCTCCATACAAGTTAGTCTTCATGAAGCTTGGCCAAAATAGTCTAGTCCTGAAAATGCTGAATTGTATAAGTTCAGCAGTACATCAAACCTAGTTTTAAGTATCCACCTTATAAGCAAACTGCTTGTAACTGTTATGACCAGGTGAGAAGGAGTGAACTGGCTCCCCTCTATTCGACCTCCTTGGTTGGTCACAACAAAGGTTTGAGTCTCTTTTTCACGAGGACCTGCCTTTTCCAAATCAGAATATATTTAACTATTTAAGCTGTGAGCAATAAGGGACCAATCAAACAAGGTTTTCTTGAGTCAAAGAAAGAGCAGTTTTATTAACCACTAACCCCAAGAAAAATAATGGAAATGCAATGTCAAGCCTTCAGCCCTCATGCAGTCATTCAAGCTCATACACACACACAGAGGTATCAGAAATAAGGGGAGTTAGAGTCCAATAAAAAAAAGGTAAAAGAATACACGGTTAAGTATCCTTTGATTGTACTTGAGGCATAGATTGTAAAACACGGTGGCTGATTTGGGTTAGCTGGTTTCTTGGATGCAGTCAAATGTAGAAGTTGTTGCAATTACTATGAGATCTCAGTTCGCTGATAAGTTTCTGGTAGAGTTGGCTTCTCAAACCAGGTAACACATTTATTCCAAAAGAGTGAGAGGGAGCCTGTTCCTCTGCTGAAGACTTTCTTGACACCACCTGTGTCACTTGCAATCTCTCTCTAGTGACTAGGCAGCCTTGCCTTGAAATACTTCACCCATCATGTATTTCCAAGAGGTTTTGGATGTGTCTGTCTGGGGCATCCATTGTTTCAATATCCGATACATTGCACTTTTAATGTTTTTTCTTGAGATAGTTAATAGTTTCAGTGGGTCTCTGGGCTATTGGAAGTGTCTCTCTCTTCACATTCCCCTGAGTGATTTGTTTGTTTCTCACTTTCACCTTGGAGTGTGGCCTTACATTTTTAAACAGTTTGCCCTGTCTCAGTTCAAATTTCAAAATTTCCAGTCAGTTCAAAGTTGAAAATTCATATTTTCAAAAAAAAGGCATAGCCTCAAGATAGTGACTAAAAACTTAGGAACATATACTTGTAAATTAACTCCAATTGCATAACAACTTTATTTCCACTAGCACATTTTCCTCTGTGCAGTATGAAATGAGATATCTAAAGTTCATATACTTTTGGTCACACCTATACAGGAATTGGAAAAATCTAGGGAGGCATGCCCCGCACCACGTGATCTTTGTACTGACCCTATCTACACACTGCATGCGTAGCACACTGCGTTAGCCAGGACATTAAAAAAATCCATGGCACAAGATTGCTGATGTCAACTGTTGTGTGAAACTTAGTCAAATTTTGTTGTAATCACTATAACTTTAGAGTTCCCTCAGGAACAAACTCTATGATCGTTTTTGGTGTCAGAATGCTTAAGGTAAGAAATTTTGCTAATTGCAAATGTTTGAGTGCTGTGGTTTGATGACATTTGATGACAATGATGTCAGTTGATCGCCACTTGCGATATCAAGTGATAGCTAATTGATTGCCTTTTAGCGCAAATGATATCAATTATTTTTATCTGTTCATGAGATGTAGGCATCGTTGGCTAGGTCAGTATTTATTGCCCATCCTTAATTGCCCTTGTTCAGAGAACATTTAAGAGTCAACCACATTGATAACACGCATGATACCTAAATGATTACTTTTGATCAAATGAGGCCTAAATTATTATTTTTGAGCGCAATTGATGCCAAATAAGTGCAAATGAACATTGTTAATGTCAAGGTTCTCTGGTAGGGACACTCACATCTAGTAAACAAATGAAAATATAACCCCAGCAAGTGATGAATGTAGAAAATGTGTTGCATTTTCCTACATTGATATTCTTCTTGTTGATTACTTTCAGTTTTCTTCTCTTTTCAAAACACACCCAACATTCGAAGGGGCGTTTTATTTTCAGAAGTCCCAGGACTGTCTGTCTGGCGACCATTTTGAATGCAGACCACTGTAACACATTGATTGCATAAACTGACTGCTGATGGTGCAATGGGTTCGATTAACAGCACATAAATGGGTAGTTAAGTTCATGGGTGTTCACTGCGCATAAGTTTTTGGTATTATATGCCAATTCTCAGTTTTGAGGCTGTTGACAAGCGATCTTTACTCCCTGTCATAAGTTACAATTGTGAAAACCATTAAATGACTCAATCTTGTAAAAGACAACGTGGGCAGAACCTGAGAAACTTTAGTTGGTTTTATCACAGAAAATCTAAAAAAACAGAAAAATAGAAACCAATGTTTAATCAAAATGATTTTTTTTTTAAACTGCAGGCAAGCACACAAATAATTAAGGTTGTTTTAATGAGAGTCACATGAGTTGATGTTCTGGGGCTTCAGAACACAAGTCTGTCTAACAAAGTGACTTTTTAAAAAATTACCCCTTCAAGAAAATGGGAATGAGGAGTTCCACTTCTTTAAGTAGGATTTCTTTTGAGAGTTCGTCTATTCATTATTTCTATCCTTTCAAGCAACATGTTTCCCCCAGAAGTGTCCTAGCAGAAAACACTGCAGCTGAATTATTTAGATTTGGCAAACTGTCTGTGTGAATATGTCTAACTCCACCTTCTCATTCACTTCAATACTGAGCTAATGTCTTTGCCGTACAATCTCTGGAAAGTCAACAGTTCAGCAACAAGCAAGTGAAAATATTTAAAAGCCTCTGCACCTCCACAACAGATTTATCTGTAATGGGCAGAGGATTGGAATTTGTAAATTGTAGTGAGCTGCAGTAGGGGACCTGGTAGTGACCCCATCCTAATCTTAGCCAAAAGATTCGCAAAGATCCCAAATTTATTTTTAGTCAAAATATTAGAAACGTAGCAGTGCTAGTCTGGTTTTTTCTCCATTATTTTTGTGTCAATCTCATTGGCTAAAATATATTTTAATGGAGATTTTTATGCAATAAGGCATCAGTTTTTCAAGCTCCATGAGACTACACATTTCTTAAACACAACAGGATCTGTTATCTTATCTTACTGCATTTTAAGGTCAATGTCAATAGATGGTAAGAGGAAGTTACTGAGGGTCAGGGATTATGATTGAAAACAGTCCTTGATGGGTCTCCATAGGTTGATCAGCAGTCAGTATCTGCACAGCTAATAAAATCCCAGAGCTATCTCTTCAGGATCAGATCAGGAAAATGTCATTTTTGAGCTGACAGTAACATGATAAGAAAGGTCTTTGCGAAAAAATAAATTTCATATTTAACCCCCTGAGCACAGTACTGATCCTTCGGAGGTTTTCTTCTGCAAGTTGCAGAAATTTTCATGTACCTTATAACACAATTTCTGAACCGTTTTATGAAGAAGATGGTTTAACATAGCCACTTATGCACTGACTTGTGAAAGTGCTTTTGTAAGTCATGTAATAAATTATGTTGTTTGAATTCATTCTTTTTGCATAATAAGTGCTTGTAGATATTATAAAAAATATTATTAAAAAAATCTCTCCAGCTGAAAAAAATGCTCCCGTTAAAGCTAACATATCTGTGGTGCAAGTTTCTCCTTTGAAATTTAATGTAGCACTTGGAAGAATTCCCCTCACCTAGCAGTACTAGCAGAATTTTGAAGCTGCTGAACAGAAGATTTTGTCATTGTGCTTAGTTTAACAAAGAGGGATTCACAATTCTGCTGCACAGTGCACAGAAAAAAAATCCTTTCACCCAAGACCCAAGTTTCTCCAGAGACTTGGGGCGAAATCATCGGAAGAATATCATCTGTGAATCAGGAAATTCAGGGATGAATAGTAGAGGTTCTGGCAGAGCTGGCAGATCTAAAGTGAACAAAAACCAATACTGTGCACTCGTACATAAAAATGTAATTTTAATTGTCAAAAATGACACATCATGTTAAAGACTTGTGACACTTTGGGCATGTCATTCTTCCTCAAATTATCCATTTGATTCTTGTCACATGTGGGAATGTGGTTGAAAATGATGCACATTTAGTGTGCTTTATGTCAGCTGCAAGTACTTAGTACATACATATTCATCTGCTATATGCAACATTATTGGCATCCAGTCTGAAGGCTTATGGTATAGATAAACATAACTGAAATTGTTCATTGAAAAGCAGATGCATTTGCGTTTCCATTCGTTTCCTGTTCCCAATTTCCCAACTTAGTAGCTCCCGGAAGCTCATCTGGTACAGGCTGGCGAGTTTAAACAGCATCCAGCCATGGGATTTGAACAAGCGCTCGTTTTCACGAGCTGTGAGTGCTCCCTTCACATTTGCAGCTAGGTTATTTCTTTGTCACACGCTTGGGCCTGTTGTTTTTGTCTCTGCATTCTGAAGCTGATTTTTGCCTAAATAGTTTCCAATACACACACAAGTGCAAATATACACCCCCAAAAAATGGAAGTGATGCATTTTCTGTGAAGTTATCACTCATGTGCATACCGAAGAAAGATAATTGATAATTATCTCAATGGGGGACAACAGCCACTTAATGCAGTGGCTAGCAGCTGGAAAAATCAGGTTTTCTTCCAGTACATGAGTGCAAATTACATTGTGGCCCCACTGGAATGCAGCAGGATCACAGCTCTTGCTGGAAAGTTCCAGAGGATAAGTTCCTTGTCAGGTCTCAAACATAAATCTCATTCTAATTTAATAAAGTTCCATAATCATTCAAGTAACATTCAGAAAGCAACACTATAAGTGTACGTTTCTTTTTAAACAAAACAAGGTGCAGCAGATAATTTTACTGGAGGCCCACAGTCGAGTTAATTAAGTGAAAGCTTGCTTCAGTTGTAATATTTATCAGTCGCTGCTTTCTTGCACATTATTTCTCCTCCAGTCTCTTTGTTGCTGTTGCTTCCAGCTGTGTATTTCTTTCTGTTCTCTCTATGGTTAGTATTTTCCTATTTTGGCTGCTTTTGTCTCTGTGGCCTCCTCTCTCTGACAAAAACACACACACACACACACACACACACCCTTCTTAGATCTCTCATTTCTCTTTGCTTTTCTCCCTGCCTGAGCTTCCATTGCATTACCGTCTGTAAGACATGAGCACTGAAACAAAGTCAGCCTGCCTGTTATTTGGATAGCCCCCCCTGTGCCATATTGGAAGCCTATAGGAATGGACATTTGCTGAAAATCTGTCAGGTTTTGACCCAAGGATTGAACTGTTAGCTTTTGGAGGATGTGGAACGTGAGACTTCTGAAGAGAAGAACATGTTTGTTGACTTTTATCCTGCCAGATCGTTCTTACATAAACACATCAGGATAAGTTTTCAGGTTCAGGGGCTAACAGTCAGGTGAACTTGAAACTAAAGATTGATAATCAAAGCGAGTGCATGAGCATTTGCAGGAGACCAGATACAAAACATATATTAAACAATAGATGGGAAAATATGGATGTATTCCTTACCTTTGCTAGATTACTATGGATTGAATACAGGCTTCCGATCCATAAAACCTTCACATTCAAAAGGAGACAGATACATATCCAGCACTGGGTTGCTATGCAATGGATGTCATCTGCTAGATTTCTCAGGATCAAAAAGAAAAGTTGAACATTAGATATAAAGATTTTCTTTTTCTTTTAAGGGTCGGATGCCAATTCCACTACGAGATCCACCAGCAATTGGATTGTTCCCACTTGGTCATCAGGTAAGAACTTTTGTTCTAAAACATATTTTAAAAAGGTGTACTATCATTTCATCTGCAAGCAATTGCCACAACAGTGGGAAATGGTGTGCAGAAAATCAGAGCACACTTGCACACAATGTCCTTCTGGATAATTATGCTGCCATTGTTCAAAAAATGCTTTGATGGACCCAAGTTCAGCCAAGTTAAATTTGACATTTCTGAGGAAACTCAAAATGGCTTTTCAAATTTCATGCTCAGCTCTGCATTCGACCCAATTAACAATAGGGGATGTAAGGATATATGAACAGGGATATGCCTTACAGCCACTTGACCCTACTGCGCCATTGAATTAGATCATAGTTAATCTGTACCACAAATCCATTAATCCACCGTATTTTTTTTTTCTTCGTTCATGGGGTGTGGGCATCGTTGGCTGGGCCAGCATTTATTGTCCATCCCTGATTTCCCTTGAGAAGGTGGTGGTGAGCTTCCTTCTTGAACCGCTGCTGTCCATGTAGTGTAGGTACACCCACAGTGCTGATAGGAAGAGAGTTCCAAGATTTTGACACAATGGCAGTGAAGGAAAGGCAATATAGTTCTAAGTCAGGACGGTGTGTGGCTTGGAGGGGTCCTTGCAGCTGGTGGTGTTCCCATGCATCTGCTGTCCTTGTCCTTCTAGGTGGTAGAGGTCTTAGGTTTGGAAGGTGCTGTCGAAGGAACCTTGGTGAGTTGCTGCAGTGCATCTTGTACATGATGCACATTTCTGCCACTCTGAGTCAGTGGTGGAGGGAGTGAATATTTAAGGTGGTGGATGGGGTGCCAGTCAAATGGGCTGCTGTGTCTTGGATGGTATTGAGCTTCTTGAGTGTTGTTAGAACTGCACTCATCCTGATAAGTGGGGAGTATTCCATCACATTCCTGACTTATGCCTCATAGATAATGGACAGGCTTTGGGGAGTCTCTACCCGAATTCCCAGCCTCTGACCTGTTTTTTGGTCATCGTATTTAGATGGCTAGTCCAGTTCAGTTTCTGGCCAATGGTAACCCCCAGGATGTTGATCGTGGGGGATTCAGTGATGGTAATCATTATGGCATGGCCAATGGTAAATGCTAAGCTGCTCAAATGCCAAAGGGAAAATTGAAACAACTGCCATGACTGTTTTGCAATTTGTATATATTTCGAGATACAGACTTTGAATTCAGTAAAAAGAAGGCCAATAGTCAGATTCTCTCCATTGGAGATGGTCTTTACCTGGCACTTGTGTGGTGTGAATGTTACTTGCCACTTATCAGCCCAAGCCTGAATATTGTCCAGGTCTTGCTGCATATGGACAAAGAGTCTTCAGTGTCTGAGGAGTCACAAATGGTGCTGAACATTGTGCATTAGCATACATCCCCACTTCTGACCTTATGATAGAGAGAAGATAGTTGGGCCTAGGACACTACCCTAAGGGACTTCTGCAGTGATGTCCCAGGACTGAGATGGCTGACATCCAAAAACCACAACCGTCTTTCTTTGTGCTAGATATGACTCCAACCAGCGGAGAGTTTTCCCCTGATTCCCGTCGTTTCAGTTCTGCCAGGGCTCCTTGATGCCACACTTGGTCAAATGCTGCCTTGATGTGAAGGGCAGTTATTCTCATCTCATCTCAAGGCTGTAATGAGGTCAGGAGCTGAGTGGCCCTGGCGGAACCTGAACTGAGCATCAGTGAACAGATTATTGCTGAGTAAGTGCTGCTTGATTACACTGTCGATGACACGTTTTATCACTTTAGTGATGATCGAGAGTATACTAATGGAGTGGTAATTGGCAAGGTTGAATTTGTCCTGCTGTTTGTGAACAGGACATACCTGGTCATTTTCCACCTTGCCAGGTAGATGCCAGTGTTGTAGCTGTAGTGGAATAACTTGGCTAGGGGCATGCTAATTCTGGAGCACTAGTCTTCAGCACAGTTACTGTAATGTTGTCATGACCCATAGCCTTTGCAGTATCTGGCATCGTCACCTATTTCTTGGAATGAATTGCATTGGCTGAAGACTGACACCTGTGATAGTGTGGATTTCCGGAGGGGGCTGAGATGGATCATCCATTTGGCACTTCTGGCTGAAGATGACTGCAAATGCCTTGTCCTTTGCATTGATGCACTGGACACCCCATCATTGAGGATGGGGGTATTTGTGGAGCCTCCTCCTCCAGTGAGTTGTTTAATTGTCCATTGCCATTCATGACTGGATGTGGCAGGACCGCAGAGCTTAGATCTGATCTGTTGGTTGTGGAATCATTTAGCTCTCTATATCGCATGCTGCGTTCATTTTTCTTCTTGCATGCAAGTAGCCCTCTTTTGTAGCTTTGCCAGGTTGACACCTCAAGTTTAGGTATGCCTGGTGCTTCTCCTGGCATGCCCTCCCACACTCTTCATTGAACTATTTAGTTTTTGACAGCCTTACCTAATTAAATCTGTGTGGAAAAACATATTTTATTTCATCACAATTGTTAAGATTGTGCCTTCTTGTTCTTGCTTCTCCCACCAGAGCAAGTTGTTTCTTTGTAGCTATCCTATTGAACGCTTTTGTCATTTAAACACCTCAACTAGACTACTCCTCCGTCTTCGAAAGCAAGGTTATAAAAATCAATTTACATGCCTATCTCCCTTCATGTCCTTTACAATTTACCTGGCCCATGAGACTCCCCACCTGCTCCCTTGACTATGTTCCCACTAAACTGCTGACTATCCAAATTTCGCTTCCTGGCCAATATTAGCTGATATTGTTAACTGTTCACTTCCCAGGTACTCCATCAAACCCACCATCGTTGACCCTCTCCTCAAAAAAAACAAACCCTTGACCCCAATGTTGTTGCACCTCTGACCTCATTTTCTTCTCCAAAATCCTTGAACATATTGTCGCCCCACAAATCCATGCCGATCTTTTTAAGAACTCCATGTTTGAATCCTTCCATTCAGGTTTCCACCTCTGCCACAGTACCAAAAGAGCACTTGTCAAAATCACAAGACACATGCTTTGTGACTATGACAAAAATAGACTATCCATCTTCGTCTTTCTCACACAGTCTGCAGCCTTTAACACTGTTGACCACACCATCCTCCTCTAATGACTCACCACCCTCGTCCAGCTGGATGGGTCTGCATTCACCTGGTGCCATTCTTAGCTATCTAATTGTAGCCAGAGAATCACTTTCAATGGCTCCTCTTCCTACTCACACACCAGTACCTCTGAAGACCTCCAAAGATCTATCTTTGGCTCCCTACTATTTCCCATCAACATATTACTCCTTAGCGACACCATCTGAAACCATAGTGCTAGTTTTCATTTGTATGTTGACGATGCCCAGCTCTACCTCACTACCATCTCTATCAACTCCATCACTGTTTCCAAAATTGTCAGACTGGACTGTGAAGTACTGGATGACCAGAAACGCCCTCTAATTAAATATGGGGAAGATCCAAGCTGGAGTTTACCATGAGTTTCAGGACACCAAGATTGGGAGTAAATGGAAACCCTGAGCTCGCACTTTCCGGCAGCGAGACTAGCTCAGCAATCTTTCAGGTGGTGGATTCCTATTTGGCTGTCTCCATGCTCACCGTCTTGCTAAGGATGACTCCTGATGCTGGCAGGCCCAATCAGAGGGTTGGCAGCTCTGAAGACTCAGCAGCCCCACCAGGAGAGGTCAGGGCTGCTGAGGCAGATTGGAGACCATGAAGATGTTTGTGGATCATCGGTGGCCTGCAGAGCAGTGAAGAAATAAAACCTGGGCCAGCAGCTCCCATTATTTTTGGACCCCATCACAAAAGCCATTCCCTAGACAGCTAGTTCATTCATCATCCTAGCAACTCTCTAAGGTTAAAACATGCTGTTTGCAATCTTTATGTCATAATCGACCCCGACTTGAACTTCTGACCACACATCTGTGCCGTAACTAAGACTGTTTCTTTCTACCCTTTAACATTACCCAACTCTGCCCTATCTTAGCTCATTTTCTGCTGAAACCCTCATCCACGCCTTGTTGCCTCAAAATTTATCATTCTAACTCACCCCTAGTCACCCCGATCACTCCTTTTTTTCAAAAAGGGAGGGAAACAGAAAGCAGCAAACTACAGGCCAGTTAGCCTAACATCTGTCATAGGAAAAATGTTAGAAGTTATTATTAAAGATGTTATAGCAGGGCATTTAGAAAAATTCAAGGCAATCATGCATTGTCAACATGGTTTTGTGAAAGGGAAATCATGTTTAACCAACTTATTGGAGTTCTTTGAAGGAGCCACATGTGCTGTGGATAAAGGGGAACCGGTGGATGTACCGTACATAGATTTCTAGAAAGCATTTGATAAAGTGCCACGTCAAAGGCTATTGCAGAAAATAAAAGCTCTTGGTGTAGGGGGTAACATATTGGTATGGATAGGAGACTGGTTAGCCAACAGGAAGCAGAGAGTTGGCATAAATGGGTCTTTTCCTGGTTGGAAGGACGTGATGAGTGTTGTGCCATAGGGATCAGTGCCAGGGCCTCAACTTTTTACAATTTATATAAACAGCGGGCCTCCAAAAGGCATCTCAGTGACAGGTCAGTGAACTCTTCTTGGCTTTGAGGGCCATGTCTTCACTGGAGCAGTCCTGGGCTGCAAGTATTAAGAATTGTGTACACGACTGCAGTTTAGATATAGCACCTGGAGCGAGGTAATGGTGTGGCGGGCGATTCAGAGGCTGCCCACCAGTGAGATGGCGTGTTTCCTGTGGCTGCATAATTAATGGGGCAGGAAGCAGATGATATGATGCGAAAACCTGCCATAGTGGCCAGTGGGTAAAACATAATTTTTCATGCACGCTACCGCACTGAGTGCAAATCTGGGATGATTCCCCCCTATTTCTCTATTTATAAAGCCCAGGATCCCATGTGCCTTTTTAATCACTTTCTCAACCAGTCCTGACATCTTTAATGATTTTTTCACATATACTTCCAGGCTCCTCTACTCCTGCACCCGCTTTTAGAATCACGCCCTTTATTTTATATTGCCTATCCTCATATTTCACACCATAATATATTATTTCACACTTCTCTACATTAAATTTCAAATGCCACTTGTTTGTCCATTCCACCAGCCTATGTATGTCCATCATTATCCTCCTCATAGTTAACAATACTTCCAAGTTTTGTGTCATCTACAAATTTTGTACACCAAGTCTAAATCATTACTATATATTAAGAAAAGTGGTGGTCCTAATGTCGACCCCTGCGGATCCTCACTGGATATCTTTTTCTTGGTCTTTGGCCAGAATGGAATCTGACACAAGAACGCTGGTTGGTTGCAATGTGTGAGATGAAGCATACTGGTCTCCACCAAGCTCCAACAGGTGAGGAAGGGGGTTGGCAAGGCAAGGTCCCTGCAGATGAGGTGCTCTCCCACTAACCCTACAAAATCCAGGAGGAACCAACAGTTACAAGTTTCAGGGCCACTGCCCTTTGTGGAAAAAACATCTTCCAAAAAATATAACCTTTTATTACATTTGAAATGTTCTCCATTAGCCATACACTGAGGCTGTGGTGTCTTCTGGGAACTGACAGTCATTATTTGGATTCAATTTTGCAGCAGTTAACATACCTGCTGCTTTTCTAGCATTGAAGTATCCTTAGCTACGGTTCAAATTGAATTCAAACAAGAGAGCCTCATGTAAATACCACTGAAAACATCGTACAATATGTACATATAGATTTCTTAAGCTGAAGTTGGTAGAAATATGTCAAAGATATTATGCCAGATAAGAAAAGTGTTTAGACTCATCCCCCCAAAGCTCTTATCAGCTCAATTCATGCTTTTCGTGCCAGAAGTATGGCTTAGATTTTCTTCTTGATATTCAAAGTCAGACATTTAGTGGAGTCATAGCAGACTGTGCTTTGATGCAGTTGAAAAAAAATGCTTTTGTGAAACCTGTAAAGAAGACCTTTTATATATTAAACAATCATACGGCATTCTGCACAGTGTGCTACTATTTTGAACAACATCCACTTGGGTCTCTCGCTTTTCCATCTGTTGTAGCTTACTGCTGTGGCTTGTTCTTCATAGGCACCAAGGCAGATGAAAAAAAAAGGAGTTTACTCAATTTTAGGATTATTTGAACTCACTTGAATCTTAGCTCTGATCGATGATGATGCCCTTTTTAAGTTTGCAGTAATATGAGATGCTCATGGGCCCTTCAAAGCAGCTTGGAGATAATTGGTGTGCTCTCTGGCAACCTCCGGTAGCCAGTTGTGTCTCTGAGGCCAGATTGGTGGACATTTCCCTTGCTGACAACAATGTAACCGGAGTAACAAATCAGCAAAATTTGGGGGAGGTGGGTGAGTGGTAAACTAGCTTCAAGCATAACTTGTACACAAGAGACATAGAAAAACATTGAGCCTTCTGCACAGCACCTTCACTAAAACCCTCAGCAAAGCACTTTTGTATTAATGTGCTAAGGGCGGTTCAACACATGTATCTTAAACCTATGTTTTTCAGCAATTGCCTCACAATTATCATTCAAATTTAATGAATATTTTCTATACATTATTGTACTCAAATGTACTTCATGTTAAATCTGTGATTTAGTATCTTGCAAATTGTACAGCTCTACACGTCTGCTTAGCTGTTTAATGCCAATATTCAAGGAACCTCAGTAATATGGGTATGCGGATCATCAAGAAAAGCTTTGTCAAGAATCACACTGCTGAACCTTCAACCTTCTCTTGTTGAACAGAAGTTACCACACTATATTGTTATTGACTTTCTTAAACCATGGCAGTCTTTTCCTTAATACCCACAGCAACCAACACCCCTGTCCACCCTTAGTTGACCCACAACAGAGGCTGTTCCATTTCAGCATAGATTTTCAGGAGCAAGTGCATATCCAAGTCATCAGCTGCAACAAGGCTAAAAAGGTATGCAGTATGTGCTTCAATCCCGTGCTGGCATTGGCATGTTTTGCTTGTGTGGCGAATGATGCTCTTTAGATGGCACAACTTGAATCCCACAACACTGTACCTTCTCCATCCTGTTCTACTTCAAATTATTTTTAGCACCCATGGTACTTCCACTTACGTGTCTGCAAAGAATTTTGGTTGACATTGTGGCTAAATGTTTTAAGAATCTGTCTTTTCCTCCTCCAAGCATAATCCTACAAAATCTTTGTTTTCTCTAATTCTGGCCTCTTGCACATTCCAGACTTTTCTTTTTATTTATTCTTTCACGCGTTGTGGGCATCGCTGGCTAGGCCAGCATCTATTGCACAACCCTAATTGCCCTAGAGAAGGCGGTGGTGAGCCACCTTCTTGAACAGCTGCACGCATGTGTAGGTACACCCATGGTGCTATTAGAAAGAGAGTTCCAGGATTTGGATCCAGTGACAGTGAAGGAACAGTGATGTCGTTCGAAGTCAGGATGTTGTGTGTGGCTTGGATGGGAACTTGCAGGTGGTGGTGTTCCCATGTGTCTGCTGCCTATGTCCTTCTATGTGGTAGAGGTCATGGGTTTGGAAGGTGTTGTCAATTGTTGCTGCAGTGCATCTTCTGGATGGTACACCTTGCTGCCACTGTGTGCCGGTGATGAAGGGAGTGAATGTTTGTGGATGGGGTGCCAATAAAGTGGGCTGCTTTGTCCTGGATGTTGTCAAGCTCCTAGAATGTTGTTGGGGCTGCACTCATCCAGGCAACTGGACAGTATTCCATCACACTCCTTGTAGATGTTGGACAGGCTTTGGAGTGTCAGAAAGTGAGTTACTCGCTGCAGAATTCCCAGCCTTCGACCTGCTCTTGTAGCCACAGTATTTATATGGCTGGTTTGGTTCAGTTTTCAGTCAATGTTAACCCCCAAGTTGTTGATAGTGGGGGATTCAGTGATGGAAATGCCATTGAATGTCAAGGGGAGGTAGTCAGATTCTCTGCTGAAGGAGGTGGTCATTGCCTGGTACTTGTGTAGTGCAAATGTTACTTGCCACTTATTAGCCTGAATATTTTCCAGGTCCTGCTGTATGTGGGTGCAGACTGCGTTAGCATCTGAGGATTCGCAAATGATACTGAACATTGTGCAATCATCAGCACTTATGAGCTCATGATGGAGGGAAGGTCATTGATGAAGCAGCTGAAGATGGTTGGGCCGAGGATACTACCCTGAGGAACTCCTGCAGTGATGTTCCAGGATTGAGATGATAGACCTCCAACAACCACAGCCATCTTCCTTTGTGCTAGGTATGACTCCAGCCAGCGGAGAGTTTCCTCCTGATTCCCATTGACTCCGCTTTTGCTCGGGCTCCTTAATGACACACTCAGTCAAATGGTCCCTTGATGTCAAGGGCAGTGACTCTAACCTCACCTCTTGAGTTCAGCCCTTTTGTCCATGATTGGACTAAAACCGTAATGAGGTCAGGAGCTGAGTGGCCCTGGCAGAACAAAAACTGAGCAACTGTGAACAGGTTATTGCTGTTTGATAGCACTGTCGAGAACACTTTCCATCTCTTTACTGATGATTGAGAGTAGACTAATGTGGTGATAAGTGGCTGCGTTGTACTTGTCCTGCTTTTTGTGGACAGGACATACCTGGGCAATTTTCCCCATTGCCGGGTAGATGCCAGTATTGTAGCTGTACTGGAACAGCTTGGCTGGGGTGGGGGGGGCAGCAAGTTCTGGAGCATAAGTCTTCAGTGCTGTTGCCGAAATGTTGTCAGGGCCCACAGCCTTTGCAGTGTTCAGTGCCTTTAGCCATTCTTGATATCACACTGAGTGAATTGAATTGGCTGAAGACTGGTATTGGTGATGCAGCAGATCTCAAAAGGAGGCCAAGATAGATCATCCACTTGGTACTTCTGGCTGAAGATTTTCACCACCCCACCATTGGTGCCATAATGTGTCTAGACCCTAAGCACTGAAATTCCTTCCCTAAACTTCTCTGCTTCTCTACCTCCCTTTTCCCCTTTAGAACATTTCTTGAAACATATCTCTTTGATCAAGCTTTTGGTCACCTGTCCTCATATCTCTTTGTGCCTGATAACTCTCCTATGATGCACCTTGGGTGTTTTGCTTTGTTGAAGGTGTTATATAAATGCAAATTGGTGTTGTTGAAAATGTCTAGGCTGAGGAGCTTGGTAACTCACAATATCATTATTCTGTTGCTATATGGCAAGATAACCCTGTTGTAAAATAACTTTAATAAATTGAGTTGGACCTCTATGTCTAAAGATATATAGCAAAGCAGCTGAAACTTCGATTTCCACATTGCAAATGTTGAGGTATTCAGCAAAATTTCTGCAACATAAATTCTGTGTACGGAAACTTGTGCAAACTAATCAACCCCAATTTTAGCTTGGGCCAGCAGTTGGGTGGGGGCGTGGGGAGTTGGGGGGTGCGGGAACTCCTTGTGAAGTCCACTGGAACAGGGCAAGGAAAACCAAGCAAACAGAAAAGGATTTGCATTTAATAAGGATAAAGATAAAATTAATTGTTAGGTGATTGGATCAGCAATAAAAGCAGATTTTAAACATCAGAGAGTGCATATTTTCAGCACTAATCTTAACATAAAATCATCAAAACTGATATTAAAAGAAGTTCTCCTGCATACTAAGTATAAAAGTTATTGGACTTTAGGTGTGCATATATAGAATTCATTTTTAGCTTACACTGTCGGAAGTCACAAAATAAACAGGAAACCAGAGGCCTTTTACCTAAAACAACTGTTTTAATAATGAAAAGCATAGATTACCTTGTGATGAGGAACAGACTGACAGTCAGAGACTGAAGATTAACAAGCGGTGCAATCTCCAAACATAATATCATTACCACATCAGATCTCTCAACTCAACACTCCTTTGGGAAAACACATACCTTGCACCTCTGGCACTGCAAGATTAAATCCCACTGGAGGCCACGTTCTACCCACGATTATGTGCTGCAAATTCTCAGATAGCCTGTCGATTGGGAAGGCCAGGGATTGGTAGCCTTTTCATTTTTATCTGATGGCACACAGCAAGAGTGCCCTACAGGTCAAAGATTTGTTCCTGTGTAAAAAAAGGACATTACTGCCAAAAGCTGCAATACCAGAGGTGCTTTTACCCTAGTATGTTGCTAGGTCAGAATGTGGGAAATGTGACATCCATTTACCATTTCCCATGCTTGCATTGGTAAAACTGACTTTTTCTCCTGACAGTAGAATCACAGACTGAGAAGTCTAAGTTTTATGTTATCAGGATGAGGGGGTTGATTTTAATAAGTGTCAATATAAGTAGTTGGAGAACAGACATAGGCCTTTCATGATGCAGATGACTAAAGTGTTGAAGGTAAAGACACCTCTCGTACTGCTACTCTACTCCACCTACATTCACCTGAATGGTCACATTGTATAACACAAGATTAACCCCCTCTTCCTTGTGAAGTGCCTCCTAGACAGGTATCAACCTTTATTTTAAATTCTCCAGTTTCAAAAATAGTTTGTTTCTTCAAACAATATCATTCTGCATCTGTGCACTTTTTCTGTCAGCCAATTATTCATGGAAGTTGTTATTCAGTAATAGTCTTAATTGAAGTAATTCAAAATTAAATACAATGAAGCCTGATTTTAAATAGCTGCACCAGAAACCATTCGTAGGCAAGTTTCACCCTTAAAGGTAGATTAAAATGGCAATAGTGAGAGGCAGTGTACCTTAAGGGCTTGAGGCACTGAAAATAGCTTATAGTGAGTTTGACCAGTTGTATAGTTACCTTCCATTTTTGCATGCAGTATGCAAATTTCCAATGTGGCCATTTTGGTGACAGCCAGCATGTAGCCAGTGTCACTCAGGTACCATTCCTATTTCGCAGCAGAGTCACTCATCTACCACTTCCCTCGCACAACCAGTGATACTCATATACTCAGTGACACTCATGTATCACTCTTAGGCAAATCTGTACAGTGGATAACCCTTGTCATGGTGCCACCTATCAAGAATTAAATATCAAATGTTGTTTCATAGTCATTCTCCACAGGGATAATATGTTGTGAAATTATCAGCAAATAACTTCCTTTTACTCAACAACATAAATATTAATTTTCTGGGTTTTCTTCTCCAATTAAAATCATTTACACAATTTTTGTGCCCAAACTGTATTCTCAAGATAAAATAACATGTTGGAAAGTATGTACTGGAGGAAGTCCTGTAAGTTGCCCATTGGGCTACACTTTCAATTTCTTGAATGGGTCTGGCAATTTTTCTGTACCTTTATCCTCTTTCTCTTCATTTCCTATGTTTTAAAGGAATCGGCACCTCAAGTAAAACCGCAAACCAACAAATTCTGTACAAATATATTTGTCCACTGCTATCACCAATAATAATTTCTAAACTTCTGTAGACGAATACATATGGCAGATTTAGCAGAACCACTAAGCAAAAATAGTGAAAAGAAATTACTTTTTAAAGCAAGTTTGCATTCTCAAGAAGTGAACAGCTCTGACATTTACAGGGAATAGGGTGGTGGAGAGAGTGAGAACACATTTCTGCAGCCCAAAATGCTTTTTTATTGCAGGGTCTAATTAGTATATCTTTACGCTGTTCCCCAGCCAGCATACAGCTAGATTGTGATCCCTGGCATTTCTAGAAGGTTGGCAGTTGGTGGGGAGACTTCAAGCTTGGCAGCAAGGAAGGACGGAGAGATGGCAGGAAGAGAAGCAATACTGGCAGAAGGTTTGTGTAAGGACCAGTAGGAAGCACTCCTTTTGGAAAAGCATTTAGCTGCTGCATCTGGCAACTTCCATCCACCCCTCCCCCAACTCCCCTTTGGCCATTGTAATTCCCAAACCTGACAGCTATGAAATTCAAATGGCTCTCAAAATTTGAGGAACAGAGCATCATTTAAATGTTATAATCATGAACCTGCCTTTCCAGAGTCGCTTATTCGATTACCCAAAACCTGCCATGGTTAAATTGGAAGTAGGTGCATTCACGGTGAATTGGCATCATGTTTCACATTTTCATCAATTTAAGCCCCTTCCCCCTCCCAAACCCTCTCCCATGTGTCATGAAGGAGTTGCAATTGAAATGTCACTACCCCTCCTCCAAGTTTTCAAAATTATAAGTTCTTATCACACATGAAAACTGGCCTTTTACCCATTTTTTATTAAAAGAGTCTAAACCCATGCTATTAGAACTGTTCAGTTTCCATACCCAACAAAGCATGAAGGTAAACATGCCTTGTAGTTGTCTTCTCTTTTCAGCTTCTCCCATTGCACTTCAGGTTGCCACAATGCTGGCTGACCATCCTTCTCCATCTCCTCCTGTCAGTCACCCATTCCAATCCCACTGTGTTTAATTCTCTCACCACCACCTCCTTTCTTCTGGTCTTAAGTCGTTCTCTTCTTCTTCCTGGCTGTCCCATCTCCATCACTCGCCTCACCACATTTCCTCCCCCTCTCCCTCCGCAACAGATGGCCAGACTATTTCAATCTCTTCTCCATTATTTTCTTCAATGCTTCCACAATCTATACGGACCTGATGTGTTGGTTTCTAATTTTGTCCTTTTTCATCACTCTACACATCCATCTCAGAATCTGCATGTATTCATTTCCAGTTGTTGTTCCTCTCTTCTCAGTGTTACCCAAGTTTCTGCACTGTATAACAAGGCCGGTCTCACAACGGTCTTGTAGATTCTTCCTTTCGGTTTCGGCGATACTTTTTGATCACAGAGCAACTTTTCCAATTACACCAACCAAACTGAATCTGTTGCTTAATTTCCATATTTCCCATTTTGAGTTTGGCCACCTTCTCATCTCTCCTTCAGACTTCCTTCTTTAGCGATGTTTGTCCACTGGATGGTAACTCTTGCCCATTCCTCACAGAGTTCCAGCTGGCACTCTGTGCATCAACTGCAGGATAAGCCCTACCATGGGTGTCACATCCATTCATATTAACCATCATTATAACCATATAAATATTAATTACTAATTTCAGCTCTGGATGAGTGGGTAGCACTTTCAACTCTGAATCAGAAGGCTGTGAGTCCCACTTCTGAGACTTGAGCACAATACCTATGCTGACACTTTAGTGCTGTACTGATGGAATGCTGTACTGATGGAGTGCTGCACGGTTGGAGTTGCCGTCTTTCAGTTGAGACGTTAAGCCAATGTCCTGTCTGCTATTTGAGGTAAGTGGCACTATTTTGAACAGCAAGCGAGTCTTAGGCCAATGTTTATCAATCAACCACATTCACCGATAAAAATGGATTATCTGGTCATTCTCGTCGTTTGTGGGAGCTTGCTGTGCATAGATTGGCTTCCTCATGACTGCACTTCAAAAGTACTTCACTGGCTGTAATGTGCTTTGGGACATCGTGAAGTCAAGGATCAAGGTATATAATTACAAGCCTTTTTTTATTTTCTTCAAAATATAACAATTGAGTTTTTTACCTTCAGCTTTATCAATGCAGAAAGAAGCAGATAACATAAAATTGCAGTTAAATTGTACTACAGTATCTGAACAATAAAAGTAGAGCTCTTAGTTGGTTAAAGGAAAATATCTTAAAACATGTATAAAAGCACTCGCTGGTTAAAAGAACAAGTTAAATCCAAAGTGTTCACTCATCCTTACCTAATCAGTACAGAGACCTTTTCAACAAACACAATGGGCAGTAAAGGGCTGAAGCTTAGCAACACATATATCATAAAGACAAAAACCTAGTGTAACAGTTCAATAAATGTGTAAATAAAGAGTTCATAATGGCACTTGTGATGAGTATAATTTATCCAACTGAACTGAGCTGATAACCTTTAGCCCTAAAGCTGTTTGTGGGTTCATAAGTGAAAATTCATTCAATAACATACATCATATGTGCACTAGGTTGAAAATTAGATGTTCTCACGCAAGTCTTTTTAATATGAAAAATCATTACTTTGGTTTACATTAAGAAAAGATTTCTGATAAAGTCCTACATCTGGAAATAGGTCTTTCTCTCAAGAATGTTATAATAACCATTTTCCTGCTTTTTGGAATCACTCCTCTTCATTTACCGAATTTTCGTCAGCTTCCCAAATCTGCCACAATCAATATTGAGGGGAAAAAAAGCAGGCAAATATAACGGGGACTTTGAAAAAAAATTGACTGCATTGATATAGCGTCTTTCACAACCTCAGGATGTCCCAGAAGGTTTTACAGCCAATGAAGCACTCTTGAAGTGTAGTTGATGTTGTAATGTAGAAAACACAGCAGCCAATTGTGTACAGCAAGCTCCCACATCAGCGATGTGATAGTGGTGAGATAATCTGTGTTAGTAATATTGGTTGAAGGATAAATATTGGCCAGATGTCAGGAAAAGCTCCCCTGCTCTTCTTGGAAACAGTCTCATGTGACCTTTTACAGCCACATGAGAAGGCCGATAGGGCTTGACTTAATGTCTCATCTGAAGTATGGCACCTCAGACAGTGCAGCATTCCCTTAGTACAGCACCAATTCCAGCTAAGCTATGCTCAAGTCTCTGAAGTAGGCTTTGGGACCCTGACATTGGGATCAACTGAGGGTCCAGAGCCTGTACTTTCTGGCACTGAGACCAGCTCAGCAATCTTCCTGGACGTGGCCCCCTGGTTGACCACCACTGATCTTGCTGTTAGGCAGGTTGCTGCTGGTGTGATTGGATAGCCAGCAATTTTAGAGTTACAGCCGTCCCACTGGGAGAGATGAGCGATGCAATTGGAGACCACGAGAGCACCCCAACAAGGAGGCAGCCTCAGGGGTTTTAGGTAAGTAAAAAATTCAGAGGGTCAAATTGTTTTGACTGCAGGTGTGGTATCCCAGTCTGTGGCCCTGTCACTAGGGCATGCAGTTTCCAGTTCCATTGACCCTGCAACCCCTCAACCCCCAAACCAGCCTGCCACAGGGTGACTGCCTGCATTAAGCTAATAGCCCTGCATTGAGCGGATGGCCCTGCAATGAGCGGATGACCCTACATTGAACTGAGGCCTCTGCATTGAACTGAGGCCTCTGCATTGAGCTGATGACCCTGCATTGAGCGGATGGCCCTGCATTGAGCTGATGGTCCTGCATTGAGATGATAACCCTGCATTGAACTGATGGTCCTGCATTGAGATGACGGTCCTACATTGAGATGACAGTCCTGCATTGAGCTGACGGTCCTGCATTGAGCTGACGGTCCTGCATTGAGATGACGGTCCTGCATTGAGATGACGGTCCTGCGTTGAGCTGTTGACCTCTGCACACAGTCAAAGGCCAATCCACTGATAGTAAAATGCCAAAGGTGCCACAAAATTGCCCCTAATTGGGGCCTTTATTATGCAAATTGGTTTTCTGCTTTGTGCAGTGGGTGGCTGCTCCACTTCCAAGGCTGCCCCTTGGGAAAGACCCCCTGCAGCAGGAATGTGTCAGGAAGCTGTCCCAATTTCTCCCATTTTCCTTGCTCTTCTCACCTCCAAGCCCACCATCACAGGAAAATTCATCCCCAAGTGTCATTTGCTCATTGATTCTGTGTGAATCAAACAGCAGACGGTCTCTAACATTCCTGAAAAAAAGTGTAATAGTGCCTGCCTCTTTGCTTGAATAGAGATGACAAAACCTTGGGGCTGTCTGAGTCCTGACAAGCAGGTTAAAGTGATGAGCTTTACTGGGACTGGAATTTTTGATTATGAATGTTTGAATCAAATACAGTACATAAATCCCTCACTGTCAGTGTGCTTAATCCTGCCTTGTAAACATTGCTACATCTGTCACAGATATATTAAATTTTCTATTACATTATTTTAAGTCCATGGAGATGATTTTCAACTTTCGACCAAAATGGTGGGGGACCAAATCATTGATGCTTCTGCTACACCATAAACATATTCAGAAAGAAGGCTGAACCATTCAATGGACATCCAGGACTTCCACCCAAAACTGCTCGTATATGCAAATCGAGGTCCCATGCTGGTTGTAGGATTCCTTTGCAAGTTTTCATGTACAAATGGGTGCACCACCCTACCCATTTGTACTAAGAGGGGAATGGGTTTGGGCCTCATAACACAAAACTCCTTAGTCTACAAAATGCAACTGATATGAATAGGGCAACAAGCCAATGAAGTTCCCCATTTCTATTCTATACCTGCAACTACAAAGGAAAACTGTAGTATCAATGAAGCAAACTGATGTTAATGGCACAGCGCAACTGGAAACTATTAAGCTTCTTGTCACACAGCTGGGTGTGAAGCTGCACAACAAGAATAAACTGCAAGATAATTGTGCAATTGCCCCCCTCTTATACCTCTCTCAGGGAAATGCAGTTTTTTGTTATTCAAATCTCAAGCATTCAGGTCCCCTATAAAAGAGGTCCAGTCTGGGTAAAACTAACCTTCTGATGCTCTTCTGCTGAATTTTGTCCCAATCTGACTTTTATGCTGAAACTCTTCCACCATGTAATGGAGACAAACATACTCCTAAACAACTTCCAGGCAACCACAATGATGCTAATGTGGGTTTTTTTTTAAGTAAAGGCAGGGACTCAACTTAAACATGCCAAAAAGTCCAATTTCATTCCTCAATTCTAAGCTCAAAATATTGGCCAAGTTGGGTGGACTTATCCACAGGTTGCTCCACACAGTCCAAATGGGCATTATACAGGGCTAGTTCTCTAGTGATGACAGCAGCCTGCTTCTAAATACCATTAACCATTGCAATACCATTAATATTCCTAGTGCTCTCCATGGAGGCCTGTAAAGCATTTGACTGAATGGAGTGGAAATTTATTTTCATGATGCTCGAGAGAATGGCCTTTGGTGATGCATTCTGTAAGTGGATTAAAATCTTTTATTCAAAGCTCACATTTTATGGTGTGTAATGTTGGCATTGGTTCCCCTTCATTTCCCTTATATCAAGGAACAAGACAGAAATACCACTGCTCTTTACTCTGACCATTGAACCCATGTCAATATATCTCAGAGCAAATCTGAGCATTCACAGAGTATGGGCTGGAGGGACTGTGTGTATCTTGTATGCTGATATCCAGCTAAAGACCTGACGTTCCTAACTAATCCAAGCATCTCACTCCTCAGCATCTTCTGGGGGAGTAGTTTTACTGATGTTGGGGGGAGGATAAATGTTGGGCTGACACCAGAGAATTCCCATGTGCTTCTTCAAATAGTACCATCAAGTCGCTTACGTTCACTTGATTGGGGCAGACAGAGCCTAGGTTTAACATCTTGCCTTAAAGACTGCATCCCTGAAAGTGCAGCACTCCTTCAGTACTGCACTGAGTGTCAGTCTAGGCTGTGTGTTCAGTTCTCCATTGTGGGACTTGGACCCCTCATCTAGTGACTCAGAAGTGAGCATCACCATTGAGTTAGGGCTGGCATTAAAAGGTAAGAAAGGTTTGAGGGAGAAAAGAAAGAGTTTTACCCTGTATGTTGTCCTGAAGGGAATCCCCAGGTACAAGAACACCTTGCGAGACATTGAACTCACAAAGGTTTGGTCAAATTTATACAAACTTGGGCAGCAGCTAATTACTCTGTATTTAATTTTTTACCTAGCAGTCTATTCCATCAGTGAAAATATTTGAAGAAAATACTCCTTTAGTTATATCTAGGCTGCACTTATGCTGCCATTTTCATATTTTGGCCTTTTAAACTTTTGTGGGCTGTTGCACAGCAACTTATGGTATTTAGAGAAATTTTCCAGCCAGGTGTCCACAAAAGGGACTCTGTGGCATGTGTGAGCAGGACAATCAACAGCAGCTCTGAAGAAGGATCATACGGACTCGAAACGTTAACTTTGTTTTTCTCTCTCCACAGAAGCTGTCAGACCTGCTGAGATTTTCCAGCATTTTCTGTTTTTGTTTCAATCAACCACATATCTCTTCAACCAATCAAATTAAAGAATCCTCACTGAGACACACAGGGCAGGATTTTGGATTCCTGTCAGAAGCAAGAACAGAGGCAAGAAGGCTCAAAAATTGGCATCAGTGAGCAGCATTCCCACCTCTGGGCTATTTTCATTCCAGGAGGGGAGGCATGGGCGACAGCAAGTAACAGGTAGCCCAACAGGCCAACTAAATGACCTATTAGACCACTCAGCAGAAACAGAAATTTTCCAGTCAACTTGCAGGCCACCAACCTAGGCAGAAACACAGCCAGGGTATAGGGGCAGCCTCCTATTGGCCCTCTAGCCTTAGGCGCCAACTCACCATCTTTAATACTCCCTGATGTGGATTTCAATCCAGAGTGTAGCAGCGAGGTACCAGTTTAGCACAGCTTGTGGAGAAGCAGCACTTTCCATATTTCCTGGTTTAACTGCACATGTGCAGACTCCAAAAGACGCTGTCTAATTTACTCCATGATAAATGGAGCACTGATAACCTTACCGTTATTTTTAACTCAAAATCCAGGGCATTGATACAGGGCAGTTTTCGATGCAAATGAATGCAAAATGAGTCTTATTATCAGAAAACGAAACACTTTGAAGCCCTGAAAGGCCTTCCAGGAAGCTATCTCACAATGATTTGAGTTTAAAGAGAATATAGTATAACTCCAGTCTTAATATTATAGAGTGAGACACATGTGTTTCCCCTATCCTCATGACAATTACTGAACAGTTCCCTGAGATTTTTTAAAATGCCCACCATCAGGAACCCCTATTTAAATGAAAGTTATGGGCATATTTAAAGTTACATGGGTCACTTGTTTCGCTGGTATCAGCAAAGTGATTGCACCCTCTTCTAAGCACAAAAAAGACATTAGGACATACATTTGATTGAGAAACTGGAAGCTGTACAATGCCAGAGCCAGTTATTGGGTGTTAAGCATTCAGCTGTCCCAGAGTGATTACATATATTTATCAGGATACAAATCAAGAAGCCAGTGCATCATTCCAATGAGGTGTCTATGATAGGCAAAGGTGAAATGATCTTAAGTGGTCTGCTGAGAAATACAATAGTGCTTCGACCAGCATCGATTACTTGAACTCTTCCAGGAGATATACTTAGGTATCACCTGCATAACAATGAAGTAGAACAAATAATCAACAGATGCCCTCTTTATGGACAGGTAGCCCAAGAATCATATTTGGTTTGTCTTGGGTCAATCGAACACTCCAGTACTTTACAAGCGATGTTTGCCCCACTTTTCTTGGTGCGCTGTGTTTCCTGAATAGGAGCACCTCTCACCTGAGATGATCTCCAAGGCATGAATACTTGTGAAAGTCATAGATGGCATCAGACAAGTTCAAAAACATCTTTCCAGAAAAGTAGCCAGACCTGACCAAAAATTTCAAAACAAAGGTGGCACAGCACCTAAAAAGCTGACAGATTATAAACAGTTCATAATTTAGACTTGTGGCATGTGAAGTCAAGTTAGACAAGAAGAGTGCAATAATGCATTTTATAACCTAAGATGCAAATATATCCAACACTTAATCACTTTTATCACCGTACACAAAACCACAATTCACAATATTGGTAATTTAAGAATCACTGAAGGGAGGAATTAAATCTCTTTTCTAAGGAGTCATGTTCCACCAAAACATTTTGATCTTTGATAGTGAATTGGTTAGTTTATTGGTATTTTGAAGTTGACAATAATTCTGAATATTAATCTCAATGTTTTAGTTTAAACAAAACACACCATCACTCAAAATGCACTCCTTTTTTTACAATTCTAAACTTTGGCAATGCCACAAGTACACTGACAGAATTGTCAAATAAGGCCTGTGAAGGCAGTCAAGGCAGGAAACATCCACCTTATCTCAAAAAAGCAGCTGGGACTACTATTGAAGGAAATAAACCTTCGAAAGACAAAGGTCAGGCATCTAATCCAGAAGGTTCCTTTCGAAGAAAATAAGAAGTTTTCCTTAACAGCTGATACATTGCATAACTTATTTAAGGATCAAATGCTAAATTTGCACACCCAAATTCGGGTCTCAACACTTCATTTAAGATTTTTCTGCCTCAGCTTTGTGCTCAACTAGGAACACTGATGGTTTGCAGTCCTGCTCTGTAATGTATCTGGTTCTAAGAGGCTCCAGTTCTCCCTTTTAAGTGACCGGATCACTTAATACTGACAGCCTCCAATCTCAGTGACAGAAGTTGATTTTTCTCCTTAAATGTTGGTACATAGTTTGAAAAGCTGATCTGCTTAAAAAAAATTGAAGGTTCTTGTGTAGGAATATTAAATAATTCACAGGTAAAATTGGTCAATACTGCTTTGGCCTTCAAATATACAGATGGAGGATAACTTTTGAGGCAGCTCAACTTAAGATCCCTGTTGAATTCTTCACAGAGTTCTTTAACTGTCTGCTTATCAAGCAACCATCTCCTGATCACCGTACTATCTGCCTCAAATGGAACAATTTTTCTCAAAGAGGTACCTTGGTTATAGTCAGCTTTCTTTACGATGCAAAATCTTCTCAAAACCAGAACCAGTGTTAGCACTGAATGCTTTTTCTGCTGTTGAAACAATTTGTTGTTCAGAGGCCTGCAGAGAACTGGAACTAGTCGCTTAGTAATATAGGACTTGAGTATCGCTGAAAAAAAGAGTCATACTGTCCAAGCTTTTCATCTTGCACTCATCGGGACAGATGCAAGAATACCAAATATCAAAGTAAGCAACAATTTATACTGCATGAAAAAAGGGTGTTGATTCGTTGGCAAGTCGGCTTTGATTGGTCAAGGCATTGCCATGGAGAATGCACCAGAGAACTATTGACCCCGTGCTTGTTTAATTCGAAAAAATGGCACAATACCTGAGCAAATTCCTTTAGCCTGCAGAGGACATGTCCCCATGTATGAATATATGTAGCTTCCAAAAAGTGAGCTACATTGCAAGCAATGAGCAGCACTTGCTGAACAATCCCGTGTGTGCTCAGAATTACACTAACGACCAATTTAAGATTATCGGTCGGTCTCGCAATGTACAAGCTAGTCTATATGTACAAGTTGTTCGGGGGTATTGGGGGTTTTTTGTAGTAGTTTGTGTAACAGAGTAGTGGTACAAACATCTGGTGAACAATTAATCTATCTGGCAATTTTGTTTCCTGGCCCATCTGCATTTCTGAAATTGGCAGGAGTTTTATTTAAAATTTTGTTTTTGTGATGTAGTCGAGTATTTATTGCCAATTACAGTTGCAAATAAAGCCAACTACATACTGGTGTAACATGGAGGCCAGACCAGGTGGGCGGGGGGGGGGGGGGGGGGGGGGGTGGGGGCAGTGGTGCGCAAGGCCTCCCTAGAGGGACATTAATGTTTTTGTTGAGTTTTTTGAGAAGCTTGCCAGTATTCATGGTTCATTTTCCGGTGCTGGTCCACAATTTTGGCAGCTTGCCACAATGGTATTTGAACTCTCAACCTCTTGGTTGCTAGACTAGTAGGATAACCAATAAACTAGGCCCCTGCATAAAGGGCCAGCTGCCAGTTTTAAATGGCAATATAGTGAACAGTTTTCATTTTAATGTTACATGTTGAGGCCTACCTTATATAATTTTTAGACCAAACATCTGGTCACCATCAAGCCACAATTTCTTTTTTTTTTAAAAGTCCGCTATATGGACAGTTAAAACTGTCAACCAGCGACTGATGGAATTTCAAAAACCCACCTGGCTAGTGAAGAAATAATTGATGGAAACCCTCTAAATCTGTCATGCAGTTTGTTTCTGATCTGAGCCAAGCCATGGGGTGGTCAGTCAAGGCAGAATGCTTCTCCAAACGAGGACAGAAAGTCAAAGGTTGAGATGCCCTGAGTCACTTTCCTGCACCACCTAGTGGTTAATTATAGAATAGCATTGACAGACACCTGCTCGATGTCTGAGAGCACAAGGTATTGGATAGATTAACAATTTGTGAAGATGAATAGAGAGTGTTCAACACTGGCAACAGCATCGACACTTAAAAGGTAATTTATTGGTGGTGAAGTACTTTGAGATTTCCTCAGGATGTAAAATTTGCCATATAAATCCAAGTTCTAGTCTAACAAAGAATTGACTATACAATTTATCCTACAAAGCAGAGGGACTAAACAACTCACGTTAGGCTGAATTCTTGCTCCCCCTCCGACAGGTTTGCAGGCGCCCAAAAAATTCCCCGGGTGGCCTTCCCACTGCCCTCCTGCCAGCTCCAACCTGTCCATAATGTTACAGCAGAACGAGCGAGGCCTAGGCCAGCCTGCCTGTCTAATCTTGCCCCTACTGAAGCACTTTAGGTGGCCAATTACTTTTTTTGAAGCGGGTAATTAAGTTACCTGCCTGGCCTCAATTTAAGGCTGACGGGAGGAGTTCAGGAGCAGGTGGGAAACCCTGTTCAGACCTGGGGTGGAAATGTTGGGGAGGCCTCCTCCAACAGCCCCCCTTTCATATCAGACACCCCACCCCACAAGATTTGCCCCCCATGGGTGCTCCCTTCCCTCCTAGCCTCTCCATCAACACCCCCACCCCTCCTCAGGCCTCACCTCCTCTCCCTGCTGTGAGACCACTCACACTTACTTGGTCCTGGACTCCGGAACTTAGAACCAGGGGACTGCTTGTAGTTCTAGGCCTGGCCACTGCTGCCAGTGGCGCTGCTGGGAGTATTGAGATGCTGGTCAATCAGATTGCCCGGCAGCATTCTGAGGTGGGACTTCCTCCCCAGTGAGGACCATTAAATGGCTGCAGGGCAGCTAGTATGGGCAAGAATGCATTCCCTGCTGCCTCTTCGGGTGGTGGGGCAGGAGACTCCGCCATCTGAAAAATCCAGCCCATTTTTTTGTTAGTCCTGATGATTAGTGCAATGAGGCCCATGTTCCTGAGCTTCACACATTCTGTTACATCACAACCTGTTACAAAGTCAATTGTCTACATCAATTTTCTTTTCTGTTCTGAAATCAGTGACTTACACCTTGGGCACTTTTCCACAGGCATTAGCAGCAGCCCAGCATCAATTCCAAGTGGAACACTTCACGATTGAGTTGGTACAATGGCTGTCAACAGCTGTTTAACTGTAGGAGACATCACAGCCAAGCTGTCCCCTGTGTTAGCCTAACATGCATATTCCATACTTTCCAGCACGGATAGCTGAATGTTCTTGCACCAACTGACCTGGATAACTTTGTACTGCTCCAACATCCACAAGAAACAGAGGCCCACCTAACTCACTTCTCATAGCTCCACTAAATCCATCAGAGAAAAGACACTCCTATCCTATTAGTCTATGCTGGATTTGAAACCAAGCTCCAGAGCTGAAAGTGCTGTCAACTAACCCACTGTATCACCCAGTCCTCATAGACAATCATGTTTAATTTGATTCAGCCTAGATGGTGTACTAAACACATCAATAAAAATAAAAACAAAAAACTGCGGATGCTGGAAATGCAAATCAAAAACAGAATTACCTGGAAAAACTCAGCAGGTCTGGCAGCATCGGCGGAGAAGAAAAGAGTTGACCTTTCGAGTCCTCATGAGTTTTTCCAGGTAATTCTGTTTTTGTTTTACTAAACACATCAACCTGCCCAATAGAGTCATTTTTATTCATTTACTTATAAAATAATCATAAATCATCGCTTTACCCAACATTCCAGTAGGTACTTGGTAATGACTGTATTATCCTTGTTTCAATTTGGCAGAAGTAAAGAAAATGATCAAAATGAGAAGAACAATAGTTTATTTGTATTTTCTGCACTGACACTAGTATCAACACACTTCACTATCAAAGCATCCATTTCATGGTGCTTGGCCAATTACCTGATGCCTGACCCTTGAAGACAACAGGAGAGGAGAGTGTCACCATGAAATGCCTACCTGCTGTATAACTGGTTGGTGTAGTTACATGTTCATACGTTATGTGCAATATAGTAGTGAAGTAGCTAACTGATTTTTGTCAAAGGCAGATAGAAAAATAGACACTGTCTTTAGCACAACTTTACGGGATTGAACACGATACAGGAAGATAAGTTTCTATTGAGTTAATAGGTGTTTGCTAAAGTAATATTGACTTTACCAGCATTTTCCTACCAAGTGTAATTGCTTCATTCATGCAGCAGAAAGAAACCGAGCCTTGCAGGTTGTTGAAACCTGGTTTCAGTCAGTGTTTAATACATTTTAAGCAACTGTTTTTCCAGATTGAAGTTGGCTTTTGTCCGATGGTATCAAAATGGAATTTATTATAAAAATACTTGATCAAAATAAAAGTGTGGGGGAGGGGGTAGGGGAGACAAAATTGCATTTCCAGTCACAGTCCCTCCTTGTTTTGCTAGGTGAATCTTTTTCCCGTGCACTGCTAGTGTGGATTTAGTCATGCCAAAAATGGCTGAGACTTCAAAGTAATGTTTGTTGGTCAAGACATTATTAATATGCTGATCATGGACACACATGAAGGAAAGGCTGCTCAATGCAAAAACCGTGTTATTGTTAAATATGTTCAATGATTTATATCTCCCTGCTTAATGGCATATTTAGAACAGTTAGTGGAAAGCTGGGTCCTTTCTGTTTGATTTTCTCACCACCAGTCAGTAATTATCATGTTCTTGCACTATCTATGGAATGCTTGAAAGGTCAAATGTCAATAGAATCCAGCTTTAGAAGGAAATAAAGCAAGCACTGTTATAGATACATCTTTGCTGACTGTATTCAGACAAGCCAAAATTTACACACACGTATACATACACATAAACACACACATACACACACACACACACACAACTACATGCTTATGCATGTTGTGGCCTGTACAAAACATAGTGCAAGTAAAAGGAGCCTACTGTGTAACTTAATGATGAGGCAGAGCTGATTATATTTTTAAAATACAGAACAGCTCACATACGAAACCGAGTCCTTCTTGAGCATTCCAACCTCACTTACACAAGCTATTTGAAGGAGTGGCGAGGAATTTATAAAGCATAACAGAAAACAAGGTTGTTATTTTCCCATAACTGTGAAAATCATAACTCAAGAGTTGCTTTAAAAAAAGCCCTGAGAACTTGAGACAATCACATTGACATTTGACATCAGCGGGCAGAGGCAGAGGAAAGGAAAGCTTTAGGCTGACTGTCAGTGACCCGGAGTCCCGTACGGCTCACCCCAGCTCCCCAACATGTGTTTCTCATTTCCTTGCTTATAGCAAGCCTGGGCTAATGATATGTGGCTTGGCAGGAGGCCCATGCTGGCACGCTGCCTGCCTTGTTTCTCATTGTTCAGTCTACTTACTGAAGCTCTCTTTAAGGCTGCTTTATAGAATAGTAAACATTTAAGATGCTTTGTGTATCTGCATGTATGCCTCTCGTTGTGAATGGACTCAACACACCCAGACAATAAGGCATGAAAAGACTGCCTGTGGGTGATGGTTAACTCTAAACACAAGGCTGTGGAAATTAAAACAAATCTGCCATTAGTGCTGTCCACTATAAACATTGCGCTATGCAGATATCCTGAAGGATGGTGGCATGGGAAAGTTTTGCCCAGTGTTTTTGATCCATCAGGGGAGACAGCTCCTTATAAAGCATGGGAAGAAGCAACTGACACTAGGAAGAAGGATGCTGGGGCATTTAATTTGGCAAGTTCCTAAAGGGATTATGGTAGATTTAGAACCGTCATAACACAGTCTCTGCACTGTATTACTTTTTTTTTGGTATGTGTCTGGCAAGCTTTTATCAAATGTTTCTTATTCAGTTCCTGCTGTAAACTTTACAGCTATGTGATCTTACTGTGTTCAGGCTAAATCAAGATGGTCCATCTGCCAAATAATGCAGACATTTTCACCCAATGAGGCGGGAGATGGGGCAGGGAGCCTTCAGGTACAAATGCAACATGTGAAGAGGTTTTTTCGCTTACAGTAGATGGGGGCATCGCTGTCCCATTAATAACTTGTTGGTCTCTGTTCCATGCGATAAGTCAATTTAGGGCTGACACACAGACATGGGTCATGATTCACCGTCCCCTGTGCAGCAGCTGTTGGAACGAACAAACAACGTCAACAATAAGTGCTTTGATTTAGGTTTAAGATCAGTGGCGTATATATTGCCGGTGGTGTATACATATACTGCCATAAAAATACTTGGCTTATATCATGTACTGGTGTGTTACAACACACTTAAAAAAAACAGATTGCTTTATTGTTTGAGCTTGGCTTTTCTGGTTTGTCATCGCTTCAATCCCTCCAGAGTTTTCTTCATTTTATTAAAAGAACAGCCCTGAAGTGACACAGTGGGATTCTAGCATACAAATGCTTAATGCATTTGTCTGATATGCCTCACTCAGCTAACTTAGCAGAAATGACAACACATTTCTTTTAAATAGTTCAACGCCTCCACTGAAATACCGGAGAGAGAAATCTTAAGTGAATGTGTTGAACGTTTGTACACAAGTGTTCCATGCCAACATTTCAGGGCCTTGGTTACTTCAAAAAATAAATAAGTAATGGACGCTAAAGGTTACCCGCATAATAATTAATATGAATAATGCATGTTTATATCATGGTTTTGATTATGGAATGATGGTAAAACCTCTTGTCTGGGACAATTTGTGAATGGCCACACTATCCAGCAGTTTAGTCACAAGCTTCATCCACTCCTTCAGCGAACTAGGCCATAGCTTCCTCCCTTTAGAATAATTTATTAATCATGAGGACATAAAAAAAACACATGATACCTTTCACCAGACTCCTGTTTTGCCATGTATTAGGCCTCTCTCAGCACAGGTTTCCTCCACAGCTTCCTTCTCTCCAGGCTAACCATAGCACTGAGCAGCACAGCCTCATCACATCCCAGCTACATAAGACACTCAACACTAACCAATGTCAGACTGAGCTGTAAAGTATTCTACCATGGCCACCTCACCTTATCAGTCTCGTGTTCTGCCATTGTGGAGATCTGGGGCAACAACGTGAATACAATGGTGTTCATTAAACCAATGTATAATTCAGTTCATGGTGGGTTTCAGTAGCTTAAGCTCATCACCTTTTAATCCATTAAATAATATTTAATGCTAATATTTTGCCAAAACTTTTCTCTTTAAAATTGATTATTTTAAAATTTATTC
Source organism: Carcharodon carcharias (assembly GCF_017639515.1). Lineage (NCBI taxonomy): Eukaryota > Metazoa > Chordata > Chondrichthyes > Lamniformes > Lamnidae > Carcharodon > Carcharodon carcharias. The sequence continues at coordinate 164,352,688 of NC_054473.1, read as the reverse complement.
ATTCATGTGTTGTGAGTGTTGGAGGCAAGGTCAGCTTTTATTGCCCATCCCTAATTTCCCTTAAGAAGGTGGTGGTGAGCAACCATCTTGAACTGCTGAAATCCATGCAGTCTAGGAACACCCACAGTGCTGTTATGAAAGGTTCCAGGATTTTGACCCAGCGATAGTGAAGGAATGGCAATACAACTCCAAGTCAGGGTGGTGTATGACCTGGAGGGGAACTTGAAGGTGGTGGTGTTCCCATGTCTCTGCTACTCTTGTCATTCTAGGTGGTAGAGGCCATGTGTTTGGAAGGTGCTGACAAAGGAGCCTTGGTGAGTTGCTGCAATGCATCTTGTAGATGGTACATACTGCTGCCACTGTATGATAGTGGTAGAGGGAGCAAAAGTTGAAGGTGGTGGATGGGATGCCAATCAATTGGACTGGATGGTGTTGAGTTTCTTGATTGTTGTTAGAGCTGGACTCATCCAGGCTAGTGTAGGGTATTCCCTCACACTCCTGACTTGTGCCTTGTGGATGGTGGACAGGCTTTGGGAATCAGAAGGTGAGTTACTGCTACAGAACATGTTCCTTTTTCTGCTCTTGTAGCCAGTGAAGAGGCATATCAGGATTACCCAGGCATGGCCAAGTTGCAATTATAAGTCTTAAACGTGTTTGCAGTTAAAAAAAACCTAATGAATATGACCTTCTGGCCAGACCAGGAAGTTGATGAATGGTCTATGAGTTATACTGTCATCAACTGATAGCTTGAACTCAAGGTCAAGATATGCAGGTGATTAGGTGATATGGTGATTAGGCACAGTAGCAAAATATTAGGATAGATAAGCAAAGTTTATGTTTTGGAATGAAGTGTGAACATCGTTTGTGCTAAAGGGCAGGTCCATTGCGTAATTGGTTTACAAGTTGCACCGGAGCTGCGGAGACGGTTGACAGGTTATTCTGTGTTTCTGTTGTAAACTCATTTATAATTAAGGATGGAATAAATAGACATACAAGATAAGAACGTTGTGGGATAATGATGAGTTATCCCAAAAGATGGTATATATCCGACAGAAACTGTATAACTTCGAATTGCCTTTTAGAGCATTCTGAAAAAGCATTTCCCACGTACGCACATGTGTACTAAATAAAGAACTGCTGCTCAATCTACCTCTTGTTGATCTGTGTTGAGTGTCTTTTAGATACTCCACAACACCAGAATATTTATATGGCTGATCCAGTTCAGTTTCTGGTCAATGATAACCCTCAGGATGTTGATGGTGGAGGATTCAGTGATGGAAATGCCATTGAATGTCAAGGGGAGATGGTTAGGTTCTCTCTTGTTGGAGATGGTCATTGCCTGACACTTATGTGGCACAAGTGTTATTTGTAACTTATCAGCCCAAGTTTGAATATTGACCATCCCTTGCTTCATATGGACATAGACTGCTTCAGTATCTGAATGGTGATGAACATTGTGCAATCATCCGCGAACATCCCACTTCTAATCTTATGATGGAGGGAAGCTCATTGATGAAGCAGTTGAAGATGATTGGGCCTAGGATATATCCTGAGGAACTCCTACAGCAATACCCCAGGGCTGAGATGATTGACCTCCAACAAAAACAACCATCTTCCTTTGTGGCAGGTATGGTTCCAACCGGTGGAGACATTTCCCCCTGATTCCCATCATTTCTGTTTTGCCAGGGCTCCTTGATGCCAAGGGCATCAAATGCTGCCTTGATGTCAAGAGCAGTCAATCTCACCTCATGAGTTCAGCTCTTTTGTCCATGTTTGGACCAAGGCTGTAATGAGGTCCAGAGCTGAGTGACTCTGGGGGCACCCAAACTGAGTGTCAGTGAGCAGGTCATTGCTTTTAGTGCCACTTGATAGCACTGTGGATGACACCTTTCATCATTTTGCTGACGATCGAGAGAGAACTGATGGGGCGGGAATTGGCCGGATTGGATATGTCCTGCTTTTTGTGGACAGGACATACTAGGGCAATTTTCCACATAGCTGAGTAGATGCCAGTGTTGTAGCTGCACTGGAACAACTTGGCTGGGTCTGCGGCTAGTTCTGGAGCAAAGTTTTCAGTATCTTGTAGGAATGTATCATGGCCCATAGCCTTTGCAATATCCAGTGTCTTCGGCCTTTTCTTGATATCACATGGAGTTAATCGAATTAATGGCCGGGATTTTCCGTGCCCTCTGGTGTTGGGCATGTTCGGTGGCATAAGCGGACAATTTGGCACAATTGGTTTCACGACGACGTGCAACCAGTTTGCAATTGTCCGCTCAGCCCTCCAATGGCAGACCGCGTTCTCTTCCATTGGACGTTGGCATACATCAGCAGATCATTATTAGGGCTGCCCGTCAGAATTGCCCCCACATCAGCGGGAAAGCACATCGGTGTAGAACATGTCTTGACAAGTGTGATGTGCAGAAGTTGGTATTTACCCGCCAGGGCTTTGCTCACATTGGGGATATCTGAGGAGCCCAAAGATGCTAGAGCCCAACACCAATGGCAAACTGGAGGACTGTCCATGGTATGCAGTGCACAGAAGTTGGAAAGTCATCGTTGATGTTTACACAGATGACGATAGAGGGTGTGGGAGAGGAAGGGCTAGGATCAGCTGGGAGAGGAAAAAGTGTCGGTGGGGTGAGGTTGGGAGGGGGGGAATCAAAGTGTCGGGGGAGGGTTGGGGTGGAGGGAGAATAGGGGAAGGAGCGGGGTAACAGGGGAGAAGACGACAACTGGGTAAGTAGTTGTAAGTGGGGTGGAAGATGCAAGGGAAGGAATGTGGCAAAGGGGAGGAAGGGGCACAGAGAGGGTACAGTGTCCAGGTAAGGAAGCAGTGCAGAGAGGGGAAGGAGTACGGGTGGAGGAAGGAGATAGGGAGGAGGTAGGACTAAGGCTGGAGGAAGAAATGAGGCTGGAGGAAGAGGTAAGGCTGGAGGAAGGAGTCAGAAGGGGGGGACTAAGGGTGGCGGCAGAGGTGAGGGTGGAGGAAGGAGTCAGGAAGGGTGAGGGACTAAGCGGAGGGGGAATCCAGGGGGGATGGTGGGAGAACTGGAGGTGTGGGGGGAGAAGGGGTGCAAAGTGGGGGAAGGGGTGCAGATGAAGGTGCATGGGAGAGGTCAGATAAGTCCATGTCTGCCTCCTGGGGAGTGAACAGAGGGTGGGCGTGGTATGGTGGAAGGGTGAAAATGACCAAGGGCAGAATGAGGCAGTAGGGTTGGAGGATGAGGGTTTGACAGTACCGATAAAAGGGACGGTGAGGGTGGTTGGTGGGGACCCGGAGGCAGGCATGGACCTTGGGGTGGGGAAGGAGGAGGTCAGGGAGGTGAATATGGATTGGGGGTTGGATTTTTGGGAAGGAAGGGAACAAGCACGTTCACCAGTACATTCCCAAAGGAAAAGGCTTGGGGCTGGTAGGTAATGAAGGTCCACATCCTCACCTGTCAGCATGATGGCACCTTCCTCAAATTGAGTGAGAGGCCTAATGTGGGCCTCCACCTGTGTTCTGGGACCTCTCCCTGACATGAGCAGGCTTCTGCATGAAAACAGATGGAGAGTGTGTGAGCAGGAGACATGGCACTGCGGGGATTGTTTGTCTGGTGAGCAGCGCCATGGACAGGAATGAGGATGTGAGCTCAAGAAGATATGAGCCTCATGGAGATGGGAGGATGTGTGTGAGAGTCAGCGGTACTGCCCCTTGAGGCGTGAGATCCCTGTGGATGTGTGATGGGTTTGTGAGCATGTGAGTTGAGAGTGATGTGAAGAGTGAGTTACCCTGGCAGAACGGATAAGACCATTCATCCTCTTGTGGCACTGGGTGGCTGTCCTCTTTTGCAGGGCATTGGTGCTGACCACCGCTGCTACCGCCGCCCAAGCCTGATTGTTCACACCGTTGCCCATCCCGCGGTCAGAGCGGGCATAGAGGACATCCCAGCAGGCCTCCACGGCATCCAAAAGGCATTCCAGTGACTCATCACTGAACCTGGGGGCTGCAGTCTTCTTGCCTTTCATGGACATCTTCCCTGCAGCAGTCATGGGCTGGAAGCACTGAGATGTGGTGTGCGTGGCTGGACTTTAGATATAGCACCTGGCGTGATGAAGTGGCGTGGTGAGGGTGGGTGGGTGAATGAGAGCAGGTTTGGGATGATACAGCATGAAAACCCGCCATCTCTGCCGACAGGTAAAGTGTCATTTTACCTGCCCATGTGGCACTTAGTGCAAGTCTGGGACAATTCCAGACAATATTTACATTCATGGTTACAAGACAAGTAAAGACACAATTTTGTAGGTTTACCGTATAAGTAGTGATGGGAGTTCATTCCAGTGGAAACTAAACCATCATACTGAGAGAAAGTAGGAGCCCTCATGTCCATAGTTCATCTTTATCCAACTGCCAGCTTGACTCACTTAGCAGCATTCTCACCTCTGACCAGAATTTTACGCTCCCCGACCAGCGCGTTTTTAGGTGGAGGGAAGCGTGAAATTGAAGGAACAGGATTCCTTCTGGGATCCCGCCCGCCCCAAACACGTAGCGATTTTGGGCTGAGGTGGGCAAGGCCTCAGAAGGGAAGCCCACCCTTGCCCTGGTTGAGGCCTTTCAGTAGCCAATTATTGGCCACTTAAGGGCCATTTCCTGCCCAGCCCCAATTTTTAGGCTGGCAGGAGAATTAACCTGGCATAACATGGAAGCCTGGACATCAACGGGCCTAGATCTCGGGCAGAAAGGTGGGAGGGGCACCTCCATCAGAAGCCTCCTTCTAACTCGGGGTGACCACCCCCACCCCCATCCTCCCCTTAAGATCCAGTGCCCCCCCACCTCAGCCTCTTCCCCGACACCCCAATCACCCCCTTCATGCTCCCCCAGGTCTTCCATATCATCCCCACCCTAGGACTACTTAAGCTCACCTTGGCCTCCACTCCCTGCACTTGGGCTCCGATATCTTCCTGAACTTCCTGCTCTGTCCACTGCAGCCAATCGGATTGGCTGGCAGCTCTCTAAGACTTGATTTCCAGCCAAGTGAAGGTCAGAAGTCCCACTGCAGCCAATTGACACTCATTCGAGTGTGAAATGGCTGTGGGGCAGGCAGAGTGGGCGGGGAAGTGTTCCCCGCCAACTCTTCAGATGGTGGGAAGGGCAACCCCTCCATCTGAAAAATTCAGGCCTCTGAGTTGATAAGTTGTGGATTTAAGGCTCGATTCAAGGCATAAGCAAATAATCTAGCTTGACGTGACAGCACAATACTGAGAGAGCTGCATTGTTGCAGGTACCATGTATGCTGTTTGATTGAAGTTTCCACGGCTCTTCTGCGAAGCGGACAACCTCAGCAAACATTCCCTCACTAAACTTTTTTTCTTGGGTACTGATGTTGGTGCTGGATGGTACTGAATATCTCACTAAACCTACAAATCCCTCTCCCCGACCCCCCTCCACAAAACACACCCACACACAAACACACATACACACACACACACAATTGAATTCAAATATGTCCTATTATATTTGATAAATTACATTTAAGCCTGCGGTTTTGGGTGTGTTCCTTGAGTGCAACAGTGAAAGAAAGTATGTTTAATGCTTTGCGCTTGACTTGACCTCCATCAAGACTGAATTTTTTTTTAAAAGTGCATTCACCAACTTAACGTGGTCAGGGATTGACTAAAGTGCTTTCGGTGTTGCAGTTTTTATTATATACCTTTTGTCCTAAAAACACTGAGTTCCTGGTTATCAAATGGTATCTGCTATCTGATTACAGACAGTTTATGTACCTGGAATCTGTGATATTGTCAAAAGGTCGTATCGGTCTGTTCCCTAAAGGAAAATAAAAGAAGCGGTGTTACAGAAGAATAGCTAAACCGTATTTTTATTGCATCTGCTGCCACCTTGCCGCCGTTTACTGCTTCTTACGCCTGGCAGGAATTCTTGTTTTGCACAGGTAAAAGTGTAGGCAGGGAGACGTTCATTTTTTAAATGCAGCAGGAAACCGGTACTTTCTGATTGGAAACGTGTAGGCAGCATAGAGGGTATACACCAGTGAATTATAGTTGGCTTATTCTATGGGCATGAGCACAATTTCACAGCTCAACTTTTATTTTACGCCAGTGCGAGTTGAAAACGATAATTGACATGTGTGAAATGTAAAATAATTCACTGCCACGTGCATTGCTTCCCAGCAGTAAATGAAACACCGGACTTCTATGGAAGAAAAACTCCAGAGGACTGAACAGAGCACTTTGCCCAGGATGGTTGAGTAAGGGTGTCCTCCTAATCCTGTAAGTGCTGTGTAACTCATTAACGCCTATGATGCTTGCGAGATGTGAGCATTTTGCAGAGTGAGATTAGGCAAAGGGCTTTACCAAGGTCAGGGTGTGCTTTCAGGGCAATGTCAGGGAAGGCATGTACTGCAATAAGTCACCATCACTGCCCTGTGTGCATCTTGCTGAGCTGACACGGGGGCAAGATACATGGTAAAGCACTGCAGCAGCTGTGGAGAATTTGGAACTTCGCTTGCAGTTTCAGATGTTCTAAATGCAGACTGCATTTTTAACCAGTGTCTTGTCTGAACAAATTGAGAGAAATTCCATTGTCCATCTGGTGTAAGGGCCCATCTCTGCTGGTCATCGATTTTCTCAAGCCTGCAGAGAGCACCTGGTAGGGGAGAGGCATTCTAAATAAAGAAAAGTACCCCCCCGCCCCCCACCCCCCCCGCCCCACTCCCCCTTTGAATGGAAACCTAACTGAAACTTACGATTGCGATTGGCTGGAATTTTACAACTTAGTTGCAGCAGGAACACTGCCATAAAATGTGGCACCCCATTCTAAATTCCATTGACTTCAGCGGGACCTTAAAATCCTGCTGGCGTAAAATTCCACCTATAATGTCTGACCCACAATTTCACAAATCGTTAGATAGCTATACGTGAGAAGCTGAGATTAATTCTCAAAGTAACTTATTTTGGGATGAGTTAGACTCAAAATGTCACATTTAACTAATTTACTTAGACTGCATTTCAGCTTATTATAACTGCTCAAGTGAAACTGTTGCAGCAAATTCATAGAGACAGCCTTTTGTGGAATTACATTAGTAACACACAATGCACACGAGATTGGTCTGTTCAGGTCAACAACCCAAGATCTGGATATTTTACTTTATTTAAAAAAAGAGAAAATCTCTTTCTGATTTTAAGAGGCAGATTTTTATGCAGATGCGTTTTTGAGCCACTTTTAGTGCCATGGATATCGTGTGCTCCTGAAGACCACCATAAATAGGTCCTTTGGCTCATCAACATATTCAGGGAGTGCCCTCAGCACCAGTTGAGCCTCCACAGGCAACTAATGTGAAGGAAGCCTTCAATTTTGGGTTGCCTGTCTCGGTGCTTGGGTAAGTCCTGGACAGATGTGGGGAAAGGAGGACAATGGAAGGGAGCCAATCATGTTTGCTAGGAATACTGTGGCTCTGAGTGGAGCACTCTGGCTCCTCTTAGCTCCAAAGTTAAAGTAAAAACTAAATTTACCTACCATTTTGATGATGGCTTGATCCACATCCAGAAAACCCAAATGCTGCAAGCACAAGGCCTGTTCCAATTTCTGGAGTTCTGAAGAAGAGTCGTATGGATTCAAAACATTAACTCGTCTTTCTCTCCACGGATGCTGTCGGACCTGCTGAGTTTTTCCAGCAACTTTTGTTTTTCTTTCAGATTTCCAGCATCCGCAGTATTTTATTTTTATCCACATTCTGGAAAGTGTCCTAAACAAGTCTTAGGCTTTTTGTTACCTTATAAAAGGACCCTAATGTTAGGCAGTTGACCTGAAGGCCTGAAACAAGTCCAATCCAATTCTAGATTTAATAATTTTCAGGTGTTCATGGGACACAGAATGTTGCCCCACAAAATTGATCCTCCTTGTGCCTATTTTATGCTTGTCAAATGGGTGTAACAGGAACCAATTCCTAACCCCTAGATTTTTAAGCGGAAGATATATATTCACAGAATGCTTACAGTGCAGAAGGAGGCTATCCTGCCCATCGTGTCTGCACCAGCTCTCCGAATGAGCAATTGACTTAGTGTCATTCTCCCATCTCCTACCCATAACCCTGCACATTGTTCCTTTTCAGATAAGTCTAATTCCCTTTTGAATGCCTCGATTAAACTTGCCTCCACCACACGCTCAGTCGGTGCATTCCAGACCTTAACCATTCGCTGCATGAAAGAGTTTTTTCTCATATTGCTTTTGCTTCTTTTGCAAATTACATTAAATCTGTGCCCTCTCATTCTCAATCCTTTCACGAGTGGGAACAGCTTCTCTCTATCTACTCTGTCCAGGCCCCTCATGATTTTGTATACCTCTATCAAATCTCCTCTCAGCCTTCTTTTCTCCAAGGAAAACAGCCCCAATTTCTCCAATCTTTCTTCATAACTAAAGTTCCTCATCCCTGGAACCATTCATGTGAATCTTTTCTGTACTCTCTCCAATGCCTTCACTTCCTTCCTAAAGCGTGGTGCCCAGAACTGGACTCAATACTGCAGCTGAGGCCAAACTGTTGTCTTATACAAGTTCAACATAACCTCCTTGCTCTTGTACAGTATGGCCCTATTAGTAAAGCCCAGAAATGAATATTTATTACTAGATATTAATATTTATTTTGAGATCAATCATACAAATTTTGGCACTTTTTTTCTTTCCTTTACGTTGACTACATAATACTCCCACCAGAGGGCCCTACATTGCGGCACAGTCCACGCATAATCCAATTCTGTCAGCAGCACAGCAAGACTATTTTGGCGGTAACACTAAGCCTGGCCTCTGAGGGAGAAGCTTTATAGCATGCTGGTAAAACATAAGGCCTAACAACCCCAAAAGTTGGCAAACTAAAATCAATACTCTCATTCATGAAAGGATCAAAGATGCCAGTGCCCCTCTGACTGCAGTGCAGGATAAATCTAATACTAGTGAGGCTAATCAGCTGCTGATCTCATGGCAAATCCACTGACAGCTGCTAAACCCAAGTGAAACAGTGCTTATGCCCTTCCATAACTTAGCCTGGAATTGGGTGTGTGAATAGTCAGATCTTTTGGATTGGCAGTGGATGTGTGAATAGGCAGATTGATCAGATTAGATTTGGATATCAAGTGAAATAATTGGAACCAAAAGACTATTGGCAGGTTTGGATAGCTTGAGTGCAAAAGGAAAGTCATTCAGTGTTTGATTAAACTGTTACAGTGTCAAGGAACACAAATGTTGACCAAAGGGAACATAAGCATTTTGTCAGAGCGCTACAATGCCTAAAGGAACACCTGCAAATTACCACCAAGGGGAAGAAATGCAATTGTTTTGGAAAATGAATTCATGGTCCAATTGCTCAACATGTTGGATTCCCACTGTAAGAAAGCTGTATTTGTCTCAAAATCCATGGGAGCAACTCAAGTTTTTTAAGCTGCCAAAGGATGGGGCAAAGACCTTTATCTCAGAAAAGGGAAAAGCATGCTAGATCAACCATACAGAAGTTAATACTGTACGAACACCATTGAATAAGAGCTGAAAATCACTTCAAATATTAATTATAAAAATTCCAAATAATTAAAATGAATGTCTGTGCAGCGAAACTGTTAGCCAACTCAAATTAATTTTCTTAACCATGCCATTACAGTTAGACTGCCAAGGGATCATAGGATTCGGAATATCATTACTTCCAGGACACAAACCATCCTAACTGAGACATTTGGGTCTAATTTTAGCTGTGTAAGTGAATGGGCTTGGAATGAGTTAAAATTGGGCCCAGTATTATTGCTCCTTCATTGTATCGTGCCAATATCTGGAAATTTCCTATCTAACACCATTGTGGGAGCACCATCACCATGGGAACTGTAGTTATTCATGGAAAAGGGACACCACTTTCTCAGGATAACTCCAGAAGGACAATATGTGTGACCTTGTCAGCACTGCCCAGAACCTAGGAATAAATTAAAACCAAAGTATCATTACAAATGTACCAATGAGCACTGCTTAAAGAGGCATTGAAGCGCAAGTTAAAATAATATTCTGTATTAAGATAATGTTAATGTTTAAAGACATCCATGCTTTTCCAACTTCACTTGATGCAGTAAGATGGCTTCAGGCCACATTATAGGCTGCTACCAGACTAGCTTATCTTTCAATTGCAAATCATATCAACTGACTGCACTTGACACAGACAGCAGCATTTTGGAGTCAGTGTCTGCTTGTCCACAAAAATTAGTGCCAGCTCTGCTCCTCACCACTGCTTGCAGATCCTACCTGATGCTGCTCATGCCCCAGGGAATGGAACTCTACTGCATGTTGTGGCTGGGAACACTCATGGTGGTTTTATACCATCAGAATGTCAGCCTATTGCTTGCTACTGAATTCCATCACCTCGAGCAATGTCAGAATCTAAATGGAGCCAAGAGTGGTTCTGAGTGGGAGGGAGGGAAGGATATCAGTGTTTTTCCAGAGTGTTGGGGAGGATTTTGGGAGAATGCCAAGTCCATGGACGAGAGGAAAGTAGAGTAATGGGACAATTGCGATGTAGGGGGCATGGTGAGGAAAGAGGGATTGAAGCTAGAAATG